>NW_023425515.1:16594443-17943610 GCF_014108245.1 Pipistrellus kuhlii | reverse complement strand
GACCGGAATCGAACCCAGGACCCTTCAGTCCGAAGGCTGACACTCTATCCACTGAGCCAAACCGGATTCGGCGACAACTGTGCTTTTTGATTGCATGAGGAATGAGTAGTGTGGAGTTTGGGCATGCAGTGCCTTTAGCCCACATATGCTTTGGTGGAACATTAATTGGCACAGTGGAAATTTAAAGCTATTTGGTTTGCAGAACCAAAGAGCATGCCTAGCTCCTTTTTTGCATCTACTTGTAGGTCTGCTCTTTGGAGTCTGGTCTGCTCTTTGGAGTCTAACATCTTTGTTAATATCAGTGGCTAATACGATCAGAGAACAATTCTGTTCATCCTGATCAATAAAAAAGTAGTCTTTCACCCTGGGGAATTGTTGCAGGGTAGTGTATTTTTTTTTTTTTTTTCTGAGTGGAATGGCAGACACACATATTGCTTGGCTGATGTTTCCTTCGTTTATTTTTAACTTTAGAGTTATAAATACGTTTTCGTGAATTGCTTCCTTGTAGGTTTTTTTTTTTTTTTTTTTTACAAAGTTCATTTTCATTGAATTTGCATGAGGGAATTTTGGGCTTTGAAATTTACTTACTGTCAATAGTACAAATAGTTGGTTTGTATGATGGTAAAATACCATGTGCCTTTCACTATGTCTATCAGACATAAATGATATACCAGGAAGGGGAATAAAGTCTGTTATTTTTACTGGCTTCTGATAGTTTTACTGGCACAAGTATCATTTTTAGTTGCTGTTCTTAGGGTTCAGTGTTAGAGTTTAATATGTATCTTTTGGGACAGGGACAGAGAAAAGGAATTTTAACCCAGAACAATCTAAATTAGCATTCTTAGACCTTTGAGTAGATAGCATATGGAAAAAAATTAAGTGATATTCACTATGAAGGATCCTAGGCTATCAAACTTCAGGATGAAGTGAGTAATTCATACATATCTTATCCTCCCAGTCTTCCTCTGATGGAAGAGTCAACATTTTTAACATGCAATACAAATGCACTCTAAGCAGCTACTTTGCAATGTTTAAATGTTGAAATGTTTCTTTGAAATATTTGAGGGTTAAAATAAATCACTTAGAAATCAAATCAGTCTTCTCTTAATTGAAGTTTAAGTTGGCCCGTAAATTCTACTTGGTACCCACTCTGTTGGTGTAGAAAACCCCACTTTTGTAGCCCAGAGTGGCCAAGTGAGCTGAGCTGCACAAAACATTTCCTACATTCATGGTCCTAAAGAACATCCAGAGATCTTATTTTGCTAACTTAAGATATGACCCAGGGAACACTTTTGAAAATGGATGTTTAGAATTCATAGTTCTTGGTGACTACGTGGGATTCAAAAGTATCTGACACATAGGAGGCTTCTAAAATAGATGTTGAATGAATGAGGGAGTCAGCCTAACTTCCACTGAGATTGAGGCTTTTATAGTCCTTCTTACTTTGTCTTCTCACTTTTATTTTTTTTTAATTGTCCATCAGCATTTCTTACTTTCTTCCTTAAATGTGGAGAAGGCTATAAAAGAAGGAGTAACAGCATCAAATTAGAAAATGCACAGTTAAAAATAAGTTACTGTCGAGTGAAAAACAGCTTTCACTCCATTCCAGGTTTAGTGGGACTTGAATAACTCTTTCCTTAACCCGTGAGTGTCTAAATCTGGGCATTCCATTTCATGGAGGAAAGCCATGAAAAAGTCCAGTTTCCTAAATTTTGGAATTTCATTAACTGAGCTTCTGCGAGATGAGAGTTTCCCATCCCACATATCACATCCACATAGTGTGTCCTCGGCTGTTGCTGGAGTCCTTCTTTGTCCTAAGGTCCAACAACTGTCACTTTGTCAGACACACCCTCCCTCCCCCCATGTTGATGTGTTAACAGCCTCTACTGCTGATGACCTATCCTCAGTCACCAAATTATATTATTACATTTGAAAATCGTTGACTGATATAGGTTAAAACGTTAAAACAGGATGAAACATGTTTTTATAGGGGAGAGAGGTAGAGTTTGTAGAAAGTTTCTGTGAAGTATTAAATGTTTAGAATTTTCTACAACTATATAATGAAAGGAAATGGATGAGAAAGACAATCACACCATTTAGGCTTGTGATATACTTACCTCACTTGCAATGGCTTTTAAAGGAATTATTTTAACACTAGAGGCCTGGTGCATGAAAATTCATGCACTGGAGGGGGGCGGTCCTCAGCCTGGTCTGCTCCCTCTCAAAGTCTGGGAGCCCTCAGGGGCAGGAGGCGACCTGGTGATCAGGGAAAGGTGACACCCATCACACCTCTGCTGCTGCTACTGCTGGCAGCGCAAGACTTGTCCTGCCCTAGTTACCTGAGCCTTGGGCAGCCCTAGGCTGCTGGGAAGCTGCCATTAGAGGCTTGCCTGTGCTTCGGGCCAGCCCTGGGCGGCTGGGAGTTTGAGGGGACTGGTGGACTCTGGAGGCAGGTGCATGGCAAGGCTGGACCCACCTGTAGGCAGGCCCGGCTTTGCTGCACACCTGCCCTCCGGGCAGGGTTGAAGGGAATGGTGACACCATCTTGTGGCTGTGGGTGCCACCATCTTTGAGGGCATGGCAGTCAATTAGCATATTTCCTCCTTATTGGCTGAGGGTGCAGCCATCTTTGAGGGCAGGTAGTCAATTAGCATATTTCATCTTTATTAGATAGGATAACATATTATGTATAGTCATAAAAGTAAAATATTTTACTGTCAATAATTTTCAAAATTATATTTTCCATTAATAACTGTGATAAGAGATTTACTAATTATCTAGTTATGATTTTATGACACTGACAAATTGTTTTTTCTGTCTAATTAAATAAATCTTTATTGTTTAGCTTATTACAATTGTTCCTCTTTTCCCCCCCATAATTCCCCTCCACACTCTGCCCTTAGCCCCCCCACCCTCGCTGTCTTAATCCATAGATGTACAATTTTTGTCCAGTCTCTTCCCACAACCCACACCCCTTTCCCCCCAAGAATTGTCAGTCCATTCCCTTTCAATGCCCCTGATTCTATTATATTCACCAATTTATTCTGTTCATCAGACTTTTTATTCACTTGATTTTTAGATTGACTTGTTGATAGATATGTATTTGTTGTTCATAATTTTTATCTTTACCTTTTTCTTCTTCTTCCTCTTCTTAAAGAATACCTTTCAGCATTTCACATAATGCTGGTTTGTTGGTGATGAACTCCTTTAGCTTTTTCTTATCTGTGAAGCTCTTTATCTGCCCTTCAATTCTAAATGATAGATTTGCTGGGTAGAGTAATCTTGGTTGTTGGTTCTTGCTATTCATCACTTTGAATATTTCTTGTCACTCCCTTCTGGCCTGCATAGTTTCTGTTGAGAAACCAGCTGACAATCGTATGGGTGTTCCCTTGTAGGTAACCTGTTTCTTTGTCTCTGCAATTTGGCTGCTTCCCTGAGTTGATAGAGTGGCTTTGTGTGCTAGGTGTTCTATAGGCCCCAATGGCTCAACCTCCCCAGTTACCTGAGATGGATACTCTTGATGCACCCCTTTGTGGGCTGTGTGCACAGTCTTGTTGTAGTTAAGCCTTGATTGTTGTTGGTATCATTGGGAGGAATTGACCCCCAGACTAATTGGCTGTGAGGATCAGCTGGGTAAACTTCTGTGCTGGAGATACCCTTATGAGACAAGACTTACAAAAGCCTCTGTTCTCAGCTTGGATGGGGCAGAGTCTCAGGGTGGAGCAAACATCGATGACGTCTCTTCAACCTGACCCTAAGAGGCTCCTGGGTCTCATTTGTCCCACAGTAATCACTGCAAGCACCTCTGAGAGAAAGCCGCCTTCGAGTTTTGCCCACTGCCAGGCAGTCCAGTTTCTCCCCAAATGAGTCTGGATCCCCAGAATCTTGCCCGGAACTGGAGTTCAGAGCAGTCGGGAGCTTTTGTCTCCCTCCTGATTGAGAAAGCCAGCCGTGTACTTAGTTGTCAGGCCTCTCCACAAGCATGCCTCCTTACCTCTGCCTTTACTTCTGCAGCTCCTCTGAGTCTCTATTTGCTTTTCTCTTTCCTTCTAGTTGTAGAATTTCCATTCAATGAGTCTTCCTGTGGTTCTGGATGATGTCAATTTTGTCTTTTAGTTGTAGTTTTGAAATTGTTGTGTGAGGCAGCAGTTTAGGCATTTACCTATGTTGCCATCTTGGTTTCTGGACACTGACAAGTTTTAATCTTCTAGTGTATCAACAAGAAAACATGATTCATTTTATGAAGTTAGTCTTGTAGTAAATTTACAAGTGCTAAGCTGCATGCTGTGCTTTAAAAGTGAGCTGTGTGTGTGTGTGTGTATTTTACTGGAGAGTGATTGTACCTCTATTGATAGGGCAATTATCTTAGATTATAAATATTTAGCTTTGATGCTAGTAACTTTTGTTTCTGCTTTAAATTTCAAATTGGTACTATTCTTTAGTGTGATCTCATTCACATTAATATGCAAAATTTTAGAATCATTAAAAGCTGGGAGAGGAGAAAAGACAACTACTCATTTGTAGTAGTGAAGACATGTCTAGAGCATTCACCCAAGAACAAATATGAACAGAAAAATGAGACTCTGACAAGGTATGCATGAGTAAGATGGCCAGTACAAAGCCAGAACTCCAGTGAGTAAAGAGGTGAGGCTGTGTTACCCATTGCTATTATATAATAGCAGAAGGAAAAATCTATGGCTCTTCTCTTTGAAGCAGAGTTGGCCATTTCCCTTCTACTAATGGAAGTGACATTGAGAAAGCCATGGTCCCAGAGGGACGGCTCTGAGCTGTGTAATGTGTGAACGGTTCCCTCTCAGGTCAAGCTCCCAAGCCCACTTGTCTACCTTGCTCTCTGATGAGTGATGATTATTACTTTATCTTTTGAAATAGACACTATTGACTGTCTATATAGAGGACTTGCACACTGCAAAAAAAATACTTGCATATTTGTTTTGTAAATTCTTACCTTAGTTCATGGTTTTAAAAAGGAATCAATATGTTGCTTTTGTTTTTGATTTATGATATAGTTCATGAACTGTGCATTTTAGAGTTGAGATGGATTCTAGAGGTTTATTTTCTTCGAACTCTTTCTCAGATCCGGAATCCCATTTTTAATGTTATAATAGATGATCATCTTATTTACCGCAAATAGTTGAATTTATGGATGATGTAATTTTGCTTTGTGATTGCTATAGCAATGTCAATGATAATATTTTGTTAGAAAAAGATAATTATCTAGTAAGGGTCAAATTGTCTCAAAGTGATCCTTAATGTCAGGGTTCAATCTACCAAGTGCTGTGCATTATTTTATAGTTCAGGCACATTCATTTATCTATTTTTAAAAAATGCAACTTATATGGGAGAATTCATCATGTAGATTCGGGAACTAAAGTTGAATCTTTCAAATTTACATTGAATGAAGCCCCTTGTAAAGAAATTGAAAACATGATTATTATTTTATAGATAGGCAACTGAGTGACAAGAGAAAGAATGAGTAGTGATCTATCAGGAAAAAATTGACTGGTGTCATCTTATATAAAGAATTGATCTTAAATGTTATCTTTGATGTCAGAGGTACTTACTACAATAAAACTTTTCTCTTTTTTTGGGCAAACTGAAGGACCATTATGAGGTCTGTCATGAAGAACTGCACATTAAATAAAGCAGTAAGGAAAGAGTGCAATGTTTATGTAAAGAGGACAAAACATGGTAGTTACTTTGAATCTGCAAATTTAGGTCTACCCAAGGATAGATAATTTCAAATGTTTTCAAGAGTCACTTATGGAAGTACACAATTATGTGCACATTAAAAAATTAGATTCTTGCCATAACCGGTTTGGCTCAGTGGATAGAGTGTCAGCCTGTGGACTGAAGGGTTCCACGTTCGATTCCAGTCAAAGGAATGTACCATGGTTTCGGGCACATCCCCCGTGGGGAGTGCACAGGAAGCAGTTGCTTGATGTTTCTCTCTCATAAATATTTCTAACTCTCTATCCTTCTCCCTTCCTCTCTGTAAAAATCAATAAAATATATTTAAAAAAATTAGATTATTTGCTATGGATAAGTAATATTTAACTGAATATAATGAAAAATGTTTTTGAAAATTTTTATTCTAATAAGATTTTTGGAGTCAAACCATTACTAACCTTTATTATCTATTTACTTATAGAGAGTAAAGCCTAAAGAAAACATTTTCAAAACCACCAAGCAAGCTGTATCCTGAATATATGTAGTGAATATTGTTCTTGGCAAAAATTTAAAACAATGGGTACATTTTTAGTCTCTCCTCATATTTGTTAATTTTATTTGTTTTCTTTTTTTTTCTGAGCACATGAAACATTAATGTGATTTCAAAAGAGAACTGTAAGAAAAGATATTCTCAGAGTAGTAACATTTCTACCCCACTTATTCCTTCTTTTATTTCTGTTTGCTCTTTACCCTTGTGGTTAACTAATGTTAACAATTTCTGATTTATCCTCCCTGCATTTATTTTTAACAAATGAGCATTGACATGTATCTTTACTTATCACTACTTCCTTTTTATAAAAGTTCTCATATGATATACACTCTTTTGTGTTTTCCCCTCCACTTAACAACATGTCCTAAAAATCCTACCACATCAGTGCATAGAGATTTTCCTCATCTTTCTTAGTACTTCATTGTGTGGATATATTATAGTTTATTCAACCATTCTCCTGTATATGGACAGTTGGGTTGTTTCCAATATTTGGCAGTTACAAACAGTGATTTGATGAATGAGCTTATGCATATATACTGAATGGCCAGATTATTATGACCACCTGACGTTTGTAGGCAAATTAGCCATACACTGCATCGTATGGGATATGGAAGCCAAAAGCCTATTTGAACACCTTTTCTGTCTGCAGTTATCAAGATAAAACATCTCCAGTTCACACCGGAACGCAAGGATTGGACAGTAGAGCATTGGAAAAAAATCATGTGGTCCAATGAATTACTTTTACAGTTTTATCATGCAGATGGCAGAGTGAGAATTTTGTGGAAACAGTATGGAAGCATACACCCTACATGCATGAGTACAACCCTTCAAGCTGCTGGGGCAGTGTTATGGTTTAGGGCATGTTTTCCTGGCATGATTTAGACCCTTTAATTCGTGTGGAACAATGTCTGAATAGCACAACATACCTAAGTATCACTACTAATCAAGTTCATCTTACCATGTTGATGGCTTATCCCAATGGAGATGGCTTCTTCCAACAAGACAATGCGCCATGCCACCGTACTCGTATTGTGTAATAGTGGTTTCAATAACATGAGACTTTACCTTGCTTAGGTGGCTCCCACAATCACCAGATCTCAATCCAATTGAGCATTTGTGGGAAGTTAGAAGAGCCATCAGGCAGCTGGTTCCTCAACCATCAAATCTCACAGAACTGGACAGTGCTATTCGTCAGGCATGGGGTCAGATTCCTCGCATCACCTTTCAACATCTCATGGAGTCCATGCCAAGAAGAATTGCCACAGCATTTAAGGCAAAAGGTGGCCCAACAAAGTACTGATGGGATGGTCATAATAATCTGGCCACTCAGTGTATATTTTCATAATGTTAAAAGCATTGAATAAAAATTTTGAATAAAAATTATTTACTTTTTTCTTTGTATTTCCAATTTCACAGTAGATTTAAAAATAACAAAATTATGTCCTTCTCTTTAAACTGTGTGACCTAGTAAATGTCACAAGAAATCCCATATTTTATTCCAGTTTTACTTTGTTAAAGTTTCCATCATAGAAAAATTGTCATGCTTCCCCTGTGTTTGATGACCCGCTCTGACTTATTTGTTGATTCTTTTGGTAGTACTTAAGGACTGAAAAGAAGGTAAAAGAGACAGAGAAAAAGGAGAAGTTCTTACTGATTGCAGTGAAAAACTCTACAGTTGAAATTTATTTGTAGTCTTCATAAAATAACACCCAGATGATTACTTAGAGTAGGGGTGTCGAACTCAATCAGAGAAGGGGCCAAAATCTAAAATCCAGCCTAAATCGCGGGCCGAATGGTTTACTGAACAGTCATAAACTGTCATTGTGATGGAAACGCAGCGGAGTGCAGTGATGACAGCGCGGTGTGGGCCACATTGCAAGGCCTGGCGGGACGGATTTGGCCCGCGGGCCTTGTGTTTGACACATGTGACTTAGAGTTTGAATTTATTATTACCTTTAGGATATTTTTCACATATGGGAAATGTGATTTTTCTTTAGTCTGAAAAACATTAGAATTTCTTATAGGACTATTGCTAGTCTATTATTCCATAACTATTAGGGATGATCTAGAACAGTGGTTGGCAAACTCATTAGTCAACAGAGCCAAATGTCAACAGTACAATGATTGAAATTTCTTTTGAGAGCCAAATTTTTAAATTTAAACTTCTTCTAAACCACTTCTTCAAAATAAACTCACTCGGCTGTGGTATTTTGTGGAAGAGCCACACTCAAGGGGCCAAAGAGCCATATGTGGCTCACGAGCCGCAGTTTGCCGACCAATGATCTAGACTCAGAGTAAAATAAAAATTTCACTACAACTCACTTTATTAAATACATAACTTACTAGCCAGGCCATCTTTAAATGCATTTACCAATTGGAAGATACTGAGTATACAGAAACTGTTATGGCCCTATTCAAATTTTAGTTGTGTCTTGTGACAAAATGATGGTGCCATATTGATGGTGTGCCAGAAAAGCTCTAAAATAGAAAACATATGCATTGAATTTAAATATAACTAAGTTAAGCCACAGAGGGAAACCAATATACAATATAAGCAATGAAAACTAATGAAAAATAAACAGTAAATTTGGGAATTTTAATGCATTAGAAAGTATGTTCAAGAAGAGTGATGTAATGATGAATGCAAATAGAAGGGAAGTATAGAAAATCTATCAAAGTTTCTTTAGTGTTAACCTAGAAGACTGACTATAGGTGGGCTGTGAAGGTGTGTTTTCTACAAAGGGATACTATTTAGGGAGATAGGAACAATTCATCTGGGTTTAGGCTCAGGGATAGTATTTTTGGTGCTGTGAAGAAGACAGAAAGAGCAAGAGGACCCAGACTAGGGCTTAGTCTGTGCTTTTCTTGTTTGTTTATTAGAACCAAGACCATCTCAGAATGAAGTGAGCCATAAGAAGTCAGAAAGCAAAATCCTGCACACTGTACTGGACTTAAGCTGCTCACATTACTTTGATCTTGGGTCAGTTCCAGACTGGGAGACTGGTGAATCGATAGAGGAGAGACAAATAGGCTAATACCTGGAACAACTCTTAGTGAAGTTCCTGCTGACTCTGATGGTACCCAGCACCAGCTTTCTCCAGGTCTTCAAATCTGGAGTTTGAATCTAGCCTCCTGTGTTAGGATTAGAACTATCCAGCTCTCTAGGGATAGGAAAGGCTACTGTGATTGCATTAGGGTTCTCCAGAGAAATGGAACCAATAGTCTGTGTGTGGTAGGCATGTATGTATGTATGCATGCATGCATGTGTGTATGTATAGAAAGACAGGTACATGTTTATTATAAGGAATTGAATCATACAAGGCTGTCAAGTTCAGAGTCTGCAGAATGTGTTGCCAGGCTGGTGACCCAAGAGAGCCAATGTTCCACTTTGAATCTGAAGAACCAGGAAGAGCTGATGTTGCAAATGAGGTCCAAAGACAGTTTGCTGGAGTCTCTTTAATAGATGGTATTGGGAAAATTGGACAGATGCATGCAAAGAAACAACAAACAAACAAACAAACAAACAAAAAACTAGACCACCAATTTATTCCATACACAAAAATAAACTCAAAATGGATAAAGGACTTAAATGTAAAACAGGAAACCATAAAAATATTAGAAGAAGCAATAGGCAACAAAATAGCAGACATTTGTTGTAGCAATATCTTTATCAATACAGCTCCTAGGGCAATGGAAACTGAGGAGAAAATAAACAAATGGGACTACATCAAAATAAAAAGCTTCGGCATAGCAAAAGAAACAATCAATAAAACAATAAGAAAGTCTACTGCTTTGAACATATTTGCCAATGTTATCTCCAATAAGGGTTTAACCTCCAAAATTTATAGGGAACTCATACGACTTAACAAAAGGAAGATAAATAATCCAATCAAAAAGTGGACAACGGACCTAATTAGACATTTTTCTAAAGAAGACATACAGAAGGCCAAGAGATATATGAAAACATGCTCAAAGTCACTAATCATCCAAGAGATGCAACTCAAAACAACAATGAGATACCATCTCATACCTGTCAGAATGGCTATCACAAACAAATCAACAAATGACAAGTGCTGGCAAGGATGTAGAGAAAAAGGAATCCTCTTGCACTAGGAATGCAGACTGATGCAGCCACTGTGGAAGACAGTATGGAGTTTCCTCAAAAAATTAAAAATGGAACTTCCATTTGACCCACTAATCCCACTTCTAAGAATATATCCCAAGAAAACAAAAACACCAATCAGAAAGAATATATGAACACCTATGTTCATAGCAGCACAATTTACAATAGCTAAGACTTGGAAACAGCCTAAGTGCCCATTAGTAGATGAGTGGATTAGAAAACTGTGGTACATCAACACAATGGAATTCTACGCTGCTGTAAAAAAGAAGGGATTGTTACCATTTGCAACAGCATTGATGGAACTTGAGAGCATTATATTAAGTGAAATAACCCAGTCAAAGAAAGATAAATACCACATGATCTCACTCATGTGTGGAATACAATGAACGTCATAAACTGATGAATAAATACAGAGACAAAGAAGCATGAAACAGACTTTCAAATTTCAGCAGGAAGACAAGGGAGTGTTGAGGGTGGGAATAAGTGATCAATCAAAGGACTTGTATGCATGCATATAAGCATAACCAATGGGCAAAGACACTGGCGGGGTGGGGGTGGGGGTGGGGTGTGAGGGCATTTGCCAGGGAGTGAAGGAGGCTGGGGAGAGGTCAATGGGGGAAAAGGGAGGCGTGTATACTATTATTTGTAATAGTTTAAACAACAATAATAATAAAAATAGACAGTCTGCTGGAAAATTTCTCTCTTGCTTTGTGGAGGCTGATCTTCTTGTTCTGTTCAGGTCTTCAACCAATTGGGTGAGGCCCCCTATATGATAGAGAGCAATCTGCTTTGCCCAAAGTCCACTGATTTAAATGGTAATCTCATCTAAAACACTCTCAACAGAAACACTGAGAATAATGTTTGAGCAAATATCTGGGCACCATGTTGTCTAGCCAAGTTGATACACACAATTAACCATCACAGTGATCTTGGTAGTGGATTTCATCAGGCAAAATAAAATGAAAAAAGTTTTTATGATCAAGGAGAGGATGCTAATCCCCAAGTCATAATACCAGAATGTTAGCTGAAGAAACATTGGCAATGATTTATTTTAGCTTTTTATTTTGCAAATAAGAAATCTAAAAAAAAAAAAAAAAAAAAAAAAGTCCAGAGTGATGAAATGAATCACCCAATACTCCAAATATATTAATTCATTAACTATAATAACTAACTAACTAATTGAAAGAAAGATTGATTGAGGTTTTTTTTTTTTTTTTTTTTTTTTTTTTTTTTTTTTTTTTTTTTTTTTTTTTTCATATGCCAGGAGCTGTTCTAGGCACTGGCCATTCAGTGGTGACTTAGACAGATTTTTTCCTTGTCTTTAGGAAGCTTTCCTGAAGAAGAGATACTTAAGCTGAAACACGAGGATAGGTAGGAGTTAATCAGGGGACATGGACCAGGGACAAAATGCACAGATCCAAGCTTGGGCAGGTGCTGAAGTGGGAAAGAGTTGAGAAGTTCAGGATAAACACAAAGCAGCAGAAAAAAAAAAAAACAAAAAACAAAACAACAACAAAAAAAAACACCCTAAAAGATGCTCTTTATATTTTACCTTCTCTTAAAAACAAATTCCTCCCTTCCCCAACCCCCCCAGGCTATTTTGATTTAAAAGTGCTTAGCAGTCTTTAAGCAATCACTCTTACAGTCCAAGGAGAGCAGGTATCATTATTCCTATTTAGTGACTAGAGGAATTAAGGCATTATGCACTTTCATGCCTTTGCCCAAGGCCACTGAAAAATTAAGATTGGAGAGCTAGAATTAAAAGTCACCAGGGAAGGCTTGGCTTCTCCGAGACAATCATGGGAAAGGAAATTATTTATTCTGGAAATTTAAATAGTCATCTTGGACCCTTCAGTGAAACCAGAGTGAAAAAACAGACCTTCTCCCTATCCCTCCAGCACAACAATAATTTAGCAGTAATTATGATAATGATTGCTAAATGATTGGTGGGCTGATCAGGCAAGAAGTTACCAGGGCTGAGTTCCCATGTGGCCCTCCTCAGCTCCCTCTGTGATTAACCTAGGGCCATGCCACAACTGCATTGTCTCCAGCCTGGAGTTCTGGCTGCTCCAGACCAACCCCCTCCTCCCCGCCTTTCCTCCCAGCAACGTTGGGGTGAACGGACCGGAAGTGACCTCAATGAGCTACCTCAGTGAATAGTCTGTGAAAATGGTGCGTGTGGTGATTTATTGTTGGATGGAAGATTCCATTAATTAAACAACTGCCCCTTTCCCTGCCTATCTCTCTGACTTACATTTACCTGTGGTTTTTCTGAATGTATTGAAAACATTCAACTTTTATCATTCTTTAATTTTTAATTGTCTTATGATTGTCACTTAATTAAGCTTTAATACAGCCTATTGAAAAAAAAAAAGGAAAACCAACACTTACTGGTAAGCTGTTCTGTTTTCATTATGTCTGACAAGTCAGAGAAATGAAGGAACAAGGGGAAACGTGTGTGTCTTCTGGAAGATGTATGGCATGTAATGGGCTTGGCTTTGCTCGTCCTGGGAAAAGGGATAATTCTTCAAAACCACAAGATGTTCAGATGACATTCAAATGTGTCTGCTGCAGCTAATGTGTTACGTCTGTGATTACTTTGAGTCACTTTTCCATTTCCACCGATTCATTTTCAGACTGAGTGGGAACCTCTGCCCACCCTAGTTGGTGTAAAGTGCAAAGAGGAGAACAGACCTTGGTTCAAATGCTGGTGCGTGAGTCCCCGGTATTAGGATTGCTTACGTTACTTAACCTCTTGATCTCAGTTTCTTTGTAATTAAGTGGGGAGAATATTTTCCTCACTGGGGTTTTCTTGTGAGTAAATGTAATGTGAAAGCCCCTGGCACTACCCTAGCTATTCTTGCCAATTCTTCAAACACGTGCCCTGGAATCTTGCCACTCAAGTCTGAAGTCTGAGAGTAGCTAAAAATTTTTTAAAACGTGGTGAATTGTTATACTCATTATAATTATATATAAATAGCACACTGGGTTTTTTTTTTTTTTTTTTTAGGACTTAGGAAAGTACACCAGAATTATTAAACAAGGCATTTATGTCATCATTTCAGCGTTTAAATGCAAGTGTTTTGAAATGATTTCATCTTTCGTATTAAAGGCAATTTGGAGAGCAGCAAATGGGTCACAATTAAAGAAAATTGAAATGGAAAATCACTTATTTAATATTTCTTTTTAGGCTAAGAGTCAAGTACAGCAAGTTCTCATTTATTTTTATCCAAACCTCATTCTTTTATATGATTATTTGGTAGCATGTAATCAGAAAGAACTTTAGCTAAATAAGAAAATTTAATGGTTTTATTTTCTAATTAGTGGCCCAGTGCATGAAAATTCTGCCTGGCCTGCTCCCTCTCACAGTCCAGGAGCCCTGAGGGGTAGGAAGAGACCTGGAGATCAGGGGAAGGCAACACCCCCATTATACCTCTGCTGCTGCCACTGCCAGCAGTGCAAGCCTTGGTAGCATGTAATCAGAAAGAACTGATTACCAGGCTGGCCCTGGTTACCTGAGCCTCAGGCAGCCCTTGGTGGCTGGGCAGCTGCTATCTGAGGCTTGCCTGTGCCTTGGGCCGGCCCTGGGTGGCTGCAGGTCTAAGGGGCCCGGGGAACTCGGGAGGCAGTTGTGTGAAGTGGCTGTGCTGCATGCCTGCTGCCCCAGTGGGGCTGAGGGGACTGGGTGCCATCATCTTGTAACTGAGTACTGCCATCTTTGAGAGTGTGGCAGTCAATTAGCATATCTCCTCCTTATTGGCTGTAGGTGCTGCCATCTTTGTGAGGGAATGATGGTCAATTATCATATTCCCTCTTTATTCACCACAAATAATTTATGGTGAATAAAAAAATGCAGAAAAGAAAAAAAATGACTAGAAAAAAATATAATCTGAACACTGAATTCACACCTATTAGCAGCTTGGTGTTTAGTTTTCATTCTTTTTTGTTTTGTATTGACCATTAAATAGTGAAGCCACACCCTAGTTGGTTTTTCTCAGTGGTTAGAGTATGGGCTTCAATTTGGTCAAGGACAGGTACCAAGATTGCAGGCTCCATCCCTGCCCTGGGGGAAGAGGGCATTTCCAGGAGGCAACTAATCCACGTGCCTCTCTCACATCGACATTTCTCTCTTTCTGTCTCTCTCTCTTCCTTCTGTTCTCTATAAAAATCAGTGGAAAAGTATCCTTTGGTGAGAATTAACAAAATGCTACTACTAATAGTAATCTATAAATATATATAAAAGGCTAATATGCAAGTGTCCCCTTGGGAGTTCGACCAGGAGACTGAGAGTTCAATCACTTGCTATGACATGTGATTGAAGGAAGGCCCTGGCCAGCAGTTGGCAGCTGGGAAAGGAAGGCCCTGGCCAGCAGCCAGAAGGCTCCCATTGGCCCTGATTGCTGGCCAGGCCTAGGGATCCTACCTGTGCATGAATTTCATGCACTGGGCCTCCAGTAATAATAATAATAACATAATAATAATAATAATAATAATGATGATGAAGCCGCCATCTTTGGTCCATGCTTCCTTAGGTTTATGCTTACTAGAGTATTAACAATTTTCTCACACTTTGCCAGTTTTTTTGTGAGGGTAAGGAAGCCACAGTCCTGTCCTCTCACACTGTTCCCTTTTTTACAAAATTTCTCTGGAATTATGCCTTGGAAATCACTAATGTCCTTACTGAATTCTGATTGTTCAGGCATGTGTCTCTTGTTCTCATTTAGATTTGAAAGCAGAAGCTGTCCTTCATTTTTGATCTCCTCCTCCTAAAGCTCCAACGGTGGACAGTGCCGTCCACTAAACGCAAACTCTATTTTTAAAGACATATACACTTTAAATATTTGTTATACATTAATCAGTATCAGAGATGAAGAAAGGAACAATTTCCATCATACTTAATATCTCAGTTCGGCTTTGTTATATCCTATAACTTTTATAGAGTAAGATGCAAATTGACCGTACCTTCACAATGCCCACTACCCAATCAAGAGTGAGTATGCAATTAACCCAACAAAGATGGTAGGTTAATTTGCATACTTAGGAGCTGAGCAGCCAGGGGAGGGGTGAGATGCTTGTGTGTCATCACCATGGTGCTGATGCAGGCATTCCAAACTGCCCCAGCGACTTTGGGCCTCTGGCAGCCTGGGAAGGCAGAAAGGCAGCTCTGGGCCAGAATGAAAAGGTGGCTCCAGCCAGAGTGAAGGCAGTGCCAGGAGCCAGGCGAAGGAAGGTCCATTCTTGTACAAATCTTTGTGCATCGGGCCTCTAGTATACTGATAAAGTCCTAATGGCAGGCACTATATGAATTTGTGATGAAGTTGAGGTGAAAAGAAAGATGCAAAGAGAATCTATATAAATAAGACATGGTTTTGGCTCTAGAAGTTGACAGGTTAGCAGGGTTGGGAAAAAAAATGAACCTTTCATACAATCACACGGACATCTTCGTCATGTATGACATATTTAGATAGCACCTAAGGTAGGTATTATGCCCATTTTGTAGCTGAGGAAACTGAGGCTTCAATAAATTTATCAAGGACCAACACTTAGGTCTGTCTGACTGCAAAGCCCAGCCTTTACCCCTTGGAAATAGTAGGGATTCTAGAAACATGTAGAGTGAGTAAATATTGGAACCACTTCAGTATAGGTTTACTCACCATTTAAATTGTAGTAAATTGAGGAAATACCAGGAATTAAACTTGAGACATTTGTTTCTCTTTTTCAGTCTGACTCTCAGACTAAGATTTGGTTGTTCTTGGCTACTGGATGTTTCCTTCAGGACCAGTTGTCTTCTGTCTGGCTCATGTCCTCTTTCTTTTCTTTCATGGAAAGCTTCCCAGAAGTAGCATTTGAACTGGTTGAGTGGTGTTTATCCAGGTAGACAAAGGCCCAGATGGTGTTCTGAGCAAAGGAACAGGATGTGCCGAAACTGGAAAAATATTGCTGGGTCTTGGGTTCAAGGTTGTGCTGTAGAAGACAGTAAGTGAGGCTCCAAAGGTTAGAGTATGATGCCTTTAACAAACACAAACTATCCACCTGGCCCCATGACTCAGCACCTGAATGTGTAGGTTGTGCCCTGAATCAGAGCACCTGGCCAGTGAAGGCTACACTCTTGCTGGGTTGCTGTGGCCTCCAGCTGAGGGTGACTTTAGCCCAGGGAAATATAGACTTTTCTATTTGATCCATCTAGAATGGGTGCTTCCTCTAATTTATCTCCTAAAAATACTATTTATTTATTTATTTATTTATTTTTGCGATGCATCACCCAGGAGGGAACACTTCTTCCTAGTTTGCATGGGGGCTCAATTTGGCAGATTGATGCACTGTCTGGTATTATTTCTAAAATCCTCTTCTCTTCCAAAGGGAAGATTTTCCCATTGACTCAGTTAGAGTCCTTAGATAGAACATAGTATAGAACCCAAGTAGCATTTTTTTGCCCCCTAAAAAGAAAGTATTTGTCATTTACCCACCTGGCCATTTCTTCATTTTCTTCCCTTTCCCCTCAATTAAACTGTTTCTTCAAAAGAATTGGAAAAATAGAAGTAAACATGGGGGGGCTACTATTTCTTGTCCTCATCTGTATGATGGGGATAATGCTAGCACTTACTTCATGAGGCTCAAGAGGCGTAAATTCAGTAATTCATATCAAGATCCTTGGAGTGATGTCTGATAAGTTAGATGTGCTCAAGAAGCATTAGCTGCTCTTCTCCTCCTCCCCCTCTCCCCTCTCCTTCTTCTCTTCCTTTTCTTCCTTAAACTTCTCATTCTCCCCTTTCTCCTCCTTTTTCTCCCCTTCCTCCTTCCCCAGCTCCTCTTTCTATATGACCAAATGCCAATTTGGATCAATATGCTGTTTGTTTTCTTCTTGCCTGCTGATTGTCTTCTTCTGCTCAAATCACCATGAAATGAATTGAATAGTCCTTATCACATTTATATTATATTAAATATACTTTAAGGTATGAGCATTTTGAGAATTAATAGCATCCTTTTTTTTTTTTTTTTTTTTTTTCTGGTATGGGTTTCATGTAACCACAAAGGCCCATTGACTCTTCTATCCATTTAGGAGATTTTTAAATCAACATTATCAAGAGTCGGCTTTTATCTTTCAACTCTGTTTTCATCATGAAGTTTGCAAAACCCTCTAACCATATGAAACTGGCATAAAGTTCTTAACTTTAAAGCCTTTAAGTGAGTCAATAAGATCTAATAATAAAGCTGTTTTTTATAATTTTAAGTGAATAAACCAGCTTTTACAAATTAATCTAAAATAAGTGTAATTTCTTTTAAAGTATTTCAGCTGATTTTATTACACTCAGTTTTTGAAAAAAAGAACCATCTGCCAGGCAGGTTTGGCTTCTCTCAGCCTTATCAAGGATGCTGAAACGTCACACTGTGGGTTTCTATGTCTTTCCGATTTACCTCCAAGACTAAAAGCCTCACCTCCCCTGACTTGTCAATAAAGATGACAGCTAGAGATGATCCTCCTATGGCAAAGCAACACCTTAAATTTTTAAGTATTTAATGTCTACTCCCAGAAACACTGGGAAGAAAATCTGAAGCTCTAGATTGTTTTTAGAGGAATATTTTGAAGAGTCTGCTTGGAGTCATCTCTTGGTCTTTGTCTTATTCCTGTCTAAAATCGTTCCAATGCTATTTTAAAATTAAATGTCACAGAGCCTGAATGAAATAAATGCCACCTGACTTTTTATTATTTTTAGTATTGTGCTTAGTAATTTTCCTGCTTTTTAGCAGACTGTTTTGCTGATGCAATAAATGGGAATGTGGGTGGGATTTAATCTTAAAGAAAACAGAGAGAATTATAACGCTGGGGACAGATTACTTGGGTTGGAACCTCAGCTCTTCTACTTCCTCAAAGAAGTTATTCAAACTCTCGGATTCTCAGTTAAACTCATCTGTAAAATGAGGTTAATTATAGTTTCTATCTCTCAGGGCTTTTAAAATAATTCATATAAAGCTCCTAGAACATTACTGTGCACCTAGTGAGTACTCAGTTAGTGATTAACTTTTATTACCATTTCTAGAGGTACAATTTTGCAGATTTGTGCAAGAATAGGCCTTCCTTCCCCTGGCTGCCAGCACTGCTTTTGCTCAGGCCCAGAGCCGCCTTCCGCCTCTCACCTTGTCGAGTCAATTTGCATGTTCCCTCCTTATTGGCTAAGGGTGCTGCCATCTTTGTCTCAGAGTTATGGTCAATTTGCATATTCTGTCTCTATTAGATAGGATAACACATTTATTATTTACCAAAAAAATCAGTCCACTGGAAAAAACAAACATATTTTATTGATTTCACCTTTTTTAAAATTTTATTAAATGTGATACTTTCTCATGGAATTGAAAAAAAAGGATATTTTATTGATTTTTTACAGAGAGGAAGAGAGAGGGATAGAGTTAGAAACATGGATGAGAGAGAATCATTTATCAGCTGCGTCTTGCACACCCCCTACTGGGGATGTGCCCGCAACCAAGGTACACGCCCTTGCCTGGAATCGAA
Organism: Pipistrellus kuhlii; assembly: GCF_014108245.1. Classification (NCBI taxonomy): domain Eukaryota; kingdom Metazoa; phylum Chordata; class Mammalia; order Chiroptera; family Vespertilionidae; genus Pipistrellus; species Pipistrellus kuhlii. Next base: position 17,924,740 of record NW_023425515.1, on the reverse strand, counting down.
CCTGGGACCTTTTAGTCCACAGGCTGACACTCTATCCACTGAGCCAAACCGATTTTGGCTCTCATGGAATTTTTTTTTTTTTTTTTTTTTTTTTTTTTTTTAACCATAGTCAAGACATTTGGTTTCCTATGACTTTTGGCTGTTTTCACAAATTCACATTTAAATACTTGCTATAAGTGTGGATATTCTATGAATGTTCTATTAAGCTGGAAGACAGCATCCAAAAAAGAATGCTTCTAATATTTGTAGCATGATTAGAGTAAGTGTGAGGTCTCCCCAAGAGTCTACTTGGAAGGGGGTAACATTCACTTGAAATACTCCTCCACTCCACAACCAGAGGTCCATGTCTTAACTCCTAGAACCTGTGAATGTATTCCTTTACAAGGCAGGGCAGAATTAAGGTTGCTAATCAGCTGCCCTTGAGATTAGAAGAGCATCCTTCATTAATCAGGTGGGCCCAAGGGTTCTTACAGGTGAATGATGGAAGCAGGAGAGTGATGCATCCTGGGAACGCCTCATCATCTGTAAAGGAACCAGGAGCCAAAACTGGAGGCAGGCTCTAGAAAGAGGAAATGTTAAAGAAATGAATTTTCTGCCATCTACAGCAAGCATGTCAAATTTGCAGCCCATAGGCCACATGCAGCCCACCAGGAATATTTTTGCTGCCCAGCTATTACAACGGTATGTAAGAAATGTTTTAATAAACATTTCATAACTTAATTTTTACAATGTCCTGTTACACACAATTATTAACAACAAACCATAATGTTCGCTGATGACTGATTGCTATAATCGTGTTGCATTCATTTCCTTTATGAGTCTTACGCACAGGGCCTGCCATTTCTCTCCACTAATACTACCCTGTTTCCCTGAAAATAAGACAGTGTCTTATATTAATTTTTGCTCCCAAAGATGTGCTAGGTCTTATTTTCAGGGGATGTCTTATTTTTCCATGAAGAAGAATACGGTACACATTTATTGTTAAATGAAAATAAAGGAAATTTATTACCTGTATACGGTACGGTAGTACGGTAGTTGTTAACACAAACCAGACAAACTGTGAATCCTACAGTATCAAGAATTTACTCATTTATTCAATGACAATCATGTCATCGTTTTCTGGAACATCATCATAACAATCCAATTCCTGAATTTCCTGGTGAATTTCTTGTGACTCCATTTCTTTCAGAATCAGTGGACCAAATCTCTCATGTTTAGCAATAGCATTCTGAGTCAGAGCCTGGGGGGGGGGGCTTATTTTTGGGGGGATGCCTTATATTTCACTCAGAAGGAAACCTGTAAGAGGTCTTATTTTTGGAGGACGTTTTATTTTCGGGGAAACACTGTAGCAGCGAATATTTTAGCAGCCGATTGCCACATCATTAGTCTTGGACTGACCTGTTTGGTGTGTGCAACAGGAACTATTTCGCTTTCTGAGAACAAGAAAAATAGGCTTATTTGCGTTATGTTTATTAATTTGTGCAGTTATTTTGTGTCTGGTAAGTTAATGGCCAAGAAAATATATTAATTTTTATTAAGATGTTCTATTATTTTACGGTAAGGATTACTCATTTATTTCAGCCCTTTGTATTTGGCCCTGTATCTTTATTGAAATAAATCTACATTTCTTTGAAAATTGAATGTTTTGGGGTTTTTCAACCTTGTTTATTTGGCCTGTGTTAGCCTTTGAGTTTGGTATGCTTGGTAGCCTCCAGAAGGAATGTGGTCCTGATATCCCCTAAATTTTAGCCCAGTGAGACCCATTTCAGACACTGACCTCCAGAACTGTAGGATAAACTCAAGGTGCTTTTAGCCACCAAGTTTATGGTAATTTATTATAGCCGCAAAGGGAACTCATACAATCCTGTACTTTGTCGTGTCTCATACCACGGGTTTTAAGTTGTCTTTAATATTTTAGAACACTTAGAAGCAGGATAAAAAACACCAAAATCTTGACTCCAGTGGGGTAGGTGTTAGTAAGAAATGCTCTCTGCTCTTTAAGTGGAAAGGTTATCTTCCTTTCTGTCTCACTAGGCAGAGATTACTCACAGCTTGACGCACATGTTGGAGCTTGGAATGAGAAGGAAGGATAAATACGGATTTTGGGCTGTGGACAGAGCAAATCACTGAAGAGAATTTGACCTTGGGCAGAATGGCTTGTGTTTGTGGAAATTTTGAAAAGATTAAACTGATGAAGCTTCTATTTATAGACGTATTCTGATTGTTTCTGCTTTCCCCAGGCTATTGGAGGTAAATACATATGCTATTCATTGACGAATCTGTTTTCTTTTTTTCCTGTGGAAATATAAGTGATAGAGTATCTGAAACTTTTAGGTATATTAAAGCAACAAAAGAAAAAGGAAACAATTTAGAAAACAATATTGTGCATGTTGGCATGAGATGATGATTATTTTGTGATTTAATTTTGTGGAACAGGGGTGGGGGTGGGGCACAGCATTTACTGGACATGAAACAGTAAAATTTAAAGGTCAAAGGAACATTTACTGGAGATGGATCACAGGCAAGGACTCAAACCAGAAAATCTCAACAGAACTAATACCCCCAGAAGAGGCGAAGAAAATAAATAGGCCACGGGAGCTAAAGCTAACTGAAGGCATTAACGAGAATAAGCAGAGTCATTTACAACTTTATCAGGGAAAAAGAAATACAAGAGAGAGAATGGCCCATCAATAAATGACGAGGGAGGAGAAATCAATGTTAGTTGTAAAATGTCTTGAGTTATTGAACTGCTGTTTTCAAGTCCATCTTTATGAAGAAATAGGGGTCTGGATAATTAGGAAGTAATTAAGGCTGCACCGACTTTGAGGCTCTATTGATAATAAATAAGTAAATAATTACCAATTGCATTAAGTAGAAGAAATGCATTCTATAATAAATTTCCCTGATCCAATGGTAATTATTTTACCACTTGTGAAATTAGCAATGGGTTGGGGTTGGGGGTGGGAGGAAACCCACCTCCAAACATGCACAGTGAAATAGATGCAATGATTTGACCAGAGTAAAAGAACAAATGAGCTCTTTAGGCTGAAATCTAGAGAATTTGATATTAGTATATTTAAACAAACAACATCAACACACACACACCATACACACACACACACACACACACACCATCTGAGTGAAACAATTTAAAACCTGTACCACTAGGTTTGGGATCAGAAACTATACAAAATAGTTTTTAGTTGCTCATTGTCCAGAGAACTCGGATCACGCAGGTGACTGACTGAGCAAGTTTTACAAATGCTGGATAACTGGTGTTCAGCATCTCCATAACTAAAATGCTATGGAAAACTGCGCACTTGCCAGTTGGTGCTACATAATGTGGACCTAGGTGTGAACTCGGTGTAATGTGGATTGGATGAACACATCTCATACACTTTTTATTATAATCAGATTTTTATTCATTTAAGAGAGGAAGAGGGAGAGAGATAGAAACATCAATGATGATAGAGAATCATTGATCAGGTGCCTCCTACTTGTTCCTTATTGGGGATCAAGCCTGCAATTTGGGCATGTGCCCTGATTGGGAGTCAAACCCTGACCTCCTTATTCATAGTTTGATGCTCAACCAAGGAGCCACAGTAGCCAGGTTTATTAATTAATAAATTGATGTAGTCATTTATTTATTTTTGGTAATTCAAAGGTGGTGTAGGATGGGGGAAGAACAAGAGATTTGAGGTAAGAAATACCTAATTTAGTATCTTGCTTCAACTCCATCCAATGAGCACATTAGGCAAGTTCTTTAACCTTTTCGAGGGATGGTAATTATACTTACCTCATGTTTTTATAAAAATGAAGTGAAACAGCTAATATACAGCACTTGGCACAAAGTAGATACTTGACAAATAAAACTTATTAAATAATATGAAAGATTTCAGTGAAACATATTATATAAATGCTTGCTTGAAAGCTAGAGAACCCAGAATCTATTTTTGCTCTATTCTTGAATAACACAAAACTTGGCATGTTGGTAGGTGATAAATGATAGCTATTAATGTGCATTTATTATTTAGCCCTGTTATTTTGAGAAAATGATAGTCTTACTTGACCTCGATTTCCACATAAATTAGGATTAACCTATAGTTTTTCAAGCATTTGCTGTGTTCCCAGCATTATCGGAGCACGAGGTTTCCAAAGGAACTTACGAGTTTAGTTGAAGTGGAGGTAAAGGTAGATCTAAATTCTCCTAAGTGTTTCAGGAGAACAGAGAGGGTAAACCATTGTAACAACAAGGAAAATAATGGCACCTACTCTGGGCTTTGGAGCTTACTTAAGGTGCAGATGGATGAGGAGATGGGGGAGAAGCTGAAATGCTCTTCAGTTTGGGAGACAGCCTGAGCCACAGGGTGAAGGTAGGAATGTTTGCATCTGGTGATTACATTTCTGAAACATAGGGCATATAATTTGGTATAAGACATGAGGATTCTCCAGGATATTTGAAATTGGTGCTTTCATCTTTGTATGAGAAGTGAGTGGATGTTGATTAGAAGGGAGGGTTACAGTTGGAGAAATAATTAGATAAAGCAAAAGGAAGTCGTCACTTGTAATAACTGCCTTTTTAAGGGGTCACGGCTTTACATAAAATGAGGTAGTTGAATCCCTAAAATGCTTTTCTTCTCCTGGGGCTCTGCAACCAGCCAGAGAATTTCACTTTTCTGGTCTGTTTCCCTACTAGCCTAAGAATCCTTTGAGGTGGGAACTAAGTTTTGTTCATTTCCATAGACGAGCCCTTAACGCAGAGCCTGACACAATAACAATGAATGCAAACTACCTGTGTGGTGAATGAAAGCTGCTATGGGTTAGGATCATAAAATGACATTTAATATTTGTCTCTCAAGTATATTTATTTTAGTTACATTCTTTATCTACTTCTAAAAGGTGGCTTGCACATTGAAATAGAATACCTGCTAAGAACCAGAGTTCATATTTCAGAAGGAGAAAGTTCCCCTCCCTGTAGACATCAAGGCCAAGCAGATTATGGGCAAGAAATTTGGATTTAGTTTCTGGCAGTTGTAACATAAGAGAATCACACTGTGTCTTCATTTTTTTTCCTTTCTGATAAGCAGCCTACAACATTCAACTGCAGAGAGTTTTCACTGGAAACAAACTTGAGGAGGAAGTGATCACATGGGAGCTTGTAATATTTCAATTAAATGTTCCCTTATAGGGAGAGATATTCAATTGAATGTGAATGAGCATAAAATAGGCTCCAGAGAGAACTGGCACTGAGACCAGCACCATTTCTTCCGGCTCTCCAGATGGTTCAGGGATGAAATTTACCCAGTTGTTGTTGTTTTTTTTTTGTTTTTGAAGCACTGTGCATCTGGAAAAAATAACCAAGAATTCAATTGTTTAAAAAGTAAAGACATTTAAGTATAGTTAGAGAATGGAGTTCATATTAAATGATTTTGCTTTGAAACACGGTAAGTAACTTGGAAAAGAGCATAAAGCACTTTGCAGGGCCATGGCTCATAAATCTATAACATCGCTTTTATTAATTTGGAATCTTCATGAGCTGAGATGAAGAAAGGAGTCCTTGAATTGATTTCCACATTATGCTGATTTTGTGATCATCTGTGTACTGAGAGACCACCCAATTCATCTCTGTTGTAACTAACACCAGATTTTGTCCTGGATTTGAAATCTCCGGCTATGACATGCAACATATTTAAAAAATCTGTTTGATTGATAGTTTAATCATTGTTCCCTATTACATCAGCAGCCAGGCCTAGCATTCCAATTTTGAAGGATTGTTTTGCCTCTGTCCCTGTGTCACACAAAGTACTTGTGGCTTGCCAATAGTAGATGTGATTGCAGCTTTATAGATTTCAGGCATAGTCAAAAGTTTAAATTTTACAGTATGTTCCTGTGGTTATCTTTCAGACACACGAGATTTCTAGTTCATGTGTTATAAGGTCAACGTTCCAATCACTTTCATTGTATACTTTTGTCTCTTCCTTTTATTTCTTCCAAATTTATACGAGTGTCAACAATTGTATACTTTTGAGAAGCTAGTGGGAAAAGCCAGTCACTTCTTGCTCTTTTTGAATCTAAGGAGGCAAACATGTAATCCCGTTTTCATCTGGGTGTCGTCGAAAATCCTTCCTTTTAGTCAGTGTCATCATTCTAAGTTTTCTATTTGATTTAACAAACAGACAAGTCAGCATGGTTTTAGAGGCTGAAGAAATTGAACCAGGCCCGAAACAGATATGACTGTAGTACAACCTTTAATTGAACTTGACATTTGGATTCATCCACTGATGGTATACTCTGCTGCTCAGGCAAAATTGTTAAGTGGGTAAAAACTGTCTGCAGGGATCTTGCTTCCTAGGCATTCTCTCTGGTTTGTTCACTCTCTTTATGGCATGTTTAGGTTTCCTTGCCACTTCCTCCTCCCACACTGATAGCCTCTCACTGGAGTTGTCCTTTTGGAGTAAAGTTTCCTATTTTGGGCTTTAAATAGAAAATTTAATTAAAGTATTATTAATATACAACTCCTATTTATACAGTACTAGAGGCCCAAGTGCATGAAATTTGTACATGGGGGTGTGTGTGTCCCTCAGTCCAGCCTGCACCCTCTCCGATCTGGGACCCCTTGAGGGATGTGTGACTGCCCTTTAGGCCCAATCCTACCAGGACTGCTGGCTCCCATTTGCTCACCTACCTGACTTCCTGATTGCCCCTAACCTCTTCTGCCTGCCAGCCTGATCACTGCCTAACCACTTCCCTGCCAGTCTGATTAATGCCCAACTGCTCCCCTGCCAGCCTGTTTGCCCCTAATTCCCCTCCTCTGAAGGCCTGGTTTCCCCACAACTGCCCTTCCTTGTAGGCTTGGTCGCCCTAAGCTTCCCTCCTCTGTTGGCCTGATCACCCCAACTGCCCTCCTCTGCAGTCTTGATCACCCTCAACTGCCCTCCCTTGCAGGCCTGGTCCCTCCCAACTGTCTTCCCCTGCTGGCCATCTTTGATGGCCTCTTGTGTCCACATGGGGGCAGCCATCTTTGACCACATGGGAACAGCCATCTTGTGTGTTGGAGTGATGATCAATTTGCATATTAATCTTTTATTAGATAGGATAACTTGATAATGTCTGACATTTGTACACACCTGTGATCACAACAGTTAAGAAAATGAACATATCTACCACTAACACAAGTTTCCTCATGTTTTTTGCTAACCCCGCCTCTTACCCTGCATCCCCCGTGCCCAACCCCTTTCTGTTTTCTGTAGCCATAGATTTGTTTCTATTTAATATCTTATATAAATGTAATCAGAATGTATTTTTTGTGTGTTTCGAATTTTTTCATTCAGTGTCATTATTTTGAGATTCATCTATGCTGTCTTTTGCACATTAGTGGTTCATTCTTTTTGTTGCTTAGTATTCCATTGTATGAATATACCACACTTTGTTCACCTAATTACTTGTTATTCTGCATTTGGGTTGTTTTTATTTTTTCTATTTTCTTTTTTAAATGTAAATTTTATTTTTCAATATGGTTTACACTCAATATTATTCTGTATTAGTTTCAGATGTGCAACATATTGATTATGCAATCATATACTGTACAAAGTATTTTGCTTGATATTTCCAGTGCCCATCTGGCACCATACACAGCCATTAATAACAATATTGTTGATTTATTCCATATGCTGTACTTTCCATCTCTGAGACTGTTTTTTAACTACCAATTTGTCCTTCTTAATCCCTTCACCCCTTTTACCCAGTCCAATAAAGCTTCCATGAACATTATGTACAAGTCTGTTCGGACATATGTTTTCATATTTCTAGCATTTACCTAAGACATACAGATGGCTGAGTTACATGGTAGATGTATGTTTAACTTTTTAAGAAACTGCCAATCTGACAAAACATTTCCAACTTGGTTGTACTATTTTACATTCCTACCACTGGTGTATGAGAAGTCTGTCTGTTCCAAGTCTATGCAATGTTAATGTCCATTTTAGCGACGACTAATAATGTTAATCATCTTTTCATGTGTTATTTTTCATTTATGTATTTTATTTGTTAAAGTGTGTGGCTAAAAGTTTTGCCTTTTAGATATACTGATTTTTCTCTATTGTTTTTCTGTTTCACTGATTTCTGTTCTGATCTTCATTAATTTGCTTTCTTCTGATCACTTTGGTTTCAATTTGCCTTTCTTTTTCTAGTTTCTTAAGGTAGAAGGTGACATCATCAATTCGAGGCTTTTCATTATTTCTTTTTAATAAAGGCATTTAGTGCTGTAAACTTCCCTCTAAGTACTGTACTAGCAGCATTTTACAACTTTTGATAATATTATTATTTTATTTTTATTTACCTTAAAATGCTTTCTAACTTCCCTTTTGATTTCTTCTTTGAGCCTTTGATTATTTGGAAGGGTGTTATTTAGTATCCAAATTTTGGGATTTTCTAAATATTTTTTTGTTTTAATTATAATTTAATCCTCTTCGCCCAGAGGAGATATCGCAGAAAAGACATTTGTATGATTTAATCCTTATAAATTTATTGAGACTTGATTTATGGCCCCAGAGATTATGGTCTCTCTTGGTAAATGTTTTGTGCACACTTAAAAATGATTCTGTTGGTGTTGGGTAAGGTGGACTATAATTTTCAATTATGTAAAGTTGGTTGATAGTCTGTTTCAAGTCTTGTAAATCTTTACTAAATTTGCTGTCTACTTGTTCTATCATTTAATGATAGAGAATGTTAAAATCTCGGCCCATAATTGATGATTTGTTTAGTTCTCCTTGCAGTTTTATCAGTTTTGTTTTATACATTTTGAAACTTGTCATTATTAGGTGTGTAAGCTTTTAGTTTTATTATATCTTCTTAATGAGTTGACCCTTTTGTCAGGATGAAATGACCCTTTTTATCACTGATAATATTCTGTGCTCTAAAAAGCAGGAAGATATACTAAGTCTGATATTAATAAAGCCACTCCAAGTTTTAAAAAATCAGTGTTAACCTAGTATATTTTCCTTTTATCCTTGTTTTGTCTTTGTATTTGACTCTTGGATATAGATTGTGTCAATCAGTGATTCTTTTAAAAAAATATATTTCTTTATTGATTTTAGAGAGGAAGGAAGAGAGAGAGATAGAAACATCAATGGTGAATGAGAATCATTGATTGGCTGCCTCTCACATGCTCCCCACTGGGGATTGACCCTGCAACCCAGGCATGTGCTCTTGGCCAGAATCAAACCTGGGACCCCTCAATCTGCAGGCCGACTCTATCCACTGAGCCAAACCGACTAGGGCAATCAGTGACTCTTGTTTGTTTTGTTAATCCACACCAGAGGATATTTTTTTCCATTTATTTTTAGAGAGAATAGAAGGGAGGGAAGAGACAGAAAGAGAGAGAAACATCAAAGTGAGAGAGACATATTGCTTGGTTGCCTCCCGAATGCACCAGGATCAGTCGGGGAGCAATCCTGCAACCGAGGTATGTATGTGTCCTTGATGAGAATTGAACCCTCAGCACTTTAGTTTGTGGGCTGATGCTCTAACCACTGAAAAAACAGACTTGGGTAGCCCTAACCAGTTTGGCTCAGTGGATAGAGTATGAGCCTGTGGACTGTTGATTCCGGTCAAGGGCATGTACCTTGATTGCAGTCACAATCCCCAGTTGGGGGTGTGCAGGAGAAGCTGACTGATGTTTCTCTTTCATTGATGTTTCTAACTCTCTATCCCTCTTTCTTTCTCTCTGTAAAAAATCAATAAAATATATTAAAAAAACCCAAACATGTTAGGGTAGTGATTTTTGTTTTTATTTTTTGCAAATTAACCCCATTGATTTATATTTCACATATATATATTATTTTCCCATTTATAAATAGAATACATAAGTACACATCTTAGAAATTTTGAAAAAATATGCATAATTAAAATTACCTGTAATTATATCTATTATCAATTTTTATACTTCTGTTTTACATAGTTGATACTATACTGCATGCTTATTTATTTTCTATCATCTTTTCTTATGTTACTAAAACATTTTTATATTTAATGCTATTTCATCATAGAGTCATGCTATTCTTTTTGTAATCTATTTCCTTGTAATCAGACATTTTAAGCTTATTTTCACTATTTTTCTGTTATGTCTTTTTCCATATTTCTCCCCTGCCCCTGAATTTGGGGTTATTTCTTTACAATAGATTTCCAGAAATGGGATAATAGGAATGAACGTTTTTGGGTACTTAAAACACAATGCCTAATTGCTTTCCAAAATGGGTGTAACAGTGTACATCTAAACTCTTGTCATATTTGGCATGACTTTCAGTTTCACTAGGTAAATGTTTTAAAACTACATATGCTTATTAAAGCATGAGATAATGTTTGATAAATTTGATGATAACTTAAAAAATGCATATATATCTTTATTGATTTCAGAGAGAAAGGGAGAAGGAGAGAGAGAGAGAGAAACATCAATGATGAGAGAGAATCATTGATTGGCTGCCTCCTACACACTCCCTATGAGGGATTGAGCCCTCAACCAGGTATGTGCCCTTGATGGGAATTGAACCCATGACTCTTCAGTCCATAGGCTGACACTCCATCCATTGAGCCAAACCAGCTAGGGCTGATGTTAACTTTGAATTAAATAGCTGGTTGGAACAAATTTTTAGATAACTGTCTAACTGTAGGAGAAAGTTTTTCTTCTACTTTAAAATTAGTTTTTAAAAATTCATTTGCATTCATTTTAAAATAACCACAACCAACTAAATTTTTCCCCCTTTCATTCAGAGTCATAAATTAGCATTAATTTGACAAATCACACTGTACAGTAAACATATCTTTCTTAATTTAGGCAAGAGTTCTCTTCCAGGATTAATGCAAGAATTCTTTTGGGATCTGCTCAAGCCTGGTAGAACTCCTTAATTTATTATCCTATTTGCTTTATTTACTTAGGATTTTTATCTTGCCCACTACCAAACCAGATTTGAGGTGACTTATCCATAATAAGATAAAAACAGTAATAAAGCAAAACATGTTAATGAGAACTTTAGTTAATTATTGCAACTGGACATTGATTTTTAAAATCATAGGTTCATGGCATTTTTTTGCACATTAATTTTTTTTTTTTTTTTTTTTTGCCCTTGGGCTTTGCAGGCAGCTTGTGAGAACTGAGTGGAATGAGACAGTGAGTCAGAGGCTGGGGAGGTTCCTGGCTCTTGGACTTCAACCTCAGAGGTCCTCTGGGCATGCTGCGATCTCACTGTCTCACCTGAATGCACACCCATTTATCCTATTCACATTCTCCCAGGAAACCGCCCAAAGGACACCCTTGCCCTCAGAGGACAAGCTCCGGGAGCTCTTGTGGCAGCCAGTGGGCAGCCTTTCTCAGACCATCGGCCTCTGTGGTGGGATGATCGTTTGTCTTTGACTTCAACCAGGGTCCTTTTCTCAGTGGCGCAGCAGGAAGTGGAAGACCGCGGCCCTGCTGTTGTGCTAAGAAGTCATTATCGCCAGACAGAGCAGAAGTAGGGACTGCAGCTAATGGGCCTCTCAGGCTGTCCAGAAATCATTACAGGACTGAGGGAGAGGCAGCAACTGTTTTAAATCCCATTAGTGGGCCTGATGGGCTGTCTGGGACAGGATGCCTATCCCTGAACCAGCAGCTTAGAATAACTTCTCATTAACCCTCTCATGCTGGGAGCTGTCACTGCCCAGGCTGCAGTCCCACCACGGTTCCGAGGAGGAGAAAAATTGTGTGAGGTGGCTCATGCATTATCTCATTTAATTGTAGCAACCACCTTCTGAAGTGGATGTTACCTCCTTTGTGCAGGTGAAGAGCCTGAGCTCTGCTCAAGGTCACACAGCTAGTAAGTTATGGAGCTAAGATTTGAACTTGGATTGTCTAACTCTGGAGCCCATATTCCTTTCATAGACCACTTGACTCCAAAAGACCGTGTGTATGTGTTTGAGGAGGTGCTAGAGTATGGTAGCTCATGAATGAGCGTCACAGTGGCTGACACTAATGACTTGGAACCTGGCACTAAGCCTTGAAACTCACACGTTTTGGCCAACTTGAAAGACACACATTTTTCTGTATAAACCCCCATTTTCAGAACTTAATAATACTTAGGTCATTCTTTCATCCTCTTCCCATTCTAGAAAATACTTTTCTCCCTACTTTTTGTTCTGTAATGAGAATAATAGAATTTAAACATAATCTGTTTTATAAGCTGTTTGTCCAAGATGACCTAATTAAAGGTAAATGAAGAGGAGTAGCATACATTTTATTTATTTTAGTTCTACTACCTAAATTAAAAATTTCCAAGTCTCCTCTGATTTTTCTTAAGCTTAATGGTTTTGGTGTTACACAATGATTAATTCTAATTTGGGGGATAATATTCATTTGTTTAAATGTCCACAGATTATTATTAAACAGGTTTTAAAACATTGTTCAGGATAGCTATGATTATAGGGTGAATATTATGTTGATGTCTTCTAATAACTGTGCTAAATAGAGTTATAGGACATAGCTAAAGGATCATAGTTATAGGATATGTTGAATGTAGGTATCTTTAAAATATGTTCACCTTTTTTTTCATTATGCTATTTTGGGCATTGCCAATCCATAAAAAAACCCTCAATAACAAAAACATGTTTTTAGTTAAGGACCACCTTATTTTTTTAAAAATCAGACTATCCTCAGACTTGCAAAGCCAGATTACATAAACTTGTTTATACAGATGAATTACCATAGTGCCAATTCCAATATTTTTGCCACTTTGGTTCCACTTACTTTACATAATAGTGATGATGTAAATCAATGGCTAAAACAGAAACCTCTATGCAGGAACAATCTGATTCTTAAGGAGTCGTCTTTTCCATGTTGTAACCAATGCTTAATTATATTTATTCCAGCTGTCTGTGGTGCTATGCTAAACCAGCTAATAAAGTCTTCCCCTTGTAAGATGTAATGTTAGCAAAATACTTTTGTGTTATTTGGAAATCTTTTGGTGTATTTGAAACTCAGAACCTTTCTTCAAGTTCAGCTACTTATTGAGGTGAAAGAATGTTCTGGGCACCAGGGCAACTAACTAGGCAGAGGCTGAAATCCACATGATTCTAAACATAGTGGGTTATCCAATATGTGGATGTCCCACAGGAGATTTCTCATTCCAAGGCAGCTTTTCCTTTCTGAGAATAGCATTTCCTAGGGAACCTCTCTTTACAGACCAATCATTGGTTCTACAGATCCTGGTTAAATGCCTCATATATGATTCACTTGTGACAGTAGTAGTAGGTGTCAAGGAGAATTCCAGGATGAGGAAGACATATCCCTGGTCTTCAGTTTGTGGGCATTATTGAAAAGTTTTATAGCATGGATAGCATTTCAATAGGTAGAAACAGTAAAGTAAACTCCAGATTGGAGAGAATGGAGTATATTTGACTGGCTGTAGGAGAGTTGAGGTAGGAATAGAAAGGGGGAAATAAGCATTAGAGACTTTGAAGAGAGAGGCTGTATAAGAATTGGCAGTTGCTTAGATGGGAGTTGGGCAAAGGAGATAAAGAAAAAAATGGATAAAAAACATTGGATTTAGTGATTACTGTATTTTCCGGCATATAAGATGACTTTTGAAACGAAAAAAAGTCAATGGGGCTTTTTCAGTGGTCTGAATTTAGGTCTCAGCAGAGGGAACAGAGAAAAGAGGACGGATAGAAAGCACCTCACTTGGAAATCTAGGATTGCACTAGACCACCGCCCTAGCAGGCTTTTTACTAGAACACAGTGTACAGAACATGTATAATTTGCATGCATAAAAAGCCTGCTTGGATTGGCCAGAGTCAGAGAGGCAGACTATTAAAAAAAGAACTGGTGTTGCCTCGGAAGTGGGGGGTAGTCTTATACAGCAAATAATAGGCCTAAACCTAAGTTTTAACTGTAAAATGAGGGGGTCATCTTATACGCCGGAAAATACGGTAGTAAGTAAGTTTGATGTCTTAATGTGGAATATTGATAAAATAGTTAAAGGCAGGAGCTAAATTATAAGGGACTGAGGTGTGTACAAGGAGAAAGAAAGGAATTCTATTTACTTCTTGAGAAATTTGTTGACACAAGGAAAGAGGGTGGGTAGATATCTATTTATTTAGGGAAAGTTGAATAGATTTGAAGGCAAAATAGAAGAGGCCAGAGGCAAGGTAGAGATTAATGAAAAAAGTACAATTTGTGGAAAAGAGAAATGGGAGAGAATGAAGTGAATTTTCAAGTGGAAGAGTTAGTTTTGAACAGGAAGAGAGATGTCTTTTTTTTTTTTTTTTTTTTTTTTTTTTGGAAGATGAGATAACAATGAGACTGAGAAAAAGTACAGAGAAACTTTGAAGTGGCCTAAGGATAAGGCTTTGATCTCAGATTTGTCAGTCCTGATTTCATCTGCTGGGCGGCGAGGAGAATTTGCAAAGTCTGACCAATTTTTATGGGGTACACAAATGATGAGGAAGACAACTAATTATAATTGAGTCTGAGCTGATAGCAGAGGGACAAGCTAGGTGTCATGGGCAGGGCTGAGGCTGAGCAGGCTCAGGATGGGAGATGAGGCTGCTACTGGGGCCATCTGCTCTGTAAATATTGATTTTATTAGTATAGAGCCGTGGGTTGGCAAACTGCGGCTCGTGAGCCACATGCGGCTCTTTGGCCCCTTGAGTGTGGCTCTTCCACAAAATACCACGGCCTGGGCGAGTCTATTTTGAAGAAGTGGCGTTAGAAGAAATTTAAGTTTAAAAAATTTGGCTCTCAAAGAAATTTTAATCATTGTACTGTTGATATTTGGCTCTGTTGACTAATGATTTTGCCAACCACTGATATAGAGAAACATGCATTGTGGTTAATATGGTGTGAAAAATCATGTTTGAAGTCTATTAGAAATAGTTTTTGTGTTCCGTGTGCCTCTGTTCTTAAGTGCAGGTGACTGAAGATAGATTGTACTGTATGTCTGATGTGACCTAGTTAGGACAGTTCTAAATGTTTCAGTTAAGTCCTGCTCCCCTCTAACCCCCCACTACTCTCCATCTCAGAGCCTATAGGTCACAGGCGTCCTCAAACTTTTTAAAGTGGGGGCCAGATCACGGTCCCTCAGAGAGCTCGAGGGCCGGACTATATGAACTACTAATTCCTATTGTAACACCTCGGCTGCGCTCACTGCCCAAAAAACCTGGCGGGCCGGATCAGACTCCTCTGTGGGCCACATGTGGCCCGCGGGCCGTAGTTTGAAGACGCCTGCTAGGATCTATTGGATATAAGATTGACTCAGGCTCATGTGCAGGGCCATGTCTTGAGCAGTCTCTCTTTCTCTCTGGCTTGTTATAAGCAACTTGAGATGTCATTCAGAGGAATCATAAAGGGAAGTCTTGCTCTGGGTGAGATTTAACAGAAATTGATCAGCGCACAGAAAAGAAAGTGAATATGTATAGTCTCTCCGCTTTAATCCTTTTGAGAAGATGGAATCTGTATGAAAAGCTGTCTTTTTATGGAGGCTTACACAGTTGTAAGAAAAAATTTAAGCCACAAAATTTAAATGAGAAGTCACAAAGGCTCGGGCACCTGGAGGTGATTGATAGTATAGGGATAACATAAACTTTATGGGTCGTTTTGAATGTCTGTTAATAGTTGGGTATTCTTTATGAGGTTAATTTAAGTAGATGATGTATCTGTGAGGATATATGAAAGTTGCCACTCCATGGTCACAACAAGTAAAAAGCTGGACAAACGGAAAATTCAACAACTCTTCTTGGATGCCTAAGAGAGAGATGACATAGGGCAAATGACTAACTACCCTTAAGATTGGAGAGACAGGCAGAATTCTATAGGGGCTAAATCACATGAGCTGAAAGTCTGGAGACACTGAGTATTGGTTCTGGGTCTTCTAGGAGCTGAGGATGAGGACTTAACGTTCATGGACCTTATTTTCTTCAGCTGTGAAATGATGGGGCTGGACTCAGAGGTGCCTTCAAGCTCTGACATTCTATCATTGTAGATTCACAGTATCAGCTTGGTCAGAATATCGTTGAAGGGACCACACAGGCAGTTTGGTTAGACTGTTACATTGCTATGCATCAGAGATATGGTGAAAAGAGCAGTAAACAAGGAGTCGGAGATATGTATTTTAGTTCCAGTTCTTCTAATTACCACCTTTGTCACCTAAGTTCTGCAAGCTCTAGTGTGTTAGACAGAATAAGGCCCTTCTCCTTACCCCCACATAAGTGTCCAGGTCCTAATCCCTAGAACATGCAATGTGGTGGTATATGAAAAAGGAATTTTACAGTTGGAATTAAGGTTAAAATAGTTAAAATATGGAGATTAACTTGGATTAAAGAATCCTTAAAAATGTCACAGGAAGGCAGAATGGCAGGTTAGAGACATCTAAGATGAAAGAAAAGGCAGGGGGTTTTAAAGAATGAGAGAGACTTGATTCACCATTGTTGGTTTTAAAGGTGGAGGAAGCTGGCCACAAGCCAAGGAGTGTGGGTGGCCTATAGAAGTTAAAAAGGGCCAGCAAAGAAGCATGGAGCTCAGGGCTATAACTGCAAGAAACTAAATTCTGCCAACAACCTAAAAGAGCAAGGAAGTATATTATTTTTTTAAAGGCTCCAGAAAGGAATGCAGCCCTGCCAATACCTTGATATTAGTCTATTGAGACCCATGTCAGTGTACAGTAAGGTAATAAACTTGTGTTTCTTTAAGCTGCTAAGTTTCTAGAAAGTTGTTATGGCAGCAATAGGAAATGTATACATCACTTTCTTCACCTATAAACGAATGGGAATAGTAATAGCAATTTTGGCCTGTTTGTCTCTCTATTAAGTTATTAAAAGAGGTAACAATGATATCAGCAAAAATGGCAGATAAAGACCTCTGAAAATTCATTCTTCCAAAAGAAAAAGAGACAATGAAAACATTAGCAAAACTGTCAAAATCAATTTTTTCAAAACTGTTGAAATTAATCAAATGTTTACAATGATTCAAGAAGTATTCAAGAAAAAGAGCTCAGAATTCGTAAAACATTGAGCTTTGTGGCATTTTAATTGGCCTTATTTTTATTCCAGCTCTGCAGTAGCCTTGAAAATTAAACAAAATATTTAATACAAAAGAAGGCAAAAGTGGATGAATATAGAGGCAAAAAGACATGACATATAGAAAACAAATTAAAAAATGTCAGGAATAAATCCAAAGTTACTGGTAATTACATTAAATGTAAATGATTAAAAGGCAGAGTTGACAACATGGATAAAAAGACATGATCCAATTATATGTTGTCTACAAGAGATACTTTTCTGATTCAAAGACACAAATAGATTGGAAATAAAAGGATAGAAAAAGTTATATCATGCAAACAGTAGCCAAAAAAAAGAGCTGGAGTAGCTATATTATAGCAAACAAAATAACTTTAAGACAAAAATTATAACTAGATACAAAGAAAAGCACTTTATAATGATTCAAGGATCAACCTATCAAGAAAACAAGCAACAATTAGAGACATATTTGTACTTAAAAACAGAGCCCCCAAATGAAGAAAAAAAGTGATAGAATTGAAAGAAGAAACAGACAATTCAACAATATTAATGGGCATGATAAATTATCTCTGCTCAACACTATGGAAGACTCTACCCAACAGCAGAATGTACATTCTTTTCAAGTTCATATGGAATATTGTTTAGGATAGACCATGTGTTAAGCCATAAGACAAATATTAATACATTTAAAAGAATTAAAATCATATAAGGTATATTTTCTGATTGCAATGGGATGAACGTAGGAATAATTAACAGAAGAAACTTGGGCAATTCACAAATATGTGGAAGTCAAACAACACACTCCTAACTATTCAATGGGTAAAAAGAGAAATCACAATAGAAATGAGAAAATACTTCGATATTTTGAAATAAAAACTTTGATATGAATGAAAACTTGAGTACAACTAAAGCAAGGCTTAGAGAAAATTTGTAGATATAAATACCTACATTAGCAAAAAAGAAATATCTTAAATTGATAGCCCAACTTCTCACCATAAAAACTAGATAAAAAAGAGCAAACTAAACCCAAAACAAGTATAAAGGAGAAAATAAAGATTAGAGTGGAAATAGTGGATAAACAGATATACAATAGAGAAAATCAACAAAACCAAAACTTAGTTCTTTGAAAAGGTTAACAAAATTAATCAATATTAAGCCAGACACCAGGAAAAAGAGAAAAGACTCAAATGACTGAAATCAAGACTGAAAGAGAAAACATAATTACCAAGCGTTCAATGATTCTCTCCTCGCTTTGGATGGCTGCTGGCAATTCGTGGCATTCCTTGGCTTGTGGACACATACACCACTCCAATCTCTGCCTCCATCTTCACATCACCTTCTCCTCTGTGCTTCTCTTCCTTTGTGTCTACTTGTAAGAACACTTGTCATTGGATTTAGTATTATCCAGGATGAATTCACCTCAAGATCCTTAACTATATCTGCAACTAATGTAACTGTGATCTTAAGATCACACTTACAGATTCCAGCTGGACTTACCTTTTTGGGGCTTCACCATTCAATCCACCACAGAGTTGTACAACTTTGTGAATATACTAAAACCACCGAATTACATATTTTAAAATTATAAATTTCATGGTTTGCAAATTACATTAAAAATAACAAAATGATTTCATAATATTTTTTGTAAGAATATATTTATAAAAGGTAATCATATATTTGAGGTTAAAAACACTATGGTAATATAGTTGTTGTTCCAGGTGGGTGAAAAGGGGCATTACAGTTCTTAGGAAAGTTTCTATCATTGCTGAGAAAACGACTCAAGGATGATCATAAATTGGAAATGAACAGGACAGAATTATTAACATAGACAGAAGCTCTGCAGAGAAAATAACAACAATGGCTGCTAATATTAAGCACCTAGTATGTGCTATTTACTTTATAGACACTCTCCAAAAATCTTATTCTACTCCTACAAGGTAGTTGTTATTCCCATTTTTACAGAAGAGAAAACAAATTTAGAGTTCATTGGATTTTCCCAAGAGCACACAAAGAAAGTAGAGCTAAGATTTGAACCCAGGGATGTCTGACTCAGATAACATTCTTTCAACTTAATATAAAGTTCAGTATTGTAGTAAACAGCAACTAGGCAATACGCAGGGGAAATAAATCTCCCAAGAATCCTGAATTTTTTCATTAGTCATCCTTGAAACATTTAGAAGACAATAATAATAACTATGCTCATAATTTATTGAGGGCATACTTTTTGCCCAGCATTGTACTGGGCTTATTACACAC
Organism: Pipistrellus kuhlii; assembly: GCF_014108245.1. Lineage (NCBI taxonomy): Eukaryota > Metazoa > Chordata > Mammalia > Chiroptera > Vespertilionidae > Pipistrellus > Pipistrellus kuhlii. Next base: position 17,905,447 of record NW_023425515.1, on the reverse strand, counting down.
ATTCTCTCAGTTAATTCTCAAGAGCTTCATGAAAAAGATATTATTACCGCTACTTTGCAGATGAGGGAATGAACTTACACAAGTTAAGAAACTTTCTCAAGGACATTGAACTGTCAGGTGGAGGTGCCAGAACTTGAAGCCATGTATGTTTTAGTCTGGACCTGTGCTCTTTCTACTACCCCACTTTGCCTCCATTTAAGACTCTAGCCAACATTCTCATGCTTGAATGGTATATGGCAGTTGGAGGTGAACTAAGGTTCTGAAGTCTTTTCTAGACTCCAGACTGCCTCAGACACCAGCACCAGAATTTTATCACATCTAATCTGGAAGACCTTGTCCCTCTCTATTCTATCTATTCCAATCCTACACATCCTTCAAGACCCAGCTCAGATCTGAACTCTTTCTTCCATCCCACACTAGGAGCGGTCAGATACCACTCCCCTACCATCTAATTCAAAGGTTCCTCTAAAATGCTTGCAATTATAAAGATCTTTAAATGGGTATTTGTCATAAGATATAAACTGATGTATCTAGAAAACTATTCCAATTATGGCTGTTATTTATAGAAGTAAATACCATTGGTAAGTTTTAGCAAAGCACTTAGAGTGGTTTGGACCAAGTCCAAATTGTTCACTTGTTAATATATTATTTATATTAACAAAATCAAATGTTAGGCTGAACAAGTCTCCCCCCGCCTGCACACAATACCATGTGTTTACTAAGGCTATTGCCCTTCTTGATGATTATTCCTGAAACATAAATTGGACGATATACACCCTAGTTTCTGAGACTCTTGATAACATTTGGAAATACGGATACAGAGGATCAGCCATATAAAAGACAACCCACTCAATCAATTTTGCATCATTATACATGAAGCTCTTTTCTGCTGTTGTTTAGAAAGATTGAAGATGAAAAGGGGTCATGGCTTACTGCTGTTTTATGCACTCTCTCCATATCCACTCTGCTGGATTGTTTGCCATGGATTACTCATTCTCTCCCAAGTGGCTCTCCACAGTGGTCAAATATTTAAGAAGTCTGTATTTCATTGTGACTCTATTACATATTTCCCCTTCACTGTCTTCACTTCTTCTTAGTGAGTCTCACCCACTTGATAATCTATGGAGGCATTAATTTACCTCCATTTTATCCCTTCCCTCCATTCCTCCCTCCCCCCGCCGCCCCCCCCCCCCCCCCCCCCCCGAACAAGATTTTACAATATGTCACCAGAGCACATCCAGCTGTGACTCAGAGAGGCAGACTGTGGCCAGAGAGATCAGGGATCCTACCCGAGCATAGTAAACAGTCTGTTTCTCTCTCCACACTGCTCCTTCATCAGCTGGCCTTTGTAATTTCCATATGGGTATTGTGGGCAGAACCTAGCCCTGCAGCAAGATTTCAATGCTGGTTCCAACACTCAATGGCTCGGCTGTTGGGATAGTCCTTGTAAGCTCTCTACATCTGAACCAGAGGCTAATCATGCAATTACATCATAGGATCATTGTGAAAATGATATAAGGCCACAGACATGAAAGTACTTTATAAATTCTAATTAAAAGGCTGGCCATTTCATTGTTGGACCCTGTAATTATGAAAAAGCTTATTATCTTAATTTAAAAATCTGCCTTCCTCTAAATTATGTCCATTGTTTTTAGTTCTAATAATAAACATTAATTTACCGATAACAACGGTGATGATGATAATATCATTTGCTATTTATTGAGCACTTACTATGCAAAGTGTTTTACATGAATTACTCACATAGTCTTCTTAGAGTGATGTGACTTTTGCAATTGGCAGCATGATGCAAACTGGCACACTGAAAGCAGGTTCATTAAAAAAAAAAAAAAAAGCTAATAGAGACTGGTAGAAAGCATCACGCAAATCTGTTTGCGGTCTGCATCACTCAGGATCTAAGCAGGAAACTGATGGCCCACTCTGGGGACAGTTAAGTGATGGGAATGTGGGCAGGATGTGGGGAATCACCAAGAGATGGGGAAGTACCCAATGACTGGGAACAGGGGAAGCTGTTAGCTCTTAGGCTATAGCCATGGGAGAGGGGTCTCGCAGGAGCTGAGGTTTTATCACATGTGTCAAACACAAGGCCCGCGGGCCAAATCCGTCCCGCCAGGCCTTGCAATGTGGCCCGCACCGCACTGTCATCACTGCACTCCGCTGCGTTTCCATCACAATGACAGCTTATGACTGTTCAGTAAACCATTCGGCCCGCGATTTAGGCTGGATTTTAGATTTTGGCCCCTTCTCTGATTGAGTTCAACACCCCTACTTTAGGTAAAGGAGCACAGATACTGTCAAACTGGCACAGCATAGAGGGAGGGAGGGAACAACTACTCAGATTCTTCCCATTGGCTGAACCCAATGAGAAGCCAGAGGGCCAGATCAGTCACCTTGAAGACAGAGCAGTGTGGACAGTCTATCTGAAAGGTCAACCTGGGAATAACCAGTGCAAGACCATAAGAAATGTCAGCATAAGTAACAAATGTCGAAGAAAATAAGTGAGTGATTAAATATGCAGAATAGACTTTCTAAAACTTTGTGTTTTTTGTTTGTTTGTTTATAAATATATTCAGAGTATATTTATCTTAGATCTATTTTAAATTCTGATTCTGGCCTGTATTTGTTGTTGTTGATAATCCTCACCAGAGAGGACTTCCATTGCTTTTCAGAGAAAGTGGAAAGGAGGGAGGGAGGGGTAAAAAGAGAGAGAGAGAGAGAGAGAGAGAGAGAGAGAGAGAGAGAGAGAGAGAGAGAGAGAGAGAGGGAGAGATAGAGAGAGAGAAACATTGAAATGAGATAGACACATCAATTGGTTGCCTTGCCTCCCACATGTGCCTAACAGCGACCAGGGATCAAACCTGCAACCCAGGTATGTCCTCTTGACTGGGACTTAAACTTTTAGACCCTTTGGTGTGTGAGCCAATGCTCTAACCACTGAACAACTGGCCAGGGTGGGACTGTATTCTTTTATAAATAAATTGGGAACTTTGACTAATTTAGTGTGTTTTATGTGTGTGCACATGCACACGCATCCATGTGTGCTTGCATGTGGCTTTTCTCTACATCTGTAGCCCAGTGGTTCTCATACTTTAGAAAGCATCAAAATTGCTCAGAGTGGTTGTAAAAACAGACTTTGCCCTCCCCCCCCTCCCCCCAAGCTTCTGATCCCCTAGGTCTGTGATGGGGCTTGGGAAATTACATTTGTCACAAATCCCTAGGTGATGTTGATGCTGCTGGCCCAGGGAACCACATTTTGAGAGCCATTACATCGCATCCCTAAAATTTTTCCCTAGGGTTTTTGAGAGAGTTAAATGAGACAGTCATGTAGAGGGTCTAGGCACAGGGCCTGGCATGGAGGCAGTGTTTGCTGCTCCTGCTTCCACTACCATCAGAACAGCTGCTCCTAGCTGCTCCCACTATTGTTCAGCTGTTCCTACTGCCCGGTCATCCTTCATTCAGATAATACTGTAGTTAGGTATTAAGAGCAGTGAAATCTGCCTTAATTAATTAAAGAATGTAATTACCTCTCTGGGAGTCATTTGCATTTTAAAGAAGCTTGTTAATTCAAAGACATTTGTAATTTGAAGACTATCAGACACTGTGACAAAGAGACACACACAACTTCTGGCATTGCATTGTGGGAGATACTTTTGGGAAGGGAGTGGACACCATCAAGGCTCCTTGCTGGGTCTTCTCCTTCTAGACCTGCTACTTAGTATTCGACCTTCTTTATAAGAGTTCTGAGCTCTTCCACAATGGCTTCCACATAGGACAGGCATGACCCGGGTGTGGGAATTATGCAGTAGCCATTTAGATGTATGGGTTCTTTGCAAATCTGGTGTGTTTATAAGCGAGGCGATGCTTGATTGTGTTTATGTATTCAATCATGTAATAAAAAATGCACATAAAATCCATTTGAAAAGCATGCCTTTCAATTTCATGCTGAGAATAATGCAGGGAGTTCAGTGCAATACAATTATAATCAAATAGTAGCAGAACAATATTTTATTTGAAATCACAGCGTTAGACAGTAGAGAACTAGTCGGAAGCTAGTCTTCTGAAAGTCCTTTGAATGTATAATAATTTTGATTTGGAGAATCTGGCTTGATGGCTAGAGGGGCTTAATCTTCTTACTTAACTCCAGAGTATATACAGAGAACAGAAATAGTATAATGAACAACACTTGCAAATACAAGCTTACCAGCCATCTTGATAAAACGAGTGTTGTTTTGTTTATGAATGTCAGCATTGTGTTTTTTCCCATTCAGGAACATGCTATACCATAAAACTGTAGCAGTTGAAACAATTAGAATTAGTAAAAAGCTATGGAGAGTCAATGCTGGCTCAAACTCAGAAAATTTCTCAAACCCCTTCTTCTTCCCCTGCCCTGCTCCTGCCAAACTATTGAAATTCCTAATTCTTTTCCTGGAAAAAAAAATTTTTTTTTTAAATCTAGAAAACATCAAACTTTTTCTGTAAGTTGAAGTTAGGAATTAATGTCAGTGACAGAAACACAGTGGATCTAATTAGAACTCCCTGGGCAACACCTCATTAGTGTGGTTAGTTAGTCAATGAAATTTCAGCTGCAGTGCATTAGGCTTAGTGTCTTTGGTTATTTTTTGCTAAAAAAGAATTGCAAAACGTCTGCAGCTGCTTTTTGTTTCCTCCCCCCACACAAAAAATATTTAGGATCTTTGGTCACGAGGGCAGAAATGGCCATTTGGGGACACTTTTTTTTTGAAATGTCTGTATGCTAATCTTGGATAAGGGAAACAATAGCTATTTTCTCCTGTGAGGGAGAGAAGCTTTCAATTGTCTGCCTAGCTGCTGGGTGTCACTTTTTTCTTCTTCTGTTAAGTCCTTTAATTTTTTCCCCAACCATTTGTACTTCATAATTAGATTTCTCTAAAAAAAATAGAAATCTCAACTAGATTGACCAATATTTGGTAACAGATATATAGGGGAGATGAAACATGTACCTGTCAATTGCTAAAATGTGACACTTGTTTCCTTTTTTATACCTTTGCTGTTTGAGAGTTCATGGATAATTTGGTGACAAGAGCCTACATTCCAGAATTTCAGAAGCGTTCATAATAAGTTCTGATAATTGGTCAACTGCTACAGGGTAGGATACCCTGTCTTCCCTCAGGACCATGGATTATTTTAGAAGTTCATTATGTTGATTTTTAGATGATATTAGAAGTTTAGCTCTGGGATCAACCCTTTAGTTGAGACCCTCGAATGCACAGTCTTTGCCCACAGGTTAGCCATGCTCCCAGTGTTCTGGGGTCTGCACATTCAGGCTGGGGTACCTTCGAGTGGTTTCTCAGTGGGAGGTAACTTTGACCCACAGGGGATATTTTGCAATGTGTGGAGGCAATTTGGATTGTCAAGATTCACAACTGAGGGTGGGGGAGAGGCAGTGACTGCTGACATTTACTGAACAGAGAACAAGGATGCTACCGTGTTTCCCCGAAAATAAGACATCCCCTGAAAATAAGACTTAGCACAACTTTGGGAGAAAAAATTAATATAAGACACTGTCTTATTTTTGGGGAAACAGGGTACTAGACATCCTACACAATGAAGAATAAATCTGATCCAAAATGTCAACAGTGCTGAGGCTGAGAAACTGTCCTACTATCCTCAAGTACCTGCTGCTTGAGCAGACCCACCCATAGGGGTGTTACCCCTCTTTGCTGCCTGAATCCTTGCAAAATACAGGTGGCCTGTGCACTGGAAGGTAACCAAACATTCCAAAGACCTCCTAGTTCTGTCACTGAAAAGGCTTGGAAGGGAACTCTTTATTCCCCTGCACTCCTTTAACAAAAAATGTACATTTCCAATTTATTTCTCTGTGGAAATCCTCAGGTCAGGTGCACATAGAACATCGCTACGCTTTCAGCAACTGACACATTTTTCAGTATGACTGATCCCAATTACCGGCCACCAAAATATTTGATTTATCTTTGATGTATTATTTTTTTGTAAGTAGAAAAAGAATCATGTGAGGCCTTGAGTGAAAAACTTAAAGCTCATGTTTCCTGTCCTGCCCTTCACCTGGCAACGATACTGCATGGACATCACAAGAACTACACAGCACAGAACCCCGGGGGGAGGTAATTCATAGGTAGGCCTTCCAGGCGAGGATGTGGCTGGTGAGCGACAGAAGAGACTGGAGTGAAGGAAGAATCCAGCGACGAGGAGAAAGAGTTGTGTCCTCCACAACACCAATTTTGATGAGGCTGCTGTTGTCCTTATTTTCACGAAAAGAAGGAAAACTTTTATTTGTTAACACAGGGTATAATTCTTCATCATTTACATGCTCTTTTATCCTTTCTAATAAAATTTCCACTGACAAAGGGAATGAGAGGAGATTTGTGTCCAGGGAGAAATTGACACATAAAGTAGCAGGTAAAAGCGAGACATTTTCTTCACGTCATGAGAACTAGTACTCAGCAATGTCAAAAAACAGCAATTTCACTTGACCTCACAGGTACTGCAAGTTACTGAAAATAGTATAACACTCTGGTGTTAGTCACTCGATGCACAGGCAATGTAACATGTACAGCTTCAACCAAGAAGCCAAAAGATCAGGGTGATGCAACGTACAAGAAGCTGTGGCAATTACAGGTATGATGTCCTACTTCACCTGTTTTTCTTAACGGTGAGAGCATTTGAAAATGTGTTGTTTGTGCCAATTTTTTAAAAAAATTCTGTGAACTGACAGTGCACAATTTGAATCCAGAATATAAGCACAAAGAATAAAACATAGAAGACAAGGAAGCATTCTGCAATTCTTAGTGAATTTGTGCATGCTTTCCTTTTCTGCTATTCCATGAACATTCTGAACCTCTTTATATTTCCTTGTCTTCACTTCTCCTATCTTAATTTATTAACTTTACTGAGATATAATTTATATTTCATACATTCACCTATTATTAATGTACAATTTAATGATTTTTAGTAAATTTATGCAAATGTGCAGCCATCATCGCATCCCAAGTTCAAAATACTTCTGTCACTGCAAAAAGTTTCCTTGTGTTTGTCTGTAGCCAGTTCCTGCTCCTTCTCCCAACCTCAGCAACCACTGGCTTGCTTTCTGTCTCCATAGCTTTACCTTTTCTAGGAATTTCATGTGAATGAAATGAAATGGCATTTAATCCCTTGTTTCTGGCTTCTTTCACTTCGTTATAAAGCTTTTGAGATTCATCCATGCATGTGTATCAATTGTTTATTCTTTTTTATCAGATAGTAGTACTCCATTATATGGATACAGCACATTGTCTCACAGTCAGGGCTGCTGGAACAAAATACCTCAGACTGGGGCTTATCCACAGCAGACATTAATTGCTCACAGTCTGGAGGCTGGGAAGTCTAAGATCAAGGTGCTGGCAGATTCGTTGTCTGGTGAGAGTCTGCTTTCTGGTTCATAGAAACTGTCTTTCCACCAAATCCTCATATATCAGAGGAATGAGTGAGTTCGGGGGTGGGATGGGGGGGAGAGGGTGTCTTTTTTACAAAAGCACTAATCTCATTCAGGAAGATTCCACCCTCATGGCCTAATCACCCTCTTCCCCCCGGCCCACCTTCAAACACCACCACACTAAGGATTAGGTTGTAACATGGGTTTTGAGGGAGCACAGATATTCAGTCCATAGCATACATGCTATCCATCATTTATCAGATGTGGGGCATTTGAATGGCTTCCCCCCCCTTTTTTTTGGGCATTTATAAATTCATGTTTAAGGCTTTGTGTTGACATATGTTTTCATTTCTTTTGGGTATATACCTAGGAGTGATACGGTACATGTACATTTAACTTTTGAAGAAACTGCCAAACTGTTTTTCTAAGGAGGCTGTACCATTTTACATTCCTATTAGCAATGTACAAGGATTCTAATTTATCTGAATCCTCATTATACCAAGCACATTTGTTATGTCCTTTTTTAATTTTTTAAATTTTTTTCTAGCTATCCTAGTGGGTATAAAGTACTCTTGCCTCCTTTTCAATGCCTACTTCTTTCCTTTTTATCTTCTCTTATTCTTTTCTCCCAACTTATGCCTTTAGCTGGTGGGGCTAGTACAGCAGATACAATGAAATTCATTTACACCAATCTCATTGGTAACCAATTCTTAGTAGACAAATAGTAAAGACATGATGCTGGTCTGGATTCAAAGACGAATCCCAAAAGAGTTGAATAGTTTGAATATTTATAGAAGTTCACGTTCTTCTTCCAAATGCTCTAGTTTCACATGTAGCACAGTAGAACAAGCAGCTTTTAGGGCCATGAAGAATATCCTGTTTAGAATTAGCTCAATAATGAGAGTCCATTGACATTGTAGTCACACATACAAGCATTTCCCCACAAGCACCTGGAAATGCCTACCATTTCCTTCACACCCTCCACAGCTCAGAGGGATCAGAGCATTTCCTGCATTCCCTTAGCTGAGGGCAGATTTCCTTTTGCTGGTGTTCTGGTCTTTGGTTTGTCTACCCCGAGTGCTTTGCCCCATTGGCCTGAGGCACATGCCTGTGAAGCTGAGTTTTTCTCTCTGTTCTGCATGGTGCTTGAGCGTAACCTGCTTCGGCTTTGCAGCTTTTGTTTCAGCAATCCACCAGGAGCAGAGCTTCTCCACCCTGGATGCTCATTAGAGTCACTAACGGAGCTTTAAAGCGATGCCCTCATTCTGGTCCTGCCCCAGACCATTTACACTGGAACCTCATACACTTTGAAAATGCAAAAATGACGAAGGGCCTCCTCTTCTGTGCCCAGAATAGATTTTTCAAAATTCAATACTTGAGATTATAAAGATATGGGAAGAAGCATGTCAAAATAATGACAAGAGGGGGAAAAAAAGGGTATGCTAACAGCCATGCTTTAGAGGTAGTGGGGAAGTTGTGGAATCATCTGGATCTGGACTCAGAGGATTCAGGCTATGTCCTTGTCGATGAATATTCATAAGCCACTCAGCTTCCAGCTCAGTCCTTCCTGGCTGTAACCCAGACAGACTCACACTTGCCTGTGGTAGTGTTAACATCAAAGGGATGATGTACCTAGAAGTACGTTAAATGATGTTTTTAGAGCACTTCACATCTGCCAATTATTTATTTTCACCAAATTTTATTAAGGTTGTCTGGCCTTGCCGAAACCGGTTTGGCTCAGTGGTAGACCGTCGGTCTGTGGACTGAAAGGTCCCGGGTTCGATTCTGGTCAGGGGCATGTACCTTGGTTGCGGGCACATCCCCGGTAGGGGGTGTGCAAGAGGCAACTGGTCGATGTTTCTCTCTCATCGACGTTTCTAGCTCTCTATCTCTCTCCCTTCCTCTCTGTAAAAAATCAATAAAAAAAAAAAATATATATATATAAAAAAAAGGTTGTCTGGCCTCTCTTTCCCACATACTATTTGAGTTTATTTTTATCTTGTGTTCCCTCCTTTGATGGGGCATGGTTTCTGGAGATAGACTACCTAGTCACCAGCAGGGACCTTCCACTGTTGTACTCCTTCAACCTCAGTTTTCTCCTCCGTAAAGTGTACATAAAAATGCCTACTCCATGGTTTCATGGGGATTAACAAGGTTATGATTGTGAAGCTCTTAGCATACCTTTTACATAGTAGGGATCAGGAAGTGTTCCCATTATTATTATTATTATTAATAATAATAAAAAGACCGAGTCTTAAAATATTCAGTGAGATCAGGCATGTTATGGTGATGGTTGAAAGGACAATTGCACCCCATGTTAATCCATTTTTAGATGTTTTAAAGTCAATCAGTTTCAGGGTACATGTTTAGACTCCAATTAAATGGCAGTATTTATAAATGAATTTATTTGAAATTTAATTTTCATTATTGCATTATGGACTTTCCCTTCATTCAGAGCATGTAGAAGGAAGCATTTCATACAAGTTTCATGTTCTAAAATAAAGTAAGGAATGGCTAATCAAGTACTTGTGTATTATCAAATTACAAACTTGTACAAATTGCAGAAAACCAATTTCTAGTTTAGAACTGCATGTTTTAAATTACCATAATGACACATCGTTTAAAAGCTTTTTTATTATGGATATGGCAAAATAGTCCATAATCTATAAAGTTGGTAGAATAGAGTATAATGAACCCATAGGTACCCATCACCCACCTTTAACAATTAACAATGCTTGACAATGTCATATAACTGAGAGGTAAAGGAACTCTGATCAAATTGAGTTGACATATTCTTGTTTAAAAATCCAGCTAATATAAAAGTGTGTGAAGTATAAACAGGATACCCCTATTTCCAATCATCTGTTAATAAAACCCTTTAATAAGGATGCTGAATCAGTCAGGGCTTATGGAGTCACACGGTGTCATAATTTAATGAGTGATGGATAAAAATTCTGGTCATATTCTCACTGAGGATGGTTCTGACATATCAGTTACTTAGAAAATCTGATCTTTTCAAAGGAAAGCCCTTTAGCTGCCATTCTGTTTTAGATCATTCTAATTCACTTGTTTCTTGATAGACATGGATTATACATTTTACAAGTTTCTGTAATTGTTCCCATGGTCACAGGAGGAAATAAAAACACGCATAAATAGCAAAATAAATGATTGCAACTGTACTATGAGGTGATTGTATTCTAATGATGCTTTGGGTGAGGGATTACAAATGTGAGAAAAAGAAAGCTCATTATCTTCTGGTTAGGTTCAAGGACACCATCTTTCTGGATGAAAGGTGATTCTGGTATTCACATTTAGCACAGATTCTGAACAGTACATTGAAGGTTATGGTTTGAATTTTTTCCAAATTAGGTACATAGTCTTTTCTATGTGTGTGAGAGAAAATGGAAATTCAGGTCACATTTCAACTTGAGTTCATTTTCCAAATTGCACCTTCAGAAGCAATGTCTATGCAACTAACTGGAAGATTTTGCCTTCTAGAAAGCTCTCTCCCATTGTCCCAATTTCCACAGAAGATTTGATTACCTTAGACCCTGCACATACCATTTACATTTTATTTTATTTTTTACAATATATTTTTATTGATTTCAGAGTGGAAGGAAGAGAGAGAGATAGAAACATCAATGATGAGAGAGAATCATTGATTGGCTGCCTTCTGCATGTCCTGCACTGAGGACTGAGCCCCCAACTCAGATATGTGCCCTGACTGGGAGTCGAACCACAACCTCTTGGTTCATAGGTCGATGCTCAATCACTGAGCCATGCCGGCCAGGCATAATATTTTGTTTTAGGTTTTGCAGAAGTCTTGGGACCTTTAATATCTTAAAAAAAAAAAAGAAGTGGTTGTTTAATCATTTTTAATCTGATTCCTCTAGTTAATTTTAATGCTTTCTGATTAGATTTAATTTTCGATTTTCAGAAATATTTGATGAGACATTTTTTGCACCATCCACAACATTTTCAGTGAGTTTCAGAGAAATATCTTAAAGAAGCATTATTAATGTTACACAAACTAAATTTAGTTCCTATATATACAATATGTATTAAAGTATTACTGACTGGATTAGTTCAACAATTGGGCCACACAGGATGTTTCATAAAGTTGACACTAGAATAACATCTTAAGGCAATAGTAATTTAATTCCCCCCCCCCCCCCAAATGTGTTGCCATAGATTTTCCTAAATGTTTTACAAACAGTTATTAAAAGCACATTGAGAATCCGAATTCCCTTTGGGCAAAATGTTTTAGTACTTAACTTTCATTTAATTCAAAATTACATATGGTTAGAGTTGCAGAAAAACATCAGAAAATCATAACCAGCTATCACAACATCACATATTTAAATCAATGCAGTGCAGCCTCATCAGAGGCACCTCGAGGTGCCTAATAATAAGTTAAAGCAATCAGTATTACTCTTCCTTACACTAAAAAAAGAGAGGCGATTTTAATTTTAAGTTTGTTCCTAGCAATTGAGACTGCCCTCAGATGCTAAAAAGAAATTTCCAGTGACTGGTGAATTTTTGAGATGGGCTTCCTGCCAGAGAGAGAACAACAGGAGGACTCAGTGAAGAATTCTTAAAGGCTGGGAAATATGAAAATCTATCTGGAGAAAATGATTAATAAATTTTATCTAATGTCCCAGTTCACAATTATATGCACAAAAAGGCTTTGTTTATACAATGAAAGCATTTAGGATTACCTGAATTGAAACTCGGACAATTAAATTTTATAATTTGAAGGATATGCAAATAGGTAATCAACTAACTGCTAAGTTATTTGAAACTCACCTAAGAGGGAATCTATGAAATGAGCCAGCTGGTGGATGAAAAGAGCCAAAGAATTATGTTTTATTTCTATTTAATGTTTCCATTTTAATTGTGCCTCTAGGTAATGGGTTTATAAATGGAAAGCCTGTCTTTTGTATGAAAGGTAGAATTACTGTTTTAAATAAATTTTAAATTGTAAGAGTTAAAAAATACCTCCAAGAGAATAAATTATCAAAGAAGAATACAGAGAGAATTTGCCAATGCAAAATTATGCTATTTCTGTACTCAAAACTATTCATATAAAAATGCCAATTAAAGTTAGCACGTGTTTTAGTTGGCTTAAAGTAAAGGTAAGCTTAACATTTTTCTTTTAGGCACAAATTTAATTTTAAAAAATCTCTGATCTGGATTACAATTAGTCATCTCTCTATATCTATGCTTCTTCCTTTCAATCATGACATTCCCATGGAATAACAAAGAATTTTGGTGGGTGCAGCCAAATTGGCATAGCACTTTGAGAACTAACCCATAATGTACTGCCATAATTCTAGGCTTGATGGTCCATGAACACGTGAACAAGATTCGTACCCTGTTTCTTCTCGACGTAGATTTAAACTTAACGTGCTACCTGCTTTATTTGATGTCTATTGTTTACCAGTATGTCTGAACAAAAAAATTTCAAATTACACTAAGAAAGGAAAAAAATATATTTTTAGCACAAATGTCCCTTTTAGGAAGATGAAGAAAGTAGCAATTTGGGGATCAGATAGTTTAATTTCTTTATGAAAAAAAGTTTTAAAAAGAGTGCAGAAGGACAGGTAACATTCCTACTTCTTAATGCTGATATTAAAATTTAAAGCTATTGCTCTGGAATAAAGCACATTTTCTAAATTATTTCAAAGATTTAAACTCACACAAATTTTTATAAGATTTGCCTGTCGGGGAACATGGGTTGCTATAAAAGGAAGCTAAATCATACTGATTAATGAAGACAAAGAATGATGTGTGTTTTTAAAAACAGTGACAAGAGAGCCATCTTTAAACATTAGAAACATTTCAATAGGGACTCAGCTCTTAGCAGTATCCTATATAATAAAGAGGTAATATGCAAATTGATTGACCCTCACACCCTCACAAGATGGCTGCCTATGACCAGGCTGGCAGGGGGTTTAGTGAGGAATGACCACATGACTGAGCCAGCAGGCTGTGTGGGTCAACCAGGCTGGCAGGGAGGGGGCAGTTGGGGGCAACCTGGCCAGCAGCAGGGAGCAGTTAGGGGCAACCAGGCTGGCAGGGGTGGGGGCATTAGGGGCAATCAGGTCAGCACCCAGAGGCAGTGAGGGGCAATCATGCTGATGGGGACAGTTAGGGTTGACCAGGCAGGCAGGCAGGTGATCGATTAGGAGCCAGTGGTCCAGGATTGTGGGAGGGATGCTTAACTGCCAGTTTAGGCCAATCACCAGAAGTTGGATATCCCCTAAGGGATCCTGGTTTGGAGAGGGTGCAGACTGGACTGAGGGACCCCACCATCCCCGTGCATGAATTTCAAGCACTAGGCCTCTATAATCCTATAATAAAGAGAACAGCCCAGCCAACATGGCTCAGGGGTTGAGCATAGACCTATGAACCAGGAAGTCGCAGTTCAATTCCTGGTTAGGGCATATGCTCTGGGTTAAGGGCTTGATCCCCAAGATGGGGTTTGCAGGAGGCATCTGATTAATGATTCTCATCACTGATATTTCTCTCTTTCTCTCCCTCTCCCTTTCAGAAAAAAAAGAGGAAAATGGGGAGGAAAGAACTGAAGTTGAACTCAATTGAACTGTTGATTTGCAGAGCATGGAAAAACCGACTCCTTCACCCAATAGCCTGCATTATGTGTTAGTACAAATAATAGATAAATGGAGCCAGCAAAGGATTCAAAAAATTCTGACTTGTGAGGAAGAGGAGGGCTGAGACCCACCCCAATCCTAAATTTCCTCTCAGGAAGATTGCCAGGTTCAGTTGATGTTTACCAACACCCTCATATGACTACTTTCTGCCCAGATATTTGCATTTTGTAATCTTCTTATGGGTCCTCTTCTGAATCCCCACATTTATTTTACCATGAGATCCTGCCCTTTTTACTTCTAAAGACTCTCTCCATTTCTGCCTCTCTTCTCCAGTCCTACTGTTGCTGCCTGGGTTCCAGCTCTTGCCTTCTCTTTCATGGACTGCAACTCCCTCGACTTTGTGCCTTAAATCACCTCTACTTCCAATGCACCCTGCATTGAGCCATTAGAGTAATATTTCTATCACAAAGGACCCCTTGGATCATTTTTAAGCCCCCAAATTCTCCAGTGTCTCCTATTTCCCACCACAGAGAATCAAAACTCCTTACATATGTTAAACACCTGACCCATTACCACATGCCAAATATCATTACTGCCATTCTCTTCCAACAATAGAGAACTACTTGGAACTCTCCACTCATGTTCTCTCTCTTCTCTCCTGTAGTTTTCCCTTCTACCCTTCCTCTCATGCCCAGCATCTGTTTGTTCTTCAAGGATCATTCTTTTCCTGCAATGCCAAACTGACCCCTTCACTCTCCCCACTGTTGCCTCCCCCAAAAGCTCAGGCCTCTGTTTCTGCTCCCCTCATACCTAGTACCTGCTCTGTAGTCAGGCAGGCTGTTATGTTGTAATTGTTTGCATGTCTATTTCTACAATAAACCATAAGCTGATGAAGGTCAGGGAAGACCATTATTCCCTCTGGGTATCTACAACCCACAGCGCACAATTCCTGAACCCTGCTGCCCAATAAATCTTGTTGAGTGAATGAATATGTGAATACGTTGCATGAATGGAACCAGATGAACCAGAGAGATGGGAAATGCCACATATCATTGAGAATTCACTGACCCGGTGATTTTCTGTATTTAGAATTCAGATTTTGACCTTCACTCCCACTAAAGAAAATCCAGCAGGTATTAAGAACAATTGTTTTCCAAAAGAGACTTAATGGCTTAGATTTTGGAAAATCATGAAGAGAGAAAACCATGAGCACTATTTTCTATCATAGGAAAGACTTTAAATAAAAAAAGCCACCAACAGCAACATTTATTGTGCTTACCTTTTCCTGTAGACAAAATAAAACGATAATGAAAAAAAGCTCAGAGCGCTGTTTACAGATGTCTTAAAGATTTGGGGCTCTTTGTCAAGGCCGATATTGGAACTCTCTTGTTTGGCACATCAGGTGACTTCAGAAGGAGGCCCCCCAGGGAGTCTCAGTGTCTTTAAAAGGACTGGAGGCTAGAAATGGGGCAATTCTGGATCCAGGAAAGATGAGAGAGATACTAGTCCAAAGTGGAATCATATGGCAGCCAAGGCATAACATGGCTGCAGGAGAATCCAAACAACGCCTGTAGTTCTAAGGTCCATTTCATCCTAAGAGCTCAGAGTGTTTTGCTCCAATATTCTTTAAGCAAGAAGGCTTGGGTCTGAGACGAGAAAGTTTCAAGGGCTTTGAGTTACTTGTTATTATCTGGCACTTGTCCTTCTTAAGAGGCTCAGGAAGTCACTAAATTGGCCTTTTCTAACCCATGTGATTTAACTATAACTCCAAGTCTTCATGGGGATATTTGCCCCCTTTATGTATTGTGTTTTGCTCCACTATGTGAATGTTACCACCAGATTTTTGCCTTTCATTGTGAAATAAATACTTCCTACTTTTCTAGTGAAGAATGACTGATAAAAATGGCACCTCATATTGGGGAAGTGGTAGCAAACTCACACTAAAAAATATACTGACCAGATTATTATGATTTTTGACCACATAGTAATCTGGCCACTCAGTGAACTTCTCTTGAGTACCAATTTATTGATATCAAAGATACTATATATTGTGCACCTGATCAGTTTTCCCCTTTGTGTTGACTGATAGAAAACTCAGGGCAAATAGGTGGTTGATCTCCAGCAAAAGTCTCATATGCTTTTGGTACCCATTTGAGATACAAATACACTGAGTGGCCAGATTATTATACATTCAGAGATCATAATAATCTGTCCACTCAGTGTATATTTAAAATCAGACACCAGATTCCTTTTTTCTGGCACTCAATAAAATACTAGTTAAATCAGAGAACCATATCTATTGAATATATACCAAATACTTGGGCTAGGCAAGACAGCAAATTTCCAAATCAAAGGGAATAAAATTCCTGCCTTCAAAGAGCTTGTAGTTTAAGGAGAATGAGAATAGGTCAGCACTTGTGGGACACTGTGGTGGGTGCCATGAACAAGCATGCAGGAATTATTGTGGGTACTCAATAAGAAGAGAAGTCCAAATCAGATGTGTGTGTGTGTGTGTGTGTGTGTGTGTGTGTGTGTGTGTGTGTGTTAGAGTGAGAAAAAGTCAGAGAGAGACAGAGAAGTTCCTGAAATTTGAAAAACAAGTAGCAATTAATATTTTTGTTAGAGGGCAGCATGTGTGAAAGATGAGGGCCTAACATCATGATGTGGCTTAATCAGTTTATGTGGCTGAGGGAAGAGTGCATGGGGTGGAGGGTGAGTGATAGAGCTGACTGACGAACCACAGGTGGTATCCCAAAGAGCTTTGGTGTTAGGCTAAGGAATTTTGACTTTCCCTGGAAGCTCTTGGATCTATTTAGAGTTTTAAGCAGAGGAAGGACAGGGTCCTATTTACATTTGATTAAGATTCCATTGGAAGCAGTGTGGGGCCTGGCTTGGCGTGGAGTCGAACCAGAGGCAGAGAGACAGGGAAGATGCTCTTACAGCCATCCGGGGAGAAACCAGTAAAGTCCAGTTCTGGGGCAGAGTATGTGGGGTGGTTATGAAAGAGGACTTAGTGACAGGTGTAGACATATGTATGAGCGTGTATGTATGCAAGTGACAGGAAATACATCATTTTGGTTTAATATCTTATTGCCAACTTTTGAAATGTTTTCTTAAAGTGACTTGCCTCTTCACACATTTCTTCCAAATCTATGTTTGGCTGTAGTCTTCAATGATAAAGTTAATTCTCCTCATTGTATACCGCATTTTCCGGCGTATAAGACGACCCCCTAATTTTACAGTTAAAACATAGGTTTAGGCCTATATTCGCTGTATAAGACTACCCCCCACTTCCGAGGCAACACCAGTTCTTCTTTTAATAGTCCGCCTCTCTGACTCTGGCCAATCTGAGCAGGCTTTTTACTAGAACACAGTGTACATGTTCTGTTCCCGAAGCTACACTGTGTTCTAGTAAAAAGCCTGCTCAGATTGGCCAGAGTCAGAGAGGCGGACTATTAAAAGAAGAACTGGTGTTGCCTCGGAAGTGGGGGGTAGTCTTATACAGCGAATATAGGCCTAAACCTATGTTTTAACTGTAATATATATATATATATATATATATATATATATATATATATGTATATATATATATATTAGGGGGTTGTCTTATACGCCGGAAAATACGGTATTTAAAGTTCCTCAATGATACCTCAATTCATACCATATTAACTCAGGTGGTGCCAAGGCCTCTTTCACAGACAGAACCTGTGAACAGCCAGCAGGCAAGGTGAGATACCACTGATGCTTAAGTTGCAGACCCAGGATGCTCTCTCTTGATTCTGAGCCCAGAGTTTGGTTCACATAGCAGCTTCCCCTAGGGAAAGTTGGCATACCTGCCCTTCCCAGTGGTGCCGGAGCTCTCCCTCCCTTTGATGTAGATTTTACAGTGTGTATCCATAGAGAGAAAGAATTCCTTAGCAGTCCAAAGAAAGTGCTCTCTGGGTGGGGCCACGGCTGCTTTCTTTGGCCTGGGAAACGAACCAATTCTGTCCGACACCTTCAGAGAGAAATAGGGGTTTGCTAGTGACTCCATGACCAAGATGAAGGTGTAAATTGAATTCCCGGGCTTCTTGTCCTTATCCTGGGCTCATGACTGTTTATAAAGTTATGCTTTATTGCTAGGAGAGTTTATGACATGAGTGTAATGGTTTTAGAATTTCCTCCAGGCCCGGCTCTCCCAATTTTTCTCACTGTCTTTCCTGCCATCATCTTCACCAGCAGCCATTTCCTATGGAATGCTTTTATTAGGAGAGTGAAACCATAAACCCAAGGCTGGCCGAGCCTGTCTTTTCACAGGCCAGGGTGTTTGCAGACTGTTGCTTGAGGTTCTGCCAGTGACTCCAGCCTATTAAGCCATGGATAGTTCTCTCTGGATGCAGAGTTAAAGGGACCACAGTGATGCTGGCTTCACAACGTAATGGGTGTTTTGTTTTGTTTTGTTTTGTTTTGTTTTGTTTTGTTTTGTTTCCTTTGTTTGCAAAACCAACTAAACAACAGTTATTCTGGTTTTGCAGTCCGAAGGGTGTTTTTGTTTTTGTTTTTCTCTCCCCCATCTCAACCAGACAGAGCATAGCAATGTTACTTACAAAGAATGGAGAAACTGGCTATGGATGTTAATATGGTCTTGAGATTAGAGAGTTCTGGAATGAAAATCTGAAGACTGAACTCAGAATATAAGCCTTCGGCAGTGATTTAAGTAGCATAATATTTACAGTTTGTTATGTATTTATTTTAAATAAAAGACATTTGCTACATGCACCTGTGATTGTGTGGATATTAAAGTTTAGAATGAAACAAAAAAATTTTAAAAGGAGTTATTGAAGAGTATTCTTTTAAAAATATATATATATATTTATGGATTTCAGAGAGGAAAGGAGAGGAAGAGAGAGATAGAAACATCAATGCTGAGAGAGAATCATTGATCAGCTTCCTCCTGCATGCCCCAGACTGAGGATCGGATGGAGCCCGCAACCTGGGCATACAACCCGGGCATATGCCCTGCCTGGGATTCCAACCATGACCTCCTGGTTCATAGATCAATGCTCAACCAGTGAGCCACACCAGCTGAGCTCATACCATTTTTATTTTAAAGAATACTTTTCTTGCCCAGCTGGCATGTCTCAGTGGTTGAGCATCCATCTATGAACCAGGAGGTCACGGTTGGATTCCCGGTTAGGGCACATGCCCGTTTTTTGTTGCTGTTGTTGTTGAATTTAGCCATCTTTATACTTGGCTTTTATCTACGTAACCTTTGGCATCTGTTTCCTCATCCTTTATTCCCCAAATCATAAAAAAACAACAAAAAAAAACCAAAAACAGCCAAAGCCGGTTTGGCTCAGTGGATAGAGCGTTGGTCTGCAGACTGAAAGGTCCCAGGTTCGATTCTGCCATGTACATTGGTTGCGCCTCATCCCCGTTAGGGGGTGTGCAGGAGGAAGCTGATCGATGATTCTCTCTCATTGACGTTTCTAGCTCTCTATCCCTCTCCCTTCCTCTCTGTAAAAAAAAATCAATAAAATATATTTTTTAAAAAAGTAAAAAACAAAACAAAAAACACACCAAACAATCATAACCAGAACCAGAACCCCAACCCCTCACCTCCCACTAGAAATAGGTAGTGATTCACGATGACAAGCAGAATGCTTGTGAATCGGTGTAGAGGGGGATGCCCAGAGCTGACTTCTCCTGAGGTATCCAGGATTGATGTGGGAGTGAAGATGTGGCTGGAGTGTGAGTGGACAAATCCATTTTCTTCTTCTCCAGTACATTTAGGCTGGTGGTTAAGGGCTAATGGCGGAGACCCAGGCCCTGGACACACATTTTATAAGGTGCTTTAAGTCTCTTCAAGTTTTGAGTAAGCGCTGAATAAGCCCAGGATAGCATTATTTAATCCAGATGGGCACCAGGCCTTCTTTGTTTGCTATCTTAAATGCCATTACATTTATTGAATCTCAGTAGTTGTTCTATGCCTGTTAAGGGAATAGTAACACATGATGCATATGTTGTCATTTCAGTTAACTTTAAAACTTAAAAATCCCAACAATTGCTTTTCATCAGTATTTTGCTGGTTTCTTTATTTTCATGAGATTTGTTGATGTGGGATTTAGGATGACTCATTTTCAAAATATAGAGTGGTGGAGACTGTGAAAGCGCCAGTAAAGTGGGAACCAGGGCTTTGCCCTGTTCAATCTAAGGAGAAGATGAGGCTGTCTTAAATAATAGATAATAACAACAATATACCTCATGTGTGTCCAGTGCTTTATAGTTTTCAAAACACTTTCACATTTTTTATTCTGCCTTGACAGGAAGTCGAATAGCAAACAATCATGATGGGTGATCAATATGATGAAGATGCGACATTCTAAGCAGAGCCAGGGTGAATGTGGATGATCTAAGCTGTTAGTGGAGAACTGTAGAGCTGGTGTCATTTTTCAATTAGGACACATGTACATTTCCTAATTGCAAGAAAGGGAAACAAAGGCTGCCCATCTGCGTCCGCTGTGATCAGGAGGTGAGTTGCATTACAATATCTTTGGCTTTACTGCAGACTCAAAGGTGAGGTTGCTCTGCTTTTTATATCTTTGTTGTTAACTGTTTTGTAAGTATTAAGAGGTTGATAAAAGTGTATTTTAAAAATTATGGAAAAAGTAACACAGAGTGTATTTCAGATCTTTGAATAATGAACTTATGATGCAGGCAAACACCACTAATAACACTCTCATGTGCATGAAAAAAAAGTTTTATACATATATATATATATTTTCATGAGATTTGTTGATGTGGGATTCAGGATGAATATATATATTCACACAGAGGTGGGGTAAAGTAGGTTTATAGTGTTCTTATGGAAATAATACAATAACTAATAAATAATAATACAAGAATAAACTCCGTGTTTCGTGTATGCACAACTGTAAACCAACTTTTGCTCTACCTTGTATATCCTATATAATAAAAGCCTAATATGCAAATTGACTGAACTGCAGAATGACTGGTCACTGTGAGATGCACTGATCACCAGGGGGCAGATGATCAATGTAGGAACTACCTCCAACCTGCAGGCCCCAGGCCAGCCAAGGTGTGTGTCAGTGCTCCCCCCACCCCCTATTGCCTTCCTGGTCACCGTGCAGAAGGAGGTGACCAGAGGCGGCAGTGGGGGGGCAGGCCAGTGAGTGGGCAGTGCCAGGTTGGCCAAGGCAGGTGCCAGCAGGGACCCCACAGATTGGCCCTGATCACTGGCCAGCCTAGGGACCCTACCCATGCACAAATTTCATGCATCAGGCTTCATATATATATATATATATATATATATATATATATATATACACACACACACACACACACACACACACACACACACACACACATATATATATATATATATATATATATATATATATATATATATATATATGCAAACATGCAATAGAATACCATTCAGCCATAAAAAGAAGGAATTCCTGCTATTGCAACAATGTGAATGAAACTTCAGGGCATATGCTAAATGAAATAAGTCAAATAGAAAAAGAAAAATATTACATGATCTCACTTACATGTGGAACCTAAAAATAACCGAACTCATGGGAACACTGAGTAGATCAATGGTTGCCAGGGGCAGCAGGGTGAGTGGTGGAAATGAGAGAAGGTAGTCAAAAGGTACAAATTTCCAGTTATAAGATGAATACGCTTCAGGGATTTAATGTACAGCATAGTGACTATAGTTAACAATTCTGTATTTATATAAGCATACCTCATTTTATTCCACTTTGCTTTATGGAACTTTTCAGATATTGTTTTCATCAACATTTAGGTAAGGCCCTCTGCCAGCAAAAAGATTATGACTTACTGAAGGCTCAACTGATAGCATTTTTTTAGCAATGAAATATTTTTTAATTAAGGTAGTTATATTGTTTGTTTTCAGACATCAACCTGTTGTTCACTTAATAGACTATAGTGTAGTGTAATGCTTTTATACACAATGGAAAACCCCAAAATTGTATGACTTGCTTTCTTGTGATATTCACTTAATTGCTATGGTCTGGGATCAAACCCATAATATATCCAAGGTGTGTCATACTTGGAATTTCATAAAAGTGTAGATCTTGCAAATTCTCACCATAAACACACACACTCACATACACACACACAGCTGTGTGATGGTGAGGTGATGGATGTGTCAGAGAAAGATAAATATCACATGATCTAACTCATATGTGGAATTGAATGAATAAAATAAACTTATGAACAAAATAAATCCAAAGATATAGAAACATGGAACAGACTGACGAATTTCAGAGGGAAGGTGGGGTGGGGGAGTGGCGGGAGAGATTAACCAAGGAATTTATATGTATACTAGAGGCCCAGTGCATGAAATTTGTGTACTCACGGGGGGTCCCTTAGCCTAGATTATGAGAAGGTGCAGGCTAGGCTGAGGGACTCCATTGGTGCACTATCATGGCTGTGGGGTTGGCCAACTGGGGAGGGACTGCAAGAGGGCTCCAGGGCATATCTGGCCCATCTCACTCAGTCCCAATTGGCTGGACCTCAGCAGTAAGCTAACCTACTGGTCAGAGTGTCTGCCCCTTGGTGGTCAGTGCACATCATAGCAACTAGCTGATCGGTTGACTTTCTACCCCCTATTGGTCCATATATATCATAGCAAGTGGTTAAGCAGTTTTAGCGTATCATTAGCATATTACGCTTTGATTGGTTGAATGGACAGCCAGATGACCAGACACTTTTTATTATATAGCATATACAAAGCCCATGGACACAGTAGTCTGGTTAAAACCTTGGAGGGGTGTGTTTGTGATGGAGGAGGTTAATGGGGAAAAAACAAAAACAAAGGGGACACCTGTCATACTATCAACAATAGAAAAAAGAAAATTCTCATTATAAACACACACTCACACTCACATACACAAAACTATGCGAGGGTGAGGTGATGGATATGTTAATTAGCCTTATTATGGTAATCATTTCACAACACACACACACACACACACACACACACAAAATTATTACATTGTACACCTTAAACTTACACAATGTTATATGCCAATTATATCTCAACAATGCTGAAAAAAACCCAACCCCCCCCTCCCCCCAAACAAGAACAACAATAAAAAACCAGCTATCATGTTGAGCATATGCTGTGTGTCAGGCACTGTGCTAGGCAATTCACAAGCATATTGCTAACTTAATCTTTACCACAATCCAAAAAGCTAGTTACTTTCATTTGTCCCATTTTACAGATGGGGATACGGCGGTTTAAAGAGATTAAATAATTTTCTCAAGCCTGCTGAGATAATGATTGATGGAGTTGGGATTTAAATCCATGCTTCCCAATCCCAATAATACTCAGCATGTTTAATCATCGTGCCACGGTGCAGTGCCAAATGCTGATGGCAATGCTGGTGGAAGAGAGATCTCTGTTAACTTCCACAGATATCTGTTGGAATCAGAACTAGGATCAAGCAACGTGATTTAGTGACCACAGGTTAGCAATCCACACACTAAATGAAACACAGAAAAGAGTGAAAGATGGCAAAGAACTTTAAAAAACTTGACAGCACCAGAAAACATATTATAAATTAAATATCAATGAATTTGTGTTTTCTTTTATGCAGCATTACTAACATATATAGTTTTAATGGGTAGATTGTTAAGATGATAGCCCTCAATGAATCAAGCCTCCCTATGTCTATGGCCCTTTGCTATGTAACTTGACTATTTCTCCCATCAAGAAGTGGAATCTGTTTCTCTACTCCCTTGAATATGGGTTGGCTTTGCTATTTTCGTTGACTGATGGAGTAGGGTGGAATTGATGTTGTGTGGTTCCAGAGCTGAGGTCTGAAGGGCCCTTGTGGCATCTGCTTTCTCTTTCTTAGAACTCTGAGACCACCCCTCTGCGACCCAAGTGCATTTTAGCCTATTAAAAACACAGACTGAAGACTAGACTGGCATAGATTTAGGTCCCTGCTAAGAGTTGGCACCAATGCAAGACATGTCTCATGAATGATCCAGGCAAGACCACCCAAAAAACTGCCCAAATTGGCAACATACAGAATTATGGGCAATAACAAATCATTGTGGTATTAAACTATGATGTGTTGGGACAATTGTATTGCATCGAGGTAAGAGGTTGGTAATCTTAAGTATACTTTGAATTATGTAACATTTTTTTCTGGCTATTTTCATACCAATCTTGAGATACATTATGCTGAGGTGGAGAGTGATTGGCCCCATGCCACCCAGCTGAAAAGAACAGAGCTGGTATTAAAGTCTGGTTCTTGATAATAGGTGTCAAATACTGGAGAATAAACTCCGACACTATATTTCCTTTAATTAAATGAAAAAAAATGATGCTGGTTCTTTGAAAGTTGACTTAATTATGTCTTTAACTAGAGGTCCGGTGCACAAAATTCATGCAAGTGCTCGGCCCCCAAAGCAGCAGCAGTAGCTGCCTCTGCCACCTCTGCCTTGGCCCCCCTGCTGCGGTTTTGTCCCAAAGGTTGTCCAGAAAGAAGTCTGGAAGGACGTTTGGTCTAATTAGCATATTACACTTTTAGGATGCTAGGTCTTAAGTACAACTATCCGTAGGTATTATTTAAATGTCTTGGAGGCTGCACGGAGATTATCTATGCAGCTTCTGAATGCGAGTGCACTGAGGTCACACTCCTCTGTCCCTTTTCTTTTCACCATACAACCGGGCTCATGACTTCCTCCTTACTCTGGGTGGGACTTCCCAATAAGGCATAATTTTTAGGAAGTTACTTCTTCCATTTAGAGTTTCTTGAAGTAGCAAAAAAATAAACTTCATTTCGAAAGATCCAGGCAAACCAAGTTAACCCTTATAAAACGCTGTGGTACGTTCTTGGAGTGTTAATCTTGCAGCACCACAGGGACCGTTCTGTGGGCTTGTGTAAAACTAAAGCAAAAGCCAGACAAACCCAACTGAACTCGGTTTCTTCACAGATAGACTCTTTAACTTGTATCCAACTTAACACTAATTCTAGCCATGATTGAACACCAAAGGTTTTTTTTTTTTTTTTTTTTTTTTTATGTCCCATGCTACCATTTTTTGTTGTTGTCAGGAGAGACAGGCTGTCATTTTCCTTTAAAATAAATCATGTAACAACTGGCAGAAGTATGGGGTAAGGCTGTTCAAGCAGCATCTCACACCTAAGTGTGAAAGAAAATGGTCCTTGAAAGGTACACACAGCTTCACGTCCAGCCAAGATGTTTGCTGTTGTCATTGTAACAGAGTGGGTGGTTGCTTCCAGAAATGGAAGCGATTTTTAGAACTGTTTGCTATTCATTGAAGCATTTACGGTGTGCAAGAAGACTTGTTTGATTTGAACAGGTAGGCACTTGTCTTAACTATGAAGTGACACAAAGTCAATAACAAAGTAGAACTAATGATAATTTTACACTCTGACTTTTACCCAAATCAAAGCCTGGCATATTGGTTGACAGAATTATTTCCAATAATTTTGCACAGGTGAACACTTTGCACCTTCTCCCGGTTTACTGGAGATCTGTGAATGTCTTTCCTTGGCAATGCAAAATGGCATTTGGTGTGCAAAGCGAATTACTGAAACATGCTCTAGATACATTGCATAATGTGATGTTCAAGTGCCACTCTGATGTGATTTCCTTGTCTATAAAAAAAAAAAAAACTACCAAAAAAAAGTGCATTGTTCTGCTGATTATGCAAATGAGCAAAGACACAGGCTTTAGTTCCCCCTATTTTGTTTATTATGTGATGGTAGAAAAGATGTAGATTTAAAAAAAAAAAAAAAAGCCCAATGGCTTTTTGTTTCTAATTTTCTTTCTGTTCATGTCACTGTAAATTTCAATGTCATATTCCTGCATGTTGCTGCCCCTAATCTGACAGTGTCAGAGGATCTATCTTCATTTTCTCACTCGTTTCATAATCTAATCCTCAGCTCTAACATGCAATTAGTGCCCCCTTCGCCCCCTGCATACCAAGCAGGCCGACTGCTACAGCTCTCCCTGTGCAATCCGTTTAGCAAGGCTGCCCATAATGAATATGTACATTTAGAAGACCTCAGCGCAGAGGGTCACAGGCAATCAACCTTGAATTCAATTATGCGAGTCAAGGTTAATGACTCTCTGCAGTGGTCAGAGGCATTCAGAATCCTGCAGATTAAATCAGCCTGTCAGAGCTGACAATGTAGAAATGACCGAATTACTTGCGTGAGAAACAGGGAATCGTGCAAAGATAAAATGGTGTCAGTCCTCAACGAAGATTACATGGAGTTCTCTGTGGCAAATCAGATTGTAAATCTCCTCTGGACCTGCAGTATGATTAGTCTACATAAAGACGTTTCTAGATTGTAATAAGGAGCCACTAATAAGACCTCCTGAACTACACCCTCGCTAGATAACTTCGCTTTTTGCCTCATCATTAACATCGTTTGATGGTTCAGTGCGAAATTATTATTATTTTTAGTTATATTCATGAAGTGTACTCTGTGTGATCTGTGATAACACAACCCAACATTTAATTGGTAGAAAAAAATTAAATATTTATGCCACATTTTTATACTACATTTCCCCTTAGTTTTCTTTTAAGTCTTTGTCTTAATAATAACAGACCATCACTAGTAGGAAAAAAAAATGTCAAAAATAGGTTAAAAACAGCGTTGCTCATAAAAACATATATATTATTTTTTAAGACAAATATAAAGTCCAGGGATATTAAAACTTTGTTATAGTTTATTTTCAGAACAAACAAATATAAAATCTATTGGGATTTATTCCAGAGACTAACCAGCCTGTTGTGTGCTGAGATGTGCTATTTGCCAAATTCATGTGTGAGAAAAATTTTCCTCTTTCCTTCCACATTCTCTAGAGCAGAGTCACTGATGTTGACTCATTCCTAGGTGGAGAATCCCTGACCTGGGATTAATCTTCATTGCACATTTCTTGCACATTACAAAAAAAACATTCTTACATTTCTGCATTCCTCTAAATGATGATATGTTCTTTAAGTTAGGTTTCATTAAATTTCTGTGATTTTCAATAGTACATTATAGTGAATAAGAAAGTTATTCTTCCCTCATTTCCATTTTCTTTTCCTTTTTTAAAAAATTGTATCTGCATCTCCCTTTCTATATTAACATACTATGTGTCTATACCAGACACATAGTATGTTAATACTATGTTGATGCAAGATCAAGGATAAATTGTTTTAATCTAAAGAGCTCACAGTTAAGTGGAGAAAGAAGGATATAAGAAGCTGAGTAATACAATATGGTGAGTGGTACACTAGAGAAATATGTAAAATACATAGGCTCTGAGGATGGCAGGGATTCATGAGTGTTTATGGCAAGGTATGGAGGTGGTATACTAGGAGGTGGGGCTCAAGCAGCAAGAAAGACGTCACAGAGAAGGGAATATATGAGTTGAGCTTTGAAGGATAAATAGGAGTTTTCCAGGTACACTAGTGGAAAAATATTTACTAGTTCTAGAGAACAAAATGGGCAAACATTTAAGATGTGTTTGAGATGGTAGTAAGTCACATGGGCTGACCAGGATACATGGAGAGCAGCAGGAGACAAAGAGAGAGGTCACCTGGGGCCTCAAGTTCCTCATGCTCTCATGTTAGTACACTTCTTGGCAAATCTTGTCAGAAAGCAAGACCTTATGCAACCAAATCATATTCTTTTTTTCCCATTATTTTTTAAACACATCTGTTTAAAAAAAAAAAAATATATATATATATATATATATATATATATATATATAATTGATTTTTTACAGAGAAGAAGGGAGAGGGATAGAGAGTTAGAAACATCAATGAGAGAGAAACATCGATCAGCTGCCTCCTGCACACTCCCTAGTAGGTATGTGATCGCAACTAAGGCACATGCCCTTGACCGGAATCGAACTGGGACCCTTGAGTCTATAGGCCAATGCTCTATCCACTGAGCCAAATCTGTTGGGGCAACAAGTCTGGGTTTTTTATGTTGGACTTGCTAAAGTAAGCTTGTAGTTCTTGTTACTTTACATCCATAGAGAAGTATGATGAAGATCTGCTTCCCAGCTTCATATAGGGAGAGAGCAGATGGTTGGGGAGGAGGATCTGTGGTGTGGCTTCCTGTCTTCTCTTTGGGAACCTATGGCAGACCGGCCTCATGCCAACCAGAACACCAAGCCAAGTTCATGTGTTGAGCAAAGAGCTTTCTTGGTGTGTTTTAGTCCCCAAAGTGAATATATTATATGAACCTGGCATCCCACCATTTCCTACAACTGGAGGTGGCCTGTTTTTCCTGCTCTTCTTTTCTGCTCAGATATATCCTTAAGGTGTTGAGTTCTCATTCTTGGAGTGACCTTCCCAAGGCATAAAGCCAACTGTGAGCTTGCCCACTTCTGGTCACAGAGCACTAGCTGATAGGACATGAAGTTGGCTGATAACCAGTGCCTTTCAGCGTCTCTCTCTATCTATATCTATAGCTATATAGCTATAGCTATCTCTATCTCTATCTCTATCTCTATCTCTATCTCTATCTCTATCTCTATCTCTATCTCTATCTCTATCTTTATCTATATAATCTATATCTATATCTATCTATCTATCTATCTATCTATCTATCTATCTATCTATCTATCTATCTATCTACCTATCTATCTGCCTAGCGACCATTATGAGTGGACCACAGGATGACCAGACTACTGGCCAGTAGCTATGATGTGCAATGACCACCAGGGGACAGATGCTTAATGCAGGAACTGCCCCCTGGTGGTCAGTGCGCTCCCACAGCTAACCTTCCCCGGCAGGCCAACCTCCCGCAGCCCCTTTCCCTGGACTGGGTGAGATGGCCCTGATTGGCCCTGATCACTGGATAGGCAAGGGATCCCACCCATGAACGCATTTGTGCACTGGGGCTCCAGTTTCATATAATACTGGTTTGGTGGTGATTAACTCCTTTAGCTTTTTCTTATCTGTGATGCTCTTTATCTGACCTTTAATTCTAAATGATAGAGTAATTTTGATTGTAGGTCTTTACTATTCATCACTTTGAATATTTCTTGCCATTCTCTTCTGGCCTGCATAATTTCTGTTGAGAAATCAACTGACAGTCATATGGGCGCCCCCTTGTAGGTAACTAACTGCTTTTCTCTTGCTGCTTTAAAGATTTTCTCTTTGTCTTTAAACCTTGGCATTTTAATTATGATGTGTCTTGGTGTGGTCCCTTAGGGATCCTCTTGTTTGGGACTCTGTGCTTTCTGGACTTGTCAGTCTATTTCTTTTACCAGGTAGGGGAAGTTTTCTGTCATTATTTAAATATGTTTTCAATATATTTCTCTCTGTCTTCTTCTGGCACCCCCATAATGTGAATGTTGGTATACCTGAACTTGTCCCAGAGGTTTCTTACACTATTTTCGTATTTTTGGATTATTTTTTTTCTCTTCTGGTTGGGTGTTTTTTGCTTCCTCATATTTCAAATTGTTGATTTGATTCTCAGAATCTTCTACTCTACTGTTGAGTCCCTGTATATTATATTCTCTATTTCAGTCAGTGTGTGCAGTGTGTGCTTAATTTCTGACTGGTCCTTTTCCTTTTTTTTTTTTTTTTTTTTGGCATTCTCACTAAAATCCTTGAAAGTCTCATTAAGTCCCTTGGAGGTTTCTAGATTATTGAGCTCTGTATCCAGTAATTTGCTTCCTTCATTTCTTTCATTTGTGACATGTTTCTTTGTCTCCACATTTTGGCTGCTTCCCTGTGTCTGTTTCTATGTATTGGGTAGAGCTTCTATGTTTCCTTGAGTTGTCCTATAGGGCCCAGTGGCTTAGTCTCCCCAGTCACCTGAGCTGGGAGCTCTAGGTGCACCCTTTTGTGGGCTGTGAGCACAATATTGTTGTAGTTGAGACTTGATTGCTATTAGTGTAACTGGGAGGACTTGCCCTCCAGGCCAATTGGCTGTGAGGACCAGCTGTGAATACAGTGGGAGAGTTGCTGTGCAGGAGACACCCCTGTGATGCAGGACTTGCTTTAGTGGGGTTTTGGTGCTCACCAAATTTGTCCCTTGAATGTGTCACTTATGGATGGGTAGAGTTATAATCTGGTATGGTCTGACACTGACCACTGGGTACACTGGCTCTTGGGTCTCCAGGGAGGTGCAAAGTCAGCCATTTT
This sequence comes from Pipistrellus kuhlii, assembly GCF_014108245.1. NCBI lineage: Eukaryota > Metazoa > Chordata > Mammalia > Chiroptera > Vespertilionidae > Pipistrellus > Pipistrellus kuhlii. Next base: position 17,875,221 of record NW_023425515.1, on the reverse strand, counting down.
CTGGGGCCAACATCAGCAGGAGCTACAGAGAGATCTGCAGATTCATCCTCTTTGTATTGGGTTTGGAAGTGCCCAGATGAGACCCAGCCTTGAAGCAAGACAGGCTGGTGCTAGTGCTGGGTCTTGGGCTTTTTATTGATGGGTTTGGAGCTCCCTGACCCAGCTTCAGCATGTTTGAGAGATTTTACCCTGAGAAAGGAAAGGCCATTCATATGCAAAAGCTGCTGCACACAGCTTGGATGGGGTTGTAAATTGGATGAGGTGGGGTCTTAGGGAATCACCAGGGTGGAGCAAACGGAAATGGCTGCCAGTCAGACCTGTGACCAGGAAGTCCCAGCATAGGAACAATGATCCCTGCAAGCACCTCAGTCTGGGAGAAAGCTGCTCTGAGTTGCTGCCCTGATGTTTCTCCTTGTATGTGTCTGTGTTCCCCAGAGGCTTGGTCTGCTGTTGGAGCTCAGAGGAAGCGGGACCTTGTAAGTTCAGTTTGTGGTGCTGGCCTTTTAAGAGGAACAGTGTAGTTTCCAGCAGCCTCTGTGTCACTAAGCCCCAATCCACACTGGTTTTTACAGCCTGTAGTTCTTACTGCCCATAGGGACTTCTTTTCCCAGTTCTGGGACTCTGGGCTGGGGGGGGTCTGGTGTGGGGCTGGGACCCTTGCTCCTCTGGGGGCCTCCATAGAGATGGTTTTCCTCCTGATTAAAAAAGAGGCACATGTGGGTGCCAGCCCTGCCTGTTCCATGCCTCTGCACCTCCTACCAGTCCCAGTGTGCTTTCTTTTTTACTTCCCTTGTTGTAGGACTTCCATTCAGCCAGCTTTCTGGTGGTTCTGGATGATGGTTGTTCTGTATTTTAGCTGTGATTTTGATATGGTTGTGGGAGACAGCAAGTACAGGCTTCCTCTCGGAGCCCAGGTTTCTCTTACTCAGTGATTTATAATGATGGTGGGGAGAAGGGAGGCTTGGAATTATGTGAGAAAACTTTTGTTTTTTGAATGTCTGGGAGGTGCTAGAGAAACTTTTGTCCTGTAATATATAGAATAGTCTTGCAACAAAATGAGGATCGTGTAACACCTGATTTCGATAGAGTAAACTTTCTCCTACATTAGAACATTCACACATTAAGTCACTCCAACTAGAAGGCTATTCCCCCAATCTCCTCATGGCTAGTAATTTTTCTTCTTGCAGGTGACAACTTTATATAATGTTGATGTTCACTACAATATTATTCACTATATAGTTCCCTTCTCACTGCTTCCATAGTACCTATTTGTAATACATGGCATGTATTAGGGATTATTTTCTTATTTATTGTTAGACTCTTAAATCCATGAGAGCAGGGATTTTTTTTTTTTAAATCCTCACCTGAGGACATTTTGTTCATTGATTTCAAAAAAGAGTGGGAGAGGGAGTAAGAAACATCAATGTGAGGGAGAAACATCGATTGGTTGCCTCATGCATGCACCCTCACCAGGAATCGAACCCACAACCTGAGTATGTGCCCTGACTTGAAATGGAACCAATTAGCCTTCAGTGTATGGCATGACACTTTAACCACTGAGCAACACTGGTGAGGGTGAGAGCAGGGACTTTTTACTGACTTTTTTCTTCTTCTATTTTTTATTTTTATTTATTTTTTTATTGTTTAAAGTATTACATATAGTAGTAACTATGTCTCCTTTTCCTCCCATTGACCTTCCCCTGGCCTCCCCTACCTTTCACATGTCCTCATCTCATCCTCCTGCCCCCCTCCCCCCTGCAGTGTCTTGTGTCCATTGGTTGTGCTTATATGCATGCATACAAGTTCTTTGGTTGATTTCTTCCCCTCCTCCCCAACACTCCCCAGCCTTCCCTCTGTAATTTGACAGTCTGTTCAGTGCTTTACTGCCTCTGTATCTATCTTTTTGTTCATCAGGTTATAACGTTCTTTAATTTCCATAAATGGTGAGATCATGTGGTATTTTTCTTCCATTGCCTGGCTTATTTCACTTAGCATATGCTTTCCAGAATCCATCTCTGTTACTGCAAATGGTAAGAATTCCTTCTTTTTTTATATAGCAGCATAGTATTCTGTTGTGTAGATGTACCACAGTTTTCTAATCCACTCATCTGCTGATGGGCACTTAGGCTGTTTCCAAATCTTAGCTATGGTGAATTGTGCTGCTATGAATATAGAGGTGCATATATTCTTTCTGATTGGTGTTTCTAGTTTCTTGGGATTTATTCCTAGAAGTGAGATTATTGAGTCAAATGGGAGTTCCATTTTTAGTTTTTTGAGGAAACTCTATACTGTTCTCCGCAGTGGCTTCACCAATCTGCATTCCCACCAGCAGAGCACGAGGGGTTCCTTTTTCTGTGTCCTCATCAGCACTTGTCATTAGCACACAGTGGGCACTCAGTAACTATTTGCTAAATGATTCTTCTGCTGTAGGAAGGGTTTTCAGATTTAGAAAATAAAAGGACACTCAGTTAAATTTGAGTTCAGATAAACAATGAGAAATGTAAAAATTATAAGGATGTTGTAAATATTGCATGGGGCATGCTTATATAAACAAATGATTCATTGGTTATGCAAAATTCAAATTGAGCTGGCATCCAGTATTTCATTTGGCAAACTATCAATAGCGTGAAGGCAGGCACCATATATTATTACACATCTTTCTGTTCTTTGCACTCTTAATTAGTGCACTTGCCTTGGTGAGGTGGCTCAGTTTGTTGGAGGATACACCAAAAAGTTGCAGATTGGATTCTGGCCAGGGCATATACTTATTTGTGGGTTTGATCCTCCACAGGGCTACATATGTTAGGCCACCAATTGGTCTTTCTCGCATCAATGTTTTTGTTTTTTCTCTCTCCCCCTCTTTCTAAAATCAATAAAAACACACATCCTCAGGTGGGAGTTAAAGAGAAAAAGGCAATATGTACTCAAATATGTGCTGATTTGATTTGACTGAAGTACATACCATTTTAATGTAACTGAATATTGAATCTCTTTATTAACAATTTATTAAATGAAATCCCATAGTAATACGTTTCCTTAAGATAAAACAACAGTGAAAAATACACTGAATGGCCAGATTATTATGATCTCTGAACACATGATGATCTGGCCACTCAGTGTATATCCTATACAATAAAAGGCTAATATGCAAATTGTCCCCTTAACCAGGAGTTCAATTAGCAGGTAGGCCAGCCAACTGCCCATGTCCCCACACGTCCCCTGACCAGGCTGGCTATGACCCCACCCATGCACGAATTCATGCACTGGGCCTCTAAAACACACACACACGCACACACACATACATTCTGAGTGGCCAAATTATTATGCATTCAGAGATCATAATAATCTGGCCACTCAGTGTATCTCTTCAATGAATCTTTTTGGTTTAGGTATGGGTATTGGAATTATTATACTTCCAGTGAAAATTTTCCCATTCCTTCAGTTAAAGCAAGGCCTATAATTCAATGTCATTTATGTCAACATGTAGTAGGTTTATTATTTCAATAAATGAATGCATACAAAAGGTCTATAATTCAAAACACTAATTATGGTATGAGATATTTTAACTGCTAATCCAAAACTAAGCTCCATAAATTGCCTTCACTTTAAATGAGCTTGATATTATTCATTGCACACTTTACTCTAGAAGCTTATTCTGAGTCATTTTTAGGAACTGTCCTTTAAACAGGATTCAACATTGGGCAGTGGCCAAGGAGCTGTCAGTGGTTATACTAAGGCTCTTCTCATTGAACTCAATCAGAATTCCAAGCAAGAAAACAAACGGTCTAGGGATGGTTTGTGAGCCACATAGCCCAGACATAACAGAAATAATATAAGGGCCATTGCTGGGCTCACAGTCCCAAGTTTGGCAGGTTCCCTCCATTCTTGGTACCCATACCATGGTGCCTGGGCTTCAGAGTTCTATCTTTTCTAAATCCTCCTTTCTTTTCTTTTGCAGGTGGATTGTCCCAGAGGAATCAGGAGTGTCTGGTGGGAGACCATAGCTTCAAGCTTGGAATATTGAAGGTGTTTTGCATGAGAAATCTAAGGTAAAGTGTGTGAATGTATTTGTCTACTTTTCTTCCAAGCACATATATAGTTGAAAGAACAAACATATACTGAGTAGAAGGATAAAAAAAAAGAAATAACAACAACAACAAAAAGAATGACATATGGCTAGTTGAGGAGATATGGGTTAAATTAAAGATTCTTTCTGATATATGTCAATAAAAAGATTTGGAGTTATATATTATTAAATATGCCAGAAATTATTAGCTTTGTCGTTGTCAATATCATTTTCATTAGACATTATTTGGAAGCATAAAAATTAAAGAAAGAATAGGATATGAAATTTAATCTGAATTTACCCAGACCTTTCAAACAAAAGGATACCTCTCTATTAAAAAACAAGGGTGTTTTTCTTAGTTGCTATTGTTAAGAACAGCTAGCACATCTGAAGACTTTTATATTCTTTACTCCATACAAATAGTATTTCCAGGTTTGTGCCTGTGTAATTGGCCAACATTGCTCGGAGAGAGCAGAGTGTAATCGCTATCAAGTTGTCTTCTGGCTGTACACTTTCTGCTTTTATGATTCCTTGCTGTAACTTTGTGTTTTTCTACTTTTTCCATACCTTTAATACTACTAGTATTTGCCAAAAATAATCTTCTCTCCCCTTATTCTTCCCCTGATCCTCCCAGGATTTCCATTTTCAAACAAGCCACCTGATTCTATTAAAAAGCAGACAATGAAACAAATGCTTCCAAGCCCAGACTATTCTGGGAGGTCTGGCCAACACGGATACCACGGGACTCACAGGAGACCCTCGTGATATACGGGTCACACGCCCAATTTAATTTTAGATTGTTTATGCTAAGTCAAGCCAGTCTTGAATTGACTATAATGTCCTATTATTATTCCCCCAGCTCCCTTCCTGATCAGTGGAGGTGATTGAGTTGGCTCGTTAAGTCTTTCCCAAATTGTGGTCTTCTTTCTGCTGCTGCTATGTGAATAAGCTGGGCCCTTTATGGAATTGTGCAATTTTATTTTAATGACAATGGATACTGGTTTTCTATTTGTGCTGGTCATATGAAATTACCTTTGTAAGTAAATTAAGAAGTGGTTTGATTTTAAAAATGAAGCAGCTAATATTACAAAATATAATATTGGGTACTATATGTTTCTATATATCTCTCTCCTTCTTAAGTGGGTACTCCCAAAGTAGTAAGGTAGTCCAATAATGACCTAAGTTTGAGAAACACTGGGTGAGTGTCCACTGATGGACTCATTCAGGCGACACTGCACAGATTTAGCCATGGAGCACCAACTGATCAGTCTCAAATGGTACTAGCAGAGCTGCACTTGCCAGAAGAAAGAAAGCAGTGGAATTTTCAGGATCCATTACTATATGAATTATGGATTAAATCAGGAAAGGTTCTGAGCTATAGATTGACATGATGCATCCTGTCAAAGGACCACTTATACGCTTGGAAGGTTCATTTATGATGTAACATGTCAAAAGCCCATTTATTAAAATCTCTATGCCCTGGATTGATGATATTGTCTTTTCTCAAAATATATTTTAGTCTTAAGTGAAGGGAAGAGGGAAGAAAAGACAGCTTTCTTTTTAAAGTGACAGATAGGAGAGTATTGCGATTGTCCAGGTAAGTGATGGTGAGCTGTGGCTACAAGGACGGTTTGGAGAAATACTAACAGGCAGAAATCAATGGGCTTTAGTCACTAACTGGGTTGTGTCTCAGTTTAAAGGCCTTTGAAAACGGGGCTTGACCTTGTTCATCCTTCTAGCTGCCCTCAGGGCCTGTAAGTGCATTTTGCACACCTTTGACCTTTTTACAAATAAAGGTTTTGAAAGGAAATGAGTACAGATCAGTTTCCTAAGGGCCTCCTCAGTGAATGCTGATGTAAAATAAAAATGCGCTTTACAAATTTAAAAAAACTGTAATTTTAAAATGCATATTGAATGTACAATGATATTGAAGATGACAAATTGGCAAATAGTTATAGTGAAATAAAAGTCATGAAATACAAAGAGATACCAATGTTAATTAAATGGCATAACAGACCGTGAAGCAAGTTCTGTATTGGGCTGATTCTTCTGGTAAATGGAAAAGATGTAGAGATACACTCATTCATTCATCTAGTCTATAAATATTTATTGAACACATTGATTATGGTTTTATGGATCCACAGCGCCAAGCGTAGAGGTGGCCAGAACAGGCCGTGGATACTGTATTTCAGAAGTAAATGCTCTGCTCAGGAACTGCTTGCTAAGTGGGATATTATTTATGGGTGCAGACAAATTAAAAACATAAATAACATTGCAGAGTCTAAATCTTTACAATAAACACAAATTATGAGTTTTGTATATGTAAAACACAATCTCCCAGTGGAAAAACACTTTACTGATAATTTATATTGTGGGGTAATTGGTAAAGTCAAAACTATTCCCTAATTCTGGTTACATTAATGGTACCCCATGCCCCCCAATAGCCAATCCAAATATGTTCAGAGATTAATTTGTGGGTAATAGAGTAGTGTATATTTGGTCAACTCTCATTCATTCATTTTTAGAAGGGTGACTTTGGCATTGCATTCATGTGTTTGACTCCAGTTTGATTCTTAGTCTATTTTTAGAAATAGCAACAAGCAAAGGGGTTGCCTCTGATCCTACTCAAACTTTCTCTGGGTGTGACCAATCTCAGGTGAATGGGAAAGCAGGAATCACTTGTTTTTGATGGCATAGACTAGGTAACAGGCAGGAGTTGCCTTCCCTTCTATCCTGATCCTTTCATGTTTACTTACCCCACCTTTTAAATCCATCCTCTACCTAGCAGCCAAAAATATATTTAAAAGAAATAACAAAACACAAATCACCTAAATTGAATCACCATTCTCTTGAAACTTTATAATGTATTTGAAGCAAATCCTGATTCTACCATAGCCAGTCCTACTTAGCCTGTCTATTTTTGTTCATTGTATCTCAGCCATGTTGGTCTTTATTCCGTTCCTCATATTCCCTATTAAGGTGACCAGACATCCCGTTTTTGGCGGGACAGTCCCGATTTTTAACAATTTGTCCCGTGTTCCGCGGTGTTTTAAAAAAGTCCTAAATTTTGGAAGAATGCACGACAAGCTAGGGAACGGTGGGAGAACAGGAAGGGAATATATGGTTTTCTGTGGCCATGTGGCTATTTAGCCAAGATATGAGTTTTATATTATTTTGTTAATTTTATAATGTTAAACTTTAATAACAAATAATTGTTGAGAACTAATTATTGAGAACTGCTTATCAAAGTTTGCAACAACAAAAACATTTTGTAACTGTCTCTTAGACAGTACACATCGTACTGCGTACTAGTAAGCAAGTTAAATTAGTGTCATTACAAATCAGCTATTCAGATAATTTAGGTAAGTTATTTATTTATTTATTTCAAAAATACAAAATTTTCTTGAATTTAGCAGACAGTACTCGTATTATTTATATTTTATAGTGGCAGCAAAAAGTCTAGCACCGGCCTTGAAAGTGACACTTACGACTTACTTTACAATCAAGTGTTAAGACTTTGAAAGCCATTTTATGTGTGAAATATAATTTAACAAATTCTTGTGAAAAATTTCATGACCTTTTAAACAATGACAGCAATCTACTAAAAAAAAAAATTCACTCAAATGAGAAATATGCCAAAGAATAAAATAATACTATACATATTTTTATTTATTATATTTGTAAATTATACTTATGTTGAAATTTAAAAAAATGTATTACAATACTATTTTTGCATTCTATGAAAATTTTTGTTGCTCCATATAGACCAAATTTTTAATCAAGAACCGCCCCCCCTTGCTTATGTTCCTTCTGCAGTGACTCCCCACCCCCAACCCCTAGCTTGAGATCTGGTGAGACCCTAGTGATCCTTCAGGTCTCAGTTAGGGAGGCCTTACCTGACCACCCAAGATGGAATAGACTACCTCCTTTTACCCATAGCTAATATCACTCATAGCATTCTATACTTACTCTTCATAACACTTATGATTTGTTAACATGCCTTTGTTTGTTTGTTTATTATCTGTCTCTAGTCTAAAGTCTATAAGAGCAATTTACATACCTCTTTTGTTGGCCATTGAATAATTAGCCCAGAGTGTATATCTGGCACATAAAAGATAATCAACAAATATTTGTTGAAAATGTTGACTGTAAACATCTGTTCATTTAAATTCAATAAGCCCATTTTTTTTGTTGTTGTTGTTGTTGAGGAGCAAACTTCAGGTAAGGCTTACAGAGTGGTATCTCTGTGGACAAAGGAATTGTGAAAGTTGAGGTTATGGTTTGTGGTCAGAGAAGGTATTTTGTCTGCACCCCTGAAATTATGCCATGCGGTGAGGTCAATGGGGTCTAGACAGTGGGTGGTCTTTGGCTGTGGCATTTTTCTTTGTGATTTTATAATGGTTGGGAGAAAGTCTTAGTGCTTAGAATCAGAATCTCCCGTAGTAAAGGCACATGGCCTTGTTTGTTCCCAATATGTACTGTCTGTATGAGCCATCTGTTTTTAGCTGGAACTCTGGCTGATACTTGCTATGAACATGTGGTGCAAAATTAGTGTGAATAGTAGTCTAATGAAGAGCTCAAAGCAGACTGATTTTAGTTTAAACCTTGTGCCAGAACATGATAAAGAATCTTTGTAATTTCCATGTGGTCCAGCCTACCTTCCTTCTTTGAAGGGCTCCAGGGAAGTTTTGGGGTTTTCTTTGTTGTGGTTCCCTGGATTCCTATTTAGCCTTAAAGTTTGGGGAGTCCCATCTTATTATCAGAGCTCAAAGCAGGCAGAAGATAAAAACAGTAGAGAGAAAACCCTAGAAATGGAAACATTAAGAGACAGACTTCCACAAATGGTATGCAGTTCAATCCCTATAAAAATTCCAATGGAATTTTTCGACATAAATAGAACAAACAATCCTTTTGTATGGAATCACAAAAGACACTAAATAGCCCAAGTAATTCTGAGATAGAAGAACAAGCTGAAAGCATTGTGCTCCTAATTTCAAACTATATTACAAAGACATAGTAGTTAAAAGAATATGGTATTGGCATAAAACATGAACAAATGGAACAGAATAGAGAGCTCAGCAACAAACCAATATATGATCAATTAATTTATAGCAAAGGAACAAGGTATATACATTTGATAAAAGGACAATCTCTTCAATAAATAGTATTGGGAAAACTGGGCAGCGACATACAAAAGAATGAAATTGGGCCACTATCTTATTACACCCAAATTAACTAAAAATGGATTAAAAACTTGAATGTAAGCCCTGAAACCATAAAACTTCTAAATAAAACATAGGCAGTAAGCTCCATGACATAGGTCTTGGCAATGATTTCTGAATCTGATACCAAAAACAAAGGCAAGAAAAGTCAAAAGAAACAAGTGATACTTTTGCACAGCAAATAAAACCATCAACAAAATGAAAAGGCAAAAAAACTGAATGGGCGGAAATAATTACAAATCATGTCTGATAAGGAGCTACCACTCAATAGCAAAAAAAAAAAAAAAAAAAAAAAAATCATATAGGAAATGAGCAAAAGATCTGAACAGACATTTTTTTTTTTTCTAAGTAAGACATAAAGCTAGCCAACAGGTATAAGATGCTCAGCATCATTATCATCAAAAAATGCAAATCAAAACCATTAGATATCGCCTCATACCTGTTAGAATGGCTATCATAAAATAGACAAATAACAAATGTTATTACCATAAAAAATTAAATGCAGTAATAGCATTTAACCTCTTCACACATTCCATTGAATGCTTTATTTTCTAATACCAGGATCCCAAAGTACCCTTGATCTTAATTAATGGGTTTTTTTCTGCGTGGTAGAATTGGGGATGAGCCTAGGGAAACCCGCGCTCCCATTAGAAGTTGAGACTTTGCCACACCATGAACTGTCTGGTCATAATTCCAAAAGGGGCCATATGTGTGTATTTTGCATTTGGATAGATACTCTTCATCTGTTATGGACTTGATGTTTGTGCCCCATCCCCTTAAAATTCACACGTCAAAGCCCTAAATGCTCAATGTGATAGTATTAGGAGATTGGGCCTTTGGAAGGTAATTAGGTTTAGATGAGGTCACAAAAGTCAAGCCCTCCTGAATGAGATAAGCCCTTATGGGAGTCACAAAAGGTCTCTGACTCTCTCCCCACCCCTCCACCATGTGAAGATAAAATGAGAAGTTGGAAGTCTACAACCTAGAAAAGGGCTCTCAGCAGAACCCATCCATGCTGGCACACTGACCTTGGACTTCCAGGCTTCAAAACTGTGAGAAATAAATTTCTGTTTCTTAATGAACCACCCAGTATATTGTACTTCGCTAAAGCAACCAGAATTAAGACATCCTCTTTGGCCCTCTCTTACCCACTCCTGGAGCTAATATTTTGGTTGGAAAATTCTTATTAATATTTCAGTCCTGGCTAAGAAGCCACCTCATTGAATTCAAGCACTTACAAGGGTGCCCCATCCATTATCTCTTTAGTCTATAATATTTCAGTGTTCTCAAGCCCCACCTTCCTACAGCCAGCACTGTGACTCTTTTCCTGAGAGTACTTTTTTGGGATCAGAACCTGCTCTGCCCACACACAAGACAGGTAAAAAACACTGGGGAGTTAATGCCCACCCTGGGAGCAGCCCTCAAAAAATGCCCGATAGGATTTAATGTATGAATTATCCCAGCTCTCTCACCCCCTTAGTGGGATGACATTGAGGTGCATGTTCAACACTGGTATGTTCAACATCTCAGCAGAGTTAAACGCTTATCTACACACAAGGGTAAACTAACTGATAATGCATCATTTTTTAGGCCACCTTCTCCCCCAGTCTAACTTTCCTACTACACCGTCAGTGTTTACTGAGAGCCCCTCATAAATCCCTTTCTAAACAAACAAATGAATAAAAACAACAAAAAAATAAACCACCTCCTTGTGAAGCCTTTTTAATCAGTCACTCCTCACTTCCCTCTTGTGCTTCTAATCATCACAACATCAAATGTTGGCTGACTTGTCTGTCTCTCACACTGAATTGTGAACTCTGTTGATGAGAGGACTGACTGTTATTTACCTATATGGCATCATCACTGTGCTGGGCACATAGTAGGCATTCATTGTTAAATGAACAGAAAACCACAAGCTTCTTGAGACAATAACTTGAGTGGTATCTCGTCTGATTCTACAGCAAATATCGTTGGTTCCCTACCCATATCCCCTTGACCATCTGCTCTTCTCCTCTTACTGTGTTCAATGACCTGAACCTGTGACTCTACTTTGAAAGTCTATCATTGGACTATGGAAAGTGTCTTAATTTATAGCTCAGCCCTAGGGACTCACTTGTGGGGAAGCAAATGGGTCCATGTGACTTCTGCTTCTGTGAATTTAGAGGTCCTGGTTCCAAGAAGGAGATGCTTCCTTCATGAGTCACAGTAAGAAATCCATTTATAATAAAGGTGTGACTTCCACCTGGTCATTCAAGGCTCCCGGTGAGAGTAGAAAAGAAAGGAGGTACCATATTGGCAGGGATAATTAATCCCAAACATCATGAAGATATAGGGTTGCTACTACATAATGCGTAGAGATTTAAGGTTCCACTGGGCTTTGTCTTGGTGCTCCCATGGTTATTTTGAATTGTGAATGAGCAATTACAGCAACCACAGCCTGATATGAGAATCGTGACTGGGCTCAGATCCCTCAGGGATAAAGGTCTAGTTCATCACACCAGGCAGGCTGCCTAGACTAGCAGCAATGTAGGCGATGATAAGGGAAACCTAGAGTGGGTGTTACAGGAATGAGATAATGAATACCAGCTATGAACTTGAGATTAATTGCAGCAGTGGGCTTTTACTCATTCCTCTAACCCTCCCTCCTCTCGTAAGTTTTTCCCAGAAATTTTGACCACCCATCATTTTGAAGAAACTATAACAGTATGAGGTGAAACATAAAGTGAGATGTAACTGGATGTAGGCAATTACATCACTTTCTTTACCATTTCTGTGTGCTTCTATTCTGGTTCAGTATGCTTTTGCCTCCTATGATCCTTGTCTAGGGCTTTCCCTCTGGAACCTGCATGCAAGGTGTGGGAGCATCTTTTCCTTCAAGTATAGAGAGCTAAAGTGCCCCTTGGAATAGCCTTAGCCAATGACTTTAAAGGATAGCAGTTTGGGAGCCCAAATCCTATTCCTCAGGTCAGGACTCTGACACACAATCTGAGCTCCAGAGTTTTCCTTCACAATAAAGCTTTCTGTCAGAGAACTTGACTACTAGAATCTCCCTTTGCTGTTGTTTCCCCCATTCCCTTACTTGATTGTTCTGGGATAATGTCTCCATATGAATCTTCATCCTTCATTCTGCTTTCAGAGAGCCCAACATAAGACAGGTTCTTCTCTCCTTGTCCAACTTTTCATAAAATACATTATGATTGGGTTGCGGTTTTTTTTTGTTGTTGTTTTTTTTCAATGACTGCAGAAGTGCCTGGATGCAGAACACTGAGGGGGACAGCTCTTTTTTGAAAGATGATTCTGCCAAGTCTCTTGCATTTCTACACGTCTTACAACAGAGACATTGATTGCCTTTTGTTCCAGACTTTGAAAACTTTGGAAGATAGCAAAGGTCCAGCATGCTTACCACTCCACATAAAAGATACATGTTCCCTAAGGTCAGGATTCCTTTCTGATAATGTATGTGCAGGCATCTTTGGGGATCCACCCACATTGCCCTGGGGAATTTGGGGGCAAGAGGAATTGATGCAAATATGCTGATGGTCATGGTATTTGTTGTGCTCTGAGTATAGTCTTTTGTCTCTGACCCAGAAGCCTTGAAAATTCTGCCAGCATCTATGAAACTGAGGCAGGCTAGTTTCTTACCTTGAAAATAGGGTAAAATCTTCAATTCTTCACTGTTCTTGATACTCTTCTGCTTAGGAATGGCCAGTGGTTCTTCCCCTTTTTTGCTACTTATTTATTTGCCAAATCTGCCAAAACAGGCTTTTCTAACTGACTCATTGGATGTGGCCCCATCTCCCTCAGGTCTCGTCTGTTGGTATCTACTGAGTGGCCATATGTCATTTTGATCTTCATTCACAACAATGACACCCCATACAACTAAAAAGCACTTCCCCAGAAATGCTCTGCCTCAGACACCCAGGCTTTCTTGGTTGACTGAATGTTAAATAACCCCAACTCTTCTTTGAGATCCTGAGGTTCCTGTTGTCTGGGCCTCCCTTCAGCCTACCCTATAGTCTGCTGCCTTAGGCTAAAGGTCCTACCCAGATCAGAATACCTCCTTCACACATTTCCCCATTTTTGATCCTTTATATGAAAGCCTAAGTTTTCAAATAGAATTTGAGTTGTTCATTTACATGTTAAAATGAGCCCAGAGGACTTCATAAATTGGCATGTTATTATTTCAAGTGACAGAGAAAATAACACTGAGAAGTTAAACCCAAAGTTTCTTGACAGCTCATTTGTGAAATCAGAAAATCCTATTTTTTTAAAGTTTCAATTTCTATTTTACTTACTGTCAAAGTAGTGATTTTGTTTTTATTACCGCCCAAAAAGCCCATTATCTCTTTCATCACATGAGACTGCCCAAAATAACATGTCTCACTTAGAGAGAGACAACTCAAAAAAAAAAAAAAAAAAGAAGGGTTGTGGTTTTGTTATGGAATGTCTCAGGGTTTGATTGGTACAAAGGAACTTGGAAAATCTGCATTCTGGAGACTTAAAATCTGGTGAAGATTTTATTTTAGGATTTAATACTTACATAGTTTTGAGCAACATATGCAATTCCGTGGGAAAATTGTGGGTTATGAACAAGCCCCATTTTTTTATTTACTGATCTTGAGCATTTAAGTTCACCAAGCCTCTGTTTGTTTGACTGTAAAGTAGAAGCAATAATAACAGTAGCCCCAAAGGGCTGTTAGGAGGATCAAATGAAATGATGCATTTATATGCACGATAAAGCATTATGCAAAGCTGAGCATGCTGTCTGACACAGAAGAGGAATTTAATAAATGTTTGTGGAATGAAGGAAGAAGATGTTATTTAGCAACTGCAAATAGACTCAGATCCTTTAAAGGAGATGATTTTGAACCCCGATAAAGATGAAGTGATTTTTCACAAAATGTAATTCATTGAACTTATTTTCCTGGATCCAAACTTTGTTTAGGATTTTATGACACCAACGATGGTTGACTAGGAAACTAATTGTTCTTCACGACATTAGCTTCGAAAGTTTAGGAATTTAGCCTCTACTCTATGATTAAATAAAAGATCCCTACTCAACCTAATGTTTTCACATGATACTTTATGCAGGTTGATAAGATCTGTGAGTTTTTTTCAACAAGGGTATAAAGCAGTACTTTTATTTGCCCTGACATCACTTATCTCTAAGAATTTATCAATGAGTAACCACAAGAAGAAGAATTTTGACAGCTATTGTTTTTCTAAAGCAGGACGAGCTGAAATATGGTAACAAATGTTTAATTTTGGAGTGTAAGTTCATATGTAATGACTTAGATTGATCCTAGCTGCCTTAGACAAGGCCTTGGAGTTTCATAGCTATTGGTCTTTAGTGGGAGCTGCATCTTCTTATCTCTCATTTTTTTTGTCTTTGAAAGATTCTGATTCTGAGTGCTTAAAGAGTGAGTAATTAGTTTATTGAACAGATGAATACAATAAGATGTTATTGGAATGAGTTGATTATCTAAATGAGACAACAGTCAATCAATGCTGACTTTTAATTGGTTCAGTGAGTTTATTAAAGTTTTTATCTTATAACAATAACTCACAAATTGGATTTTGTCATTCTACAATATTTTGGCAAAAGAGCTTCCCTTAAGTTTCATAAATGATTTATTTTTTACTCATCTATTGGTACATTTATTGAACATAAACTGAGTGCAAATGATCATGTAAAAATTTACATTAACTCATTAATATATTGAATATATGATCACAAATGGAGGAATTTGTTGGGAAAGTTAGATTTTTTTAAAAAAAAGATGTCATAAACTTCTTTTCTTTTGGAAGTTTAAATTTTACTTGAGCATGTTTGAATGAGAAAGAAAGAGAAGATATAGCATATTCCAAAGAACTCCAATAAATAATTTCCCTCCTTTTTTCAATCTAGTTTTCCTTCCTGATACATTCATTCCATAATCATTGATAAGAGTAAAAGGAAAGAGATGAAAAACTATGTGAACAACCAACTTCTGTCTCTCAGCACTCTCAACGGATGCTAATAATTTAGAATCTCAGTTTTATTTACTAAAGATCACCTAGAATTACCAATAATCAGCAGTTGAACCAATAGAAGGTTAAATTTTAGTTCTGATTTCTCAAAAATTTTTTTCTGCTTGCTTTCAAACCAGGCATTTTACATTCATGGGAAAGGAAAAACTAATAAGATGGTAATTTGGCCCTCACTGTTGAAAGATGGGTTTAGGTATATGGGATTATTATTTTTTTTAAGGTTCCAGATTTACATGGTTCCTTCTGGTTCTGGAGCAGAAGGTCCAGCAAACTGCAAAGATCCTCAGATTCACTGCTCCAGGTGAACTCAAAGCTCACCAATATGGAGCCAGTAATGCTGCAGAATAGAAGGAAGGGGGCAGAAATTGTGAGGAAGGATGAAAGAAAAAAATGGTGCTTGTGTAAGGTCACCTTGAATACATCTGAAGCCAGCACAGATCCAAGGCCATGAGCTATGTCCCCAGGCAAACTATCACACTCCCTAACAGAGCCTCCAAGGGGATGCTTTCCTTTATAGAGTCAGAGCACAAAGAAGTAGGAAGTGAGCATATACTCCACAATTTTTTTTTTTTTTTTACGTCTTTGTATCTTTGTTCACCTTTCCAACAGGGCAAAGAAACAACTTGAATAAATTTTCATCTATGAAAATTCCATGGTCCATCAAGCTAAATATTTATTACTGATCCACTCAAGGACTGAATATTCCAGTCATTGTTCTAGACCACATGTGTCAAACACAAGGCCCGCGGGCCAAATCCGTCCCACCAGGCCTTGCAATGTGGCCCGCACCGCGCTGTCATCACTGCACTCCGCTGCGTTTCCATCACAATGACAGTTTATGACTGTTCAGTAAACCATTCGACCCGCGATTTAGGCTGGATTTTAGATTTTGGCCCCTTCTCTGATTGAGTTCGACACCTCTATTCTAGACTCTAGAGTAGCAAACAAAACAGGTATGAAGTTCCCTACTCACAAGGAGCGTAATGTGTTAGGAAATCAGGTAAGAAACAGGTAGACATTTGCACTCGACAGTGGTGAGAATAATAAAATAAAACGGAATATGGTAATAGGGGTAGGCGTGTGCACTGAGGGGTGATTGAGGTGTCTTGGGACCTGGTGGATGACACTTGATTTTAGACCTGAATATAAAGAAGTCAGCCATGTAGATAACAGAAACAAATGCCCAAGGAAGAGGAAACAGTAAGTACAAAGGTCCTGAGGCAAAATAGTTTTGCTGAATTGGAGGAAAGATTAGATGAAAATTGATCACTGTTTCCAATAACATGGAAGGAGTAGTTTTGGTAGTGTAGAAGGAATGGAGCCCTGATTGAAGACAGTTCAAAGGGAATGGGGAGAAAAGCCTTTGAGTAACTTACATGGAGGAATTCTACTGCAAAGGAAAACAGAGAAATGGAGAGGAGCTGGGGGAAGATATGAGTTCACAAGATGCCTTTCTCTATCCCTGCTTCTTTTTTCTTTAAAAAAAATATATTTTATTGATTTTTTACAGAGAGGAAGAGAGAGGGACAGAGAATTAGAAACATTGATGAGAGAGAATCATTGATCAGCTGCCTCTTGCACACACCCCCTACTTGTAATGTGCCCACAACCAAGGTACATGCCCTTGATAGGAATCAAACCCCGGACCCTTCAGTCCACAGGCTGATGCTCTATCCACTGAGCCAAACTGGTTTAGGCTCTATCCCTGCTTCTTGCCTAGTCTCCCTCCCTCCTTACCTCCATTCCTTCTTTCCATTCTTCTTGCCTTCCTTCTTTCTGTCCAAGATGGAAGGTATTACAGCACATTTATGTGCTAATGGGTATTATCTAAGAAAGGAATAAATCTGATGCTGCAAGAATTTACATGGGCCAGTATGGGGCTGTGAAAATTTAAAGACTGCTCTGCCCCATATACTACATTGTGCATACAGAATCATTGAGACTTTAATGAATGAAGCTGTAACAGAGTTATCCAACCAACCATGAAAACTGGAGAGAGAATTATGTGACCTGATCTAACAACTGTGAAGCACTAGTAAATAATCAATGAGCTCAGAGACTGGCAGGGCAAAAGTAATTGTCAAACATGACCTCTTCAGTGTCTACATCACTTCCAAGCACTCTTTGCACCATTCTGCTCTTTTGAAGCCACAATAGAACAGAAATTATAGGCTTATAGGTGAATGCTGAGCAGCATGGGGTGCAGGAAAGCACCACTCTAGTGGCAAATGTGAGCTGGAGAATGAAAGGCATAAATTTAATGAAAACCAAAGATATTTTTTGAGGAAAAATATTTTAATAATACACATGGCTATCTAAATTGGACAAGTTAACCAAATAATTAATCGCTCTGTTTTCAAGTTTCAGATGTATTGATAATCTGGTAGATTGTGCTGTGAGGTGATATTTTTCCTCCATGTGAACTTGGATCTGTTGGGACTTAAGTATTTGCAGAAATATTTTATGTTTCTGTTAAAGAAGGGAGTTATTTTCTATTTGGATTGAGTAATAATAACCAAATTTGAGAACTTACTTTATAGTAGGTCTTGTCACAAACCTTTACATTTCCACATTTAATCCTTACAACAGCATATTTACTATTATAACTTCCATTTTGTGGACGAGGAAACTGAAGTTCAAAGAAAACAAGTAACTCGCCCCAAGTCATGGAGCTAAAAAAGGATAGAGCTAGAACTTGAATCTAGGAAGCCTAATTCCAATGCCTCTGCTTTCAAACACTAAGTTTTAATTCTGGTGTAATTAAAGATATAGAAATATTATCTCATGGGTGTCCAGATCAAGAATAAATAAAATGAGCAAGCATGTGTAATCTGGGTAGTTTATCATTTTAATTATGTTGTTGCTTGCTCTTTTTGTAATTTGAGGCTCGTCTTAGCATGTTAAACAAACTCAAACTCAAACAAAAATGGCATTATGACCCTCTTGGCTCTTAGAAACCATTCAATATGTTTAATTTCGATTTTCATTTTGGGAGGTGACCAGTTCTTCCTCACATTTGCTGAGCTAACAACCCTAGGAAATGCCATTGAGTTGTAGCCAGGAAATTTCAGGATAAAAAAAACTTTATTTCCTTTCTGTGAACATTTTCTTTTCTTATTTATTTATTTATTACAATTTATTTTTATTGATTTCAGAGAGGAAGGGAGAAGGAGAGAGAGATAGAAACATCAATACTGAGAGAGAATCATTAATTGGCTGCCTCCTACATGCCCCCTATGTGCCCATCCAGACCAGGAATCAAACTGTGACCTCCTGGTTCATCTAGGTCGACACCAACCAAACTGTGAACATTTTCAACAACTCTTCTGTCTGATGATTTAGGGTCCTCAGCTCAGAAGGCCTCTAGTGGGGTGAGATGGGTAAGGGTTTGAGGTTCTTTCTAAGTTTTATTCACTCTAATGGCAGAGTATGTGTCTGTCTTTGTGTACCTGTTCCCTAACATTGGGTCAAATATTTAATAGAATAAACATTGAATTAGTCAATGAAGGAATGACTTCACCATCCAGAGGCAATACTTCCTGGTCCACTGGATTTTTCTTCAAAGCACATGAACAAAATGGAATTTTATGGTGTCTTAGTTATGATTAATGGCTTTTTCCCCCACCTGTAATAAAGTATGACTATCATTCTTTTTTCAGTACATATAATTCTACAATTTTATAGATGAATGCATTGTAATTTTTCTACATATCTTTACATTTTTAAGACAAAATTGCAAAGAAAAATCTGGTAGATAATTCTTTGCACAGATCCTCTTTAATGTCAGTCGTATTTCTGGGAAGGGCATTGGTATGTCAGACAGCATGCACGTTTACAAGTTTCCCCCAAAATGCATGTACCATTATCACATGGAATGTCGATTTTTAAGCATCCTCTCTAGTACAAAGGATATCCTCTGAGATAATTTTTGCCATTATCTTGAAAAATTATAGCACAGTTTTTGTTCTTTTAAAATATATTTTATTGATTTTTTTTACAGAGAGGAAGGGAGAGAGAGAGCTAGAAACGTCGATGAGAGAGAAACATCGACCAGCTGCCTCTTGCACACCCCCTACCGGGGATGTGCCCGCAACCAACGTACATGCCCCTGACCAGAATTGAACCCGGGACCTTTCAGTCCACAGACCGACGCTCTACCACTGAGCCAAACTGGTTTCGGCTATAGCACAGTTTTAATTTATATCTATTTCTCTTCTTTGGATTCTTGGCTTTTGAAAAATGTAACACAGATCATGTTTTTGAAATATATTAATATATTTTTTTCCTTTTTGTAATTCCTTTTACACAATTCTTCTGTTCAGCCAGAAGCACCCAATGCTTTTTGAAGGTTAGGACTGTTATGAGAGAATTAAAAGAGAAAGGCAGAACCAGGGTTTAGCTTTTAAATTTCAAAATAAAACTTCTGATCTGCATTAAGATAATTGTACCAAAAGATATAATTTTAAAAAAGTAAATTTTGAATTGGATGTCATCTCATGCACCAAGAGGTTGCAGGTTCAATTCCCGGTCAGGGCACATGACCCAGTTGCAGGCTCAGTCTTTAGTGGGGGACCTACAGGAAGCAGCCAATTGATGTTCTGCTCTCATACATGGATAGTCCTCTCTTTCTCTATCCGTTTCCTTTCCCCTCTCTCTAAATACCAATGAAATATTTTTAAAAAGTATTATACAATTGTGTGTCCAGCTTGATGGATATTTACAAAAAGAACACACTTGTGTAAACTACTCAGCCCAGATCAAGATGAAGGGCATTACCACCCCCCCCCCAAACTTTCCTTGCCCCTTCTGATCATGTCCCCCCACTAACGGTAACCACTAGTCTCACATCTATCACTATAGATTTGTTTTTGCCTTTATTTGAACTTTATATAAAATGACTCATCCAGTATGTGGTAATTTATGTCTGGCCTTTTCTCTCTTAAAATTATATTTGTGAGATTCATCCATGTTGTAATTAGTGTTGGTTTGTTCAGTGTCATTGTTGTGTAATATTTCTTTTTACGAATCTACCACAACTTATTTTCAACACAGTGAATGAAAATGCCAGGTGCCAATACTTAACTATTGTGATGTTTTATTCATTTTAGTTATTTCATTGCATGCATAGTGGTATCTCATTAGGATTTTCATTTGTATTTTCCTAGTGACTTCAATGCCTTTCCATATCTTTATTTAGCCATTTATATATACTCCTTTGGAAAAATGTTTATTCAAGTGTGTGTGTGTGTGTGTTTTAGTTTGTTTTTAATTGTCTCCATTTTTAATTAACTCTAAAATTGTTTTGTCAGTTTTTCTTGTTAATTTATATTTATATATTTTGAACTTAAATCCTTTGCCAAATATACTGTATATCTTGTGCTATTGGCATGCCTCTTTACTTTATTTTTTATAAAATCGACTTTTATTGATTTCAGAGATGAAGGGAGAGGGAGAAAGAGATAGAAATATCAGTGATGAGAGAGAATAATTGATTGTCTAACTGCTGCAGGCCCTCCCGCTGGAGATCGAGTGTGCAACCTGGGCATGTGCCCTGACAAAGAATTAAACCATGACCCCCTGGTTCATAGTTCATTGCTCAACCACTGAACCACAAGGGCCATTTACTTTCTTAATTCTTTTCATGAAAAAAAAATTAATTTTAAAGTGCTCCTAGTTAGCAATCCTTTCCTTTATGACTTATGCTTTTGCATTTTGTCTAAGAAATCTTTGCCCAGCTCAATATCATGAAGATATTACTCTGTCATTTCTTATAAGCTTCGTTGTTTTATTCTAACTATTTATGTCTACAGTCTATCTGGACTTGTTTTCTGTTTACTTTCAAAGTAGGTTGTCGAGATTAATTCCCTCCCCTTCCCCCCCAAATTTGGATACTTAATTGACCCATTACTATTAATTAATATGATCATTCTTTACCTCATCACAGTGCCATCTTTCCTATAAGTAAAATGATTGCATATGTGAGGTCTGTTTTGGACTTTCTATTCTGCTCCTTTTGTCTGTTAGTCTACATTGTAGCAATACCATTCTGTCTTCTTAGTTAATATAGTTTCATAGTAAGTCCTGACATATGGTTGTGTGAGTCTTTCAGCTTTGCTATTCTTCTTATAGATTGTCTTGGCTTTTTGCTGTTCTATATGAATTTTAATTCTAATGCATTACCTATAGATTGATTTTGATTTTCTGCTCTACAAACATCTGTAAATGATTATTTTATTTATTCCTTTATAGAGGCATTTATAGGGCATTTTTAGTGTTCTAATTACATTAAATAGGATCTCCAGTAAAATGCTGAAAACAAGTGATAATGATGGGATGCCTTTTCATTCTTGACCTTTGGGGAAGAACTCCCAGTACTTCACCATTTAAAAGATATTCTTTATCAGACTAAGAAAAGTTTTTATTTTTTAATTAACAATGAGTGTTGATTTTCACCTAATGGTTTTTTTCCATTTTCTAAAATGATCATGCAACTTTTCTATTATTGTAGTGGATTATTCTATGTAATAAAAGCCTAATATGCTAAGTGGCTGGTCATTTGTTCAACCAATCAAAGTGTAATATGCTAATGATATGCTAAGGTTGCGCAACTGCTCACTATGACATGCACTGATCACCAGGGAGTAGACAGTTGGCTGCTTGACCAGTTGCTATGACATGCACTGATCAGCAGGGGACAGATGCTTTGATTGGTAGGTTAGCTTGCTGTTGGGTCTGACAGATCGGGACTCAGTGAGTCAGGCCAGACATGCCAGTGAGTCCTCCTGCGGTCTCTCCCCTGCTGGCCAACCTCCCACGTCCCTCCCCAGGCCCCAATTGTATACCAGTGGGGTCCCTTGGCCTGGCCTGTACCCTTTTGCAACCTGGGACTCCTTGGGGAATTTTGGAGAGCCAGTTTCAGCCCAATCCTATAGACCATGGGACCCCACTAGTGCATGAATTTGTGTACCGGGCTTCTAGTATTGTTATAAATGGATTGATTTTTAAATATTAAATTAACCTTGTATTTCAACTAAATTTAGTTCTAATGTATTGTCCATTTTTATTGCTGGATTCAGTTTGTTAATATTATGTTTAGATTTTTGCATCTGTGTTCATGAGATATACAGGCCCATTATCCTATCTAATAAAAGAGTAATATGCAAATTGACTGCCACCCCAACACACAAGATGGCTGCCCCCATGTGGACACAAGAAAGCCAGCAGGGGAGGGCAGTTGGGAGGGATCAGGCCCATAGGGGAGGGCAGTAGTGAGTGATCAGGTTAGTAGGGGAAGGCAGTTGGGAGGGACCAGGCCTGTAAGGGAGGGCAGTTGGGGGTGATCAAGCCTGCAGGGGACAGCAGTTAAAAGTGATCAGGCTGGTAGAGGAGAGGAGGGAAGTTGGGAGCGACTGGGCCTGCAGGGAAGGGTAGTTGCGGGGGGACCCAGGCCTGCAAGGGAGAGCAGTTGGGGACAGGGGAGACTAGGCTTACAGGGGAGTGCAGTTAGGGGTGACCAGGCCTGCAGGGGAGGGCAGTTAGGAGCAATCAGGCTGGAAGGGGAATGGTTAGGGGGTGATCAGACTGGCAAGCAGAAGTGGTTAGGGGCAATCAGGAATGCAGGCAGGCGAGCAGTTGGGAGCCGGCAGTTCTGGATTATAAGAGGGATATCCAACTGCCCATTTAGACCTGATCCTACTGGGACTGGGCCTAAATGGAGAGTCAGACATCCCTCAAGGGGTCCAAGATTGGAGAGGGTGCAGGCTGGGCTGAGGGACACTCCCCCCGCCCCCCATGCATAAATTTTGTGCACTGGCCTCTAGTGTTTCTTATAATGTCCTTTTTGAAGTTCTGTAGGCCTTATAAAATGAAATGGAGAATATTTCCTCTTTTCTGTTTTGTGGAAGGATTAGTATAATATTGTGTTAATTTTTTCTTAAATGCTTGAAATAATACAATGATGAAGCCAATTGGGTGTGAGCTTCTATTTTTGGGAATTTTTAATTACACATAAAATGTATTGAATAGACATATAATTATTTATCTTACTTCTTGTGCATATTTAGTTAGTTGTGTTTTCAAGAAAATTATCTATTTGATCTAAATTCTAAAATTATTTGTGAAGGGTGTTCATAATCTTATACCCACCTTTTTAATGTCTATAATTTCTATAGTGATATCCATTTTTTAATCCTGATATTTATAATTTATGCATTTTACCTTTCAAAATTAGTCTTTAAGCTGGCCTGAATGGCTCAGTTGGTTGAGTGCCATCCTGTACACCAAAAAGTTACTGGTTCGATTTCCAGTCAGGGCACTACCTATGCTGCAGGTTCAATTCTTGGTTGGGGCACGAACAGAAGGAAATTGATTGATATTTCTCTCTAACATTTATATTTCTCTCTCTCTCTTTTTCTCTCATTCCCTCTCTAAGCATGTCCTCAGGTGAGGATTAAAAGAAAAAAAGATTAATATTTAGTAATTTATTAATTTATTAATATTTTCAAAAAAGTAAGTTTTGTCAATTATATTTTTTCTTTCATCAATTTTTGCTCTTATGTTTCTTTTATTCTCCTTACTTAGAAAAAGAGTGTTTTATGATGGATTATTCTGCTTCCCATTTTCTTTTTTATTAATTATTTTTTTAATCTTTCCTTTTTGTTTTCCTTTAGTACCTACTCTAGAGATTACAATATGTAACCTTGACTCATTAGTGTCTATATAAATTAGTATTTATTAGTATTTTTAATTATTTCCTGGATCTTAGAAAACTTTAGCTTCATTTACTCATCTCACTTTTTCTGTGCTATTTATCATGTATTTTAATTCATTATATATTTTAAGTCCCTCAAACATTATTATTGCTGTTCTATGTGATCATTCTTATCTTCTCATAAATGCACTTTTTCTGAGAATATTCTTTATCCTTTTCTGCAATCTATATTTTTATCAAGTTATTCATTAAACACTGAAACTGAGAGTTAGTGTTTTTCTTCAGTTTTGGTAAATTCTCAACGATTATCTTTTCAAATATTGCTTCCATCATATTCTCTTTTTTTCATCCATCTGAAATGCCAATTGTACAAGATTTCTGGTTCATGTATCATATGCTTTTGATGTTATTTACTTTCCTTTCCTTCCATTTTTTCTCACTATGTTTCAGTCTAAACATTTTCTACTGGCCCATGTTCTTGTTTACATCTGCTACATCTAATCTATGTCTAATCTTTGTCTTATCTATCAAAGCCATTTATTACTTTCTTAATATCAGTGTACTCTTTAGTTTTATAATTTCCATTCACTTCTCTTTAAGGATTCTAGATCTCTGGTGATTCTATTTACTTGGTCATCTATTTTCTTGAACATGTTATTATACAGGTATTTAAAATTTATAATAACCCTAATATCTGAATCACCTGTGGGCCTGTTTATATTGCCTTTATTTTAATCTTGGATTTTGGATATTGTCTTGGATCCTGGTTAGGTTGGTAATTTTTTATTAGATGTCAGATATTATAAATGAACAATTTTTGTTGGATGTCAGCTATTATAAATGAAAAAAAATTCATTATATCTGAAAATATGCCAGGTATCATAAATGTGAAGGCTTTAGGTAATATTATTTTCTAAGGAAAATGTAATTTTCTTTTGATGGGCAGTTTGCTTTGATGTCGTCAGGAATTGAGATGATCTGAAGGTGGGTTTCAGTGTTTGTAAGGACATCTCTGATTTCCAGTTTGCCTTCACTACTAGGACTCTCAGTGGAAATCTTGTAATATTTTTTGAGGCCTCTCTTCAGCAAGTGTGACATAGCTTTTTAGCCTCTTAGCTTCTGCTTTCTGCTTGGTATCTTGGTCTTTGGCCCCATATAGCTCAGACACTGGAAAATGCCTCAAGAAGACGAGTGGAGTGGAAGGTTGGGCTCACTATCTAAGGGTCACTTTGTTCCTGAATTTTAGCTCCTCATGTCCTGGCTGCCTTAACAACCCCGACATTCATTTTTTTGTCTTTCTGGCCTCAGGAAAATGCTAAAAGTCTTATTTTGGTCCCTCACTTGGCAATAGAGTAGGGTCAATCATCTGGATTTAAAGTTTCAGATTGAGATATCTCAAGGCTGCATTTTGTGCTTTAGAAGGTCTTGTCTACTTTCAATATTCTCATATTTGCACAGTTAGTCCTTCAGGTTCCAAACTCAAAGGCTCATGTCTTTGCCAAGGCCCCTCAACTTCCTTGGGTCTTCTTTATCTTAACATTAAAGGCCGTGGATAGCTCTGTTTAGCTTCTCAGTCTCTTCGCAGCTCTTTCTTCTTGGATTTTCCACTTTTCTACCTGCACAGTTAGCAAATAGGCAAGTACTTTGAAGAAAAGAAACAGCTCCACCCTCAGTTTCAAACCCCTGAGCTTTCTTTCTCTCTTGGTCCTTCAAGTCCTGGCTTCTTTGACAAGCCTGAACTGCCACTGTTTGCATCCCATTCCTGTGATACTGCTGGAAGTTCTGAGCTGTCACTATCTTTTTGGACTTTCTCCTAAACCTGTTACAGACTGGTAAATGCTTTACAAGGAGAAGAGGCAAGAAAGTCAAGCTCACTCATTGATTTTCTCTTTTCTCTGAGATCTTGGCTTCTCAGTTCCTGGATGCCTGCTGCTCTTTGATGGCTTCAAAGAGTTGCATAAAAAACCTTATACAGTTATAATTGTATTTGGTGTGAGGGTAGGATTGGTTCAAGCTACTTTGTCTTAGCTGGAAACAAATTTAAAAAGCTAGATTTTCTTGCCAAAGAGAAAAGCCTTCTAAATTTAATAAAGCTCCTCTTTATATATCAACACCAGGTTTGTTCAATATATGAATAATAGAGTTTTTTTATAAACCAAGGACAAAATATGATGGAGATATTTTCACCAGATGGGAGGAAGATGCAAAAAGCCTGACACCATGGGAGGAGAGGACATTTTCCCCCCCCCCCCCAGAAGCAAAGTCAAGATGAAAATGTAGTCTATATTCCTCAGGGACTCTTTTCTTACTAACTTGGGTTTTGGCTTAAGGATTCATGAAGATAAGAACAGATAAATCTTGGAATTTGAATGAGAAAAAGTCAACCACAAAACATACATGAGATACAAACCACTATATGATATTATGATATTCAAAGACAAGCAAAATGGAAATTTTTATTTTTAAGGGACATCTACCCAACATCATAGATTCATTCACATAAGCAAAGGAACGATGAACAGAAAATTCAAGAGTGATTACTACCTGGTAGAAACAGATGGAAGAGATTGAGAAGGGACCATTAGGGGACTTCATCTGTATTGATTATTTTTCATTTTTTAAGTTGGTTGGTGGATTCATGAGTGTTCATTATGATGTTCTCTAACTTACCTATTTCTTTATGTAGATTATTTTGCATGGATCAAATGTGTTAAGTTAAAAATAAGAGAGATAGAGAGAGAGAGAGAGAGAGAGAGAGAGAGAGAGAGGTAGAATTCTAGGCAGATTCAACTGTATATTGATAGTGACTAGTACAAAACTCCTTCTAGGAGTCAGAGAAGCCATCTCCAACAGATTTCAGTAAATTCCAGTGGATAAAACCCCACCAAGATCTGAGGTACCCCTCCCCCACTCCTCTGGGGCAACAGAATCCCCTCATAGACTCAGATACCACCTAGGAGGAGCAAGGAAAGAGGAGGAAAATTTCAAAATCAAGCACTTACCCAAAGGAGACTGAAGTAAGCCCAAATGGGAAGTGATTTAGTGATCTTTTATTAGCAATGTCTCCCCACCTTGGCCCTACATCACCAGTGGAAATGCACAGGCTCCAGGGCAAGCTAAGACCTGTCTTAGAATATAAAGAAAAGCTTTATCTTTATCGCACACTATTGCTGTTGACTATTCGACTAAATTTTGCCCCTGATACAAACTAATGCTACCCTCTGCACCCTAGGAAAGGGCAGAATTTGTAACACCCTGTGGCTATGTAACAATCATCAGGTTCCTTAAACTATCTTTAGCAGAATGACAAGGTAATTACATGGTCTCTGAATTTCCTACTAAGTCTGTGAGCCTAAGTAGTAGAGATAGTCTTCATTCTTTTGAGCATTTGTGGTTATGTTTTCTTCATCTTTCATGCTATGATATGACAGAGATGAAGTCATAATTTTAGATATGTAACTGACAATGGTACACCCATTGGATCCCTTACTTCCTAAAGGTAAATAATTTTAGAATGATTTTTACCTTTCTCAACAGTGGCGTGCTTTTCAGAGGGCTTTGTAAGGGGAGGAAAGCCAAGAATAGTGAAAGTTAAATACAGCTTCCAAAGGATTTATCAGGTAAATGTTATGGATTGTTGTGATTTAATTTATGGGATTAGTTTGACTTTCAATTACCAGGCATCACATTGAATCACTTTATATTTTGAACTCTGTAACTGGGACTCCTTACACTCGATCTTTCATCTGGAGAGGGATTATCAATAATTAGACACCGTGGCCTTATTGATCAGCTAATCAATACCCACATTAATCACCAGTAGTCTAAAAACAATTCACTCTTTGTATTAAAAGGAATCAGTGTGATCAAATTAGCATCTTTTGCTGCGTGCTGAGCAAAGCTGTAGCTTTCTGAAGGGAAGGCAATGGTTATAAGAGGATGAGGATGTGCCTACAGACTCACAACTATGTTGACTGATGAGAAGTGAAAATGATCTAACAATAGTAAAGTTTTATTTGTTTTTGTTTTTATCTGATATTTGTACCATTTAATAAAATGTTATTCACTACAAAAAGTGGGACAAATGAATATGGTCTACATTGTAGACAAATGTTTTTTATTTTTGTAATTAGTCCAGAAGCTAGTCTATGTTGCAAAGAAAATCTAGGTATCTCAGTAATTCTAGAAAAATAGCAATTGTTTAATAAATGTGAAAAGGCTTTGTTAACTATTAAGAATTAAGAGTATTTCTACTTTACAAGATATATATAGCACCCCAAACAAGCTCCAGAATGGAAAAGACTATTTTCTTCTTAGAGATGTGATTCATCTAGTTTCATGTTCAGGTAACTTGGTGGATGAGAGGACAGAGCTTGTCTTGGGCTAGCCCATATAGGCTTTCACTACACTGTCTCTCAGGCTGTCATTCAAATCAGTGGCTGTCAAACAAGATCACGGATTCACCCAATGGCTTTTAATAATTTGGCATTACTTTTGTGTGAATAATTTATAATCTCAGAGGCATGAGTCTATTATTTATGGTTAATCACTGTGAAATAATAAGACACATAGTTTAGGGGCTGTTTTTATTGCCAAATGTGTCCATACAGTTGTAGGGAGTTAAAATAAAAAGAAGTGAAAGTGGTCTTTTTTTTCTTAAAATATCATATCAGAAGCAGAAATGATATATCACAGATGAGAATAATACTGGCTGTCTCTTCAAATTTATCCATTACAAACACCACACCATTTCTTTGAAATGGGAGCTTACAGCAGCACTCTGGTGGTTTCTTGAAGCCAGTCATTTTCACTCTCTGAGGAAATAAAAAACGGACTTATTTGGTCTTTGAGTCTCAGTTCCTACGGGGAATATGACAATTAGGTATCATTTTTAAATTTTTATTTTGGGTTTTAAAGAATGAAAACTATTTTGTCAATGTAAAAACTTGGAAAATTAGATGTGCACAATAAAAAAAAAATCACCTGTAATCCTACCAGACAATTTTTACAAAAATAATATAATAATGCATAGTTTTGTTACCTTTAATCATTTCCCACATTTAAAAATAGCCTTTGAAAATGTAACTTTTAATGAGCAAAATTATTCCACTGTATAAATGTTACATAATTTATTTTTATAATATTTAATAATTTTAGTTTTTCCAATTTTTATTGTTATGAATAACCCTTTGGTGAGAATTCCTGAACATAAATCTTTATTTATATTTTTGACTATTTCCTTATGATAGACACCCAGGAGTGGGATTATTGGATCAAAGAGTAAGAACTTTTTATACATCTTGATAAATCACCAAAATACTTTTTAGAAAGTTTACAACAGTTTATAAGACTACCAAAATGAGATTGGGTATCATCTTAGACAAATTTTGCCAAGTTGATAGGTTAAAAATGGTATATCATTGTGTTAATTTGCAATTTGTGATTGCTAGTAACTGAAAAATTTTAATATGTTTATTATCTATTTATATTTATTCTTCTGATAGATGTCTCTTAGTGTTCTTTGGCAATTCTTTTGTGTGGTTAGCACTTTATTGATTTGTAAGAGTTCTTTATATAAAAGATATCGACTCTTTCATATTTTTAACCTATCTATGCATCTTATAACTGAAGAGAACTATGTAGGTTCTGTAAATCTCTCATTAGATAAAGATAGTGGATTCTAAATCTCAGGTGATGAAATGTGGTTTATAAAAATTTATAATTAATATCTGTTTGAAGTCAATATATTTAATCAGTAGATATTTATTAACCATCTACTAACACACACATATATGTATAAAACAATATATATTTCTAAATATAAATATTTATGTTTATATATATAAAGCAAATATGTCTTTGAGATGTATTTTATAATTTTTGGAAATAAAAAATAACTGTCTTCTTATAACCATAGATTTCCTCACCAATATCTAAAAACTCAATTCAACAAAAGACAGTGAGAAAACAAAGATATTTAAGATGACTCTCAATTTTCAAACATTTGTAGTCTGTAGAAGAGATGGAGCAATACACAGTTAACCTTAAAGCAAGACAGGATTTGATAGGTACAGTAATAGAATCCTAAACAAAATGAAACAGCCTTATGTAGGAAGGAGAGATTAAAGCTGACTATGAGAGTCCCTGTGTGGACAGTGAGCTTTGAAAAATATCTCTTCTATAATAAATTATAGCCTGAGTCAACCCCTGCGAGCCAGGCCCAACCCTCTCTAAAAAGGTAGATATTTGACGAGGAGAAGTTGGGACTAATGACAGTGGTGAGGGCTGTGGAGTAGAGAAGAAGGAGAAGAGGAAGAAGAAAAGTATTCCAGGGAGAGGCACAGCTTGAATAAAAATAGGGAGCTGGAATGTGGAGGGACAGCTTAGAAGACTGCAAATGTATCATTGTATATGGAGTGAGGGTGGAGAGCCTGCCATGGGATTTGTCAACTGGAGAGGCAAGTGAGGAACAAATGATAGCCACCTCTGAATGTCAAGCCAAGGTTTTTTTCTTCTTTTTTAAAAAATTTTTTTTAATTGATTTTTTTTTTTTTTACAGAGAGGAAGTGAGAGGGATAGAGAGTTAGAAACATCAATGAGATAGAAACATCAATCAGCTGCTTCCTGCATACCTCCTACTGGGGTTGTGCCCACAACCAAGGTACATACCCTTGACCGGATTCTAACCTGGGACCTTTTAGTCCATAGGCTGACGCTCTCTCCACTGAGCCAAACTGGTTTCAGCAAGCCAGCATTTTATGTTATAAGCAAAGGGGAGCTTTTGAGGGTTCCTGAGCAGATGAGTGCCAAGGTCAAAGCTGAATGAGACCATCTCCTTTATGCTGGTCTGAAGAATGATTGGGAGGAGGACAGTGCTGGTGGGGAACCCAGCGGGGAGGTGTGACTAGTGAATTGAAACTAGAGAAATGTCAGTGGAAAGGAGACAATGTAACTAAGGGACAGTTTGGAGGCCCAATTGGTAGGACTTGGTGGCTAACTGGATATAGTGAAGAGGAAGAAAGATGAACCCCAGGTAAACTTGAAGCTTGGATCCTGAGCAGTTCAAGCTGTCTTGATTATATTCTCATCTCTCGGAGTGAGTTTTCTTCAGGACGGCTCAGAACGATACCTGAATTACATCAAACAGTGAGCTGGAATCAAAGGTTCTGGTTTAGATGAGAGGGGAAGAGCCTTCTTTTATACTTTTCACCAGGGGATGTGGCACTTTGGTCAAGGTTCTGGAGATAGAGGGCAGAAGCTTCAATCACTGTTACCTGCCCAAGACGTACACTAAGCTGTGGGACATGGCAGTTCCCTCAACCCCTCACAGCTTCAACGTCCTCAGGTGAATTCATCTCCGTGTGTGGTTTTAGGAATCGTGTGAAATAGTGACTGCAAATGCTTAATTAACAGAGTGTCTCCCAAATAGTAAGTGCTCAATAAATGCTAGTTATTTTAGTAGTGGACATTTTGGTGCTATTTTTAGGAGTTAAGAATACTAATATCCAATTCAAGGGTATTACTCAAGGACTCTATATACAATAACATGGAAGTAAAATCACAGGGCTGAAAATCTATAAACTTAAGAGGTCTGACTTAGAAATTAAAAACCCCTAAGCTTATTCTGTGTTAATAAAAAGAAATATTATTTGAATAAATGAACTCTTACACTTAGTTGTCTGGTATGAGATGGCAACATAAGACTTCCCCTCTTGCGTTCTACCCCTTTCTACTTACTTCAGAGTTTAATGTGGCTGGATGCATTGTAGACCTAGGCACTGTATTGAATGCATATTATTTACTCTTCCATATTCATATTTCTGAGGACTAAAAGAATAATTTAGATAAATCATATTTGTGTGCCAGTGAGATATTGTGCAACTCTTAAGCAGATAAGCAGCAGGCTCTGTGAATGTGGCATTTCTCTATACAGGCCTGAAGCACAAGTCCAGGTGAGACATTCTCTCTTACTCATATGAGAGCTGCACGATCACAGTGTCTTATATGCTTTCTCAGACTGATGACTTTGATCAAAATGTCTTTCAAACTTAAATTAAATATTAAATTTAAGGAAACAGCAGTGATTGCAACTGTGTGATCTCTGGCCAAACTCAATATGTACATGGTAACTGGTCTGTGGGATAGTGATTGGTCTCATTTAAGGGTGTGTGTGCCTGTGCCTCTGCCTCCTTGAAACAGTTCAGAAATAAAGAAGCGGGAGTTTTTCTGGAGGCACAAGCAATAATGGGCATTTGAATATGATTTCAAGGCTTATCCCTTTCTCATCAAAACCCAACGGTCTGAAGAGCTTTCATTTTCTTATTCTGAACATTTCTGCTAAGTTTTTTCTCTTGACATCTGGCTCCTTTTGGAAGATAGGAAATCAAAAACAAATTTGTTTGCTTTCTTGGCAATTTCTTTTACTTTCAAAGCTGTCTAAGTTCCTTGACATTTGAAAAATGGTCCTTGTTTTTAACAACCATATTGAAAGAATTTGTGGATTTCAGCATCAAAATAAGATATTAATGGATTATCATACATGAATAAAACAAGAATTTGTCAGTGCATACTGATAATAAGCAAGCAAACAAATGGGAGAGAAGAGAAAGCTCTCCCTTACAGTAGAAATCAAACTAATGAATACAGCTGGAATGAGAACCGATGAAGTAAATAAATAAATAAATAAATAACAGTTTTGTAAACAGGAAAAGACTCATTAATAGATGCTAAAGGTAGTGGCTACAATTTTGATGAGGAACAGGTTTCAAAGTTTCAGAGCATCTCCCTATATAATTCATTAATTTGATAAAGAAAATGGTATTATTACAGTGGAGAGACCACCTTTACCGAATTATCAAAGTAAGCATCACCATTAATGGGACAAATCAACATTATGAGCCTCCTGATATAGTCCCCTGAGAAGGACACAGAATCACTTTTGCATTACTCCTGCCAAAAATGCATAACCTGAATCTAATGTAATCATGAAGAAACACCAGACAACTATGTAGGGCACATGCCACAAAACAGATGGCCTGCTCTCTTAAAAAAAAAAGCCATGGCCAGGACAGACCATGAAAGACTGAGTAACTAATTGGAATTAAGTGGGACTAAGGAGATATGAGAATTAAATGCAAAATGTGATTCTAGATTGGATCCTGAACCAAACAGGCTAACTATTAGTAAGAAACATAACTGGGACAGTTGGTAAAACTGGAATATGGCATGAAGATAATAGTATTGTATTAATGCTCAATTTCCTGATTTTGATTTTATTGTTACTTATGATAAAAATTTTTGTTCATGGGAGACACACAGTGAAGTTTTAACAAGTAAAGAGAAATCATACATACAACTTATTCTGAAATTGATTAGAATAATATGTGTATATATATATATGTACACATGTAAATATATACATATATGTATATATGCATATCTTTGTACATGTACACACACACACACACACACACACACACACACACACACACAGAGGGGCAGCCTGCTCAAATAAATACCCTTTTTCTCAGAGAGAGAATTCTTCTAGGAAAATGTGGTTTTAGCTACAAGAAGAATGTGAAAATAGGTTGTAATTTGTTACATAGCAATTATTTTCTCTCCCACTCTCATTGGCTAAGTGTGCTTGTTTGAGAATGCAGGCATAGGTGGGCAGTTGCCTTGACATTGATTTTGGGACTGTCTTTTGGCTAATTGATTAGATGCCTTTTTAAAGAAACAGCAATATTTTCTGGAAAACCAGAATCTAAGTTTAGAACTTAGAATTTACATTTTAAATTCAGCTCACTTGTACAGAATTTTTCAACATTTTCCCAAATGTGAACTGGAGAATTTCATTGAACTATATTTAGCATATGTCTCCCCAAAGCAAACACTAATAGTCACATCTCCCATAAATCAGATAGACTATTAGGAAAGTAGTAAACTACCTAATCACCTACTCACCAATCGTAATAAAACTGAACTTGGTAATTAATGTAGTCAATTTACTAATTGGGCCTTAAACCACTTGGGCCTTGGTTTAAGACTTATTAGGTACTTTGGATATTCAATTTGGCTAAAGCCATAAAATTCCTTCAGAGGTTAATGACATTTTTTTGTGTATGTCAGTATTACAGTGTTGCCCCGGATGACATTTGCTTTACCTGTACATCATTTTATTCTGAAACTGGAAACATCACTTAGCTTCTAGGTAGAAATTAGGATGAGACTTAATCAATTGGAGTTAATCTTAGCTTGATTCAATTCTGAACTAAAGCCAGTTTCAATTTTGCCAAAGCCAATGCTTCTAGTTTATTATTAGTGTTGTAGCAGCTGACAAATAGGAAGGTGTGTTCCAGTTGCAATCATCTTCCTACCGGTCTGGGAAGCTCTATGACACAGCAGGCCACTCTGACCCACAGGGCTGTGTGGGTGTGCAGATAAGAGGGGGTGCATCCAGGATTGGTTTCAAGGGCTCACCTCTTGATGTAATGCTCTTGTTGTCATCTTGAAATTCTATTTTTTTCTCATTTTTTTAAATTAAGGTATTATATGTGTACAAATCTTACCATTGACCCCTCCCATACATGCCCTCACCCCCCAGTATTTTGCGTCCATTGGTTATGCTTATATGCATGCATACAAGTCCTTCGGTTGATCTCTTATCTCCCCTACCTCTCCCTAACCTTCCCGCTGTAATTCGACAGACGTTTTGATGCTTTACTGTCTCTGTATCTATCTTTTTGTTTATCAGTTTTGAAATTCTTAATAACCTTTGAACAAGGGCTCTGCATTTTTATTGTGCACAGTGCCTGCAAATTATATAGTCTATAGGCTGCCCTGGGTGCCCCCATTCACATGTTCATTTACATACCTGATTAAGACACTGCATGAGCAATGGTGTGGGCTCTCCTCTCTCTTTTTGTTTCCCGAAGCCACTTTGGCACACACATATGTATCTTCTGAAAGCAGGCTTCCTTCTTTACAGCATTATACATGGCAGTGTTTATATGCTGAAGGCAATAATATGAAGATAAAGAAATTCACAAAAAGTTAACTAGCATCGAGCCTGACAAGTTTGTTAAAAACGTCAGAGTTGATATAGGGTTTTTGCACCAAGTGACTGGGACTGATTTTTGCACAAAGTGAGGGTTCTCTTGGGCTCCCCGCATCTCAGCTGCTTGCCTGTTATCCATAAAAAGTATATATCTACCTTAAAGTTCTGAGGACAGTATAAAATAAAGACTAAATAATTCTTTTTTAAAAAATATTTTATTGAATTTTTTTTTACAGAGAGGAAGGGAGAGGAATAGAGAGTTAGAAACATTGGTGGGAGAGGAATATCGATCAGCTGCCTCCTGCACACCTTCTACTGGGGATGTGCCTGCAACCAAGGTACATGCCCTTGATCGGAATTGAACCTGGGACCTTTCAGTCCACAGGCTGATGCTCTATCCATTGAGCCAAACCAGTTAGGGCAAGACTAAATAATTCTTAAGTATTTTTTAAAATTCTGAGATTCTATCATTCCTTGAGAAATAGACTTACAAGCAATAGAGGTTTACTTTTTACATGAAAATTATTAAAAATAAGCCATAACTTTCTACATAGAAGCACAATAACAACTGCCATTTATTGACTACGTACTATGTACAAGGCATGTTTTTCACTGAGTCCTTATAGTAGCCTTATGAGGTACGTTATTATCTTCACTGATGAGTAATTGGAAACTTGAAGAACTAAGTCAGGGCTGCCAGGACTCAAACCAGCCTGGCTGACTCCCAAGCCCCCTTGCACACCTCTGCCCTCCACGGCCTCCCATCAATTACACACCCACAGGGCTAAGTCCTCAATCCAGGAGGGACTTACCCAGGGTGTTGAATGTGAGGGTGACCCTGACACACCATTGATTGTCAGGACCCATTAGACTGGTCGGGTGGCCTGGTGTCTTCTTTTTCCCTCACCTCTGTGTGCATCAGGCTTTAAGTTGCTGGCTCAGATAACAGGAATGACCTTTGCTGGTAAAGAAGGACCCCTCTGCAGTAGGCCCACAAGGTGCAAGCTCTACTGAGTGAGTCCTCAATATGTCACCCCGAAATGCCTCTCAAATCATTGAGATGAACACTGTAGGAAGGGGTTCGCTGGGCTCTTTCTTCAGGTCACCTTCCCCTCCTTCAGCCTGACTAGGGCACATTTTGAGGAGAATTTTGAATGCTATCAGCTTGTTCTTTCACTGTTGTTAATTAAAACAACAACGACAACGAAGGATATAGAAAGAGTTAAGGATGGATCATCTATCGCAGATCATTACTTTGCATTTCAATCCATTGCCCGTTTAATTAAAGGAAAGGGGAAAATATGCTGTTATGGAAGCATATACTCAATACGTCAGAGGAATAGTTCATTCGTACACAGGAATTACCCCTGTCAAATCAATGAAGTGGGGTCACTGAG
This sequence comes from Pipistrellus kuhlii, assembly GCF_014108245.1. NCBI lineage: Eukaryota > Metazoa > Chordata > Mammalia > Chiroptera > Vespertilionidae > Pipistrellus > Pipistrellus kuhlii. Next base: position 17,838,740 of record NW_023425515.1, on the reverse strand, counting down.
CACATAAATTCTGTTTACATGATTTTAAGCTAGCAGAGGTAGAGAATGCATCTTCTCTTAAAAAAATAAAAAAGTTTGTTTTTTAAATTCTGAGTGGGCTTAAACTGCTAATTGTTTCTGGCAAGATCCTCCCGTAAAGTGAGTGCCTAGCTGCTGTTCCCTAAATTGCTTCCAGCAAGTTTCGAAGGTAAAGAGAACCAAATCTTCATTTATTCTAATAAAAAGGGAAAATGAGATAATGTTTGTAAAACACGTAGTGCCTGCCATATGGTGTTTATCAGCTGTTAGCTCCTCCGGTGGTGGTGGGATGCCTTTCTGTGAGTCTGTTTCCTCACCTGTAACAGGATCTAGCGATACCCCTGCGCCTTAAGTGTTCTCATGTACAAAATGCAGGTACTTTGCTAAACTTATTAGAAAATTCCTTACAATTATTGAAAGCAATGTATGGTTCTTTTGTGTGTCCCCCCCCCCCCCCTTTTAACATTTCAATTTCTTCTAAACGTTTTGCTGTGATATATTTTTATTTTGAAAATGAGTTTTTATTCCCAAAGTAATCTATAGACTTAATGCAATTTATGTCAAAACCAAAATGGTCCTTTTTTTTTTTTTAAAAGCAGAATATTGAAAAACTTGTTTTAAAGTTCATCTGGAAAAGTGAGCAACCCAAAATAACCAAGAACATTTTTGGAAAAGAATTGTTAAGATTGGGAGCAGGGTGCTTGAACAGGAACCACTATGAATTATAATGGCTCAAGAAATTAAAATGGGATGGTGTTGGCATAATGAACACAGAAGGGTATACGGTGTTATTAAATAAATGATGTTGAAAAAATCTATTTAGAAGAAATAAAGTTATATTCCTACCTTGTGTTGCATACAAAAAAAAAAAAAAGATTCCGTGTGGACTAAAGATTTAGCAATAAAAGGTAACATGATGAAAACATTTAGAAGAAATTGTGAACAAAAAAGAAATTGTGAATATAAATCGCAGGATATAGAAGGGCTTTCAAAACATGACCAAAGGGAAAGGCGAATATCTGTTTTAAAACTGCAAAAGGCAAAACACAAACAATAAACTAGGAAAAGTGTTGCTACATATGACAAAAGGTAAAGACAAGGAGTGCTTTCTAGAAACAACAAAATGATCATTTCTCCAATAGAAAAGTGCACTAGGGACTTAAGAAAGCAACTCAATAAACAATACAGATGGCCAATAAGCAGCTTACAAAGGTTCGGTGTTACTTGTAAGCAAAGCAAAGCAAAGCACTGGCTAAACAGGCCATATTCAATGGAAGGACTGACAACATCCAGGATAGCCTGGGTGTGGGGAAAAGGCACTGTCAGACCCAGATTATTGCAGGACATATCTTTTGACTTGGAAAATCTAATTTTAGAAATGTACCCAAAAGAAAATGATTGGCTAGTGTGCAATATGTGTACGAGGATGTCTATATTGGATTTAAAAAATGATAGTGGAAAATTGGAAACAGCTTAAATGCTTGGCAATAGGGATTGGTACAGTTCTACAATGGAATGCTCTGTAGACATTTAAGGATGCTAATGTGGCTATATATTTATTGAATAGAGAGTCACTCTCTATTATTGAGCTCCCCCTGCCCAAAGCAAATGACAGCAGTATATAAAGTATGATCCCACTCATTTTTTTTTTTTAATAAGCTCAGGGTTATATTGGGAAAGTAATTATTACCAGGAGTTACTCCTGGGTGCTGGGGTGGGATTAAATTAGAGATAATGTTTTACTTTTTTTGTATTTTCAGATATTAAAAAAATAAAATTATAATTATAAATAAGTCAGAAGTAACACTCTAAATAATAATAATAATAATAATAATAATAATAATAATAAAACAGATACCAAAAGTATTTATAATAAGGTATTAGGATTATAGGTACATTAAAAATTCTTTCTCTAATTCCCCAAATTTCTATACTCAAAAATTATTGTATTAGTCTTATACTCAGAACATTACAAAAATCAGGTGGGAAGCAAATATAATCTCTATATGAATATACACACACCCACACAATGTGAAACATTACACATCAGAATCTTAATAGTATTTATTTCTGGATGGTGAGGATAAATTATTTAAAACAGTTTTCTTTTATTATCTGCCTTTATTAATTCTCAAAGACATACATGTATCACGTGTGGTATAAATAACAAAATTATAGAATGAATCTCCTTTAAAATCTTGCCTAGTATGATTTACCTTTGTTAAATTCACCATCTCCCCAAACCCTAAGTATAAATAAGAAATCAGGAACCAAAATAGAAAATAATGTGTGTTCAAATAATTTTTGAAAGGGACAAGTTATTGGGAAGATTTTCAATACCTTGACACAATCTGGGACAAGATGGAAAGATGCAGGACCAAGGCTAGACATGCCGCTCACTGGCCAAATGCGGCTTTTGTTTCTAGCCCATGACCTTGGTGTGCTTTCACCAACACAGGCTCACATGCATTAACATTAGGAATGCAAAGCGAGTCTTGATTGATGGGTCCAAAGGGATTTTTAAATTTGGGATCCTGGGGAATACAGAGCGTAGGCTTTTGTCTCTGCTCGGGTTTCTGTGTCCTGTGCAAGAGCTGGGCTTCATCCAGGCCTTGGGCGTGGGGTTTTACCACAAGAATGTTTCCTTAGGCCTGGCTCTCCCATGTCATCTTTTTCTTGAGTTGGAAAATGTGGTTGTTCCCTGCAAGTGGCCACAGAAGGCTCTTGCTTCTGTTGAGATGACTGGCATTTTAACCAACACCAATGTTTCAATTGTCTTTCTACTCGGAGCCCCCACTTCACACCTCTCTCCTCTCCCCTTGCCGGCTTTCACACCTCTTGTGATGCCTCAGTTGTGTATATCATTACAGCAACCTACCACTGATGGGGTTGGTTGTCTTGTGTTTCTTGTTATTTTTCAATATGTGCATTTTGCCCTGTTACTTGAGGCATGTAGTCTTTTAGGCATATGAGGCTTCTGTAGTCTCATATGGCAGAGGTAGTAGCTCTATATATGGTGAAGATCATTGTTTGAGGTCCTATTACCAGGTGAACATTGAAAACTCAGCTTCCCCTTCAGAGCCTCTCCCCTTCTCCCCTCCCTCTCTCTCTCTCTCTTTCTTTTTAAAACGAGATAGTGCATTTAGAACCACAAACTGAATTCTAAAGCACTAGTAAAGCAATGAGGGAAGCAGACCAGCTGTAAGACTATTTCTCAGATGATATATGGCCTTCTTGCCCTACTTTTCTCACATTTTAGAAAGGTATGGGTCCTAGGAACTATTATATTTTAATAAGAGTAACAACAGTGCAAGAACAATAATAAATGGCAACTGGTGCTCTGCCTCAGTACTGAGGACACACAGGGAGTGGTGGGGACTGTGACAAATGGAAAGCTCACGAGCGGTGTTGCCCTGTTGATTGTGCCAAGTTGGAATGGGAGCCAGGTTTGCAGGTCTTCAAGTTTTTAAGAGGAGTCAGATATGTCGTGTTTATGTTAAATCTGATTTTTTTTTAATGTCGGCAAGTTACGTAAACAGACTAAAAACAGTCTAAAAACAGTGGAATGTAAGCACATCTAAAGGCCCCATCCAGCTCGAGGGCTGAACATTTTCATTTCTGGGTTCCCAGCCATCAGAGTGCCTCATTGCTCAATGATTCTGCTCCCTCTGAGAGAGTCCTGCTATGTGAGCATGAAGAGGTTCCTTACTGACTTCCCTGAACTCATTTTTAAGAAAATACCCATTTTCTCAAGAGTGTGATTTAAGATATTGAAACTCCCTCCAGCATTACCACGGATGAAAATTACAATGCCTACAAAAGAAGCTGGACATTAAAAAACAATGTGCTTTCATTGATTTTCAGAATTGTAAATAGAGGTGGGATGCCAGTGGAGGGCAAGCCGACAGAGTGTTATGTAAGACATTGGCTGGTGAGAGGGCACAGGGAAACAACTGGAGGTGGCCAATCTGAAGAAATGAAGGGGATTGGAAGGAAGGGTAGATGGTGAAGAAAGGGGCCTCCCTTAGATCTCCTGTTTACAGATCAGCAATAGGAACAGGGTTGTGTCTCTCGTTCACGTCTTTTGCCTTTAGGACTGAACACTTGTTTTCAATTTTCACAGTTACATCGCACGCTTTCATTACACCATTGTCTAAAATATTGCCGAGGCCCTCACCGTTATAATTTCTCTTTTGTACTATATAATTTGGAGCCGTTCAGGCCAGAAGGGAACATCTGTATTGAAAGGTTGAACTCGACACAGTTGAGAGTCCTACACTGGGCCCGCTCTAAGGTCAGTTTCCTCATAAACTTTGTTATCGCTGCTGGTTTCATTCATTCTATTTGACATATTAAGCTTCTGTATCTTGGCATAAAGGACACAATATTGCAGCATATTGGCAAGCTCATTTGCTTTTCCCAGCTAGTGTTGTGTCCAAATATCAATCCCCAGGGATAAACACGTGTATATCGACTGCAGGAAAATGAAGCTTAGCAGCAGGTGGCCTTTTGCTGCCTAATGAACATGGCAATCTGTTACTATCACCGCGGCACTTTTCACCAGACAATTAGGCAACTAAGCATGTAATTATTCAGGCCAACGAGAAGAGGCTCTCCTCTAATTTCATCTTTTCATTGCTGTTTACTCACCCACACTCCCCTCATTAGTGAGAGATTTTCCAGTCTATGCTAATTGGTTTCAATAACATTCATTTCAGTTGAAAGAGAACGATTCTGTTAATTGAGAATCGAAAGAATCTTTTCATTTTAAGTGCGTCCTGCTATGGAAATCTGAATACTCTCAACAGGTTCGAGCTAATGAAATTAAGTCACACAGCCATTAATGGTGTAATAGAAATAAAGTAATTTATTTTCATTGAAGCATGTGCTATAGGTCCAGAACAATTAATACCGCTTGAGGAGAATAGTCACTGGGAAAGAAAAATAGATTGAGGGTAAACGAACTGATTTCCCTTAGAATGGCTTGGTAAACTCCTGGTTCAAACCCCTTGTCCATTTGGTACCACTTCCGAAGTAACGTGAAGAGAACTCATTTGTAAAATGACACAACTGATTGTAGGAGAAAAGCTGCCTGATTTCTGATAGCAGCCAGTTAAGCATGTCGAGATGACTCACTTGGTTGGCTGCATTAGATAGTTTAAGCTGAACGTGCGTATGAAAACTTTTTCAGTAAAACAATTAGTCAGCCTGAGCATTTCAGTCTTCTTTCTCTGGTAACAGCATGCTTACATGTGTGTGATTTTAGAATCAAACTGAGCCCCACATCACAACTATTATTGTTTGATGACCCTCAGAATCCATCACAGGTATTGTGATCTTCAGACACTGAAGAAACAGGGAAAGACGGGGTTTTAGAAGTAAGGTGCTAATAAATGTATTTATATAAAAAACGCAACCCACACAATAAACTAAATTATCAAAGGAAACTATGGACTGTAAATGAAACAAAAGACTTTATTTTGGGCTGTCTGTTATAATTCCATATTCACAAGCTCCCCCCGATTAGAAGACTAGTATATTTTTGTGCCAGCAAGAATGTATTTTTTAAAGCAAATCTCAGTTTCAGAGGGTGGAACACTGAATACATTACTTTCACACATACAAAAACGTATCAATATCATGACACTCTTACCAAAAATTCTCATCTCTTATTTAGTTGTTATTTTTTTAATGGAATAATCAATATGAAACCAAAACCGTTTGGATTGCTGTCAGACTAGCTGCCTGTGTATAAAATTCCCTTTCCTTCTCACACATAAGAACCAGAGTTCTGCTGTGCCATTAGTATCTAGTTTGTTTCTAGAAGTTCCTGTGGACATGGATGGGTGGGTGAGTGGGGGCAGTGTGTTATGTAAATGTCTTTCTTTTTTCTTTTTTTTTTTTTTTAGTTAGATTCAAAAATGCATAATGGGGACAGACTTACAAAATAATACACTGCATAGCGTTATGAATATTTCAAAGAATTATTTCTTTATTTTGTGCATAGCCCAGAGTGCTGACATTTGATTTATAGCTGCATGGATGTACCTGGGGTTGCTAAGGTTACCCAATTTCATTCACCCATAGATATTTGAGATCTACATAATGCCATCACATCCTCCACTGCATTTCAAAGTGATGTTGATAAATGGTGCCTTCCTTAGATGATATTTCCATTTAGATGTGATATATCTCATGATTTCTGTCTTTTAAAATATTGTGGTAGATGAAATTTTACATTATGTGCATATACAGAAAGCAGGGATACATATTTTTTCAGTTTTAAAGGTTTGAAAAACTATGAAGTGTGGGCTTCCCCTCCCCTTTCCCCACCCTGTACCTATTCCCATATGTTGGGGCTTACTGTGACTAATATTGAGTTCCTTTTTTTTTTTTTCTTGAAAGAAAAAAAACCCCTTCATATTATTGTTTGTCTTATGTTTAGAGATATAACAAAAGACTGGCTAGTCACCTGCAATCGTTTTTATGATGTTTCATATCTTTGCAACAAAGGCTTAAGGTTTCCAAAAAACGAAAACATCCTTTGAGGTTTTGATAACAAACCTAGGGAAGTTTTTTTTTTTTAGAAGTAAGCACTTCTAAGATTTTCTCTCTCCCCGCCCCCCACACATATGCACACTCATGCATATGCATCATTTATAATATAAACTTTATTATTGCTTTCAATGATCACTGACATTTTAGCTTGTAATGTATCCCAGTCCTGGAAAGAAGTCAGGTTCAGAGTCTCCTTACTTCAAAGACATACGAGACCAGACCTATGGAAGAAGACAGTTTAAAAACTCCAAATATCCATAAATTTTTGTGAGAAGAATAGATCTGGCTCCACGGGCAATAAAGTTTCTGGTGGATAGACGGACACATATAAAGAGCCATAAGACCCATCTTATGAAGGACTAATCTGTGGATTACATGGATTTGTTTTTTTCCTAACCAGTTGGGTAGCGTTCTAAAAATTTAATTTTTTTAAGCTTCCCTCATCTGAGTGAGAGAATACAGTAACAGAAAAGGCAGGGAGGATGGAATGCAGGGAGGATTTATAGGGGACCATGGTTAAGGCCTTTAGATCATGTTCTTTGGAAGGAAATACTAGTTGAGTCAGGTTGGCAAGGAGTCAAGGAGGGCGAGAAAGGTGGAGCAAGGAGGTGGTTGGGAGGAGACTGCTGGACTAGGGAAAGCCACTGGAGAGGGCGGGGGGCGGTGAAGGGCCCCAGGCATGGAGAGGGACAGAAAGGGTTCCAGTTTTCAATGGGCTGAAGGGAGGTTGCAGTAGGTGACAGGGCCACCCATACCTAACAAGGTGCTGTGTTTATGAAGATTACAACGTGCTAGCCTGCAGACCTGCCACATTAAACTATTAAGAATAGTTTGGATCAGCTACAGCCTTTAAACATTAGAAGATTTACAGAAAAGTTCCGAGGCGTGGCTTCTTCCACAAAATCTGAAGATCTGACAGGATCAAAGTTTGTGTTCCTTGAGGGAGCCAAGTAGTGCCTGACCCCTTTACAAGACTGTGCCCCTCTAGGTGCCACAGCCCCCTCCCCACCCGCCAAGCCCAGCTCCTCACAGGAGTATACTTAGTTCGTTTGGCAGGTGAGCACACTCCTTGTCTCTTGTACTCATGGGACTTTAAATTCTTTGTTCTGCTCCATATGCCCATAGCCTGGCAGATAGTAGATGATCAATAAATATTTGTTGAATGAATGAAAAATAGAGCCTTGCCGTAGCATGCACATACAGGTCTGTTCTCCATGGGAGATTGTGAGATGTTTTAGGGTAAAGATTGTCTTATTAATCTTTGTACCTTCAATGCTGACAAGGCACAGTACATATTTAATAAACATTGGTTCAGTGTTGCACACATATTGTGAGGCTGAGCAGGTGCTCTCCTTCTACAGGGAAAGAATCATGCAATTGGGAGATGGAAGACCCTGGGTCTGCTAAGCTGTGGCTGTGATAAGTCAGCAAGAGCATCACAACCAGGGTCAGGGTTGCTGGCCTTCCAGTGTGGAGCCTGGTCCTCCAAGTGTGCCTGTCTGTTTGGTCTCTAGGACTAAGGCGGCCAGAGAAAGGCTTCTGGAAGCCCTACCCTTTGTCCTCCTTGGTTGTCCCTCCGACCTTGGTTTCATTTCTCTTGGCCATACATGACCCACTCTGAACTCTTCTCTTTTCCTTTTAAGTTATGATTCACTTTTAGCTTTTATTTGCCCCTTTCCCAGATCTGATTACTCATCCCTTAATTTTCCTAGGTAGCTATCTCCAAAGTGATGATGCCCAATTTTGGATTTTTTCTGTCATATGCTTGACTAGGATTTAAAATGGAGAAGAGTTAGTTGTGGAGCGTGGAGGAGAAGGAGGAGCTGGAATTGTACATTCTCCTTTAATGTTCATAATTCCTGAACAAAACACTTGGCAGTAAAACTGCTTCAGAGGAAATCAGGAGCATGGGGCTCAGGTGCCATTTCTTGGGTTTGTGTTCTGACCACACTTCTTATTGGCTCTGTGATCTTGGATAAGTTATTTATTCTTTCTGGCCTCAAAGTCCTCATTTATAAAACGAAGATAATAACATTACCTACTTATACTGCTGTTGAGAAGACTGAGTGAGAAAATACAAAATACAGTGCTTGGAACAGTGATGGCTTATAGTAAATGCTCAATAAATTTCAGCTAGTATTATCTTAGTTACTTGTTTACCCTCATTCCCAAGCTATTTGGGTGGTTCCTTTACTACCACATCACCAGTTACACAAACTCCCCACCCCCTACATATTTTATGATTTCTGGGCATAATAAAACATATTTTTGAAGAGAAAGTAATTAAGCAATATTGAATTTGAAAAATGAAAGATAACTATGTATCTATGATATTTATGTTCAAAGGGTTATTCAGGCATTAATGGTGATGTATCTGGGTCTTCTAGAAGTCTCCTCTATGGTGTTTTAAATACAGGTTCAGAGTCCCTTATTTGCAATCTAGAAATCCAGAAAACTCTGGGGGAAAAAAATCCCCTCCATAATCTTTGGCAACAAGACCTGACATGTATTGGTTAAATCTTCCCTGAGCTAACAAAGGACTATTTTAATTCTTTTTGTCACTTAGGATAAATATACTGTATTTTCTGCAAAAATCCTTTATAATAAAAGGGTAATATACAAAATGACCCTAAGGGTGAAACAACCTGCAAGGACCTGTCGCTATGATGCACACTGACCACCAGGGGGTAGATGCTCAATGCAGTTGCTGCCTGGTGGTGTTCAGTGCGCTCCCACAGGGGGAGCTCTGCTTAGCCACAAGCCAAGCTGACAGCTGTCAGCACAGTGGTAGCGGGAGCTTCTCCTGTTTCCTTGGCAGTGCTAAGGATGCCAGACTATGGCTTAGGCCCACTCTCCTGGGGAGTGGGCCTAAGCTGGCAGGTGAACATCCCCCCAAGGGGTCCTGAGTTGTAAGAGGGCACAGGGTGGCTGAGGGACCCCCTCCCCCCGACACTCCTAAGTGAACGAATTTTCATGCACTAGGCCTGAAATTTGATCATGGAGGGATGTCCAACTCTACTATGGGTGTTACATGATTTATAATATATGCACTAAATTATCTTTATAAAATTAAAAAAATTCTGGATTCCAAAGCAATCTGTGTCCAAGGGTTTCTGGGCTTATATAACTCTCTCTGCACTCTTGTTTGGATCAGAGGTACACTATCTTTTTGTACCTCTTACTTCATTTTGATCCACCCATTTCTTTCCTTTCCCAAGTGCAGTGCTCTGGATCACCCATTCATTTAATCAATATTTACTGAATGATTGCTAAGTGTCAGACATGTTCTAGGCTCTCAGATACAGTGAAGAACAGAGTGGTCCTTGTTTTCATGGACTTCAGACTTTATCTGGAGAAGATGCTTGATAAGGGAATAAGAGCCTCTCAATGTTTTAGAGGAGATAAAATACAATCATGGGGTGTCTGTTAATCAGCTTGGTGTGTGTGTGTGTGTGTGTGTGTGTGTGTGTGTGTGTGTGGTGTGTGTGTGTTTGGTTAAGGTTTCTCTAAGGAGTAACATTTGGACAGAAACCTGATTAATTAGAGCAAATCAGCCATGCAATGGGCTGGGCAAGAGTGTTTTAGGAGGAGCATACAGTGACTGTAAAATCCCCAAGGCAAGAATGAACTTGACAGGTTCCAGAAGTGGAAAGAAAACATGAATGGTTTAGGCAACATTGGGCCATTTCAGAGAAAGGTGCAAAAAATGGGCAAACATAATTCATAGGGAACCAAAGGAGTTGGGATTTTATTCTATATGTAATTGGAGCTGATACAGAAAAAAAAAGAGGAAGGAAATGACATAATGGTTTTATTTTATTTTTTAAAATATAATTTTATTGATTTCAGAATGGAAGAGGGAGGGAAAGAGATAGAAACATCAATGATGAGGGAGAATCATTGATCCACTGCCTTCTGCATGCCCCCCAGTGGGGACTGAGCCTGCAACCTGGGCATGTGCCCCGATCGGGAATTAAATTGTGACCTCCCAGTTCATAGTGCGATGCTCAACCACTGCACCATGCTGTGGGGCATGACATAAAGGTTTTATGTTTTCAAAGGATCACTCTGCTGAATGGCTAATATACATATGTGTTGTTAACATTTGTGGAATGGATAATTTACATGTTGCATACAATGCATAAGTCATGTGCAAGTAACAAGAGTCCCAAATAACAGTGACTTAAATGAGATATGGTATTTCTCTTGTGCATAAGAAGGCAGAGGTAGGCAGCCCAGAGCTAGATGAAAAACTTGGAGCACAGCCCACTTTCAGCTCTCTGATCCACTCTCCCTAGGTTAAGCCTTTATCCTTAGGGTCCAAAACATTAGCAAGAGCTTCAGCCATGGCATCAAACTTTTAGGACATATAATAGGTGATGTGGGAAAGAAAAAACTTAAATTATCTTTCAAGGGGGATTCTTGAAACCTGACATATGACACCTCTGCTTACATCTCACTGGCCAGAACTTAGTCACATGGCCACACTTAACTGCAAAGAATGTAGTCTTTATTCTGGTCAACTTTTTGAGCTAAAACTGAGTCTTGCCCTAGGTGGTTTGGCTCAGCAGATAGAGCATTGGCCTGTGGACTGAAGGGTCCCGGGTTCGATTCCAGTCAAGGACACATGCCTGGGTTGTGGGGTTAGGCCCCTGGTAGGGGGCGCGTGGGAGGGAACCGGTCAATGACTCTCATCATTGGTATTTCTATCTCTCTTTTTCTCTCCTTTCCTCTCTGAAAGCAAAAAAATATATGTACACTTTAAAGCTGAGTCTTACTGCCTTAGGAGAAGAGGGAGGGCTTCTACTGAGGCCCATTTAGCAATCTTTCTGGCATATAATTTTGTGATTAATCTCAATCACAGTTCCTTCAATCTGGAAGTGAGTTAGGGACTTTGCTATATCCATCTCTCCTGTGCTACCATTTATACAAGTCTTCTTACAGGTGCTCTAATGGGGCTCCGGAGAGATGATGTGAAGAGTCACAAGGAGAGTCACTGACTCCTCTGAGGCACAGTGCTGCCTCCTGAGGTCTTCTCAGCAGGAGTTGGGCTATTCTAACCAGTGATCGGTCCCCCCACCCCAATTCTCCCCCACAACCAACAACAGCCTCTAGAATTGGGCAGAATGGATGGATTCCAGTTATATTCTAAAATGCTAACCTGAACAGCCTAGGAAGCACTGATCTGAAAGGTTACTATTAAGGAAGCTCCTCTACCAGTTCCCTAAAGGAGTATCTTTGAGGTCATGGGTGGCAAACACTAGGTTAAGACCAGGGATGGCCCTTTAACAGATGGAGTCTTCTAGCTCCCAGAATCAGTTTCCACCCCCCCCCCTTTTTCTTTCTTATTTTTAAAAAATATTCACGCTCTGATGAGCAACAAATTCCCCAGAGCGGAATAGAGATGACTCCACAGAGCACTGGGCTCTGTTGATGGGAACTGCTTTTACCTTCTGGAGAGAGAATGGGCCACAAAGGATCAATCTTTTTTCTGTTGTATCTCTTTTAAGTTGAACTGCATTGGACAATGAGTGGATTAAAAAAAAAAATCCTGTGGCCTGGTGTGCCTCAGATGCATTGGCCAATTTTAACACCATTCTCCAAGTTCTATAAAACTAGAGAATGAATGCCTGCACCTTCTGTGTGGTGAGCAGTTTACTTCCCAGGCAGGGATCATATTTGTAACAAATCTCCTCGGAGATGTATTTTGTAAGTGAAGTGAAGAAATCATTAGCGAAGCAATATTTGAAGAAGCAGACTGGCCCAGTTCTGAAAGCAAGTCTATTTTAACCTTTAAAAGATATCATTTTACTTACCAGACTGCTTATTACAATTACACAGTGTTTTCCTTGGCCCCTGGCTCCATTAAACATATGTTTTATAGCAAGTTCTCAATTACATTATCCTGACAAGCTGGCTCGTAAGGGCATGCTATAAAGTAGAGAGACTGCAAAACGGTAAACTGGCCCTCATTAAGTTTATAGTTTTATTACCTTGTTTAGGACACGTTTTCTTCCCTTCCTCTCACTGGATTTCTTTTTTTGTGACGTTTAATTTATAAGAAGTCAGGGCACACTCTTGTCCTCTCAGTGGGTGAACTTTCTTGCAGGAGGCCTGGGAAGGATTTGCATTTAGCTGTTGGGCCCATCCCACCTCCCCCCACACTCCCTCTTAGCATAAAGTATTCTTCCTCCCCCAAAGGTTATGTTACATGTTGCTACCCTTTTGGTGTTAAGTGTGAGTGGACTGTGCATTTTGGTTTCAAACTGGGTGCTCTTAGATGGGTATGAGATCGTCACAAGCTTGTAAAACACACAAGATCAACGGACGTTTAATCAATGAGATGCATCCCTGCTTCCAGCTGGCCTTCTTTCCTGGTCCCTGTGAGACGGTCCTTCTCAGCAGCCCACAGTCAGCCTCTCGGAGAGGTGGAACTGGTGTGTCTCACCGCAGCACTCAGGTCAGCTGAGCTATTTTAATTTACAAGGCATTACCCACCCATAAATATATTAGATCTCCATACCCCGGCAAGAGAATTAAATCAGCTTGAATTTATGCAAAATGTGCCATCGTCATTGGACGGGGAAGGAGAATTGTGCAAAGATGTGCAAACATCTCCTGGCCACTGCTAATTATAGGCAGGTAAAAAAAAAAAAAAAAATGGCTGGTGGTTGCTTCTGAACCCAGGCAGAATTCGTGGAGGTTGATTATGAAGAGCTCTCCTATATTGATAGCTTAGGATTTATTACTGAAAGTATAAACCGATTGCTCCGGATTGGATGCTAGTCGGACACTGGGGAATCGGTCTTGGAGCTGTTAGACCAGGGTAATCTATCAGGGGGAGGGGAGTGTATTCTATCAATTAAGGAACAAGCAATTCTACTGATTTGCTATTGGCAGACTAATAGAGGTAATGGGTTTTCCTAGACAGTCCAGGTACTGTACAGCCGAGTTGGGGAAAATAGTGACATTAGACAAATAGATGAGCAGTTCATTAATCCTGAATGAAGGCTGCACTGGGGTTAAGAAGGCTGGAGGACCCTCGGCTCTGGTAGGTCTTGGGTGGGCCTCTCAGACGGGGAGGGGTGATGGAGCCAACAAGAAGGTGGATTCCTTTGCCATTGATGTGTGCTACAGACTTGTATTCCTGGATAGTCACAGGAGCCCTTTGGTGTGACAGTGTCTCTGCAGTGTGCATCACTAGGCTAAGTGCCACAACAACACTGCATTAAAAACAACCTCAAAGCCCAGCAGCTTGCCGAAAATGGTTTGGCTCAGTGGATAGAGCGTCAGCCTGTGGACTGAAAGGTCCCAGGTTCGATTCGGGTCAAGGGCATGTACCTTGGTGGCGGGCACATCCCCAGTAGGGGGTGTGCAAGAGGCAGTTGATCGATGTTTCTCTCTCATTGATGTTTCTAGCTCTCTATCCCTCTCTCTTCCTCTCTGTAAAAAAATCAATAAAATATATGAAAAAATATTAAAAACAATCTTAAAAAAAAAAAAGCCCAGCAGCTTAACCAACAAACACTTACCTTTCTTGCTCGTGGGCCTATGGGTCATGTGGGGTTTGGCAGGTGATTTTTGGCTCAGGCTGCAGGGCAGGTTTGGCTCCATCTATGATGTGTGTCACTGTAGTGCCCAGGTTGGAGGGCAGCAGCTCGTCAGAGCATGTTCTTGGCAGCTGCACAAGGTCCATGTCAAACTCTGCTAGAGTCATACCCACCAGCATTCCATCGGTCAGAGGAAGTCACATGGTCAAAGCCAATGTCCAGAAACAGGGAAGTGGATTCAGCCGGTGGCAATGGTGTAGATGTATAATTTTATTACAGGGAGGGAAGAAATGTGATCAACAATCTAATCCTCACCCACTGTCCCCTTTGTTATATGCACTTCCTGTAGTTGCTGCTGGGGTTGGATCCCTTCACCCTGTTCCTCGTTAGCCCCACCTTTGGGCAAAGCTTGTTCATAACCTTGTAAAACGTGAAAATTGAACTGAAATGTGTGATGTTCCTCTGGGCAAGATGATTCCTGGGTTCTTGTCCAGTGGAGTCAAAGAATGAAACCACAGACAAATGGTGGTATAGGAAAAGATAGAAATTTATTGAGAAACAAGCACAGAATCCCACGTGGGGAGGGGAAGAAAGTCCCACTAAGTCTCTCTTTCTTAGGTTTATAAAGGCTGCAGGTCTTTGCATCTTGATGTCCCCTCTGATTGGTCACCTGAGCAACTTCAGAGCTCAAACCTCACGGGAGGCTCCTCTCTTCTCCTCCTTTTTGTTTTTCTACTCCCTTGGGCCTTTCTCTTCCCTCTCTGAATGAGGTGCGTCCTTCCCTTTATTCTGTAAATGCATACCTTCTGCAGTTCTCAATTTCCTTATCCTATGAAAATGTGCCTTCTGCAGCTCTCAGCTCCCTTACTCTATGGAAATGCTCCTTCTGCTGCCCTCAGTTCCCTTATTCTATGGAATTGTACCTTCTGGCAGCTCCCCTATTCTGTGAATGTATACCTTCTACAGCAACCAGCTTTGCAGTCCTGTGGTTTTCCTATGGACCCCTTAATTCCTAAAATTTCCTAACCCTGCTTATTTTACCCCTCTAAAACCTCTTTTCACTTGCTCCTCCTCAGTGGCTGGAGAGTTGGAATAGATTGCAGCATATGAACCAACATGGCTTGTAAATTGAACCCAATTTTTATAGTGCAAAATTTTTATAATGCAGGACTGCCACATTTTGCTGCATGTCACCCCAGTGAGTCCATTTGCTTTCATGAGGAGCCTTTGGAGGGCCTAGAGTTTGTCCTCTGCACACACCTTGCTGTTTCTGGGCTGGATTGTCAGCTGCCTTTTTTGCCTGGGTAGCTTCTGCTTACCCTTCGGTCCCATAAGCAGAGGCTGACAAACCAATGGTAGGTAATGAAAGTATAGCTGCAGCCCATCGGAAGTGGGGCAGACAGGACAGTGAGGGCCAACATAGGGGCCCTGGCTTTGGTCCTTATCATTTCTTGCTGATGTGGTCACACCCCTGCCACTTGGTCCCCTGCCTCACGTCTTAGCCTTTTCCCATTCATCCTCTTCCCTGCTGTCAGAGGGACTCTATACAAAATGCAAATCTGGCCAGTGAGTCCCCTGTGTCCCGTCACCTCCAGGTATGTGTAAGCTCCTTACAAACACACAAGGGCCTTCCTGCCCTTCCCACTTCTCTAGCTTCCTCTCCTGCTGGCTGCTTGACTAACACTGACCAGACCACCCACCTCCTGGAGTCTTTGGAGGGCTTAAGGTTTGTTTTCTGCGCACATCTCACTGTTTCAAGTCTCTCGACTCTTCTTAGGCTGCATTATCCTCTTGTCAGCTGTTTTTTTTTGTTTTTTTTGTTTTTTTTTTACCTGGTATCTTCTATTTATTCTGCAGTTTTCAGTTCTAGCCCCACCTCCTCCAGTGTCCCATAGCACCTTGTGTATGAGTCAACAAATTAAAATATACAATAGTATCTTTTGTCCTTCTGCCTGCCTCTCTAGGCTATAAACCATGTAAGGACAGGGGCCTTTTCTGCTTACCTTCTTATTTCCAGCATTCAGCGTAGTGTCTGTGGCATGGCAGATGCTCCGTAAATATTTGTTGAGCTGACCTGACTTGACTGTACACTTTTCTTTGTCTTTTTTCTCTCTGATTTACCAGCCTTCAATGGGGGAGAAGTCAGTCTGAAGTGGAGCTTTTCTTCTGGAGCCTAAAATTGCTACATTTGTCATTGTACACTTAACCAAAAAAGAAAAAAAAAAAATCAACTTTGATGTTTTGGAGGCTACGTTTGAAGCTGAAAGGTTGACGTATGCATCATGATATAAAGTAGTGGTCTTTTCAAATGATTTTGCTTCAACCTTCCCAATAAAACAAATGAACTGTGTTCATGGGATTTTGACATGCTGGTTTCTCTTTGACACTAAAATGAAATGAATGTGCAAAGGCACAAAAACAGTATGTATCCTCAGTTGGATAAAAGCTCACCTTTATCTCCCTCTGACCCTTTTATTTTCACAATACTAAAGAAATATTAAAAATGGTAGGGGCTGGTGAATTTTTAGAAAAGCTATCACTTTCCATTCCACTGCCCTCGTGTAACCTTGACCTCCTCTCCCTCTGACCTCTGCAAACACTTCCAGAACTGGCTCGCTTCTGCTTTCTGAAGCCTACAAGCGCCAGCCACACAATGGAATACCCTCTGGTACATCGTCTTTTCCTTGGAATGAAGTTCCCTGGGGCCCGTGCAGGCTTGATTTAATCATTGATCAATGTCTCTGTGGGGAAAGCTGCCACCAGAACCCTGGTCTGCCTCTCCAGACCCCCCCCCCCCCCCCTTGCAGACAATTGGATCTTGAAGCAGAGACACATCCAGGTTCTAACATCAGGAAGGTGGTCTTGGTGGCATGGTGGAGTGCCCCATTTGGTGGTGTGGAAGCAAGCTCAAGGAAGAACCCATCTTTGTTCTCTTCACGTTTCTTTTATGCTGCTTTATCTCAGGATCACAGTCAATAAGCACCATGGCCACCTTTTACCTAAAAATTGTTGAAAAGGTACTGCTCATTTTGCAGAATGAGCATAAGGGAAACCACAGATCCCCTTGCTCCCCTCTAGATTTGCTGAGGGGCTGGGAGATTGCGCTTTGGGTGTGCATTTGTCTGAGTGTGACAGCGTGCCTACCAGTATTTGTGAGTATGTGTGTTTATGGGAAAGTATGTGTGGGTTTGTGGGTTTGTAAGTGTATGTGTTTCTGTGAATGTTTGTGTGCCTGTGTAATGTAAGTGGTGTGTGGGTATGAGTGTATGTGTGGCTGCGTGTTTGTGAGTGTATGTCTGCATGTTTGGAGACACAATGTCTTGAGAAGAAGCCCTCCCCTCCTCCACCTCCCATTGTTTTCTTACATAGTGTTCCATGGTGGCAGTGCCACATGGCTCTAACTCCCTCGGGATTCCTATCACTCCCACCCATCCTACAAATACATTTATATTCCATGTACAAATAGCATGCTTCTGAATTCCACTTCCAACCATGTTTACAGTCTGCAGGATCTTCTAGAGACATGCTAGGACTGCCTCTGGTCTTGTAATGAGTTATTAATTACAGGGATGAGGAAGAGAGGACGTATCTAGGTACAAATCCTAGAATGCTACTTTAAAGCTTGGGAAGGCTTGAAATAGAAAGTAGGATGTAAGGCTTGGGGGACATGTCTGGGAGCAAGAGGTGGTAGCTGTAAATTTTTATAGATGCATAGTAGCTATAGGTCATGGGGGGGTGGGGAAGAAAGGTGTCGTTCAAGGCACTGACCAGAGCAAGGTACACCTGCTACCTATGTTTCTAAATGATATTCCACAGCAATGTCTTCCCTCCTATGTTCTTGTGCAATGTGACCTGGTTATTTGTCTACTTATCGTCCCTTTGAATTTGGACTGACCTGTGCGACCTATTTTGACCAAAGTAATGTGGTAAAGTGAGTTTTGAGGCAGGGCCTTAGGAAACATGCATCTTATACTATCACCACTTGGAGCCCAGTCTCTATGCTGTGAGAAGCTCAAGTCATGTGGAAAGGCCCATGTGAAGAACTGAAATGTTCCATCAGCAGCTCGATCTGAGCTTCCAGCTGACACCCAGCACTAACTACTAGCCATGTGAGTCAGCCATCTTAACACTATAGCCCCTATGAATCTGTGCAAAACTACAGCAACAACCAATACCACCTGGAGCAGAAGAATAGCCCAGCTGAGCCCAGCCAACCCCCCAAATTATGAGCATACTAACTAGTTGTTGTTTATTGAAGACACTCATTTTTTTGGTGGTTTGTTATACAGCAACAGATAGTCAATTTACCAGGAGAGTTACTGCTATGGATTGAGCTGGGTAGAGAATAGAGTTTCTTCACAATTGCCAGAACATCAATAGGAATTCACTTATGCATAAAGCAAATGATAAGATAAGGCATGTTTCATTCATGATTTCTTTATGGAGGAACACTCTTCAAATCTTTAACCTTCCTATGGTACAAAATGGTTAAAGGAAAATATTAATAGTGATTATTTTTTAGTAATGGCTGCTTATCTATATGAAACATTTCTACAATGAACATTTATTATCTCTGTAATGAGATGAAATATTATTAAAAATAGTTAAAGGGCTTCTTATTTAGCTTTTCTGCAAATGAAGCAGTACCTAAAGGCATGGTGTACCTCATACTGTGAGGAAGGCAGGGGAATTTTTTTTTTCTGAGAGCATTCGCTTTTACTTAATTATTAGAAAGTTATAATGAGGATCTCATTTGCCTGGTTTCCAATACTCAAAAGTTCTTTTTATTTAGAGTGAATAGATTTAAATTACACTTTGTCAGCTTGAAACATGAAATCCTCCTTTTGAGTCAGTCTTGGTTAAGTTAGATCATAGATTTAGATGGTTCAGAGAGAACAGCCCTTGGACTGACAGGGTGCAAGGCACAAAGCATTCTCTTCTTTCTGCTTTTAGTCATTTACCAGCAATACTTTATGTCATCGAATGCCAATATGTATGCTTCCTGTCTCTTCCTGGGAACATGCTTTTCCAGTCAGTGGCAGATATGTTGGGTCGTTTTTGTCTATTTTTGTTAGTGGGATGGCCCATTAAGGCTTCTGTGTACTCCCATCCCTTCCAGCACCTTGGTAGTTGCATGATGAAAATGGTAGCATTACCAGATGGAAAGGGGGGGTCTCTGAATGAGTAAGTAGAGCACACCAACACATGTACTAATTTGCTATGGACTATGTCTGGAGCATGAAATAAATCTTTGTTGTGTTAAGCCACTGAGATTTTCTTGTTATAGTTGTTAGCATTTCCCAAGTAATATACATTTATAATTGTAAAGTGCTTTACATTTACAATGTTTTCATAGGCATTATCTCACTGGATACCCACACCAGCTCTGTCATCTAGAAGGATGAGTATTGTCCCCATTTTACAGAGAAAACACAGATTAAGAAAATTATTTTTAAAATATGTTTTTATTGGTTTTAGAGAGAGATAAAGGGAGAGAGATAGAAACATCAGTGAGAGACAAACATGGATTGGCTGCCTCCTGCATGGTTCACAGGGAATTGAGCCTGCCACCTAGGCATGTGCCTTGACTGGGAATCAATCTTGTGACCTCTTTGTTCATGGGTTAACATACAACTATTGAACCATGCTGACCAGGCACAGAAAATATTTTTTTGCTCAAACAATGGTCTCTGGACAGTAATGACAAAGTGTGGATTTGCCTTCAAATTTAACTCTTTTTTTTCTTTCCCCTATCCCTCTATCTCAAGTCTTATTTTCTATGTGAATTTCACTTTGATTCTAGTCTCTGGCACAACACATCATAGACCAGTGCATTTTACCTTCCTCTTTTCCAATGAAAAAAGTCAAACTAAAGTAACTTCTCATTGTAAAGTCAAGGTTAATTTGACAATCATTTCATGTGCTCTCCAAGTAGGTCAAACAATAAAATGGATTGTTTATGCTAGCATTTCATAAAATGTGGTCTGGTAACCACAATCCTGAGGGATGGCTAGTGTAGAAAGGGTTCATGATCAAACACTTTTGGCTCAATTCTGGATAGCATATCCATTTTGGATATAACAATATACATTAGCACACAAAGGCTCTGAGAAATCCTTAAGTTAAAGCATCTCTTCTATAGTGTGAGACTTATAAATATTCTCTTTTTGCAGAACATAGCATTGGTAACTGGTTTAGATAGTTACTTCCCTGAACACAGCAAATGGGATTAAAAATATTTTGCATTTCTCTTTCATTCCATGACTGCATTATATTACCAGTTCTCCATTCCTTTTATTTTTCTTCATTATTCTCTAACCAAATGTCTGTGTTCTCCCTCCTCTTTTTGCTCCCTCATTTCTTCCACGTTTATTCTCCCATTTCTCTTCTTTTGCTTTGTTTTTATCTTCTAAAATTATTAGCTCCTATTTTGTCTCTTCAGATGCTATAACAAAATACCGCAGACCGGGTAACATATAGAAAACAGAAATTTATTTCTCATGGTTCCGAAGGCTGGAAATCTGAGACCAGGGTGTCAGAATGGTTGGTTGAGAGCCCTCTCCCATGATGCATATGACTTCCAGTGTTTTCACATGATGGATGGGCCTAGGGAGCTCTGTTAGGGGACAAACAGAGTAGCTTCCTACTCTAGTTGACCAGAAATCCTGCAGACAAAAAGCAACCAAATTTCAGTAACTATTTGACAGAATGTACCCCATGATCCTTGGATAAAGGTAGGTTAAATAGGTCATGGTGACTGACAAACTATGGGGGAGGTAGGGATGGTAACCTTTAGCCCCACCTGCAACAGTTTTAGCAGTGATTAGATGAGCATATTAACAGTAAAATGGTTGTATTTATAAATGATATGAAGATGGAAGGGATGGATAAATATACGTTATGTCATGACTAGGATCCTTTAAAATCTCAGACAAGATTGAATTTAACAAGACATCATTTAACAGGGATAAATTTAGAGTTACACTCTTAAATTCAGAAAGTCAACTGTATAACTATAGTATCAGATGACATGACTGAGTAGAACCAAATTAAAAAAAAATCCTGGGGTTTCTAATTTGATTGTACATTCAATATATAATCTTGTGGCTTCCATTTTAAAATGGCAAAGTAAAACATTTTAACCCTCAAAACCCACTCAAAACTTCAAAGAAAAAGAAAAAAAATGATAGAGGAAAAAAAAATGCTCTTTATTCAATGAAACCAAAGAAAAATGACACAACCCAAGCCACAAAGCAAGAAGCACACATGGTAAATGCTGTGGCTTCTGGGCTGAGATGTGGGAGCTAGCTGAGAGTAGAATGTGGATCCTTGGATCATTCTTGGGTTAAAATCTAGGGTTGATGTGCCATAAATCTGGCAGATGTAGACAATGATGCTTCTGAGGGTAAAGGAGATGTTGAAAATGCCTCTAGAAAGACCTCATTTCACCCACTGAAAGGTGGGGAAGGGGAAACCATGCTGTCATGCTGTTTCTGTCTATCATGTTATAGTTCAGTGAGATAGGAAATTCTGGAGGTGAAGGATAAAGGGTAAAAGAAGGTAAGAGAGGAAGTCAGTAATTTCCAGGTCAGAACCCAGAGAGCTTGTCACTTAATGGTTTTACTGTGAATCTCACTGACTAGTTGAAGCCCAAAACAGTGAGGAGGAATGGCCCTAAGACAGCAAAAACCAAGAATTTGGTAAACTTTGCTGAAGAAAAAGATGTATAATCAATTTGTTAAAGGCAATTGTGGTATTATTTACTTTGTCCTTTGATGGAATTATATATCCATGCTTTTCCATAGTTCATAGTGGAGGAACATATTTCTCATTAGTTGACTTTGGGCTTGGTCATGTGACTTCCTTTGGCCAATGGACTATTAACAATGGTGATGCAAACAGAAATGTGCTTAGTTTGGCTTGCTGTCTTATTTTCTGTGATTGTCATGAGAAAAGCATGCACTAGGAAGCTACTTCTTTTTCACTAGATCTAGTGTGAAATGAAGAACCCATTAACCATACAAGTAGCATGGAGCCAACCCAACTGAAACAGAGCTTTTCCAGCCAACTCACAAACTCATATATAAGTATTTCATAAGACATTGAATTTTGGAGTAGTTTATTAAATATATTCAATGCTCTGATAGCCAAATAACACAATCACAAAGTTAAGTAACAACTTGTAATTCTCTAGTTTCTTTTTCTGTCTTCCACCAAACTATTATTCTTAAGCAGGTAGTCACTCTTTTGAAAAAATAAGCAGAAAGATGGAAACCGTGTGTGAAAATCTTCAAAAGAAAATGAGTACAGCCCTAGTTAGTTTGGCTCAGTGGATAGAGCATTGGCCTGTGGACCAAAGGGAGCAGGCAAGGGCATGTACCTTGGTTGTAGGCTTTTCTCTGGCCTTGCCCTGATCAGGGCGTGTATAGGAGGCAACTAATCAATGTGTTTCACTCACATTGATATTTCTCTCTGTCTTTCCCTCTCTCTTCTACTCTCTCTAAAATCAATGAAAAAGTATCCTCAGGTGAGGATTAAAAAAAAAGAAAGAAAATGAGTACAGAAATATAAACAAAAGGAAGATAAAGAATATGCATCCACATGAGGAATCATTCACAGACAATAAAGGAAGATTTTAAATAGGTCTCTATACTTCAAAGAAGTTTTATACACACACACACACACACACACACACACACACACACACAAAAGGCTAATATGCAAAGTGTCCTCTCAGGAGTTTGACTGGGAGACCGGGAGTTTGCTTGCTTGGCTAATTAACAACTATGTCTTTTTCTGTCTTCATATGTCATACGCTGACCACCAGGGGTGGCGTAGAACATGGTGGGCTACCAGTGGCAACAGCAGGGCGCTGAGGGAGCAAGGGAAAGAAGAGGTGTGGAGGTGGGGAAGTGAGGAACCTGATTGGCCCTGATTGCCAGCCAGGTCAGAGATCCTACCCATGCACGAATTTTATGCACCAGGCTTCTAGTATACAATAAGATGTCTTTAAAATAATAAGTTAAGAGAAATGATACAGAGATTGAATGCAGAAATTGTGGGTCAGATCAATGGAATGAGAAAAAAAGAAAACTAGTAGCACAAAGAAAAACAGAAAATACTATGAGTTGAAAATTAAATGCTTCATAGTCTAGAATGAAATTGACCAACGGTAGAGTAACATTTTGTATAGGCTTGTGAAAATGAAATACAAAGAAAGTATAAAATCAATTCTAAAGAAAATGATGGATGAAGATTCAATAAAAGAATAAAGGAATATCAAAATATACATAATTGGTATTCCTAAAAGAGAGGAATTATGGTACAGATAATTTATTTAAAGATATTATAGAAGAAAACATTTCCTAACTAAAGGAAGAAATAAAAGATCACAGTATGTTTCAGGAAAAAAATCAATATATAGCATTCTATACCAAAAACTTATAGTGAATATACTACAGTTCAGGGATAAAGAAACATATGGAGAAGCAGCCTTAAAAAAACAAAAGAGAAATATACAAAAGATATCAAATAAAGCTGAATAGATGATGTCTAATAGTTCTGCTAAATCCTTGGCTTTATTTTTGAGCTTTGGGTATTAAATTACCACCTAATAAAATATAAGCCAATCTTAATCAAAATTCTGGAATTGTAAAGCAAGTTTAGTATTTATTTGTAAATATGAGTATGGAAAAATAAGAAAGCATTGGAAAAAGAAGTGCATGAAGGAAAACTTGGCCTACCAGATATCCATCTATATAATAGAGGAATAGGCAAATTAGCCAAGACACCATATTGTCACCACCAGACAGCAGGGATCTGAGGCTGCATGGTGCCTGGCCGGGGCCTGGGAGACCTCAGGCTGTGCCCCCTTCCTGGTGGGACTTGATGGGGGACCTTAGGCCATGTCCTTCATCTGGAGGGGCTTGATGGGGGACCTGAGAATGTGCTGTCCACTTGGTGCTGGGCTGGGGGACTTGAAGTTGTGCCCCCTGCCCAATGCAGGCCAGAGGGATCTGAGGCTGTGCCCTCACCTAAAGGAGCTTGATGGGGTGGGGCCAGCTGGGTTTGGGTCTCTGACGTTTTTGAAGCAGGTAGGGGGCAGGGACTTGATTCTAGGTCCCATGACATGCCTCAGACTCTGACAGGAGGGAGATTTTCATAACATTTTAGTAATTTTCTTTCATCTCTGACATTTCTATTATAGAGAAAGGGAAAATAGCAATATTAAAATATTTCTCTTAATTAATTCTCTTTTTACGTGCTTGAATTTCGTGCACCGGGCCACTAGTTAACATATAAGTTACAATATCCAAAATAGTGAGATACTGGTGCCAGGGAAGGTGAACAGAACTTCTGTTTAGAAGAGATAAATACCTGGAATACCATCCCTACTCTTAACTGCCTAAAGATAGACTAGTCATCCTTCAAATTTTAGTGTAAAAGTTCATCTGCCCTGGAGTCTTCCTCGCCTATATTTTCATTGCACCTTGTACACACATTTGTATTTGCTTTAGTCATCTGTCTAGGCTGTAAGATTCCAAAGGGAAGGAAATAGGCTTTTTAACTTACATCACCAATGCATATATTTCAATGTCTGGCATGTGGTAGTTACCTAATATTTATTGAATGAGTGAGAGAAGAAGTGGTACATGGAATAAAATAATCTTGAGTTATAAAGACCTACTTAGAATGGTATGGATGGTATTAATAGCCTTAAAGTCCCAATTTTACATAAATTTTGCAGCTATGTGACAGTTTCTGAAAGAAAAAAAAAAGATCAAACAATGAGTTATTCATTCAGGGCTAGATTATCTGTTGGAAGCTCAGCGCTATTTTCCCTTCCCTTTGTTCTTTCCTGAATTGCAGGAGCTGCAAGCTGGAGAAAGGTATTTCCTAGGATCATTGCACAGGGTTCCAGGTTATGAGTTCACTAAAGAGAGTTACGGGATTTGGAAAGCTGAAGATACGCAGAAGTCACTATTGCTACGGTGACAGAAGTAGGTAGGTCTCAGACTTTGGCAGATGACAGAATGGTGAAAGTTTTGCCATTGGCTTGCAGATATCTCCTGTAAACCACCCACTTTGATATTGTAAGTTGGTGATATTTTTGGTGGCAGTTTCCTGCATTTTGTACTTATTGATTTCTGTGTATCAAAGTTTTAGTAAGCCTTTAAATCTTTGAATTAAGTCCCATTCTGATTGGAACATCCAGAGTGATTTCTTTTCACTGATTGAATCCTAACTGATATATTACAGAATTAAATAGATTGCATGTGTTGGTATATGCTAATTTATGAAAGGATTTACTGAAGGCTTCATAAAATCTTTTTATGTAAAGTATAGTAGATATTTGATTTTTTTTAAAAGCTATTTAGCAGACATTTTCCTTATTAGCACTTTGACTTCCTTTTGGGGAATAAACATTCCCCCAAAATGTGTATCACTTTATTAGGAGGATAAATTAGGGATCCTGTTCTACTTTGTAAACTAAAGTTGTTTCCTCACAGATTTTTCTTCCCACAGCATGATATAGACCTATTATGGACATATGGGCTAAGCTTAGCAACCAATAATTTTCTCTTTGGACTTTAACACTTCTTGATTCCTGCACATTTTTTAGCTGCTATTCAGCCTTCTTTTAATTTCTGTGAGCTTTTCCATATCATCACAATAACATCCAACGTTGTCCTTTTATCCAAAAGTACTCTGTTTCTTGCAATCAAACAACTCTGATATACCATATGCATAATCTAGGAATAGCCTAAAATAAGCATTTAAATCTTTTTTTCTAGAACACTGAATATTCTGGAAAGATACATCTTTAATTATTTTATCGGGGGAATAAATAAATAATTTATTTATAATCATCATCTTCCTTCTTATCCCATGCTTATAATATTGGTAAAATGTTAGCCAAGTTAGTTATCTAAATTAGATTCAAACCCAGTAATCTAAATTTAATAAAATGTCTTATCACTACTATTAGAAATGGCAAAGGAATTTGCAAAGTACAAGTGAATGTATTTTATTTTCACAATTAGTGGTTTCACTATTAGTGAGATCCTGATCCTGATAATTAATATTTGGTCATGCCACAGGTGAATTATGAATGACCTATTTTATACACAGGGACAAATGAATAATCACAATATAAACCAATTAAAACCCACAGACTGCAAGAAGTATTGGTTAATAAAATGCCCAATAAATAAATTAACATACTGGCCATAAATTATTATGTCTTATCAACATCAACTTTGTTAGGCACAGTACAGCAGAGAAAATTTTTAGATTGAATTAGTGCTATAATTGAATAAAGAGAAGGGAAGAAAGAGGGTGTGTGAGAGGGAGCAGAGGTCCTGAATGAGGGAAGTTACCTCAATGAGTTAGAGTTGTGCAGTTATGAAAAGTGTATCAATCAGCATGGGATAGTTTATGCTGCTGTAACAAAAATCCCAAATATTATTCACTTCAAGCAATATTGATTTATGTCTCTCAAGATGTCACATATCCATCTCCACTTAGCAAGATGCTCCTCAGTGGTTGTTCTCATTTATTTAAAAAAATATATATTTTATTGATATTTTACAGAGAGGAAGGGAGAGGGATAGAGTTAGAAACATCTATGAGAGAGAAACATTGATCAGCTGCCTCCTGCAAACCTCCTATTGGGGATGTACCCATAATAAAGGACATTCCCTTGACTGGAATTGAATCTGGGACATTTCAGTCCACAGGCCGATCCTCTATCCACTGAGCCAAACCGATTAGGGCTTTTCTCATTTCTGGACTAGAATGACAGAGCAATCATCTGGAATATTGCCAGCTATCACTGGCAATGTGCCAGAGGGAACATGAAATCTCTGGGGAATGGTTCCAGGAATTAAATGCACAACTCAGATGTGACATATGTCATTTCTGCTCAGAAGCTATTGGTCAAAACTAGTCACTGTCTTCACCCAACACAAAGAGGGCCAAGGAAGTACAATCCTTCCATGTACTCAGAAGTTAGATAAAAATGTTTGATATATAGATTAATGATTATAACTTACTTTATTTAAAAAATATATTCTATTGCCGAAACCAGTTTGGCTCAGTGGATAGAGTGTCTGCCTGCAGACTGAAAGGTCCCAGGTTCGATTCCGGTCAAGGGCATGTACATGGTTGCGGGCACATTCCCAGGGCAGGGTGTGCAGGAGGCAGCTGGTCTATGATTTTTCTCTCATCAATGTTTCTAACTCTCTATCCCTCTCTCTTCCTCTCTGTGAAAAATCAATAAAAATATATTTTATTGATCTTCTATAGAGAGGAAGGGGGGGGATAGAGAGTTAGAAACATCAGATGAGAAACATCAAGCAGCTGCCTCCTGCACACCCATTACTGGGGATGTGCCCACAACCAAGGTACATGCACTTGACCGGAATTGAACCTGAGACCTTTCAGTCCACAGGCCGACGCACTATCCATTGAGCCAAACCAGTTAGGCTATAAATTACTTTAAAAGAAAATGGCAGACAGATAGCTTCTTTTGAAATTACTTGAAAAATTTCTGCTTGGAATTTATTTTTAATTAAAAAAATGTTTTATTGATTTTTTACAGAGAGGAAGAGAGAGAGTTAGAAACATCTATCAGCTGCCTCCTGCACACATCCTACTGGGGATGTGCCCACAACCAATGTACATGCCCTTGATTGGAATTGAACCTGGGAACCTTCAGTCCACAGGCCAATGCTCTACCACTGAGCCAAAATGGACAGGGCAACCAGTTGGAGTCTAAATGCTTCAGAATATTAAATCTTGGCTACTAGAAGTTTAACTTAGAATTCGTTCTCAGTAGGTAAGGGATGAGGAAGGCTTTTCTTACAAATTTTTCCTTTGTATGTCCTCCTCATCATTTACACTTCAGTGTTTTTTTTTATCTACCAAAAATATCTTAACTTCTTTTTATGCAGAGTTCTAAAAATAAAGCCCGATTATGTTAGGTGGTGTAACTCAGCATCTTTATATTTGGAGAGCTGGGAAAGTAATGAAGGAACTCATTTAAAAGATTCTTTTGAATATCGTGTTTCCCTGAAAATAAAACATCCTCTGAAAATAAGACCTACTTACAGGTTTCCTTCAGAGTGAAATATAAGGCATCCCCCTGAAAATAAGGCCCCCCTAGGCTCTGTCTCAGAATGAAAATTAATTTACTGTAAACTGGTCGCTAGGGCCACCCCGACTGGCATCTAGCAACCAGTGATGTTATGTGGAGTCCTGATGTCACTGCTGTGTGGAGGCGGAGCGGAGGTCTGAGTGAGCCGTGAGCGCAAGGAGGGAGAGAGAAGACTTTCACAGATGCGTGTAGAAGAACAGGAGGATTAGAGCGGATGGGATGCGTGTTGAGTGCTGGTCTGTCTCTGGTGACACTACCTGATGCTCCCAGCCGCCCTCATGATGACTGAAGGTTCTCAGTCAGTGGCAGACCCTGCTCCAGCCCAGATCCAGGCCCCAGCAAGCCCAGTGACAGTCCCCAGGCAGGCCCCAGGGGGTAAATGTCTGATAAAAAGGTAGGGGGGAATGTCCGGTGAAGCTGTTCAGTGGCACAGAGGTGGGGGGAGGAGGATCACTTAAAATGACCCAGAGGATCAGAGGGGGCAATCAAAATGGCACGGGAGGATCAAAAGGGGTTACTAAAATGGTAATCCCCCCTCTGATTCTCCTGTGCCATTTTGATTTCCCCCTCTGATCCCCCCTGGGTCATTTTAAGTGATCCCCTCCCCCCACCTTGATACCCCAATTCCTTCCTCCTCCCCCCCTAGAAATGAGCACAAAAAGAAAAAGCTACTCCATGGAGTACAAGAAAGGAATCGTGGAAGACTCTTGGGGCCAAAATCTTACTGCTTTCTGCAAAGAGAAGATGTTGAGTATCCCATTGGTCTGAAAATGGCGAGCAGAGTATGGTAACCTCATTGAACAAGTGGACAAGGGAAATGCTAAAAAGCACAAGTCTGGATCAGGTTGGCAACCATTATTTTCTGAGCTGGAAGACCTGATCAGTGAATGGGTTGTTGACAGGAGAGCAAAGGCTTTGGTTGTGAATAGGGCTCAGATTCAAGAATTTGCCCTTGCAATGGCACCACAGTTTGACATAGCCCCTGAAGACTTCAAAGCATCACAACACTGGCTGGATAATTTCCTTCAGTGAAGTGAACTGTCTTTAAGAAGATCTACAACATTGTTTAGGTTGGAAGATACTCAAGTTATTAAGTGAGCACTTGCATTCAAGTCCTTTATTGATGATGCTGACTTCTCTAAATACAATCTTTCCAACATGATTGCTATGGATGAAACTGCAGTGTTTATGGGCCAATCATCTCAAACAACAATTGAATAGCGGGCTGCCTCCTTAGTGTACATCCCCTCCACTGCTTACGAAAGTGCACGTGTTTCCTGTATTTTGGCAATTTGTCTGGATGGCTCTAAAATCCCACCTTTAATCATTTCTAAGGGCAAGAAGGAAAAGATTGAACGTGTTTTGGGCATTTTTATTCTTGAAACTGAAAAAGCCTGGGCCACACAAGCAGTTATAAGAAAGTGGGTCGATTTAATGCTGCCGCTTGTTATGCGAGGGAGCCAAAGAGGTCTGCTAGTCTGGGATGCAGCCAGCACTCACCTCACTAAAGACATGAAGACATTTTTTCACGAAAGAAAAATAAATCAGATAATGATTGCTGCAGGAATGACGGCCTATCTCCAGACTCTTGATATTGCAATAAACAAGCCATTCAAAGACAATTTGCGCATGAAAATTAATGACTACATTGAAAATAGAATGAAGAGAAATCAGCGTGGAAACTTTGTGACTACAAGAAGTTGTGACTTGGGTGAAGAATTCATGGGAGAATTGCAAATGCACTGCAAGCAGGCTACCTTGACAAGAAGTACTCATTTAAAGACAGTGCTATTGCTAAACATGAGAGATTTGGTCCACTGATTCTGAAAGAAATGGAGTCACAAGAAATTTACCAGGAAATTCAGGAATTGGATTGTTATGATGATGTTCCAGAAGATGATGACATGATTGTCATTGAATAAATGAGTAAATTCTTATACTGTAGGATTCACAGTTTGTCTGGTTTGTGTTGACAACTACGTACTACCATACCATATACAGGTAATACATTTCCTTTATTTTCATTTAACAATAAATGTGTACTGTATTCTTCTTCATGGAAAAATAAGACATCCACTGAAAATAAGACCTAGCACATCTTTGGGAGCAAAAATTAATATAAGACACTGTCTTATTTTCGGGGAAACAGGGTAGTAAACAAACCCCAATAGCAAATAATTTGTTCTTCAGCTTTCTGGTCACATGAGTGATATTTGCATTTCTTTGTTTTTAACATGGGATGCTTTAGGTCATTTGAATAACCGTGTTATTTCAGGTTTCTAGTTTTATTTTCACTCATCCCTCCACTCCTCTTTAATTTTGTCTATTTTTATCCCTAGGAAGTAAACTGTTGACAAACCCTAAGATACTTTCTGGTTACTAGGCTGTCGACGGTCTCTAGCAAAAAAGCCACTTGAAAAGAGCTCTAGGTACCTTCCCTCAAAAGCACAGCAATAGAAAATTTTGCATGAGGGTATTACATTTCACCTTTGATTTTTTTGAGTGTGAGAGCAAACCAGCTTGTCGAAGTTGTTGTGAAAGTTCATGAAAGGTGTGGTACCACTTGTTAGACTCCTGGACCAAAGTAAGCATTAAGAAATACACTGGATCTTAACCTTAAAGTCTGTACACTTAAGATGTAGTGTACATTACAGACTCGGGTAATAAACAGAATAATTCATGTCTCCCTGAGGGGGTTGGGCTTTTTTTTTTTTCCAGGGGGCAAAGGAACAGGAACAGAATGCCTCGGAAGCCCTTGAGGGAAGACTGTATTGTGTATCTAATTCTCAAGGGCACAACTACTACTTTAGTCAATAGGAAATTGTATATTTTTTTATTCAACATCTGTTTTATCACTTTGCTCCCCTTAATCATCTCTTTTTCAACATTGCAGACCATTTAATCATATCCCAGGCATGGAAAAACAATTGCTGGCGATCAATGATTTGTACCCTCTCTGTCTTGATCAGCAGAGGAATATTAATAATAAACTAGTTCACGGAGGCATTAGGAAATTATTCCAACTGGTTATCGGGTGCTTAGAGAACACAGATGCATCACTATGGAGACAAAAGTACACTTTTGATATTTTGAAACTGTTTAAAGTATATGTAGGGCAAAACTTTCTGTAGATTTACTGAAAAAGTTTTGAGTATTGTGCTTTGGGACAATGGGTGTAAATTGGTACAGAATAATGGTCATATTGGTGATAGTGACCATTGATGTAACACTTAATACCAGATGCTTTCCTAAATGCTTTTTCTTTTTGGTGCAGAATATTTCTTCCAATTTCCAGATGAGAAAACTGACACTTAAAGGGACGAGGTAACTTGTCCAAAGTCGTGCAGCTAGTAAATAACTGAGTTTTGAATTCTGGTCTGTGTAACTCTAAAGTTGCTTTCTTTCCTCTGTTCCTCATGTGCTGCTCTGGAATCTCCAAAATATAGTTCTGTGTGTGAACTCTAGATTTCTGAAATCAGACAGGATAATTAAGCCAACACTGTTCAGGCGTTTTGTTTATAAGTCATTTATTATTTCAGACTTTCAGATAACTGTCTCCTGGGACATGCCTGGATCTGGGTCAGGAGGCAGGATTCTAAAACTTGTTCTACTCACCCGTGGTTGGCTAGGTGACCTAGAGCAAGTGGGTGTCCTCTCTGGAGGGGATCCTCTGTGTTCTCACCCAAAAAGCTGCACTAACAATTGTCATCGATCTCTCTCACAAATGCAATTTCAGGGAAAAGTTCATGAAAATGTTTAAGAGGAAATTGTTACATACCTAAGAGGCATCCAATTTACAAATATTGATTTGTTGAGGTAGAGAAGTAGTGGCTAATTAGAAACTTCAGAATAATCTTCTGTCTTATGTTAATTCAAAGCCAACCCAACCATCAACAAAGCAACAGACATCAGCAACTTCCTCCAGAGGAAAGAAGATAATTTTTTTTATTATTTAAAAATTTTTTTTATTTTAAAAAAAATATATTTTATTGATTTTTTACAGAGAGGAAGGGAGAGAGATAGAGAGCTTGAAACGTCTATGAGAGAGAAACATCGACAAGCTGCCTCTTGCACACCCCCTACTGGGGATGTGCCCGCAACCAGCGTACATGCCCCTGACCAGAATCGAACCTGGGACCTTTCAGTCCGCAGACTGACGCTCTAACACTGAGCCAAACCAGTTTCAGTGGAAAGAAGATAATCTTGAGTGCTGCCTCCTATGCTTCTGGTCCATGCCACATCACCATTTTTTACTACCCAGGCTACATGCCATCTTCTAGAATTCATCTCCAAGTGCCTGTCTTCTCTTTCAGCATCATCTGTTGTCATAGGCCATTTTAGGCCCTGGGCACCTTATAAGTGCATTGGGCTGTAGCTACAGCTAAGTGGGTAAATATGATCAACTGTTTTTGTGGATGGAAAATGAATCTTCTAGCATTTTCTAGACTTCCCAAATAACAGTGATGTTCCCAAATAACAATCCTTTGTTGAATGAACTTCTCTCAGGGAAGATATTATATCTCCCTTAACATGGAATATAAGGTTCTCTCTCATCTGGTCCTTCTGGAATCATCTTCTGCCATTTCCCACTTCTCTGCACTGTACATTCCAAAAGCACTTTGGTCCCCTCTATTGTCTAGGCTGCTGGT
The DNA here is from genome assembly GCF_014108245.1 of Pipistrellus kuhlii. NCBI lineage: Eukaryota > Metazoa > Chordata > Mammalia > Chiroptera > Vespertilionidae > Pipistrellus > Pipistrellus kuhlii. The sequence goes on along the minus strand of NW_023425515.1, from coordinate 17,805,807 downwards.
GACCTGTGTGTCAGTGCTCTAGTTGTTTCCCTTGCCTGGAAGCTGTTTTCTTCCCCTGGCTTACTCCAGATTACTCGCTGGATTTAGTTGAGGTATCATTTCTCATCTTAAGTCCTTCACTTTTACCAATATACATAACAGCTATTAAGTGCTAAAAACGTTTGTCAAACAAATTAATGTCTTCATTTAATTTTATATATTGAAATGAGAAAAAAAACAATGGCTTTGGGTGCTCATATGTCCAGCCAGTAAAAAGATTTCTGCAAAGACAGTTATATTCAGTGATTTTCTCCCTTATTAAACCTCTCTTTTCCACCCCTGTCCATCCTGCCAAGGAAAAGATTGTTGTAATTATCTTCATGATTCTGGAAGAGATGGGAGAACAGAATATTGAAATTATTTAATTAAAAACTCATATAATTGTAAACATCTATTAGGTTGAGTCTAAAATTGGGCATTCCTTTAAAATGAGAAAACCGGACCTAGCTATGACTTTAATTTGTTATGAAGGGATGGAGGACAAGAAGCATCAAGTCTCCAAGAACTCACATAAGTCTTCTTGACATGGGTCCTCAGTGCAGTGTCAGCATTCCAGAGGCTTTAGTTAAACTTTGTGTTACAAACTAGAACTGTATAAACCAGACCCCTATCCATCTTATTTACTTTAAAATATATCAATAGTTTCTCTCTCTTATACGTGGGTTCGTAAGTTCTCCATTGGGTTTTTCTGGGTTTAAGACCAAATCCTAATATATAAAAACCCTGGATCCATCACATCCACAATGACTGGAGGCTCTACCAACCGGAAGTAAGTCCTGCAGTTAGTGCTGGGTTGCCATGGTGTCCCAGCACTGACAGCTACAACTGTAGGCATAGTGATCCAGCACTGACTGCTGAGGGGGCTGTGAATCAGGCTTTGAGATAGGCCTGAAGAGAGAAGCAGGGTCTGATCTATAGCCTCTGTGGCAGCTGTTGATCAGCACTTGCCTCTCCATTTCTCTCCAGGCCTCCACTGGGGCTACTAATTAGCCCTGTCTCTCTGATCAGGCCCCGTTGATAGGCCCAGAGATGCTGACTGGCATAGAAACAGACCAATTAGACCCAAATCTGGGTGAAGTGTGAGGAGCAAATGGCTGACTAGGAGGCGAAGCTTTTGATGCTGACTGGCATAGAAACCAACCAATCAGAACCAAATTGTCTAGTAGAGGAGGGCAAGATCAGACTGGTAGGGGAGGGAAGTTAGGAGCGATCAGGCGGACAGAAAGAGTGATTAGGGGCAATCAGGCAGGCAGGCAGGTGAGCTGTTAGGAGCCAGCGGCCCCAGATTTTGAGGGGGTTGTCCAACTGCCAGTTTAGGCCTGATACCTTGTGGTATCAGGCCTAAACTGGCAGTTGGACATCCCCCAAGGGGTCCCCAATTGGAGAGGGTGCAAGCTGGGCTGAAGGAACCCCCCTCCGTGCACGAATTTTGTGCACCTGGCCACTAGTCTAGATATTAAAAAAATAAATGAAAATGATTTTTTGGGGTAAGTAAGGCTCCATCTTCTCTTTGGCTGGCCTAAAACATCAGTGGAAAGGAAAGTGCTGGGTTGCAAGAAGGTCTGCAATGAAATGGCTAATTGCTTTGACTCCTCACCATGAGCCCTGTCCTGAAAGGCACAGCCTAAATTTTCTACAGGAGACATTCATCCCTCCCTCTTCTTGCTCTTTGAGTTTTGCTTCTTGTCTGTGCTAAAGCTGCCTGCCTCCTCCCTTTTCCAAAACCATATTTCACACTTGAATTTGCTTTCTTCTCTGCTTTAAAAATTTTTGGTAATCAGATGATGATTTTATAGTCCTGATTTATGTTTTAGAAGTTACTTTTCATAAATATCCCAAATGAGATCTATTTGGCCCTGCTGCAGACCAGATGCTGGTCAGATCTGGCAGAGCTATTGATTTAATCCCGTACATTTTCATAATTGGTAGGAATCAGTTTTCCCTTTTATACTAACATTACAGATTTGTAACAATATGTGAAACAGGCTCCATGCTTTCCCTCTTTGCTTTCATGTATGGTATGGCCTTAATAAACATTTAGTAGTTTCCTGCAAGAGCGTCACATACATTAGGACGCTGGGCTTTCATTTTGTTTTCTGTTTTTAGTAAACGAGTTGGCTTAATGGGAGAGATTATTTTAAAAAGCGGGGGAGGGTATCAGGAAACTAGCATGTATTTTTTTTCTTATTGAGTCTTTGCATTCTTTGTATGCATCTGACTTTCTTCCCATCTTTGAAATTCTCTTTAAGATTCCATTCTCCTGGGACTCTCATCATGAGCCTTATTAGGAATTTCCTAGGTTACTCAGGCAAAACCAGCTTGCTCTTAATTTTAGAAGACAATTTCAACTCTAGAGTCCACTTTGACTGAGAAGACTTGACAATGAGTGTGGAGCTAAACTCTTCTGACAATTTTATACTGGGTGTCAGGCCAACCCACAAACTTGCAGAGAGAAAGCCTAGACTGAATCTTTACCACTCACTTGCTGTATGAACTTGCATAAATATCTGAATGGCTGGCTTCCAGTCCCAGTTTTGTTCTCTGTAAAATGAAACCATGATTCTAATCTCTGAGTTACTCTGAAGATTAAAATGGGACAATTCATACACATGGCTATGCCTACCCCAGTGCTTATTCATGGGCATTCAAAAATATTAATTTTTCTCCTTGTCACTTATCTCTTTCGTGCTACTGTAGGGGACACTGTTGGCCTAACACATTGTTGATAATGCCTGCTAAGTAAGAGGGAGCATGATGGAAACATGATCATTTCTAGGAGGTAAGAATCACTTTTTGAAACATGATGTGCACTGGTTTTCCTTTCCAAATGGCAAGACCTGTGAAGGCTGGTCTGTGAATTGACCTGAAAAGTCACCCTGAAAAATCAACCTGGAGTGTTAAATAAATACAGACTTTTAGGATTAGGCAGCACTTCAGAGATGGTTTAGACAATTTGAGCTGAGAAAATTCAGGGCCATAGAAGTGAATGACTTGCCAAGGTTGGTGATATCTGTTAATCAGTTAGGGTACCTAGTTGCAAACAGAAGAATTATCATTAAGTAGTTTAAGTAGAAAAAGAATTTTCTAAATAACAGTAGGTGGTAGATAGAGCCTCCAGAAGGGCCACTCAGACTTGGAGGCTGTATGACCAGGAACAATTCCCAAATTGCACTGGTGGAGGCTCCAATGGAGACCCAGCACTGCTGTTACTGGGAGCAGGCATCGTGGTCACTATACACGACCCTAGCTCTAAGCCCATCCTACCACACCTCTGGATGCTGGATGGCTTTCTACCATGCTCTGTCTGCTGTCAGTATGGGCTCCACATGAAGATTTCTTTCTTCTCATCTCTCTCTTCCCAAATATACCTTATTTGACCAACACGATCTAATGGTCCCAAGCTTGGGCCATAGGCTTGGGCCTAGCACCAAAGGAGTCCAGGAAAAGCAGTTTCTGGCTTTTACCTTGACAAGGCAGGCCTCCTCAGGTAAAAAATTTCCCAACTGTAATGGTTCTGGGCAGCCCCATTGTGCATTAGTTAAATGTTCACCACATTAGAAGATCCAGAACTGGGGCCAGAACTCAATGCATTAGTTATTAACATTTAGAGAAAAGGAAGTGATCACTGTGAACTGCATGAATTAGCACAGTGGGAATTTTGTGTTTTCAGACTTACTGGGAATAGCCTGTGGTCTATGTCAGATATAGAATACGTGTCATTTGTGTTCTACTTGAGTGTTTATGACAACTTAAGCTTGAGAGAGAATAAGGATAAAAAGGGAGAAGAAAATATAGAGGGATAGATTGGTAAATACTCAGGAGCAATACTGACCTCTAATAGCCATTTGGAATATGACTATTAAAATTTTAGAGCTGTGTTCTGGGCACAGGTAGGGATTTCTTCATTCTATAAATTTTGTATATTTATTTTATGCCAAGTATAAGGAACTAAACATTAATTGATACCTTAGTATGTTCTAGAGACTATGCAAGGTTCTTTACATTATCTCATTTAACTACCACAATATTCTCAGGTAAAAACCATTATGTATTGTCATAGGTTACATTATACTTTTTTAAATAGATAGGGAAATACAGCAAACATTCTCAGAAAGATTAAGAATTTGTCCAAGATGAATTGCAGAACTATCACTGTGTTTGTTTCTAATCATTATTTCCCCCATCTATGTCACACTGCCTCTCATGAATCCCACAGGAAATAAAAGCTTAATGGGGACCAGGAGAAGGGGCCACATTAAAAATGGAACTTAATCTTAATCTTGAAGCAGGAGTTAGAGATAACCAAGAAAAAAGGAAGGGAAAACTATTTAGAGCAGAGAGAACACACAGCATGAAACCAGGGCCTTATATTAATATCTAAGCTAACGAGCTAACGATCTCTCCTAGTCAATAAGATGAATAAGCAGGCAAGGTTATGATCACATATTTTCAGTCGGTATTTTACCTACTAACCAAATGAAATAAAACAAACAAACAAAAGAATCATGTCCAGATCATGAATTGGAGATTCTATTGTAGAACTTCTAATACAAAAATGATAACTGATATGCCATTGGCTGGCATGAGCTCTGCTATATTTTCCAATGATGGAAGGCTACTTTGTCCTACCCCCTCCTTTCAGCCTCCCTCTGCCACTCCTGAACACCCTTACCACTGTGAAAGATGGTAGCCAAGGAATGAACAGAACTCAGAATAACAGTGACCTGAGGCCTTCCTAGTGTCTTCCCACAGCTCTAAGGCCTGCCTCCTTCTCACCTGGCCGAGCTTGTTTGTGTGCAGGCATCAGCAGGTGTACAACCCATTTCCCCTCCTACATCCTATTCCAGTAGAAAAATGCAGGAACCTTAATATTCCCCTGGGTGGCTGTTGGTTTCTCACTGAGGGGCTTGAAGCTCAATTCTGAGAACTATGAACTTTTGGGGAGATTTGAAGGCAAATGTCTTCCTGAAGAGATAGTGCTACCACATTAGTTTAGGTGAAGTATTTCAGCTGAGCCACTTACCAGAAAATTCCATGCCCAGTGGCAGAGTGGTGAGTAGCCCTCTCTGGGAGTTAGGGAACTTTGGGCTAGTTCTAGTTCTACCATTCGTGAACTGTCTGAAGTGAGGGTTGCTCTCACTTCCGACCCTTAATTTCTGTATATACTGACAATGCTTAATGTATGTCTGAAATTTTATATGAAAAGTAGGGGTCCATTGCACAAATTTGTGCACCTTGAAAGGTCTTGGCCCATCCTCTGTGCCCCTGCCCAGCCCTCCTGCCACTGCACTTGGTCTTCTATCTGTTGGCAGCCCTGCTCCTGCCGTCGCTGACCCCACTTGCTGACACATGCTGACAGCGTGGAGCGATTGGGGCTAGCACCAGCAGCAGGCACAAGTGGCAGTTTCTGCCCCCATCACACCTCAGGAGCTGAGGGAGGTGGAGAAACCCTGAGAGGTAATGAGGGCCAGCAGCTGCTGCTCGCACCCACTGAAGGCACTGACAGTGAGTGTGAGTGGTTGCTCTGGCACCAATAGCGGGTGTGAATGGGGCCAGCAGCAGGCACATGTCCCGGATGGGACCATGGCACAAGGAAGCAAAACATTTTTAGTAACAACCAGAGGCTCTCTCCGATGACAGTGACCAGCACCGCTCCTTGGTCTGGTGCTCCTATTCACCTGCTCCACCACAGCCGATGCCCACCATGTTCCTCGCTCTGCTGCCTGCTGCTGACGCATGCCATGTTCCTCGCTTGCCCCTGATGGTCAGCTCACATCATAGCGACCAGCTATTCAGTTGTTTGGTTGTTCCGCCTTTTGGTCTATTTGCATATTAGGATATATATATATATATATATATATATATATATATATATATATATATATATATATATATATATGGTCTAGAGGCCTGGTATACAATATTCATGCACTTGGGTGGTCTCTCAGTCTGGCCTGTGCCCTCTTGCTGTCCAGGATGTGGAGGGAGCCTAAGCCCTCAGTCGGCCATCTTTAGAGCTGTGGCTGAGGCAGGAGAGGCTCCTGCCACAGCTGCTGTGCTCACCAGCTGTGAGCCCAGCTTCTGTGGGAGTGCACTGACCACTAGGGGGCAGCTCCTGCATTGAGCATCTTCCCCCTGGTGGACAGTGCACGTCATAACCACTGGTTCATCCATCGTTTTGCCAATTTGCATTATTTCCCTTTTATAATATAGGATATTTGAAAACAATATCTTATCTGATCCCTGTAGCAGTAGGTGGATTCAGTCTTAATTTAATATGAAGGATCAAAGTCTTGGTCAAGAGTATGTGATCATTAAGAGGTCAGATAAGAAATTTGAAATCAGGTTGGATGCTTTTTTTCATCAGTATATTTATTCATTCAAAAATTATCTATGAAACACCTACTGTGTGTATCAGGTTCTGAGGACAATACTAATTTACATCAGGAGTAGCTCCACCCATGAGGCTCTTACACTGAGGCATCACACCAGACTGCCTCTGTAAAGTGAGGAGGTATGTTAAATCACGGTTCACACATTTGCCTGGTCATAAAAAATTCATAGGGTACTTGTAAAAGCATACAGATCCCAGGGCCCTGTTTCAGTCCTGCTGAATCAGATTCTGGAAGGAAGGTACCTGTCTGTCTTGTAATATGAGTCATCCAGTGATTCTTATCCAGACAAGTTTGAGAAACCCTGGTTCTTATCCCTGGTTTCACTAATTCATTGAGGGGATCTTTACAAACACCATTGCCTGGACCCCATCTACAGAGACCAGGATGTGTAATTGGTCATTCTAATGTGCATCTAGAATTGGGGGCCATTGTTTGTAGTCCATCATTCAAACATTGAAGCTTATTTGGGGACGGTTGCCCCCTCTGAGATCAAGGGGAGCACCACGACCCCAAATTACCGTCAGAATGTGGATGTTGAAAGATATTGGTAGTGTTGTGGTTTCTCAAGTATAGCTGGTTCTTATGCCTTCATTCATTAAGAGAAGTTTCCAGTACATTAGGAACCAGCCTATAGATGCTTTCTGGAGCCTTCCAGCTTGTAATAATTACTTTTAGATTTTATTTGATCAAGCTATTTGATCTATTTTTAGATCTATTTTTTAGATTGTATCTGTACAGCAAGTCTTCATTATAGTCAGTCCTAAAAAACCTCCATCTCCTTAATAGGTATTACTGTCATGGGGACATGAATATTAGGAAAGGTGGTGTTTTACCTTTCCTTCTTTCCAATGTGAAAGGAGTCCGCTAGGGAATGGAGAATTTAATATTTCACTTTAGTAACGTTTTGAGGGTAATTTGTAAACCCAATTCCATCAATAAAATTGCCTGCCCCAGTGATTGCTGCTCTCACCTGTTGACATCTGAGCTGCGAGTGACTCCCTGAGGTCACGGGGACCAACCTGCACCTGGCTCAGCGGCCTCCAGGTGCTCCTGGAAGTGGCCTTTCTTGCGGGTAACACATTTGCTCTGGAATGTTAATCGCTTTTCACAGGGCTCAACATTTGGATCCCTGGGCCCCAGTCAGGTACCTGGAAATCACTCTGCAGCCCTGGCAGGTTGGAACAGGAAGCAGGTCAGGAGCTCTGGGAAATGAAGAGGGCTGTTCCTCTCCCTCCCATTCCCCTGTTCCTGTGTTCATGGGCATGTCAAGCTGGATCCAATATGACCTGTCTTCCTTTTCTCTCCATCAACATTAAGTGCCATTAGGTTGTAAACTGATAATGACGGTGGTAATCGTAGGCCCCCGAAAGATTTAAAAAAAAAAAATCTTGTTTCTTCTCACCTGGCAAGGAACTGAGGCAGTAATACTGAAAAGCCCCAGGTAGGCTTCTCCAACACCAGTGCTTGTGGGTTGCTAAGTCAGTAGGCCAGCGTATGCTTTTCTGTTTAAGTGAAAGGCGAGGGTGCTATAAACCTTGAAGCTTGTCAAGATTAAGCAGCACGGTGCGGGACGACATGCTGCAAGCACCAGCCCCTGCTTATTGGGCCCAACCACGTTTTAGTGAAATGAGATTGCCTTGCTGGAGTTTCATTTGTGGGCTTGTACCTAAGTGAAGGGTGCGTGGCAGATGCTATGATTAAGATTTCATTTCCTGGTTGATGCTACCACAGTGATCACAGCAGCAGCAGCAGGGGAAACTCATATTTGCTGGCAGGGTTAAATAGCGAGTAGTTCTGAGTTTAATACAAAGATTAAAAAAGAAACCACCACTATCACCACAACAAAAAACTCACCCGGCTTCATTAAGGAAACTGTCTTTCAGATTTCTGAAATGAAGACCTTATGTTAGTGTCTTCCTATCATATTTAAAGATATACACCCACCGCCCACCCCCTTCTTTCTTTCATTCAGACATTTATTGAGTTTTAGATGCAAGGGATTCAGTAGTGAACAAAACAACAAATTTCTTGCTCTCATGGAGAAAGAAAAACTACTAACACAAACAAACAAAAACAAACAAACAAGTCAGGTTGTGTTAAGCACTATAAAGAAGGCCCAACTAAAAAGGCAGAAAGTGATGGGGGAAGCAATTTTACAAAGGTCAGGGAAGGCCTCTCTGAAGAGATGACATTTAAGCAGAGGCCTGAGGGAAGTAAGGGAATGATTCTCTCGGATAGTTGGAAGAGTGTTTGTTTGAGAGAGGGGAAATGAGGTCAAAGGAAAGTTTCCTTTAACAAATGGCCAGCACCTAATGCAGGCCAATGAGCAGTGTTGCCATAATGGTGCTCACAGTTATGGGTGTGGCCAACCAAGCCCACCAGAGTGTAAATGCTAAGGGAGGGACAGGCCCAAGAGGCTGTGCCAGCCACACTAAGGTGCTAATGGGGTCCATCCAATATTCCAGGGAAAGTTCCCAGAGGAAGTGATGCTTGAGCTAAACCAAGGTGAGACTAGTCTTTAAGAGGGTATAAGTTCAATTGAGTCAGCACATCCACTTAAATTAGCCTTTTGGGGCTTTTGGCCACTATTAGGTAGTAAGTCTTACTTATTGGTCAATGTTACTTTCCTTCTGTTCCATGCTGCTAAAGGCTAAAGTTTACAAAACACAGACCCCCAAGCTTCCCTAGCCTCTCTCTCCCCTTATCACTTTCACTTTATATTTTTACATTTGATACTTTTAGGTAGGACAAATCTGTGCTGACTGCAGATCCCCTACATACCACCATGCCATGTCCTTGCACAGTGGAGCCCTCTGTCCCTGGAATTCTTACTTTTGCTTCTCTTCACTTTCTCATCCTCTTCCATCCACCTGGTGAACAAAAGTGGAAGCCCTTGTCAAACTTTCTAGTAACAGACCTTAAGGTATTCATAAGTTATTATTATTATTATTGATTCTATTTATCGAACACTCACAATTATCAGTTATTCTGCCAAATACCTTCCCCTACATTGAACTTTTGTAAGGACCTTCCCTCAAAATTCTAAAGCTAAAGAGGAATGGACCAGTTGACTTCTTAGGGAGGTCAAGCCTGGAAGTGCCCTTTTTTCTCCCCCCCCTCCCCCCCCCCCCCCCCCCCCCCCCCCCCGTCCTCTCCTTTCACTCTTCCTTTCCCACTCAGACCACAGGCCATTTGGCCATTTGCATGGGGCCCATGAAGCCAGGTTTCACTACATACCACATTATGCATTCTAAAAATCTCTCTCTCACCTGCTTTAGTTTAAGTCTCCATCTCTTTGGTGCCTCAGGGCACTAGATGGTAGGTTGGGATCCAGAGAGCCAATGGTCTACCTGGTGTGCTGATGACTAGGCAAATTGGGTGTGGGAAATGCGGGCCTGTGCAGAGCTCACACTGGGAAGTTGAAGGCAGTGTTTTGGAGAGACCTGATGGGAAAGCCAAGTCTAAAGGCTAAGGAGCAGGACTATAAGTGAGAAAGGAGCAGATAGGATGCAGCAGCTATCTTGGAGACACTTTCCCAAATTCTGGTGGTATGTTTGCAGTGGCCAATGGATGGTTCTGAAGATGTGTTGGGTGTCTGAGAGAAAAGCACCTGATGAATTCACCCTCAAGAGCATCTTACTAGCTCATAATGGCTTAATTCTATTAGCTCTCCAAGGCTGATCTTTTCAAAGAGAGTGCCTAAAAAGGAAAAAAAGTTTTCACAGCGCTGGAATTTTAGGCAGTGCTAACAGCCTGGGTGAATGACATTGGTAGAATGATATCCTCAAGACCCCCAGATCAGACCAGAGAGGACATTTTCAGTAGTAGATAGATGAGGAAAGCTATGAGGATGGATGTCTTAGTTGAGGTTACTTCTCTGATGTTGCAGAGGCTGGAGTGAGAGCATGAGCTGGTGCTCCCCCATGCCCAGTATCAGGACATACATTTATCATGGTTTCCTCCATTGAAGTCCAGTGTAGGATCTGAGTAAAGCAGGTTGCCTCATCTCCAGGAGACCTGGGGGCTTAACTTGTGTGGTGTGACCTCTAGAATATCACTCAAGTATGGCTTAGTTCCTTCATTCATTAGATAGGGTTCCACCTGGCCTCCTGCCTCATGGGGAAGTGACCATCAAATGAAACATGTCAAATCACGTATAATGTAGAGTTTTACACGGTTGAAGGGATTACTCTTCTACTGAAGTATGACCTCCTCAAGGAAGGAACCCTGTCTCATTCCTCATTGTGCTCCAAGCCTTCGTGGTGTCCCTGCCTGGGTAAGGAGGGAGGCTCCCTTTACTGGAGTTGGCCTGGATGAACCCGAGGATTGCTGCCTGACCATGTGGGGCATCCTTGAGCAGAGATCCTGCCACACCTTGGCTGATTGACAATTGCTCCCACTTTTCTCTTCCCCCTCACCAATGACAGGCCCATGTTTTTCCCATTGAAAATGCCATTTGGGAGATCTGTTGTCTCCAAGAGACTCCATGAAGGTAACTTCATGATAACCTCCTTCCCTCAAAGGCTCATTATTTAAATCATTGCTCATTATTAGCAGTCCTATTTCCCCCGGCAGCTGTGTGGTGCAATGACACTTTCAGGTTGCTCAAAGCATGCTGGGAATGATCCTGCTAAGTTGAGTGGCTTCCATGGACATGGTAGCCATGGGGAATGGTGGAAGGTATTCCCCACCATCACATCAAGTGGGTGACAAAGAAAGAGTGTCAGATGTTCGCACTGTGGGCTCTGCCGGAGACAAAGCCTCTTTTTCAGCATAGCCTGGAAGAAAAAGAAAGCCAGAAGGAACCTGGTTATCGTCCTGGGATGTAGTGAGTTTTAACTGACAAGGCTGGACCAGCCTGGCTTCTTTTGGGTTAAAGTATCAGGAATAAGAGGTCACAGGCGAGGTGGGAAAGAGAGAAGCAGAGAAAATCTGTCTGTGGTTTAAAAAAAAAAAAAGAAAGAAAGAAAAGTTCCTGCTTTTCTTTCCTGTGTGAGAAAAACTATTTAAACTGGCACAAAATATATTTAAGAAGCATATTCTTAGGGTTACTTAGAAAAATGCCCTGTATATTCTGGCAGCAGCAAAATGTATCCTTAATAGAATTCATATGGGGCCTTCAATGATCACGATGTTTGGAGAGGAGCCAGATAGTAAGTAATTTAAACATCACAGGAAATTAAATTTTAGAATTCAATTTTGCATAAAGTTTTCTGTAATGAAAATGTCACACATAAATTATGGAGTCTGATTATATTCTTTTTTGACTTTTTAATAAAATAATAGAGGTACTTGACAGTCAAGAACAAATGCATATTTTATGTGAATAGTATTGCGTTCAACCAACGTCCTCTGGAAATAATGGAACAGATGTTAACACTGCTCTATCAGCTATCAGGTGCTCTGTTAAACACAAGTATTTATTAAAAAATGCTAACGGGGTTGTCTTTTAGGGTTATCTAATTGTAGGCTTAAAATGTAGATGGTTAATGTAATTAATTATACATGTAGAATTATATAGTCGGGCTGTAATTTATTATATGCATGCATATATAAATTATATAATATTCTGTTGTAAATTAATTTAATATGGGCACAGGGAATGACTTCTTGAAAATATTAAATAGTTCATAATGTGGTTATAAATCAAAACTAATCTGAATTTCCACTTAATTTTGAATTTTGAGAAGGAGGATGCTTTAGCTCACTGGGGGACTTTGGGGGTGCTGATTGTGTTTTAGATTAAATCCGCAGCCTGTAATTATTTTTAATAATATTCAACTAAAAAACACCCCAAATAAAAAGCCTGAGCACTCTTAATTTGTTTAAGGCCAAGCAACATTTTTCTTCAAAGGGTAAAATATAATGAACGTTTATTTAGAAAATTGACCTACTCCATCATGACTCCGAGGCCCCGAGCGGGTCTTTCTTCAGGCTCACAATGAACTCTTGCTGAATGCAAGAGATCATGACCCTACTTTCTCTTTTGGGGGAGAGAAGGTTTGCCTATGGATTTTCTGTTAAATATTTTCTCCTGCGAATCCTGCTATGACTTTATCTACATGCTTTCTATTGGGGGAGGGGCCACCACATATTTTCAATTTTAAAAGAACACAACAAAGCTTTCTCACTTAATCAGAGTCACACAAAAATGCGAGCCCAGGCTGTTTAGCCAGGAGCTGTGGCTTATTTCGGAAAGCAGGCCATGCCCGTTCACAGTGAAAGGCAAGAGGAAGATGATGTGTTGTTTGACTTCCAAAGCAATTTCTTCAGATAGGGGCACCTTTCTGTTTTTGTCTGATTGTTAAGGAGAACAATAGCGGGGATGGTGGAAGGGGAAGGGAAGGGGGAGAACTTGTTCCGGTTTGTCTGGGACTCTCCTGGTTTTAGGACCGAAAGTCCTGTGACCTGGGAACCCTCTCAGTCCCGAGTGAACTGAGATAATTGGTCACCCTAACCATGACCCGCAAATGCTTACAAACCAATACTTTAAAAAGCTGTAGGCAGGAAAGCATAGATGCTTCCTCTACAAAGGAGGCATTAAGAGACAGAGGCGCCTACATCCAATGAGGCTGGACTTCAGTCCCTTGACTGTTAGTTTGTGCCAAAGGTCTGGCTCTCATCTTTACAGGTTCAGTACTTTTATAAGCTAGCCCATAGGTGGTGATCAGGCTCTCATGATGGATAGAGGAAACTTCCTCAGTTACTGAATAGAGAGGAGTTCCTGTAGTTTTGTATGATGCATTATGGGAGCAAGTGAAGAGTTTATGTTGGCTAAGTCAAGGTGTTGTATGTTATGACATCTTGTGAAAATGTAAAAGTTGTTGTCCTGAAGTAGGCTGCTTCCATTATAAAAACCTGAAATACAGGGCATTGCCACAGTTGTTAGGGATGGGTTGTGAGTAAATTAATATTGGGAGCTGGAAAGATGACACTCCTTGTTACGTTGTGGCACAATATTTAGGTAAACTATTACTTCTAAAACTAGACAGGAATTTGTAGTGCTATGAGGAGAAAATAGAAAAATAGAACTTTAGGAATAGTCATGTTATTGGCTATATTTGGCAAGATATTGCAAGAAAGAGACAAGCTAAAGAGGAAAGTAGTTTATATAGCAGAAAAGAAAGGGGAATGGAGAGAGTTCAAATTCATGGACTAGAAATTTAGAAAAGTTAACTGTTTCTAAAATCCATACAATAAGAGATGGTATTGAGAGGAAAAATGCCTCTCAGTTGATTAATATGCCTCAAAGCAAACATCCTCAAGATGTGGCCTTCCCATTCACGCCTAATTTTAGTAGCCACTATGAAGTTGAGAGAAGGAGGCGTGGAGGCGAGGAAGCAACGGAATTAAGCAGAACTGAGAACTACATGCTCAGGTTGCCTACTATCCAATGACATGAGAAACAAAGAGAGTTTTTAGGGAACTACATAGCTAAAGCAGCCACAAAAAGATGTTTGAATATTCAGAGCCCCACACAGCTCTGCAGCCCCTAATAGTCAATGAGTAGGAGGCAAGTTGAGATAGCCAAGAGTTTAAATTCCTCAAACCCAAACCTCACTTCAGATGTGGCCAAAGAAAAAGCCAGAAGAAGAGTCTCCACCTAGAGGATCAATCTGAGAGCCATGGAAAACAATGAAAAAGGGAGCTCTTGTCAGAGAACAGATCACAGCCTAACCAACGAGCCTCCCTTCCCAGGGGTATGAGGTCTTCCCAGTGTCTGCCCGGCTTCCAGAACCGCTGGGGCTCCGGGGCTGCTATGTTTCCCCCATTCATCCCTTTCCAGATGGAAGTATTTACACATACCTCAGTGGGTGCGTATGTATGCTCATGCATATATGCGAGTGAGTAGATAACTTACTTTTTTCACATCAAGACTTCGGAACCTGAAAAGTCACATGTAACTGAATCTGATGGAGAGAGAATTGGACATCACCCCTCAAAATGAACTTGGATGCAACAGCCGAATGGAGCTTTGGCTTGTTTCCCCTCATAGAGGAATGATTAATATTCTGTGTAGGGGAAGGAAACAAAAAATATTTGGTGATGAGATGGGTGGGGTGTGGCAGTTTTAGTAAATGATGATCAAATATTCCATGTGCTCACATATATTTCCCAGCCTCTCTACAGTCAGATTAGATATGTAGTTAGAGGACTTTCACTTAGTGAAATGGCTCATCCTGCAGGTAGCCATTCTCACTATTTCCACGTGGATTCTTATTTACTCACTTTTATTTCAGACAATATTTCCTAAGTTGCCTCTACATTCCAGTACATACCCTGCTTGGAACTTGCATCACTCCTCTTCACTACCAATAAATACTACTTTGTACTTCTGCCAATTATGTTGTCCAGCATTTAAGGGACCAAAACTTAGTTTGCATATATCCAACATTGGGCAGGCTTCTCTCCACATCTACTCATCTTGGAAACAGACTCGTGTTTTTACATTCCTGCCATTTTTAGAATCAACTGGAAATGCTACATACAAATGTGAGAAATTTCATTGCCTCCAGAGCACTGTCTATATTAAACTCTCACCATATTTATCAAATGGAAAACTTGGTCTGAGTGAGCCTTTGCAGATACTATGATTGGTTAGGATCACAAGTTTTCAGTTTTGAATCCCTTCTCCAAAGTGTTTACCCTGAGGATTTCAAACATTTTATTTCTTGGCCTAGAAAGAAGATGACTCATTAAACTAGAATTTTTTCCTTGAGTTAAAAAGTCACAGGAGAGACTATTGCTGACGTGGTGGCCAAAAAGAAGACCCTTATCCAACTAATTGCTTCTGACCTCAAGGCCTAGAGCTCCAATTGTACTGACATCTCTGGTTGTCAAGAATACCAGCGGCATTGCTAATGCAATTGGCCTTATCTTAAGATGTACATTCCTTTCCCCTAAACTGCCTTCCATAGACACACATGTAAATCTGTCTCTATTTATGGATCATAGTAGAGGGGGCTAGAGGTTTCTTCCTCTTATCTGCTAATTCCTATGAGCTACCATCTTCACTCTTTGCCCAGCTGCTAAGAAAAGTCAGTTAGGTTTTGTGTCTCCAAGGGACAGCACTAGGAGGAGTGATGACATGAGCAGGTCTGTGGGACAGCACTGATGTCCTAGGATGGAGACCCGTGTGAAGAATTCAGGTCTGCACAGTGACTGGAATGTCTCTCATAAGACTTGGGATGTTAGGGAGTACCTTACTGGGGCTATTGAGCAGCCCCCACATGTCTTTTACCTGTAGGACTGTCCTCAGATGGTGAAGAGTTGTGACTTCTAATGGAAAGGGTAGGTGGTGCTAGGAAGAGGCAACCATTGTGCATAGATAACTTAGATTCTCCAGATATGGGCATATCATTCCACACTTAGCATGTCAATGCAAGAAAAAGTCATTACAGCAGATTTTCATCATCTGAATATTCAGTAGCTATTTCCTTATTTTGAGTGAAAGTTATATCATAAAACATTAATAAAGTGACCTCATAAAATTAGCACTGCCCTCCAGCATTAGTGTGTGTCTATCTATGCTCATGGCATCAACATGCTTGTCTGCTGGTTTCTGAGGTGACAAACATCTGCCAATAAAATGCAAGCAGGGAAATGATTGCAGGGGAAAATGGGAAGTTTTGCAAAAGGTGGGAACTTGAAGCATGAAGCTGATAAAAGTGATGTTGGGAAACTACTTCAATCACATGTAAAATTATTAACAAATGAAGGTCTGTCAGAGTCGACAATAAGTCAGGGGGGATGGATTTACTATGCACATTCAAAAGAGAACCATTGAAATGTCAATTTTTTTCTTAGAAAAATTTCTGATGTTTCTGGGTCTATTTGTGAAAATAACCTTTCCTAGGATATTCTGGGCATGTATAAAGAGAAGACTGATGTACTTTTACTATTAGTTTGATTAAAAAAGTTATATGAAATCCAAACAAACCAATCAATATTTGACACATTCTTTTTTCCTTCTAAGAATTAGCAACTAGTTGTAATTATGGTCTATACTTTGTTAAATATAGTATAAATTTTATTTTCATAATTTTATTTTCATTTTCTTTTTAGGTTAAAGTTATAATAAAAGCTTTTGTTCCTCACTGCTTATGATGTCCTTATTTTAAGAGGACTTTAAAAGTATCAATAACCTGAGAGATAAAGGAGCTTCTCCTGTATTTAGAATAATAAAATAGAAATTATTTTATTTCATTTTCATTATAAACAATTTGAGAATAAGGAGTAATACAATACCAAATGCTAATGAAAGAGGAACATGCAAATTAACCATCACTCTGCTACACTCCATAAGCCACGCTCACTATCCAATCAGGAGTGAGTATGTAAATTAACCCAACCAAAGTGGCAGATGGTCATGGAGTGAGCAGGAGGCTTGGGTTTCCCTGGCGATGGAGGATGCCAAGCTTCCGCAGCCCTGGCCTGCCTTGGCCTCTGCTCAAGGCTATAAAGTTTCAATTATAGAAGATAAATAAATTCCAGATACCAGGGCCTCTGCTTGGGTCGCTGGGGGCATGCAAACCTCCACAGGCCCCTCGCCCAGGCCACCGCACGCCCCAAGGGAACCCCACCCTGATCTGGGACACCCTACAGGACAAACCAGCTGGCGCCTACCCGTGCATCAAACCTCTATCCTATCTAATAAAATAGTAATAAGCAAATTGACTATCACTCCAACACACAAAATGGCTGCCCCTATGTGGTCAAAGATTCTGCCTCCATGTGGATACAAGATGGCCACCACAAGATGGCCAGCAGGGGAGGGCAGTTGGGAGGGACCAGGCCTGCAAGAGAGGGCAGTAGAGGTGATCAGGATGGCAGAGGAGGGAGTTTGGGGGTGAGTTGAGGGTACCAGGCCTGTAGGGGAGAGCAGTTAGGGGCAAACAGGCTAGCAGGGGAGCAGTTAGGCATCAATCAGGCTGTCCGGGGAGTGGTTAATGGGTGATTAGGCTGGCAGAGGCGATTAGGGGCAGTCAAGAAGGCAGGCAGGCAAGCAGTTGGGATCCAGCAGTCCTGGATTGAGAGAGGGATGTCAGATTGCCGAGTAGGCCAGATCCTATCAGAATCGGGCCTAAAGGGACAGTTGGACATCCCTCAAGGGGACCCACATTAGAGAGGGTTCAGGCTGGGCTGAGGGATACACCCCCCATGTACAAATTTCGTGCATCAGACCTCTAGTATGTAAATAAAATGTTACATAGATATAAGTTACATACAATATAACATATATATCCTATATAATAAGGAAGTAATATGCAAATTGACCCTCACACCATCACAAGATGGCTGTTCCCACAGCAGAGGCAGGGTTCCCATAACACAAGATAGCTTTGCCCACAATGGAGGCAGAGTTCCTGTAATGAGCAATCAGCAGGGACCTGAGGCTGCAAGGCGCCAGACCAGGGATGTGAACTTGAGGTTGTGCCCCCAGCCCAGCAAGGCTAGACTGGGGACCTCAGGCTATGCCCCCCACCTGGCAGAGTTTGATGGGGGAACCTCAAGGTGGACCCCATACCCTGGCCTAGGCCAGGGGACCTCAGGCCACACCCCCCAGCCAATGGGGCTACACCCCTGCCCTGGTGCCGGGGAACCTCAAGCTTTTCTCTTTGCCCTGGAACTGGGCCAGGGCACCTGAGGGTGTGCTGGGGGACCTGAGGCTGCACCCCCCACCTGGCAGGGCTTGATAGGGGACTTCAGGCCACGCCTCTCCACCCCAGCACTGAGCCAGGGGACCTCAGGCCTTGTCCCCCTGCCCTGTCACTAGGCCAGGCCTGGGAACCTGAGGTTGAGGCCTCCACCTGGCAGGGCTTGACAGGGGTGGGGCTGGCCAGGTCTGGATCTCACCCAATGGGGGTGGGCCGGCCAGGTCTGGGTCTCACATGTTTTCAAGCCACGTGCAGATGGGTGGGGACTTGACTCTGGGTCTCATGACGTATCCCAGACTCTGACAGGAGGAAGATTTTCATATACATTTTACTAATTTTCTTATATCTCTGACACTTCTATTATAGAGAAAGGGAAAATAGCAATATTAAAATATTTCCTCTAATTAATTCCCTTTTAATGTGCATGAATTTCGTGCACTGAACTACTAGTGTGTGTGTGTGTGTGTGTGTGTGTGTGTGTGTATATATATATATATATATATATATATATATATATATATATATAAATAATATTTCTGACTTCAAAAGATATGCTATTTAAAAATATTCATTACATTTACCAGATTGTGTTTCCCTTAGATTTCTCCCTTTCAGGCTAAGAGGCCCTTGTGTTTATTTTCAGCTGATAAGTAATGTCTCTCGGTGTTTAAATAATCTACTATTTAGGTAGTCACTTACCTGGAGCTGCTTAGTTTAATTTATCTGCTCTATTTCTTATTTCTCAGGAACCCAATCCTATTTCTTTGGTTTTGAATGTTTGAGCAAACTCCCTGTGCTGGTTTTCCCTAGGTGAAGCAGCAGAAGACTTCAGTTATTAGCAAAATCCTCCTACTGGGTTGGCAAAAATCACTTAATTGGGTAAGATCTTAGTTTCATAATCTCCAAAGTGGAGTTAACACTATCCTCTTAACTCCCTTGCATGGTTGTTACAAGACTTAAATGGGATGATGTCCATGTCTGGGAAAACACTTTGTATACTGTAAAATGAACTAACACGGACAGAACCTCTGTTAGGAACTATGTTCTGAGTGTATTGACAGATCTTATCTCATGTGGTCAAGTGCATCACTGGGATATTATTATGATGATGCAGCGTGACGGTCCTAATAGTTTTTGATGCTTGTGAGGCAAATTCCCTGCTCTGGTTCTTTGACTCTCACAGTGGTGACCTCCAATCCCATTATGTCTTCCCGACTTGTTTCTAATAGACTCACTCAGGCTGTTCCCTGGCAAGTAGCTCAGTATAACCCTGTGACCTTGGGGCACAGCCTGCCCAAAGGAAAGACCACCCAGTAACTGAGACTCTAGATTACAAAGCCATTTCAGCATGTCCCCTTTCTTTTACAACCCTCCCCCCCACCCCCAAACTTCCAGCAAATTAGAAATCTGTCATTCTGCCTTTGTAATACCTCTTGAATCCATTTCCACCCCTTATCTCCTTTGCTATTGGCTTATTTCAGGTGGTTGGTTGTTAGGTCTCACCCAGACACCTGCCATGAGTATTGCCTGTAGGCCTCCTCAGAGGCTATAAGGCCCCCTGCTGGTGGGCTGAATGCTGGTGATTCTGTGCCCAACAGGCAGTTTGAGAGGCAATAGGACTGAAGTAAGAAATCCATCTGGGGCTTGGGTCTCAGAATCCACTTTGACTTTGACTGACTTCTGCTTCCTTAGACCTATTGGTTGTGCCAAGGAGGTGACTTGGTGGCATGGGTTGGTAGAGCTTTATGTTCCCCACAATTTCCATTAGAACCCGCTAGACCCACCAGCAAATACAATCGGAAGTTATCATGCAAATACAACTTTAAGCTGCAATAGCCCTTCTGATGAGATTCCTATTCCTGGGGTCACTGTAATGTAGGGATTCTAGAGCCACCTAGTCCTGCACCTGGATTTGTCTGGCATCCTCAGTGCCTGATTTGACCTACTTTGCCTGCTGCATCCAGCTCTGCTACTTTTTTTAAAAAAATATATTTTATTGATTTTTTACAGAGAGGAAGAGAGAGGGATAGAGAGTTAGAAACATCAATGAGAGAGAAACATCGATCAGCTGCCTCTTGCACACCTCCTACTTGGGATGTGCCCGCAACCCAGGTACATGCCCTTGACCGGAATTTAACCCGGGACCTTTCTGTCCGCAGGCTGA
Organism: Pipistrellus kuhlii; assembly: GCF_014108245.1. Taxonomy (NCBI): domain Eukaryota; kingdom Metazoa; phylum Chordata; class Mammalia; order Chiroptera; family Vespertilionidae; genus Pipistrellus; species Pipistrellus kuhlii. The sequence goes on along the minus strand of NW_023425515.1, from coordinate 17,785,552 downwards.
CGCTCTATCCACTGAGCCAAACCTGTTTCAGCCAGCTCTGCTACTTCTTTTTCCTCCCCTGACTGCCTATTCCTAAGACTTGATCTCATTGACCTTTTAGACTCCTGACTTATTCAGTTACTCATGGCATACCCCAAGCTCCAGACCTCTCTGATTCACTTGCATCTGAAGGGAAACAGGTTTGCCATAAAATTGAGCATAAAAAGTGAAGATAGCCGAAGCCGGTTTGGCTCAGTGGTAGAGCGTCGGTCTGCGGACTGAAGGGTCCTGGGTTCGATTCTGGTCAAGGGCATGTACATTGGTTGCGAGCACATTCTCGGTGGGGGATGTGCAGGAGGCAGCTGGTCGATGTTTCTCTCTCGTCGACGTTTCTGGCTCTCTATCTCTCTCCCTTCCTCTCTGTGAAAAATCAATAAAATATGTTAAAAAAAAAAGTGAAGATAGTGGACTTAAAACGATTTTGACTATTTTAAGACCAATTGAATACACACACACACACACGTATTCATCTATAATTAGTAAAACTAATGTTCACAAAAACAATATTTACCACTAGTACATGTGATTGAATATTTTCTATTCTGTTCTATTTCTTTTTCTTTCTTTCTTTTTTTTTTTAAGAGTCACTGCTCCTGACCCATCCACCAGCTGTGCCTGATCGATTGAAGGAGCTCAATTTGCTCTTTGAAATGTCGATCTAAGGAACACTTCACGGGAAAAATGGAATTGAACTGAGTAGGCCTTATTAATAAAAGTAACCCAGGTTTTTATCAGAACTTCAGCTTTTTTTGTGAGTTTCCTCCTCTTTCTTAACCTATATGGGTGAATTTTGAGAAGAGCATCCTAATGTATCTCTTTTGAAAGCATGTGTCTAAATAGAACATTTTTTTCAATCAATGTTTTTGTTATTTTTCAATCAAAGGACTTAAGAGTACAAGCACGAGGCCTGCTGCTGCCTCTGTTACCAGTAATCAGGGATTAAGAAATACAGTGCGATTGCTGGGGGTAATTTTGTCGTCTCTATGAGCAATTTCTCTGGAACTGTCAATTTTATTGTTGGAGAATTTAAGATCAGGATGTGGATTGCTGTCAGGGCCTTCAGCTCTAAGTTAGAAGAGTTAGGAGAAGCAAGAAAGCTTTGCTCTCAGCCTGGAAGGGGATCTTCATGGAAATCTGACAGTGATAGCTGACGGAGTTGAGGGTCCAGGAGGAGAGCTCCACTTACAAAGAACCTTGTGTCTCAGGGGTCCTCAACATGGTACACTGTGGAATTGCCTGAAAAGATTTTATATTGATTTATTTTTAACTTCTTATTATGTAAGCTTTCAAACATATATGAAAGTAGAAAGAAAAACACAATAAACTCCCATGTACCCACAACAGGACTTCAATTGTTATCAACTCATTGGGCCAATCCTTTTTTCTTCTGTACCTTACCTCCAATGGGCACATGCCTATTATTATTTTGAAGTAAACCCCAGACATAATGACATTTCATCTATAAATATTTCATTTTGTATCTCTAAAAGATTAAGTCTCTACTTTTTAAACATCACCACTCAAGGAGATTTTGGAGAATTCCAAATGCCTGGATCCCTGATCAATTAAATCAGAATATCAGGAGGCAGGACCCAGGCATTGGTAGTTTTACAAAGCTCCCAGGTTATTCTAATGTTGTTATCATAGTCAGTAGGAATGGAATGGTCAGGGCTAAGGCCTATTATGGACGATGGTCAGAAATAGGGAACTGCAACATATGCCTTTATTAGGGCAAGGGTCATGTCTGCTCATCTCTGCTTATTTTTAACCTTTCACAGATTTTTCCAGTTCAGTTCTCACCTCTGTGCAGGTAATGCCCATCATTAATATATTCTAGTCCTGACCTAATTTCTGAACTCCAATCTCAGATATCTCACTTCCTGTAGGGCAATTCCATTAGCATGTCCTACCATTGTCTAAATCTTAATATGTTTAAAACAGAGTTCTCCCTCTGTTTCCCAAACCAGCTCCCTCTCTCAGTGGCTCCATTTCTGTCATCCTTTGCTTTCCCTTGTCCTTCATATACCAACCAGAGCCTAAATTTGTCAGTTTTCCACATATGGTGCAGCTAACATCCATTCATTATTTTTGTTCACACACTCATCACCCTCCTTCAGTCCTCAAATTTCATCTCAGTTCTATAAGCAGGACCTTGAGCAAGATACTTTCACGAACTTGGTATCTTTCTCTATGAAACCCAGGGGTTAAGACAGGACTACATGCTCTCTAAATTTTCCCCCAACTAGAATATTTTAAGACTTGATGCCACTTTTTGCTCCGTAGTGCATGTGACAACCAGAACTGGAGTTTGCATAGAGAATAATGATGGAGGCAGCACCCATGGGAGATATAGGATTCAATGGCAGTAAGTAAGGCAAGGAGTGCATAGGGTCAAAGTTTCCTCTCCCAAATCTCTTAGGTAGATTTTTCTTCACCTATACATCAGGTGAAAAACTGAGACCGGCTCACACTTAAAAAAATAACTGGAACATAAAAAAATAACTGGAAGCACTAGAGAATCCATTCAGTAAGAGGAGATACTCACACAAGGAGAAGCTCATGAAACTTGGGCCCAGCAGAGGGAATAGCAGATACAAGTCCTCATCTACCCTAAAGGCTGTTGGAGTGGCCTTTACAATAGCAGTGTTTTCTTTCTGGTCTGTGCCTAAATTTCCTCAAGTTAAGTGGTCATACCATGTGTGTAATAACAGGGGCAGAGCTACCACTGACAGACCAGATGATGCTTCTAAAAGAATTAAAAGAGAAGCCTAAAATGCCTTAGATACAACATTCACTGTCTTCTTAAAAATGTGATGGTAAGATGAACATCCACCCTTACCCCCTTCTTCTGCTCCTACATTTCTTTGGAAAGCAGCCAAAGAAATGCCAATTCAGTGTTGAGGGTCATCAGGAAGTGATTGAGAGGCTGGCAAAACCCCAGATCTGATGTTTAGGACAGATCAGTGTGAGGGAGGATTTCTCACAGAGAGATCTCAAGACATTGTATCCCTCAAAGAAAGCAAACATTGAAAAGGAATGAACATGTGGATTTGGATGTAGCTCCTGGACTATTGTAATTTGGTTATCGCTGCTCACTTTTTGAAATAGGAGACTCATTCCCAAACATCTCCTCTGAACACAAAGCTGTATTCTGGGAGTTGGCCCACGTAGATTGGTTATTAGATGAGTATTGAGGTAAGGGCAATCTGCCTAGTGCAAATATTACAGATGTGGAGTTTGAAGTTTGCTTTACTTTATCTTCTCTGTAATGCCTTCCCTTTTAATCTCTTATTTTGTTCCCATGCTTACCTCACAGTTAATTAATCTCTCCAAAGCATTAGGCAAGCATTTCTTAAGATATTTTTTCTCCTATTCAATAATTAAAATTTCAAAGGATTGATTCTCAAATAGGAATTTTCAGGTGTCAGAGGAAACAAGGCATCTTGACCATCCATTCCTCACATAAAGGCTACTCTTGGACAACTCATTCTCCTTGCTATTACTCATGAGCAATCCTATAAAAGTGCCCCCTTTCTAGGATAAAAAAACACACACAAAACTCCCTGAGGGCAATGACAGTGCTCACCATTATATCCTCAGGTAATAGCACGGTGCAGGGCATATAACATGTGCTCAAAGAGAGAAATTGAAGGAGGTTCTAGAGTCAAGGAAAAGTGGAGGTAAGAAGCCATTTGGAACTCATCTAATACTCTCTTATAATACAGAAGAGAAGACTAAACACTAGAACAGTAAAGGAAATAGACATATTTGGCACCTACCATTTGTACCATTCTAGTACATATTTCTTTGTCATATCATTTCATACACCTAATATGTTTTTATGATTAAAATTGTAATCCCCAGTATAGATAAGGAGACCAAGCCTCATGGAGGTGTAAGTCACCCAAGGTCATACAGCTGGCAAGGAACAGAGTTGAGATTTGAACTCTGACCTCTCTAATTCTAAAGCACATGATCATCTGGTCTCACCCAGCTGTCTCCTGGGAAAATGTTTCAAGGTAAGTGACTATTCAGACCCAAGAACACAGAGTTCATTAGAAGCAGAGCCAGCATTAAAACTGACATCACCTGACTCCAATCCAGTTCGGGCCACTAATTGACTGTAAGTGAAATAACCATTTTGGATTCCAAACTTATTTCCATTATACTAGTCCATTTCAAACACTGTTCCAGAGTATAGCAGTATAACAGTTACCAGACGAGGCCTTCTTCCATGGCCCATCTCTTCTGCTGCCATGAGAATGGACCCACATTTCTGATCACCTGAAGGGACCTTTCTCATTGACTAGTACATCTTTACTCATTCTTTGGCCTCTTCTGCTGAGTTGGCAGCTGGCCTGGAAGAATGACTTTATTGTTGAAGAACTTTTGCAAAATCCTTGACATAGTTGAGAATGGTTTCCTAGTGATGATATTCATTTTGGTGGTGTTTTTTTGGTATGTGTTCCATATAAATTTGGCCTGGTTTCTCGAGGGTTAACATTTGATCATGTTAAAGTTCAGTTTAGTGGTTACTGTTGGGTCTCCACTGCCTACAGAATAAAGCCCAAGGTCTTAACAGGTCACACTTCTTGCACAGGCTCCACCCTGCTCACTGGCTTTATTCCTCTCTGGCTCTTCCATGTATCCCTGACTTCATGCATAAAACATTCCTGAATTTCCAAGTCCTTCCATGACTATATATAGCACTTCTCATTCTCTGACAGGAAAATTCCAGCTCATTTTTCAAAAGCTCAAATTTCTCACCTTTGTACAGCTTTTTTCAACTCCTATAGGGCAGTGCACATGACCTCTGCACTTTACATAGAGGAATTCGCACAAATCTCTCTGAGAAGGAAAGCAGCAGGGTACCAAGCTTGGGAGCATCCATTTTGCATTCAAATCCTGGCTCTGCCTCTTTTAAGCTATACAACCTTGATAAAGTTATTAACTTCTTAGGCTTCAGTTTCAGTATTTTAAAAACAGGGATAATAACAGGACTAACTCCTGGGGTCATTATGAGGGTTATGTTGATGATACACATGAGTTGTTCAGGAGAATGCCCAACACACAGCAGGTGCTCAGTGAACCATATCACATTATGATGTAACTTTTCTTTTCAACCTGCCTGTGTCCTCTTCCAGACAATGATCTCCCAGAGGCCAGGAAGTTGAGTCTTATTTGTTTTGGGGTCTCCCCATATATATTATAGAAGTGCTTTCTACATGCACGAGTGAACAGTGCAGTGGAGTAGGACCCCTTGCTTGGAATTTAATGTTCTACAATCACTATCTTGCAATTATTAATAATTTTACGTTTGAATCTGCGTTTGTCTTTGAATTTATGTAAGTGAAGTGTGATGGGACAATGGAGTGTGTGCTGCGGGGGAGCGGGAGGGTTTGGAGCCTGGACTCACATCACCTCTACATTTCTCGAGGATGGCTCCTCAACGGCATGCTTCCTGCCCCTTGTGCCCTGCCTCACCTGGTAACCCTTCTCTTTCTTGCTCCAAGACTGCTGCCACCCTCTGCTGATGGATAATGACTAGGTCACATTGTTGAGATGGAGGGGTGTTGGCATTGCATTGTCACTCTCAGTCCCCAGAGGGGGCCTAGTTATAGGTGTGGAGAGGGTTTGAGCTGAGTGTATGCCCTATGATATCTCAATAGGGTAAGGTAGCCACCATCCCCTCCCCATGCTGGCAGCTCCATGATTTGTTGGGCAGGTGTTGCAGTAGGGGATCTTTCTAAATCTTACCACTAATCCAGGGACTAGAGCATCCAGAGCAAAGTCTGTAAATCCTTGGGGTGGATGCCCTTCCACTGTGGATTGGGATGACTGGCCCATGGAAGGGAAAACTGTCTTCATTTGTCCTGGGTGGGGTCCCACATTTTCATTTTGCACTGGATCTGCACATTGTGTCACCAGCCCTGCAGGTAGATGCTACACACACACACACACACACACACACACACACACACACACACGCGCGCGCTCACGGAAGAATCACAAGGCAAAGAGGCCAGAGAGGATAGAATGAAGATGGAAAAAGACAGTTTCTGCAAAGACCGGGCTTTGGAAAAAAAATCACAAGCTAAGAAAGACAGATGTTAGACTACTAGACAGCTGGGAGCTGGAAGGGAACATGCTATTTCATAGTCCAACCTAGAATGACATGTGCTTTTCCATGTTCAAGTACATAGTTCACTGTTCCCTTCTTTAATTCAGTTTTACTTACATTTTCCCCTTCACTCAGATCTATTGCAAAACTCTCAATATCTCCTGTTTTCTTTTGCCAGGATGAAGCAAAGATCCACATTTGGGAAATGGTGAAATAGTGATAAAATCTCATTAGAAAGAGTTCCTTATCGCGAATATAATAACTATGCTCAGATATGTTAAGTGCTTTCTCTTTAGCAGTCACTGCTCATAATGAAAAAGCAACGGGTGATAAATTTTTGGCGGCTTTCAACACAGTCTTTGCAGAGGAGTTCTCACAGTGAGAGGAGAGAGGGGCCCTGGCTGAGTGTTTTACAGATCTTTGCTCTGCTTCTAGCAGCTATCTTTTAGTTGTCCTCTATTTCCCCAAACACCCATAAATATCCCAATCCCTAATTATGGTGCCAGGAAAGTTCACTTTAGTTGCTGTAACTCCTTACCATATGTTACATAACTTGAAAATAAAAGAAGATCGAAGTGAACTTGGCTATATAATATCAACAAATATTTATTGGGACCAAGTGCCCTCCAAACTTCTCTTCATTTGCTAATTTAATTCTGGAAAGAGAGACAGGGGTGGGGGGGAGAGGAGAGGGAGTGACCAGACATCAATTTGGTATCTTCTCAAGAATATGATTGATAGCAAAACACTAATTAAAATGAAACCATTGAAAAATATTTGGGAGCCCAGTGGAATTCTTTATAACAGAGTGTGATCTGTGGCAGACAGCTAGAAGATACATCAAGTCATCCAACTTGTGTGTTAGGGGAAGCCAGGGAAAAAAAGGGCAAAAATGAGGGAGAAATAGACCTTGGCAGAGGCTGTTTTTGCAAGCTCCAGGGTGAGGTCTCACATTCAACAGCCCCCTCCATAATGCCGAGTAAGCCTGCAGTTCCATCTCAAAGATTTTTCCAGCTGGTAGGTTTCAACCTTCTTCCCCAGTTTGCCTGCCTGAGGCCACTGGCTCCCCTTCAGCACCCTCTTTCCACTATCCTCCACCCCCCATCCTCTTCCCTTCCTTCCTTTTCCTTCCCCGTCTTCCTCTTCCTCCCCCTTCCTGTTTTAAAACCGGGACAACATGTGAAATGCTAAATGTGCCATGTACCTCCAGGCACAGCAGCAGTTAATGTGCTGCGTATTTTAAACATTAATTTATCAAAACACAAACAGCAAAACTGCATGGCTAATATAAAGTATCCATTCTGTCATTTTTTATTTTTATTTTTAAAAAGCGCCCAGTGAAACCACACAAAACAAACCCAGGTGGCATTCAAACTGCTTTGAAAATAAAGTGGGATATGTTTGCAAGGATTTAAATTGGTAAATGATTTGAATTTCTCCACCCCTAGGTGAATGATTTAGATGGCCTTGACCCCAGTCTGACTGCAGGGATTAATGTGGGATAATGATTGCTGAGGCTATCATTGCAGCCGGCATCATTAATTATCCTTATTGATTGTAGCTTTCAAAGATAAAGCATTATGCTGACTGGAAAATACCCTCTTCCTGCAAGGTCAAGGCTAAAATAGGGAAGCTAAATAATTGCATTAACAAACAAAGAAATAAAAATAACCTCTCCAAGCATTTGCGTAATTAAGATCCAATTACAACGTTTGTTCTTGTTTACAAAATGACAGACTTCTTGTCAAGTCATTTTCCCGAAAATTGCTTCAGTACATGATAATTGCATTATAGCAGGTAACCAGCAAGGAACATTAAAAGGGGGATCAGTTTCCTTGGATCGTTGCCACCACAGCTCTTGCTGTCTGACTCACCTACGAAAGTGTGAGAGTCCCAGGGGACTTGTCTAAAAATACTAATGATATGTTAAATGAAGGGGGTTAGATGGAGGAAGTAATAATTGGGCCTCAAATCCTATTATATTTCTTTTGGATTGTGTAATGGAGCTTAGCGATATCCCAAGGATGTTATCGCAGACATTTTTCTTTTACCTACCCCCCCCCCCCTCCTTCTCTGGCCACATCGTTTTCATTGCTGTGAAAATCTTGGCTCTAAAGCCCTATTTGGTTGTAAATTTCTCTGGCAAAAGGGATTAGTAATTCAGCTTCCCTGCTATTGATCATATTTTGGACTCTTAAAAAAAAACACAAAAACAATAAGAGGCTTTTAAGTGTCATACTCAAAACTACATGTGGAAATATTTCAAAAAAAGGCTTGGGTTTTTCTTCTTTTTTAAAAAAAATATATTTTTATTGATTTTTTTTTTTATAGAGAGAAAGAAAGAGGGATAGAGAGTTAGAAACATCAATGAGAGAGAATCATTGATCAGCTGCCTCTTGCACACCCCCTCCTGGGGATGTGCCTGCAACCAAGGTACATGCCCTTGACTGGAATCAAACCCGGGACCTTTCAGTCCGCAGGCTGACACTCTATCCATTGAGTCAAACCGGTTTCGGCATGGGTTTTTCTTCTGCTAAAGGTCTTCTGCTCCATGTTCAGAAGCAGCACATAGTAAGGTCTTATTGGAATAATATATTAAGGCCCTATTGGAAAAGCCATGGGCTTGGGGGGACTGGCACTGGAGTTGGAGTTGGGTAGGGCTTATGACTTAGGCCAGGCATTTGATCTTTTGGGGACGTAGCTCCTGTATCTGAGAAAGTGGGGATCATTATTAGAATCTTGTCCTAGTCAAGGTGAATTGAAAACTAAGGACACAACAACAATAACAACAACAAAAATCCTCTATGTAAATTGTTTCTTACATAATGGGATCCTTTAAGAAACTGTCAAAATAGAGGGTGATGGCTTATACTTCCCTGATTTTATAAAAGAGAAAAGTGAGAAAAAATCACCATTCATTACTCTCATACAATGGGTTGGACACAGTGCTGAGCACTTTAATTATTTAATCTCTACAACCACTCTGTGAAAGATACTATTTTCATTTTCATTTTATGAAATAAGCTCAGAGAGGCTAAGTAATTTTCCCCACTACACACAGTTGGGAAGTGGTAAAGATTTGAACTCAGGTCCCTACTAACAACTAAGTCCGTGCCCTGTTTGGACCCATAAATAGTGCCAGTTAAAGACTGTCCTGCCCATTCAGTGGTTGAGCACTGACCTATGAAACAGGAAGCCACAGTTTGATTCTTGGTTAGGGCACATGCCTGGGTTTTGGGCTTGATCCTCAGTAGGGGGGGTGTACGGGGTAGCTGATCAATGATTCTCTCTCATCATTGATATTTCTTTTTTCTCTGTCTCCCTTCCTCTCTGAAATCGATAATAATGTATTTTAAAAAAGACTGTCCTTCCAGGCTTTTCCAGCTTCATCTATGAGCCTCATGCACCCTACATATCTTAATATTGAAGTGAAAAATGGAACATTCTTATTGTGAAAGTTCATGGAATTCTTAGGTTCATAGAACAAATTGTGGGAGCCCCCTGTCTTGGCAGCTTTGAACTCTTAGATCCCTACATGTAGCAACTGTTAGGTCTGGTGCATGACTTTTTAATACCTTTCTCTTTGTACACATAGATACACATGCATTTCTTTATTTTACATATAATGGGATTATAAATTTTATTCTACAACTTGTCTCTTTTCCTTAAGAGTATACCAAAGAGAGATTTCAAGCAGTATCTATAAATGCATCTATTTATTTATAATGATGACATAGGAATGTATCATAATTTATTTAACCTGCCTCTTTGGAGCATTTAAGTTGTTTCCAATTCTGCAATTAAAGTCAGTGCTGCAGAGAACATCTGTGTACATCAATCTTTGTGGACATATGGGGAGCATTTCTCTCAGTTGTATTTCTAGAAGTCAGATTTCTGGGGCAGAGAATATACACATTGTAAATTTGGATAGTAATGAACAATTTTCCATAAAAAAGACTGCACCAATCTATGCTACCGTAGATGTATACATCATAGTATGTGCCTGTTTTCTTCCATTCACAACATATGATCTTTTCAGTCTTTTAATTTTTCTGTCAGTTTTTTTTATGAAAAATTATTTTATTATCCTTATAATTTTCACTTCATAGTGAGGTAAAATAAGTTTTATATGTTCATTGGCCATTTGTTTATCTTTTGGTAAAGTAACTATTCATATATTTTGATCATTTTTCTGTTAGGATATTTAAGACACTCTATATTTTTTTGTCATTGATACATTTAAGTACCCTGGCTTGGTCAATTGGTTACTCTTTTGCCTAAGTCACTGCAGCTTGAGGAAATAATGCAAACCCACAGGGACAGTGGATGAATTAGCCATAGTACCTGTGGTGGTGCCCGGGGCCAGTGTCCTCAGCAGCCAGCTTCTGTAGGGGGAGCCTTGGGCTGTTTCTTGCTGTTTCACCTCCCTTTGTTCCTGCCCATGTCCCATGCTTCCCATTGATATAAAAAGATACCCGCTGACCTTCCCAAAGCTTCCTCTGGTGAAAGTTAGCCAGAGATGATTTCTATTGAGAGCCAGCAAAAGACTCCAAAAGTTCTTGTTACCAACAAAAGAGTGGATCACAGTCCAAAGACTTTCAGGGAGATGAGGAAGACATGGAATTGTTTATATAGCATGAATCGGGGGAAGGAAATGAAAATCCTATTGATACTCAAAGATTTGAATTTGGCAGTATTTGGCAAGAGATGGTCAAACAATTTTTTACTGTGTAAAGTTATGTAAATGATTACTTGTGGTGGCCTGAAATGAAGTGTCTATTGAGGAGAGAGAGTGTCTGTTAGAGGACTTTTGGCTGCTCTGTAGATAACACTATTAAAATCCAGTTGTATATAACGGACAGTTGACAACATCATAATCACCACAATGCACCTAGGATAGTGTTGTGGCTATAACTGTGTGTGTTTTTATTGTCTTGTCTCAAATTTTTACATCCTGTATCAAATGTGAATGTTTCTCAATAAAAAGCTATGACTGTTTCCAGTTATACAAATAGAGAAATCAGCAGCAGGGAGTGAGTTTTGGTTGAATTTTTATCAAATTGCATTAGAAATGGTGACAATGTCCACATGCGCTTGTCCAGTAAATATTCAAGATCAAGGCTAAAAATATAGATTTGAATATTATCATCAAGAAGGTAAGGAGACAGTCGGTGGTAGGGAGAGAATGGTTAGTGAGATAAAGTCTTAGAAATTTGGAAGTGGAAAGATGGAATGAGGCAGGAAGATAGCTAGAGGCACATGGCAACCAGGTGAAGTGTTTCTTTTCTTGTTTCCAAAAGATGGGAAAGGTTTGTGAAAGTTTTAAGTTAGAGCTAATGAGGAGGAATTAAGGTTATTTAAGAGCAAAATGTAGAGAGAGGACCTCAATGTGAACTATGAAGTCAGGAGAAGAATGACTGCCTTATAACTTCCTATCAGGTTTGGGCATGGCATATATAAGACACTTTGCTCAGAGTAAGTTTGGTGAAGTGGGAAGGATTTCATATATATATATATATATATATTTTTTTTTTTCTAACTTTTCCTTGGATCAGACTGTCTAAATCATCTAGGGCTGTGAAGTGGTGCTGTTGCCTGCCCCCTTTGGCAAAAACAATAAAATCCCAAATCTGGATTCTCTGTGGTATACTGTTTATATGTGATGCATTTTGCTTCTTCAGTTATACTGGCAAAATAAGGGGGGGAAAATGCAAGCATTTCTTGGCAGAAAATTAGGAAAATGAACTTGTCAACTGCTGAAGTATTGTTAGAGTGCTTGGGTTTGGATTTGCAGTGTTTGATGTCACAATTAATTTATCATTGTCAAAGTATGACTTCCTGCTTTTGACCCCACACCAAAAAGGCGTAAAAGAGTTTGTGAAGAAAAGCTTCTTGGAAGTCAAATGGCTCATCCAAAACAGCATTTTAATGATTTAAGTAAAAAAATGAATCAGAAACATGTGGATTTAATTTCCCTTAGAATTCACATGGGTTTGGGACTTAAAGGAAAATAGTACTTGGCATAATGTGTTTAGGATTTGGTTAAACTCAAAACATTTGAAAAACTCTTTGGAACACTGGATGACTTCGAAATGTGGGCATGGTTACAAAACCCCCATCCTTAGTGGCACTGTTTAAACATTCTATCAACATGCTTCAGTTTTCAAAAGGCTTAATTAGAATAAAGTCAACAAATTTTATTGATTGCCTACTATGTGCAATCAATAAAGTAGAGATCCACAGTTTACCCCATTTCACAGCTGGAAATCCCCACACAAAGTCAGAGTGGGCCACTCGTTTGGTCTTTAAGGGAATTAGAATTCTATTACATCAGCCATTCCTATTCATATTGTCTGCTGTCGGGAGCATGAAAGAGAAAAGTTATGCTATATGGTACTGAGCTGGTAATCAAGCATTGATTTGGGGTTTTAAGCCATTACTTTAAAAGGTCATTTTGGCATGTGCTGAAAAGGCAATGCATGCTTAAAATGTTACATTGGGGACGTCAATTAAAATATGTAAAGACCATGAAAATGAGGCAAACCAATGGTTGGCAGAGTAACCTCTTTGCAGTTGCAACCCCAAACTAATCCAAATGGCAAGCCCAATTGTTAGCCTCTCAGCAGCAAGGGGATTTGTAATGAAACCCACAGAGGTTGTGCCCGAAATGTACTCGTATTATTTATAGCCAATTATATGAGTCCCAAAAGCTGAGTGACACCTAGGGAGATAATTGAATTTCTTAGACTTCTCTCTTTACACTCACTACCATGATCAGAAAAACACAATGTTGAATGCTCCTCTCTCTTAGGGTGAGACCATGCAGTCCCTGTAATTGGATAAGTCTCCAGAGAAAGCTGGCTTCTCCATTGCATTTTACAAAGAGCTAAATTTATGGAAAGTTTGCCTCAATTTTTTGGGAATAACTTTTTCAAGAGACAATAAGATGCAACTTGAAATAATCTCTCTCTCTCTCTCTCTCTCATCATTTTTTTTACCCAAGGAAGTTTATGATCCTTGTACATACAAAAGCACTGCTTAAGATAGTCACCTTACAAGGTCTAAGCTACATGAAAAGAATCTTTAGAAAAGGAAAATATTAGTTGTTGGAATAAAAAGTAAAATGTAACTCAAAGAAAAATCCCCCCACCCTCAAAAAAAAAATCCTAAATGATTGTGGATGCCAAACAAACCCTGGGAGAAGCTATCATATTCAGTGTCCCAGTTAATTGTGATGAACTTAGATAACTAGTCCACAGGTTATAAAAAGACAAAAATGACAGGCATGTTGACTTGTGAGAGATACTGAAAAATATCTATCTACATTCACATAAAAGTTTATATAGCTCTTCTAATCTCCCTTCATTTGTGGTGCTCCATCTGACATTCTTGGCAAACTTAGGAGGAAATCAACTGTAGATATAATATCCATCACTTTAATTCAGCAAATTTGAGATCCTGAGATTTGAGACTATTAGAGGAAGCAAAGCAGTATGTCTTTCATTAAAGGAGGCAGAGAGGTTAATGGAGACTTCTGCATTACTCAGCGCCAGGCTTCTTATGATCCTTAGCTGGAGTTATATTATTCTCATCTGCTCTGCTGAGGAGAAATGAAAACATCCCCCACAAACTTGAGTAAATAGACGGGTGTTTAGAAGGTAAGACCTTCCTTGGTGTTGCTAAAATCCTTATAGAATCTCTCTGTTTGATTTGCTGCTTCTGCTGCTGCTGTGAAATTACCAAGAGAGGTACCAGTGGCCTTTTCTTCAAGGAGAGAGAGAGAGAGAGAGAGAGAGAGAGAGAGAGAGAGAGAGAGAGAGAGAGAGAGAGAGAGAGAGAGAGAGAGAGAGAGAGAGAAGCCAATGAACACAATACAGGCAATATGCCTATTACCAGTTATAGAAAACATTTCATTTATTCAATTAATTATATAATTAGTCTAGTTGTTCATGGCACTGGTTATACCCCATGAAAGGCTTTCTTTTAAGGAAAGAATATATATGTATTTGGGTTATGAATTAAAACCCCCTTTCCCCTCCTTTCTTATTTCCACATAAATTAATTCTAATTTAATATACTAACAGGTGGTTCCACTTCAGGCTGAGCAGATGTTAGGCTGAATGAATGGAGACCCCTCTTGTGTTCAATATATCCCTGAGCTCTTTCTTTCTTTATCTCTTCACTTCTCCCTTTTCTTCCCCCCTCTTTCCGTTTCTGCCAGATTGATGAGCAGCTATAGTATAAGCTGTTTTGTTTGAGCAATATGAATATTGATGACTGACATGTGCTGATTTTAGATGTATTAGTGACATTCATAATCCTGAAAATGTAGACATTTTTCACCAGATAATGAGATACAAGATAGCCATACCAGGAAATTTCCTTCACGGTGCCTATAAGTAGATAATTTCTATTACTTTGCAGATGGAAGCTTATTCCTGAAGAAGTGAAGGGAAAATATAGTATTAGATTTACAATTCAGAAAACCCATATGTGGCTCAGAAGTCTGACATTCTACTTCAGTGACATCATTGACTCCCTTTTTGGTCATTTCTGAGAAATAGTCCCTCCAGTTTAAAAAGAATAGATTCCCATGCTTTCTTGCTCTTTAGGTTTAACTTATAAATGATTTCGTGTTCTTTCTCAGTTTCACAGAGACTTTGTAAACAATGGGGCATAAGAAGTGAATCAAAAGAGTTGATTTCAATGCCAATGCATCCTCTCATAATTGTTTATCCATGAAAAAAAATGCCTTCTGACCATATTAAAAACTAGAGTCCCGGTGCACAGATTTGTGCACTGGTGGGGTCCCTTGGTCTGGCCTGTGGGGATAGGCCGAAGCTCTGGGTGGCCAGGGAGGAGCTCAGGCCCGGTACTGCGCCACTCCTGCTCATCCTGGTCCATCTACACCTGCTGCCACCACCACTCAGTAGGCTCACTGCCACTCCGCTGCGGTCTCTGTGCACCTGTCCTAGAGTGATACTGGTGGGCCCATGACCAAGAAGTGGTTGTGGGCTCATACCCAGTCAGTCTCAATGCCAATCCAAATCCTGGTCCCTGTCCAGGTGGAGGAGGGATCTGTAGGGGGAGAGGATTGCATCTCCACAGTTGTGCTCACCAGCCATGAGCCCAGGGTCTGGCACCGTTGGTCAGCTGAGTGGCGCTCCTACTGTGGGAATGCACTTACCACTAGGGGGTAGCTCTTGCAGTGAGTGTCTGCCTCTAGTAGTCAGTGCATGCCATAGCCACCGGTTGACTGGTTGAACAGTCAACTGGTCGACTGATCACTTGGGCTTTTATATATATAGAAAATGATCTTTAGGTAAAAACTATTTTTTATTTTTATATTAAAATCACGTGTGTATTTATGCTTCTGACATAATTTCATATTATATTTAAGAAAGATGTATTTTCTGGATCCTACTTCTGATGCTTTGCTAAAATGTACCTGTAAGCTTACAGCATGTTCTTGGCTTCTGCAAACTTTGATAAAAGCCATTTTCTTCTCGCGGGATCAGCCAGATATAGCTGAGACAGTGCTTATGAGAGAAAAAAGTTACCTTTAGTCATTGATCATCAGGATTTGGATAAGGCTGATACTATCCATCCCATTCTTGGCTTTCCCAGTTTCATTCTCATTCTTCTGGCTTAGCCTTTACTAGGAAAGGAAAATATGAAGCAAAACATATAGATGTGATTTCTCTTAGTGTTGGGATGGTTCTCAGTCATCTTAGACTTTTCTTGCATATCCCCTAAGTGTAAATTCCACTTCTATCACTGTCTCTGGGAAGTTTCTGACACGAACTTGTGTATCAGATATTATTTGTATATGCAAATCTGTGTGTTTTTTTTCCACTGTAAAATGGAGTTGTCAGGACTTGGGGAGAGTGAATGCAGAGGGTTTTAAGAACAACAGGTTAGTGTGTAATCCAGAGTGAGGTATGGGAGAAAATTCTGCCAGAGGCCAACTGGGAATAAAAGCCCATAATTCCTCTACTTTCTCTGATCTTATTCTGCCTCTTAAATATCATTTATCAATCACACCCTGATTTATAGTGTTTCTAACCTTGACTTTACCTGTCAGATTTACAATATACCTGTTGTTGATTTGAAGGTGTGAATCTCATCTCTTATATTCTTTACTTGACTTCCTGTTTGCTGCGCCAATTGTTTCCTAAATCTTGACCTATGAGTTCTTGACTCCAGGCTGATACTTGACTTCAGCTCTGATCAGTTTTTCCTAACAAACTCAGGATCAAGGACATGAGATCTGCCCCCTGGTGGGGACAAATGTCCTCTGAAGATCTCTCAGATGATCTATCGATCTATCTATCTATCTATCTATCTATCTATCTATCTATCTATCTATCTGGCTAAGTGACGATCTAACAGTCTGACCAGTAGCTATGACATGCAATGACCACCCAGGACTAGAAGATCAATGCTGGAGCTGCTGAGCTGCGGTGACTTGGCAGCAGCAGTTCTCAGTTGATGCACCCGGGAACCAAAAAGGAGGGAGCCTGATTCCAGGGTGCATCACCCAAGAACCACCCTCTTGCAATCTGGGACCCCTTGGGGAATGTTGAAGAGCTGATTTCAGCCTGATCCCTGCAGATCAGGCCAAGGAACCCACCTGCTGGAAGGACCCTGCTCACTCTGCAGATGCCCTTCAAGCCAGGGAGGTTGGCTTCAGGGCATGTCTGGCCCATCTCATCTAGTCCTACCCTGCTGACCACTTTCTAATGAATTTCCTTTCAATGTGCACCGGGGCATTAGTATAGAAATAAGGACACTATTAAGTACTTGCAATGTTCTAGGCTTTGTGATAGGAATTTTATATACATTATCTCTACTCTTATGTGATATCTCTAATCTATTGAAGTGATGTAGTGCAATGGTAAGTGGAGTTTGGATCCAAGGATTTGAATTCTGATCACACTTAGCTAATGGTGTGTCATTGGGCAAGTTACATAAATTGTCTTCAGTTTTTTATTTAATTAATCTGTAAAATGAGGATAATAATAGTGTTAATTTATATAGTTTTTGCTATAATGAAATTATTTAAAACAAGGGATGTGCTTATGATAGTCTCTGGCACAGAGAAAAGCCTAATAAATATTAGTTATTATTATAACTATTTTGGTCAATGTTTTTTGGAAGTATAGTGCATTAATAGCACCCTTTATTTGGTAGAGTTACTTTGTTTAGATTATGTTCAACTACTTATTTAAGTAAAGAAAGTGTAGGTTCTGTTTTATTTTGAATAGCTATGTACAATTATTTTGTTTACAATGGGAAGTGAAGTCATGATGATATCCTGATGATATTGCTATTTACATTCTTTCTGCTTCCCATGGAATTCTTCAGACAAACAGGAATAGTTTTTGTTCTAGCAAGAAAAGAATTAGAAAACAAAAGCACAAACAAAAAGCGAAAAGCTGGCATATTACCTAAATCTATAGCAAATTTGATCCTCTGGATGGATATGATTAAGCAAAACTCAGAATTCCATTTAGTGATATCAAGTATCTTCTGATCTACTGACATTTCTACTCCTAAAGTATCAGGATCCAATTTTAACTAAACATAATAAAAAATGGTGAATGTATAAAATTCTACAGAAATGATGCATTCCACAAGTGTTTATTGAGTACCTACTCTGTCCTAGGCACTCTCCAACTCTGGGGGTTCAGCTGTGAACAGACAAACAAGGTCGGTCTCCTCTTGCTGCTTTCATTCTAAAGGGAGAAATGTTACAATGAACGGCACAAAAGATGGTGATGTGATGGCGATTGATGGGGTAGATGGTTGGGCACTTCTTTAGATAGGGTGGCCGAGGAGATGGTAAAAACTGGCCAGCCATGTGAAGACCTGGGAGCTGAGGGGGTGCAAGCAGAGACCACTTACATTCAAGCACATGCCCTGAAATGGAAATGAGCATGGTCCATTGGAGGAAAGAAAAGACACCAGTGTGGCTGGAAGGACAGGAGAGGTGGGCCATACTAAAAGTTTAGATTTTTAGTGAAATAAGAAGTTACTTGAGAATTTTAAGCATAGGAGTCATATCCAATTTCTTACTTTTTACTAAGTTCACATAGCTGTGAGGAGAATGGATGGTAGTGGGGCAGGTGTATCATCAAGAAGACCAAAGAAGCCCAGCCGGCACGCCTCAGTGGCTGAGAACTGACCTATGAACTAGGAGGTCATGGTTTGATTCCCAGCTAGGGTGCACACCCGGGTTGTGGGCTCTATTCCCAGTCGAGGGTTGTGGCAATTGTCTAGGTAGAGGCGTTAGGGTCTGGGCCTAGAGCTGTCATGTGGGAGACTTGAGTAGCAAAGGTTCAGGATACACACTGGAAACAGAGCTTGGCAATAAACTGGAATTTCAGATGTCAGGGAAAGGACCTAAGAATGATTCTTAAAAATTTGGCTTGACTGGTGGGGTGGATGATGCTACCATTTCTTTAGATGGTGGAACAGTAAGGAGCAAGTTCAGGAGGAAAATCAAATGCTTCATTTTGATTCACTTATTTTTAGAATGTTATGGACCAAACATATCTGTGACTATACATAACATTTTCCCCTAATCTATCTGTAGTATAAGGGTAAATTTAGGGTGTAGAGTATATGAATAACCAAGTAGCTTAGGAATAAAAAAATACCATAGAGACTTGACAAATAAAACATGCAATTAAAGTCTATCTTTGCTCTTTGGAAGGATAAAATATGTCATTTGTTTAAAGATAATATACTTTCTTTTACAGGGTAGCCATTGATCATTTCAGTGTTTTTCCTGCCCACTTTCACATACCTATTGTTCTTCAAGACTTACGTTGTTGTCAGATTTTATTAACACATTTAATCCTGAATATTTTTATCATATTTTGAGTTGATGTAGATATCCATAATTAGATAGCAAGTGGCTACTAACAGTGTTAAAATGCAGTTCCTAATAGCCAGCAACAATTTTATAGTAGTTCTGTCTTCATTATGGTCTTTAGGGTGAATGTTATCATTGGATCCTTCTAGGCAATAAGTTCAGGGAGATTTTGAGCCCAATGCATATGTTACGTGTATCAATGAACTAACTTTGCAGTCATCACTTCATCTATAGTTTTTAGCTGCCTTTGATTTTTATTACATACCTTTTCTAAATATATACTCAAATGCTATATTATTTTGCATTAACTTTAGATACAACTGCTTTTGGTATATTAAAATGTACAGAAACAATGAGCTTCTATCATTTAGAACATAATGAAACACTAAACTTCCCTTATTCTCATATTTAGGTAAGGATTACATTACAGGCTTAATTTACTTATTTTAAAAAAATCCCATCTAAGTAGACTGCAATGCATGCAAAGATATGTGCTGTTTATAGAAATAGCATGGAGGTTAATTCAGACCATTTCATGGAAATGGTTTATGTATTGCAATCATGAGTCAATACACAGTGCTCTCTAAATTTAAAACAATGTAAATTAGCCAAGCCAATTTAATTCTTGCCAAGAAAAAATATTCTTTAAAGCCATGTTTTTAAGTTTATTAGGTTATGCTCAACTATATTCTGCAACTAATAACTGAGAGGATTTATTGAATTTTGAAACCCTACTGATTATAAGTTATGTTTTTAAAGTTATTTAAACAAGTTAAATATGTTTATAATAATTTCATTTCCAATGTGACATCTAACTAATGAGAAAAAAATAAGGCTGGGAGAGAATTGGAGTTTGTTTAATCTTTTTCTGGCCAAAGCCAAGTTTAAATCTTGCCCAAATGCCACTTCTCAATCACAGTTTTAAAGGATTAAACATGATTATAGTGGTATTTCTTCCCTTCTCTGATACACAAGTTCGTGTCAGAGCTATCTTGAAAACTGCCATTGAGTTTCACCCTTGAGGTGAGAAAGTAGCTTGTTGAGTGGGTATTTAGTTCAAGGAAGAGCAGATATATTTGCTTAATATAAATTGGGTGGCACTTACAACTAATGTGTTCAACTTCCTTTATGCCAAATTTATGTGGATATTTTGGACTATAAGCAGATGACTTATGTCAGCGATTTGAATAGGGTTTTCTGTGCTTAAGATATTTTTCTTAATAAGCCTAGTTTTCTGCTTGTTTCAATTTAGGAGAAAAGTCTAATTTAGCTACAATGACTTTAAAACTGATCTAACTAAGCATATAATTTGCAGTAGTTTCTTCCTTTACATTTTGTTAAAATTTGGGCTCTGAGATAAAAAAATTTGTGGTTTAGGATTTTTCTTCTCTTTTTGGTTCAGGTTCTAATTCAAATACAGTTTCTTTACTGTTATCTTTCCTCTTATTTTTTCTTTTGGCATCTCCTGTGAGGAGAATCCTGTCTTCCAAGGACAACTTCAGTTTTATTTAATTCTAAGTTCTCTGTATCACGGTTGTCTCCAATTCCTGATTAAACTATTGGGCTTGATTACCTCCCAATGTACACTTGTATTTATGTCCTAGATATTTTGAATTTGGATCCCAAAAATATGGTTGCTATATTCTGAGCTTGTTTTCTCCATCTCAATGTGAATGTGGCAGGGTCTTGGCCGGTGTCCTCTGTGCTTTGTCCTTCCCTTCCTAACCTGATGCTTCACCTGGCTGTTCTGTTCCCCTGCCCTTCTGTAGGCAAGCCATTGATATCCTTTCTAGGTCAAAGGCACCCTCGTCCAGAGTCCTGTCAGTAGCGATAACTGTCTGCTTCCGTGTTCATGGAAGAAGAGAGTGTTACTGGAAGTGCTGACTCAGCCATCCTCATGTGGTTTTTAAAGGAGATTTTGGAGAAATTAGCTGCTGGGAAGCTATTTCTTAAAGAATTTTTTGAGCCCTGTACTGGTGATAAACCTGCCACCTGATAAGTACGAAATAGTAGTTATACATTTTCAAGATAGGCCATAGCAAAAAGGTGGTCATTACATGCCACCAAAGGAAATGAATTTGACTTGGGGGCTTTAGATATGAAGCTCATTAGAAAGCACACTTTAAGGGTGCTGGAGGGTATTCCACAATAGTTAGCTTGTTCCTACCAGGGAGGATTCCTGACTTAGCATGGGAAGTAAGTACTTGGAGTTATGGATAGGTTGATATGCCAGATTCCCCTTAATTTGTTATATAACCACTTGCTATATGCTATGAACTATGCTGAGAGTATGGAATAGGATATAGAATAATAAAGCCACAGACTCTGTCTGCAAGAAGTTTCACACAAGAAGGGAAAAATCAGGTAAACATATGAATACAATACAAATGATCAGATATTAGGTGAGAAGTAAGCATAGGGAGTGAGAGTATACTGAAAAGTCATTTTATTTGGAGCAAAAAGGAAATCAGTACCTTTTTTTGGGCGGTGGTGGTGGTATCAGACTTGAGCTGAGCCCTGACAAATGCATAGTGTGGGCCCAGAGAAGGAGAACATTTGGGAAGGGCTGCATAAGGGCCAGTGGCTCATAGATTAGTGAGTCCTAGAGACATTTTACAAAGAATTTGGTGGGAGATAATGATGGGGAGGAAGACAGGGGCAAGGTCATAGAGGACCTGGTAAGGAATCAGCTTGA
The DNA here is from genome assembly GCF_014108245.1 of Pipistrellus kuhlii. Classification (NCBI taxonomy): domain Eukaryota; kingdom Metazoa; phylum Chordata; class Mammalia; order Chiroptera; family Vespertilionidae; genus Pipistrellus; species Pipistrellus kuhlii. The sequence continues at coordinate 17,763,817 of NW_023425515.1, read as the reverse complement.
CATTTAGGAAATTATTTAAGAGTACCAGCCCAAGAGAGACCAGGAAAGCTGGTACTTAGGTAGTTGCAGAGTGTGGGCAGGAGGGAAGGAATGGTTTGAAGAGATGTCACAGAATAGGACAGATTTTGTCTTAGTGACTAAATGATTGCAGGAGGGGAGAGACTAACATCTTGATTTCTGGTCTGAGTGACTGGGTATTGTGGCCATTTACTTAGATGGTGATATAGTGGGACAGGCTTGGCTATATTATAACTATTGGATAGAGTCATATCAAGGGTGTTAATGCATTCAATATAGGATTAACAGAAATTCTTTTTTCTTCAGGGGTGCTTAATAACTTGATAATTCAAAGCCTCTCAGCATTTTCTTGCCTTCTCCCTCCGCCAAGATGTGCTGGTAATTGTACATGGATGTATTTATTTTGAATTTTCTGGTGGATTTTTTCTGTTCTTCAACTATGAATGTGTGTAGTTGGACACAAATATTAGCTCTGAATATACTGCTGTCTGCATTCACAGTGATTTTTCTTAGCAACTTCAGGCAACTGTCAAAAATCCCAGCAAAGCCTACAATGCCTTTTTTTTTTCTTTTAAGTCCGAGATTTAATAAATAAATATAACTGAATCATAGTGATTTTTAATGTATTATATGTGTCTATATCTCTTTAAGCTTAAAAAAATACATGAAAGAATGTGAATTGTCCCCTAGGATTCCCAAAATGGAAAGCAATAGTAATTAAGCAAAAAATAAATAAATTGACACGGATGCATTGGAACTAATATAAATCCTGTGCAATTGGCATAAAGGAATTTATTATTTTCAAAACAGAACTGAATCTCCTTTCCATTATAGATTTAATTTAAGTAACATGATAAATAGTAGTAAATTGAACTTTATTATGTATTCATGAAATGCAGTTTAATACAATTGTTATTTCTGGCATTTGTGGTTTAAAGATATTCCCTTATGGGTAGATGTTATTTTTAATGTGCAAATTCAGAAATAATGACCTCCAATTCCACTGGTGAATTAGGGCTGATATATACTCACAGACAATGAGGGTGAAATAGTCTCTGAATTCTTGAACATTTCTAGTGAGATCTCTGATCCTTTAAAAGCAGACATTAAACAAATTATTTTAAAGATTACAACTATATTGCCAGTGAAAAAGAAAGTAATGGACTAAATGTTTTCTAAAGGTTTTTAAAAGAATGATTTTTGACAAGATGTATCTGAAAGAGGGAAACTCACAAAGAATAGTTATTGAAAAATGTCTTCATTATTTTTGTTAAAAAAAAAAGAGATTAACAATTCACATGAAATGACGGCTTATTGGCAAGTTCAGAGTCTAAAATTGGAAACCCAAAAGGAGTAGATAAACAGATAAATAACAGACACCAAGTAATTTCTACAAGCCTCTCTTTCAGAGAATCAGTAGAAAACGATTCAAGCGAAAGAAACATGAGTTATTTGTCATAGCTTTATATTTAATGTAGTGTTTTTCAGCACTGAGACGTTTGTTGGATAGATAAACCAATAGGAAGAACAGTGTAAACAAAAACACACGACTTCAGGAGGCCCTCAGTTAGCGTGTCTAGTGTGAATTCCCACTAATTTTTTCATCTCTCCTTAATGACTTCTCTCCTGAAGCTTAATGTTGATGACTATTTCATCTACTTCTTTTATAAATTTTTTTTTTATTGATTTTGTACAGAGAGGAAGGGAGAGAGATAGAGAGTTAGAAACATCGATGAGAGAGAGTCATCGATCAGCTGCCTCTTGCACACCCCCTACTGGGGATATGCCCGCAACCAAGGTAGTACATGCCCTTGACTGGAATCGAACCTGGGACCCTTCAGTCCCCAAGCCGACGCTCTATCCATTGAGCCAAACCGGTCTCGGCTCATCTACTTCTTTTAATTTTTAAATATATTTTTATTGATTTCAGAGAGCTACCTCCTGCATTGGGGATGCAGCCCAAAACCGAGGCATGTGCCCTTGACTGAAATCGAACCCAGGACCCTTTAGTCTGTAGGCTGATGCTCTGTCCACTCAGTCAAACCAGGTAGGATTAATCTACTTCTTTTTAAAAACCTTGTCAGGAGACTGTTGGATGTTTGAGTCGGACCTTCATCGGATTATTTATTGTAATTTATAAAGATTAGGTTAGGCATGTGTATAAACGGAAATCTACAGCAGTTCTTCAAGAGTGTGTGGCCTAAAGTTTGAAGAATGAAGATGTTTGGGTTATCCACTTGTGACAAATGCTTGTGGAATGGGAGGCCTATTTTGAGCTCTAGGATCTTCCTTCTTCAGCATAGCTGTGGTCATCTCTGGAGAAAGGCAGATGTCTGAATGTTGAAGTTCTGTCCCAGTTTGAAGGATCATGAGTAAGGTTTCTTTAGACCTGGGTTGTTATATGCAGGTTAAGTGACCACTCAGGTGGCCCCTCTGATGCAAAGGCCGATGGGGAGGAGGAAAATGCATTATTGGAATCACCACAATGTTATCATTCTCAAAGTTTCCCTTTGAGCAGCAACCTCAGATTCACGAAGCAGAGTGCAGTTTCTTTCGTGAGGGGATAATTCAGCACAGGTCTCAGAGCCACATCCACAGTGCAGACCCCAGAATTCTGGAAAATGGAAGTTATTTTCATAATTTTTTGTTGTTGGCAAAACCTGAGCCCATCTGGACTTATTTGACAGAATAAGCTGGCCTGAAGTTACATGAGGCTATGTATAGCCTTTATCTCGTTTAGTGTAAATATGCATGCGTTTTGATTGCTGAGTACTGCTCAGACTCCACTCCGGGTGTAATATAATATATGATATGTATACTTTATTAACTTCCTAAAATTGGAAAAATTCTGAGTTCTGAAACCCATCCGTATCCCAGGGTTTTAGAGAAGAGAGTGGACTGTGGAGCTGTAACCACAAATGAGCCTTAATTTTCTTTTTTTTCTGCACACAAATACCTACTAATAACGTCCTTAAGGATAATTTGGGGAACTTAATAGTCCTTCTAAAATTTGATTTAATCTATTAATTTGCTTAGCAAAATCACATTGCACTTCGGCACATTCAGCTCTGTTGTGGTAAAATTATCACAAGTTATAAATTAGTTGAATCTGAATTAATGAGGTTTTATTATAAACACAAAGCAGCATTACTTCCAATGCCTGATTTTCATTAGTACAAAAAAAGGCCAAATAAAGCTGAAGAAGGAAAAAAAAAAAAAAAAAAAAAGAAAAGAAAGAATTTCCTACGCTGAGGACCCTGCAAGCATGTGAAGCAGTGCTGGCTTTTGTATTTGTGAGGGCTGCAAAGATGTTTGCAGTGCCTGCCCCCAGTTGCTTTGGATTAGGGCTGCCACACAATCCTTTTGGTCCTAGTGGTCTGTGCATTATTCCTGGACACCCATTTTCCTATTTTTAAGTTACTGAGGCTGAGCTTTTTCTAAAAAAAAAAAAAAAAAAGAGGAGAAAGATTATTATTATTATTATTTTTTAAAGTTTAAATTAGAGGGCAGGTGGGATGCCTGGGGTACAAAGGGCCATTTTGCAAAGTGCAGAAGCAGGTGAAGCTCAGGTAGTTAGGTTGAGCGGAGACTATTGGAGGGGCAGGAGGAGGCCGGATTTGGGCTGGGAGTCCTGGACTTGCCCAGAGCTGAGACCCATTGAGCTTTCAGATCAGTTCTGCCGCGCTCTGCTTATTTGCAGAGAGGAGAACTGTGTGCTGAGTTCCTAAGGAGAAGGAAGTTTCCTGCCTTTTCACGGTAACCCCCCACCTAAATACTACACGATAATTCCTTTATTAGACCAAAGTGGTTTTTATCTTGGAAGCCCTCAGGCTTGCTTCCAGAGCTGTGCCTCTTTTAAAGCCTCGGCCAGCTCAGCCTTCTCACCCTCCTTGCTTGTTCTGGACTCTTCCTTTGTGGTTTCTCTTTCAAGGGGATGTTGTCACTGCTCTTTCCCCAAAAGCACACGCTCAGACAGAAGGGCGGTCAGGGGCTGCCCGCTCCTCGCTGGAGGGATTGGAGGAAGGTGTTGGTGTGAGCAGCTGGGCTGTTTGTATCAAATACGCTGGAGCAGGGGCCCCCAGAACAAGGACCTCCCAAACACCGAGGAGGTCCCGAGAATGGCTGGAGACCAGCTCACCCATGGAGAGGCTGTTGCAGCTGGACTGACTTCTGTGACGGAGCTGTCTTCAGTTCTGCCGGCAAACTGCAGGCCTGGCGTAGCCACGCACACAGGGTGCCGGTGTTTCGCCAGGTAGTTGCTTGGAAGCCAGCAGGAACGTGCAGGCCTGATGGGTATAGGATGGAGTCTTTACAAGGCTTTCTTCCTGCGAAGGATGGGGAAACCCCTGCCAACAAAGAGGCCGCGCTCGGGGTCCTATTCCTTGGTTAGAATCTTCATTACAAGAGGCGGACAGAATATAGGCAGAGCAATATAGTCCAAGCTCTCAGAGGGAGGTTATGACATGAGAACTCATTATACTGTAATTAAAATAATAGCAAATTTGCCAGAAAATGTAAACTAGTCATTGGGGGGTATTAAAGAGAGAGAGAGGGTTGGGTTGAAAGCAGGGGAAGCAGGCATTGCTGGGAGAGTTTGGCCCAGGCCCAGGCAGCCTTCAGTTTGCTTCCCACACTGCTCTTGGTTATCGTTTGGAACAAAATCAAACAGGCTAACTTCGTTATGTCTTATTTACAAAAATCAGTGAATCCCCCGTGGCCTCCAGGATGGAGTCTGGCATACAAGGCTCTTTCTATGCTGATTCTAACCCAAATCTCTGCCTGATCTCCCATCGCTTCCTCTCTGCCCATTGCTGAGTTCATTTGCACAAGAAACTATGAGGTCTAGGTTGCCAGACCTTTGCGTGCCTTGGATACAAATCTGTTTCTTACTCCCACTTTCTCCTGCTCTTGGCATGTTCCACCTTCATCCTTCAAGGCTATGGTTCAAATACCACCTCCTCAGTGGAGTCTTTTCATTCATTCATTCATTCATTCATTCATTCATTCTTTCATTCATTCAACAGAGAATCATTAAGCAGAGTCAGGCAGTGTGCTGGGACTGAGGGTGAAGAACAGTGATAGACAAGATGGTGACGTTTCTGACTCTCTGGAGCACTGGTTTTATTAGGAATCTTGCTAATCAGGAATAGAGTGCCAGAGGAAATTACTGTCAAGATGAAAGCTGAAGGTCTAGGAGGCCCTCTCCAAGGGAATGTTTGGTGGTGTGCACCAGACAAAGCAGTATCACAGCCCTTCGTACATTGCTTGCTGTGATCCAGACAGTCTTCTGTCATGCCATGGTGTAGTGATCTCTTTGTTGTCCCCTGTTTCATTTCTACTCTGTGAGCTCCTTAGTAGTGAGACCCAAGGCTTAACTTCTTCTGTGCCCACAGAGTCTAATTCAGTGCCTAGCATCACAGACTGTGGCTCAACTGGGTAAGCAGGAACTGGAGAGTGTCATAGGAACTACGATGACTGCAGTCATATCTTGGGACCAGCCAGATCACAGTATTAGTGATTTTACATAAACTAAATGGCAATATTATTTATTTTTGCTTTATTTTATCAGCTAATAAAATAATTTTTAAAAGTTTTCATCACTTGGAGATGGAGACACTGCCTCTTGAATCTTTGTGACTTTATCCCACCACCTGGATTTAGTAGTCCCTTGATAACCACTGCCGGGCCACCAGGAAATCTTGCATCAGGTGCTGTTAGAAGAATGATAATCACTGGCTAGATCAGGAATGGAGTTATGAGACTTCCCACGTTATAAGCTAGGGATGCCTCAAAATGCTGTGGGTGCCCTGAATGGACAGGAATGGAGAGAGGATCAGAGACCAACAGATACCCAGATGGCCTGCCATAGCATCAGTAGATGGTGCCAGCAAATCATAGGGCTGCATGCTCTGAGAAGCCTCTAAGGAAAGAGTCTTTTTCTGGGAACAGACAGTGGGATTTGGTCAAGGGGTCAGTGGATAGATGTCTGAAGGATCCAGACCACTTCATGTGCATGTGCATAGTTGTTCTAAGTGTCATTTTCTTATAATGGGGGCCTGCCTAGATTTGTTATAATGGTCTTTTGGGACTTAGCTTTTGTCCTGAGATGCAAGAAAACCAGCCCCTTTGAAACTTTACAGAGAAGATGGTAGAAATTTCATCTTATTCCTATGGCCCTTCCTACCATCCAACACAGCAGTTGGGTTCCCCTCACCCAAGGAACACCCTCTTTTCATTAATATTGGCTTAGTCATTCCAGTTGTTACTGATTTACTCTCAGACAGGAATGATAATAAAAAACAAACAAACACACAAACTTTTGTTCTTTTAGGTACAAGTTTTGGTCCACAGGTAAGGGCAACACTTCAAACTCCTAAGCCTGTGTGCCCATGACCAACCTTAATTCTCTTCCGTATTAAGGATACAATAAGCAGGTCAGACTTGGTATTTTAAAATCCAGTTGAAGTTAAGCAGAGTACAAGAATAAAATTTACCAGGAAAACTAACTTACTACACAAATGAAGAGGAATTCTGTAATTTATTGAGCCCATGAAATCCATAAAAAGTAATGAAGGGAGGATTGAGTTTCTATTTTGGCATAGGTACCAAGGGTCCTTTCCTGACTGAAATGCTTGTGCAGCCCTCAAACTTGAGAATCACTCAAAGTTTCTCTATAAAGAGTGCAAATTAGGTGACACACTATCTTCTAAAGTTTTTGTGAGATAATGGTTAATCATTTGCTATTGTTTCTAATAGGGAAATTGGAACCAGGATGATTTTCTGACTAAAGTCTCAATGGGTATTCTAATCAGCAAACGTTTTTCTGGTTGAAGCATTTAATGGCTGAGGTGTAGAACCATATTTAGTGGGATGAGGGAATATGTGATAAATTTTTAGTACGTATTTAGTTGCATAAATAAATGCAAAAATGCAAAAAAAAATAAAAATCCCAGCTTCAGTGGGTTCTCTTTCACCAAGAATGCAAATTTGCATTTTGAACATGAAGGGGCAAAGTTTGATCATTGGAGAGACACACATTTCAAGGATCTCAGGATCCTGACATGCCAAAGATGACAAGTTGTTTTTTCTCAAAGGGTTAAGATAGTAGATGTATTTGCCTCCCTGGAATTTTACAAGAGGAGAAGAATTAGACCTCTGGACACTTCAGGCACACCTACAATTACATCAATTCAATAGAATGGAGAACAACTTATTCCTTGCCTGAAACTATTTTTGAAAAGGGCATGTGTGATAATTTAATAGTGCTTTTATGGTGGAAAAATTTAAAGTGGCTGAAGAGCCAGGGTAGTGTTGGGCTGAAAAGTGTTTACTGGTCTTGAATAGCTCATAGGTTCTTAAATCTGTGGCTCATTTATACGCATGGTTGGACCGTCCAATCCACATGTGAAACTTGAGGGAATTATCTGCTCCAAAATGCAGATTTTGTTGCTGAAAAGGACCCAAGCACACACAATTCAATGGTTTCTTTAAAGATTTTATTTCCTTCTTGTATATGCCTCATGCAATTTGGGTTTCTATGGAAAGGACACATATTGCTTGAGATTCAACCCTCTCCACCTGGATGCTAAGCCTCTACTTCTCTCTGCCTTAGTTTGTTCATGTTTGACTTCTGACATTTCTTTCTCTAATCCTCACCCAAGGATATGCTCTTATCGATTTTAATATATATTTTTTTTATTGATTTCATAGAGGAAGGGAGAGGGAGAGAGCTAGAAACATCAATAATGAGAAAGAATCATTGATCAGCTGCCTCTTGCGTGCCCTCTACTGGAGATCCTGCCCAAAATCTGGGCACATGCTCTTGACCAGAATTGAACCCAGGACCCTTCAGTCCACAGTCCAATGCTATATCCACTGAGCCAAACCAGCTAGGACTGCTTTTATTGACTTTAGAGGGAAAGAAACAGAGAGCAGGAGAGAGAGATGGAGAGGAACATTGATGTGAGAGAGAAACATCAATAGGTTGTCTTCCCTATATACTCTGACCAGGTATCAAAACCACAACCTAGGTATGTTCCCACACTGGGAATTGAACCCACAACCTTTTGGTGTATGGGACGATGCTTCAACCAATTGTGCCACCAGGCCAGGGCAACCCCTGATACCTTATTTGGAAAGTTGAGACTATTCATTTCTCAATCCCTCTCTCCTCAAGAAGTGCTTTTCTCCTGGCCTCCCTGAACTCTGTCTTCCCCATGCATTTGGTTATGAAGATATAATTTTTTGGGATGGCCACAAAAATTATACACTTGATTAAAATTGAAGGAAAAGATCATATCAGAGCAATATTTTATTTCATATGATTTTCATCATTTTTTAGAGAAGCTTCTGGGGTTAGGCTCCTACATCCTCTTCAGACTCATACATTATGGATGAGGTACAGCTGCGACCAATAAAGATCTTTCATTCAGAGTGAAAACAGGTCCCCTCAGCGTGGCCCAAAGGCCTGCATGAGACAGGAGGGGCTGACACCTTCTGGCACATCTCTCTGATGGGTCTTCCAAAAATGTGCCTCTTTTGTCTGGTTCTTACTTTATCTTTTCTCCTGTTGTGTTAGCCCCTAAAACCCACCCCTCTCCAAGCCTAAATCCTGATGCATTTAAAAGCAACATGAAAAATATAAAACAATAGTAATGCTCACGCCTGCAAATGAAGAATCAGAAAGCCCTGAGATACCCATCTAGCCCCAGAATTAATTTCTGAGTACTACATTTTTTAAGTCACTGTGCATGAGGAAGGGCTAATGCTCTCCTGACGTCAGGGGACCATTTACATTGTGGGGAATGGAAAGAGAGCCCTCGGAGGTTGTGCTGGGCAGCTGGTCCTAAATCCTGTATGGTTTGAATTGATTGTAGCTTTGATCAGCTGAGAGAGCAAATTAAGAGAAACCGTGCCATTCACTCAATAAATATTTATGGAGTCCCTACCTTGAGGTGTTAGATGGGGTAAGTAAGAGTTCCTGACTGCAGAACCTTTCAGGAAGAGGAAGGAATGAAATAGAAAACAGAGTCAATGGGAGCATTTGCCTAGTAGAACAAACTACTCAGGGAGCTAAGGTAAGAAGGTATTGCTCTCTGCAAAGGAAGCATGGAGAAGGTAGCATTTGAGCTGAGATTTGGGAGGTGGGAAGGTTTCCCCAGGTAGTAAGGGGGACTTGGGGGGAAAGGCAAGAACTAAGGCATAGTAAGCAGGTGGGGAAATGCAGAGAGCATTGGGGTTAGTGGCTCAACTTGTTTGAGGTGAAGCTTCCATAGGAAAAATACCTAGTATTTAGTTGGGGGAACTGCATTGCAGCACCACATTTGACCTTACCTGCATGGCCTTTAGCTCCAGAGTTACACTTACTTTCTGATCATCAGGAATAAGGGAAAGGAAGCATGGATGATTGTCCCCAACACTTCATTTCAGAATAAAGGGCTGCAATTATTCAAGGAGCTGTCCCAGAAGTGATCAATTTTCCATCCCTATTTGAATAGCACTACTATCTCATTTCTGGATATGAAATGGTCATGCATATCCAACAATCTTCTTTGATATATTCCCATCCTGGCAGAAAAAATATACCCTTGCCCCATCATCCATCTAGAAATATCCCCTTGGATAGTATTCTTCCAGTGCAGGGCTATCACTTATCTGATTGCCACTGCACTTGAGATAGCCCAGAAATGTCTTTTATTCTCCGTAAGCAAAGACCCGATCAATTTAATCTGGCCAACATCAACCTGAAAAACATATGCCGCTTTATAGGAAAAACACATGTGTATGAAACTGCCCGATCCCTCACCTTCTTCATCATTTGCAGCTCTCTTCCTGTAGGTGAGGCAGAGATTTTGCATGCCTCAGAAGTAGGCTGAATATGTTATTCTACCCAGGGAAATTACTGCTCATCCAGAAAAAGAGCCTATTTATACTGAACAGGGAAAAGCAAACACTGAGGCCATTTATTTGCTAACTGGGAGCCCCTTGGGCAGAATTAATTTGAAGATTTAAAATTCTGTGTGGACTGCCTGGTCAAGTTTCTAACTTGTAAGATCGTTTTCTGTGTTGGTCTTATTGCTGATTCGTAGTTTTTTATTTTATTTTGTTTTGTTTTGTTTCATTTTGTTTTGTTTCAAATGTTCTGTGTCAAATGCCATTGACCCACTCAATGCTCCCAAGCAGAACATGGAATGCCATCGAGTGACTATCATATTGTGTTAGTCAGTTTGGACTGCTATAGCAAAATGTCATAAACTGGTTGGCTTAAACAATGGACATTGATTTCCACACTTCTGGGGGCCAACAAGTCCAAGATCAATTCCTGGTGAGAGCTTTCTTCTTGGCTGATATCTGATGGCTTGCTGTGTCCTCACATGGTCTTTCATTTGTGTGTGTGGTCGTGGTGTGGTGATCGGGGGGAGAAATATTTCTTCCTTTTCTCATTAGGTTACTACTCCCATTATGAGGGCCCCACGTCATGACCCCAATGACTTCCCAAAAGCTCCATCCCCAAGTCTCATTATGTTGGGAGTTAGGACCTCAACATGTGAATTTGGGGGTGGGCCCCAAATGTTCAGTCCATAACACACCATAGAGGCAGGGGCTTCCTAACAGACATTGTGGGGAGATGCGGCCAGGCTCAAGTCTTCCGAAACTCGGCTCATTGTGTCCTGACAGGGATAGGCACTAGTGTATCATGAATTGAAAGAAAATGAGAAAAGCCTACAAAAACAAGATACTACAGTGATATGATACTTTCTCAACAGGATGATGATAATAATGAAAACCATAAAGCAAATACTGAGTACTGAGCCGGAGTTACGTCAAGTTCCAGGCAAAGCTGCTTTATAGATGTCATTTGAATCCTCACAAGGAGATGTGAAGGTAATTTTTACCTCTCCCATCTTGCAGAAGAAGGAACTGAAATTCTGAGAAGTTAAGGAACTTGCCCAAGGGACATATGTAGGAAGATCTATTTGACATTCAATCTGACATTCTTTTGTCTATACCATGTAGCCTAAGAGGAAGAATCACATCCTTCCTGAAATTTACTTGTAAACTTTAATTGGCAGACTTAAAAATAAGAGTTTTGAATGTTGGATGGTAAATGGATGGTTTTAGGTCAGTTAAAAACGTCCAGAATTCCCTTTTCATAACCAAGGATGTAAAGCGAGGGCTGTGTCAATGGAGTGAATGCAGACTACTGCGGCATCAGTGTGACTGGTCGAAGAGATGCAGAACTAACACAGGATTGCCACTCACTGCTGGGCTGGGGTGCACCACCCAGTGCTGAGGGAGGCCGCCTAATGCCGTGTTCTATATGAAGGTCCATGTTGGAGCTTTTAGCCCACAACCTGTGGGGACACGCACATCAGTCCTGGCAGAGTCCCGAATGCTAGCTGAGGCTCTGCCACTGTAGCAAAACTGATCTGGACAACTCATTCTCTTCCAGTTTTGGTGTTCCCATTACAAAATAACTAGGAAGGTTGGCTTTAAAATTCCGTTTTTGAACTTTTACTATGCAATAGTTTTGGAGGGCAAATGGGAAAAGAACATGGTTAGCTTTTGTGGATTTATAGCATAATAAATAGAAGATGAGGTACTGGTTTGAATTAATCTTTCTTTTTTTTGACTTTTATTCTTAAATGTAAAATTATACATTTTTTGTGCCCTGTTACTCATATTTTGTAAACACTATCCACTTAGTACCACCAAATCCTTGTTTATGTTTTGTTGTTAGTGCTTGATTATTATTTTATTTATTTGGAAAAAAAATTTTAAATCCTCATCTGAGGATATTTTTCCATTGATTTTTAAGGAGAGCGGAAGAGAGAGGGAAAGACAGAGATAAATGTCAGTGTGAGAGAAACACATTGATTGATTGCCTCCTTCACTCGCCTCCACCAGGGCTTGGGCTGGAGAGAAGCCTGCAACAAAGGTACATGACCTGGACTGGAATTGAACCCAGGACCCTTCAGTCCACAGGCTTACCCTCTATCCACCGAGCCAAATTGGACAGGGCTGATTGTTGTTTTAAATAAACAATAAAGCTAAAGGTATGTTCTATATTGTTATAGAAGGAGAGGTTTTTCTTGAGTAGAGTTAGTAGTAATGGGAAGAAGGAGATGTGCACCTTAGCCTCTGTTGCTGTCCTTGGAAACACACATTTATTAATTGAGCGTAATGATGATAGGAGAAAAAATATGTTAATCTCTAGGATAAAAAGGTGATCAAGAAATGAAATTACTTTTTAGAAGAGTGATGAGAATAATTGACATCTTTTCTTTTGGATAATATGAAATAAAATTTGGCAATGAGATTTAACACATCTTAAAATTTCCTTAAAGGTAGAAATAAACTATTAAGGCTATAAATTAAATGCTCAGTAATGACCACGAGGCAGGCTGCAATAAATATTCCTTCTGTTTTCATAAATTATTTCTCTATCAGTAGAGAAGCTTTCATGACAAATAAAAAGCCCAGAGTAAAACTAATTATGATATTTACATCTTTGAGGTTGACTTGATAGTTATTTTTTATTGTTTCTGCCCAGCCCCTTTAAAGGGAAAGGAGATTTAATAATAAAGTACTTTGTAGCATTATTTATGGTCACCAATTAAATCTGGCACAGTTGAGGTGGCTTTATTTTGTAAAGTTCATCATTAGAAGACAGGTTTTCATGATTTTTCTATTAATATTCTATTTTGACTTGGAAATTTTTGTCCTTGAAATTCTATGTTATTAATTTAACTGATGTAGTAATTGGGGATTCATTTCTCTTATCTTTGTATCAAATAACTGAGGATTAGGCAGATGGTAAGCAGAAATCCAAGAGAGGGGTCTAGCTCAGAACCAGAACCCTTTGTCTTTTGTGACTATCCTCATGAGCCTTCCTTCCCTCCTAGCTGCTCTGGGGCACCTTATGCCAGAATTGGCCATCACAAACTCTTAAATTTTGATCTAAGCTTGGTATCTAATTTTGTAGTCTCTCTTTTTTTTGGGGGGGGGGTGGGTGGTGGTGGTTAATCCTTACCTGAGGATATTTTTTCTATTGACTTCTTTTAGAGAGAGTGGAAGAGAGAGGGAAAGGCAGAGAGAAACATTGATGTGAGAGAAACTAAGGTATGTGCTCTTGACCAGAATTAAACCCGGAATCCTTTGGTCCACAGGCCAACACTCTATCCATTGAGTCAAACTGGCTAGAGGTAATTTTGTAGTCTTTTAAGTGCTAGTTAACTCTAACAATCTAAGGGTCAGTGGTAGCTATTTTAGGGCAAAGGAAAAAAAATAATTTATAGTCTGATTAAGTTGGTATCTTCAGGCCAGAAACATAAACTAGAAGTTGATGATGTAATTAAACAAAAGTACAGAACACAATGCCAAGGTCTACTGATATGACAATTTGAATTGAAGGAGAAGAAACCTCTAGGAAGGCTTTCTTCCACTTCCTGACCTTTTTATATTGTGAAAAAGAAGAACATCTAACCTCGTCAGGCTTTAAGGAGGGCTGTTCAATTTGTCTCCATGTACAAATTGAAACAACTGAGGTCAGAAAATATTAAAAGCCTAAAGTGTCTAAATTGATGGGTAAACATTCAGTAGCCTTTAAACAAGTTGAAAAATGCATTTTCTGGAGACTCTTGACAAAGGAAGTATCTAGTAGTATATTTTGTTTTTCTAAGACAAGCACAGTTAAAGGTCAGCAATCATTAGTGATTTTGACCTGCTCTTAGTAGTTGGTTATTCTTCATAATGGTTGGAGAACCAACCATTAAAAGGACTACTTTCAGTCTTTATCATAGTGTCTTATGTATCTACTGTTTTCAGCTGCAAAATAAAATTTTCAAGAATAATTATAATTCAGTAGGAATTGGATTCCCAACGTATGAAGGGAATGATATACAAGTATACTACTTCCACTGGCATTCTCACTAGCAGTTGAAGACACACATCTTGTCCCATCATGTGTGTCAACATCTATTTGAAAAGAACCAATTTCTCAGTCAACAATTTTGCACCTTGGGAATAACTCAGAAATAATAACCACCTTAGGAATATCTGTATTGAGGCCAAAGAAAACAAAGGGATACGTTGGGAGAATAATGCAAACATATTAAAAAACAAAAACTAGATAGCAAATGTGATTGTGGGAACTGTGGCCTGTTACAAAGCGGTGAGAGGCAGCTGCCTCACAATGTGAATCATGGTGTTCTTTACCTGAACTATATTGTTTGACCTTGTTCTCTCCTCTTCTCAATATTGTTTCTCCACTCATGGGAATCTCATCAATGAGGGAACAAAAGTCAAGAGAAAAATAAAACATGGTCTAAGGATAACCATAAAAGAACTTCGGCTGAGCCCATAAAAAAAAAAAAAAAAAAAAAAAAAAAAAAAAAAAAAAAAAAAAGCTGTGATTCATTAAAGAACTTTGGGTTGAGAAAAATCTTAGAGGTTATATTTCTGATCTCATGATTTTATAGATGAGGAAACTGAGGTTTATTGTTAATTAATTCACTCATCTATTCAGGAATTTGACAAATGGATATTGCCCTAATCCAGGCACTGATGAACAAGAGAGATCATGTCTATGACCCACTGAGTTTATATTCTAGTGGGGAGACAGTCAAAACAGATAAGTAACTAAGTTTAGATTGCGGTATGTGCTGGGAAGAAAGCACATCAGGATGAAAGTGACTGTCATCTAACCCTAGGATGAATGGTTGAGGAAGCTTTCTCTGAGATGGTGGCATTTGGGCTGCTACCTGAATGATCCACAGGAGCCAACCACAGAGCATTCCAGAAAGAGGGAGCAGCAAACACAAAATCCCAAGGTAGGAATGAGCTCAGTAAACTTGAGTCACAGAAAAAGGTTGGGTGGTTGGAGCTTGGTGAACAAGAGGGAAAAAGAGGGGATACAATCAGAGAAATGGGCTAGGGCAAGATCACAAAGGCCTGTTGGCTGTGGTCACAAGTTTAGCTTAAGAGAATCTAATCAGAAGAGCTGAGTGTGATGAGTTTTAAGCAAGGGAATAGGACTGTCACTTCCCCAAACAGAATCACCTGGCTTAGAACATTTATTCAAGAAGCATTTATTTATTGTCTTCTCTGTGCATAGAATAGTGCAACATGCTATGTGCTGAGGAGTTATAGAAAGACAATTTTAGATACTCTTCTTGCCTTTTAGAAGTTCAAAATTTGGTTATAAGACTCACAAATGAAACAATTGATGCTTTACCTCCACAACATATCAAAACATAAAACATGAAGTGGTCCAAAGGGAAGGAACTCTGGGTTAAAAAAGCTACTTGAATCTGCTTCTCATAGTTTTGATTTTGTCTTCCAATAAAAGGAATAATACCTGCCCTGTTTATCTTTTCAGAGTAGTGTGATAAATTAAAAAAAAAGATAATGTTTGCAAACATGCTTTGGAAAGACACTTTCAAAACCATCAAGTAGTATACAATTGTGATGAGAGTGTTACTATAGGTAGCTAGGCTTGGATAAGGGACTAGATTATGGAGAGTCTTAAATAGACTAAGAATTTATTTTGGGGGTAAAAGAGAGCTCATTAGAGGTTTTTTAAAAAGGAAAACAATGGTAGTTTCATTCATCCATTCATGAATATATGGAAATCTGAGTAGGGAGGAAGGAGAAAAGGAAAAGATTGTTTTTAAGGTTTTGAATTCTAATTCCTGGGACAGGAATAATTCTATTGCAGTACATTCTGTGAAGGGGCCACTATTCATGGATAGATACTGAGCCAGGGTCTGAAAACATTGATCACCAGGAGATGGCATACCCATCAGGCAGGGCTGTGTTGCAGGGAGGTGAAGATCCTAGGCAGGTGGCTCAGATTTGATGATCATCATATTCTGCAGTTAGTTGAACTATGAAGAAGGCTCTGTTAATGAGTGGAAGTAAACAGAGAAAGTACTGAGAAATTAGGACTCAGTATCTCTTATACCCAGAAATCGAAACAAAAGAAGAAGACAGAATGACAGGTAGGAAGCACAGATGTTCTTTTTCCTAGGAATGCCTTACCTGATTTTCCTTCTTTGTGAATCTTGACCTTCTGAACACCACTTGGACTTCTGGACCCAGCTCACATTCTCCAGGACATTTTCTTTGGCTTGTTTTGTTGGGTGAAAGGATCTAAGTCATATAACTCTGACACCCAGAGTACCTTCTAGTAACATGCCAGGCCTGTTTGTTAACTACTGGATTCCTTTCTAATTTCCCTACTGGATTATACATTTCTTAAAGACAGAGATGGTGCCAACCCCAGTGTTTAGCATAGACACGACTTCATCAATAAACATTTAACAAATGACTGCATCCAGAAGCAAGAAAGAAGGTGGCTTTGAGAAGAAGCAATGGTGGACAGAAGTAATACACAGTGTGGGAATACTAAGTATTGATGGAAATGTTTGATTCCAGGTTAGGAGTCATTAGAGATCTTCAAGAGGCAGAATTAGTAGAGTAGGAGATCTCATTGTAGGGGGTGGGAAGGGTTGAAGAAAAGAATGGGTGGTGATCAAACAGAGATGGAGGTATCATTTCCACCCAAAGTTTGGTGGGGAAATAAAGGAGATTAGGGGAGAGGAAGAGGTTTTGTCCATTTTTAAAATTTTTTGTTTTGTTTTTGAGATGAATAAAAGCAGAAATTATGGATAAATGCCACAAAATAATAATTAGCTTTTACTCCTACATATTGCCAGACATTCAGATATTGTTGACATTGTGCTGTCCACCTTCACCTGGAAAATGCCCCTCAGGCACAAAGTAGAACAGAATGTGGTGGCACCATATCCCATCCCAAGCTATGACTGAATGCTTTGCCGATAGTCAGTCTACGGGCTTTTTAAACCTAGATGGCAACTGCAAGTTTTAATTTATTATTTATGAACCTCTACAGCTGTACTTACACAAGAATGAATTGCTGGTTCATTTATCAGGTGTGAAGGAGGGGATGTTAACAGGTAGGCCTGAGAACTAGGGAGAAAGGATAACCTATTTAAATCATTGTTGGTGAAGGTGTGGAGAGGTTCCTGACAGGACAGTGAGGTAAGGTAGAGGGAATGCCAGAAGCTGATTGATGTCCCTCCTTTGGGTCAGAAAGTGTAAATCTCTTTCACAGAGATTTGAGGTTGACAGCATTTGCTCCTTCAAAACTTTATTGGCAGGTATGTTAAATTAGCCATCTCATTTATTCCAATTAAAATATGACCCTCCTCAGGTATATCTGTGCCTGGATTTTCAGACTGATAAACTTCTATCCATCTTTCAAGACCTAGTTGGAAGGTTACCTCCTTTCCCCACGTCTCTTAGTAAATGCAGTGGTTTTTTTCTCTATATTTCTTCAGTACTTGGTGCTGTGTACACTGTGTGGTGTCATAATCTATTTTAGACACAATGTCTTTTCTGGTAGACTGAGGTCTTTTAGGCCAGGGATCATGTACTTTGCATCTTGCACAAATTGGCCAAACAGGCACTTAATAGCAGTTTGATGGAATGAATGAAATGAATGAATGAATGAACGAATGAATGAACTGACCTTATACAAACTTAGATTGTTCTCAAATACATAGTTGGGTGATAATATTTTTTTAAGACCACCTGTGCTGAAAAAAGAGGCAACTGTGGGGTGAGAATAAGGCAAGAGGAGATAAAGAATCCAAGTGATGAGTAGTCCTTGCAGAAGAAGGAACCACCAGGAGGCAGGTGAGGGAGTGGGTGAAGGAGGCTGAGGGGACTGGCCTGTGCTTTTTGGACTCTTAGATGGGTGTGCCAGCGAGGCACCAAAGTAATGGAATTTGTGTGGAACAATGTCGTAGAGGGCTCTTTTACACAAGGCCACCTCTGGTGGAAAAAAAAGTGAGCTTTGTGGAACAAAAGTAATTTTTAGAAGTCCACAAAATGATGCAAAGAAAACTTCCCAAAGGCAGAAATTTCTGTAGAAGTTTCTAGAAAACAGAGGCTGAAAACAGTGGCAACAGCTTTATCATTCAAAATATGTTTTTCTTTTCTGGCAAAGACTATGGCTTCTTCTGTGCTGCACTGGAGGACTCTGCCCAGAAGGTATAATAACCTCTGGTCTTACTAGAATATAATGTTTCATTTGTTTTACAAGAGTTTGCTTCTCAAAAGCTCAAAATATTCAAACCAGCTATCCTGTTTAAAGTTTGGCAATATAAGGTTACTTTTATAAGAAAACATAATACATTTAAATGTAAATTCAATTAATCCATTGAATGGTTTATTTGAATTATAGTGAAACCTAATGGTTATATGAACAAGTCAAATTGCATTGATATAGTTCTTGTTCCATAAATGAATAAGTAATTAGACATTTGTAAAGGTTTAAAAAGCCAAACCTTACATATGGTGTTTGGATATATTTTCTCTCCCCAGTACAGTACATTTCACCATTTCTTGAAATTTTCAGGGGATGGGTCATCATTAATGGATGTGAACTGAGAAAGGCTGACACATAGTTTGGGTGTGGATTGCTGAAAGAAAGGCAATAATAGTTTCCTGGCCTTGGAAGTGCATGAGAATAAGATCAGAAATTTGGAGATCACCCTGTGACCTAGAAAAATATTTCCTACCCTGTTTCCCTGAAATAAGACAGTGTCTTATATTATTTTTTTCTCCCAAAGTTGCGCTAGGTCTTATTTTCAGGGGATGTCTTATCTTTCCATGCGCTAGGTCTTATTTTCGGAGGATGTCTTATTTTTGGGGAAACACGGTAAAATGGCTTGTCTGAAGATCCAGGTATATTTTTGTGCCTTGAGTCCCAGCTTTGTCACATATACTCTGGGTGATATTGAACAAGTTATTTACCTTTGTCATGCCTCAGCTTTATCCTCTCCAACATGAAGAAGTTGATACTTGCCCTTTACACTTTACACTTTACACTTTACAAGTATGAAGTTATAAAAGTTATAGAATGCCATAACAGAAAGTAAACATACGCATCAGACATAAATTCTTCACTTCCTGGGTCAATCCAAGAAGACAAAATGGGACCTCTCAGGACCGACACGGATCCAATGTGTATGGCCTCTCACCAAGGAGGGATCCAGGTGCATATTTCCCAGACTCAGATTCTCTTTCTTGGTGGAGCATCTTCTAGGTCTAATGTTCCAGAGAATACACTTTGGGGAAATGTTGGTACAATGGCATCATGGACAAAGTACACTAGGATTATAGAGGATTCCGACAAATGATGGAGGAATTTTGAGAAAGACTAATTTCTGAAAAATAGGCAAAAGTTCAGTCATGACTTATAATCACAAACATATGGAGACTGGGTTACTGGTATATGGATTATAAAATAAGAAAATTTTAATATTTAAAATAGAACCATTTAGCCAGATCTATTGACTTTTATCTCCTATGAATTTTGTGGAGCCACAATGGAAAGCATTATAAGATCCTACTAAACCACATAGGTTATTTTATGGCTTTAATGTCACACTCATGGTTACTATTTCTCTCATTCTATGTGGTGCTGGCTCCTACTGCAGAATGTCGTCGCTGCTCCTTGACTAGTTCTTTCACCTGCAACATGTGGTGGTTCACCTGCCATAGTGGTGAGGGCAATCAGGTCTACCAACACTGGTCAGAGCTCCTACTTGAGACTAAATATTCCTGAAGGAATGGAAGACTAATTCAGTTCCTTATTTAAAAAAATCTTATAAGGTTGTTGGCAGTTTGGGTCCACATAGCTAAGAAATCTGGAAACTAGGACTCCAGAGAATTTTTGAATTTGGAAAATTGACTTGACCTTTCATTGTTTCAGTTAGATGGTTGAGTGGTGACGGTTCATTTATGAACCTGTTGAAAGCTATGCACCTTCTCCACAGAAAAATGCATAAAATGAGTAGAATCTAGTGACTCATAAAAGCCCTGTTTGTGATTACCTTTGTTTAAAGCTGTAACCCTTTGTATTTAGAAATACTCTCTGTGTTTCAAAACTATCCTGACATTGTTTTATTTTCCCAAAAAAAACTTTAAAGTGTTGCATTAGGAAGATAGGTTGGGGGAATACCGGGTCCCTCCTCCAAAGTTATTTCTGTTAACTATATTTTGGAATTGACTACTTATTATTTTTCTAATTTGAACTGGAGGCTTGCTCTTGATGACTTCTTTCCTTCTCATGGGAAAAGAAAGTTTCCCTTTGAAAGAAAGAACGTTGAGAAATCTTTCGTTGAGGACTCATTTGATTTTGTATTTGCAATAATACCCTAATATATTCCAAAGAAGATTTGGATTCACCTGTCAGAACAAGGCTTGACTATTTAACAGTGACTAGGTTTGAAATCATACCACTCAGTTGTCTCTGAAGTTGTATATCTATTAACCACTCCTTTCAAAGTGTCTGCCAACAAATGTCAGGGGGAGCTATAATTTGCAAGATCAGGAAATGTTTCAGAGATGATCAAAGCATCGCAGGTAGGGAGAAGAAATTTTAGAGGTGTCTTTGAGCCAGCACAAATTTTTCTTTCCTGCGTAAGTTAGAATCTCAGGGCCACAGAAACATGTTAAACCTCACAGTTCCTGGCACATACCTGGTGTATGTGCCCTCTAAAAATAAAATATACTTAAGATGTGAGTTGGAAAATTTAGGATAATGTCCAGAATAGTGTAATGGGTATGTTTTTTTTTAATATTCCACATAAAATTATGGATGCATCAATATTTTGCAATATGTAATATCTATCTAAACTTGGCACATTTGATTATAGAAACATACCATAGTACAATGGTGGAAACCAGCAGAACAAAGTATGCTAGGCATGAACTAAACAGCTTTACATTAGTGCTTAATAAAATAATTGTGTATTGGAGGAACTGATGAAACCAAGACACATGGAAATGAACTTGAAGTTAGGTCTAGTCACAGACACAGAAGTAAAATGAGACCAAATAATTCCCTATAGCTTGTTTAATTCCAGGAAAAGTGAAAGATTCAAGTAGAAGGACCATTTATAATTCTTTTTTGACTTTTCTCTCAGTGAACAAACTCTCTTTCTGTTTGAAGAATTCCACATCTTATCAGTCCTACTGGGAAAGAGAGAACGTATTCTACTATGGGCGTGGAAAAGGCCAGATGAGTGCTGTGCCAGCCTCCCTGAGAGCCAGGGACAGACAGGTGACCTGACTTCCCTGCTTTAGGTTCAGTAGGTAGGGTGACGTAGAGGCAGGGGACTGCTAGGACTCCATTCTGGTATGTGTGCCTATTGAGAGGCCTGGGGGAAGGGTGTATAGCTATAGGGTCCTGCAGCCTGCATTGGAGATGCCAGTGGTTTAAGTGGCTGGTGCATGGCCAGCATTTGGTGCACAGTCAGAGCCCTGAGAGCAATGGGGTCCTCATAGGACAGTGTGGAAATGGGTTTTGGGGCACAGTTTGTGGTTTGTAGCCTCAAGCTTTGTTTTTGACTTCGTAGTCCTTTAAGAATCCCTATTCTGCCTAAATTAAAATTGTTTCTGTTCTACTAGGAATCCTAACAAATACAATCCCTATTTGATTGTGTAATATTTTCAGTTCCCTGCTGGGAAGCCACAAGGCCAGGCTTTCTCAATGCTTCATACTGAGCATGGTTGCCCATCCTGCAGAGAAGACATGGGAAAACATTGCCAACTTGATTGTGGTGCTTAAAAGAACATATCTCCAACTTACAATTTTGACATTTGTCTCTTACTCATGTTGTATGGCAACATCACATGTCTACTGTGAAGAACATTAGGCAAGAACAGAAAGTTACACTAATTTCCAAGGAAATGATACACATCTACCAGTGAGCAAAAGCCGGAACCAATTAAAGGCAGGAAAAAAAACAAAAACAAAAAAACTCCCTTTCTGTTTGAAGAATTCTACTCCTTATCAGTCCTAGTGGGAAAGAGAGAACATATTCCACTATGGGCGTTTGTTGTTGCAAGGTCTTTCCAGACCAGGGTCCTCAATGCTAAATGCTCATTAGAACCCCTTAGAGCAGTGGTTCTCAACCTTTCTAATGCCGTGACCCTTTTATACAGTTCCTCATGTTGTGGTGACCCCCAACCATAAAATTATTTTAATTGCTACTTCATAACTGTAATTTTTCTACTGTTAATGAATCGTAATGTAAATATCTGTGTTTTTCAATGGTTTTAGGCTCTACAGCAGTGGCTCTCAACCTGTGCAACAGGTTGAGAACCGCTAGCAGGGTTGCCTAAGACCATCAGAAAATAATCTTATGGTGGGGGGGGGGGTCACCACAACATGAGAAATTGTATTAAAGGGTCATAGCATTAGAAAGGTTGAGAACCACTGCCTTAGAGCAATGGGAAAAATTCTTCATGGCCAGACCCCACTCAACCAGATCAATTAAACTGAAATTCCTGGCTTGGGGACCTAGACATTAGTATTTTATTTTATTTTTTAAATTTTAATTATTTACTTATTTTTAATCCTCACCCTAAGATACTTTGTCCATTGATTTTCAGAGAGCGTGGAAGGGAGGGAGAAAGGGGAGAAAGATTGGAGAAACATTGATGTAAGAGAGACACATCGATTGGCTCCCCCCCCCTCCCCCCCACACACACACCTCTACTGGGGCTAGGGCACCTATAACTGAGGTGGGTGCCCTTTCCAGGAATCCAACCACAATCCTTCTGGTCCATGAGCCTTCTAACTATGGAGCAAATCCAACCAGGGCTCGGCATCAGTATTTTAAAGTTCTCTAGATGATTTTAATGTGCAGCCAGATTATCATCCACCCTAACCAGGACCGTTCCCCTGCTCTAAGCTTTGGGTGTGGTTTCAGTATCATGTGTACAGAGAGGTACTATCGACTTCTCTGTAACGTATATGCCCTGAGATAGCACTGACCTTTTTGACTTCCATATCATATTGCCTTGCTATCAGATTCGGTGAAACTGAGAACTATCTTTGACATGTCTCCTTTTACCTTTGCTGCTTTCTAGGTTTCTCTGGCCTGCTGAATGGCTGGCTATGGATGCTTATCTGCATATAATAAAATTCAATTCATTTTTTTAAACTACATTTCATGGACTTATTTTCTAAATACATTTGTCTGCTCTTCCATTTCAAATTTCTGTGTCTTTAGGCCATTTAGATAATTAAATTTTATATGTGTGTGTGTGTTTTTTAAGGCAGCAGAGAATATGTTACTGTGTTTAATTTTAGACATTAATTCATTCTGTGTGTTAATAGGGCAGTCTTAAAATGTGTCAGTCTACCTTTCACAATGATTGGCTTTAGTTGGTTTTCCATTTCAGAGTTTGGGTTTGGATTAAAAATTAAATATGCTTTAACTCTTCTCATTATAACACTTTGCATACATCCAATTAAATTTTACTAATTAGCTTTCTACCATCATTAATGTTTAAATGTTGTGTGTTGAGGCAAAGTCACTGTTAACTTCCAACTATTCATATTGCCAATTATCTTACAATCAGGTTTATTTCGTTATGGATATATTCTGAATTGTCTCTACTGTAACTGGAGTGTAGCTTGAGGTTGAAGATTCATTTACAAGATTTACCACTTAATCAGAAATGTTAGAGAGATAATGTCCTTTAATCATTAACTGATGAAGACTGAAAATCTGTTGATATCCACTATTTAATAAAAATCAGAATTTCTGATTCAAATAACTCATTTTCTATTTCCATATTCAACACTATAAGCTCAACAGGAATTTTACTCTTCACTTGTACAAAAAATCCACGTGAAATTGAATTTATTCAAGATGTGAAACACCCAAGAAGTGAAATTCATTCTCCAATAGGGATTCTTCTAATGAGATGGCTTTTCCCACTTTCTACTTAATTGTTTCATAAAACAACAGAGTTCTACCATGATAGAAACTCTTCAATAATAATTGAGGTGCCAGAAATGAAAATAGCTTATATTATAAGGGGGCATAAAGGATGAAAGAATTGCCATTGGTGTGTCTTTTTTTTTTTCTCACAGAAAAAAGAAAGTTTTATAAATTGAAGTTTAGTTTTATCTTGTATATACACATTTGTGATACATACAATATATAGTATTCTTTGAGTAATTGATGGGTAGTCAGTGCACATTACATTGTCATGTGATCATTGAAGTTGCAATGAGATAATACATTTCTTGAGGATTCAGACTATGTCTTTTCCTCGGCATGTTTTTTTTTTTTTTTTTCACCTGTAAAACAAGAGGATAGGACAAGATGATGGCGAAAGTCTTGCTTATCACCATAACTCAAGTTCTTGGCCTTGCTCTCTAAATCCTAACACAAAATTGAATGGTTAATAAATACTTATAAATGTGAATGATGTTACTATATTTCACTGATTCAAAATTAGACTTTTGTTTCACATTTATCATCTCTATGCATCTTATGATCGATGATGTATAAAAGTTCAATTGATAGTAGGTTCCTTGTATTTTTGCCCCCGCTCTTAGTAGAATACACTAATGGTGCATCTTATAATAAAGAGGGAGCTTAGGTTTTATAAAATAGGGCCTTAATTCTCACTTTTTCCCCCACAAGAATTTGAAGCAATTTACCAAGGTACAAAAAATTGGGTCATATAAATAGATATAATATAAAATTAAAATAAAGCAAATTAAAAAATAAAACAAACATAAGGGTTTGTCAAAATATAGCTGTGGGTTCTACATTTTAACTAAATTTCAATGGTATCTGAGGTAAAATGGTAAATAAGAATGATCCTTTCTTTCTTAAAAAACCTTAAAGTAGAAGTCTGTAAATTCTTTAATATGTGATAAACATGCTCCCCACAATCCAGTTTTCCTATATCAAGATTTTCTAGGATTTAGGAACCTCCCTTCCTATTTTCCCAGGCCCCAGCAACATTTTTATTTCCTTTATACATTTCTTACCCTGACCACACTAGGCTTCATTTGTCACTACCTATTCATTTCAGCTTATCAGAAAACCAATATTTAGTGCATTTCACTAACGAACCAGTAATTGGAATTGCATGTGCTACAAGAGCAAGCGCATCTCCGACTTTATGTTGTTTTTATCTCTCAACCACAAATTGATAAGATTAGGATGATGCTATTTTAAACCTGGAAGTCAAACAAATGGTTAATGTTTAGAAATACCTTGACATGAGGCATTTATCGTAGAGATTATCACAGCAGTAAGACTATTTAGAATTTGTGGTTATTTCATTTCCCCCCCTCACAGAGTGTACTGATATATGTGCCTAGATTCTGGTGTTTATCATCACCTTGACAGTGTCTATTAACAGGCTGTGGAGAAAAATATCCAACTGGATAAAAGTGACAGTGTCATGAGCTGATTGTGTGGCTCAATGTTATGATGGAGCAATGGGGCTATCTTAATGAAGCAATCCTTCCCTTGATCTACTAAATTTTTTTTTTAATTTTCCATGTTAAGTCTAATAAAATTACGATATAATTTTATAATTTTTCTCACAGGATTTTTTTATCTGCATTGAAATGTTTTTTAAAAACAACATTGGGTTATTACAAATATTTCTACACAACTTTAATCAGCATCTTCATTAGTTTATTGATTACATTGTCCTTGATTATAGTTATATCCAATTAAACATTTGATGTATTTAAATACACTCCACTTTTTGTAAGTATGCTAGTTACATATCAAGTACAAGTGAAAATTCTTGTGACGTTTTGTGGGAATGCATGAGTGGCATTTCACACAACTCCATACAAGATTATGAAAACATTAAAAAATCATTTACTCCTATTTTCACAGGGCTTGTTGTATAGTCAGGTTACAATCTTGTTGAACAGCTAGGAAAACCATTTGACTTGGTCATAAAGAAACTGAAGACGGTTTCCTATAGAACAATTAGTTCTGGAAACAGAAGCATGTGTCAGTTGACGTACATCTGCGATACAAGCCGCGCTTCTGCTCAGCATAAGGTTATCTGAGAGTTGTTTTAGTTGGACATGAAATGGGATGTCCATGACATTCAAGGCCAGCGGTCCATGTGATTCTATAATTACTTTTGCCACTTTGCTTTTGTGGAGTCATTCATTATGAGGCCGGTCTTATCTTGTCATACCTCCGTGTCATTAACAATGTTTCAGTGTATTAGTGACCAAATGCAGGTTTAACGGTTGGCGGTTGGCGATTAGAGTGGGCCAGCTGCCAGCAGACTGAGCGGCATTTGAAACTTTGTCATGGTTTAGTGAAGTTCTGTTACATTGCAGCAATAATATTGGAATCATGAGAAATAGGTTTCTCTCTAATACATAAGATCCATGAAAATGAAAGGGTACATATACATAAGCAAAGCCGAGGGTAGTTAACAAATTATAAATTATTATATATTTCCAAGTTAAAATAAGTTGACAATTTAACATCACCCTAACTTTTCATTGTAATCAAAAAGTAATAATCTCAGCTTTTAGAGGGGAACAGAAAGAAAAAAAAAAAAAAAGCCCGAACCAAAACTCAACACTGAGATGTGATGGTTTGATGTAAAATAGCATCCATTTAAGCTCAACTGTTTTGGATCATTGGTTCATGTGTATGAACTTAGTGTTTTGTTTGTATGAACTTTAGTGAATGTGTTTTAGCTTCCCCTTCCTCTGCCTCCTTTTCACCCCCACTTCCTTGCTCTCCAATGAGCATTTATTTCTCAATTGGTCTAACTTTCTCTGGTGAAGGTCAAAATGAAGGTGTTATGTTAAGGATAGGGTTGAATTTAAGTAATGTTGTTTTCTGTTACAAAAATAGGGGATGGTTCATTTCTTTTTAAAACGCAATTTATCTTTTTTTCTGGACAAACTTTCAGTCAGATAAAAATGACATTGTTTATTTGGTAAGGGTTTTTAAAAACTTAAATTAGGATGCTTCTTCAACTGCATTAAGCATCTTCAGATTCATTTATTTTCAAAGCTATAAATTGTTTTTTGCTTTTGTGGGTTGGACTGTAAAAATATATAACTAGGTAATTTCATGGTGGCCTATTTCCAAACCCTGAAAAGATTTATGAAAATGTGGACCTTTATAGTTTCAAAATAAATTATAGGAGAAATAATAAACAATTTAAATTGAGTTGGTCAAGGAAATGAACTTAAGCATTTCATAGCTACGTTAGTAAGATTGCATGCGTATACAATTTGGAGTGTTAGATGTGGAAATGTGAACTTTACCAACCAGCTTACACAAGCTGAGCAAGTTGCCATTGCAATGAAAACCAGTTCTGTGGTGTTCTGGGCTTTTTGTCTACATTGGCATCTATGAAATCGAATGTTTTCAGGTCACTAGCAAAAAATGGAAGCATTAAATCAGGGGGAAGGAATTGAGTTAGGTCAAATTAAGTCTTGATGAACTTGAAAAGCTATGTTAACCCTTTTAACCCATCCCCAACAGAGGACTGCGTGTCTGACAACGTGCCCGGGGACTTGAAAAGCATTGAAATTGCGGAAAGCATTCCATCCCATCTAGGAATACATATCTGCTCACAAACAACTAGTTTAGAATTAGATTTTATAAATGCCTTTTTCTTTTATAAGAGGAAGAAAACACTTAAATGTTACATGAAAGAGGTAAGATAAAATAAGAAACAGTTTCTAAACCTTTTGGCTGGAAATAATGGTTAGATTTTTGTCTTTCTTTGTCACATCCCACAAATAACCATGAGGTTCACATAAGAATTTTGACCCTAATATGAGCTAAAAGGGAAAAGAATTGATTCAAACTCGTCTCCTGCTGAAAGCAAGTTGCTCCAGATTAAAGGCCAAAATCTAAGGGATTTTTTTGTGCATGTAAAACCTCTTAACATAAAATCATGTGTTGTATTAAATTAAATGCATGTTATTTTGATCATTTTTTTACATTGGTGAATTTACTGAAAGGTTTATCATTAAGTGTAATAAATTCAATAAATGTTACATCATTTTTCATAGGAGGCATTGCAGAGAAAGTTGAGTCCAAATAATGTAATAATAAATCAAAATGAACAAAAAACACCAAATAAATCATATATATATATATATATATAAAATCTAGACCCAGACTGATGTGTAAAGAGAAAATTGTGGAGACAGTGCAATTGGACCATGTAAATCATTTTTAAAGAATCAAGTTCACAGCTGGCTGTCTGGACTTGGGCCATACGTTATTATCTGAGAATGTTCTTTTCTTCTTTCATCAAATTTTGCAAATGTATTACAACATTTCATCTGTCAGTCCTAATACTGAAAGGCCATCTAAGCCTTGAAATTAACCACATTCTGTCTTCTAAGTAATATCATGTGAGTGGGCAAAAGTCTCTGCCAGCAGGCCCCAAATTCTGCATAAATGAGAGAACAGCTCATTCATTAATAAATAGATGATTCAAAGTGGGGGGGGGAGGGGGAGATCATGTGCATTACGGTCAAGTTATTCATATAGGAGATCCAGTTCTGTGTTTTTGGGTTTGGGTAGTATCTTTAAATGTATATATTTTAATTTAAAGAGTTAATAAAATATTATCTAGTTAGAAGTCTATTTTTATTATTGATAATCACAAGGTCTTCCTTTTAAATTAGCAGACAATTGTGAGTTTTTTCAGATTTCACTATTTTTTCAAATGGCTTTTCCCCCCAAGTTCAGAGTTTGTCAGTTTGTCTGTGGAGCTATAGAGATTGTTATAGATTGGACAGAATGCCAAAAAAAAAAAAAAAAAAAAAAAAAAAGGCAAATGAACCACTGTTTGAACTAACTAAATTAGCCAAATTAAAAAACAAATGAACTGAAAACAGTGACATTCAGTGAGTTAAAATAACAAAAAGGTAAAAGAGGATAAACATTTTTTTAGCTAATAGAACAGTGGTCGGCAGAGCGTAGTTAGCAAGCCATGTGCCTCAATCAGATTGAAGATGTTTTTAGCAAAGGCCAGGTTACAAGTACCCTAATTAAGTTAATAACAATGTACCTATCTATATAGTTTAAAAGTTTAAAAAATTTGGCTCTCAAAAGAAATTTGGTCATTGTACTGTTGATATTTGGCTCTGTTGACTAATGAGTTTGCCGACCACTGTAATAGACAGTATCAAATGAAATGTTGAGAAAACTAAGTAGTGGAGGTTTATGTTTCCTTATTCAAAATCATTTATGAGACAATCAACTATTGTATTGCCAAGAAAATGGAACAATGAACAAACAGATATTAAACCTTTTTATTTACTGTACCAAGTTGTATTGGAAATTATAGCCCATGGATACAATTCTGTTAAAAAATGTCTCATGAAGAGCAACAAATTACAACAACCCTGAATTATAGCCGAGTGTTTGTATTTAACTTTGTGCAAACCAAATTCAACAAGTATGGTTCTCCCTGCCATTCTTCTAACATTACCATGCTAGAAAAGGCGGAGAGCTGACTTCACTTTAGGGAAGTTATGCAGATGGAGTTAATGCTTAGTCCAGGTTGTAAATCTTACTCCCGTCTTTGTTTTAGAAGACAGATAAAATTCATACTAGCATCTCTCACACTTCCGCATGTGTCACGACCACCTGGAGAGCTCACCTATATACAAGACCCATCTTTGAGTTTCTGATTCAGAAGGCCTAAGGTTGGGCTGAGAATTTGCATTTTTACTAAGCTCCCTAGTGGTGTTGTTTAGAGACCACTGGCATATTCTTTAAAAAAAAAAAATATATATATATATATATTTGACCCTAATATGAGCTAAAAGGGAAAAGAATTGATTCAAACTCGTCTCCTGCTGAAAGCAAGTTGCTCCAGATTAAAGGCCAAAATCTAAGGGATTTTTTTGTGCAACCAAGGTTTGTACCAAACCTGCAAAGTTGGTCTTCTCCCTGCCAGATGGACTCTTCTTCAGCCACTTCACACAGCCACTTCACACATATATATATATATATATTTTTTTTTTTAATTGAGTTTTTTACAGAGAGGAAGAGAGAGGGATAGAAAGCTAGAAACATAGATGAGAGAGAAACATTGATCAGCTGCCTCTTGCACACCCCTTACTGGGGATGTGCCCACAACCACGGTACATGCCCTTGACTGGAATCAAACCTGGGACCTTTCAATCTGCAGACCGACGCTCTATCCACTGAGCCAAACCAGTTTTGGCCACTGATATATTTTATCCTTTCTCCACTAAAAAAAAAAAGGGTGTGTTTTTGGTTATTGTTTATTTAAAAAAATATCAAATTATTATTGTTTCTTATGAACCCAGATCAAGGGTTGGCCACAGATTTAGAACTTTTATTGGCATGAATTATTGGTGTAATCAGGTTTGCCTGACTGGAAAGAGCTCCTGAGAGATGAATAACTATATAGTAACTGTATGTAGCTTTCCTTATTCCAGGGGAAGATGATGGGAGACTGCCCACTAAAATATTTTTTAGCATTCAATATTCTATAACAATTCTGCTGATATTTGCTGTGCTCACTCCTGAGCTACATATTTTGTGTTGTTCAACTAATCCCCACAATGGAAGATGATGTAGGTATTGTGCCTCATCAGGATGAAGTGTGGTCAGTAAATGCAGGACTGGGCCTTCTAACCATTTGCTAATTTTGTTTTAATGCCCACATTCTGTCTTGAGAATTTAGGCAAATATCTCTTGGGAATTACTTAAAAATCAATCAAGAAGGACTTGAAAGCAGTCGCTAAACATCTATGCTGACTTTCAAACCTTCTTTGCTAGCATGGCAGTATTCAAAATAAGAGACAGCACTTGGGAATCAGATAAGTCACTGGAATGTAGAAAAGTTATACAGCATGAACACTTACATTAATTTACATTAAAAAAGAAATCAAACCATAAATCATCTAAGACAATTATTGGCTCTGTTGCTCTGACTGGGGCCCGCATAGTAGATGATCAGGTGACTTCTGGGGACAGGACAGGAAGACAGTGCTGCCATGTGGAGTGACTGGATACCAGGGCTTGTTGGGGCCCCAACCCCCATTTGGTCTTTATTTGTACTGCTTTTTAGTCAAGTGTATTTATGATTTAAAAAACTACTCACAAAATAGATAAGTAGTTAACAAGGATTCTTGTAAAGGAATTAGTTTTAATCTAGAACCAAATATGCAGAACAAGCAACTCACCAGAAAACCTGCAAAGTTGGTCTTCTCCCTGCCAGATGGACTCTTCTTCAGCCACTTCACACAGTAAAATCAATGGTGAGCTGCCTGGCCAGTGTGGTTCAGTGGTTGAGCATTGGCCTATGAACCAGGAGGTCATGGTCAATTCCAGGTTAGGGCACATAACCGGGCTGCGGACTCGATCATCAGTGGGAAGCATGCAGGAGGCAGCTGATCAATGATTCTCTTTTTTTTGGCTAATGTTTCTCTCTCTCTCTCTTTCTCTCTCTCTCTCTCTCTCTCTCTCTCTCTCTCTCTCTCTCTCTCTCTCTCTCTCTTTCTCTCTCCTCCTCCTCCTCCTCCTCTTCCTCCTCCTCTTCCCTCCTCCCTTACTTCCTCCTTTAAATCAATAAAATATATTTTTAAAAATTAATGGTGAACTAATTTTACTCTAGCAAGAAGTGCAGTCAAAAATATTCTTTGTCATATGAATTTACATCTAGTATTTTAAAACCATGAACTTTGCCCAAGCTGATATTGTGTCTTGAGATATTGGCTATTGACAGCGATATATAATGTACATTTTATAATTTATAATAAATGAAGTTGTATGTATCATGAGTACATACACAGAGTTTTTTTTTCTTTGAGAACTGTATGCAATTTAAAAAATTGAGATAATTTATTGCAACAATGAACTTTTGCAGCTGGTAAGGAAAGATTTTTAAGTGTTTCTGTACGTATGTTGATTTTGCTATCTTATAGACAGCTTTTTGGTTTGACTGAAGCAGCCCTAAGGTTGGTTCTGTCTGTGTAACTCAACTTTTCTGTAAAATGGAAATATGCATAGGACTGCTGTGAAGATTGAACACATGGATGTGGGAAACATGCTTAGCACAATGCCAGCCACATGGTAAAGGTGTAATAAGTGCTAGCTCCCTACCCCCTCTGTTATATCACTGGAAGAAGAAGTTCTATTATTTGAGCAGGAACTTGATAGACAGTCCCAATATTCTTGGGACTCTCAGACAAGACTCCGGGGACAAGTGCTTTAATGACTGAGAGGGCTCTGAGTTATCTGGATCATAGAACTTGTTTCCCATCTCCCATCTTTAATTCTCTTATTTTACTTGTAAAAGAAACTCTTGAGAGATGCCCAACATATCCTAACAGTAGGTAAGAAAAAAATAGAACATGAAGAACTCATTTGAAGTTATACTATACTTTAAAAGAAATTGTTTCTAGGGTCCTAGAAAGATCTAAAGGGTTATGATTAAATTTCAAAATGACTAGTACATCTCTATTCTGGAAAGGTATTCTAATAGTTGTCTTTTCAATCAATTTTAGATTCACATAATCTGAAAAAGATTAGGTTCTTACAAAGTAGAAGAGCTCAATACACTGCTATCATATTTGCAACAAACCTGGTGCAAGACACCTTTGCAGACTTAGCTCCATGGGCTGACTTCCTCCCCCTAACCCCAGCTTTATGAAAATGCAATTGACATATAACACTGTAAGTTCAATGTATACAAGGTGATCATTTGATATATTGTGAAATGTTTGCCACATGAAAGATAGTTAATGCATCCTTTATAATTACCATTTTTTGTTATTGTTATGGTGAGAACATTTAATAATTTGTTGGCAACATTCAAGAATTCAATTTAGTATTGTTAACTATAGTCAGCATACTGTGCCTTAGACCCTCAGAACTTATTCACCTTATAGCTGAAAGTTTGTACTCTTTGACCACCATCTCCCAATTTCCCCTACCCATCCAGCTCCTGGTAACCATCCATCTGTTTCTGACTTTGACACTTCTTGATTTCACATACACTGGTAAGTGAGATCATACTCTGTCTTATTTTACTTAATATAATGCCCTCTAGGTCCACCCATGTTGTCACAAATGGATGAATTTTCTTCTTTTTATGGCTGAATAACATTCCATTTTATACACATGCACACATACACAACATTTTCTTCATTCATTCATCCATCCGTGGACACTTAGATTGTTTCCATGTCTTGGCTATTGTGAATAATGCTGCAATAAACATGGGAGCGCAGATATTTTTTGAAGGCAGTGACTTTATTTCCTTTGGATATATATCCAGAAGTGGAATAGCTGGATCATATGTTAGTTCTATTTTTAATTTTTTAAGGAGCCTCATACTGTTTTCCACAGCGGCTGTACCAACTGCTGACTTCTTTGAGTGGTTTTGACACTTCTGTCAACACTGTGCCATATTTCGTCATAACTTTTGGAATTTTTATGTTTAAATCTTGATTGCTTTTATTTCTCACTTGAGCTGACTTTTTTTTTTCTTTTAACATGGAAAGCTGTACTTTATTTACTGCTTAATCTAATACATGTACTATTTTTTTGTCTTTTTATTTGTCTCCCAAACAACCCAAAATATTTTGCCTCCAAACAACCCTAAATATTTACAAACAGAACTATTGAGAAAATAACTTTGGCAAGGTCACTTAAGTGAGCCCTTCCTTTCTGTAATGGATCAAATGCAGGCAATTGTTAACATTT
The DNA here is from genome assembly GCF_014108245.1 of Pipistrellus kuhlii. NCBI lineage: Eukaryota > Metazoa > Chordata > Mammalia > Chiroptera > Vespertilionidae > Pipistrellus > Pipistrellus kuhlii. The sequence goes on along the minus strand of NW_023425515.1, from coordinate 17,730,185 downwards.
AACATTGGATTACACTTCATTGAGTTTACATCTGAACAGTATAAACCATCTTGTGTTCCAGCTAATAATATAGTGCTGCTTTCTAACAATTTTTCAAGTAGACATGTTTTCTTCTATAGGTGTACATAATACTTCTATACTGGGATTGATTTTTTTAAAGCTCATTGTAAATAGCAAGATAAACAACCTATGGACTGAATTCTGTGCAAGTGTGCATACTTTAAGTGGGTTAAAGAACTCCTAATGTTGATATTTCTTTAGCTTGGCAGTAAAACAAAATCAATTCTAATTTAATAGGAGCTCACAAACCAAGTTTTGCTTTCATTGCCCTTTTAAAAAGAGTAAAGGGCTGTAGTTATAAACAGAATTAGTAATTGCTTGGTTGATGAGCCTGTTGAATAGCAGATGATTTTTATTCAATCTATTCCTTTTAAAATCCATTACCTTAATTTTAGATATATTACTTGATAACAAGTACTTGATCAAAATGCTCGCATTAAACCCATTTATAATTTTGCAAAGTGATTTTTAATTCCCCCTAAACACCCTTGTTCCTGGCAGAGGAAAAATATTGCTTGTAGGCTATTCAAAATTGGCTCTGTTTTTCTTAGATGATCTTTAATTACACTTTAAAGCAGAATTTCTTTATGGGGAATTGAAATTCTGCTTGTTAGGAAATTACAGAGGGTATTTGGGGATCTGCTATTAGCTGCAGGAACAAATAGAGAGATTAGTAAGACAAATGATCAGTGGCCTAAAAAAATTACCTATGGGAGGCAATTATTAGCCCTGGGAAGATCTGGCCACGAAAGCTGCCTATGTTATGAGCTTATCAAACCTGTTTTAGGAGCTGCTGAGGAGAGAATAGAAGGTTTATATTCGCAAATTAGGAATTAGTGGAAATTAATAAATTTACTCTGGCCTGTTATTATGCCTCAGTTTATTCCCAGGCTGGAGTTAGAGATGAAGGAAGAGAAAGTGGAGGCCTGAGAGGCCAGGGCTATGGAGAAGCCACACACTAATGGAACCAGGGGAGAGGTTTTATGGTGATCGTTTGGAGTGAGAAGGCAGAGTGGAAGGTGTACAAAAAGCAGACAAAATAAATGGAATGCTTTTCCTCTTTCAAGAAGTCCAAAGGTGATCAGAATTTGGGGGAACCATCTTGTCACTAGTAATCTTTCTGAGAGTTTCCCATGTCATGGCTGCCTAAGCTGAAAGAAACCAGAGCTGATATGCCAAGCATGTTGGGCAGCAAAATTATTGGAAGAATATGAACATTTCATGAACTGATTCTTTAGCTGTCTTTACAGACGTTGCTATTTCCAACATGAAATGCAATAACCTCTGGGACATACCTAGAGCTAGAAAAGGGGAACTGAGTGAGAATTAAGGAGATGGGGCCGGTGAGGAAATTACCAGGCAGTACAGACTGGTAATTCCTGTCTTATACCTGAGGTTTCACTCTAGTGCAGAAAGCACAAAGATCACTTAGAGGCAGGTATGTCAGCCAACCTCTCCATCCCTCTGAATGCCCATATGAAAACTCTATACCTTAGTAAAAGATTAAGACATAGTAGATGTTCAATAAAAACGTGTTGACTCAATGAATCAATAGTTACATTTATAAAGGATTGCGTTAAAGATTAATCTATTTATACATGGGTTGATTTTGAAAAAAATGTTAATTTTTTACCCACATTTTCTTTTCTTAAATTAGAAGTGAGTGTGCCTCTTACTACACCAGAGCTTTCTTTCTAAGATTTACAATTTATTTTTAATCATTGTTTAGGTATTTTGAAAATTCTGACTATATCTATTTCAATTTAACCACTTGTTAAATTTAACTACTTGCTAAACTACTGACACTACTCTGTATAAGGCACTTCATTAGGTGTGGAAAGATATAGAGAAAATAAACTCAATCTGTGCCTTCAAAGAACTTTTAAAAAGTGCACTAGTAATATCTGTATTCCAATTTTAAATTAGAATCACAAAAAGTGATCAAACATGAGGCTGTGGGTGAATATGATGGAGGCAGATATTGTACCAACTATAGTCAGGTTGCATGAATCAATAGTCTTGATCAAAATGCTGTAATGGCTGATGATGCTATTTATAGCTCTTCCTTGAGTTCATCGCTGTGCTTCTGGGTGTTGTCTAAGCAAATTTGTCTTTGTAACAGAGGTCACAGCACATAGGTCAAGGAAAGCTTATTTTCTATGGACCAGATGGTATCAAATTCTCTGCCAAAAGTTTACTAGGAAGAAATGATAAAATTATTAGCCAAGTTGGGGAGGCAATTCCTTGACTTCTTTGTTGTTTGTTGATGTTCAACTTGTGGGCTGGCACTACATTTTATACATCTTTGTTTCAGTCTTCTTTAGTGCACAGAGTGATAGAAAATTAATATTTGATGAATAAATATGTGAAAGGCCGTAGATAACTGTTTCTACTAATTTATAACTTTATAACAAGGTCATTTGTAAGAGCAAGAAAGCTTTTTGTGGTTGTTGCTGTATATGGCCTAAAATTATTGCAGCGAGCAAAGGGGCAACCCTGCAATCACTTCTGCGCGATCCCAGCAGAGTTCACATTCTTCAAGGTCGTAGGCTGTCCTGGGGCACGGTGCCTGCCTGTTTGCTTCACAGGTGAAATGACCTGCCTTTCTGAATTTCGAATAAAATGCAGGATGTGAAGGAGGAGATTATGGCTTCTTAATTAAGCCATAGTGCCAATACCTATTCATTTTTTCTTTTTCTCCTTATCTTTTTAATTCTCACCCAAGGATATTTAAGACAGAGAGAAATATAGATGTGAAAGAAACACGTTGATTGGTTGCCTCTTGCCTGCGCCCTGACCAGGGAAGAGCCTGCAACCAAGGTATGTGCCCTTGATCAGAATTGAACCAGGGGTCCCACAGGCCAATGCTCTATCAATGGAACCAAACTAGCTAGGTCTCACTTTTTCTTTTAAATGAAGAACTGGCTCACTGGAGTTCACCTAATCTGTCTTATTTTTTCATTCCATGATGGTAAAACTTAGAGAGACACTCAGCTCTCTCACCATATTCACACAGGTGTGTAGGCACATACATACATATATATGTACACACACACCATCTCACCAATACACAGAGAAGAGAAAGAGCAAGTAGTAAGGGAGTGGGGGTAGGGAGATGTTAATGTTTTTTGGCAGTCTTCTTGAGTTTAAAAAAATCACAGTGTCCATATCTGACCAAGGCTATAATGGTGTCCTACTCCCTAATCACAAGCTTCATCATTTCATTTCTGAATGACTTACCTTCTGGAATATGTAGGAACTGGTTAACTGAATAAGCAATCCCTGAAAGGGAACAGTCTTAAAAAAAATTAGAACAGGCAACTTGAACCTTGGCAATTTTAGTCTAAATTACTAAAGAGACATTTTCTTTTATGCCACTATGCAGGAGAGCAACACAACTTTAGTTTAAGCTGTAGCTGGGATTGTTTTTTTAAAAAACCTGACATTTATACACCTACAAACACCTCATTTTAAACAATCTAGAGATTCAGTTCTATTACTGTTCATTTATTCAGTGCTATAAGAAATTGGACAAATCTAGTGGTAGCAAAACATTGAGCAGACAGTGGGCCTGAGACATGGAATTTTTGGCACTTACGTGGTTATTTTATGATACCCACAAACTTTAGTTAAAGGTTCACAATTGCACAACACTCTATTCAAAGTAACCCAGAAATACTTTCTTAATTTGGCAACTCAGTGACCCTCTCCCTAGCACCTTCGGGTTGACCATTGGTATTTCCACAGATTGGTGGAGGTTAGAGCTTTGATGAATCACCCCAAAATATTGTCTCTATCTCCCTGTGAGACCACTATGCATTTATTGTTTCCTTTCTTTCTTTATGATATCCCAAGGGAAATATACCATCTCTAAAAAGCTGTAAAAAGTCTTCCTTGCTTAAATGGTAGTGGCAGAAAGAAAAATAAGATACCATGTTTACCATCAGTGATTTCCAAATTGTTGTGTCTTCCAGATGGCTTAGTGGGTTAGATTACTATAATGAATACCATTTTAAATTGGATTTTTGTTGCTGTTGTTTTTTTTTGTTTGTTTGTTTGTTTTTTTGTATCCAAAGACATCAAATTAGAATCTTAGTTTTATGGAGTTTTAACATGACCCACAGTTTTTTGGTGGGGTGGGAGAATGTCACAAAGAGTTTTTACTTGTTGTTATCTCCAAATGCTGCAATGTTTACTGACCACCAGCATTGTTTGCTTGGGGGAGATAATGTCTTCCAGCTGTTCCGTTAGCACCTCTTCCTTGTTTCTCCTATATGAGATACCACTTGCTTTTCATTGTAACCAAATAGTTATATCTCTAGATAACAAAGAATAGACTGAGTCTATAGTAGGAAGTCTCTCAATCAATTAGAAATCAACACTTAGCTTCAAGGTGATTGTCATCAAGGCCAAGAAGAAGCTACCAGCCACTAAGCCAACTGCAGAGGGGTCAGTCTTTTCTTGCAATGTAAAAGCTCTCATATGTTATTTTTGACTCAGCTAAGTTAATTATTCATTATTAATATAGATATAAAATTATGGCAAATGCAGATGGGTACTTAGATTCCAATATTGGTCTGTTCTACTCAATGTAGAGTCAAGAAAATGAACAGTTTCTATCAAAATGCTATACTGTAAGGGAGCTTTCAATATGCAGCCACAAGGGCAGCCCTCCCCATACTCCATATTAGCTTTTCAAATATGTCTTCTTTTGGCTCTCACAGATTTAATAAAACCTCCATCAAATGTTGGTGTTGCTGCAGCCCCAAACAATCAAATTTTAAGGACTTGTGAGGGCTCACCTGGATTTGCACGGCCCCAGGGCCAGACGGAGTTTTATTAAACCTGAGCTCACACTGTTGGAGATGCCTGTGGAGTCAAGTGAAGGAGCAACTGGAGTCACTCCATGGCAGGGCAGAGCCGATCGGCAACCCTCCTCACAGGCATCCTTTCAACATTGCTTTCCTGTTGTATGTTGCACTGCTAACCTAGAGTTTTCACAGAAGGATTCATTTAGGATTAGCGTAATTGGATAAACACAACACGGCATAATTTATGGGCCAGAATAGTTTTCCCTGGTTGGGTTGCTGACTAGCATTTCCTGTCTCCCTAATGCAGTATTGCAAAGCCCCATACTGTTATAATCAGAATTTCATCTTTGAGTCAATCCAGTTCATTTGCATGATATGATTTTACAATAAGCCAGATGTAGAAATAATTGTTCACGAAGATAGCCTTTTCTTCAAGCAAAGGAATGGAGATTTATGTATGGTTTCCCCCCATCCCTTCTAATGGAAATGGATAAGTCCAGTAGCAGAACCTATCACTGTGGGAATTATACTGAATTCTTGTTACTGCTTCCAAAAAAAAATGAGATAACTTAGGAAAATAATAAATATTGTGGTTTAGATCTTGCTAATGAGATTGGATAAATAAAAGAGCACATGCTGGGAAGATGTTATCCATCGGGGTACTTTTCTATTTAAAAACCCACAATGATTCCTGTTTGCCCATTTGTTACATCAAGTTTAGGCTCCTTTACTTATGATTCTAGAGCTTGCATAATCTGGGTCCACCCTTACTGCCCAGTCTCATTGACCCTGCTCGTTACTATATGCCCTCCACCAGGGATTGATGAGCAGTGATAATCACTCCCCATGGACCCCGCATCTAGTGTCATGCCTCATTTGCTGAAAACGCATGATGGCCTTTGCACCTGCTGGTCCCTTCACATTGACTGTCCAACTTCTTTCTGCTGGTTAAATATCAGCCATCTTTACAGGTGCTGCTCAAGACCCATTGTCTCAGGCATAAGAAACAAACTTTTTTTCTGTGATAAACTTTTGCTTCTGTGGTAGGCTGAAAAATGACCCTCCAGAGATATGTCTACACCCTAATCTCCCACCTGTGTTAGTTCAGCCTTGAAGGCACTTGGCTTATTCCTCTCCACCATCTCCCTTGTCCCACCACACTTCTGGACCTTTACTCATACTTGTTGTGTAAAAGCCTGTAAATGTAATCTTATTTTTGAAACAGGTCTTAGCATATGCAATTTAAGTTAAAGATCTTGAGACGAGGAAGTTATCCTGGATTATCTGAGTGGGATCAATGCCATCACCGGTGCTCTTATAAGAGAAAGGGAGAGGGATGTGAATCACACAAAAGGAAAAGAGGCAGTAAGACTATGAAGGGGGACAGATTGGAGTGGTGTGGCCACACATTGAGGTTTGCAGAGAATGAATTCTCCCTAGAATCTCTGTAGGGAATGCTACCTTCTGACACCTTAACTTTGGACTACTGGCATCCAAACCATAAGAAGATAAATTTTTGGTTGTTTTAAGCCATCAGGTGTATAGCAATTTGTTACAGCAGCCACAGGAAACTAATTCACCTACTCTGGACAATACTGTGCCTTTAATCTGGTACAGGTGAGCTCCAAATGGTTTCCTAACACTTCCTGGGTGACGACTGCTCTCTTCCAAAATAGATGATATATTCCTGGTAGGCTCTCAGAGGTAACTGGCATATATTTGGTCCTAGAATATAATTTAATTCTTTTGAAATAATTCTTGGTTGTTTTAATATGCTGGGAGAGCTAAAATGCTGTTTGTATCCCAGGGATCTTTTGATAATTTATGTTCTTGCTTCAGGTAAATAGCTCACCTCTAGAAATGAGATTGTGGGTCTAATAGACCATTTTCTCTTAAGCTAGGTTTTGCAGCAGTGTGATAAATGCAGGTCTTTGATATGCATTTGCTATCTAGTTCAGCTTTCTCGTCTGCAAATCCTCTCCAATGTGGTGATTTTCTGGTTCCATATTGCTAACCCATCTGCAGTCCATTCTCATCTGTTACAGAATGTCAACATTGTGACTTGCTCCTGCTCAAATTTCTACTTTTCCCACAAGAGAGGGACCAGAGGCTTATGAGGTTGCAGCATTGTATTTCACCTTAGCATGCTGCACTTATGCAACTCAAACAGGGTTAGTCAAATTAGCAGGAAATACACAATGCTAGACTTCAGGAGGCCAATACCTGAATTTCCTCTAATGCCCAGGGCTTCCTGGAGCAGTGCTCACAGTGACTCAACGTTTTTTCACGCAACGTGAATGAGTGGGGAAAGAAGCTCAACACTCTAGGCGGTAGTCTTCTGACAATCCTTCAACAAGATTCATTTATAAGGAAACTGAATTTTCAAGAATTTGTTCCTTCAAGTTCAAGCTTTTTGGCCTCATTTTCATTTGTTCACTCACTATAACTTTTATTTTGTCACATATGTAACTCTAATAGTCAAAAGTATAGGCTGATTTTATCCTTTAGAACCTCTTCCGAGGTGTATAAATATTAGGAATCTGAATTGCAGAGGAACAATTCATCAAAGATTCATCTGGGAGATCTGAACTAGAAAAGTTGGTTCACCACATGGCTCATTTCTGGAGACAGAGATAGAGACATTTGATCCACTTAACCTACAACTGTAACTTAAGGGTATTAAATAGTAACCCATGGGGTTGGTCTAAAGCACTTGTGTCAAACACAAGGCCTGCGGGCCAAATCCGTCCCGCCAGGCCTTGCAATGTGGCCCGCACCGCGCTGTCATTACTGCACTCCGCTGTGTTTCCATCACAATGACAGTTTATGACTGTTCAGTAAACCATTCGGCCAGCGATTTAGGCTGGATTTTAGATTTTGGCCCCTTCTCTGATTGAGTTCGACACCCCTAGTCTAAAGGGAACTTCAATAATGATTCTAAACAAGGGGCTACTGGTATCAAAATAGCTAGTGGTTTTCTATCTGTGTATAGGAGAAGGGCAGTTTAGATACTGTAAAAAGTAATCCCATCCCTCACTCTGCTCTTTATACTGTCCCCAAGTGCATCCTCTTGGTAAGCCTGTGTATAGATCTGGGGGTTCCTGAGTTGACTTCTGTGAGAGGAATCATGTGTGCAAAATCCTCTATTTTTCCTGATTTACTGATCCCACAAATTTATATATTAGAACTGGGCAACCATAGTCTATGTAGCACTTTTGTTAATTTCCTTTAAAGAAAAACCTTCTTAGGGAAAGTTCTTTAGCTGTAAAACTATTTTATTTCTTTTCTGAGTGGTGATCCAACTGGTTTACTAGTAACTCTTCCAGATATAGTTAAGGTAGAATGGATACAGAGAAGAGTCATCCTAATTTACAAAGAACAATGATTTATGACAACCAAAGTCATCCAATTGGCTTCTGACTCTCTCCTCAAAGTTCTAAATTAAAACTTACTAAACTAAAACTTTCTCAGCAAACTGCAAGCCTGAGTCTCTCAAATCCGTTATTCTGTAAGAGGAGCCAATAGCTTAATGTCTCAATAATTTTTACCGCAAATCAGGACCATATTCAGAATAGCTAAATTTAAAAAAAAATAGAGATAATTTTAGACATTTTGTAGCATTTATTGGTTTATCAATGTCCTTTGATTCACATACAGAAACTGTCATTAAGCATGCCATCTGTTCTTGATCTAGTCTTTTAAAGTTTCTTTAAATCTTTTGTCAACACACCACATCAAGAATCACAGTGGGTAAAGCCAACTTCGTTTTTAAGTAGCTCAGGAAAGGGCTTCATGGTTTATAGACATTTCTCATGATTTTTTTGTGGTCCTAAGATGAATTGGATGCCCACTATCAAGTGCAATACGTACTTTACTTTCTGCTGATTTCAGAATGTTACCTAGACTTAAAATCACCTCAGGATTCTGGGATGACTTTAGAGAGGAGGTGATTCTTGAAGGGTAACTTTTTCAGGCAGAAGAAACAGCATATTGGAGAGCCTGGCACCTTGGGATACTATAAGTGGTGCATATGGCTAGAGCCCATTGTAGGTCCAAGTTGTAGCCCAAGCTCAGCATTGGAAGCTCTCAGCCCAGAGCTTTCACGCCTTAAATAAGTGCAACAGTCCCTTACTTCTCATTTCAGAGAATTGCTTTGGTCTCTGCTGTTTATTTTATGTCATAAACCTGCCTTCACTTCTTTGTAGGTTTTCTGATTTTGTTCCTTCGCCTTCAGACAAGCTCCTTCCTCTTTCCCAGCCTTGGGGGCATTAGCTAGCATGGAGGTTTTCCAGGACTTTTTATTGAGGCTTTCCCCAAAATGATCTCTGCTTTCTTTTATTAAAAATATGTTTTTATTAATTTTTAGAGAGAGGGGAATAGAGAGATAAAAACCTCGATGAGAGAAGAACATCATTAGTCAGCTGCACATCTCTTATTGGATTGAGCCCACAAACCAGGCATGTGCCCTGAACAGGAATTGAACTGGTGACCTCTTAGTGCCTGGGTTGAGCCACACTGGCCAGGCAATCTCTACTTTCATTGAATTTTCTTTGGGGACAATCTGTAGTCTGAAAATAAGTGTCATTAGCCTCTGACTATCACCGGCTCTAACTCAGACCTCATGCCTGAGGAATCTTATTCAAGAACTAAAACTGGAGTGGCAGGCAAAGGCCAGATTACTGAGACCCTTGCTTGATAGGTTAAGGTATTTGGAGTCTCCACTGAGGTGGTGAACAGCTGGATAAATTAACACAGTGTAGTGAAAAGATCAATATCTATTTTAGAAAGATGATTGTGATAGTTTGGTAGAAAGTGGACAAGGTAGGAAGAACTATTAGAAAACTGTGTTGATACTCAAGCTTGTGTTAATGCTCAAGTGAAAACTGAAGAACAAAGGTAATAGCAGAGAAAATGAAAAAGGGAATGAGATTAAAGAGATTTTAAAATATAATAAAAACTGAGAATTTTTTACTTGGATTTAAAAGTGAGGGATGGGAAAGAGAGAGAGGCTAAGGGAACTTGGAGGATGATGGCTTCATATTCCCTGTCACTGGGAACCTAGAAAGATGATGAGGTTTAAGAGAATTTAATGGGACAATAATGGACTCTAAGTCATATAACTTCTTGAGTTGGGGGTTCCTGAGGAATCCAGTGTAGCAGCTCAGGAGACAGTTAAAGGGATGAGAAGAGAAGGCTGAAGGTATAGGTCTATAAGTTATCATTGGCACCCATATGTTGTAGTGGAATATTACTTAGCCCTTAAATTATAATTATGAAGATTAAGTGGCAACATGGTAACATAAAAAGAGCAGGACACAAAATTGTATCTATTTTCTGATTTCAATTTTGTAATTGAAATTTATTTTTTAGGAAATGGATAAAAGTGAGAAGGGCAAATGAAAAAATTAAACATAGCAAATTTGTTAAGATAGTGGCTTCTTTTTAAATTTATTCATATCCTGCCTCTTTTTTTCAAAAAGAATTTGTTAATTTTATAAAAAATGACTTCCATTATTATTTGCATAATACATTAAAAATTAATATGAGATAGCATAAGAAAGAACTTTGTAAACTTTCATTTGAATGATTATTGAAATAGGAATACTATTCTTTTTGCCTATGTTTAAAGGAGTGACATTTTCATAATTAGGTTCTAGCATTTTCTTCTAATTATTTACATTAGTATATGCATTCTCAACATCCTTTTGAAGATTACAATGAGCCAGGGAATTTTCTGAAAACTCAGAATATGAATAAAGCACAAGTAAAAAAAAAGTTCTGGATGAAAGTTGCTTGAGTTATAAGACCTATTTATTGGATAATTTCTGTATGTCAGGCCCAATTCCAATGTTGCATAAAAATAATGAAACATTTCCCTATCTTCAGGGTTGGTAGAGTTTGGTGTAGGAGATAAAGAGTAAATAGGCAATTATTCTACAGGCCGGTGAATATGATCTTAGGACCTTAATAAGGACCTTATTATGTGTTCTAAAGGGGGCACATAACAGGGGCACTTGAGGGATTCCCAGAGGAGGTGGTATCTGAACTAGGTCTTGAACTACATAGACAAGTTGAGAAGTTGAGTGAAGGGGAAGGAGAACATATTTTCTAAGAAGGGGAAAACATCATGTGCAAGTGATGTTTTCTTACACTTGGAGTAAGAAAGTGTGACAAATCTGGTAAATTTGCAGAAGTATACTCTGGCTTTTCAAAGAGCTAGCGAAGAGGGCAAGAGAAGCTGAAGGCAGAGATGGTCCTGAACGGTCTTACTTACTATGGATTTTGAACTTGATCCTACAGAGATGGGGAGACATTGGAATGTTACTTTCATAAATAACACGATTATAAATATGATTCTGGATGCAGTGTGGTGAATGGATTGGGTGGATTGGGAGGGGAGACCAAGAGACCTGTATCTGTTGCTATGACATAGAAAGATGAATTAAAGCCTGAGCTAGGTAATCAGGACAGGAGAGAAGGCAATGGAGATGAAAGATATCTATGCAGAGGAATCAGCAAGACTTGGTGACTGAATGTAGGTGAGGGAAAGAGAAGAGTCAAGGATAACCCCTGGGTTTCTGGCTTAGGAAATTGGGGGTTTCCTCTCCCCTGAGATGGGAAAAGCAGGAGGAACAGGTGTGGGTGCAAAGATGGTAAATTCAGTTTCAGTGCATTGAGTTGGAGGAGTCTGTGGGATAGCCAACTGATGGAAATGTCTTGTGGGTAGTGATATATACTGGTCAGGAGCATGGATGAGAGATCAGGGCTTGGTTACTCAGATAAGGGGAGTAAAATCGAAACTGATAGTTGAAGGACAAGTCAGTGCTGCTCTGTGTCTGGCACATGTAAGATGCAGATGTAAGTTTAGATGTATTGATGAGCGAATGAAGAAATATAATCATGTGTCTTTTTGTGTGTTTTTTTTTAAATCAGTTTTTAAGATTACTAATGTTAGTGAGAGTACTGAAGTTAGAAAAAAGAGATTTACCCAATGACTCAAGTTGGATTCAGAAACTTGGGCTATATGAATTTACACCCAGTTCTCTTTCTTCTCTATTTTGCTGCTGGGATGGAGGCAGAAGAGAACTGAATGAGGAAAAACATAAAACAGAAAACTGGCTTGGCTGGAGCAAGATGCAGAATGTTATCACCAAATAGGGTAAAGGAAGCCACCATCCCTGGCCCTCACCACCACTCCCTAACCCTTCCTAAATGTCAGTCATTCAACTTTTCATGGTTTGGCCACTATCTTGGAGCCCAGATTTCTCCCCCTTTCCTTAGCTTAGGGGTTATTTAGCCTATATGTGGAAGTTATAAAGGCCTGCTTTGTTCTGGGAGAAAAGTTGTCACCTGTTCAAGTCAAAAGTCATGACTTCCATTGATCTGTGACCCAGGAAACAAAGTATGGATTTTCAAAAAAGAAAGATGTGATTTGTGTGATAGCTTTTTCAATACTGCGATACTTCAGGGCAACCAAACTGTAATGTCATTTCCATGCTTCTAAATTGTTTCTATCGTAGATGAAATGAAATGAAGCTGTTAATGACAAGCCGAATGGGAAATGCATCTGGCAACCCTGTGAGGCATGCATCAGGCTGCCCTCTCTTCCGTGAGAGTGACACCTTGCTTTCATTCTACCCGGGTCTTCAAAGTGAACTGGTAAATAGCATTAGCAGATCAGGTCGGGAGGACTTGAGTCCGCTTTGTAGTGAAACTTTGGTGTTTCTTGGCTGTTGGACACATTTGTGTTAAGTGCCCCAGTCTGTTCAAATATCAGATGAGGAATTTGGGGATCTGAATCGCACTGTCTCTCCCAGGTTGGTAGACAGTGTGCAGGGCAGGTTGCATGTTAAAGAAAACCAGCCATTTCTTAAGGTTGGCCTCATGGAGGCTTGGGTTAAGGTCAGGAAGACAGGTCTCGCGAGGCTGGAAGGTGTTTTATATTATCAAAGCAAGAGTTCCCAGGGCAGTTTGTTTTGTCCGTCTGCCTGGGGGGAAGATGAGTTTTCTAAATGACTTAACTAACTTCTTTTTTGGCATACTTTTGCAATTGGTTCATTTCCAGGTACCAGAAAGAATGTAAATATGGAATGAATCAACTTTTTCCACATTTTTCTCTAGCAGTTCTTTTATGAAGAACAGATTTTCCATAGAGGAAATTAAAAAATACATAAAACTGAGAAACTGTGGTGTTGTTGAGAACGGCCTCATTTTCCATGTCACTTTGTAACCAGCGGTGCCCCCTATATTCAAATGGCATGAATATAAAGTATGGGGTTTGTTTTAATTAGCTTCATTTTTTTTTCTTCAAGATGAAGAATTATCATAAATCCCTGAAATAACAGTGATTCACAGAGATGCTTGTGTCATTGCTTTGGGAATTTTTCATGGCTTCTCCCTGCTCCACACTCCTCAGCTACACATACTTAGAGAAATGATTAAACTCTGATTTAATACATTGGATATAGGTCTTTTGCCTAAATTAGGAATGAGGAGAGAAGCGCAATGGTATAAGTTATTTCCCAAAGACAGACAAATCATTCTTTTGCAGTAAATTTGGGAAGAATGATTCCCCTCCACCCCCATTTTAAGAGCATTTTTCTACACAAAACACAAGAATTTTCACTAGCATTTGGTTTGGATTTTTTCCTTGGATGCCCGTCTTTTGAATGAGTTGAAACTATTCTCCTGGTGCATCCGTAAACATCTGAAAATTAGATATTTGGTAAAAGGCAATTGATACGGACAGCTCAGAAAGCCAGAACTTTCTGTAAAGCTGTATCTGGATTGCCGTCGAAATGAAAACCGCATGTCCAACAGATGACATAAATATGAATCCAGACAAATAGCCATTGATAGTTTTGCCGTGGTGCATCTTAGAAGGCTCAGTGAGTGGTGGATTGTGTGAAGTGCAGCCTGTTCGGTATGCCGAAGGCAAGTAAAAGTTCCTTCCCTTTCTGAGTTGTGACACTACAAGCCTAACCTTTATTGTCAGGGTCTCTGCCGAGTTTTCCAACAGCAGATGAGTGGGAATTCATGGAAAGAGCATGTGTTTCACCAGTTTCCTTTATTTCTCCCCCAGGACGGGCAGCTGTCAGGTCAGCTCCTCACTGCGGAGCTTGAAGCCATCAAGAGCAGGGATATATTTGCCTTGTTCCGAGGGCAGGCTTTCTGCCAGCCCGGGAGATCACATAACTACCTTCAGGCCAGCGTATCTGAGTCATCAGTGAGTGACCTCCCTGACAGGCTGAAACCACAAAACGCGACTGATGAAGCAGGCTGCCCAGCTCCGGGTTCAGCCGAAGCAATAAACAGGAAGGGATGAATTCATTCGTGTTCACACCCCCATTTCTCTCCATGGTAGGAAACTAATTCCAGAGAGTAATAGGAGCATAAAATTGCGGCCACATAACTTTTATAACCCCGTGTGCTGTTTGCTCAAGTGGTTTACAATGAAATCCAGAGTCTTTGATAGAACTTGTTTCATATCCCAAGTTCTTAATGATTATAGCTAGACATAGTTTTGGAGAGAAAATCTGACTTCTTAAAATATGAATATAAATAAAATGGATTTTGCCGAAACCGGTTTGGCTCAGTGGTAGTGCGTCAGTCTGCGGACTGAAGGGTCCCGGGTTCGATTCCGGTCAAGGGCATGTACATTGGTTGCGGGCATATCCCCAGTAGGGGGTGTGCGGGAGACAGCTGGTCGATGTTTCTCTCTCATCGACGTTTCTAGCTCTCTATCTCTCTCCCTTCCTCTCTGTAAAAAATCAATAAAATATATTTAAAAAATGGATTTTTTTTTAAATTCTCACCTGAGGATATTTTTCCATTGATTTTTAGAGAGAATACAAGAGAGATGGAAAGACAAAAGAGAAATATGAACAGGGCCCAGGGCTGGGAAGGAGCCTGCAATCAATGAATATGCCCTTGACAAGAATTGAACCCAGGACCCTTTGGTTTGCAGGTTGATGCTCTATCCACTGAACAAAACTGGCTAGGGCTATAACGGCTTTTCATTAGCAGACCTCACTTGTGTGAGGTGAGGAAGGCCAATTTTATAATTAATTTACTTTACTATTCTGAGTCCAGAGAGGTGAGCTTCTTGGGGTGAGGGAGGAGGAAAATACTGATCCTTGTTTTCAGGTGTATGGCATTCTTGTATGAAGACTGAGAACTTATTTATGTCATTTAAGAGCATTGGCCCTCCTGTATTTCTTCTCAATAACATAATGCAATATTTACTTATGGCTACATCATTCACCCAGATCAGCGTTTCCAAAAGTGTGGTACGTGTACCCCCAGGGGTATGGGAAGAGTTTGGTGGGGGTACATGTTGCACCGGAGTTTGGTGGGGATATGTACTGCACCGTGCTTAGCTGAGCCTAATTCTATGTTCTCATGAGTATGAGGGGTATTCAGCATTATGAAAATTATAGAAGGGGTACACACATGTCAAAAGTTTGGGAAACACTGACCTAGATCATTGCATTTACTTCTTGAAAAAATTCTATGAGGTTGATATTAATGTTATTTGCCTCATGATGAAACCAAAGGTAATGCGGTAAAGCCAGTAGTCATGCTAATTTGAATCCTGGCCTTTTGACCACAGAGTCTGCGTTCTTATTCATTCATTTAAAAAGTCATGAAAGAAGTGTGAATGAGCAGAGAGATGTACTAATTTTGCCTTCGTATCACAGGCTGTTGAACACCTGTATTTGTTATGTATATTCAGTACATTATCATTAAAGTGTTTGGTGTTTTACTCATTTTCCCAATACATATTTATTAAAAATATTCTATTTGTCAAACATTCTATGTTGGAGATACAGTTGTGAACAAAACAAATATAATCCCTTTCTTTAAGGAATTCACAGGCCAGAGGGAGAAGGCTGCCATCTACACAGCAGGACAGAAGGCCTAAGGTAGGGCTCCTCTCCTGGCCTGGGAGTCACAGCAAGGGTCACAGAAAGGAGATGTTTGAGTTGGGCCTTTCAGGATGTTTAGGTGTCTGTCAGACATTCAGGGTGAGGAAGAGCATTTTAACTAAGAGATGGCTTGTTTGGAAACTATGAAAAGTTGGGTAGGAATGAAACCACCTACCTATGTTCCCTAAGGATAGTTGGAACCTCCATTCTCTCATTACACACATATCTTAACCCTCACTTACCTGGTGGATCCTTCCATAGCTTTCATGTTTTAGTTAGATGTTACTTCATCTGGGAAGACATCCCTTGCTCTCCCATTATGAGTCAGAAGTTCACCCATCACATTCAATGCTTCTCACCATCCTACCACTTATGACTTTTTATTTTAATCACCCCTTACCTATCTATATGATGCTTCAGACGACAAGCCTTTTGGAGTCAGGGACTATGTCTTTAAAACTAGCACATAGAACATTTTATATATAGTTTGAAGGCAATGGGAGGAAGACGGAGATGAGGGATAAATAGGATCAGGCCACGAAGCGCATAGCATGGCAAGCAGGTGCTCTCCTGTGTAAACTCATGGCTAACCCAACAGACATTCTCCACCCCTTTTCTTTTGCCATCTCCATTCAGGAGTTGCACAGGTGAAGTTTGAAAAGTTGAACAGAAAGAGCCAGAGATGAGCACATTTAAAAAATGTAGGATGAAGAGTATTTTCTGCCTCTCTTGTCAAGAGGTACCAGGTGACACAATTCTGACTAACGAGTCCCAAGCAGAGAGCTGCTGGGAGGGCTCTGGGAAAGTGTTTGCCTTCCTGATGAAAGGGGAGGTTTGATATCACTGAGCTGCTGAACCAGTGCCAGGAACCCTCTACTTCTGGCCTTCTCTTTATGTGAGAAAAATAACCTTGTGTTTCTGTTGTCTGTTACTTGCAGCAAAATGCACTCCTAATTGCAATACCAAGTAATAATAAGAATAGCAATACTTATTGAACACTTAGTATTATAATCATGGTTCCAAATGATTCACCTGTAGTTATACCAAATAATCTTCACAATAACTCTACATGGAAGGTGGTATTATTATTATTATCATTCTCAGTTTACAGATGAGAAATAGAAATTAACTCATTTAAAACTGCCATGGTCAACCAGAGTCAGGGCCAAGATTCAAAGAAAGGAAATTCCATTTTAGAGTTTGCTCTTGAACACTGTGCATAATGCCAGGGGAAGGAGCTTGAATTTCATTTTGAGGTTGGTGAGGTGGTGGAATAGGCAGTAAAATGATCACCTAAAATGTTCATGTTCTGATTCTCAGAACCTGCGCAGTACATGCTACCGAATGAATGAAAGTTTCTAATCAGCTGATTTTAAGATGGGGAAATTATCCCGATTACCCACTGGGCCTCATGTAATCAACCATGAAAGATCTTAAAAGTGCAAGAGGGAAGCAGCAGAGGAGGTCAGAGTGAGGCAGAGAAGGACTCAACCTGCTGTTGCTGAAGGCAGAGGAAGAGCCCACAAGCCAGTGAATGATGGTAGAAGAGGCAATAAAATGGATTCTTCTCTAGAATCTCCAAAAGGTTTGCAACCTTGCTGACACCTTGATGTTAGCCCAGTGAGACCCTTGTCAGAATGCTAACCTACAGAATCGTAAGATAATAAACTGGTAGTTTTATGCCAGTGCATTCATGGTAATTTGTTAAGGCAACAATCATAATCGCATATAGGTGGCACTGAGGATTTTCCTGAGTCTGGGCACAATCAGATTTGATGGCTTCATGTTTAGTCACATAGAATCTGAATTATTGAGAGTTAAGGCTAAAGGCAGAGAGATCAATTAGGAGGCACTGCAAAGGCAAAAGCAACAGAGGTTTGGGTCCTCTAAGGCAGAGGATGTGGTTTTGTTTGCTTGTTTTTTAAAGCACTTTTGGAATAAATGTGATGAAGTTGAAGAGGAGTCAGAAATTAGCACAATTTAAAATTTAGACTAAAGAGTAGATACTTGCTGGAACTGGATGTCAGAGAAAGCAGGGGAAGAAATGAATGTTGGCCAGTATGGTGGGAGGGGTGTGTTGGGAGGGAGAATATCACACTGTTTCTGGTGATATTTGGGAGCAAACTATTAGCTATGATGGTGAGATGACAATGGCAGTATTTAGGCATAAGACGAAGCATGAATCCTTGCTTGATGGTTTCTCTATCAACTGAAGGAAGTGTGTTTGTCAGCTAAAAGTGAGTGAAATTAGGTTCAAAATAGTCCCTATGCAGAATGGATTGTGTGTGGGCAAGGGGGGGAAAGGGGGACAGTCTAGGTGAGATTAAAACCTTAACCTTTATGGCACAACTTTTTAAGGTTGTGTTATATATGTCTTCCTTCATCGTATGTTCAGCATCCTAGAAGCAGAAGCAGAGATGAGCATTTTAAGGAATGGGGGTTTGGGAAAGAGAGGAAGTGAAATTTTTTACTCTCCTTTTTGGAGGGGAAATGATTTTTATGTTGAACAGGGGAAAAGATCTTCTCATTTTGTCTTAGGCTGATTTCATGAATTTTCAACAGGCACATCCATTCTAAATTTTCCACACACCTCCACGTTTTGTTCAATAATAACTCTTCCCAGTCTCACAACCAGATCTTCCCTTCAAATTGGGGTCCTTGCCAAAACCAGTTTGGCTCAGTAGATAGAGCACTGGCCTACGGACTGAAAGGTCCTGGGTTCGATTTCGGTCAAGGGTATGTACCTTGGTTGCGGGCACATCCCCAGTGGGGGATATGCAGGAGGCGGCTGATTAATGTTTCTCTCTCATTGATGTTTCTAATTTTCTATATATCTCTCTCTTCCTCTCTGTAAAAAATCAATTAAAAAATATATATATATATATTTAAAAAAATTGGGGTCCTTGCCTTGTGCTAAGGTAGATATCTCAACTGTGGCACAGCAAGTCATGCTTTGTCACAGCCTTTGTATGAGTGAGCCAGTTTCTTTCCAGGGAAAAATGTTAAGTAGGGAAGGATAAAGGGGGGGGGGGGGAGGACTGACGTGAGTTAGTTGGGAGGAGGGACTCCATCAGGGGAGAAGGAGTGAGTTGCTGGAGCTCTGAAGGTAAATGATGTCTTAGCCACTTATGTCCACCTTCCAGGTCCCCAAATGGAGTGCCTGGGCTTGGGTGGGCATAAGGAGATGGTAAAATGTTCCCCCCATGGATCACCTGGATGTTCTGTCCTCTGTCAGGATTGAAGTGTGTGTGCATGCAATCCATGTGCAGGCAAAGGGGGAAACCACAGGAAGTACAGGGTGGGCACACACTTCCTCTGGTCTGGGAAGAGATGTCTCTGGCATCTTCTGGCCTCAGGGAGAAGGGAAAGCAGAACTAGTGCCATGCAACGTAAGGCAAAATGAGGGAGATTGAAGACACAGTGTTCAATCCGAAAGGTTCCTTCAGGGCTGGTAAACCTCTTTGGGAGACACATCCTAAAAAGAATGCGCAGCTTGCTAGGTTCAGAGTTCTGTTTAATATCAAAAGAAACCTTTCTCATCTTTAAAAAAAATTTAAAAAGAGAGCCTGTAATCCCCAGTGCCTCAGATTTATGTTTTCCAAATGTGGACCTCGATTTCTCCATGTGCTGGATATCTTTTTAATGGACTACAAATATTTGAAATGTGTAAACACCATGGGAGGATGAGTATTTTAAGTTTATAGGGATGTGGCTGGATTAGCTGAATGAGGATGTCATTACAGAAGGGGGAAGCAGGAGATGAGATGTCCCAGCAGCCCAAATTAGGGCAGGCGGAGCGGAAACATTCCTCCATTTGAACCTTCAAAGCAGTCACCTGGACAAAAGCAGGCAGCACCTTTCTGGTTGGAGACATACTCGGACTGTATCCTTTATCTGGGGAGACAGGATTGTGTTGCCCTTCCTCTGTACTGACCCACCTTGTAGGGAAGTGGGGTCAAGTGTGTCTTGGAAACACTCCCCTGGTAATCCCTGATAGACTCTTCTCTGCTTCCACCCCAGTCCTTCCCCAACAGGAACAAACAGGTTCAAAGCCAAATCCTGACATGATCAGAAAAGATTGCTTCTAAATATATTGATGTGTTTTCAGTGGAAATAATATCTGGAGTCTTCTGTGTGGTTTTCCTTAATGGGCTCCCTTGAGGGAACTCACCTCCACTGGAGATCTTCCGTTTTCCCAGGTGCAGAATAGGATGAGGATACCCTGCATGACGTTTGGGCGAAGATTAAGTGAGATATTAATGTAGGTAAATCACTTGCACATGGAGAATTTTCAGTAAATGTCATCTCTCTCCCTCATGAAAGCGTCTGTTGATAATGGATTATTTCCTACTTTTCCTAATGCTTACTGATGTTTTCATGCATTTATGTGTAAGAGAATTTAGAACTGGAGTGGGAGCCCAATGGTCTCCTCTTTGGGTGTTTTGCTTGCTTGCTTTTGTCCCCTTGGTAAGTAGCAGGGTGGCATAATGTTGGGAACATGACCATCAGGAATCAGATTGATTTTATTTGAATCCCAGCTCCCCCCCCCCCTTTTTTTTTTATGGAATCATCCTAGGCAAGTTTTTTTTTTAAAACTTCTTTGTGCCTTATTTTTTTTTTTTATTACAAAGTGTGTGGGATGATGGGGGTGGGGAACAGGTAATTCTGTATCATAGGGTTGTTCTGAGGATTAAATGAATTTATGTACGTGAGACATGTAGATCAAGGCCTAGCATCAAGTAAGGCCTGCTAAAGTGATTGCTGTTACTGTTCTTGGTCATTACATATAAGGCATTTTTAATTATGTTCAATAAATGTTAGAGATTGTTTTTATTACTATATGATCTGTGAAACATGGTCAGCGCTTGCTGGTCCATAAACCTAAATTCCAGATTCTTGAAAATAATTTCAGACTCAGAATGATTTCTTGGGCCAAAAGTAGGAATTATTAGCAGTGATTAAGGTGGCAATAAAAGTCAGTCTGTGGAAGGTGATGGCTTGGCTGGCTGGGACTTGAAGGCCTTCCCTAAGGCTCCCTCCCATTGGGTAGCAGAGGACTATCTGTTTCTTAAATACCAGAGACTGTACTTGCACATCAATGATCAATGGACCCAACTGTGCCCACAGACACAAATAAAAGTAAATAAATTGGTTGTCAATATTTAAAATTTGGCTGATTTGATATAAAACTCTGGATTTCCTGTCTCTCAAACAATTGTGGGCAGGGGAGGTCTACAACTCTGGGCTTGCCCTCCTATATGGCATCTTCTTCAACTGTGTAGAATTGCCCATGTCAGATTGTTCATTCATTTTCATCCATAGTCTCCACTCTTCCACAGTGTGTTACATCCAGGCCTCTTCTCTCATCAGTCTTACTGCCTGATCTCAGTAGGCCTCTGAATTTGCAGCTCCTATAATACTCTTGACTAATATAAAAAAGAGAAGTATTGCTGAGATGCATGGTAGGTGGTACTTTTCCATCATATCAGGAAAAGATACATATTTTCATCATAATGTGGAAAGAGATACTGTTCTTCCAGCCTTGATTTATAACATATTTCCTCAGCATAAAAAATGGATCACTTCACACATTACATCATCATTGTCTCTAAGTAGAGTCAATTCTTGCCCCTCAGGTGTGCCACATTGATGTCTATCATTCATTACTACCATACAATCTTTACCAAAGATGGAAGCCATCAAGAAGTGCTATCAAAGACCATACATAGCCAAAATCAGTATGGTCTTTCCAGATTGACACAAAATACATTAGGACACAGATATTCTTGGTAATTATGGCTTTGTAATAGAATTCTTCTGGAAATAATAGCTTTCTTGAATACCAGAGGACAAAAACAAAAATAAAGACACTTGAAATCCAACTGTGGGGCCATCTTTAGAAGTCTAACATTTGAAAACTTGGGTACCAAGTTCCCATTTCTGGAATTAGAAGCAGGATATCTAAAGAAATTATGTGACTGATCTATAATATATCTGGGAAAATGGGGAACATATTTTAAATCTTACGTGTAGTTGTGTTTCCTTCTACCAAACCATCCCTCTGGCCCAAGTTCCTCCTTTTTTTTAAAGAAAGCTATGGAATGAAAAGGTGTGTTCAAACCAAAGTGGCTCTGAAGGCAATGTCCTATAATTTAGATTAATCAGAGACTCACAGGAAGTGTCAAGTGTGTGTAGGTAAAAGATGTATTTGTCAGAAGTAGATGGCAGTCAATCAGAGTCAGAATGAAAATGTTTCCTCTTCACTTGCCAGCATGAGAGAAGGTTTAGGAACTCTGTTTCCTCAAGGCTTCCTGGACCAAGCAAGACACCATCGCTGCCAGCTTGCACAGCTTGGTGTTGCATCATGCAATGCCAATTGTAAGACATGCTTCTGTATCAGCTGAGCTGTATGTTAATGTAACTGTCACATTAAATATTTGCTGCTGTGACTCAGTTAATGACTGTCATAAAAGTATGGCAATCTCTGGCATTTTAAGTGTTTGTGGTGCCTCACATACCCCCTTGCTATTGTAAATAAGGCCACATATTCAGAACTAATTACATGCAAGCTATGATAGCAGGTTTATTTTTTACAACTATCCGAGCTGTGATCAGCACCTGTAATCACAAAGCAGAGAAAAAAATAGGCAGTGACAGCAACACCTTCATCTTGAAAGCGAATTCTTATTCTGAAGTGTTAGGAAGTATTAAGTGTTTCTCAATAGAATGGGAATATGATTAGTCAGAAACAGACATAATTATAAAATAGTCTGAATCTGGCTTATATATTGTGTTTATATCCATACATATTACAGCATTACACAATTTTCTTTAAAGATTTATTCAGTCTAGTAAATACCCCAAATTGTATCATACACACACACACACACACACACACACACACACACATACCCTTCGAGTGGCCAGATTATTATGATCTCTGAATGCATAATAATATGGCGACTCAGTGTGTATCCTATATAATAAAAGGCTAATATGCAAATTGTCCCCTTGACCAGGAGTTTGACCAGCAGGCAGGCTGGCCAACTGCCCATGTCTCCTCCCCCTGACCAGGTTGGGTAGACACTCATGCACAAATTCATGCACCGGTCCTCTAATATATATATATTTTGAGTGGCCAGATTATTATGTGTTCAGAGATCACAATAATCTGTTCACTCAGTGTGTGTATGTACACACACACACACACATATATATATATTTGAACATCCAGGAAAGTGCCTGTTTATATTTTGAATCTCAGTGATGTGTTGTTTATTGTTTGTGATTTTTGGTTGAAGTACAGTTATATATTGGTTAAAACATAAAAAAGCCTTCCAGGCCTGTGTGGCTCAGTGACTGAGTATTAACCCATGAACTGGGAGATCATGGTTCATTTCCCAGTCAGGGCACATATCCAGGTTTTGGGTTCTGTCCTCAGTATAAGTTGTGCAGGAGGCAGCTGACCAATGATCCCTCTCAACACTGATGTTTTTATCTCTCTCTCCCTCTCCTTTTCTCTCTCTGAAATCAATAAAAAAATATAAAAATCAAAACAAACAAAACATAAAGAAGCCTGATAATCTTTGGTTCCTCTCATCTCAGCAATGCCTCTTATTTGTGCTGCAATCCTGAGCATTTTCCAAAGCTTTCCTCCATGTTTGATATAAGGAATCGAAAATTTCTGGTTAAGTGGTGATAGACCAGGGAGTCTTAATCTGGAGTTGATGGATTTCCTAGAATTCATGGATGGGTTTGGGCAAGAGGAAAGCACAAACCCCGTAAATTGCATACAGAATTTTACAGGTATGTATTTTTTTTGAGGGGTGGTGGGGAGAGAGGGATTTTCCAGAGCTTTCTTCAGAATGTGAGAAGAAATATTAAGTGTCATACATTTACAACTTGCTTACACCACAGGAAATAATGAAGAAGTGGTTTTCAAGAGACCACATGGTGCCTGCAGCCTTGAGGATGCCAAGACAAAGGGGCTGGTGACAATTGAGTAGGACTCTGAGGCAATTGCTGCTAATTAAAAGAAAAAAATATATATATATTTTATTGATTTTTTTACATAGAGGAAGAGAGAGGGATAGAGAGTCAGAAACATCCATAGAGAAAATCATTAATCAGCTGCCTCTTGCACACTCCCTACTGGAGATATGCCCACAACCAAGGTACATGCCCTTGACCAGAATCAAACCTGGGACCCTTCAGTCCGTAGGCCAATGCTCTATCCACAGAGCCAAACTGATTTGTGGCTACTGCTAATTTTTAAAGAAATTCCAAAAACCCCAACTGGTAGGGTCCTTCTGAGAATATTGGAATGGACTCCACTTCCCTCTTTTCAAGCACAGTGCTCAGATCCCACCCTGGGTGAGACTGTGGAAGGGGAGATGGTAGGCCAGCTGTGACAGCAGTGACGGCAGCCCCCACAGCAGCCTCTGAACACCCCTTTTCTGTCCAGCATCTAGCCTGGGAGGCTAGAGCTCCCCTGGCTCTGTGGAAAATCTCTTTCCAGTGCAGTGGAGGTTGAGTAGCTGACGGTGCTGAGCCACTTCTGGGCCCAGGGCAGATGGAGACTGAGGAAAAGGATGCAGGTCCAGGAGTCAGGCTGGGGACTTGGAGACCAAGAATGGTGACAAAGGCCAGGCAACCTTCAGAGAGGCTCTGAATTTCTTGCCCTAGCATCCGAATTCTTCTCTCTTCACTTCTTTTCTTTCCCCTGGCTGCTTCCTGGAGAGAATGCAGCATTACTAGCAAATCCAAATTCTCAATACCTGTTAATTCCCCACTCTCCCTGGTCTGTCTCCTTATCCTGTTTCTTTCAACACTAATTCCCTGTCTTTTTTTCCTTCTATTTTGTATTTTTGTTCTCACTTATTAATATCTGAAGCCTGATCTCTCCTTATCTTTTGGTTTGCCTTATCTTTTTGTTACCAAATGCAGTTCTTTTTTCTGATTCATCCTCTCTCTCTCTTCTCTCTCTCTCTCTCTCTCTCTCTCTCTCTCTCTCTCTCTCTCTCTCTCTCTCTCTCTCTCTCCCTCCTCCCACTCTTCCATCCTCTTTCTCTCTTTTTGTGCTTTTTATACATAAGAGGGAGCAGGTGGGATGGGAGATGTTGGGGTTTTAGCTCATTTAAAATGATCCGAGAATTTGTAGCACAAATCCTTATTTAATTTAACATTGGGTCTCAAATACCCTGAAGGCAACGAGAAGGAAATGGTTTTCTGCCTATGGAGACCCTGGGGTAGACCATACTCCCCCAGGATGACTCTGGGTGGCACACTGGTTCTCTGGAACCACCATCACTGGGAACCCAGCGGTGGGCTTTCTGCTTGGGTGCCTTGATACAAGCCAAAGAGTAACCTTGTTTTGGGGTCTGACCTCATCTGCCTGCATTTCTACTGAAGCATAGCTGTATCTTGGAAAGATCTGTGGGCATTGTAGGGAGCTTTCTGGCTCAATCTAGTTCCTAACAAGATTTTTAGCTAAATTCAAGCCCATCTCCTTATCTAATTCACTTTTTCTTAGCCTTTGTTCCTCAAAAGGTCTCACAATATGTGTGTGTGTGTGTGTGTGTGTGTGTGTGTGTGCCTTTGCTTCTGGCCTTCTTTTCTGAATCACTGTATTTATTGAAACCCCTTCTCACTGTCTCTGCCACCTCCTCCATGAAGCCTTCTTAAATCCTCAGCCAGCAGGAATGTCTCCCCCAGGCTCTGTGCTCTCCTAGGCCCTTATCTGTGTTTCTGATGCATATTTATCACAGTGTACCTTGCACTGTAGCCACGTATGTATCTCCAGAGACTGAAACAGGAGATCAGGGACAACATCTTTTTTTTTTTTTTTTTTTTTTTTTTTTTTTTTTTTTTTACCGTCCTCGTTCCAGGGACCTTGCTTTAGGAAATGGTCTTTGAATTGACGTGCAGAGTGGTCAGTGAGGACGTTCGTCCATAACCCCCTGCTTATTTTTCATATCTAATAAAGACCCCCTTTGATACGTGTAATCACGTCCATAGCACTCATTAGCGAATCCATTTGGCAGTGAGGGTTTCGGTCCTCCCGTTAACCTTACGAGGGGGTGGATCATCCCCTCAGAGAGGAGGCCGAATCCCCTCCGTGGAACCAGCTCTCTAATCCTGGACGCTGATCTCCGGAGCCCCTGCCCTTTCCACTTTACTCTGAGGTTTCTCACGGGATGGGGAAGTCCTGGAGGCATATTTCGCAAGTCTGCCCTGTCCCTCAGCCATGGTGCTGACCAGGATGCTCAGCCATGCTGCTCCGCTCCCCCACGCCCCCCTTACCCCCACTGCCGGAGGGGATGGGGCAACTATAGATTGGTTGGGGCACCTTGCTTGATTCCTTTTCCAGGGGAGCAGAGTCCATCGGCGCCTTTGTCCCAGGCTGCGGGGCGGGGTGTCCAGCGCTCTTCCCAGCTGAGACAGCATCCTGACCATCTCCCAGGGAAGATCACAGCCCTTGTTTGCATACAGCTCCCACTTGCAGGCTGCTGTGGGGCAGAAGCCTGCTTTGATGTGTGTGCAGGCCTGGGAGGTTATGGCCCTCATTAATTCATGCATAACAATCCGAATTTCCTTTTCATTTGGACCTAAAGCATATTCATTTGGAAACTTCCACAACGCTGGCATTCTTAATGCTCCAGTTGAATCTTATTTCCATAAGTCTGGCCGTGGTGATCGATGGTTAACACTGAAACAAAAAAGAGAATGAAAAAAAAAATGTTTCTTTTTAAATCACTGAAAACACTTTCTGTTAGATGATGCGTTCTTGTCATCGGTTTAAAAAAAATCAGGATTTTAGGGGGAAAAAACTTACAATAAGCAATGGAGTGTCAACCAATGCTTCGTCAGAATCTGGTGTGTGTGACGTGAATGAACCAGTTGACTAATCCACCCCGTTCTGTGGAAATGTCAAAAAAATTGGAGAAAAAAAATAAAGAGCGTGAGGGAGATCACGGATATGAAAGCACTTTGTAAACAGCAACATGCTTTTAAAATGTGACTTATTATTATAGGATGGCTTCTGCAGTTCCCTTCCCCATGGTTAGAAAATATTAGAGGTCCCCTGACTCCTGTCAGACTCCTTTTTAATGATCTTTCAGCCTCATTCCTAAAGGCAGGACAGTGATACTGGCAGGGAAAGTGCTTAATAATTTGTTTATGGTACAATGCTACCTAATTAGTAGATCTCATTAATTTCAATAAGGCATCACTCCGGCGCTTTCTCTCACCCCCTACCGTCAATCAGCCAGCAAGTTCTGTTGCCTTTGCTAACGAGACCCGTCTCTTGTCTCTTATGTATGTGTTTGGTGTCCCTGCCACCCCTCGAGCTTGTGACCTCCCATTCCACCCCTGGGCAGCAGCAACTCACACCCTTCTGCTATCGACCCTCCATGGAGTCAGAGGAATCTTTTAGAAAAAAATCACATTGGGCCACCCAACAGTGGATCGATCCCTCACTCACCATGGTCTGCAAGACTGTAGGCCCAGCCCTGTTTGCTCTCAGCTTCTTACACCAGCTCTGTCTCCTGCACTGGCCTTGGTTTTCAGTCCCTCAAACACTCAAAGCTTCTTTCCGCCTCAGGCTTGGCCTCTGCGGATCCTTTTGCCTGAAATGCCATCCATTGTCTGCGACCCTTGTGTGGACTGGTGGCTCATCTGTCACGTTTCAGCTCAAGTGCTCCTTCCTCTAGTAGCCTCCACCATCACTAGCTGCCTTCTTTGCCTTTAGCTGTCAGTTTTTGGCATCATCCTAGGTATGTAATTATTTTGTTATTAATCTTTTCTTGATTGAAAATATATTTCATGAGACTGACTCTATATCTCTATATTGTTCTCTGCTATTTCTCCAGAGCATAGTCTGGGGCCTGGCACAGAAGGGATCCTCACTTATGGGCTGGGTAAACCAGTGCTAACTAAAATTATTGACTGAGGAAAAAAAAAAAAGAAATGTTCCAATAAAGTGATTTGGTGTATGTTGACAGTATGCTAAAACAACTAGTAAAATTCGATTCACTGGAGAAAAATAGTGAAAATGACATTTTCACTAGTTATTGGTTAATTCCATCACAGAAGTAACTCATCATTGAGAAAAATAACAGTGGGTGACACAGAATTCTATAGCTATTGACATCTTTTGGTTAAATCAGCCATAAGTGCTTCTGAGGCTCATGATGTTTCGAATGCTTCTCGGTCAAGTTTTGCAAATGAAAAGATCTATAGAATGCAGATCACCTACTTTTCCAGGAAATATTTGTTTCTGGGAATATTCCTCTTGTCCAGTTGGAAAGGTTTGAGATGATGATTTTATTGTTTTCACAGGTCTGATGCATTTATTCTAGTGAGTGTCATCTCATGGTAGAATGTGTTCATGGTACAAATATTCCTTTTGCACCTCCTGTGCTCCAGGCCCTCATCTTGGCATGGGTGAGAACCAGACAGATAAAGTCTCTGCTCTGGGCATGGTTGGCTAACAAGTTCCCCTCTAGGAACTTAGGGGCTGCCACCTCATGGAGTTTCAAGGAAGCCAGAAAGTCATGGCATGTTGGCCTGGTGGTTCCAAGAAAAGCCCCATATCCTGATGAAGACCCAGTATGAGAATATCTGTCTGTGAGAAAGAGAGGCAGATGAGATCAAAGTTCTTAAAAAAAAATATATATATATATATAATATATATATATATATATATATATATATATATATATATATATATATATATATATATATTTGCCATGACTGGTTTGGCTCAGTGGATAGAGTGTTGGCCGGTGAACTGAATGGTACCAGGTTTGATTCTACTCAAGGGCACGTATCTTGGTTGCAGGCAAATCCCCAGTAGGGGGAGTTTAGGAAGCAGCTGATCGATGTTTCTCTCTCATCAATGTTTCTAACTCTCTATGCCTCTCTCTTCTTCTCTATAAAAAAAAATCAATAAAATATATTTTATATATATATATATATATATATAATTTTATTTATTTATTTTTTTTCTTACTATAGACCTGGTGCATGAAATTCTTGCACTGGGGGGTGGGGAGGGTCCCTCAGGTCAGCTTGCTACCTAGGAGGCCTCAGGGGATGTCTGACTGGTGGCTTATGCCCGCTCTCTCTGGGGAGCAGGCCTAAGTCATCAGTTGGACATCCTTAGCTCTGCTGTGGAGGTGGGAGAGGCTCCCACCACCACTATTGCACTCACCAGATGTAAGCCTGGCTTCTAGCTAAGTGGTGCTCCCCCTGTGGGAGTTCACTGACCACCAGGGGGCAGTGCCTGCATTGAGCATCTGTAGTGCCGCTTGTGGTCAGGGCGTGTCATAGCAACTGGTTGTTCTGCTGTTTGGTCAGTTTGCATATTAGCTTCTTATTATATAGGATAGATTTCAGAGAGGGCAGGAGAGGGAAATAGAAACATCCTTAAGAGAGAATCATTGATCAGCTACCTCCTGCATGCCCCCTACGGGGGATCAAACCCACAACCTAAGCATGTTCCATGACTGGGAATTGAACCATAACTTTCTGGTTTGTAGGTCAACACTCAACCACTGAGCTACACCAGATGGGCTGGTCAAAAGCCATGAGAACAGTCATGCTCTCAAGAAGAACCTCCTGAGAAGAGAGAAAAAGTTTGGACAAGTTCAGAATATTTTCAAACTCCCTGGGCTCCATGACCAAAACCATATTGGGGCTTGTCATTGCTGGCGTCTAGGCACTGCTAAGGCAATGCCTAGTGGAGAGATAAATGAGCTTATAGAATTTGGGATTCAATGGCACATAACTGGAACTAAATTGTATTTTGTCAAATTTCATAATGACTCAGGAACAATCGAATACATTTCCCTTCAAATTAACATCAGTATAAAAGATTAAGCAAAATAAGAGTCTCTTGGGCAAAAGACTGCCTCCTGGGATTTGCTCAAACCAAACTTTTTCCAGTTTTTCCATCCTTAGTTGACAAAGACATAAACTTGAGAGTGTTGGCAGGTGTTTAAGCCTTTAAGATTATTATGAAATCCAAGTTCCAAGTTTTGGAAATGTTTAAAGAAGGGGCTCCCCCCCCCTTGACATTTTTTATTTCTTCTAAGTATTGAAATATACCACCCATACAATAATTATGGGTAATAGAATTTCAGAGCTGGAAGGAACCCTGGAGACAATTTAGTCTAGTCCATGCATTTC
This sequence comes from Pipistrellus kuhlii, assembly GCF_014108245.1. NCBI lineage: Eukaryota > Metazoa > Chordata > Mammalia > Chiroptera > Vespertilionidae > Pipistrellus > Pipistrellus kuhlii. The sequence continues at coordinate 17,700,196 of NW_023425515.1, read as the reverse complement.
TACAGAAGTGAAAACCGAGACACGTGGACACAAATGGGCTTGCTTAAGGCAATGCACAAGCCTTACTGTGCAGAGCTGGGACCCGAGATTCTTTCATCTTATGGAAATGCCTGTTATTGGACAGGCCCAGCTTCACTTTCTTATTTATGAAGCTCTATAAAGTTCCTGGAATTTGGTTCTGCTAAAAATATGAGATTTTGATGGTCAGTCAACTTAAGAGTTAATCTTACGATCACGATCTTGCTTTTTCCTCTGAGATGAGGCTGTTCAGAGGTAATGGGTGCTGAGGATGCTTGTTAAAAATGGAGTGTAAAGAAGATTTAAGGAGTTGGCACTGGACAGAATCAGTGTGTGGCATGAACACATCATTGTCGGGAACCCATTTCTTCCCTCTGATGTTTCTGCCAATGCCAACTCTATTTATTATTGAGTTTTAAAGCTCACACTCTCCTTCCCTCCTCCCCCTCCCCCATGACCCAATCCCCATTGCCTCATGGGAGGCAGTTCCCAGCCCAAAGCAGAGATGGCCAAATGAGTCAAGTATCCTTGTGAACTTCTGCTTTTATGAGAAGGGTGTGTCCTTTCAGGACACCTTGGTTTCTGGTCCCACGGCATGTTCCTAACAGCTAGGAGCTACGTCACATGAAACCATATGAACGGAAAGTAGGGAGAGTGCTTTCCATTGCAGTGGGGCTGCCCAGGCCTCTGGGATGGGGCGGGGTGTTAGTCATCAGCTTTCTCTGACAGCCAAAAGCCAAGCCACACAAATAGAAAGAAGGACCCTGTAAGTCTTTAATGCCAGTGGACATGTTCTTTCTTTTTTGTCTTTATTTTAAATATAGGAAGGTACCTTGCCCCTTCTATCGAAACTATGTCCAGACTGGGAGAGGTATGGATAGACACGAAAATTTAAAAGGTACCAACTGAGAAGGAATTTTGGCAGGAAAGAATCAGGAAGTGTTTTCTGAGTGGTGATGGTCTGACTCAGCCGTTTGAAAATACTTAGGAGTTACCTAGTTGCAACCAAAATTTTGTGCCTTTTTGAAAAAAGAAAAGTGTTTTTTTAAATTGTTGTAACTGTTTGGGTAAATGGTCATTTTTGCTTCACCCACCCACAACACACACACACACACACACACACACACACACACACACACACACACCTTATAGTGATATTTCCTGAGGCTGTGAACACCTCAGTTTTTGCAGGCTAAGAAGAAATTTAGCTAGTTGGTAGTTGGAAGACAGATCTGAAAGGAATAATAGCATTGGTAATCAGTAGGTCATATCCTCTTCCAGCCTGTTTCCAGCTGTTTTTGGACCTAGGCCTCAGGGGGAAAAAATTGAATTTCCCTTGGAGACAGTGGTAAATTGTATTTTATTAATTAGTGTCCACTTAAATTTGATTCAATACCCAGGGAAATTAGGCTTGCTCTTAAATCACAAAAAATATCATGATACTAAAATAATATATTAATAAGTATGATGTTTACAATAAAAAATTGCACCCTGCCAGTATGGCACAGTGGTTGAGCGTTGATCTATGAACCAGGAGGTCACAGTTTAATTCCCAGTCAGGGTATATGCCAAGGTTGTTGGCTTGATCCCTGATGGGAGGTGTGTAGGAGGTAGCTGGTCAATGACTCTCATCATGGTGTTTCTATTTCTCTCTCCCTCTCCCTTCCTCTCAGAAATCAATAAAAAATATTTTTAAAAATGCTTACTTTTATTGTCTTATAAAAGTGCCTTACATATACCTTCCAGAATACTTCCTTAGTTGAATTTTTATGGCAACATGGTGATTTACAATTTTTATAATATTCTGATGATGATGAAACATCCACATTTAAAAGTACTTATTAAGAATTAATAATTGATCCTACCAACAATAGTGAGTTTCTTTTATTTAAGTGAAGTACCACAAATGAAGTTTCTATTTTTCATAAACTTTATCTGTCTGACATTTTTCTGCTTTGTATTCCGAAGAGAGGGGGCAAAGCCATTTGGTGTCAGAATTTAGCTGGATGATCCATATTCCACTTGTGGAATTGGTCAAGATCAGAGAACTTCTTCCTTTCCTGTGGCTTAGAAACTAAGCTGTTGATATAGTTATTCTCTCTGGCATTTTGATCATGAATTTTGCACAGACCCACATCAAGGAAAAAAGCGGCCCTTTCTATGTCAGATTTGCAGAATGACTTCAGATGTTTTGACTAGATAGCTGCAGAAAAGAATGAAAACAGCACAAGTCATGATATCCATTGCAGTCTTCCAAAATCCTCTGGGCTCTGTTATTGTTATTGTTAGTTATCTATTGGAATACTAAGTTGTGGTTCTTACCCAGAGTAGTTTGGTTTTATTATTCCTCTTCAGATCTTACTAATGTTTAGTTGACTTATTTTATATAAAATAAGTATCATCAGTATCTTTGATCTAAAGTAGAAAGAAAAACTTGGTGTGAAAGATCTTTTCTAAAAAAAAATGGAAATTGTTTTATGTAGAGATTCAACATAGAAATACATGTAGATAACCACATGCAAAGAATTTTGAGTTGGTTTCTTGCAAATGCATCCTCACTGTCTATGGAGAGCTTAGACACTTGCTCTGTGGTATGGCCATGGCACCTACACATCCTTTTGATAAAGATACTTTCTGAAAGCTGAGTTATTGTCAGTTCTCTCCACTCAGGTACTATGGACAGAGTACCTGTTGGATAATTGGGAGAAGTTTATAGGGTGGGATAGAGGATACCTTTGCTTCTCACTAATGTCCCTCATTTCTTCTTGACTACAGAGAAGTCCTGTCTCTGAGAGGCCAACATTGGGTGCTCACAAGCATCCCAGGAGTCAATTATGTCTAATTTTTCCAGAGTCTGTTCTCTAAGATTCACTTTAGTTGGTCTAGAGGTATATTGGAAGGTCAACGTTACTCAAAGTGTTCAGGTTGGGTGATGATGATTGGGGAGGTAATGAGTAGGGTAGAATGTGTCTGTATTAGCCAATGTGTCTGTATCACTGACTTGGAGAGCCACAAAGAATCCGTCTCCAAATTTTGTACTTTTACTCAAAATTTAAAATTTACTTACCCAGGCTGAACAGTGGTGGGGTCCTCAGATGGCTCATTTGTGCCTCACCTCACCCTATCTAATGAGTACCAGCACCAAAGAATTGCCATGATGGCCTCAGCATTTCCTAACACTATCTCACTTCTTTGTGCACACATAGAAAATAGGCAATACCCTAAAGACTGCCTCTTTCCTCATCTCATGGACTTTTTATTGTTGTCTTGTTGTCTTCTACCAGTACCACTTATGTGAACAGCATCAGAGTGTAATCATATGTGGTTGTCCTATTTAGGTCTGAGGAAAAGGCCTCAACCTGTGGGTAGGGAAAAGCACATTCCCTGAAGGAGGTGGTCAGCCTAGGTTTCAATCCCTGGGAGGGGACTTAACCTGAGTGAGGCTGGACACCAGAGCACTGGGCAATACCTCTCCTGGGTCTCCTGTCTTAGGAACTAAGGTGTTTTGTAATGTGCTCCGGGGTGGTGGGTACAAAGATGGCATCCATCACAAGGAGCCAGACGCAGTGCCAGAATGGAATAGGCCTCAAATCCAGGAGAACAAGCCATATTTTACAAATTGAATAGATCAGTGGTCAGCAAACTGCGGCTTGCAAGCCACATGAGGCTCTTTGGCCCCTTGAGCGTGGCTCTTCCACAAAATACCATGTGCGGGCACGCATGTACAGCGCGATTGAAACTTCATGGCCTATATGCAGAAGTCGGTTTTCGCTCTCAAAAGAAATTTCAATCATTGTACTGTTGATATTTGGCTCTGTTGACTAATGAGTTTGCCGACAACTGGGATAGATAATCTGTCTTAACCTCTTCCCCTTAATTGTTTAGAACCCTTAGTGCTTTCTTAAATGTCCTGGCTTGGTCTTAGCTAGACATTAAAGGGGCAGATTTGGGCTATACCTGGTCTAGAGTGTAAAAAGGGACAGGATTTCTTATGTTGACTGGAGCTGTGATGGCAACAGGAATTAGAGAGAAATACCCAATGTGGAAGGCAGGGGTTGGTGAATCTAAGAGTCAGGGCCATGATACTGCTCCACAGATGGGGGAATTCTCTCCTTGGAGTCCCTGATAGAGGACCTGGGCAGTGTTTTCTTAAGGAAAGAGGGTAGCTTTCTAATAGCACGTTGGTACTTTGTTTCCAGAGTGTTTTTGTTGTTCTTCTTGTTGTTAATTATCTGGTTGGTTTATTTATTTGTTTCAAAAATAAGTTGGACAACAATTGTCTCAAGTAACAAAGGCCAGGTCACTTTGCTTGAAGAAAATAATCTGTGCTCAATCTCTAGGGATAAAGTGGACCCTTGGCTCTATATGACCATCATAAGCAGGTATTTTTCTTTCTTAAAGAAAAATTAAGGAAACAGGTATTATATTGTTTGGAGATTGAGCAGTTCATAGCTATCATTCAAATGTCAGCTGAGATGATGAAGTTCAGGTCATATGAAGACTTTAACTGAGCTTTTTCTCAGCACCTATAAATACGACATCAACACAAGATCACTCCTTTCCAACCCAGAAACTTGTGAAAAGTTACCAATGATAAAGAATGTATAAGCTGACCGAAATGACTGGATAACATGCTTCTATCTGTGGCTTGAACTGAATTCATCACCTAAATCAACCTAAAATAATCCAGCTGCACAGCGCCACCTGTAGGAAAACTCTATGTGAGTGTTACTAAATGGTGTTTTCCTTTTCAGAAACCTGATCATTTATTTTCTTTAACTCCTGAATTGAATGACTATAGCATGTTATATAGCATGTGTGTGTGTGTGTGTGTGTGTGTGTGTGTGTTTAACTTAGTGATAAAAATGCTTAAATTCTTTCTACAATAGGAATACCCCTATGACTCATAGTTTTCAGGCTGACTTTGTTTCAAATGTTCTTAATTGATTTAAAAAAAACATATTACCAACACAGGTATTTACATTCACTGGCTTCTTTTTCTTTTTAAATTATTTTTTTTAAATCAATAGCCATTTTCTACAGCTTCAGTGAGACATTATATTTCACATTTTCATGACACTAGGAACTTTAAGGTGATTGGGCCATTTTTGCCTTGTCCACAGATGTAGTCCTGCCACCTAGCCCAATGCTTTGCACACAGTAAGTCCTTAGCAGATGTTTGTTGAGTGAATGAGAGTACACACAGTCTCTTCATCTGCCCCTCTTTTAGGATATGCTTAAAATTATTTCAGTTCACATGCCCTTTCATTGTAGAGACTCCTCTGACCCCCGAATATGGAACAACCAAGTACTGAAACCAGATTTCTCTTTCTCTAAATTAAGTATTATATTGATTTATTTGTAGCTTACTTACTTATTCTATGTCTCATGCATTCGGCAGAAAGCTACGAGGATGAAGCCCAGGCTGTTTTGCTCCACATTCTAGCACAGTGCCTGGCACAGAGTGGTGCTTATTTACCAGTAGCTGATTGGGTGGATGAGTGCATGCTACCTACCCACACGCACATCTGCAATGACAGTTAAATGCTGGTCCACTTCTACCCTTGAGCAATGAAGAAAAATTAAGAATTGCACAATGAAGGGCCATAAGCACCTCTTATCTCAGCAAATTTTTAGAGACTGAGTGGCTAAAAATGATAGGTTTTATTATGTTTTCAAGTTATGTTTGATGGCTATCAGGTTGGGGATAGAGAACTCCTACGGTATTTCAATATATCATAATACAGTTTTAGATAGGTCCTAGATATAATTCTGGCTCTATTAACAAACTGTATGATCTTGGGAAAATGATATAGCCTTTCTGAACCTTTTCCTAATATGTAAATTTAAGACACAAATAGGCCTCACTTCATGTGGTTATTTAGAAGATTAAACAAGACAATGTATGTAAAGTACATAGGTTAGTGCCTGGCACAGAATAAAGAATAAGTACTCCATAAAAGTTATTATTAAATTAATAATAACATTTGAAGTCCATCAGTGGGCTATCAGTGTTCCAGGACTCAATTAGGTTGTAATTAAATGTATTAAACAATGTCTTATGCTCAACTTCAGTGAAAGGAATTATTGCTTTGCTTTTAATGGCTCTAACATTCCACTTAGCTAAATAATAGAATCAGATAAATTCCCTAAAGTAAAAGCTGGATTTAGTAAGCTCTAGAAGGTTATAGCATAAGGCACACTATCATTGCACCCCAAATAATACCACTACTTAATAGTATGTTAGATAGTCCTCTAAGATTTCTTTGATAACAAAGAGAATCAACCACATAAAGCAGGAGTGCTTTTTTAAATCTATATCTGTAACCTCACCAAAGTGTGATATAAGCAATATGCCATGGTAAAAATAAATTATGTAAATAATTTTTTAAAAATCTTTGTCAAAAGTATATCTCAAATGTATTTGACTTTTTCCTTACTGGAAAATAAATATAATCTTTGAATATAAATGTTTAGTCTCATTGACCTGACACAATTATACACATATAAAATAATTATATGTACATATATATGTATATTACAATTTAGATAATTGGCAGTGACAGGTAAGACCTAAATTACAGGAACCAGAAACCCAATTATTTCAAATTGAATAATCTTGCTAACCAGAGTCACTTATTTCAAAGGAACAAAGGCAATGGCTTTTTAACATTTCTTACTTATATTAATAGTTCTGTTGTCATTTTTCTGTTAAATTATATGAGAGTTTGCCTACATGACAAAGGTTGTAAAAACTGGACATTTATTTCTTTATCAAGTACATTTACTCTGCCTAATTCCTTACTATGTGTTTAGATAGGGATCTGTGCAGACTCTTATTTTACAATAGTCAGCCTACAATTTTCTCATCACTCTTTAATTTGGACCAAAAAAATAATAATAATATTCAGGAAAAAAAAAAAGCTCACATGTCAGACTTTATAGTAGATATGGGTGGTATATTATAGAATAGTTTTTCTCTGTGCTACACATGCCCTTGAGTTTTTGACAGGATAAAGACTTTAGCAAGCCACTAAACTCTTGTATTTGTCATTCTTTCTTACTTAAGGGGGTGGCAGGATGTGTGTTTTAGAGGAAAGGGCTTAGGGGCTGGAATTCCAGCTCACAGCTTCTGAGGAATATTGGAGAAACCACCTCATTGCGCTCTTCCTTTATATCTCCAGAACATCAAATAAGAAAAAGGTCTTCAGGGGTGACAGAAGGTAGTGATACCAATAATTGCCTTCCTTGGTACCATATTTGATGATACCCACAACCTATCGTTTAGAAAATGTCTATGAACTTAAGACATGGGCAAGAGTGGTAGTGAAATACTACATTTTTAGATTGAAAATATCTCCTTGATCAAACTTGTGTTTTCATTCTGTTTGAGATACACAGTATCAAGCAAAAATTACTCTTAATGATTATATATTAATGTGCTTTTTAAAACACCTTGATGTTGGATATGTTTGTGGTTGCACATTTCTCTTACATCATCAATCTCTCTCCCCCACCCCCATCTCTCTCCTGGCATAGCCATGTAGAAAGCAAACCAAACAAAAAAGAACAACACTCTTCAGATACTTTTCCATTTCTCCTCTCCTCATCCCAATAAAACGAATGGAAATAGTTGTCTCCATTTCCTCATCACTCTTTTCCTAGCCAGCCTGCTTTGATTCTTTAATTTGACCTTTATTGAGGTCACCAATAATTTGTCAATTTCCCATTCTCATCCCATCCTCTTTGTCAGTAGCAGTTGACCTTGCTGGACACACTCATCTTTTTTTTAAAAAAAATATATTTTATTGGTATTTTACAGAGAGGAAGAGAGAGGGATAGAGAGTTGGAAACATCGATGAGAGAGAATCATCGATCAGCTGCCTCTTACACACCCCCTACTGGGAATGTGCCTGCAACCAAGATACATGCCTCTGACTGGAATCGAACCCGGGACCTTTCAGTCCGCAGGCCGACGCTCTATCCACTGAATCTAACCAGTTTTGGCCACACTCATCTTTTTAAACACATCCTTCTTGAAACACTCTTCTCTGGCTTCTGTGACATCATTCTCCTGGTTTTCCCTGCCTCAGAGAAAGCCCTATCTCACTGGTCAGCAAACTCATTAGTCAACAGAGCCAAATATCAACAGTACAACAATTGAAATTTCTTTTGAGAGCCGAAAATTGACTTCTGCGCATGGGCCACAAAGTTTCAATTGCACTGTATGTGTGCACTGGCATGTGGTATTTTGTGGAAGAGCCACACTCAAGAGGCCAAAGAGCCATATGTGGCTTGTGAGCCACAGTTGGCCAACCACTGCCCTATATCATCTCCATTCCTGGCAGCTCCTTTTCTACCAGAGCTCCAAACACTTCCATCTCTTCTAGCTACACTCTCTTCCAGTTCTAGTGTGTTCATGACTCCATCAACTGATGCTTCTCAAATGTGTGTCTCCAATTCAGCTCTAAACCATTTATTTAACTGCCTAATCAACATCTCCACCTGGATGTCTAAGAGGTACAAAGAATGGGGATTCATAAGGACCAAGTGATGTTCCCTTCCCCACACATAAGGAGAGTTTAGTTTACTTCTTTTTGAAGCCATGAAGGGAGTGAATGCAAATGAATTCTTAAGATATAGCCATTGTACTGTTGTCTCAAATTTGGGACAAACATTAGGGTTGAGAACACTTTAACTAGTTGTAAACATATATCTACACTGAAACTTAATTACTCAATAATCTCACAGGCCCCATCACTCCTCAAAGACTTGTCTTTAAAAAAAAAATCTTTATTGTTGAAATTATTACATAGGTCTTTCCCCTTCCCCCATTAACCACTTCCACTTCTTCATTCTCCCTAACTCCCCAGACTCTCACCACACCATTGTCTATGTCCTCAGTTTATACATTTTTACATACAATTTCATTGGTTGGTCTCTTCCCACCTACCCTCCTCTGCCTTCCCTCTGAAGGTTCAACAGATTGTCCATGGTTCTATGACTCTGGGTCTACTTTTAATCATCAGTTTATTTGGTTCATTAGATTCTACAGCCTTGCTTTAAACTGGCATTTTACTACTAGAACTCACCGTCCCCCCACTCTCACCTCCATCTCAACTGCAACCCCAGTTGATAAAACTTCATGTACTTCTCAGACTAATATTTGAAGGTTCTACTCTTCAAACTCTACGTACCTAAAGTAACCATTAATCCCACTCTTCCAATGAGTCTAGCTTCAAAACCACTCAGCATGATTTTCCCTCACTCATTCATGAGACAAAAATAGCAACTATTGATATCATCCTAAAGGACTCTTCTCAAATGGCCCATTTTTATAAGTCAGGAATTTTAAACACATGTGAGAATCAAATGTTAGACTTACAGAGAAAGATCAAATTCTTTATTCCTTTTCTTATTTCCAGTGATTGGTTCTGTCATCACAATTATTTTAAAAGCATCTGGGATTCAGAATTTAAAGGAACACCCTCTGCCAGATTCAGACATGATATCCAAATGGTACCTATTCACAGATTTCTACATTCTCCTTTTGATCCCATGACCACCCAAAAAGAATACTCAGCCTGCAAAGTGATAGGGAGAGTCCCTTCTGCCTTTCCTTATGGTACCACTTTGGTCATATAAAAACTCCTAGCCCACTTCCCACCCATTCATAACTCGCTTTTCCTCAGTGGAACATAAATGCCTAATATGACTGGTAAGAGCCTAACATTCATTGAGACACCTTTTACTAGCGGGTGATGTCACTATGTCTCAGTGGTCACATGTCCTTCTTGCCCTTGGGGGTTATGAACTTCTTATTGGCAACATACTTAGGCTAAGGCCATATTTTCCACTCTTTGTCCCCATTTTATGAAGAGCTGCAGGCTCAGCCATTTTTTTATTCAGAGAAATAGAATAGAGAATGCTCTCCAAGTTGGCCTCAGGCCCCATCTATATTCTTGGATATGAGTTTACCAGAAACCCTGCTTTTAGGGGATTCTCAGTACTTGCCCAAATTAATAGAGCAGTATTTTCTGTTTCATGTGACTATCAGCCCTTGGGCATCTACACTACTGGTAAGAACTCTGGAGAGAACAAAAAGTAAAGGGCCTCAGACTCCTAGCATGATAACTGAAGCAATCTAAAAATTAAATGCAGTATTTCAATTGTACCAGGTTTCTATTAGTGCCATAACAAATTACCACACACTTAATGAGTTCGAAGCATGCCTATTTGTTATCTCACAGTTCTGCAGGTCAGTGTGGTACACCCGATTCTCTTCTTAGAACCTCCCAAGGCTCAAGTCAACACCTCAGCAGGGTTGCTTTCCTCCATGGAGGCTCTGGGGTTGAGCTTCCAGGCTCATTCTATTTGTTAGCAGAATTCAGTTTCCTGTGGTTGTAGGACTGAGATCCCCATTCCCTTGTTGGCTGTGGTCTAGTAGTGTTCTCAGTTTCTAGAGCATGCCCACATTCCTTGTCTCATGGTGCTGTTCTTCCATCTGCAAAGCAACAATGGCGAATAAAATCATTCTCTATTTCTATTCTCTCTAACATGCCCTTTCCTTCATATTTCCTCTACTGCATCTCTCTACCTTCCTCTTCTTCTTTTAAAGGCTTAAGTGATTAAATTGCGCCCAACTGAATGATCCAGAATAATTGCCCTATTTTAAGTTCAGTTGATTAGCAATCTTAATTTCATCTACAAAGTCCTTCATAGCAGTACCTAGAGTAGTATTTGGTTGAATAACCACGGAACAAAAAGCTTTGGGGGAGGTGAGCATCTTTATAATTCTTCTTGCCACATAGTGGGTCCACTTTTCAATTCCAACTCTCATACCCTCAGTTCTGGCTAAATTTTTCCCAAAATGCCCAGGCATTGAATTTTAATCAAGAAAACTCCTCTGCCCAAGGGTCAGCCACTCTTTAGTACTACCTGTGCATTATGGGGAAAACCCCTAAACCTCTCTGAGTTTCACTTTCTTCATGTACAATAGAATTTCCTACTCTATGATATTATTCCAAGTATTAAGTGAAAATTTAAGTGAATACCTTTTGCAAACTTTAAAATGAAAATGTTCATTGTATTACCTTATGTCTTAAATATATTTTTTAAATAGAATGAAACATTTTTAAAGTGACAGAAGAAAGCTAAGAACAAAAGTTGAGCATTAATTCTAAACTACTATATATAGGGTGCCCCCCCCCAAAAAAATACACACTTTAAATAATTATAAAGGCAGTTTTTATTAAAAATACATTTTATTTTATTTTTTAAAATATTTTTTATTGATTTCAGAGAGAGAGGGGGAGAGAGAGAGAAAAACATCAGTGTTGAAGAGAATCATTGATTGGCTGCTTCCTGCAGAATCCACAATCGGGCCATGTGCTCTGGCCTGGAATTGAAACATGACCTCCTGGTTCATAGGTCAATGCTCAACCACTAAGCCACACTGGCTGGGAAAAATACATTTTATTCAAAAAAATATAATAGACTCTACAGACATTGTGTGTATACATTTTTTGGAACTACCCTGGGATATGATGATTTCTAAACCTGGTTTGAACCGAAGCCAGAAAACATGGGATAGAGTCTACTTGATAGTTGGATGACTTAAGTCAGTGTATCCAGCTCCCTTTCTTTTTCTCATCTGTGAAATTAATGTGTTTAACAAAAGGACCTCTAATGTCCAATTCAGCTCTGAAATTCTATGCTTCTATTTTATGCTCTTTTTTTCCAAGATGCACTAAGAATCAGAGTTGCAAGAAATGATCTATTTATAGTCAGGTCTTTACAAGATGACTGTAAAATGCCTGAGACAAGCTCATAATACAGAGACTAGAAATCTCTTCAAGGACAACCTGAAATATGTCTGTAAATCCTGGCAGGTTTTCAGTCCTTTATCATTATTATCAAGCATTTATTCAGCACCCAATTCCAAAATATTAGGCTAATGAATCGGAATCGTTCAGTTTGAGAATTCATATTATTTGACTAGATGCTATAGGTCTCAGAAATATATTAAATATCTATATATAGCATTAACAAAAAATTATCCTTGAATTCTCTTTCAAAAAAAAAAGTCAAGCATAAACATAAAATTTGATACAGTATTTGTGAACTTCTAGAGCTCACCAATTTTTCAAAATTTGTGCATCAAGTAGTAAATTGTTAATTTTACCTTTTCTCTCCCTATGCATTCTGTTTTTATTTTGAACAAACCATCTAGATTAAGGTATATGTCCAGTTATTGTCTTGAGAGTCACTGTTGGATTCTCGCTTTTTTGCTGAGAGTTTTAGTCTGTTCTCTATCCTGGATCTGGAACAAAAACTATTTTTATAAATATGAGTTTTGAATTTAAAAAAGAAACATTTTCCTCAAACTCCCCTTTTGTAGGTTTTCCAACAATGTAACTCTCCTTTCTATTGCAGCATGGGTGCAGAATTTTAGGAGAATGGGATTATGAATTTCCAAATCCCTTTTTCTTTTGATGGGCAGCTTGGAGAGCCCCACTCCCTGCAGGGGCCAGGCTAGAAGCAAGAAAATGACAGGGTTGGCCAAGTGTGGGCACAAGTCCTTGTCACATTTGAGTTAGTGCTTCTTAAGGGGGTGCGGGGGAGAAAGGCCAGAGGGAAGAGAGCGAGTTATTTTGACCATACTATGGTGGTCAACCAGCTTTCACTTAAAGAAAATAATTTTCTTTGCCATAGTAATCTCCTAGGTTGTTGTAGCTGGCTAAAATAGAAAATTTACAAGATGAATGTGGCGTGCAGCCTGTTTAGCTCTAATCAATTGCATGTGTGGGATGGTTTTAGCCCCAGGGCTCTGGAGCAGGGTTTGAGTGGAAATGTTAGATGGACTGACATGCCGAGCAAGGCAGGAGTGTGGATGGGTTTCACACTCCGACTGCAGGTTCTTATCCAGAAGTTGGCAGTTCTAACTTGAGGATGTTACACACAGCAGACAGAAGAAAAGAAGACTGAGTGCTTCTTAAAAAAAAAATGGGGTGATGAGTTGGGACTGTAAAAAAGGAGAAAGAGTTGCAAAAGTAGAAGAAGAAAAAAAGAACAACAGACATTGAATTTGTTCTTGCAGTTGCAAGAAAAAGAGAAGGGGAGAAAGGAGATGAATAGGTTAAGACGAACACTTGACTCATTTAGTATTCATTCAGCAAACTGATTACTTGCTTTGTATTACTAATACTAATACTCAGTACTTAGCTAGTCGCTGGGGATATAACAATGAATGCAGCAGATAGCCTCCCTCCCCTTGAGGAGCTTAAAGTCTAGGGAAGGCCAGTCTCAAAAGTGCATTTGGGCCCTCCATATCCTCCCAAAATGTATTCCTGTAGTAACGAGTGCTCCTCCCCTAAGTGTGTGGTGCTCCTTAGGCCTGGCTCACTGAGCTTCTAAACTGCAGGAGCCACTTCAATTTTTACAGTTTTAAGGATTGTTGGCAAGCCACAGTTCACAGATAATTCTACTAGACAGACTTGTGTGTGTTGGGTAAAGAGCAATTACAGAGTGACATATTACATCATCCTTAAATGGAATTGGAATACTTTTGTGGGATAGTCAAAGTATTTTGTCCCCTGATGTAAGAATGGGTGAGAGCAAAGCAGGACAACATTGGGAAGGTTTGGTTATGTGCTTTCTGTCCGTCTCTGGCATTCTCCAAACATTATCCTTCAAACACCTCTTCTGAGTGCTACATGGTGCCTCCCACCCCGGTCAGACACAGGTCCTGCTTTATTTGCCTTCCAATATAGTGCTTTCTCTTTTTGGCATCTCAGATCCAAACAGGATGCCTCCAATAAATGTACTCACCCTGAACAGGCACTGGCAGATACTGAGCTAGGAGCAAGTTCTCCCTTTACCAGCCAACTATGGGTGCCTCTGTGACCCAAATGAGTTAGCAGTGGAGGATTTCAGACACTCAACCAGGGCCAGGGGAAGGAGAAGGGTGTAGGGCTCCACTCAATTCTTTGCTTATTCTGAAAATGTACACATCTCCTGGGAAAGGACCCGACATGTCTGTGAGGGATGGGAGAGAAGGTGGAGACATCTGGGGGGCAGTTCTGGCCAAGCTCCTCACTCTCCGCACATGAAAAATCACTACTTGAATCTTTTTGAGTAGAAACTCTAACAACTTAGGACTGAATTCTGACTTGAATTGAAACATGTTTTCCATTCTCAAACTGGGTAAGTGCACCTCATATGTAATCGTTTTTGTCAGGTCCTCCCGCATCAAAAAGTGGGCTCTTTAGACCAGGCCCTGGATGAAAAGTGCTTTCAGTTTGGGACCCATCCCCCATTCCACTATTCTGCCTTTAGCCTCTCCAGGAACCATTGAACGGGGCAAAGCATCTGCAGCCCCCAGCACTTGCTTCCAGTGATGGCTCAATGGAGGCTGGCTAAAAGAATCCCAAAGTTATGTTTCTAGTCACTTGCTGTTTGAGAAGTTTATTATAGTTTCTTTATCCGCGTGTTTATGTTAGTCTTTGTTTCAAATGAAAAGAGAAGGAATTGAAATTTGAAATACTACCAAACATTTATGTGTATCAATATATTTATCTACATGTATGTGTTAAATTGAATGTTTAGAGGTTATTTTAACTTCCATTTTGTGGGTATTTTGCTATTCCGAAGGTCCTTTATATACATTTTCTGATTTGACTTTCATAACAGCTGTATGGAACCCATCATTATCTTCTCCTCGTCAGGAGGAAGGCAGAAGAGGTGCCGAACCTGCTTCCTGGATTGTGCTAGTCACTTCCCAAAATTTCATTTATATGCATACCATCTCATGCAATTCTTTCAAGAGCACTCTGATGAGGGGATTGCTTGTGTGTTTATATGTCTTTACAAGGGAGACTTGCCCAGCTTTCAAAGAGAGAACCAGGACCCGGCGCCTTTACGCTTTGGTTTGTTGGACCCCAATGTGCTCTTGTTCCCGCCGCATCCTTCCTGTGGTGGCTGTTTGCTTTCCAGGCACCACACCCTCTGTCTGCAGAAAGGGTTTTGTTTCAGTCCTGCTCCCAGAGGCCCGGGCCAGCTTGGGAGGCACATTCGGTCAATATAGCAGGTGCTCCCACTTAATGAGGAACAGGGCGGATGCCTCACCTAGAGTGCCCCCAGCTCTGAAATCCTGTTGTGGGGACGTGGAAAGGTGCGAGTTGATGCCTCTCTTCCCAAAGGCAGACATTTTGCTGCTTTTACCCATGTGCAATCAATTACTGCTGACTGCCCACCCATCACCTCAATGGCATCCTCCAAAGTCAGTTCACTTTGCCTCAGCACCTGGCAACTGTAGGCCTGGAGACTGGGGATTTCCTAGTCACCCTTTTTGTCATTCTGCCTACTTCGTTCTATTTAGTGAAATGTAGAGTTTGTCTTTCCACCCCTATCCCCATCCCCATACACACATCTCTATTCTCCTAACCTTGTTGTGCTGTTGTGTGTGTGTTTTTTTAACCTAGAAACATTGGCTTCAGTCAGGGTATATAAGCCAGGGAATGTAAAGAGGGGAAATCAATGCCAGCCTCTGGCTATCATTTAAACAAAATAGAATCAACTTCTGTGGACATCTGCTATTCTCCGGCTAAATTATAGTGTCAAAAGTCTTGAAATTGAAGAAAGGACAGCACAAAAATCCATTTTATAAGTGATACACTTTTATGGTTCCAATTTTTTAAAAACACATTAATCCCTTATTTCTTGTTTCATTTAAAACTAAGATTGGACTAGGCTTAATAAAAAATTCATCTGGCCTTAACCAGTTTGGCTCAGTGGATAGAAGTTCAGCCTGAGGACTAAAGGGTCCCAGGTTCAATTCCGGTCAAGGGCATTTACCTTAGCTGTGGACACATCCCCAGTAAGGGGTGTGCAGGAGGCAGCTGGTCGATGTTTCTAACTCTCTATTTCTTTCCCTTCCTCTCTGTAAAAAATCAATAAGATATATTTTTAAAAAATCATTTGGATTAAAATGCAGTAATCTGTTTCAAAGACAGCACAGGTAAAAAACCATTGTGTGACAATTCTGACTACTTTTAAACAAACTCTTGCAAAGGTTGTCAACTCTAGTCTTCAGGGAACATTTCAACATGGCGCCCAGAGGGAGCCTTCAAGCCCGTCAGCCACCTCCTCCTTGTCAAGAATGAGAAGGAGGGGTATTAGGGAAAACAAGGTCTCCCCATTTCAGACGTAGAAATCACAATAAACACGACTGCACTCCAAACGGCTTCCTGGAAGACACATCCCAGAAAAGGCAGTGTGAGGACCTAATAGGTCATGACAGCTCAGATACAGAAGTTATCTCCCTCCAGTGGGGGTGGCCTCTTTACCCACTGCTGGTTTAGTTTTGCCGCAGCGGCCATGAGTGATGAGGCCACCCTTATCTCACCAAGATGAAGACCATATTCTCCAACGCCGTGACTTGTCCTTTCTGTGTAACCACTTACAGCATCGATTTCATTTCCTAGCTGCACATGTGCATCACACACACACACACACACACACACCCATCAGAAGAAAGAACTGCCTGTGTTTCAGTGACATTCCAAGATGAATGTGGCACTACTGACATGTTGAAAGAGAACACTTCCCCCCCACAACACTCCTATGACTTGCAAGAAAACCAACTCCCCTCTCCCTATCAATATGGTTTTCATACCGATTTAGCTCCCTGTGCCAAAACATTTTAGAAATGGCAGCAGCACGTCTTAAAACCCCCAAAGGGACACCCCTTGTCTGAGAAGTGGAAAGCACACACGGAATCCTTGTCTGTGAGGTTCCAGCGGGCTGGATGGTGTCTGTCCCCTTGAGCCATCAGTGACACAGAGCGGACCAAAACGCACATTCTCAGGTCGCTTCACTTGGAGAGCCGGGCTCCTTGGGGGAGGCCTGGTGACCTGCAGAGTGTGTAAGCCTTAGCCCTGCTTAAATCAACCGCTGGCTCTACATCGTGCTTTCTCCTTTTGGTCTTCAATTATTTATTGAAAGGCACAGCGTCGGTGAGGGCAACCTCATCAAGATGGAGAACGTGGATTCAGCGACGTGTGCATGAAAATCTGCAGCTCAGATCCAAACTGTGGAGAAGCCTCAAACAGGGACAGGAGGCACGTGACTCAAACGTGAGGCGCCTCCCCTTCCTGATTTCAGCTCAGAAGAAGAGATGGCTTGTAAATATTATGGTTTCGTGCACCAAATGTCCCCCCCCCCTTAAAGTAAAATGCTTTTAGAAACCCCCAACTTGGCGTTCCCTCATAAAAACTCAGGGAATGCTGCTTCAGGTCAGTTTTGTGCCACAAAACCTTTAGGAGGTTTGTGTGGGGTGGCTGGGAGGTGAAGAAGGGCTGGCTGCTCTCTCTTTCTTTGCTTTGATGGATTCCTCCCCTCATAAACCATAGCCCAGCTCATAATTATAATGCAAAACAGCATCCCTCCAGCCTGCTTGGTGCATTTCAAATCTGAAGTTCCTTGAAGTTCTGAGGATTTTTAAATATTGATATTCATTAATTGCGTGGCTTTCTGTGACACAAATGCACATCACACACTTTCATGTGCTGGAAACAGCTAAAAATGGCATGGCACAAATGTTTACATGGCGGTTCCCAAAAAACGGTGCCATGCTAATATATGTCTGCTTCTTAAATTCTGTTAGCAGTTGTAAGACAGTCAGATACCACCCGTGGGATCTTGTGCCCTCATGAAACACAATTACAATGAGAATATCTCATTATCTCATTGGCTTTAGCTTACTGCTCTGTTTCCATGGTTTCAAATACACAGAGGAGTCTGAAACTAAGAGTGCTGCTAACAAAGAACATATCCTTGTACAATGACATCAGATCATGTTAGACAGAATAGGCTTAATTAAATACCCCCTGATGGAGGCCAAAATACAGAAGTTGGGTCTACTTTTTTTTTTTTTTTTTTTTTTTTTAAAGGGAGCCAGCCATTTAAAAAAATTCTGCTTAATTTACTCAGGAATTTTGAATTCCTTTATCACAGCCACGGCCATAATAAAAACAAACTGAACTCAGAACCTGTTTAATATTCACGGGTCGTGATGGGAAATTAAGGGAATGGGGAAGAAATAGACGACTGTCAGAAGAGAATGATGTCAGATGTTGTTTTCTCCCTAGGGCCTGGCTCCTGAGCCAACCAGCCCTCCGACTATGAAACTGGGACAGTTCTGTGGGCGCAAACCACTGGGCCCTCTGCTCACTGCGTGCCTGTGGAATGTAAAGCCCAGATTCCGGCCTTCCCCAGTGAGATCTGGTTCAGTCAGACACACATCGTTTTGCCCTCTTTGCTGACACATGGAGCGTCTAACTTTGCAAAACGGGAATTATACTTTTTTTTTTTTTTTTTTTTTTTTTTTTTTTTTTTTTTTTACGATGGGAAACAAGTTGATTTATTAGAAGAGAAATCACAAGTCTGGGCTGTTGGATTTCCGACTGCTGGGGAGCTTGCCACGTTTTGATAGATTTCCAGCCCCTGGCTTCCTCTGCACCGAGCAAAGGGCCCCGCGACTCCAGCCAACATGGCTTATGTTTAAGCAAATCTTCAAAATACACTTCAGGACGAGAAATCGTTAAAGTCTCGGAGTGACCCTGTTGTATAACTATTTTCTCCCAAAGGCCTGAAACAGCTTGTATTTTTCTAGGTTGTGAAGTTAATTTCCCCATAATGAAAATCTCCCTTGTCAATGGGAAGTTTATTCCCCCTGCCCCTCCACACACACATACATAACACACATACACACACACACACACACACACACACACACACACTATAGCAGTAAAAAAAAAAAATTTAAATCACTTATAGGCCCTGGAGACTATCGGGTGACATAATGTGACAATAATGACATCCCTAGTGGTGTTAATTGATTTTGTCCTGGTAGAGGGTAATTTGGCTTCCACAGTGACTGCTGGATCATGGACTCACTGATTGGTCTGCCTAGGTAGTATTACCATTAATGAACAGAAAACACACTTTCCTTCTTAAAAGATACTGGTAATTACGGGGCAGGGAAGATGGAAAGCCATAGGTTCTTAATCGTTTAAGGAGAGTTAATTCTGGGCTGTTTGCATTAAAGGGGGATGTATGGTAAGAGACTGTGAATTAGCAATTCGGAGTCTCACTCCATAAAATCCAGCTGCTTTTATGCAACTCCAGGAAGATCTGTGAAAAACTCAAATGATTTGTAAAGTGCGCGTTAGCAGAAAAAAAATAGCAATTGGCAGCCGCATGTGCTGTGTGATTAAAAGTGATACATCATCTGTCAAGCCGGCTTACTTTATTGGTCTACATTCCTTTCTTTATGGCTTCTAATTGGTGTGATTTAAAAAATATTTTTCAAATGAAAAACACATCTCAATCTAAATTGTGTCTGCAGAATAAGATATTCAGATAATTCTAATTTTCAGGAGAATTCGAGAGATTTGGGAGTCACTCATGCTAAAATCAAATAATTGAAGTTATGTAAATAGAAATGATGTTACCCATATTGATAAAAGCCGCCATTATTCTCTATGCAACCAAGCTGAAAACTTTGGAGGCATCTCCATTTATTTCTTACCCAATAAGTTCAACTTGTGATCAAGTCCTATCCATCCTGCCAGACCTGTTGATATTCTGTCTGTGGGGACCAGTTCTGCCCTAGCAGTTGTGTATGGCTAGTATCCATTCTGATGGGTCAACATCTGTGCAAAATAGTTGTTAAATATTTTGTATTTCATCCCTGCTTCCCACCATTAAATCAGGTTCTTTCTCTCTATTGACTTGGTACTGCCCTAGGTCAGATTTTAGTTATCTCTAATCTGAACTCTACTAGATTTTTAAAAGATTATTAGCTAATATTTTTTTTTCTAGTAACAGACTTTGAATTGGTCTTTTTTACTCCAATGTCCTCTTACTGTAATCCATATTCTATACTCTAGCTATGGTTACTTTTTATATTTATATAAACTATTTTTTAAAATTAGAAGTATAGAGTACTTAGTGAACAAATTGTAAGTCTATAGCTGTATACTAGTAATTTTAGAACCAGAGGCTCACAAGAAGTATGAAAGACCCATGGGAAATTGTCTCCTAATAGAAGAATGCAGGTTCAGTTAAAGTCTAGCCTCACTGTAACCTCCGACAGGGGGTGAGGGGCAATCCGGCCAGCAGGGGAGGGCAGTTGGGGGCAATCATGCCAGCATGGGAGGGCAGTTGGGGGAGATCAGGCTAGCAGGGGAGGGCAAAAATACATAATTCCTATATCTGGACTGATAACCAGCCATTGGCTGTGGATAACCCTGATAAGAAGGCACAACCTCAGGAGTAGTATTTCCAAGTGGAGCCATTTACTTTGGTCTAGTCTAGGGTAATTCTCAGAACAAAAGTGTATCTGAGAAGCTGCTAGAGCCACCACTCACCACCAAGGTCAGCTTAGGAAAGGATACATTGAGAAAGGGAGACTTGGGTGGGGTACCAATAATGACATTAATTGTCACAAAGCAAATATGCTCAGATTATCACAACACAAGTTAGGAAATGGAGCATTACCTTCAGAAGCCCCCTTTTGTGCCTCCTCCTGGTTGTTT
This sequence comes from Pipistrellus kuhlii, assembly GCF_014108245.1. Taxonomy (NCBI): domain Eukaryota; kingdom Metazoa; phylum Chordata; class Mammalia; order Chiroptera; family Vespertilionidae; genus Pipistrellus; species Pipistrellus kuhlii. The sequence goes on along the minus strand of NW_023425515.1, from coordinate 17,679,578 downwards.
TCCACCTACTTCTCCATAACAACCACTGTCCTAACTTCTAGAACCATGGATTGGTGTCTGATGTTGAACTTTATACAGATTAAATCATACAATATGTACTCCTTTAAGTCTGGCGTTTTTCACTCAACATTGAGATTCATCCATACTGAAGTGTGTAGCAGTAGTTTATTTTCACAGCTATAGAGTATTCCACTTTGTGAATCTACCACAATTTATATATTTTTTCTTCTGTCAATAGGCATTTAGTTCATTGTGGTTCTTGTTTATTATGACTAAAGCTTTATAATATTCTTGTGCATTACTTTTATGTTCACATTTCTGTTGAACTTATTGATTCAGAGGATATGCATTTAGTACCTGCTGCCAACCCCTTTTGAAAGTGGTCGTCCTAATTGATACCTTTACCACCAGAGTAAAAATATTTCATTTACTCCTTAGTTTTATCAATCCTTGCTCTTTATCAATCTTTTACTTCTTTTTTTTTGCCACTTTGGTGAGTATGTAGTCATTTCTCACTGTGGTTTCATTTGTATTTCTCTAACAACTCATAAGGCTGAACACTTTTTCATATATATTTTTAGCCATCTGGATATATATATATTTAAAGTGCTTGTCTCAAATGTTTAGATCACTTTCCTGGATTGTCTTTTAATGAGTTGTATGAGTTTATTATAGATATAAGGTCTTCTTCAGATACATATGCAAATATCTAAATAAATGCATTCTCCCACTCTGAAGGTGCCTTTCCACATTTTTTAGTGATGTCATTTGTGAATAAAAGTTTTTAATTTTAATGTTATGCAATTTATCAATCTTTTAAGAATGGTTAGTGCTTTTAGTGTCCCATTCAAGAAGTCTTGTCTTTCCCAGATCATAAAGATTCTACTTTTGTGTTCCATCTCTGAAAGTTTTATTGTTTTACATTTCACATTTAAATCTAGAATTCATCTGGAATTGATTTTTGAGTATTATATGATATAGCTTTCAAGATTTATTTTTTTCCATATGAATATCAATTGGCCTAGTACTATTTTTGGAAAGATGATTCTTTCCACACTGCACTTATCGTTACCCTCATTGTATCGAAGTCCAATGACTGTAAATGTATGGTCATCTTCTAGACAATATATTCTGTCCCATGTATCTATTTATCTTGTCTTCACATGTGTGGCCAATTTCACAAGCTCTTAATTATAGCATCTTTATAATATCTTCATATTTAGTAATATAAGAATTCCAACATTTTTTCTTTGTCAATGTTATTTTGATGATTCTTTGCCCTTTGCATTGTCAAATAAAATAAAAAAGTATCTCGCCAATTTCTAAATACAACAAAAAATACTAATTGACCCTTTCATCATTATGATACTCCTTTGTATCTTTAGAAATGCTCTCCCATTTATCTTATATTAATATAAATATGCTTTTAAATTTTTTCATTGATGAGAGGAAGAGAGAGAGAGAGAGAGAGAGAGAGAGAGAGAGAGAGAGAGAGAGAAAGACATCACTTTGTTGTTCCACTTATTCATGCATTCATTGATTGATTATTGTATGCTCCTTGACCAGGGTTCAAACTCACAACCTTGGTATATCAGGGTGATGATCTAACCAACAGGGCTAGCTAGCCAGAGCTACAAAGTGAAAACAATTGAGAAATGGTAGAGTTAAACACAACTATATCAGTAGTTACATCAGATGTAAATGCACCAAATATTCCAATTAACAGACAAATTTTGCAGGCTAGATAAAAAATATAACTATTGATATATATGTGAATTATAAATGACAGATGCTAAATAAAAGGAGAAGGAAAGATAGAAAAATCAAAGAATGAAAAACTCTATACCAGATGGTTACTTTTATGTATCAATTTGACTGGATCACAGGATGGCAAGATTAAACATTATTTCTGGGTGTGCCTGTGAAAGAGTTTCAGGATGAGAATTGGTAACTTAGTGAAGTAGATTGTTTTCCCCAACGTGCGCAGGCATCATCCAATCCATTGAGGGTCTGAATAAAACAAAAGGTAGAGGAAGGAATAATTTGCCTGTTCCCCCTTTTATTTTGAGCCTTGTTGAGCTGAGATATCTCATCTTCTCTGGGGAGCCCTGACCCATGCATCAGAAACATAGTTATATCACATCCCATACTAAATGAAATACACGAAAGAAGTTCTTTAGATAAAAGAAGAATTCTTCAGAAGAAATATGATAACACAAAAGATGGGATGGACTAATGGAGTTTATAAGTTCTGCTTTCAGGAAATGTAAAATACTAAGTGAAGATACATGTAATTTTATGATAATCACTCAAAGCATAGCAAAAGAATGCCAAAAACAAATATGTAAACAATGAAAACAAAATTTAATGACAGAAACACTGGCTTAATAAAAAGAAGACAAAAAAAAAAAGGACAAAATAAGGAACAGGAATAGACGAGGTAGTGACATGTGATCTCAGTTTTTGTTTCTTTGTTTTTAATTTTATTTCACCTTATTTTTCAAACTACAGAGGTATATTTAATAAAACAAACTCACCAATTTTCAGTGTATAATTTAATAAGACTTGACAGAAATATGCATTTGTGTAACCACCACCATGATCACAATATAAAATATTTCCATGTCCCTAGTGCTTTTTTGCAGTCAATCCTTGCCTCACAACCCTACTCCCTAGCAACCATTGATCTGCTTTCTGTCTCTTAAATTTGTCTTTTCTAAGATTTCATGTATATCATATAAAGTCTTTAGTGCCTGGCTTCTTTCACTCCACATAATGCTTTTGAGAGTCATCATGTTGTATATGCCAATAAGTTTGCTTCTTTTTATATTGCTATATACCTGTAGTTTTAAGAATGTGCTATGTGTGTCACTGCTTTGTTTATTTTTATTCTACTGGAGGCCCGGTGCACATGCACCTGTGAGATCCCTTGGTGTGGCCTTGGGGGATTAGGCTGAAACCAGCAGTCCAACACTAGCTGCCATACCTGCCTGCCATTTCTGCTCCTTCCGGGCCTGCTGCACCTCCCCGTGGGCTCATGCCCAGTCAGTCCCTATCAGGAGAGGCAAGGGCTGCTGCAGTGATTCTCGACAGCTGTGGGCCCTCGCCTCAACTGAGCAGCGCTCCTGCTGTGGGAGCGCATTGACCAGCAGGGGGCAGCTCCTGCATTGAGCATCTGCCCCCTGGTGGTCCGTGCACATCATAGTGACCGGACTTTTCGTCGTTTTGGTGGTTCGGTCACTTAGGCTTTTATTATATATAGATATAGTGCAATGTTTATCCATTCACAAGCTGATGAACATATGGGTTGTTTCTGGTTTGGGGTTATTATGAATAAAATTGATATGCATATTCACGTGCAAGTTTTTTTTTTGTTTTGTTTTGTTTTTAATGAACATATGTTTTTATTTATTTTGGGTAAAGGACATGGGAGTGTGATTTCTGAATTCTATGGTAATCATGTTTCACTTTCTAAGAAATTGCCAAATTGCTCTCCAAAATTGCCGTGCAATTTTGCCATCCTACTAGCATTGTGTGAGAATCCCAATTGGCTCACATCCTTGCTAACACATTTTTAGTCTTTTAAATTTTAGCCATTCTAAGTGAGTATGTAGTGACATCTCATTGTGATTTTAAATTTATTTCTCTGATGACTAATGATGCTGAGTATTTTTCAAGTGTTTATTGGACATTTGTGCTTCTTCTTGGTTAAATAATCTGTTCAAGTGATTTTGACCATTTTAAAAATTGGATTGTTTCTCTTATTGTTATTACATTGTAATTTTTTCTTTATGTATTCTGGATATAAGTTCTTTATCAAATATGAATTTTGCAAATACAGCTTCTGAGTTAGACCTGCCTTTGCATTTTCTTAACAGTGTTATTTGAAGAGGAAATATCTTCACACTGAAGTCCAATATCAGTTTTTCTTCTATGGTTTATATTTTTGTTTGGTTTATATTTTTGTTTCTTATTCAAGAAATCTCTGACCTTTGATTCAAGTCCATTCTTGAATTAAATATCATCCTGGTTTTTTTCTATGAGTTTTATCTCTATAAACTATAGAGTGGGTTTTGTTTTGTTTTGTTTTTTAAACTCATGTCAAAATATTTTTGTATATATTTAGTAAAGGCCAAAGTTTATATTTTTCACATACATATCCAATTTAGTTCTACACCATTGATTGCAAAAGCTATTCTATCTCTATTGAATTACCCAGGCATTTTTGTTGAAAATCAACTTACCTATATGTCTGTCCTTAAGTCAATACCATACTGTCTTTTTACTGCAGCATTATAGTAAGTCTCAAAATCTGATAGTATAAATCATTTAATTTCTAAAACAAAATTTTTGGTACCATTCTAAGCTGTTTGTATTTCTGTGTAAATTTTAAAATCTGCTTGACAATTTCTGCAGGAAAAAACATAAAAGGCCTGCCCAGGTTTTTGAGAGGTGGGAGTATTGTGTTGAATTTATAGATCAATTTGGGGGAAATTGATGTCTTAATATTAAGTCTTCTAGTCCATGAATAGGGTATGGCTTTCTATTTATTTGTCTTCTTTAATTTCTCTCAGCAATATTTCATAGTATCTATTGTACAACTACTGCACAATTTTTGAAAAAAAATATTCTTATGTATTTTAATTTTTATACTTTAGTAAATGGAATTCCTAAAATTTCTTTTCTTTTTTTTTTTTTTTTTTTTTTGTTAATATAAAAATACTAGAGGCCCGGTGCATGAAATTCATGAGCTGGGGCGTGGGGGTGGGGGGATCGTCCCTAAGCCTGGCCTGCCGCCTCTCACAGTCTGGGAGCCCTTGGGGGATGTCCAACTGAGGGCTTAGGCCCGCTCCCAGTTGGCCTAAGCCATCAGTCAGACATTCTTAGTGCTGCTGTAGAGGCAGGAGAGGCTCCAGCCACTGCTACTGCACTTGCCAGCTGTGAGCCTGGCTTCTGGCTGAGTGGCGCTCCCCCTGTGGGAGCACACTGACCACTGGGGGCAACTCCTGCATTGAGCGTCTGCCCCCTGGTGGTCAGTGTGCATCATAGCGACCAGTTGTTCGGCCATTTCAATTTGCATAATAGCCTTTTATTATATAGGATAATTAATTAATTTTTTTTTTGAGATGCTCATATCACTTTTGTTTTTTGGTCCATTAATCTGGTAAATTATATCAATTTGTTTATGAAGGTTAAATCAAAGTTGTATTCCTGGGGTAAATTCCCCTTAGTGTTATGCTTTTTATATATTACTATATTCAGTTTTTAATATTTTATTTTTTTGCATCTATATGCATAAGAATATAGATCTGTTGTGTGTGTTTTTTCTTGTAATGGCATTGTCTTGTTTTTTTCTTTTTGTGTAATACTGGCTTCATGAAGTGAGGTAGAATTGTTCCCCCTTCTTTTATTTTCTGGAAGGCCTTTATTATTGAAGAACTAAAGGCCCAGTGCACGAGATTCGTGCAGGGGGATCCCCTCAGCCCGCCCTGCACCCTCTCCAATCCAGGACCTCTCGGAGGATGTCAGACTGCCTATTTAGGCCTGATCCCACAGGGCCTAAATTGGCAGTCAGAAATCCCTCTCACAATCTGGGACTGTTGGCTCCTAACAGCTCACCTGCCTGCCTGATTGCCCATAACCACTCTGCCTGCCTGCCTGATTGCCCCAACTATCTCTGCCTGCTTGCTTGATTACCCCTAACCCCTCTGCCTGCCTGCCTGATTGCCCTTAACCACCTCTGCCTTGGTCCCTGCCACTATGAGTTTGTTCAGAAGACGTCCAGTCTATCTGGTTTAATTAGCATATTACCCTTTTATTAGTATAGATATTTTGTTCAGTGATTTAAAATTTACATTTATTCTCTTTCATCCCATTAAAGAAGATATTTTATTGAAGAGACTGTCCTTTTCTCATGTATATTCTTGGTTTTTTTTTATGAAAATTAATTGATTATATAGGCATGGGCTCTCTATACTATCCCATTGGTCAATGTGTCTGTTTATGCCTATACCATACTGTTTTGATTACTATAGCTTTGTAATATAGTTTAAAATCAGGAAGTTAATGTCTCAGTTTCATTCTTTTTTCTCTCTCAAGATTTCTCTTGCTATTCAGTCTATTGTGTTTCCACACAAATTTAAGGACTGCTAGCTCTATTTTTGTGAAAATGTAATTGGAATTTTGATAGTGATTACATTATATTTGTTTATTGTTTGGTGCAGTAGGAACATTTTAACAATATTAATTTTTCCAGTCAATGAGCATGGAATATCTTTTTGCCTAGCCATTATCTTTCTAATTTGACTCCAGCTGCATGTATATTAGATCTATTCAGTGAGCCTCATACAACTTCTCCTGTTTTCCATATTTTCTAGCCTTAAAGCTTCTTGAAGTTGCATACTTCTGCTAACTTATATTTTCAGATTATTAATTTTCTTTTTTGCAGTTTTAAGTTTTAGAACACCTATTTAATCATTTTAAAAATAGATTCTGTATCTCTGATAAAATTCTCTATTTTGGCATTTTCTTCACAGTTCTTTTAAATTCCAGATCACTTATGGTTTTGTTCTTATTTTCTATTTTGCTTTTGTTTTTATCCCTGGCATACCAGGAAATTTTTTATTGAGTTCCAGACAGTGGGTATGATCAATTACAGAGGCTATGGATAAAATTACCTTCCTCCAGAGAATTTTGTTTAGCTTCTAGTGAGCATTTAGGGAAAAGCATGTAACTTTAATCCACTAAGTGATTGGCCTGAATTAAATATTTCAGTCTTAATAAGTCCTAACCTATTTATGATTTAGCCTTATTCTTCGTTTCACCTACCTAGCATCCCCATCAAAAGCCCAGTTTTTGTGAAGCACTCTTTTTTTTTTAAATATATTTTTATTGTGTTTTTTACAGAGAGGAAGGGAGAGAGATAGCTAGAAATGTCAATGAGAGAGAAACACCGACCAGATGCCTCTTGCACACTCCCTACCAAGGATGTGCCCACAACCAAAGTACATGGCCCTGACTGGAATCGAACCTGGGACCTTTCAGTCCACAGACCAACGCTCTACCACTGAGCCAAACCAGTTTCGGCTGTGAAGCACTCTTATTTAGCAGATCTTCATTTGCAATTCTTATATACATAGCACTGTATGGCAGTTGATAGACTCATAGCTGCTGCTTTCTTGACAGTTTTTTTTTTTTAAACTCCTATAAACATTTGTGTACAGTTCTTTTGTGCGTGGACATTGTTTTCAACTCCATTGGGTAAATAGTGAGAAGTACTATTTCTGGTCTTTAGTTTTTCAAGAAACTGATGAACTCTCTTTTAATGTGGTTGAGCCATTTTGCATTCCCACCAACAATGAATGATGAGAGTTCCAATGACTTTACATTCTGGCCAGCATTTGATGTTAGTGTTTTGGATTTTTTTACCATCCTAATAAACATAGACATTGTTGTTTTAATTTGCAATTCCCTAATGACATAATGATATTGAGCATAGTATTTTCATATACTTATTTGCCATCTATATATCTTCTTGGGTGAAGTGTCTCTGAAGGTAATCTGCCTAATTTTTAATTGGGTTGTTTATTTTGTTATACTGGAGTTTTGAAAGTTCTTTGTATATTTTGGATATCAGTCTTTCATCAAATATGTGTTTTGGAAATATCTTCTCCCGGCATTTGCCTATCTTTTTATTCTCTTAATAGTGTCTTTCACAGAATAATTTTTTTTTCATTTTATTGTCATAAAACTTGTCAGATTTTTCTTTTGTGAATCATGCTTTTGGAATTGATCTAAAAAATCATTGCCAAATATAAAGTCAACTAGATTTTCTCCTGTTATTATCTAGAAGTATTATAGATTTGTATTTCACATTCAGGTCTGTGATTCTTCCCAGCTTTTAAAATTATTTGCCTATACAATACAAAAAAAAAATCAATAAAATATATTTAAAAAAATAAAAATAAAATACAAAGCAGTTATGTAAATAGTGTAGGTAATGAAATCTACTGTATATTACTTTTTATGTATTAGACTAGGGGTCAGCAAACTTTTTCTATAAAAGGACAGATAGAAAATATTTCAGGCTGTGTGGGTTGTAAGATATTGGTTGCAGCTTATCAACTCTGCTGTTGTAGCATGAAAGTGGCCCTGGACAGTATGTAAGGAAATAAGTGACAGGCTTCCAACTAAACTTACTTGGGGGGGGGGGGGGGGGGGGAAACCAAAAAAACAATGGCCAGCTCCTAGGACATAATTTGCTGATTCCTGGCCTGGTTGATATAGAGGCAGAGAAGCATTGAACAGACTGTCAAATTACCACGGGAAGGCTGGGGAGTTTGGGGGCAGTGGAGGTAAGAGATCAACCGAAGGACTTATATGTATGCATATAAGCATAACCAATGGACACAAGACACTGGGGAAGTGAAGTGGGGGGAGGGCATGTGCTGGCGGATAGGGGAGGCCAGTAGAAAGTCAATGGGGGAAAATATATTTGTAATACTTTAAACAGTAAAATAAAATTTATATAAAAATAAAGTAAAAAAAATAATAAAATAACCTATAAAAGGATTTTAGACTATTTTTTAAAATTCTCTGCAATTCCCTTCCCTCTGGAATCATGACTGACTGCCTTGGAATCCCTGAACTTCAATTCTTGTCTCTCCAACCCTGTAAGATTGCTGAAAACTGGGCTTAAGTTCTACGTCTAGCATCTGCTCTTTCCTCTTCATCCAAGATGTTTATGAGCTGGAAGTACCTTGAGAAAAAAACTCAATGGGCTTCTCTTCTTTCTGAGAACCTTAGTTCTTCAAATCCTGGGTGATTTGGTAGCCCTCCAATGTGTCCAAAGAAAATGTTAAATCTATCTCTTCTAGTTGTTTTTTATGAAAGGATTGATCTGCTATGAGTTAGTCTCCCAAAACTGGACATGACAGCTTAAAAGCACCACTCATACATAATATTTCTTGCCCAAAAGCCTTTTGAGGCTCCTCACTGCCCACAGGTAAAGTGTAGCCTAGGAGAGACATCCTTTATAATCTGCTTCCTGTCTATGTTTATGGGCCCAATCTCCACCACACACATGTTATTGTCAAACATTATCATAATTCACGGTGTTTTCTTGTGCTTTGGCGCCATTGCCTGTGTCCTTCCTTTTACCTGCAACAACATTCTTCTGATGGTTCTACACCTCACCTAATTCTTCATCCAACTACTCCAAACCAGTCATCGTTTCTAAGAAACAGTCCCTGACCTCTCTCCCAGGGCAGGACGAACAGTTTTCTCATCTATATGCTCATAAAATATTTTACAAATCCAATCATGGTTCTTTTCACATTGCATTTGGTTAATTGTTCGTGTTTCTATCTCCTCCTTATGTACATGGCATATAATGAGAGCTCAATAGGTAATTGCTGAATGAAAAAGCACATGGACTATTAACCATCTAATTTATCTTTACTATCATTTCTCACTTTCATTTGTTTTCTCCAAACATTCGTCAGCAATAAAGTTAGTTTAGTTTTGTTTTTGTTTTTTCATTCACTCATTCAATAAGTATTTACCTATCACCAACCATGCATCAGGCACTTTTCTATGAATCATAGGATATCTAATAATGAACAAGATAGAATTAGATATTGGAGCTTATAGTCTAGAGATGATAAACATTTCTTTCAAAAACATGCTTCTCAAATCATTGGCAGGAAGTAGTTTTAGCCAGAATGCTTCTTTCTTGGCTTTCTTTCTTTACCCTTTGTCCTGGATCTGTTAGGCTAAATGTCATTCTTGGCAACATTTTACACTCTTAACTCTTATTGCCCCCATGTAGCATGAAAAGCAGAAGGGTTCACATCCTGAGATTTTCCATCTCAAAGGGCAATTGAAATATGTTAGATAGATTCTGTCAGTCAAGTTACAGAGTATTTCATTAAACAATATAATTATTTTATCTTCATTTTAAGTGACAAAATGCCCAATCTTTGATGCTAATTGATATTACCAACTGAAAGATTGATAAGAATCATTCATGTGATGTTTTCTTAATGAATTGACTCATTTTGGGGGTGAAGGCATGGATGATGTTGTATGTCTGAACTCGTGTGTACGTTCATCAAATGTGACAGCTGTAATAAAATCTTAACCTTATTATTTCACATACGTGATCATTTTCTATGTGATATTATAATTTTCTTTGTTCAGTTTACATATGGATCTATATCTCTGGAAATCACATAATCCATGGAAATAAAGACTATATGTTCATATGAAAAAAAATTTCCTAAAAACAATTTTCCTCAATTTAAAATTTAGAGTTCCCCAAATTTAAATTGTGATTAAAAAAAAAACTTTTACGCTTAATAATTCTTGTAGCATTTTATTTGAACTGACCATAAACTTAAAAATGATCATTATTTTTTTTAAAGATCTGAATTTACCACATTTGTAACACAGGAAGCAAACAAAGCCTGGGAAATTGATATTCGGGCTGTATAAACTACACATTGTCTAAGCAAAAGTCCCCATTATGTAACAAAAGTTCTGTTTAAGACATCAAACACTACTTGAGAAAACTATTGAGAACTTTAAAAGATGTGTTTAGTGGAAGTCAGCATACAATTATTAGAGCATAAGGGTTATCTTTGGACTGGATGAGGAGAAAATAGTTAACCCTAGAGTTTGTAACCGCTTTATTTATGTTAAAACATTAAAGTATTGTTTATGAGAGAAATAGAAAATCAGATCAAAATATCCAGGAGATAATAAACCATGAGTGTTGGAGGAAGGAAGCAATTCTGGAATGAATGAGTAAGGTGTCTCTAAAATGCACACAAATATCAGCTTTTTTAGATTTCATGCTAATCACCTTGGGTGAGTTAACATTTGGGAAGCACATTTCCCACTGATGACACTACAAAGAGCGGCGAGAAGCGGGACCCAGTAATATTCCGCAGTGCAGGAGATGGGCCCAGAGGAAGAGCTGGAGCGTGGGGTTGCCGTTCGGTGTGCAGATGTGCAAGATAATGAGATCAGAGCACAAGAAGAATACCACTTCTGTGGGGCACAGTGCAGTTCACTCCTCAGCTGCAACACAGCTGCAAAGCCTCCTTTGACCATGGGGTTCGCAGTACCGAAGAGCACGTGCGGGCCAGGGAAAATGACTGGCCTGCATTGTTTAGAAGTTGTACAGAAAACAATAGATTGTGACTTTTGGGACATTTACACTTCACCTTAGACTTTTCTTAGAGCATACACTTTCCTCAGCTTGTACCTGGTGAGGGATATGAAGAAAGCACAAAACTGCAGTGGGATATTACTTGAGAAGTGGGCTATTACTTTTCTATTCATTTTTCTCATTATTGGGAAAAAACGCATAACGAAGGATCAGCTTGATGGAAGAAAATTGTATATGGGCAAGTTTTCAAGTAGGAACAAGATACTTCACTTGGATAAAATTCATTGTCCTTATTAATTTTCCTCTCAATCCAAATTCAAGCTCTGTTGATGGGACATTAGGACCGATGTGGCTTATTCTATATACTTCCTAGGCTTCTACAGTTCTAGGATTCTAGCCTTCTCCTGATGGCCTTGGCCCTCAGTGTCAAACCCCTCTGCTCCTACCCCAAGGTCTCCCTGTGATTCCTTAAGCACCAGTTTGGACACCTATAGTCACGCTGTTCCTCTGCAGAAGTGCCTTTTTCCTCATCTGAATGCTACCCAAGGCCTAGGATGGATCTCAGTGCCCTATTTTCATGTCCTTCCCACTTCCCCAAGTCTCTGAATTTTATGGGTTTCCGTGACACTGTTCACATTCTGCTATACCTTATAGACAGTTATATATACCTTTGGCTTTCCTTGTAGGTTATAAGTTCCTTGAGAGTCTGAAACATGTGTTGTACATATTTGAGTCCCTTACAGCTTCTAACCAGTAATTTAATAATAATAATTATTATTATTGTTATAATAACAACTTTAGCACTCTATAATCATAGTACTCACATACTCAGTCTTTATTTATGTCTCACAGCAATCGTGTGAGGGAAATAAAACCAGTAGTGATTTCCATACTTTGCAGAAGCAGAACTTGAGGTTCAGAAAGATTAAGCAATTTGTCTTCAGTCACACAGCCAGGACCGAGAAGTTTCTAGACTTGAGTTTAAGTCCTTTGGCTCTTCCATCCTAACAAAAAGAAACATAAACTCTCAAGAACTACATCTATGTATGTGCAAGCTGGTGAATGAGCTCATGGAGAAGGGCCTTGGTTGGAATTTGCAGCTGCCCAGAACCTGTAAGTGAACTTGACTTTGAATCAGTCAACAGGGGCATTTTCAGCTTCATTTTGCTTGGGGTTTGTGTAAGCTCTGATTAAATGCAAACCAATCCCTGCTCTTTTCTATTCACCTTGTCAAATAAGAGGCTTTCCTTTCCTCCCCAAGAGGAACACTTGAAGCTGATCAAAGTAAATGGCAGGGATTTTACTTAACACACACGGCCAACCAGACAGGGAAGGCAGGAGATGTCCAGGAGTGAATGCAGAGAAGCCGCTAACAAAGAGGCCAGTCAATCTGTATGTGCGGGACCGGAGGGAAAATCATCAGCAGCACTGGCACTATCAACTGAGAAAACCACTTTGATGGCAGAAGGACGTGAACCCAGAACTCAGAAAGAGGCAGCCTCGGCGTTCTTCCCCGGGGCGGTGGGCCTAGGCGCCTTCCCTCTGTGTGCTCCTTCGCTTGGGGTTTGGAGAGCCGGGGGGCACTGGGAGGGTGCTCTTCTTGGGAGCGTGCTTTAATCCTCTTTTATTGGAAACTGCTCTCAGACAAAACTAAGACCACATCTTCTTTTGATGTTAGACATCTGACTTCTCCAGGATGTAGGTTCTAAGTTAGAATGTTATGTCTTTTATTTGCCAATATGAGTTTCTGTAGGACGGATGCTACATCAGTGAAGGCACAGCCATTGAAAAATTAGCTGCCAACTGTTGGTAAAAAAAAAAAATATATATATATATATATAAAAAAAACCACACCACACAAACCAATTTAGACGATTTGCCTCACTGGTCCCTTGCCTTAGGCTTAAATCGGGTTTGGACACCACATTGAAAAATGTAGAAGTCTCAGATATGAAGTTCCCAGGAAAGGGTTGTCTCATTCGGATACTATCAACAAATTCTTCCTTTTCTTTTGTGCCTGTCATTTATAATGTCCTGGGTTCTGTATGCTAACCCATGGGACCTCAGGCCCACCCAGCCAAGGATTAAAAGGGTCACAGATTAAAAGGAACGACAGTCTTGTCTCCCATCTGTTCTTGCAGAACCATTCTCATCATGGCTTGTCAGATATTTGTGGTGCCTACATGTGCAGTCTGTCCACCCTTTTGCCCACAAAATTCTATTCAGTGATTTTCAGGAGCCCTCAGCTCTGTACATGAATAATCATGATGCCCAGCCAGCATGGCTCAATGGTTGAGTGTCAACCTGTGAACCAGTAGGTCACGGTTTGATTCCCAGTCAGATTAGGGCATGTGCCTAGGTTGTGGGTTCAATCTCCAGGATGGGGTGTGCAGGAGGCAACTGATCAATGTTTCTCTCTCATCATTGATGTTTCTATCTCTCTTTCCCTCTCCTTTCCTCTGTGAAATCAATACAAATATATTTTTAAAAATAATCACAACCAATATCATAAGACACATGCTGGGTACTTTTGCCTCTTCGGGACCTCATTTCACTGTATTTAGGTGTCCCTTGGAAGGTCTCCCACTTGCAAATAACTGTTTCTTCTGGGCTTAGCCACTTGTGCAAACTTTGGGTGCCCTGGTCCGAGTCGCTGCCAGACATCTCTGTGGCATATGGGAGGCTCCACGGTCCTTGCCGCTTGCTCCAGGGCTGGAGCACAGAGTAGACAGGTCCCCGTGCCCTCCTGCGTTAGATCCTGCTAGCAGGGCTTCAAAGCAATGCTTCTTTGTGCGTGCTGCTTTATGGAGGTTTTATTAAAAACAGTTATTTCAATTACTACGTTGTAGCCCCCCGGGGACCAGGCTGGTAACAAAAGCCAGTGACAAACACCATGTGCACTCTTACTCGCCTCCCTTCCCCCAGCCCATCATCGGAGGTTTTTGTCCTGATGCCCGTCATGCCTGCATCATTCCCTCTCACACAAGTTCCAGACGTTGCTGGAGGATATGTTAAGGATCATTCTCTTTGGGTAATTTATTTGTTTCCTAGAGCTGCTTTAACAAGTTAGTATAAACAAAGGGGCTTAAAACAACACCAACATGATGACTTAGTGTTCCAGAGTCTGACATGGGTCTAGGAGGTTAAAGTCTAGGTGCTGCAGGGCTGTGTTCCTTTGGAGGCTCTACGGGAAAATGGTGTGTTTTTTTTTCTCTTCTCTGGCTTCCAGAGGCCGCCCTCATTCCTGGGCTCATGGTGTTCTTGCATCTCAAAGTCAGCAATGGCTTGTCAAGTGTCTCATGGAGCCAGCTCTCTAGTTCTTCTCCTTCTGCTTCCTTTCCCATTTACAAGGACTCATGTTATTACCTGGGGCCACCTGGATGATCCAGGACAACCTCTCCATCTCAAGGTCAGCTGATCCTTAACTCCATGTGAAACTTTAATTTCTCTTTGATATATAATGAAAACTACTCACAAGTTCGGGAGATTATAGACATTTTGCATTATTCTACTTACCATGGGCACTTTTTTTGAATGCAGCGCTCAGTAATAGCTGTTCGTGTGCTATGCGTGTGTAATGGACAGGATGGTCCAGAGGGTGAACACAGGTCACTGTAAGTTAGGGCTTCTCCATAGACCTGCCTTTATCCCTGGAGCATAGCCACCCTAACTGAGGTGGCCACATTTTATCCTTGGAAAGGCTCTCTTCTGCCCCACACGTGACCTGCTCTTTCCTTCTTGGACTCTTTCATCCCCCAAATCCTCTCAACCCATAATCTAATAAGCTGCTATAGATGCTGTTCTGGCTGTGACAGCCTTTTATTCAAGGCCTCCAGACCCAAACTGATACTCTCATATACATCCTAGATGCTAATAGATGGACAAACAAGGGTCTACTTTTTGTCTAAACAATGCCTCTCCTACTGGACAGAATAATTGTGGCCAGGCAATATTGCATTAGTTACATCAACTGGTTCTTACCTTCACCCAGGCCAGCCCTTTCTCACAAAGTACCCAGGCTCTGGGTCTTACCTGCTCTCTCCATTGAGTTACAGTCCAACAGACATCCAGGCCACTGATATTGACCTCAACCCACTCTCATCTCAGCACAAGGGAACGCCATGGCATGGGAGAAAAGAGTTGGTGCTTCTGGGAACCATGACAGGTAGATGGGGTCACAGCCACAAGTTTGTGGAATCCCCACCCCACCACCAACACCAGAGATGAATGGGCAGGTGGTTAGTTTATCTCAGCAACCAAGACCATTTTTGAATCAGTGACCTTCTCTGAGATATTTGTGATGCCTCTATGTGCAGGCTGTTTGCCCCTTGCCCTACAGAAATACATTTTCAGGTTTGGTTGGTGAAGTGCTATTAGCTGGCTTTCCCTTGCACCTTCCCCGAGACCTTTCCATTTGTTTCATTCCTATACCTCTTCAGGTTTTGATGTGCACAGGCGCACACACCATTAATACCTGTGCCAGTCCTTGGTAGCATATGCTAAAAACAAAGCAAGTTCAAACCAAACAAAGCACCAGCAGGTTTCCCCTGATTCTGAGACGATGAGCAGCTCATTTTCTCTGAAAGCACATACCATTCAGAACAAGCAGCTCTTGAGAATACCAGAAATCTTGCAAAAAAAAAAAAAAAAAATTCCCATCTTGGCATAATTTGGATCTAATTTATGTGGAAAATATGATAACTTTAACTTGATTTAAGATGGAAATGTAACCCATTTACAATACCTGTACATCCAGGAAAAATAATAAGTTGTCATTCTCATGTGATGCCAACGCACCTCCCAAGCTTGAATTTTGAGACGTTCTCATTTTGCAGATCCCTCGAGACAGGGACTCTCAAGGGGAAAGTAAGAAATAGCGAGTGGTCCCTGCCCCCCACAGCTAATTTGAGCATCAGTACAACCCTAAGTAGCATCCTGCTGCCACCTGTAATGAAGAACATGCTTATTTCTCATTTGTAGCATTTCCCCCCTTTCTGATTATACAAGATGGGCTCATTCATTATTAATCCGGTTTGTCAGACAGCACGGCCCTCCAAGTGTCAGGCTTCCTTGTTTCCAGGCAGCGCGTTTGTGTCGGAGCAATGAAATTTCAGAATGCACGGATCAGCAAGCTCTCGTCTGCACCTGATTAAAGTTAGATAGACCCACTTAAAATAATTCTACATGAAGCAGCAGGACACCTTTCTATATTTGTCATTATTATTGGAAGGGGAAACAGACTAAAAAAAAAAAATCATTGCTTTTCTTCCAAACTGCACTTCACTTAAAAGGGAATGGGGGGGGGGGGGATGATCTCTCTTTGTCTATAGCAAATGGCCTAGAAATTAAAAATAGCAAAGGAGACATAAGCCCAAGTTTACTGTAAAGAGTGTCAATAATTTGGCATACATCCCCACACGTGCATGCGCACATGAACATACACAAACACAAACTGATCTATTATTACCTAATGTTAACCAGATCGTGATATCATGTTGCCAGTGAAAAAGGTGTTGGACCTGCCAAATGAGTGTGATTCTCAGGGAAGGGGCTTGAACAAGTGATCTGGGTCATGTGACTGATTCCAGGACCCAGCTGGAGAGAAGGACAAAGTAATGCATGATGGGAAACAGACACAGATACCATGCATTTCAAAACTGTAATTAGTATGTAAAAGACTGAGAAATAGATTCTAGCTGATTTCCAAGTCATTTTGAACGAGCCCTATAATTATTTTTCTTTTGTTACCACCTAGATTTAGAGGAAGTGGGTAAATAAAAGGACTGGATGATAAAATCTTAGACTAAATACAGTGAACAAATTTCCATCTATGCCTGTTGAGAGATTTTTGGGTTGTTTTTTTGATGTTTGTTTTGTTTTGTTTTTTATAAAGGTGTTTCTACATAGCACTTTTATTAACCAAAAATAAAAATAAAAATAAATCTCTGAGCTTGTTCTTGCCCCTAGAATGGAGGAGCCCACGTAAGTGGCAATAAAACCATTGACAATTATGGCACTACCCTGGATAATATTTGGGAAAAGAGGATAAACAATGGCATGAAACCATTGAAGAAGTATTTGTATGAACCTTCCAGCCAGAAAAATTAAGCGAACACTAGGTAGATCTCAAATCTTACACAAGAACAAAGAGGGCAGAAGGGAGCTATTGGGGATATGCAGGAAATCTCATTTGCTTAAAGAGTGTGGTTGATAAACTCTTGGCATAGGCTGCCCATAATTACACTCTCCAAACTTAAAGGAAACAATAAAGGTAATTTATTCTTTACACAGATGCTTCTCATCAGTGGGAAGAGGGTAATTTTGTCTCCCAGGAGATATTTTGCAATATCTGAAGACATTTTGATTATCACAACTGAGGGTAATAATGTGCCTCAATATGAGCAGAGAAAGAAAGAGAAAGGGATTGGTGAAGCGCTAGACAATCTTTGCCACAATCTCACTGATAGTCAGTTTTCTCATCTGTGCAATGGGTGCCCTTATAGTTATCTTATTCCATTATTACACATATTAAATGAGATAATATATGTAAAGCATTTATCACAGTGCCTGACACAAAGTAATGCCTTAACATATTTTCACCATTAACATTAGCATTATTGTGTTATTCTTATGACAGGAGTTCCAGGAGAAAATGACTTGGGAATTTGGGGAGTGTGTTTGAAAACGAATTTCTGACACACCCAAGGAAAGGATGCTAGTGAAAAATTAATTGAGAAGGGATATGCAGAGCTCAACATGGAAGCTCCTGACTGAATCTTATTTAGTAGAATTGACACAAAATGTAAAAGAACGTATTTCAAAGAAGAGGGGTTTTTAAAGGAATCTAAAACCAAGAATAATCTTGATTACTAAAGCCTAGAGAAACACTGCCTAATAGCAATGTAATCTGAATTTTACTTGTAATTTCAAATTTTGTATTAAGCAATAAAAATTACAGGAAATGTAGCTTTAATAGCCTACTTTATTTAATAGAATGTATGAAAAAATTATTTTAATGTGTAACAAATACACATATAAAAAGTATTAACGAGATAGTTTGCATTCTTTTCTTCATTAAGTCCTCAAAATTGAGTGTGCATTTTAGACTTAACAGCACTCCTCAGTTTGAACTAGCTATGTTTCAAGTGCTTAATGTGGTTAGTGGCTACCATATCAAAGAGCAAATATATAAAAGATGGTTGTAAAGATGTCAGGAATGACAAAAATAAGTCTTTAAAGCCATGTCCAGAGCAGGGAAGGTAAGAAAGAAAATACAAACCTGCTGATATAAAAATATAATTTGTTAGTGCTCTTCAACTATTTTTTTAACTTTCGCCTTCTCCTTCATGAAACTTATTAGCCAGCAGGTATGGTTAGACATTGCTTTAATATAAGGCATTTAAAGGCCAAAGCATGTGATAAAACATGAAGAGATCATTATTTTTTAAATATATTTTTATTGATTTCAGAGAGGGAGAGAGAGGGAAAGAGAGATAGAAATATCAATGCTGAAAGAGAATCATTGATTGGCTGCCTCCTGCATGCCCCACACTGGGAATCTAGCCCACAACCCAGGCATGTGCCCTTTACCGGAATCAAACCTGGGACCCTTCAGTCTGCAGGCCAATGCTCTATCCACTGTGCCAAACTGGCTAGGTCAAAAGAGATTATTTTGAGTGCTAATAAAGAATTAAAATATCTATTGCTGGAGTAAGTATATTTTAGGGAATTGAGAGACTCTTAAGTAGGTTGGAAGAATTGTGAGTGGCAATGGAGATGTGGAGAAACTAATACTATGAATAAGCAACATGCCTTTTCAAAAGGAGAAAGACTCATGGATTCCTGTGCAAACTTCATATACCCTTTTGTGAAAGACAATCTCTGGTTTCTCACTGTAGATTCAGGTTGAATCACATGAATCTATGGATGCTTTGTGTTCTAACAGCCTATGAGCATGTTAGCTTATCCAGAGTTGGAATCTGTGCATTGGAAAAGGGAAGAGTTAACTAGTAGGGTCCAACAATAATTTTTGGGGAAAAAATAACACCAGCCTAACCTAATTTCCTTTTATAAGAATATCTAGTCTTGAATTGTCAGGGAAATGCCAGGATCATCACACACCTGGAGTTCAGCAAAAGTTTTGGAACTTATGTTTAACTAGAGGCCCAGTGCATGAAATTTGTGCATGGAGAAAGGGGGGAGAAGGGGAGTCATCTTTCAGCCCAGCCTGCACCCTCTTCAGTCTGGGACATCCCTCTCACAATCCAGGACTGTTGGCTCCCAACTGCTTGTCTGCCTATCTTCTTGACTGCCCCTAACCTCTTCTGCCTGCCAGCCTGATCACCCCCTAACCACTCCTCTGCCAGCCTGATTGATGCCTAACTGCTCCCCTGCTAGCTTGTTTGCACCTAACTGTCCTCCCCTTCAGGCCCAGTCACCCCCAACTTCCCTCCTCTGCTGGCCTAGTCCCTCCCAAATGCCCTCCCCTGCTGGTCATCTTGTGGTGGCCATCTTGTGTCCAGATAGGGGCAGGATCTTTGACCACATGGGGGCAGCCATATTGTGTGTTGAAGTGATGGTCAATCTGCATATTACTCTTTTATTAGATAGGATAGATAGGATAAAAGCCTGGTACATAGGTGGGGGCCAGCTGATTTGCCCTGAAGGGTGTGGGTTCCTTTGTGGTGTGGGGCAGACTGAGTGAGGGGCCTGTGGTAATTTGCAGGCTGACCATGGCACCCTCCCCCCCACCTGCCCGTGTGACCCAAGCGGAGGCCCTGGTATCTGGGATTTATTTATCTCCTAAATTGAAACTTTGTAGCCTGGAGTATAGCCAAGACTTCTGCTTGCTCCATGGCTGCAGCCATTTCTGTTGGGATTTATTTATCTTCTATAATTGAAACTTTGTAGCCTTAAAGCAGAGGCCTGGGCTGGCCAAGGTGTGCAGAAAGCTTGGCTTCCTTCATTGCTGGGTAAACCCAAGCCTCCCTCCTGCTCTCTGTGTCTGCAGCCATTTTGGCTGGGTTAATTTGCATACTCACTCCTGATTGGCTTGTTGGTGTGGCTTGTGGGTGTGTCAGAGTATGGTTAATTTGCATGCTACTCTTTTATTAGATAGGATGAGCACCTACTATTCATTTAACATCAATTAATAGATACTTATTAAGCATCTACTAAGTTTTAGAAATGACAGTAGATAAGTGGTTTCTTAAGAAACTAATTGCACAGACTTGATTATGGAACAATATAGAAGGTATAAGAGAAGCAGATTTGAGGGGCCACTTAACTCTATAATGAGACATTATAGGAGGATTTCTCTAGGAAATGGCAAGTGTTAGGAAAGACATGAGTTGAGGAAGACTATTTCAAGAAGAAGATCTGAATAGTCAAAAGTTAACAGAGCTAACATGCAGAAGAGCAGTGCTTCTCAAGCCTTAATGTGCACACGAATCACCTGGGGAGTCTTGTTATAATGCAGATTCTGACCCTAGAAGTTTGGGTAGGGTCTGAGATTCTGCATTTCCATCAAGCTCTCACGTAATGCTGATCCTACTGGTCTGAGGGCCTCACTTTGAATAGCACCAATGTTAAGTGAATGCACACAAAGAAAGGAAAGGGAGAGTGCTAAAGAGGTGGGCACAGGTTAGATCTTACTGAGTCAGGCTTTGCACTAATATTTCAAGTGCATTCAGTAGGGACAAGACATCATTTGCTTTGGCAGCATTGAGAATGAGTTGAAATAAGCAAATCTGGAAGAAGTTCAGATGAGAGTTGAGAGGATCTTTCATAAACTCCTAGAGAGATGATGGAAGTTTGGACCAAGTAGGTGGCATTCATGGAGATAAGAAGAAATGAATGGGTTCAAAGGGGAATTTAGGAGTCTAGATTGATTGGGCTTGATAATAAGGACCTTAGTATGTGGGCTGAAGAAACACAAGGGGTCAAGAATGAGACCTTAACAATTAGGAAGCTCAGCTTGGACAGTGGGAGGGAGGTTAACTTACTGAATGGGAAAAAGACGGGAAAATGAGAGGTTTTGAGAGAGACTATGCTATGCACACTTTTAGAAATACTGAAATGGAAGTGTAACAGAACAACAATGTCCAGTAGGCAGATTAATAAGCACACCCGGCCCTCAGAAGAGTATGAGTTAAAGATATTAACTTAGGAGTCATTAGCATAAAAAGAGTAAAGGAAAGTTGAAAGTGAATGAGATTCCCCAGGGGAAGACTGGATCTGGAAGCCGTCCTCAAATGCTTGAAGAGCTGTCATGTGTTTAAGAATTATTTCGTGTGTTTCCAGATGAAAGAATCTGGATTAATAAGAGGATATTACAAAGAAATAGACTTTGATTCTTTATAGGGGAAGAAATTTTTATGGTATTACCTGACTCATAATAGCACAGGTTACTTTATGAGGAAGTGGGTTCCTTTTTTAAGGAGGTATTCAAATAGAGGATAAAATTCTACTTCTTAGGAATGTTGGAAAGAACTTTCATATGTCTGATAAGGGGTGGGACTAATGGCCCCTGAATCAGTGATTCCAAAGTTGCATTATTAGAGTAGGGGGAGGGACTGAAAATAAATTTTTGAAAAACAGATTCTAAAATTCTCCTCCTAGGAAATTGACTCTATAGATCTGAACACAGCCCTGGAATTCCTTAATTTTATTAAGCTCTCATGAGAAAATAACCTGTTATGTACTAGGTTGTAAGACTTTAAGCAGGCTTTTCAGGAAAAAGCTTTCTAGGCCAGAAGTGAGTGGATGATATATTCAAAGTGTAATAGAAAAAGCTTCCAATCCAGAATTCTCCACACAGCAAAGTTATTATTCAAAACTGAAGGAGATATAGTATTCCAGACATACAAAAGCTAAACTGGCCTTATAAAAACTGTTAAAGGAACTTCTGAAAGCTAATAGGCCCTAATTAGTAACAAGAGAACACATGAAAGAATAAATTTCATTAGAAAGGTAAATATATAGTAAAGGTAGTGGATTACTTGTCAGTTGGTTGGGCACCATCTCATGCACCAAAAGGTTGCCAGTTCAATTCTTTATACAAAAATAGGTTATTATGTGTAAGCTTTATGTCACCACAAAGCCAATGCCTATAGTAAATACTCAAAAGATAAAGATAAATGGATATAAGCATACCCCTAAAGAAAGTCATCAAATCATAGAGGAAAAGAGTGAGAAAAGAAGAAAGGATCAGAAAGAAACTACAGAAACAGTCAAGAAATAATTAACAAAGCGGCAATAAGTGCATACCTATTAATAATTAACTTAAATGTAAATGAACTAAATTCTCCAATCAAAAGACAGAGTAGTTGACTGAAAAAACAAAAAACAACAACACCCAACTAATGTTGCCTATGTCTACAATTTTTTTTTACTTAATTCCTTCACATATTTCACCCCCCTTAACACCCCTTCCCCCTGACAAATTAAAACTTTTATTTTTATAAATTTAATTTATTGGTGTTACATTGGTTAATAAAACCATATAGGTTTCAAATGTACAACTTTATAACACATCATTTGCATACTGCATTATGTGCTCACCACCCCAAGTCAAGTCTCTTTCTGCCACCAATGCCCCCCATTTTACCCTCTTCTACCTCCTCCCACCCTCTTTCCCTCTGGTAATTACCATAATATTGTCTATGTCTATGAATTTTTTTTAACTTAATTCCTCCATGTATTTCACTCACGTCCCTCAACAACCTTCCCCTCTGACAGCTGCTAGTCTGTTCTCTGTACACATGAGTCTGTTTCTATTTTGTTTGTTAGTTTGTTTTGTTCATTAGATTCCACATATAAGTAAAATCATATGGTACTTGTCTTTCTCTGACTGGCTTATTTCACGTAGCATAATGCTCTCCTGGTCCATCCATGTTGTTATAAAAAGTAAGATTTCCTTCTTTTTATAGCCAAGTAATATTCCATTATGTAAATGTACCATAGCTTTTTATCCACTCACCTATTTATGGGCACAGGAGTTGCTTCCAAATCTTGGCTATTGTAAATAATACTGCAATGAACATAGGGAGGCATATATTCTTTTGAGTTAATATTGTGGGTTTCTTTGGATATATTTAAAAACATGGAATTGCTGGGTCACAAGACAGTCCCATTTTTAATTTTTTGAGGAAACTCAAACTGTTTTCCACTGTGGCTGCATAAATCTGCATTTCCACCAATAGTGTACTAGGGTCCCCTTTTCTCCACATCCTTGCTAACACTTCTTTGTTGATTTATTGGCAATAGCCATTCTGACCATTGTGAGATGAGATCTCATTGTGGTTTAATTTTAATTTTATTTTTGTACACAGCAGTTTTATTCAAAATTGAACCAAATGGAAGCACTTCAAATATCCTCTGTAGGTGAATGGATAAACTTTACTATGGTCCCACAATGAAATACTATATAGCAATGAAAAAGATGAAACTACTGATACATACACAACAGCAGGGATGAATATCAAAAACACAATGCTGAGGGCAAGAAGCCAGATACGTAAATGTACATATGAGGCTCTAGAACAGGCAAAGTAGTTTATAATGATACAAAGAGGATTGCTACATGGGTGAACACATTTTTTTCTCATTGCAGTTTCAATTTGCATTTATTGGATATAAGCACATACTGGAAGACAAGAGATGGAAAAGGGTATTGCATACAAATGGAAACCAAAAGAAAGCTGGAGTAGCTATACTTAGATCAAACAAAACTGACTTTAAAAAAAGACCGCACTGAGACAATGAAGGACATTACATAATAATAAAGGGGTCAATCCAACAAGAGGTTATAACATTTGTAAATATTTATGCACTCAACATAGGAACACCTAAATATATAAAGCAAATATTAAGACATAAAGGGAGAAATAGACAGAAATACAATAATATTAGGGAACTTTAATACTCCACTTACATCAATGGATAGATCATCCTGACAGAAAATCAATGAAGAAATATCAGCCTTAAAAAGCATCTTAGACCAGATGGACTTGACAGATATATACAAAATATTTCATCCAAATGCAACAGAATGTAATCTTTTCAAGTGCACATGGAACATTTTTCCAGGATAGATCATATGTTAAGGCCAAAAGCAAGTCTTAATAAATTTAAGAGGATTGAAATCATATCAAGCATCTTTTCTAAACTCAGTAGTATGAAAGTAGAAATCAATTACACAAAGAAAACTAGAAAATTCACAAATGTGGAGATTAAACAACGTGCTGCTGAACAACCAATGAGTCAAAGAATAAATCACTAAGAAATGAAAAAATACACTGAGACAAATGGAAATTGAAATGTAACATACCAAAATTTATGGGATGCAGCAAAAGCAGTTCTAAGAGGGAAGTCCGTATTAATAAATGCCTACCTCAAGAAATAAAAAAAGTCTCAAACAACACAACTTTACACCTAAAAAAATAAAACCACAAAAGAACAAATGAAGCCCAGATTAGTAGAAGGAAGAAAATAACACAGATTAGAGCAGAAATAAATGAAATAGAAACTAAAAAGACCATAGCAAAGATTAATAAAAGCAAAATCTAGTTGTTTGATGAGATAAATAATGATACATTTTTAGCAAAACCAACTTAGAAAAAAAAGTGAATACTCAGAAATGAAAGAGGAGATATTATAAGTGATACCACAGAAATAGAAAGATTTTTAAGAGATTACTATGAGCAATTATGTGCCAAAATTTAACAACCTAGAAGAAACGGATAAATTCCTCAAAATATAGAACCTACCAACACTGAATCATGAAGAAATAGAAAATCTGAAGAGAATAATTACTAGAAAGGAAATTGAATCTGTAATAAAAAAAAAATCCCCCAACAAAAAAGAAGTCCAGGACTAGACACTTCACTGTGAATTCTGCAAAACATTCAGGGAATAATTACAGTGGTGCCTCACACAACGAACTTAATTCGTTCCTGGAGCGAGTTTGTTATGCGAAAAGTTCGTTATGTGAAACGCGTTTTCCCATAACAATACATGTTAAAAAAAATAATTCGTTCTGTAGCATAAAATATGCTAAGATGACATAAAAAAGATAAATTTTTTGTTATTATTTTTATTTAGATACATCTAAAAACATAATTTTTTTTTAAAAAAAACACACATTTTTTTAATTTTAAGACAGACTAAGTAGAGTCTACCAAATCTTGCACATCTCTAGTGTAGAGTTTTTTAAAGTTCGCAATAACTTGCTGATCCATTGGCTGAAGAATGGATGTGGTGTTTGGTGGCAAATACTGCACCTTGATAAAAGGATAATTTTCCTGCAATATTTCCTCTAGGTCTTTTGGGTGAGAAGGGGCATTGTCAAGTATCAGAAGGGCTTTGAGCGGCAGTTCTTTTTCCAGCAAGAATTTCTTCACGGCAGGAGCAAAGGTTTCCAGAATCCATTCGTTGAAGATAACTTGGGTCACCCAGGCTTTTTGATTGGACTTCCAATGGACGGGCAGTTTGGACTTAATAATGTTATTTTTCTTGAAAATTCTTGGATTTTCAGAGTGATAAACCAATAGAGGTTTGATCTTGAGGTCTCCGCTGGCATTAGACGAAAACATAAGGGTAAGTCTGTCCTTCATGGCTTTGTGTCCTGGCAATTTCTTCTCCTCTTTTGTAATGAAGGTTCTGCTCGGCATTCTTTTCCAGAAAAGACCCGTTTCATCGGCATTGAACACTTGTTGTGGGCAGTATCCTTCATCCTTAATACATTTTTGAAAGTTAATAGAGAACTTTTCTGCTTCTTTCTTGTCAGCACTGCCAGCCTCACCATGCATAGTAATGCTGTGGATTCCACACCTTTTCTTAAATCTAAAAAACCACCCCCTGCTGGCTTTGAATTCTTCTTCATTATCTTGATTGCTGCTACTTCCAGGGACGTTTTTCTTTAGATCGTCATAAATTCTCTTGGCTTTGTGACAGATAATATCTTGGGTTGTTACGTCACCTTTCACCTGCCTGTCCTTAATCCAAATCGCTAATAGCCTCTCCATTTCCTCGTGGATTGAAGACCTATGTTTTTCATGAAATAGTTTTGATACTCCTTTGGCTACTTTGGCTGATTTGATTGCATCCTTATTTGTCAAAATGGTGAAAATGGTGGTCTTGCTGAGGCCAAACTCTTTGACGAGGTCACACTGTTTTACCCCACATTCACTCCTTCTAATTATTTCCTGTTTCATTTCAACAGAAATCACCTTCCTGCTTTTTTTAGAAGCCATGATATAAAAAAAATATTGAGTTTAACTTAAAAGGACGACTGCCGTGATACGTGCGTGATTTAATTCGTAATGAAGAACGATTGCCACGATACGTGCTTAAGTTAAGCGCAGTGACTAAGGACTGCCTGCAGTGCCTGCGCGGAAGGATGCAATACATCGGCAGCGATCGTGGAAGCTCGGGCGAAGCAGTCGTGGAAGCTCGGGCGAAGCAGTCGTGGAAGCTCGGGCAAAGCGGTCGTGGAAGCTCGGGCGACTTCGTTGTGTGAAACGAAGTTCGTTGTATGAATCATGAAATGAAGTTCATTGTGTGCAGCGTTCGCTGTGCGAGGCGTTCTTTATGCGAGGCACCACTGTAATACCAGTACTTCTCAAACTCTTCAAAAAATAGAAGAGGAGAGAGGTCTTCCAAATTAATATTAGGAGACTAGCATTACTCTGATACTAGATTAGGATGCCAAAAACAAACAAATAAAACCAAAAAACACCACCACAGGCCAATATCCCTGATGAACATTGATGCAAAAATTCTCAACAAAATATTAGCAAAACAAATTCAACAATACATTAAAAGGATAATACATCATGATCAAGTGTGATTTATTCCAGGGATTAAAGGCTGGTTCAACATCTGTAAATCAGTCGATGTGATACACCACATTAAAAAAAAATAAAAGATAAAAAGCATATAATCATTTCAATTGATGCAGAAAAAGCATTCGACAAATTCAACGTTCATTTGTGATAAAAATGCTCAACATAGTGGCTATAGAGGAATGTGCCTTAACATAATAAAGACCATAATAAAACCCACAGCTAACATCATATTCAATGGTGAAAAGTTGAAAGCATTTACTCTAAGATCAACCTCTTTAACAAATAGTGCTGGGAAAACTGGATAGTCATCTCCTAAAGAATGAAACTGGACCACTATCTAATACTATACACAAAAATCAACTCAAAATGGATTAAAGCCTTGAACAAAAGACCTGAAACCATAGAAAACTCCTAAAAGAAAACATAAGTGGGAAGCTCTTTGACATTGGTCTTGGTGATGAGTTTTTTAATCTGACACCAAAAGTGAAACAAAAGCAAAAATAAGCAAATAGGACTACATCAAATGAAAAAGGTTTGAACAGCAAAGGAAACCATCAACAAAATAAAAAGGCAACCTGTGAATGGGAGAAAAATATTTGCAAATCATATCAGATAAGGGTTGATATCTAAAATACATAAAGAATTCATATAATTCAATAGCAAAAAATTAAACAGTTCAATTAAAAATGGCCAGATGATCTGCATAAACATTTCCCAAAAAGGACATACAGATGGCCAAAGGATATATGAAAAGGTGCTCAACATGATTAATCATCAGAGAAATGAAAATCAAAAACCACAAAGATATGTCACTTCACATTTGTTAGAATTGCTATTATGAAAAAGACAAGAGATAACAGGTGTGGAGAAGAGGGAACACTTATGCACTGTTGGTGGGTCCTTACAACATTAAAAATAGAACCACCATGTGATTCAGCAATTCTGTGTATATATCCAAAGAAAAAGAAAGCACTAACTCGAAATAAATATATACATCCCATGTTCAATGCATCACTATTTACAACAGCCAAAATATGGAAACAGCCTAAGTGTCCATCAGTAGTGAATGGGGATAAAAAGATGGGGGGGAAAATAAACCCCAACCCTCGTGAACTGGGTTCCTAAACTTGGACTCAGTCGCCTACCATCTCTGAATTTTTGAAGTAACCTTTAATCATCCCCAGGATTCTAATATATGTATTTGTTGAGAGTCCAAAGCAGCACTCTCCCAGCATCATGATGAAACATTTCTACAACATTTTCTGGGCACAGGTTCCTTTTGCATATGCCGCCTAGTGGATAGGCAACTCTCACATGCTTTCTGCATGTGGAAAAGACGGTGTGCTGGGCCTTACCAGAGAGCTTGTTAATGGGAAAGCCATGCCATTGACAAACACGGGTTCAGTGGCACAGAGGTCAGCCAGCTTTTCCTTAATTGAAGAAAAAGCAAACATGCCTGTTCCTTGTATAAACACTGATATTTAACATTTAACTCAACCCTCATGATTCATTAAGAAAAGGAAATTCAATAAAGTGGGGCAGATGTGACTACAGGAAAGCCTACCTCCCATGAATCTGGTTGTTTCTAGGGCCTTGAGCAAAAGAGAAATCAATTTCTAAAATAAAATTCTAAATGCAGACAATAACCATCATTATAAACATAACTTTTTAATGTTTCTGTCTTTTCTATCTTACACAAAGTGTGTGTGTGTGTTTCAGTCCCTTGGACTACTTACTAAAGACTCTTGTTGTGTGTGAGCTTTAAACTCTTGGGTCAAAAAGTGAATAGTGATGGCTAAGATCCTAGTTATTTCTGATTTCCCAAAACAAAACAACTGATTTTTTAGGAGACACATTTTTTTCGGGTCAGAATTGGTGGGAAATGAAGAAGGCACAATAAATTGGCAGCAGAGAAGAGGCAGAAAATAATAGAAAACAGACACGAGAACTGGAAAAACACAGCCGTCTGGGACCATTTAGTGAAGGGGCAGACAGTTCTACACACCTCCACAGTCCCTGGGGCCTCCCTGGTCAAAGGCCATAATCTATTTTACAAAGCTTTCCATCCAAATAACATTTAGAATATGCTACTAAATAGTGTTTGTGCCTAAAAGGCATAAAAGCTGGCTTATAGGCAGTAAACAAGGGTGCTTGGAAGGAGAGAGGCATGATGGGATTTAAAAAAACCAAGAGATTTTGAGAGGGAGATGGAAGCGAGAATTGGTTGACAATAGTATTTGCATTCTCTAATGTTACACAGCTCTGCGCATCCTGCTTTAAGCAATTAGTTGTGGGCAAATTATGAAGAAATTGCAAAGTACAATCACACATTGAAAAGCAATGAAGCTGAAATGTAATCGTTTTTGCCTGACTTGGAACCTAAAAAAAGAGAGTGGCAGGTTTCATACCAGCCTTTCCAAGGCTGCCCCCTGGAATTATGGGCAAGTGCCTCACCACTTCCTCTTTCAGCCCAGTCTTCGTCTCCCTGAGCCAAATAAATACCACTGAGGTCATTTTCCTTTTCCCTCACTTTAGTGCAATTAGGGACAAGAGGGTGTGAGCTTGGAAGATGTAGGCCGACAGCTGAAGTCTGAAGGACTCTGTCAAGACAAGGACTGTGATGCCAGCCTACCAAGAAGCAGGTCAGAGACTTAATACAGAAATAGAAGCAATCCCCTGAACTGACGGTTAGCAAAGTGACAGTGAATGGAGCCATGCCAACAGTCCATCTACATCCTGAACTCAAGGACCATTTAAAATGATGCTCACTGATTCCTCCATGATTTGGACGGTTTTGTGCAAGTTGTGTCTTCCTAGCTAACCCTGCAAATGTTTTAAAGAACATGATTAGAATTATAATTCATTGTAGTTAATTATTCCTTTGTTTCCACAAGCAGAACATCACACTTAACAGAGTTCTTGCTTGCTCTAAAAATGTACATGTGGTGCTTTTTGTTTAATCCTGGTTCAGAAACTCAAAAACCAGGGGTGCAAAATTGGAAGGGATCATAGGATCAGGTGAACAGGATGCAAAAAAGGCTTACAGTTAAATGGTCAAATATGTGTTGTACCAAGTACCCAATGTTCTTGTTTTATTTCCAGAGGGAACTCCGTCATAAACAAAAGTGCATCAGGATACTCTGTGACTCACTTATGCCAGAATTAGGATATTTTAGTGTAGTTGGGGACTCATTGTTAGAGTGAAAAATGAATCTACTCTTGCTTTCTGTCTTCCTTCTTAAACTCTTTTCCTTCTTCTTCCTACCTCCCCTCTCTCCTCAGGTCCCCCCCCCCCCCACTTTTGTTAATCAATGTGTTCAGTCTAGAAATAAAAGTCGAGGTTGCTGATTTAAGACCCTGATATGACATGAGCAGACTTGAGTTGCATGAGTGATGGCAGTATAGAGCATTAACCTAAAGAGAGCTAAGATGGCCAGATCTTAATGCTATGCCAAGGAGTGTGAACTCTGCCAACTAATGTACAATAGGAAACCATTTAAGATTTTATATGCAATGCAGGTTACTACTTTAGACTTACGTTTTATAACTTGAGAAATTTAATTCATACAATTGAGATGTTACTTCAACTCATGCTTTGTTATATTAGCTAATAAGCTATATACATTAGCTATATACAATGTAATGAAATTTTCTTTTTGACTTCCAATTTTCCATTGTATTTCTACATCTCACATCCTGAAATTCTCCGCATAATTGTTCACTGTGATAATGCTAGAAAAATCTGCAGCACTCGGATTTTGTTATCAATAATTTGCTAAAAAAAAAAAATGGTTAAAGCTGCTTCTGATGTTGAAAAGATTGATTTCTAGGGCATTATTAATGGATTCGATGCAGCTCTTTGGTTGTGGAGAAGCAACAGTTTAGTGGGAATGACATGGACTCAGGCCTCAGCTATGCCAAGTTCTGAATTTTCTATGTAAACCTAGGTGAGTCCCATATGCTCTCTCAGATTCATTTTTAAAAACTATAGAGTTGGGATCAGGCCATTTTGAGGATGACATAAAATTATTCACTTTACGCACTTAGCACAATGTTTGATGTGCAGGAGCAGGGATGATGATGGTGATGGTGACAATGGTGATAATGATATTGGTGAGGATTACGGTGCACCTTCTGGAGCCAGACTTCTTGGGTTCAACTTTGGTTCCACCACTTACTAGGTATGTAGTCTTGAGTAAGTGTATTGGTTACATTGCTTCATAACCAAGTGCCTTAAAACAAAGTGGCTTAAAATAAAGAGGTTTAGCCCAAACCAGTTTGGCTCAGTGGTAGAGCATTGGTCTGCGGACTGAAGGGTCCCAGGTTCGATTCTGGTCAAGGGCATGTACATTGGTTGCAGGCACATCCCCGGTAGGGGGTGTGCAAGAGGCAGCTGGTTGATGTTTCTCTCTCAGCAATGTTTCTAGCTCTCTATCTCTCTCCCTTCCTCTCTGTAAAAAATCAATAAAATATATTTTAAAAAAATAAAATAAAGAGGCTTAAAGCAACATATTATCTCTGGGTTTTTGTGGATCATGAATTGGGAAATGACATAGTTGTATCCTCTGCTTCATAGTCTCTCAGATGACTATGATCGCATTGGCCCAAGGGCTGTGATCTCATCTGAAGCTCACGTGGGAAGGATCTACTTTCTATCTTACTCATGTGGTTGTTGGCAGCTTCATTTCTTAAGGACTGTTGGGTTGAGAGCCTAAACTTCTTGCTGACAGCTGGCTGGGGGCTGCCCTCAGTTCCTTGCTCCAAGGGCATTTCCAACATAGTAGCCATCAAAGCCAGTGGAAAAGAATCTGCTAGTAAAACAGATGTCACAGGCCTAGCCATGTATAAATAATATCTTATTACCTTTCCCCCCCTGTATTCTACTCATTAGAAGTAAACCCTTAGGTCTGGCCCACAAATTTTGACTACCAGTTGGGGGCCACATTAGAAGTCTGCTCCATAGCAAGTTACTTAATCTCTCTGTACCTCAGTTCTTCCATCTGTTAAATGGAATTAATAGCCATAACTAATTAATAGGGCTACTGCACAGAATAAACAAGCAAATATTTGTTATGTATCTGTGCCTGCCACCCAGTAAGCACTAAATGAACGTTTGACATTATTTTTTTTTTAATGGCAACTTACGGCTGTTTTGCCTGTTATGAAAGCATTGTCCTGATCTGCTTAACAGCTCTTGTCACTTTGTGTCCAAAGATGGATGTTGAATTACCAGTGTACAGCAGCAGAATTCAGGGCAAGAGGGTGGTGTGGGAGGGAGCACTTTAGAATGAGGCTCAAGTTCAAGTTCTGCTTTTCTCTTAACAAGTTGTGTAGTTTGGGGAGGTCACTTTATCTCTCTAGGTCACTGTGTTTTTATCTGTGAAATGAGTGCTTTAGGCCTTATCAGGAGTGATGTACATGATAGTTAGCAACTGCTTGGGGTCAGGCACTGGCCAGTCAGCACAGGGGCTGCCATCAGCATGGTGAGGCCATGCCCATGTGGACTGGCTGCATGACAGCCTCCAGAAGCTCTCTTTACCGCCCTTTCCAGCCCCCGACATCTGACATCTATGATCCCATGATCTACTTCCAAGTCACTCATAATAACTTTGTGGTTCTCACAGCCCTTTAGTTTTGTTTTTATTTTTATAGCTTTACCAAAGTGGTTTATAAGCCAGTATACTAAAACTATCTAAATAAAAGGCCACTTAATATGATACGATTACTCTGTTCTGTGGGTTTAGACGGTGTGAGCAAATGTATCCAAATAGAATCATAGTATTTGGCTCAGCAGCTAATCCTATTACGTGTGTTTTTAAAACTCAACAAATGTTGTTTCAGACTTGTTACCAGAATAAAAAATCTAGTCTGTGTTCATTTCTGGCAGACCTTCTGGATAATCCTCAAGAAGCCCACATATGTCTTCGAACAATAATGTCACCATTAAAGACAGTAGTGATGTCCTTGCTTGGTGTCTGCTGTTTCCCAGACTCCCTGCGTGACCTGCCTCTTCCCTAATGCTTGCTAAGTACCTGATACTTTCCTATGCAGGAAGCTTATATGAACTAATTAACATTTAATGAGAGGAAACCAACTGATTAGAATGCTTTTCGTGGTACTTTAGCTAATAAATGTTGTATATACTTTTGACTGCATCTAGTCAGCATGTGGCTACCCCCTCCTGACTGCACACACCTCCCTCCCCCCTCCATTTTTTTTTTTTCACAGCTTTGCCATGCTCTAGGGCTTTCTGGAGTAACCTGGCTGAACTAAGTTTGCCTTAGTTAATTTGAGGAGAGTTTTGGACCAAATTATTGAGATAAATATTTTGATTAAATTTTGCTTAGAGCAGTATGTCAATGAAGCTTCTGAATCTAAATCAAGGCCAAATCATTCCAACCATGCTTGATGGAGAACAGCAAGAGTGTGATGAAAAGAAAAATCTGCCCCGCAGAGTCCCAGGCAGCTGAAAATGATTTCGCCTGTGTTTATGAAGGCAATTAGGGTTGCACTAGTGTGGCTCTGGAGGCTCAAAGGGAGGGGTGGGGATGTGTAACTTCAGAGGCTCCGGCATTTCCCCTGGAATATCTGGATCTAGTCATTCAATATCTATGAGTGGCTTCTGATTTATGGGAAGGGCCCTTGGATGGGACAGATTAAGGCCTTCTATATCCGTGGTCTCCACATTTTTTTTTCCAGGTGTTATTATAGGTAAAAGATAATTAAGCAGCACCCCCAATCTATTCATAAACTATCTACATGTAGTTCAGTAATTTGTCGATATCTGAAAGAAAAATGTACAGTTCGGTCGAGGTGCATCAATGATGACAGTGGGTAATCCTACATTTAAAAAATATATATCTTTGTATTGATTTCAGAGAGGAATGGAAAAAGAGATAGAAACATCAATGATGAGAGTTATTTTTTTATTTTTTTATTAAATTATTATCTCTGTACATATACCATTGCCCCCCCACTACCATATATGCCCTCCCTCCCCAGAGTTTTGTGTCCATTGGTTGTACTTATATGCATGTATACAAGTCCTTCAGTTGATCTCTTATCTTCCTCAGATCTCCCTCCCCTCCCCACTGTAATTTGACAGTTATTGATTGGCTGTTTCCTGCATGCCCCACATTGATCATAGAGCTTGCAACCTGGGTAGGTACCCTGACCAGTAATCAAACAGTAACCTCCTGGTTCATAAGTTGATGCTTAACCACTGAGCCATGCCAGCTGGGCAATAGTCCCATATTTTAGAGTTCTGATGATCTCTATTATCCTTGAGTACCTTCTCATAGTTTTCTTATATTGTGGTTGGGATCAAAACAAATGTAAAACATATCAAAGGTAGGACACGGATCAGCTCTATCATTTTTTGTTTACCTGTGCTTGCCTCATTAGGACTATCTTCAGAATTGATTGAAGATAGGATTGATTAAAAATATATATATTCTATTGATTTTTTTACAGAGAGGAAGGGAGAGGGATAGAAAGTTAGAAACATTGATGAGAGAGAAACATTGATCAGCTGCCTCCTGCACACCCCCTACTGGGGATGTGCCCACAACCAAGGTACATGCCCTTGACCGGAATTGAACCTGGGACCTTTCAGTTTGCAGGCCACAGGCCAAAGCTCTATCCACCAAGCCAAACTTTGGTTTCGGTCAAGATAGGATTGATTTTGTTAAAGACAGGTAGCAGTTGGTTTTGTTAAAACCAGCATGATAGTTAATTTTGTGTGTCAGTTTGACTAGGTTAAGGGATGCCCTTACAGCTTAAGCTGGTAAAACATTACTTGTGGGTGTGTCTGTGAGAGTGTTTCTGGGAAAATTTGCATTTGATTCAGTAGATAAGTAAAAACTCATTGTTATTGTTATTAGGTATAACTGTCACCAATGTGCATGGACATCGCCCAACTGATTGAAGGCCAAAATAGAACAACAAGGCAGAGGAGAGCAAATTCCTTCTCTCTTTCTCCTCAAGGTAGGATGTCCATCTTTTGTCCTTGCACACTGGAGCTTTTGGTTCTTGGGCTTTGAGTCTCTAGGACTGAGATGTAGACCAGTAGCCCCCTGGTTCTTCCGCCTTTAACTTCAAATGGAATTACACCATTGGATTCCCTAGTTTATGAGCTTTCAGTCTTGGACTGAATTATACTACCAGCTTTCTTGGATCTTCCACTCGTTGATGGCAGATTCTGGGATTCCTCAGCTTCTATAACCCCGGAACCAACTCTTATAATAAATCTCACATATATCTCTTCTACATAGCCTATTGGTTCCGTTATTTGAAGAACTCCTGATCAATACAACCATAAAACATACCATATAAAGTATAAACCCACTTAAGCAGGACCATGAAAACTGAAATGGATTGCAAAACAACAAAGTGAAAGAATGAGTGAGGGCTCTGCTGTCATGCTGCTGTGCATTGAACTCTCTCTCATCTTCCCCAAGACACTTCATGTCCTGTGTGATGTAAGGAAGTAATGAGAGCACCACTATTAGCCTATTTATCTGATGTTAGAAAAACTTGACTTCTGTTTTATTTTAAAATGGAATTACTATGTTAAGAGAAGTTATCATGTTTTCTTCTCTTTCCTTAGTGGATTGCCATGGGCATCTCCTCCAAGACCATTGAGTTAGATTTATGTCCAAAGACTCAACCTGGCCAGTTCTGCTTGTACTGGCCTCTAAGGGTCTCATTTATCCCCATAATTCCCAGATGGTTGATCAAGCCTCAGAACTGTGCTGGGTACTCTGTTTAGTTGGAAGTTTGAGTCCCCTTGCCACATGCACAGTGAATGGTGACTGCAGCCTTCACTGAGCTGTTTAGTTTAATTCTGATGTTCCTAGTTTCCCATAAACAACAGATGGACTAAAAGTTCAGCATGGCTCAGTGCATAGTGGGACCTCCATTAATAGGTATCTTCTTATGATCTGAAGGCTCCCAAGAAGTTCCTTCAGTGTATAGAAATCTAAACGTTTTGCTAATGAATTTTTGTCCTCTTTATTTTTGTTATCAGAAGGAACATGATATTGTAGAAAGAATGTGGATTTGGTCATTAGACAAATGCAAGTTAAAGTCCTGGCTTTAACACATTATAGCTATGTGACCTAGTGCAAATTCCAAGCTCTCTGAGCTTCGATGTCTTCATCTTTTAGTGGGTGTTACACTATCTACATTATTGGATTGTTGTGAGAATTATATAACATATGCTTGATGGTAGGCACTCAATACATGCTAACTATTATTACTCATTGTTAGTGTTATTATAACTGTTCTTTTCCTAGAAAGAGAATGTTCTCACATATATTAAAATGTTAGCAGAAATAAATTTTGATTATTAGGTAGTACTTAGATCTTAAGGCTGAAATAGATCACAGGTCATGTGCATATGATCTACAAGAAGGACTGGCTGTCTGATAGGTCCCAGGCATTTGGTGGGACTCAGTTACTAAAAGGCATTAGGTCAAGGGTCTGAGCAGAAAGCCAAGGCCCAACAAAGAACTAGGTCATAGTTAAAACAGAGAAGTACAGCTGGGCTGTGAGGAAAGCTAAGCCTCATGAATGCTCTGTGGATATGGAGCATAGTGCTTGGTGGATACTGTGTTTTAAATGAGCTGAAATAAGACCAGAGGCAGGAAAGCAGAGTAGCTCACCTTAGCATTGACCATTTCATCAGTCTTCTGTTAGAAGAGTAAAACCTGGTGTTAAACAAACTCCCAATCTTAGTGGTTGATTTTTTACTTCTTCACAGTTCAGTGTGGGTGGATGAGCAAGCAGCTTTCTACAAACACATAAATCGAGGGGCCCAGACGACTCCTGTTTTGTGGCTCCACCTTCCTCTGGGACCTCTTGATTCAGTTATAAATTGGGAAAAAGCAAGGATCATGTTTGCAAAGGGTTCATGGGCTAAGTTTGGAAGGAATGACTGGCACTTCTGCTCATATTCCCTTGGCCAAAACTCAGTCACCTGGTTCCCCCTAACTACAAAAGATGCTTAAATGATATAGCTGTGTTACCAGAGAGGAGAAAATATGAATATTGGTAATACTTGTAATTTGCCATAAATGACTTTCAAACTGTTTTGACCACAACTTACAGTATGCAGTCACTTTCCTATCAATACCCAAAACACACACACACACACACTGCACACACACACACACACACACACACACACACCTTGTAAAATACTTTTTTATTACATATGACGCCCTATGATATTTTCTATTCTATTGTACTTCACTTTAAAGTACTGGTTATCCATATTAGATTAATTTCACAATCTGGCAGAGAGAGAAAAAGCTATTCTGGATTGTAAGCCTGAATATCTCACTGATTATTAGTACAGATAGAGAACGAGGTCCTGCCCACAGTGATCAGGATCTGGGATGCCAGAGAGCACTTTCTGGAGTGCATGTGTGAAAAAATATCTTTGATGGGACCTGAGGCAGCAGAATTCTGTGATACCGCCCGCATAGCATAGTATAGGGTTCCACCTGGGATGAGACACAATGTTCAAACATTTACTTTTAACACAAACAGCCTTAAAAATAAATGCAGGACAAACTAAACATAGAGTCCTAATGCTTAGTGAATGTTTCTCCTTATCTCTCCCAACATGTACAAATTGTGAGACAGAATGCCTTTCTCGTTAGCTGTGCTTCCTACCTCATATCTCCTCGCCCCATCCAACTAAGGGACTGGTATCTCAGCCAGCAGACACACTATTTTAAGAAAGTGATCCGTGGATCAATGAAACTGGAAAATTGCTCCTGTAAGGTGGATCGTGGGTATACATTATTCGGACTCATATATTTACATTGCAGTGTAAATACGCAGCCCCCCATAGTTCATTATGCAGAACTTGCCTGATATTACAGTGGTACTGAGTCTCCACATGGAATTAAGGTTGGGACCCTTATCAATAAAGGAAGACCAACTACTGAAAAACTTCAAATATACAGTTTTGCTCTATGCAGAGAAATCCCAAAGGCAATAAGCCCCATTCATACCTCCAAATCATTTAGTGCAGGTAAAATGAGTTGTACAGCCATTTAACCTGGAATAACATTTCTAAACACTCCCTGCTCTCCCGGCTCCTAGTCGTAGAATAAAGTTTATTTTTCCTATTGTGGCTATAGTTTACTATTTTGAATGTTAAAGTAGCCTGCTTTATATGTGGGTTTCTGATTTTCTAATCTTTAGAAGCCCAATATGTAATAAACTAATAGGTGAGAGGCAATATAAAACAAATCCCATTTTATATATATATATATATATATATATATATATATATATATATATATATATCAATGGCAGCCGCATGCATAATGAATATAAATTAGCTTTTGTTAACAAAAGTTGCCTTTCAGTATATGTTTAATGAGTAGATGACTTATGTCAATAGAAAGAGTCAGAGGCAAAATTGTAAGTGACTGAGATGACCAATCCTATGATGTAATGAGCAGAGACATACATCATGTGACATGCATCACTGAACATGTGACATTCATCACTGTAGGCTTTGGGACCCTACAATATACCATCAGGCAAATGCTTAAGTTAGTTCATTCCAATCTCCTTTTTATATTAGATATAATGTCATTTGAAATTGATACTAACTGATTTAACCATGCTAAAATGTCTCTTTTTGGGCTGACTTTACTTGGCCCAAGTTAACCTGGAATTCCTAGGACTTTGCGTTTATGATTAACAGCATTACATTCACAGTTAAACTGGCTAAACAAAAGCCTTCCCTGGCTTCCTACCCCGATGAAAACAGCACAGGCCACTGTGGTCTTTATCAACAACATAATTATCATAAAAACTGTGCAGACCTCCTTCCCTTGCCTTTCAGAATCTTCATGGGAAAATAAAATAACTTGAAGGGGTAGCAGTTGATAATTAAAATTTTAATGGTATGATAAAAATACATCAATATATACTTTATCAATGAGCCTTTCAAGTATCCACTTTAAGAAGTGAAAATGTAAGTTCAATGTTATTATTTTATTATGCCTTTGCTCTTAAATATTCATTCATCTATTCACTTATTCACAGATATTTATAAAGCCTACACTCTGTTCTGAGTGCAAAGGCCATATCGATGAACAAATAAGACCAAAATCCTTGTCCTCTAAGACCTTATATTTCAGCAGGCAAAATAATGAGCAAATAAAATGTGAACTGTGTTAGTGATGAAACCTGAGAAGGAAAAATAAAAAGGAAAGAGGGAGAAGTGGCAGGCTGGGGCTGCACTTTTAGACACCATGTCCAGGGAAGGATTTTATGAAAACATGACATTCAAGTAAAGACATTACTTAAGGAGGTGGAGAGAGAGAGAGAGAGCCAGAGTGCCATATGATACCTGGGTAGAGAGTGTTCTAGCAGAGGGAGCATCCAAGTGCAAAGACTGAGGGGAAGCAGGCCTAGTATATCTGAGGAACATCAGGAATACAAGGAGACTGGAGTGGACCATGAAGGGAGTGGACTGGATGAGTGCAGTGGTAGAGAGATCACCTGGGGCTCAGTAGGAAATGGAAGTAGCTGGCCTTTTATGTTGGGTGTCACAGGGAGCCCATGGAGGGTTTTGAGCAGAGAAATGATGGACATATTTGATTTTTGTAAGATCATTCCAGCCACTTGTTGTGAATAGACCAACTAGGAGCCAGTATAGTCCAGGAGATATGATAAAGGCTTGAGCCTACGTAGTAGCAGTGTGGGTGTGAGGAGTGGTTGGACATTGGAAAGAGTTTGAAGGTAGAGCTGCCCAGATTTGCTAATGGATGAGATTTGGGCAGTGAGAGAATGAGAGACCTCAAGCATTACAAGATGGGGTGGAGAGGCAAGGAGGGGGAAGGAGTGAGGTCTTCTGCATGGAAAGGCTGTTAAAGGAGCAGGCTTGGGGAGGAAGAGAAGCTCAGTTTTGGTGCTGTTAAAAGTGAGTGGAGATGTCAAGTAGGTGTTTGGCCATTTAAGTCTTCAATTCAAGAGACATTATGGCTTATCTCCAGGTATTTTTAATCCTCCTATGTTTTGGGCAATAGAACTGCTGTAAATTAGGAGTGGGGCAGTTGTGTCCTCAAAATAAAAAGGTCTAACCTCTGGTTAAAA
This sequence comes from Pipistrellus kuhlii, assembly GCF_014108245.1. Taxonomy (NCBI): domain Eukaryota; kingdom Metazoa; phylum Chordata; class Mammalia; order Chiroptera; family Vespertilionidae; genus Pipistrellus; species Pipistrellus kuhlii. Next base: position 17,639,432 of record NW_023425515.1, on the reverse strand, counting down.
AGTCTGGTTTCCTTTTCGTAAAGAATACTTTTTTGCAGGGTGCATTTCTTTGGATTCATCTTCAGAGCAGTCCTCCCTCACCCAGTTGCATAATCATAAGAATCCCTTTTCTTGGTTCTTAGGGTTGCTTCTGACAACAGCTAAATTAGCATCTACTATGAAATTACAGATATAAAAGTCTATGACATAAATTAGGCTCAGGGTGTTGTCTCCTTGTCCATGATGTGATAATTATGAGTTAGGTGATATGACTTCTTATCAGAACATGTGAAGGGCTGTTCTGTGGATTTCTGCATGGTTTTGGCCAACTGCTAATTGAAATATAATTAGCACCCCACAGCTTGTCAGATGTTTTGTTCTAAACCAAGCCAGCCAGGACACCAAATGTGGGCATCTGAGGTGGCTGAGAATTCACACTCAGAAACATTAGAGAACCTAGGCTCAGCCCTTATGATAACACACAGCACCAAGTGATTGCCTTGCTATCTTGGAAAGTGGATTTTTTTTTTCTTTTGTGTATGATAGGAGGTTGATGGATTATGTCTGTTGCAGAGACACAAGGAGAAAAAGGTGACTCAAGTCTCAAAATAGCTCTTTTGAAAGCATTAAGAGAAAGCATCTTTGACACAGACAGGAAGAAAGGGAGGAGGGGGCAGGAGTTGGTGACAAAATGTTCAGAGTACGTTGGTCACCAGCATTGATTCATATTAAGTTATTGTCCTCTGCTAAGAATGACACCGTCCTTTGCTCTTATATTAACTTCTAAAAACCCTTTAAAACTTTACAATTACCTTGAGATTAAATTGATTGTCCATTATCTGTATTTTAACAATCTTCTTGGTAAGTGTTTCCTATCATTTTTTTGTCACTTCACACCCGGTTGGGGTTTGGAGTGGGTCATATGCACAACTCTGTTTGATAATGCGGTGGTTACATATCTGAATTCTCTATAAAAGTAAGGGCATCAGTATTGAAGTAAGACAAGGAAGTCTCATTTAAGTTTACTTTAAATAGGCAACCAATATCTAAAAGAAACTTTAATGGAAGCAATTATGCCAATCACAACAGCAGTAAAAACCATTAACATCTCAGGTTAAAGTCAGTAAGAAATGTGCAGAAAGCATATAGAGAAATTCCCAAACTAAGAAGGACATGAAAGGAGACAGTAAGTAGACAGAAAAATTCAACAATGTAAAAAGGAATGTTATTCCTAAATTTGAAGCAATGTCAATAAAAATCCCAGTAGAGTTTCTTTTCTTTGTGCATTGCTTGTTTATTTGAAACTCATTGAGAATAGTGAGAAAAATTTTAAAAAATACTATTGAGAAATACTTGCTGTTACAATACATTAAAATGTGTTATAAAACTATAATGACGAAAACTTTGCAGTACCACCACAGACTAGAAAGATTAGACCAATGGAACAGAACGAAGAGATAGATCTAACTTTATATGGAAGTTTCATATATGACAAACCCATGACTTAAATCAATGTGGGAAATAGACTTTTTAATAAATAGTTTAAGGAAAGCTATCTAGACCTCTGGGAAAAGAATAAATTTAAATTAATCAATATTATTTTTAACAGCAAGATGAATCAAGGATTTAAACATTAAAAATAAAACTATAGGAGTAATAGAAACAGATGAGGTTTGTTTATAAGTTTGAAATGGTGAAACCTTTTCTACGCAAGAGAATAAACTCAGAAGCTATAAAGTTAAAAGTGAATAAATTTCACTACCTAAAAATTTGAATTTTCTGCACAGCAAAAGTATCATCATCAAAAGACAAATGACCAAAATGTGTTCTTGCGGGAAAATGTGTATAAAGTATCTCTTCTTGGCAAGCGTAAAAAACAAAACAAAACAAAAAACACACACACAAATGACCAACCAAAGAAACATTTAAAACATATGTTACTGACAAATTATGAATTTTCTTAATGCGTAAAGTCTAAATAATGACAACTATGACAGTGGAATATAATGGTATAGATCTATATGTGTGAATATGCAAGTTTCTCATTGACCTACTGCTATGCACTTAAAAGCAGATTATAAACACCAAGTAGAGTGCAAAATAGTGTTCAGAGAGCCCTCAGGGAGGTTACTCATACAAATGTTCACAATAGTTTTTATTAAGTGGGAGGGATTTAGGTAATTTTTACTTTCTTATACTTTTTAAATTAAATCAGAGCATGTGTCATTTTATCCCACCTACCAATTAAATGAATCCTGTGCAGACATTAAAAACAATGTAGTAAAAATGAAATATCATGAAAAGATGCTTACAATTTATTAAATAGAGAAATATAGGTCACAAATGAATATAAGCAACACTGTCTCGTTTTCATAATAAAGTATAGAAAGGTACATCCACACATACATTTGTGCCTGAGAAAGATTAGCTCAATATGGCGATCTCTGTGTGGTGGCATTTGGGTGACATTTTAGAAGGTATTTTCCATATGTTCTTCAATGAAGTTGTATCCATTTTTAATGGGAGTTATTACAGCTATTTATTTTTAAAAATTTAGGGGTAAACATGTCAAAATGATGTTACCATATATTAAAATGTATTACAATATATTAAAATATATTTAGGTGAAAAAGAATCATTCTCTTTTTAGTTACTTCTTAACCCAATATTTAGAGGCCAGGTTACAGAATGGTGAGAATGGGTTTGGATTACAGATGGTGATACCTTCATGTCAGAAAGGCTTCCTGTGACTCCCAGACCCACTATCAGAGGGTCAGTCAATATGAAGTTAAATCCTTCCCATTGTATTAATAAAAACAAAAGACAAAGCAGCTTCTGTGGAGTACAGATACAATTGTCACTTGGATGAATTCCCTGACCTGTGTTGACAACCATATGGGCAGGCAAGCTTCCACATAGAACTGTGAACTAAGCTGTCTCAAAAATCCAGGGTCACACCAGCCTTTCTCAGCCTCATGAGCCAAGAGGAATAAAGGGTTAAATTGGGCATCAAAACTAAAAAAGAAAAGGAAAAAAAAAGACCTGGAGTTTGTTTTCACACAAAGCCCTGAATTGCTCTCTGTGATAAACTGGCATTTGAACAGTAGAAGCCCTTTTTATAAAGAACCATGGGTTTTCAAGTTCTGATTTTTTGCTTCTGATTTGTTTTTCATTATTTCCTGAAGCTATTGATGTTTCAGAGGCTGTGGGGAAAGTGAGAAAGCCCTGAGAGAGTTTCAGGCTTTGAATTTTGGAACTCAACCATTCAGAAGTTCATACTCATGTTCACACAAACAATGTCAAGGGGTCACTTTGGCCAATGAAGTGTTTTGTACACAGGCTGGAGCTTGGGTCCTGTGTGCATTTGCCAGAGCAGCCTTTCACCCCTTCCCTACTTCCTCTTTTCTCTTTCCTTTTCCCTTTACATCAACATGTTGTAGCCTGTGACACCAGCTAAATTAATCACTCACTGCACTCAGGGAAGTCACCGCAGGATACAGAATAACAAAGACAACAAAATTATTGCAAGGCTGGAGAGAAGGGACTGGCTTGTGAATAGAGCCAGCACACCCTCACCAGCTGTGCCCTCACAGGGGCTGCAGCACGCAGATTAAACTGGGGCTGTTTTTGTCCTATTTGTGTGGACTCAAGAATGGCCACAATACAGTGCCAAGGACCCCCGGTGAAGGGAAATCCCTTTAGCATGCTCAGCCTACTGTCAGAATGGAGGCTTACCTGAGCTTCAGGATTAACAAGGGGCATCCTCTTCGGGTTCCCCTTGGGCAAGCTCTGCTTGGGCAGATCCAGCTGAGTGATTGCTGAGCAGCCAGGATCCAGAACATATGGAGTCCTTAAGTCAGAGCCAACAGGGAAATCAAACTCCCAGCAGTCAAGAAGACGTGGCCTGAGTCCTAGTGAGCCAACACACAATAGCCTATGAAAAAAGCATAGAGGATGGTGGATGTCAGCTCTTCTGCCCTAAAGGAAAAGGAACCGCTGATGACAAATGCCACCTAGAGATAGGGCAGAGTGGTGGATTCACCAATATCCCATTAATGAATTAATGGACAGATGATAAGTTACAGGGGGCTGTCCAATAGTGACCTCGAGCTCTGCTGGACTTTTCCTGTTAAACACATCTCCCAACAACTTAAAGGCAAAGAAGGCATACTCATGAAGCTAGCAGTGGACATAAAACTGAGAGGACTAGCAAGGATATAGGATGACAGCATTAAGGTATAAAAGCTCATTAGAGCCACAAACAAGAAGTCAAAAATAACAGAGGAGAAAATACAATGAGTATGATAATAAATATGTATTTTACAATTATAAGCAAAAATGTCAATATAAGCTACTGCATAGGGGTTCAGAAAGCCAGTTGAATAAAGATAGAATGCAGGAGACTTAATATACCAGCAAAGTCACTCCAAAGGTGACTTTGGGTTCTGATTAGCCAGCCGAGGGACAGGTATTAGGCTAATCCCAATGGAAGAATTGAGTTTGGAATGAGGGAAATTGGAGTTGTATAGTCCTCAGTACTGGTAAAACCCCGTTGAAAGGAGACCCTGCCTTTGGATGACTGGCATGAGCAGGAAAGCATTCTACACATTCTGGGGACTAGAGAGAGCAGAACTAGGGCCAGTATAGAAAAAATGGAAGAGAACAAAATTATGGCCTGAACTGGGTTTGTCCTGCTCCAATTCATATGTTGAAGCCCCGAGCCCCAGTACCTCAGAATGTGACTATATTTAGAGATAGGGCCTGTAAAGAGATGATTACATTGAAATGAGGCCCTAAGGGTGGGCCCTAATCCATTCTGACTGGTGTCCTTATAAGAAGAGGAAATTGGGGTACACAGAGAGACACCAGGGGTTGCATGTGCACAGAGGAAAGGCCATGTGAGGACACAACAAGAAGGTGGCCATCTGCAAGCCAAGGAGAGAGGCTTCAGGAGAAACCAAACCTGCTAACACCCTGATGTTGAGCTTCTAGCTTCCAGAATTGTGAAAAAATGCATTTCTATTGTTTCAGTCACCCAATCTGTGATATTTTGTAATAACAGTTCTTGGAACTAATACAGGGTTCGAGGAGGAGTTGGGGGAGATAAAGTTTTCTAACAAAATGGCAGAGATAGTCCAGGCTGAGGTAACAAATGACAAAGGATTTCTTCCTTGACCAAACTTTAGTCCGATTTCTTTGAGTCCACTTCTCAACTAGACGTCAACCTTGGCCTGACAACCCCAGTTTTAGCAAAGAATCTTATGAGGCCAGTTTATTGAGAACTCTCCCAGCCATGATATCTAATGAAGTCCCTCTTAGTAGTTTTCCATCCACTGGCCCCTTCTCTCTGCCCATTGGCTATAAATCCCCAGTTGTCTTTGCTGCATTTGGAATTGAGCTCAGTTTTACACTGAAGTCTCTCTCCCTTATTGCAGTAGCTTGGATAAAATATGTGTTGCCATTTTTAAATCATGTCTGGGGGAAATTTTCTCTTTAACACAAACAATTTCCAAATCCCAGTATCTTAAAAATAAATATTCAATACATTTTCATGCTACTGTGCTATGTGGATTAGCAATGGACTTGCCAATATCATTCAGGGATCCAGACTGATGTCATATCATCTTTAGGCATGCTTCCACAGTCCTCATATCAGGGGGCAGGGCTGTGTTGAAACACATTGACTCTGAAAGGCTTCTGCCCAGATATGACCTTTGCTACTGCTCACGTTGTATTGGCCAAAATGTCACCTGGCCACTCCTAACTTTATGATGGTGGAGAGATGAAATTCTATCATAAGCCTGGAAGGAGGAAATTTGAAATATTTGTTTTTAGCTCTAAAGCATGTTGCTTTTCCCCCTCAAAACGTATTTATACTCTAACATGTTGGGATTCCTCTTGAAGATGGTTTTATTAAGGGAAATAAGATATGGTGAAAATTCTCATGATCCTTTGGAGGAGACAGACATGTCCACCACTGACTTTAAGTCACTGTGGTATCTGATGTTTCACTGACACCCCAACATCCTGTGTTACCTAGAGGATCTGGTTTTTCTTTAGGCCCTTGAAAAGGCTGCCATTGGGCCAGGAGTGGGCATCTCATCCAAGGTCATTTGATAGGACTTAACCAATTGAAATCTTATTCTTGGAAATTTGAACCAACTATCATAAAAACTAGCTACTTGCCCTAGCTAGTAGTTTGGCTCAGTGAATAGAGCATCAGCCTGCTGACGGGTTGATTCCAGTCGAGGGCACATGCCTGGGTTGCAGACTCAATCCCCAGTAGGGGCGTGCAGGAGGCAGCTGATCAATGATTCTCATCATTGATATTTCTCATTGATGTTTCTCTCTCCCTCTCCCTTCCTCTCTGAAAAAAAAATTAAAAAAGAAAAACTAGCTACTTACTTGTGACCTCTTTCCTCCTTCCTGAGAGAGTGATTTTGGGGACCACATTCCCTGGAACTGACCTCTGTGGCTTAGGTTCAGAACCCCTTTCCATGTGTGGCTTTAACAGCCTTACCCCAGCTGGCAAGGACCTGCTCCAATCTATGTGGTTTCAGAAAAAAATAATACTGACTGCTGCTGAGACAGAGCTATTATAGAAAGGGTTCTTTAGTTGGGGAGGCACCTGGGGGAGACAGTCTCAAAGTTCCTTTCCAACTCTGAGAATCTGTGTTACTCAGACCATTACCAGACTTGAATGTGTGCTAAGATTAAATGCCTACAGTTGTAGGATGGGGCATTCCTATAAACAGAATTCACTTCGGTTTCTTATATTCTTGTACCCTGGGTTTCTGTCATATCACTGGGCTGTGTCACCTTCAGTAAAATGTAGGCATCTAACCCTGTGCCATGGGGACTAAGAGAAAGGTACCACCAGGCTTTGATAGTTTCTTGGAACTTTCAGAGAGTATCAGGAATATTAATGCTCATTTTTCCTGGGATACAGGCCATTGATCAATCTGCACAGTGTGAGCTGAGTGTTGGTGTGTCTTTGTGTATTTGGCTCTCTGACTGTTCCTGCCATCAGCACCACCTCTCTCTCCCACACATAGCTTGTTGGAGTCCTTTTATGTTAACATCCTCTGTGAGAAGCCTTCAGTTTGGTAGTTCCGCTCACTCCTAGCAAATACATCAGAAAACAATGCACATCCCTGCCCAACAATAATCAGAGCAATTACTTAACAAGGCCATCTCTATTTCCTCCAGGCTGGACTAATTAAAAGGCTTCCATGCTGTTGTCAGAAATGGACAGAGTGCGTTCTGAACTACTTTTTGGAGGAGCTGAAATCTAACGTTGGGTTCTACATGGAAGTAATTTCAACATCACTCATAGGACTCTCCTTACCTCCGCCCTTCCAGGGAAGTTTCACCTGTTGGCCACTGATAGAAAAGGCAGGGCAAAGAGTAGGTGTGCAGCTTGCACCTGTTGTTTTGAAGACAGGGTTAGCTATAGAGTAGTGGTTCTCAGGTTTTAACACTCATCAGAATCCCTCAGGCGGCTGTTAAAACACAGCCTGCTGTCCCCACCCCTGAATTTCTGACTCAGCAGGTCTTGGATGGGGCCCTAGAACTTGCACCTCTAACCAGCTCCCAGGAGATGCTGCTGCTGGCGTTGGGATAGAACTTTGAGAAAACATACTATGGAGAAGATCTTTTCGTCTCCTGTTCCCACTGCCTCTGTGCAATAGGAGCACAGCTCTTCTCATGGAGCTCAAGGGAGGGAATCATCCATAGAATCTATTATTTTGCAAGATGGAATGGATGCTAATGGACATTTGGCTTGGGTGGATGTAAACATGTGGTTCAAACCCCAGGTCTGCCACTTGGTAGTTATGTGACCTGGGGCTGATGACTCAGTTCTGACTCCCAGTGTCCCTGTCCATAAGATGGGGAGGCACGTGCTTTATCCTGTGACTGCTATGAGGCTGTATGAAGTACATCGTGTGCCATGGGACATGCCCTAGTGCTCAGGGAAGGCTGAGCCTGCTGTGGTTTCATCCTCTCACCTCTCCTTGCATTTCTCTGGGTAGTTTTGAGTATCTTACCTATTCCTTAAGATTCATGAAATGCTCATGTGATAAATGGCATGCACAGTTTATTTTATGCTGTAGTAGATTCATTTAAAAGATTTGTTTAAGGTGAATCATCTTAAGAGATAAAGCATAAACTATCACTTTTCCGAAGACTTTGCAATGCAGGGCACTTTTTTAATAACCAGAAAATAGAAAGCTGTGAAATTTATTTTCTTTCATGGAAATGTTAGCACAGGGAGGAAAAAATATGTTGATGTAGTAGTTACTTTCTAAACTTGTGCGTTGAAAGCTTGAACACAGCCAATTTATACCAGAAGACTACAGTAAAAAATATTTTAATACAACTTCTCAATGACAAAAGAAAATTCTGGAAAGAAGAGTGTAAAGGGTATGGAGTCATGCAATTTGCTATGCTCATAATCCTCTGCCTTCTTGCTTCCAGTTAAGATTATTGATCCCTCTCTTAGTGCTGATAAAATAAGATCATTTTAAAGAAAACATCTCCCATACTTACTTCCTACCAAGCTTACTTAGAAACTCAGAAAGTTTTAGATAATTCTAACTTTGGAGTCTTTATCAACAAGTATATTTTATTGACCCATTTTTTATGTATCAGACTTCAGGCTATGTACTTTGCATATACTATCTTACATAATTCCCCCAATAACATAATAAAGAGCTTCTAACATCTCCCCCAATTTTGGATGAGGAAACTGAATTCTGGAGAAGGTTATGCATGTCCTAATTTATAAGAATTGGGTTAGAGTTTGAAATTTGAGTCTTTGAACATCCATAAAGCCTGGCTAACCTGGAATTCATCCCTTTCCCAAATGCTGAAAAGGTAGTAGTTTTTTAACATTGAAACAAATTGGATCCAAGAATTAACACTTTCCTTAACACAAGCAACCCAGTTTTTTTTTTATGAGACTGGAACTGTGTCCATGTGAAAGCAGAATGTGCCCCAAGGTTAGCACTGTACCTGGGGTCTGTCACAAGAAGCATTAGACAACAGGTACCTCATCATACCTAAATACTTAAGACTAGGCCAGGGCAGTGCATGGCATTTTCTAAGGAGAATAGCAATTTAAATGGGTTTTTCTGGTCTGTAACTTCTACTAGGAAATATTACTCTATGAGAGTCCAAGTTTTGAAACTGAAGTGAAAAATGAAGGTTGGTATTTGGAGCTACTTAGTATTCAATGGCGTAACTTCCCAAATTCACACAAATTTCATACTTTTGATTGATCCCGTAATTACAAAATTTGTTTAAAGCCATTATATTATCTTCTTATTTGACACAATATGGCACAATTTTGTTATAGGATTGAAAACCAAATAAGACAACTACAGTTGATAGCATTTCAAAGAAATATTCCCTTTAAGATGAAATCAATCCTGTTTCAAGTTTATTCCCCTGCTTTATGATTGAGGCTCTAGGGGTGCATTTTGCTGAAAAAATGCCTTTTTGATTTTTTAGAAATTCTTCAGATTAATATGCAGTTGTCATTGCAAGGCAAATCGAGATCTGCTTTTATGTTTCCTCTTTCCCCAGGCTGCAACTAGTGTTACCTCTCCAGGAGAGGCAGTCCACTCCCTGTCTGATCGGGGTTTGATATTCCAGGTCAGACAGCAAAGAATTCATCAACTCATCATCATTTAGAGCATGTCCCACTTTGTCTATTTACATTGACTGAATACATTTCTTTGCTTAATATGTCCAGTATCGTGGTCTTAACATTTTGTAGTTGCCTAATTTTAATTCCTGCGCGCGCGAGCGCACACACGCGTGCACACACACACACACACACACACACACACACATCCTCACACCCACTGTGCACCATATCATAGTCTCAGCATAGCAAGAAAACAAACCAGTGCTTTGATGTGTGTCTGATTAGAGTTGGAGCATTCATTTAATTTTATTCAAGGCTTTCCTTCATGTCTTCCTCTGTTTCAGTTTAAAGGGCAATGGACTTGGCTCTTGTGCTCTGATCACTGGCATATTTTCAATTCTCCCCCTTTCATTCCTTCATGCAGGCTTGTTTACCTATGCATTTCAGATGTGTCTCCCAAAGGTAGATTTGTACCCCTGTCCCCATTCTTTGAAAGCACAAGGAGATACAGAATAAAATTAAAATGTCCTTAAATTTATTTGTAATGCATGTTGAAAACAAAACCATCTTTAAAAACTACCAAACAATAATATCTAGCTGCCTGTCAATTGCAGAGCACTTGAAGGACACACATTTATGTTGACTTATTTGAAGATGGAGCATCTGCATTGCAGAGCTTTAGTGACTGTGGACTGTAATTCAGCGAATGGAACAGTATGTGTCAATGACAGAAAGATTAAGAGCTTTGTTGGTAAGAAATAGGAGAGTCTTTCCACAATATTAGTTACAATCTAACTAGCACCAACTGTTTGTCTTTTCCTTTTTTGAAAACTTGAAAAGAAAGCTGAAAAATATGGATTCCATTTAGTCAGTTATCTGCAGCTCACAGACCAAGTCCTGACATCTTCCTATTTTTGTAAAAGTCATGCCCATTGGTTTGCATATTGTCTAGCTGCTTTTGCCTGACAACAGCAAAAAGTTGAGTTGTTGAGACAGATACTGTATGGCCTGCAGACTAAAAAATTTACTATCCGGTCCTTTACAAAATGTTTGTTAACCACTGATGTAGAAGTTCAGAGGTGGTGATCTTTTAGAGCCTTTCTTTCTTAAGAAGTAGGTCATCCACTCAGTCTTGTCCATGAGACTCAAGAAAAGATGGATAAGAAACTGTGTTTAAAAGGATCCACAACAGAATAAATTATTCACAAGAGAATGGCCCATGCCTAGAACTTATAGATATCCCATATTTTTTCAACCAGTACAATAAAATGCCTCTAAAATAGAGTAAGTTTACAATTTACCTTCCATACCAGAGTTTTCTAGAAAATAAAAGACACACTATTGCTGAAATCGGTTTGGCTCAATGGATAAAGCGTCCGTCTGTGGACTGAAAGGTCCAGGGTTCGATTTCGGTCAAGGGCATGTACATTGGTTGTGCGCACATCCCCGGCAGGGGGTGTGCAAAAGGCAGCTGGTCGATGTTTCTCTCTCATCGATGTTTCTAGCTCTCTATCCCTCTTCTTTCCTCTCTGTGGAAAATCAATAAAATATACTTTTAAAAAAAGACACACTATTAATAATTGTGCTGAAACAGTGGACATATACTAACACTGTTCCAGGCAACTGAGATGTGTGCTAATACATGAGTGCACCAGATTCAGTAAAATCATAATATGCAAGATATAGACACATGATTTTAAGTTAATTTCTTCTACTGAAGCATATTTATCATTAAAACTGTCTTTTTAACTGAAATTTTAAGCTAGGTAGTAAGAATCAAATAGCTGTTCCAAGTTCATTTGGGGAGTTAACAGATCTTTGGGCCGTCAGAAAACATTATGCAGTAATCAATACAGCTTTTGAAGAGAAAACTGAGCTTGAATAATTCTTGCTAAGATTACTCACCTGGACAATGAAGAAGTAACAGATATATAATCTCAATTTTACTGACACTTTTAGTTGTGTCCCAAATGATTGGCAAGCTATAAGAGAATGACTTTGACTTTTCTGTCTTGCTCTTCAAGGGCAATATACTTAAATTTCTCTGGTCCATTCCAATATGGATTGGAAGAAAAAGAGAGAGAGAACTAAGAATACAAAGACTCATCGTGTAAAATTCAAGATCTGAAATATTAATTCCTTCTTCAATTAAGGGGGGGAAATCATAGTCTATAACCATTTTTCTGATGCATTAATATTTTAGAGTAAGGTCTTTTAATTGAATATTTATTCTACCCTCAAAAGTATAATAAAAGATATTGGAGACTACCATATGTTGTAATCTTTAAAATGCCACCTCTCATAATGTTACCCAGTATCTTTATATATAAAGAAACTTAGAATGTGCTTTTTATATAAAGACTAAAGGCCCAGTTTACAGATTCATGCACCGGTGGGGTCCCTCAGCCTTGTCTGCGCCCTCTTGCAATCTGGGACCCCTCAGGGGGTGTCTGACTGCCGATTTTGGCCTGGCCTGCAGGGATCAGGCCAAAACCTATAGTCTGGCATCCCCTGAGAGATGTAGTAGTGTGCAAAGGAACAGGTGGCCAGAGAGAAGCCCAAACCCAGGCTGAGCACTGCGCCACTCCCGCTCCTCCGGCCCCACTGTGCCTGCCTCTGCCACTGGGTAAACTCACTGACTAGTGCTCCTACTGTGGGAATGCACTGATCACCAGGGGGCGGCTCCTGCACTTAGTGTTTGCCTCCTGATGGTCAGTGCATGTCATAACAACTGGTCAAATAATCAACCAGTTGAATGGTTGACTGGTTGCTTAGGATTTTATATGTATAGATTCTAATAGTATTCATAACAATCAACATTTGTATGGTGCTTTGTCACTTACAAAATACTTTCAAATATATTCTACCTAATTCTCATCACATGCCAATAAGTCAGCAATACAGAATTATTATTTCCCTTGTATATTGTGGATAAAACAGAGTCTCAAAGAGGCTAAATGGCTTGTTCAAAATCACACAACTAATATATGCTAGTAATTGGGTTGGTCTAGACCAGTGGTCAGCAAACTCATTAGTCAACAGAGCCAAATATCAGCAGTACAATGATTGAAATTTCTTTTGAGAGCCAAATTTTTTAAACTTAAACTTCTTCTAACACCACTTCTTCAAAATAGACTCACCCAGTCTGTGGTATTTTGTGGAAGAGCCACAGTCAAGGGGCCAAAGAGCTACATGTGGCTCACAAGCTGCAGTTTGCCGAACATGGGTCTAGGCCACATGTGTCAAACACAAGGCCCGAGGGCCAAATCCGTCCCGCCAGGCCTTGCAATGTGGCCCGCACCGCGCTGTCATCACTGCACTCCGCTGCGTTTCCATCACAATGACAGTTTATGACTGTTCAGTAAACCATTCGGCCCGCGATTTAGGCTGGATTTTAGATTTTGGCCCCTTCTCTGATTGAGTTCGACACCCCTAGTCTAGGCCTTCAAACTACAAGTTCTAGGCCATTCAACTCTACCAAATTGTTTTCTGAATTATTATAAGTTGGTAACATAATTAATAGCTCTGAAAAATTAATTCAAGTGAAAATTCCTTGGTCTATTGGAGAAGAGAACAAAATGAACATAAAACTTAATATAAGCTAGTTACAAATATTAAAGAAAAATGTAAATATTACAAAGTTAAGTGTGGACCACTAATAGTTTTACTATAAAGTCAGCATGATAACAGGAATAAAAAGAAGCATAATATATAAGTGGTTAAGGAATATACACTAATTACTTACTAGTTGGAATTAGAGTTTAATGCCTATTTTATCCAATTGAGGTTATCTTGTGGGCCTGGCTGCATATAACAAAAAGTGCCCAAATAATAATGGCTTAAATAAAGGAAGTCTGGATGTAGGCAGGTTAGGTTTTTGTAGAACCTCAAAGCCACCCAAACCTCTTCTAGCTTTTCATTCTGCCATCCCTACTGTGTGGCCTGCATCCCTGGAGTTCAAGTTGAAAGCTGAAATTCCAGCTGTACCGTTTATGCCTCATTTAAGAGAAAGAAGGAAGGAAGAAATATATTCATCTTCCTTTTGGGAAGATCTTTTGGAGGAAAATGATCTTTGGTTTATATTTATTGGCAGAACCTTTTCATACAGTTATATACTAGTATACCTGCAAAAGAGGCTAGCAAATGTCCTTAGTTGGGCCAGCTTAAAATTGGAGTGTTGGTCCTGGCGAGTTTTAGTGTTTAGTAGGGGTGTCGAACTCAATCAGAGAAGGGGCCAAAATCTAAAATCCAGCCTAAATCACGGGCCGAATGGTTTACTGAACAGTCATAAACTGTCATTGTGATGGAAACGCAGCGGAGTGCAGTGATGACAGCGCGGTGCGGGCCACATTGCAAGGCCTGGCGGGACGGATTTGGCCCGCGGGCCTTGTGTTTGACACATGTGGTTTAGAGTGTTGGCCCACTGACTAAAGAGTCTTGGGTTCGATTATGGTCAAGGGCATATACCTCCGTTGTAGGCTCTATCCCTGGCCCTGGTCCAGTTGGGTACAAGAGGCAACCAGTCGATCTGACTTTCTCACATCAATGTTTCCCACTCTCTTTCTCTCACCGTTCCTTCCACTCTCTCTAAAAATCCATGGAAAAAATATCTTCAGCTGAGGATTAACAGAAAATGGGAGTCTTGTGATTAGAAGGAGGGAAGGATGCAGATTGGATAAATATTCTCTGTCACATTCTCCTTTAAAAAGGATGGAGTAACTCATAAATTTTATGGAATAGGAATACATTTTGTTTTTGTTTTTTTGTTTTTTTTTCTTCAACTTGCTTCATCAGTCCATATTACAAAGAGAAAAACGAAGCCCCAGAGAGGTCAAGCAAATTGTTCCAGTTTATATAATTAATAGATATGGTATGTAAGCCCATTTTTCTTTCCACTCTATATCTTTATCTACCTAATTTTTATGATGAAAAATTAGTCAAGCAAAAAAAAGAGAGAGAGAGAAATTTAATTACTTGGTCAAGAAAACAGGGTAGAAGGGGCACACGTGCATTTATATATTTATTCAGTTAACAAGTGAATGGTTCCTTCCACATGTCTGGACCCCTGTCTTCAAGTAGAGGATTGCTTGCTTTTTAGGAGAAGCCAAAATGTCAATGAGTAGGAATCAGAACATTTGAGGCAGAGGGGTTTGTACATCATCCCGTCAATCTTCCTCATTTCCTAGAAAATGAGAAGATAAGGTCTGGGATGATGAAGTCATTGCCTTCTGTGTCTCAGAGAAACAAAGGACAGGAAATGAATCCCTCTTTAAACTGGACCAGATGTGTTGTGTTCCAGGATCATGTGACACTAGAATACATCACCGAGAGAGGCTATGGAATCTCAAATCCTGCAGGTTTTCAAGAAAAAGCAGGAAAAAGATCTGTTCTGGAAGTTCACCATTTTCTTGAACCAAATGACTGCTTCAGGCCACTCACAGTCTTAGGCCATGAGTATAGGCATCTGCAATAGGACAAACCCCCATGTGGCTTTAAATGAGGAGTTTAAACCAGGGCCCGTTACTCCGACACGTGGTTTAGAAAGATATTTTCAAATGGAAGAGAAACAAAGTAGGAACTACTTTGCTGTCTTGTTTATCACAAATAGAGTTCTGGAAGTAGGAAAACTATGTTATGTGATTCGAATTTCACTCTTGAGGGAGACGGCCTGCCTCCTCCCTTTTGCTGCTTGGCTCTGTGTTTAAACATTTAATTAGAAAGGCTTTATTATACTGCAGTTATCACAGTTGTTCAGTTTAGACAGACGTTGACGATCCTGTGTGCAATTTCATAGCCCTGGGCATCCTATTACTGTAGAAATCATCTCTGGAGTTGGCAAGTTACCAAAGTGACTTTCCACCAAGAGAGACAGAGCAGAGGTGGTGGTAGCAAATTGTAGCAGGAGTTGGAGCGGCAGCTGCTGCTGCTAAAAGCAGCGGAAGTGGTAGGCCAAAAGAGCGGTAATTTCATCTGTGTATTTATACTAATGGGACATAAGCAGGTCATGCCAAACATAGAGTCCCCCTTTTCTCAGCATTGGGGATAGGGCAAACAACACAAGATGCCATCCATGGTTGGCATCTAATTAATATATTTTTAAGGAGTCCAATTTTATTTCAGTGTTCCTGTCTAGATAATCCTATTGTTTTTAACTGTGCCAGCATTGGCCACTTTACTGAATAAAAACATAGGGAAGCCAATACCGGTTTGGCTCAGTAGATACAGCATCGGTCTGCAGACTGAAAGATTCCAGGTTCGATTCTGGTCAAGGGCATGTACATTGGTTGCAGGCACATCCCCAGTAGGGGGTGTGCAAGAGGCAGCTGGTCAAGGTTTCTCTCTCATCAATGTTTCTAGCTCTCTATCCCTCTCTCTTCCTCTCTGTAAAATAAATAAATAAATAAATAAATAAATTATATACACACACACACACACACACACACACACACACACACACACATAGGGAAGGAAGGACGAAGAGAAGAAGGGAGAGAAGAGAAAGAAGGAAGAAAAGGAAGAAAAGAAAGAGTAAAAGAAAAAGGAAGGGTGGGAGGAAGGAAGGAGATAAGGAGGGAGAAAAGAGAAAGAAAGAAGAAAAGGAAGAAAAAGACAGAAGAACTACCAACACATAGGACTTTTTGATTCGATGAATATTTGTCCTGAATTGAATCATTCTGTTTGTTTCCTTCCCTCTTGCTTAAAAGTGTTAGCCCAACAGTCTTCCTCCATAGTCACAGCCACACAGGGAGGAAAAGTGAGTAAGCATGTCACTAGAAGACTGCTGTTTGAATTGTGTTCACCAAATTAGTTCCCTTGATTTCTTCTCACTCCCCACCGATGCTCTCAGTCTGATTATCCTGTTTCCCATCTTCTTGCCTTCAGGGCAAAAGCAGAAAGATGGTCAGGCCATGACAATGCCAAGTATCAAGAGTCTGAGTTTAACAAGGTTTGAGATTTGAATTTATGACAGGTGACATCAGTTTATGAAATCGGTGTTTGTTATTTTCAAATCACACTCATCGAGGAATGGAGTGGAGTCAAGAGACATTGAATAACAAAGCATATCTGATCCATTTTAAATAGGAGAAAATGCAATCCCAGGCATTTTTTGTAAAGAATCCTTCAAAATCTGGTAAAATGACTTCAAATCTATGTTTTAAGAGATGGAAAGCTGGAAACCACTTACTTTTTCATCTTGGATGAGTAATAAAATATGGAAGTTAAGTAAGCCGCTGATATTTATTTTAATTCTGGTCTCATATTGTTGGAGAAGGGGCAAAGATGGTAAAAACTGACAGAATTATTACATTTATCCTCCCTCCTACTCCCCGTTTTTTCCTAACAGTTAAGTTTGATGTTTCCTAAGCCCTTATCACCAGTCTTTACTTTCTAAGAAAAAATGTGATCACTCTCAGGAGATTACCATTCTGAAATTCCACAAAATTTCTACTTAATATGTGTATTTTTGAAAGGGGGAGGGGAGAGGGAGCAAAAACCTACAAAAAAATAAAATCGCTCTCAAACCCCCTTACTTTTCTGTTCTTTCCCTTGCATTTTATTCATTTGAATTAAGGAGGCAAAAACATTAGGGAGATGGTGTTACCCAACTGAAATGAAAGCTAATGGTGACTATGTTCTCATATTACCAGAGGTTAGCAAAGAGCTACTTTAATATGACAGCTAATATAACTCATTGATGCGATTACTCAAAAAGAAGAATGCCACTGGTGTCCAGTTACATCCCAGTGGTTACAATTAGATAGGCCAGATGGATGGGGTCCAGAGAGACAGACTGACAAACCTGCAGACAGGTCATCAGGGACATGACTGGGGCAAGATGGACTTCATGAATCAGGCAAAAGGAAATGTACCTTAATTAATTATAGGCTTTTTAATCCTGAGGTTCTTAAATAAAACCTGGATACAAAGCACTAGATTGGGGTCTATTTGCTAACGCTAAGCAAATATGTTTAATAAGCCGTTTCCTAAAAGGGATGATGACTATTAAAGTCATCTTAGGTTGACTTTAAAAATAATGAAATTGAAAGTCAAGGCAGGTTTCTGTGCCGTGAGCAAGTCTGTGGTTGTAAAATTATGCTGTTCCCATCAATAAACATAATGTGGTCAGAGAACAGTAGGGCTTAAAGGGACCTTGAGGTTCGACTTGCCTGAATCCTTGATTATACTTATTATACAACCCCGTCAGACGGGGGCCCCACAGGACACCGAAGGCACATTGGAAGGATTGAATTTAAAGGAGCTTTTCCCTGTGACTGTTTCAGAGGGCTGGGTAGAGTTTGGGCTGTTGAAGCTCTCTTGCGACTAGCAACAGTGAGGAGCTCTCCCTACTACTCTGCCAAAGGGGCAAGCAGGGAAGGGTTATTAGAACTGGCAAGAGCTGAAGCTGTGGACAAGGGTCCTCTACTAGAAGCTGAGGCCCTAAAGAAGTGGTCCTCAACCTTTATAATGCCAAGACCCTTTAATACAGTTCCTCATGTTGTGGGGACCCCCAACCATAAAATTATTTTCATTGCTACTTCATAACTGTAATTTTGCTACTGTTATGAATTGTAATGTAAATATCTGTGTTTTCCGATGGTCTTAGGCTCTACAGCAGTGGTTCTCAACCCGTGGGTCATGACCCACGGGTTGAGAACCGCTAGCGGGATTGACTATCCATCTATGTGCAATTTTATCACCTGTTTGTAGGAAGTTTTTCACTTCATTAAATTGCTTAGAATTATTCTAGCAACACCTCAACACATAGCTCAGTGACATGAATACTGGTTTTGTTGTTTTCTCATTTCTAAGAAAGAGAATTCAGAAAGTTTTATTTATTTGTCTTTTTTCTTCTGTAAGTGGATGGTGCTGTTTTTTAGAATCTCATTGTTTCTTTTGAACACATATGTAGCTTGATCTCCTAACTCAAAGATCTGGACTGTCTACACAAGTGAAACATCTCATTTGTCTACACTAGCTAGATGCAGGCAAATCCAATCCCTATTAGCAATGTAAATTTACACATACCAAGTAAAGCTAATAATTCAATGTGACCCTTTGCTGAGATATCCTGTGATCTGTTCCATGTCACTCCTTCAATTCTCTTCACTCATGTGGCGACATTAGAGCGTGAGCCTTGGGACAGTTAAGTGGGGTGAAAAAGAGGTTTGCTTATAATAAAATTAATTGTAGCTCATGTCTACATGAGGTCAAGAAGGAAGAGATGAATGTGCTTAATAATTAATTTTCAGGTGATAAACCCTTATCAGATAGTGACATTGACTTGTGAAAGGCAAATGTAAGTGCTCCTCTCTGGTTGAGTAGATGAGTGGACCATGGCAGTGGCAGTAATGAGGGGAAGAGCATGCATGCCTTTGGGGGTCATGCCAGGGTCCAGCCCTGATACCACTGCTCACAAGTTAGGTGCTCTTGGGTGCAAAATCCCTCTGAGCCTGATTTTCTTCATCCATAAATCTGGGAATAAAAAAAGTAATAATAATATCTCCCAGGGAGGTTGGGGGGCTCCAAATAAGATAACTGTGTAAATTGCCTGGTATGTGTAGGTGCCAATAACCATTTTTAAATAAATAATAAATGTGATTTCTGTTCTTTGAGATTTTGGGATTAATTAGTGTTTTCCACAAGCAGAAAGTCATTTCTAATAGTTTCCCAACTGGGTTTCCTAGAGATTACTTCAATAGCTATTGCATTTTTTTCTCTGCTATACCTGTTCAAAATCTATTCTACTGTTTTCCATATTTCAGAGCCAAGCTGGGTACAGAAGAGTGCAATTGTTTTTCAGAATGATGTTAAATAGATATTGCCAGCTCCCAGAAGTTAGATGGAGGGTGTGGTGGTCCAAAGTCAGATCCAGTTCTAGGGTGAAGTGCTTTCTTCTTCAGGAGACCATGTTCAAGACACTGGCTAGGGGGCTTCAAGTGAATGAGAGAGTGGCAGCCAGGGAGCTAGAAGGTAAGGGAAGGGGGCAGAAGAAGCCTAGAGATGGACATTCAGGACTCACCTGGATTGGGATGAAACTTCAAGACAGGCACTACCTTCTCAGAGGATTAACCCACTCCTGGGACTTTCACACTTAAGTAGCTCAATCATTCTCATCTATTTTGAGTTTTCTATCATGTTACACACTTCCCAGTCATTAAAACCTGTGTATTCCACCCTAACTGGTTTGACTCTGTAGATGGAGAGCTGGCTTGAGGACTGAAGGGTCCCAGGTTCGATTCTGGTCAAGGGCATCTACCTTGGTTTCAGGCACATCCCCAGTAGGGGCTGTGCAGGAGGCAGCTGATCAATGTTTCTAACTCTCTATCTCTCTCCCTTCCTCTCTGTAAAAATTTAATAAAATATATTAAAAAAGCAAACAAACCCTGTGTATTCCAAGGTGGAAAACGTATCACAAACAATAGTGAATAGAGCTCTCACCACTCTTTCACAATAACTTCTTTATGTACAAAAATAAATTTGATGAAGGATTTAATAAAGATGCAGGAATGGTTTTTAAAGGCCTAGGATCTGTGTCCCATTGTTGCTACCTACTATCTGGGGGTTTTCAGGGAGAGTTTGACACCCTGGAGCCTCGGTTCTCTAATCTATAAAGTGGAATAAAAAGAAAGCCTAGAACCTGAGGTTGTGAGGATTAAATAAATGAGCGCATTCTATGCTTTGAGCTTCTTACTAGTAGCTATTCAATAAATATAGAACATTGTTGATAAGCCAGTACTCATGCCCTGCTCATTGATTCCAGCTGAGAGAAGGCACTGCTGACAGCAAGATGTACTATGCTGAACTGTCCCTACTAGCTCTGCTACTCTGTGTGGGAGGTTAAGCTACACCAAACAACCAAACTAACTAACTAACCACAAACTAATTGTCTAAAACCTGGCTTTTTCTTTAAATATGTTTTTGATTGATTTTTTTTAAGAGAGAGGAAGGGAGAGGGAAAGAGAGATAGAAATGTTGATGGTAAAGAATCAACACTGATCAGCTGCACATGCCCTAGTATAGATAGAGCTAAAAAACTGGGCATGTACCCTGACCAGGAATCCAACCTGTGACCTCTTGGTCGGCGCTCATCCACTGAACCACACTGGCTGGGCAACTTGGCTTTTTCTTTTATTAGGAAGGAGAGGAAAGTTCCTATCCTTCCAAATCTTATCTCAGAGTCCACCCATGTATGTGCTCCCACACCCAACGCTCTCACTGGTGGCTTCTCCTTCAGCCTGATTCTAGATCCAAACCTCCTTATGTGGCTGGGTTATTTATTTCATTATATCTTACCCCCCAAAGTTCAACTCCAGTCTGAATATATATCCTTGAACTCTTGTGACTTGTCAATCCATAAATGCATATTAAGGGTCAATTCTTTCCATGAAGACCAAGAGGTAGAAGAGACAGAGCTACTAAGGGAGTTGATGGATGCTGAATAGCATTTAATCAAACATATAAGTGAGTGAAGTGCTCAGAAAGCAGTACAGATGATGCTGGATGAAAGAAGGAAGCTTTCTCTATTGCAGAGTGGTCAGGGGGCTTTCTCTGGTCAGCCTCTCCCCCGGGATCATCTTTAAAGAAGACCAAAGTCTCAGCAGCTAGGCCTGCTCTAAAAATAAGCTGACCCTGCATCCTGGGTCTCTAGCTTTTGGGTGGACCCAAGGCTGGAGTTGAACATGGAGAATAGTCTTTTGTTTTTTGTTTTTTGTCCACAAATAAGTGACAGTAGCTTGGTTCCTTGTCTTAATATCTTTTATGGAGAAATGCTCTTGACCTCTCACGTGCTTCCCCTATAGCAAGGTTCAAGCACTCACTTTGCTTCCAATTCTTATCCCCACGCTGGATTTAACTGCTGTAATTTTACTTGGTTATTAAATCACCGTGGGAGTTTGCTGCATTGGGGCTAAGGAGGAAATGGATTACAGTGTGGAGGACAGCCTTGCAATTTCCAACAGGCGCTGTCTGAATGAACATATTGTTTCCCACTATTTCTCTGGAAAGATCACACATTATAATCACTATTTACAGTATACTGTGTAAAATAATCTTCGTTTATTTTCTACAATGGATACTGTGTCATTTAATTAATTTAGACTAAAGAAAAGCAATCAACATTCAGTAACAACATTCCCTTAGGGGATATAAATGAAAAAATTTTCCCATACCCTACACAGCAGTCAGAGCCAAGGAAGTGCTGATATTTATTTATGAACATCCGTGTTCATAGTTGCAAGCAATGGAACTCGAGCTGATTTCAGCAGGGAAGCATGTAGGAAAAGGATATTGGGGACTTGACAGATCACCAAGAGGACCAGAGAAACACGTTTAAGTAGCCAAGACAATAGGCACCATTAGGCCACACAGCAGGCCTGATGAGAAAACCACGCCTGTACCCACCAAGCCCAAGATGATGCCACTTCAGTCCCTGCAACCACCAACTACCATTGCCACCAGGGGAAGGGTCCCTGCAGTGTCCCGCTGCATCTTTGAGCTCAGATTCCATCTGGTGTGGTTGATTCTGACTCATAAACTCACACCCTCTGCTAGGAAAGCAAGGATATGGTAGTTTCCACTTTTAGAGCTGTGGTGAGCCCCACCTGTCTCTGAAACTCAAAAAGCAGGGAAGACCGTGAGTGAAGCACTTGACAGAAAAAAAAAAAAAAAAAAAAAAAAGGATAACTCTCTCCCCAAATTAATACTGTCAGGAACAGCACTTCCAATGCCCTCAGTTATAGCTGCAGAAGCATGCCAGACCCTCCCCAGGAGCTGCACTGTGCCCAGCAGCCTGCCCTCTGTGGGCAAAGGGATGGGTCACCTCAGTTGGGATGAATGCAGGAAGGGATTCTTTTCCCCCCAACCAAGGCACTTGATCAAACTTAGCTGAACAGAATCTGTTGTTCTCCTGTTAGAATTCTTTGTTTTGAGCTGATCTTGATCGGATTTTAAATTGGGTGGAATTTCCTATGTATGCTTTTGCCTTTATTTACTAAGAACAGCATGTTCTTTTGATGGGCTCAGGAGACTGAAGGCTTGGATGTGCAGGCATGGCTTGAAAGAAGATGAGAAAATGTGATTCTATTTAGAATATTTATTTGACCATTAGAGCCCAAACAACAACTGCTTTGGAACAGCAGTGGAAATAAAAAAATAAATACAGGGCAAGAGAAATCCTGGCAGTGGGTAAAAGGACCCGATTGCCTACCAGGCATTTATAGAGTTCAAGTCCAAAATTCCAAGATAGGAGCTAATCAAATAAACAGCTGCCTTTTCTGTAATTGCATTTTAAAATCTCATTCTATCCACACAGCTTCCCTCCCTACTGTCTGATGAATACTCAGTTGATATGATTTTTTTAAATTAAGATAGATTGCCCAAAGTTTTAATTTTAATACCTGGGTTTATTTAAAATAAAGCGATTTGGCAATCCAGTTGTTAGGGAATGTTTATGGAAGATGAGGCAAAGGAGCAGAAATAGCCAGGAGAAAAAAACTTTGCAGTTGAGCATTCTTGTCCCTGTAGGATCCTTCCTTATATTATGGAAATTTCTGCAGACCTTATGCCACAAGTATTGAACAGATCTCACCTTCCACAGCTTCTCATTGACCTACAGCACAATATAGGGTTTTTTGAACATAAAAGAATCATTGACAACCTCTGTGTTACTCTAAGAAATTGTTTACCCATGTGATAAGGAAACCTCTCAGACTTCCTTAATTAAAAGTATGTTAAATTGATGACCCACCTTCTTGGTAGAGAAGCTGAAATCCACCAAGGCTGTTTATCCTCTACAATTACCTCACCCCCTCCATTTATTTGCATATTCTATCCTACCAGCTCTGTGATATCATAGCAATGGTCCCTCCTCACCGCCCCTCCTCTGCATTGCTTGTTGACTGACTGTAGGACAGGTAGCCCAGGGTCCTGAACATCTCTGGGCAGTTGAAGCTTTTGCCTCTGGGGTGATTAATTTGTTAAGAAATTCAGTGAGGAAAGAGCTGAAGCTATGTCTGTCCAATTTGTTTGTCTAGTTTTTTCAGCCAATCCAACTGGGTGGAGACTAATTTCAGCAAAATATGACCAACCTCAGTCTCCTCTCCTTTTATGATGCAATATTTATATACAGGCTCACATCATTTCAACATTCTTGCATCTGATAACATAAACATGTTTACAGTGGAGTGAATCAAGAAAAGAGGTCAGAGGAACAAGAAAGGGAGAAGCAACCCTGGCATATCTGTCCTTCGGATAGTAATGATCATTTTGCATAGATGTGTGAATTCCCTGGAACAGTCAGCCAGGCAAAACTTTAGATTGCTAGGAGTTTGCAAGGTTGCTTTAACTTGAAAATAACTTAAAAAACAAGAGAACGAGAGAATAAGAAGATAAGCAAGAATTTGCACTACTCTAGCAGCTATTAGTGTTATCCATGGCATTTCTCTCTTTAAAAGGGCATTCAAAATTCAGTAATTAAAGGAGAGATTTTTATAAATAAGGGCAGCATATAAGGAACTCAAAAATAATTGGATTATTGAATAATTTAACAAATATAAAGCTTAGTTAACAAGAGTTGATTTTAATTTTATAAATAATGCATCTGAAATAAGTTTTACAATAGTATGGCTTTTTTTTAATAAGACCAAATGGCAAAATGAAAAGCAAATTTGAAAGTCATTAAGAAAATAAATCTTAAAATTTTGCAGCACAAGGAAAAACATTTTTGTAACTTTGTATGGGGACAGATGGTAAATGTACTTACTGTGGTGATCATTCTCTCTATAATGTTGTATGTCAATTTTACCTTTCTTTTAAAAAATGAAAGAAAACTATTCATTAGTCATCCAATCCTTACCAAATCTCTCAGTGTCCTAACGTGTTCTATTCTAAAAAATTGTTCCATGTGCATTTAGGAAGAATTCCTATTCTGCTGGTTTGCTCTAATAACATCAATTAAATCCATTTGGTCTAGTTTGTCTTTCAAGGTTACCTTAAGACAAATGAAAATAAATACACAACCCAAAATCTATGGGAAACAGCAAAAGCAGTCTTACAAGGGAAATTCATGGAAATGCAGGCCTACCTCAGGAAGCAAGAAAAGTATCAAATAAAAAAAAATCTAACCTTACACCTAAAGGAACTAGAACAAGAAAAGGAAATGGAAGTGAGTGCCTGGTGTGTTTGGGCAAAGAGGATGTGATGTGTCCCAAGACAGAGGTGCTCCTGTACTCTCCTACCCATCCTCTAACCCCAAGTCTCTCTCAATTCTGGGACCTTGAATAATATCCAAAAAGTTCCCAGGACCCTTGGGGATGGGCTTGGAAGGTAGTGGAGATTTGAGATGACATACCGTATTTTCCGGCGTATAAGCCGACCCCCGTAATTTTACAGTTAAAACATAGGTGTAGGCCTATATTCGCTGTATAAGACTACCCCCCACTTCCGAGGCAACACAGGTTCATTTTTAATAGACCGCCTCTCTGACTCTGGCCAATCTGAGCAGACTTTTTTTCGTTTCAAAAGTCGTCTTATACGCCAGAAAATACGGTAATCAGTCCTGATGCTGGTGAGCTTAGGCTGAGGTTTCCTGTGTCCTAGGCTGTGGTAAGAATGTGGTTGCCCAGAGCTTCAGACCTGATGATAGATGTGCAGCAGTTCCAAAGGGCCAGGCCAAGGGTGGAGCATTCTATGGAGCTGATGGGATTACCCTGTGTTGACCATTCAGGGATAGCAGACCACATGTTGCATCAGCTGGGAACATCTGAACCCAAAGTGAAGAATGACCACAGAAGGGAAGTGGGACAGGAAGGACAATTGCTACCTCAGTGGGGTAGAGGATCTGGCGGGGGGGGGGGGGGGGGGGGGGGGGGGGGGGGGGAGGGGCACATAACATTAAGAGGTCTCACTCCAAAGTCAGGACCGCAATCCGTAGTCATAAACACTTGTCTCCTAAGGAAAGGGGCCAGAATTTTGAGTTAGACCTATTATTTAGCCTAAGAATGCAATCATAAGGAACTGAGTTATTTGATGAGTAAGTGTTTAGCTGTACAGAAAACTGGGCTTCAAGAACTCCACTGAATTAATTCATAGAGAAATAAAGACTGTTCTATCTGGCACAGCTATGTTAGGACTGTGTATTTACATCTTGCTACTAAAACCATCAGGTTGGTTAAGGAGAGGTGGAGCAGAGACCAGAGAGTGTCCTACAGACACACCTAGTGAGAGAGGGAGGGCACTATTCATCCAGGACAGCCCAACTCAGCATGGAACAGATCACCTGGGAGGAAAGTGTTTTCAATGGCTACCCCAAGTGAAAGTGTAGCATTACAGAGACTCCTGTACCTATACTAGCAAAATTAAGTGCATTACTTGTTCAAAGGCTGCAGGCCACTGTCATTTCTGAATCATATAAGATCAGGGGAGTAGGGAAGGCTGTGAGCATCAGAGGCTGCTCTCAGCTGCCTGGATGGGCGGCCATGGAAATCTATTGTAATCGCCCCAGGAAACACCATACAGTTGCCAGATTTGCTGGCACTTGGCCCCCAACTGGTGTTAATTATGTAGGAATGCAAATATGGGATTAAATGTTATTGATGTCAAAGCAGAGAGAACTGATCCCTGGCATCTTCTGGCTCCTGGTTCCCGGGTTTACCCTTTGCAATGATGCACTTCACTGGTGTGAAAATAATCATATTGCGAAAGCCAAAATTAGACACTGTGACCAATAAGTATATAATATTTAGTAGGTGCCAGGCTACCATAAGGGCTTTTTGCAAAATAACTCATCTAAACCTTACGCTGACCCTAGAAAGTGGGTTCAGTTATTGACCCCATTTCATGCATGAAGAAACTGAGTTACAGGGATGTGAAGAAAGTTGCCCAAGACCATATAGCTAATAAGGAGCAGCCCTGGGAATCATACAGGTAGTATGATAAAGGAGATGGAAGCATAAACCAGTCTTGGGTAAGTGCAACGTACCGATACTCTGCTTTGTTGTAAACGATGGGGTAAGGAGCTGTGACAGTTTCCTCTCTCTCCTCCTTCCCAGCTCCTCAGAGGAGGACCCTCTCAGCAGCCTTCCCCTGCAGAGGGCCACGTGGAGCTCTGGCACCTCACATATTTCCTAGAGGGAGACCACGGAGGAGGGAGGAAGGGTTTAGTGTCTGTTTTCAGAAACATCCTCAACAACTCTTTCAGAAAGTGCAGAAGAGGAATTTACAATGAAAGGGGGATGTCACTCATATTGGTTTCTGCCTTTAAACATGTCAGGGTCCATCTGGATTTAAAAAAAAAATATTGCATAATCTTGCTTATTATTGGGAAATGATGGGAGTGACAGATTAATAGTTAATCAGACAATAAAGTTCACTGCACATGCCCGGAAAGGCTAACTCCTGGCAAAAGTGTAAGGAGTGGAGCTGGGGTCTGGGCCTCCAATCCCCCATTCCATAATTTCACGGGATCGTAAAGCATTTGAGCATGAAGAGACCTGAAAAATGTTCTGAATCATCTCCTGTTTACAGATGAGGAAACCAAGGCCAGAGAATGCATGAAATTTGCTTCCTTTAGAAAACCCTATTATCTGAATTCCCAGTCCCAAGCTACTCAGAACATACACATACATATGCACTACACATCCACAAACACACTCACAGAGACATATCCATACACTGACACATGCACACACACACAGATATGCACACAAACATGGACAAGGATACAAACAAGCACACATACAGACATATATGTGCACACAGTTGTCCTGCTCCTGTAGCAAGGCATATTTTCTACCTAAATTTCTACATAAACTAGTAGTTGATGGAAATTGATTATTCTTCCCTAAGAACATTTGCATTTTAATAAATGTCTCCAGAAAACAGAACCAAATTGAAATCCAGAATTTTAAAGTTGCCGTTTCAGGCAGAGAATCAGAGGCTGGCTGCTGCCCACTGCCCTGTGGTTGCTTCTTTTGGGTGGGCTCTGGGCCTTGGGACCATCCAAGGGAAGTAAATATTCTTGAAAAGATATTAGCCTTTCTTCTCAATCCACTTTGGTCTCCTCCTACCTTGCTAGGGTTCCACTTTCTCACAAGAGGCTATTTAAAAAGCATTCTGCAAAAACCGGTTTGGTTCCGTGGATAAAGCATCGGCCTGTGGACTGAAAGGTCCCAGGTTCAATTCTGGTTAAGGGCATGTACCTTAGTTGCGGGCACATCCCCAGTAGGGGGTGTGCAAGAGGCAGCTAATCGATGATTCTCTCTCATCTATGTTTCTAACTCTCTATCCCTCTCTCTTGCTCACTGTAAAAAATCAATAAAATATATATTTTTAAAAATAAAAGCATTCTGCCTGGCAAGTGTTGCTCAATGGTTAAGCATTGACCTATGAACTGGGAGGTCATGGTTCAATTCCTATCAGGGCACATACCCGGGTTTTAAGCTCCATCCCCAGTAGGGGGCATGCAGGAGCCACCCGATCAATAATTTTCTTTTGTCATTGATGTTTCTATCTTTCTATCTCTCCCTCTCCCTTCCTCTCTGAAATCAATATATATATATATATATATATATATTTTTTTTTTTTTTTTAAGCATTCCAGCTGGTGACCCCACTTCCAGAAGCATGTCCAAAGAAAATCATACTAAAAACAAAATGAAACAAAAAGCATTTTAGAAAGAGAGCTACAAAAGAATGCATGTGTATGCTACAAAGAAGTTATTCATTTTTTCTCTATTTTTTTTCCTCTTCAAGAAGACAAACTGCCTCAGAGCCATGGCTCTGGCTCTTGCTGGCCTGTTCATCTTACTGCTCAGAGGAGCCCCAGGTTTTGCCAGGCCCTCCTGCTCCCTTTGGTTCAGAGTTTAGCTGGGGGTGAGGACTGAGGGTGCCCTTGCCATCTTGAACTCTGAAACAACAATGTTCATTAGAACAAAAGCTCTGGCCTGCTTTGCTGGGTTCAATATATAAGTGGTTTGCCTGACCCACATATTGCCGCTCCCTTCACATTGCAATATCATAATAGCTCACATTGTACACTGAGGTCGAACTTGGCTATTGATCTATTTAGACATAAATACTACAATTAATTAGAGATGGACTTGGACTAAAATACCTGACCTTTCTGGGTTCTTGAGAGTATCATTGGGATAACCTCAGATAAGAGATAAAGTGCCTGCTAAGGGCATTTTTCACCTAAAGAGATTCTCGACAACTGACTCCATGGGGCTGAACCAAGGACTTGCTTCATCAGTAGTCAGTGTCTTCTATCAGTTTAGCATGAAAACACCACGCCCTTTCACCCCAGAGAAGCTCAGGATGCTGTGGGACAGGCTGGTGAGGGAAAGGCTTGCTTCTTGAAATATATATGCTGAAGCACAGAAAGCAATGCAGGAATATTTTTCACTTGGCGGTGAGCCTCTGGGAGTGTGTCACCTTCCAGTGACGGATGGCCCACCAAGGGGAGAAAGATGGAGCTCCATGCCATCTGAGAGCTTCATCCATATTCCAGTTATCTTAGCAGAAATCAGTAAGAGTCCACAGCAAAAGTGGACATCCACGCTTTCACAGAGGCCCCTCACTGGGGAAGGGGGGAGTATGTTAATGGGGGTGTGTGCTAGTAGAGAGTGTGCCTGGGTCCCCAAACTACCTAAGCACAAAGGAGTGTGTGTGTGTGTGTGTGTGTGTGTGTGTGTGTGTGTGTGCTCCCCATGGAACACCCCAAGGGCTTTTCACTGCATTGAGTCAGTTCTACTCGCACCCTGTGGCCAACGAGGCCCCACATGACCCTGCTCCAGCCTCCCTCTTCAACTCCGTCTCGGTCCTCCCAGCCCTAGCTCACACTGTCCTGGTCCACCGGCCTGCTGTTTCTGTTTCTCCAATGTGAGGAAGTCTCTCTGTCCTCAGGCAGTGCTGAGGTTGGGCAGGACCACAGAATACCCTTTGCTTGAAGGTTGCAAGGGCTAGTGTCTTCTTGTCACCTCCATTCCCAGGCTTCAGCTCACACATCCTCCCTGGCCACCCCCTCTGGTCCATCCCTCTCACTTCCTGATTTTGTTCTCCTCCCAGCATTTCATGACTGAGCTATTCTGGTTTATTTGTTCCTTATTTCTTATCTCCTTCCTTATTCTGGATGAAAGCTTGATAAAAACAGAGCACTTGACTGTTCTTTGATCACTCTATTAGCATATACTAGTAGTTTAATAAAAATTTTTGAATAAAGAAAGGAATATTAGAGTTTTAAGGAGATTTCTTTAAAACATCAATATTTCCTTCTCTAGATTTCTTCTTTCTTGTGAATTTACCAGGCAGGATTGAGCTTGCAGCATCCCAGGAATGGGTTAGTTGCCCTGGTTGATATGGCAAAGGTGACTGGCAATTGGGTTAGAACTGATGGCATATCTTGCCAGAGTCTCCTGAGATGCAGGCCATCTTGGTGATGCTTTGGAATCTCATCAAGCTCCTGAGGCTATTCATTAGGCAGCCGAGGACCTGGGCTCTGGCTGCTCTCACTCAGGCTTGGTCTTAACCCTTGTGGAGGCCCTCTAGCCTCAGAAGCTCCCATTCTTATGCTTGTTCTTGTAACAGCAGCCAAAAGGGAAGAAAAGAAAAAAAAAAGTCTTGGCTGAATAGTTCAACCTTCAGGAGAATTGGAGTCTAAGTCTCATTTTAGGCTGAGTCATGGTTCAAATGCTGGCTCTGCCACTTATGTGCTTTGTAATTTCAAGCAAGTTACTTAACCTCACTAGGCCTAATATAATAGAGTTGTTGCTAGGCTTAAACGAGAAAGTGAAAAAACAAAGCAAATAAAAAAAATAGAATGACTATTTACCAAGTTCTGTGCCTTCTTTTGCAATCTCTTGTCTTTCAGTTTCAGCTCAAACATTACCTTCTCCCTGAGGCCTTCCTTTTCTTGCTCATGCCTCTCTACCCCAACACCTATTTGGCTTTTCAGTACCACTAATCACTAGCGGACATAACCTGGTCGGCTCAGACATTTATAGTTTACGGTCCATCGTCCCCACTAGCATGAGAACAGGGTCCTGTCAGTCATGTTTGCTGCTATATCCTCAATGACACAAACAGTGCCTGACTCATAGTAGACGCTCAATTAATGTTTGCTGAATATGAGACTGGAGTGTTCCAGGTGCTTCACACTTTTTACTTTAATGAATCCTGACAATTCAGCACAATATTTTTGCCATTATTCTAAAGATAGTGAAAACAAAACTGAGATGACCTAAATAACTTAATGGATGCTGTTTTCTGAGTGTTCACTGCAGGTCAATGTTCACTAACCTAAGGGATTTGCAGTGATTGTATCCTATTAAGGAAGAGAGGCAAATGAAGGAGGAATGAGGCAAAGGGACATTTAGGGCTGACCACTTCCACTCTGGGCTAGGTACTAACTTTAAGTGAAAATTATTTCATAAAATGAAGTCCAAGCTTTCTTTGAACCCAAACTGTTCTGAAACTCCACTTCCACACACATGGTAATTATTTTAACTGCAATGTAATTGATACTGACATCACTTGCAATTGTATCAGGCTGCCAGGAACAGAAATCCATCCATAGGGCTTCAATGTACATTATGATTTTTCAGCTATTTGGACGTCTTGGGGTAGACGGTCCAGGCCTGTTTAACAGCTATGTGACATTATCAATGTATTTAGTACTGCTGTAATTTTTGTTCTTTCCCTGTTGGTATTGGCTTCTTCTTCATGATTCTGCTTCATGGTTGTAGATGGTTATTGCATCAAGAGGCTGAAAAAGTGAATATTTTGTTGGGCATTTTACCTTCCAAGAAAGAAGAAAGTAGCTATTGGGTAGAAAAATCACAAAAATGATGGCTAGTCCGTCATCTGATAAGATGACCAATTGCTTTTTAATAAATATGTCAGATAATCAGTGATCAAAACAAATTATGAGGAATATAGTTAGTCTGTGGTGTTTTTGAACTGCCAGAGAATCAATACACATTGAATCCCACCAAATATATGGAGTTTTTAAAATATGTTGATGAACGGCCTTTGAATCAGACACTTCATGGAGGCCAGGGTCTAAAATCTTGAGTGACCCTACCCAGGATTCAGACTTCCTGTATGCCATCTACAGGAGCCACCCACCCATTTACTGGACCTCGCTGCCATGGTTACAACTCAACAGCAAGAGTGCACCTGCAGTGAACTCCTCTCTAAGGAAGTGTGGAAACTAATGTCTACTAAGTGAAATGGAATAGGGAAAAGAGCAGAGGTGATTGTAAGCCATCTGAAATTTGAGGGTTATCATTGCAAGACAATCCAGTGAAGATTGACTGCTCTGTGTAATCTCCTTTATTCCTTAGATGTTATACAACCTGAGGCCAGGGAGCCTATCTACCTAATTCTCTCTGGGTCTTAGAGTCTCACCCATCACAGGCATTCCTCATTAAGCTTTGTTCAATGTCTATGTGGATGTGTACCTTCGGTTTTCTTGAATGCTAATTTGCATATTAACTTTCCAAGGTCCAGATTGGTTACACCTTTGGAAACATGATGCTTCCCATACAACATCCTGTTTACTGCTTAAATTCAATTTTCACACACAACTCTGTAAAACAAAGAGGTATCATCACCATTTTGCAAATGAAAAAGACTGATTCCAGAGAGATTTTTACCTCTAAGATCACACAGTTATTTTGTAGCAAAGAATGAAAGTTTTCACGTCCTGGTGCCCAGTGCAGGGTCCTTTTTCCATACTCTCCTTGACCCAATCACAGAGAAGACAGAAAATAACTGTTCCTCTTCACCCAAAGCCTCTTGGTGTTAGCTTTTATCTGCTCACCATGGCCACTCTTACTGGGAGATACACTGAATCATCATCCCTCTCTTTAAGATTAAGGGAATTGGAGTGTAGTTAACTCACATGTCTTCTCTGATTTAAAAGGGGACCATTTGAAGACCAGAGAGGAAGAGAGAATAGCCCAAATTTAGTTCCCGTTTGGTCTTTATAGATTTCAGGTACAAATTCTGAGCTCCCACAGAGGGAATGAAATTTTTTTTTTGTTGTTCTTCACAAAGGTTGTGTTCAAGAGAACAGGCTCCAGTCTGCCTCGTCAATCCAAATTCTCTTAAAATTTCAGGAAAGAGTAACTCGTATTTTTGGTGGTTTATTTAAGTCAAAGCTGATGTTTAAATGTCACAGCTTCCAACAGCAACACATATTTATTGATTATCTCTATGCACAAGGCATTGTGCTAGTGGGAGTTGAGTTCATTTTAAGTGCTTCCTAATTGCCCTCTGGCTGGCTGAGGTTAAAGCAATTCTTAATCAAAACCCTTGCATCGGTCTTTCCTGAGGAAAATGTAAGGGCAGTGCTTCTCTACTTGGCCACACTTTGGAATCACCTGGGGAGCTTTTAAAACTAGTGGTGTCTGAATCCCACCTCCTGTATTCTCATTTAATTGGTCTGGGATGTCACCTGGACATTGGGATTTTTTTTTTAAAGCTTCCCTTTTAAAACAGATCCTATGTGCAGACAAGGTTACAAACCATCCCCAAATCGCACTTGTAGATGAGTGATCAGAATCATTAGCTCAAACAATGTGAGGTTCCCAACATCCTCCTGACCCAGCTCATTTGCTGGATTTCATACAGGGCAGGTGGGGCAGGAAGAGACTCCATAAAGGGTGGTCAAGCGGTCCAGGCTCCAGATCTGTCTCTGCTGCTTACTATAAAAAGTGACTTCTCTGTACTTACATGCTCTGGACCCAAGCTTTGAGATATGAAAGAATTAGAGCAGACCAATGTTTTCCAAACTTTTATCATAATGACCACGTTTTAAGCCCTCTCTTCCCAAAATGGATATAATGTTTTTTAAAAAAATCTTCATCTATCAAACTCCATTAATAGTTCATTCTCCCTCCCTCAATTACATTATCTTATACTACCCAAAATTATTGATTTACAAAACTCTTTCTCCCTTTGAGTATTTTATAGGGACCAGTGTTTTGCAGGTAAGGATGAGAAAAAATAAATTGTGTCCATTTCTGGTTATTTTTTTCTTACCCATTATCTTGAGTAGTTGAAATATGATTATTATGCCAGCATGACAACATGGATTTCAAACAGGGCAGGTGGGCAGGACATTCCATAGGGAAGACTTGCTTACTGGTCTGTTAAAGGATCTATTCACAGTTCCTCAAAAAAAAAAAAAAAATTGTTTTTATTATGATAGCAGATTGACCCCAAGTTGCTGAAACCTTATCCAGATCCCATTTCAAGGACAGCAGGTGGGAAGTCCCATACACTTTGGAGCAGGGGTCTTCAAACTACGGCCCTCGGGCCACATGCGGCCCGCAGAGGAGTCTGATCCGGCCCGCCAGGTTTTTTGGGCAGTGAGCGCAGCCAAGGTGTTACAGTAGGAATTAGTAGTTCATATAGTCCGGCCCTCCAGCTCTCTGAGGGACCGTGATCTGGCCCCCACTTTAAAAAGTTTGAGGATGCCTGCGAGGTTCATGGCCATGTCCATGTGCGTGAGTATTGCAGTCTGGATTGCACACACTTCCTTGTGCACATGCTTAGGTAGCTATTAGCATTCTAGGGTTATTCCTGTGATCACACAACTGGCTCCAGGGGGCAACCTGAGTGACATTTATTCACCTCTGATGAGAGGAAGTTCTTCCCTTAGAGCCAATAGAAATTCAAAGCCCTGACTGTCTTGTGCCTCAGCATGTTTAAATCTAGCTGCTTAGTCTGAATCTTTAGTTTTATTCACTGCCATGCTTGTTCTTCTTCCTGCTGATTTTGAAATAGGAAACAACTTCCTCAAAGGCCTTTGTTTGCAGGCTCAATAAATTCCAGGAAGTCTTTCATTTTCTTGGCTCTTCAGGGTCATTCATTTGCATAGTCCACCACCATAAGAAAGTTGGGGAGAACATGGAACTACCTCACACGGCATTTCACTCCTGTTCATTGCTACTAAATAGGTCACACCGGCTATGTGGGCCAGGACACCATTGGTCGTCTGACTTCTTGTCTCTCTTGCCCTATTTTACGTCAGCCATTAAGAGAATACTGCACACTTAAAAAAAATCACTTGTGGGGTGTTTTTCCTCTGTGGGAGCCTTGTTAGCTATTTGGTTCTGAGGATATTTTATATTTTTACTTTATCATTGTCAGATATTTTATCACCTAAAGCAATTGTTTCATATTGGAAAATTGAAAAACTCTACCTCTGGACACCTGAATAAGTTTTCCTCCTTATGAATTAGGAGTTACTTTTTTTTTTTTTTTAACCAGAATTGTGAATTTATACTTCATGACATCCTGTTCTTGTTTTAGAGCCTCTTCTTTTTTATACAATTCTATTCTTTACCTCACTGGGAATATTAAATGTATAATAATTATTTTAAATTCCCGTCTTAACTACTACTTTGTTAATCCTGTGCCCTCAGGTGTAGGTTCTTTTACTTATTGTTTTTTCTCTTCTCTTTTGAAGACAGCGACTTTCCTAAAGTGCTGATGATTCTTGGTTGTTCACCCATTTTTATTCTTATTTACATATTTATTTTTGCAATAGGTTTCTCCACTGATCACCAGAATGGAAGCTTTAATCTTCACATTTTTTCCCCTTAGAAATCCTCCTAATTTCTGGTCTACTGACAGTTTGCCATTGTGATTGAAAGTCTGAAGGCTTTTATTGCAGTGTTTGCTCATTCTACCACTTTTTCCTAAGACCAAGAGTTACTTTCCCACGTTCAAGAAACTTTAAGGGGAAAAAAAAAAATTTCATTCAAGGCTTGCTCCAGAAGTTGTCAAATTCTGTGGTCACCTTTCCAGTTTTTGCTGTGCCGTTCATTCACATTTTTAAAACAACATTTACTTATTGTGGGCTTGTTATGTGTTTTGGAGTCATTCCTGGTTGACTTCCATAATAAGTGTGAGCTCATTAAGTCTACATTTCCTCCTCAGTGAAACTGTAAGAGTGATTCCCACTTTCTAGGGTTAATGTAAGGATATGAGTTATAAGAATATGCCAAAAAAAACAGCAGAGTTGTTGCCTGCCACACAATAAATGCTCAGGGGGAAAAAAAGGAGGGGGGATTTATGTATATTTATCCTCATGTTTACCAGTTCTAGCAGTCTTCATTCCTTTATGTGCACTCAGATATCCATATGTTATGATTTTTCTTCTGACTGAAGAGCATCCTTTAAAATTTCTTATAGAGATTGCCTATTTGTAATGAGTTCTTTCAGTTTTTGTACATGAGAAAAGTCTTTATTTCACCTTCATTTATGAAAGATATTACAGGGTATAGGAATCTAGAATTACCTTTTTTGTTCTTTTAGTACTAACAGATCTTAATTCACTGCTTTTGGGTCTGCATTATATCCTATAAAGTATTTGCTGTTCTTATTTTTGATCCTTTGTACATAATAAGTCTTTTTTTTAACACCTCTGAGTGCTTTTAAGATTCTGTCTTTATCATTGTTTTAAATCAATTTGATTATTATGTGCTTGGAGTTGCCTTCTTTAAAATTCTTGGGTTTGAATGTCAATTTAGTTTCTTGGATCTACAGTTTTATAGTTTAAAATTTAGAAAATTTTCATCTATTATTTCTATAAATATGTTTTATCCATACTCCTCCTTCAGGGACTCCAATTACATATATAGCTGGCTTCTTGAAGTTGTCCCACAGCTCACTGATGCTCTCTTCATATCATTTTACTCTTTTGCCTCCCTGTGTTTTGCTTTGGATAGTTTCTATTGCTATGTACTAAAGTTCACTATTCCTTGCTTTAGCAATGTTGAGTCTGCTGTTAATTTCATACAATGGACTTACCCTGTCAGACACTATAGTTTTTATTTCTAGAAGCTCAAATTGCATCATTTTTATATCTTCTTATGCTACACAAACTTTCCTCTGTATTTTTCGACATATGGACTGTAGTTATAACAATTGCTTTAAAATTCTTGCCTGCTTTAATTTTATCATCAGAGTACTTTTTGAATTTTTCTATTGATTGTTTTTTATCCTTATTGTGAGTCTTATTTTCCCCTTTTTTTGCATGCTAGGTAACCTCTGTAAGTACATTAGGTACATCCCCTCAATGGAAGACATTATGGACTTTATCTGGTAGGATACTTAATATTTCATGTTCCCCTATATATTTCTGAGCTTTTCCCCCTGAGATGTAATGTAGTTATTTGGAATTAGTTTGAAACTTTCAAGACTTGCTTTTAAGATTTGTTAAAACAGAATAACCTTCAGTCTAGAGCTAATTTTCCCCACTACATAGGCAATACCCTTCTGAGTACTGCATCCAAGGCCCCACATAGAACACTGTCTTGCCACTCTGGCCAATGAGAATGTGAAATTATTCCTGGTCTGTTCCCTCCCAGTAGTTCTTTCTCCCACTTTGGTGGTCCTCTCATTTGTGTGCACCAATCAGTACTCAGCTCTAGGGAAACCTTTGCAGATCTCCAGGGCTCCCTTTTTGTGTAGCTCTCTTCTAGTGACTCTGCCTTGGGGATTATACTTGCTTTGGCCTTCCTTCATTCTCACCCTTGTCTCTTCAACTCAGAGAGACTCCCAGGTTCTGTTTGGGTTCTCCCTCTCTGAAAATTCTCTGTCAGTAAGCTGGGGCAATCATAGGATTCATCTGGCTTGTCCCTCTTCTCTCTGGGATGGTTGGACTATGCAGCTTATTGTCCAATCTCTAAAAAACCATTGTTTCATATATTTTGTTTGTTTCGTTGTTGTTTAAGGCAATAAGATAAATCTATGTTCTATATACATCACATTTTCTGTATCCATTCATCTGTCAGTGGACACTTAGGTTGCTTCTATATCTTGGCTACTATGAAAAATGCTGCAATGAGCCCAGGGGTGCAGATAGCTCTTCAAGATACTGGTTTTATTTCCTTTTGATACATACCCAGGAGTGGGATTGATGGATCATATGGTAGTTCTTTTTTTAAGTTTTGAGGAAACTCCATACTATTTTATATACTGGCTATACAAAATCATGGTTATTCTCATTTTTTAGTTTTGTTTTAACTATGTACCCTCAATGTATTTGGCTCTATAGGTTTTGAGCTGAGTACTCTCTTATCTGTCTAGGTACTCTTTGTTTTATACTTCTGCACATCTGTACATATTTATACTCTGCTTCATTTGTAAACCAGTAATCCTACCCAATATATTTACCTATGTTTCCTCTTAGTCTTTGCAATAGTTATTTTTAATATTTGCATATTCTTCCATTGAGGGGATGTAACTATAATAATTTACTTATACACGCACTAATTTTTGAGTAACTAGGTTGTTTGCAGTTTTCTTTGCTGAAATGAAACAAATATATAATAATGTTTGTCTATGTGTATGTGTTGAGAAATCACCAAATTAGGTTCCTTTGCAATTTGCAACAAGGAGGAAAGCCTTAATAATGTTATAAAGTCAGAGCACCACTTGTTTGCTCTATAATTTTCTTCCTTTATTTTCTTCTTCCTGTGTTCTTAAGTAGCTACTTATAATCTCTCTATATAAAACCCTAATATGCAAATAGACCAAATGGTGTAACAACTGGTCACTATGACGTGTGCTGACCACTAGGGGGGGCACACGGACCATGGCGGGCATCAGCAGCAGGTGGCAAGCACGGAACATGGTGGGCATTGGTCTCGGAAGGATGGTGAAGCAGGTGAGCAGGGGCACCAGACCAAGGCAGGTCGCCAGTCGCTGTCATCAGGGCGAGCCTCTCATGGATACTGAAAATTCTTTGTTCCCTGGAACCTAGGTCCCACCAGGCACTCACACCCACTGCCTACACCTGGCATCGGCCCTTATCCCTCAGCACCACCAGCGGGTGTGAGCAGTAGCTGCTGGCCCTGATCTCCCCTTAAGGCTTCTCCTCCTTTTCCTGCTCTGGAGGGGTGATCCAGGCAGCAGCCGTCACTCACACCCGCTGCTGGCACCAGCCCTAATCGCTTCATGCCTGCCATCAGTGCCATCTTGCTAGCGGGGCCAGCACCATCAACATGTGGGAGTGGCAGTGGCAGGACCAAGGCTGCTCGCAGAGATGGGACTGGGGTCGGCGGTGAAGGGGCTGGTCAAGGGCACAGAGGATGGGCTGAGACCTGCCCCTGTGCCCACTGCAGCCTGGTGGCCCACAGTTTCTATCAAGGTGCACGAATGCATGCACTGGCCCCTAGCATTTCCTAAAATGAGAACATCCATGCCCTCCTAAGCCTAAGGTTAATCTCCTGTGAGACAGTGTGGCAACCAAGAAAGAACACTTCCATATAGTGTCAAGACAGTCTTTGATTGGGTCCACTCACTTTCTGGGTACTAAACATTGAGAGGAAATTTTCCCCATCATTTCTTTCTTGTAAGCATATATTTCTATTTCCCAAGTCCCATGCTCCATATTTTACAAATCCCAGATGTTTTGTCTGTATTATTGAGAACATAGACCCTGGGAGAACTTTAGGTATCATCAAATCCAACCCCTTTATTTTAAAGATGAAGAAGCTGCCTTAGCTGGTTTGGCTCAGTGGATAGAGTGTCGGCCTGCAGACTGAAGGGTTCGTTTCAATTCTAGTCAAGGGCATGTGCCCGGATTGCAGGCTCAATTCCTAGTAGGGGGCGTGCAAGAGACAGCCAATCAATGATTCTTTATCACTCTTGATGTTTCCATTTCTCGTTCCCTTTCCCTTCCTCTCTGAAATCAATAAAAATATGTTTTTAAAAATATATTTAAAGATGAAGAAGCTACAGCTCAGGATTAATAATAATAATAATAATAATAATAACAATAACAACAACAACAACAATAATAATAATACTCAATGCATGTGGATGTAGAGAGAGATGGGAAAAGTGACAGCATGGTTGTTGTTCTCTGCTCAGGCTCTACTCATGTTAAGGAACCATTAGTCACACTCAATGCTGATTTGTGAGCTATTGGATTTATGCTGTTGTTAGGAGCAAAGATCATTTTTTGGCATTTTGGGTCAATCTCGAGTGTCAGATCCAACATCACATATTGCTAATTGCTCTTTAATCCTTAGAGCTGGGACTCAAGGTCTTTAACACTGCCCACTATCCAGCTATACTGACAGCCTTAAAAAAAAAAAAAAAAAAAAAAAAAAAAAAAAAAAAAAAGATGAGTTTGCAAACTCTTTTAAAAACTTGCCTTAGATACATTGTAAATGACAAAACTGGTGTCAGATGCCTTCTGATATAATGCCCTCACTTGGGCCTAATTCTACTCATGTATTCGATAGAATTCCTGCCCAAAATGCATAACCTGAATCTAGTGATGAAGAAACATCAGACAAACCTAAATTGAGGCATAATATTAAAAAAATGACCTTTAGTCTTCAAAAATGCCAATGCCAAAAAAAGATAAAACATTAAAAAACTGAGGAACTGTTTTAGATTAAGGGAGAGTAAAGAGACATGAAAACTAAATGTACTGAATGATTCATGATTAGATCTTGGGCTGGAGAAGTACTATTAAGTGCATTATTGGAACAATTAATAAAATTTGAATATGGGCTAAGTTTATATAATAGTATTATATCAAGGTTAAACATCCTGAGTTTAATAATCATGTTATGATTATATAAAAGAATATTTTTCTTTTTATATGAAACACATTGAAATACTTACCTACAAGGGAGCTTTGTGTACACAACTTAACCTCAAATAGTTAAGAGAGACAATTCTATGGTGTGTATGTATATATGTATGTGTACAGACAAAGGGAGGAGAATAAT
Organism: Pipistrellus kuhlii; assembly: GCF_014108245.1. Classification (NCBI taxonomy): domain Eukaryota; kingdom Metazoa; phylum Chordata; class Mammalia; order Chiroptera; family Vespertilionidae; genus Pipistrellus; species Pipistrellus kuhlii. Next base: position 17,599,041 of record NW_023425515.1, on the reverse strand, counting down.
AAAACGGCAAAATGTTAATAATTGGTAAAGATATAGATATGAAAAGGGTATATAAGATTTCTTTATATTACTCTAGTAACTTTTATTTCAATTTGAAATTATCTTAAAGTAAAAGTTGCCCCATAAGTGAATTTGACATTTAAACACAATACAGTTTATATTTGCACCCCAAAATATAAAATATTTAGCTATAAATATTTAAAAATATGTACAAGAACGATATGAGGAAAACTACAAAATTCTTATTTTAAAAAATCAAAGAATTAAATAAATAGAGAGATATTCCATGAACATGGATAGAAATACTTAATATTATCAAGATGTCAGTGCTTTCTAACTTGATCTACAGATCCAATACAACATCTAAGTTTGTAGATGTCCACAAACTCATTTTAAAGTTTATATGGAAATGCAAAAGACCCAAATTGCCAACATACAGTCCATGGATTGCTTAGGTAGATTTCAAGAATTATTATAAAGTTGCAATAATCAAGATAGAGTGAGATTGATGAAAGAACAGCAACAACAAAAATACATCAATGGAACACAATATAGAGCCTATATATAGACCCCCATGAATATAGTCAACTTATCTTTGACAAAGGATCAAAGGCAATTTAATGGAGCAGGGGTTGTCTTTTCAACAAATAGTTCTGAAACAACTGGATATCCACATTTAAAAAATGAATTGAGACTTATACCCTTCATAAAAGCTAACTCAAAATGGATCATAGACCTAAATGTAAATTACAAAACAATAAAACTTCTAGAAGTTAATATAAGACAAAACCTAGAGGACCTTGGGTATGGAGATAAATTTTTAGATACAACATCAAAGGCATGATCCATGAAAGAAAATATTGATAATCTGGACTTCATTAAAATTAAAAGCTTTTTCTCTGTCTTTTAAAAGACTCTGTCAAGAGAATGAGAAGACAAACCACAGACCGAGAGAAAAGGCTTACAAAAAACATAGTTGATAAAGGACTTTTCTCTAAAATACACAAATAACTCTTAAATCTTAAAATAAGAAAACTAACAATACTGATAAAAATGGCAAAAAGACTTTAACAGACATTTTGCCAAAGAAGAGATATAGATGACAAATAATCATATGAACAGATGCCCAACATGATATGTCATAAGGACATTACAAATTAAGACAACAATTAGATTCCACTAGACAACCATTGAAATGGCCAAAATCCAAAGCACTGACAACACCAAATACTGATAAGGATGTGGGACAAGAACTCTCATTTGTTGCTGGAGGGGAATGCAAAATAGTATGTCCACTTTGGAAGACAGTCTGTCAGTTTCTTACAAACTCTTACCATATATAGTAAGCATACTTTTACCATTTAATCCTGTTATCATGAGCTTAATATTTACCCAAAGGAGCAGAAAAGTTAATTCCACACAAAAACATGTACACAGATACTTATAGAAGCTTTATTCATAACTAGAGGCCTGGTGCACAAAATTCGTGCACGGGAAGGGGGGATAAGGGGATGTTCCTCAGCCCAGCCTGCACCCTCTCCAATCTGGGACATCCCTCTCACAATCAAGGACTGCTGGCTCCCAACTGCTTGCCTGCCTGCCTTCCTGATTGCCCCTAACCACTTCTGCCTGCCAGCCTGATCATCCCCTAACCACTCCCCTGCCAGCCTGATTGATGTCTAACTGCTCCTCTGTCAGCCTGTTTGCCCCAAACTTCCCTCCTCTGCTGGCCTGGTCACCCCTAACTGCCTTCCCCTGCAGAGTTGATCACCCCCAACTGCCCTCCCTTGCACACCTGGTGCCTCCCAACTGCCCACCCCTGCTGGCCATTTTGTGGTGGTCATCTTGTATCCACATGGGGGCAGGGTCTTTGACCACATGGGGGCAACCATCTTATGTGTTGGAGTGATGGTCAATATGCCTATTACTTTTTTATTAGATAGAATAGAGGCCTGTGCATGGGTGGGGGCCAGCTGGTGATGTCCCAAATGAGGATAGGAGTTTCCTTGGGTCATTGGGCAGCCTGGGCGAGGGGCCTGTGGTGGTTTGCAGGTCAGCCATGCCCCCTGGTGACCCAAGCGGAGTCTCTGGTATTTGGAATTTATTTATCTTCTACAATTGAAACTTTGTAGCCTGGAGCAGAGCCAAGCCTCCTGCTCACTCTGTGGCAGCAACCATTTCTGTTGGAATTTATGTATCTTCAATAATTGAAACTTTGTAGCCTGGAGCGAAGGCCTGAGGAAGCCAGGGCTGTAGAAGCTTGGCTTCCTCCATTGCCAGGGAAACTCAAGCCTCCCTCCTGCTCTCTGTGGCTGCAGCCATCTTGGCTGTGGTTAATTTGCATACTTGCTCTGATTGGCTGGTGTGCCTGTCTGGTGAGCATGGCTTGTGAGTGTAGCAGAGTGGTGATTAATTTGCATATTACTCTTTTATTAGATAGGATTGCCAACACCTGAAAACAATTAAGATGTCCTTCAGTAGGAGAATAGATTTTAAAAACAAACAAACAAACAAAAAAACCTGTGGTACATCCAAACAATGGAATATTATTCAGCACGAAAAAGAAATGAGCTATCAGGCCACAAAAAGACATGAAGGAAACTCAAATGTATACAAATAAGTGAAAGAAGCCAATCTGGAAAAAAACAACACACTACATGGTTCAACTATATGACATTCTGGAAAAGGGAAAACTATGGAGACAGTGAAAAGATCTGTGTTTGTCAGGGATTGGGGATGGAGGGTGGTGGGAGGAGATGAATAAGTGGAACACAATGTTTAGGGCAATGAAAATATTCTATATAATACACAGTGATGGATATTTGTCATTATACAATTGTCCAAACTCATAATCTGTACACCACCAAGAATGAAACCTGCTATAAACTATGGGCTTTGGATGGGTGATTGTGACGTGTCAATGTGAGTTCATCCTTTGTAATAAATTTACCACTCGGGTACGGGATGCCATTATTAGGGGAGGTAGTGCACATGTGGGGACAGGGGCATATGGGAAATCTCTGTACCTTCCACTTTATTTTGCTGTAAACCTAAAACTGCTCTAAACAGTAAAGTCTATTTTAAAAAAAAATTAACTAGAAGTTCCTCAGGTAGAATGAGAGGATGATAAGATACCTGTGTGTCCATGTGAAGATCACTGACTTATGTCAATACATCAGCAGAAGCAGACACTGGAGAAGGGTGACCCAGGAGGGAGCTTGGTCCTGGTGCCTATGGACAGATGACAGGGTAGTGGCTGATTGCACCCTCTCCTCTAATTTTATTTCACTAATATTTCAAATCACTTGCCGGAGTATCTATAATCCAATGGACAAAATGGCCTCTTTGTTGTACCCCCCCCCCCCTTCCTCTTAAAAAGGTAATGTGTAATTGACACCCTCAGTACCGTGTGTCATGTGCCAGGCACATACTAACCCATAAAAACGTCCTAAGGCATTAATTATCACAGCTCAGGAGAGCAAAGACAGCAGCCCCTGCTAATTGTCAAAATCCCCTCTGCGACTGCGCCTTGCCACACACCCAGCCAGCACTAAAGAAACAGAATTGGCGACGAAAGTTGCTATTCTTCTTTCCTGCAAGCAACAGCAGTGATTAGGTGGGGGGACACCTCAAAGCCCCCTCCCCTCCCCACCCCGTCTACCCAGGCTCAAACACTTGACCAGCCCTCGGATCCCAAGCATGGCCCTGCAATAGTGATCAGCAATTCTGTTTGATTTAGGAAGTGCTAATCGATAACAAGTTTAATTTGGGGAGCTGCACTGGCGTAATCACTTTGCATCTGGCACCCAGGACTCACACACCCCAGCTGGAAGGCGGGGGAGGGGGAACAAGAGAAACAAGTTCATGAAAAAAAAAAAAAAAAAAAACAGGAAGCCTCTTTCTTGAGTTAAAAATTATTTCAACTTTCCATGGCGAAATCTCATCCCCAAGTGAAAGACATGACATAAATGCGAAGGCAAGTGAAGATAAACAAAAGGCCCGGCTCAGATGTTCCCGGGGTTATCCGTCACTGTCACGGAATTCTGTACGCATCATAACGATCCCAAGCCCCCTGCCAGCTTGTCTCAGATACTATTTCTATATCTTACAGGGGTTTGTTTTGTTTTGTTTTTTTCTCCAGTAAACTGCAGTCCACAACACAAGGTTTGAAGGTAATTTCCATCAAACTGCAGCTCCTGCAGGCCTCTGAGAGATGCATGATTCCTTAAATCCAACTGTAAAGCTCCTTTACCTTCAAGGGCCATTCCTTTTATGCACTCTGTCAGCCAAAGGCTGCAGGAGAACAATTAGCCTGCAAGTCTATCCCTTTAAATTAATAATAAACCGCAGGGGGGCGTTGCACGCAGGGTGCATTCAAACTCTCTTCTGGTGGACTCGGGCATCTTCCCTCCACACCTTCCCCAATTGCCAGACATAGGATCCCAGGAGGCTGGGCTGTGGGGTTTCAGGATGGAAGGGAAGATCTGGATGCAGACCCTGCCTCTTGGGTGGCATCTCTGAGCCATCCCCATGGAGGCAAATCTGAAGTTGAAAATCAGGCTGAGCTGTCCATCTAAAGAAGCTAAGGACTGGCCTGACACTCGAAAAGGGCTGAGGCAAAGAGATGGAAAATTGAGAGCAGAAGACATGAGTAAGAAGGTCCTGAACAAAAGGCCAGAGGCAGAGCTTGGTCTCATTTCCTGAGTCTCAGGGCCTCCCAGGCCCCAAGTTCATATCACAGATGCCCCTGACCACACTGAGGCAGGAAGGGAGGGTGGGGTGGGGGGCTTTTAAGGCCTCAGGGGAAACCAGGGTTCTGATGCCTGGAAAAGAGCAAACTAAGTTGTTGTTTTTTAGCGACTTCCTGGTTAATATTCGGGGGCTAGCTGATTTCTCTTTGTGACAAGAACATGGACCCATTTATACAAAGATGACTCTTTTTTATATAAATATATTTTTATTGATTTTTTTACAGAGAAGAAGGGAGAGAGATAGAGTTAGAAACATCAATGAGAGAGAAACATCGATCAGCTGCCTCCCTCATACCCCCACTGGGGATGTGCCCGCAACCAAGGTACATGCCCTTGACGGGAATTGAACCGCAGGCTGAGGCTCTATCCACTGAGCCAAACCAGCTAGGGCTAGAGATGACTCTTTTGACAATTTTCTTGGCTTTGGTCAAAATTAGTCATTTCCTTTTCTCTCTCTCTCTCTCTCTCTCTCTCTCTCTCTCTCTCTCTCTCTCTCAAAATGGAAGATTTTTAGGAGAGAGAGGAAGACATAAACAACTAGAAACAACATAGATACCAAAGCACACCCTTCCGGTTGGCAACAGGGCTCGTATTCCCTGTTGGGGGGAATATAAATTAGTTCCCCACTTGGGGAGCACCTTGGCAGTTCTCATTATGACCACTAATGTATCGCATTTCACTAGTTTATTGAGCAGTCTCGTCTCATTGGGTTGTAAACATGACAAGGTTTTATTCTTTCTGACAGATGCCCCACTCTGCCAGGTTGAGCTGTCTGGCCAGCTGAGGAACAGGCTTCCCCAATACCCTTTGGCCAGTCTCTCCAGTTTGGGGCTACTTTTACTTATTGAAAGAATCTCTGTGATGTGTTTAAAACTCAGACCTGCTTGTTTCAAGGCTTCAACCTCTTATCTTATGCAAAGCTCTTCTTCCCCCCCCCCCCTGCCCTCCTGCCCCCCCCCCTCCGCTCTCTCAGAAGAAGCTGTTGTTAGGAAGATGGGGGTCACACCTTCCCCTCTCTGGTCCTCTTCCTCATAAGTTGGGTGGGAAGAGGAGAAGGAAAATGGCAAAGTTCCTCCACATGCTGGGTAAGGCAGGGAGGTGTTCTCTCTGTAGACTTCTGTGGTTTTGTTGCTTCTCAGGCCCACAGCAACAAGCTGTTGCTGTCTCCTCCCCACGGTAGGACCCTGACACTGGGCTTTTGTGGGGCACTTAGATGTATTCTTTGAAGGCTTCATGGAGACCTGTGCCTTGAGTAGTTGTCTAACATGGGACGTAGTCTGCCTGAACTTCTAACCTGCCTCAGTGTCTCCACAGAGCATGACCTCTACCCAGAGGTCCTGGGAGTCCCACAAAGATGGTTCAAGCACAGCCACCCTCTATGGTGTTCCCTCAAATCACGTAGGACATCATGGTGTATTCGTCTTGCCAAAGGGTTGGGATGCCCGCAGCCTCTTCCTTAGTCCTGCCTCTTTCTTCACACCCTGGCAGTATGAAGTGCTCTGAGAGGCCAAACCCTTTCCCAGTTTCCAAAACAAAGGGCTCCCAAACTGAGTTTATGTTTGGGAGGGAAGGAGAGTGATCCTGCTAGATGCTCAGAAAACGCATTATCCCTGATCATCTTTGGTGTTCTCTCCTAGGCTTTCAGTATTGTGGAAGAGTGAAAAGAGAGAATGTCCTTTATTTATGAACTTGGTATTCTCTCTAAGACCCCCTCCTCTCTGCTTGCTCTTCCCTTAGGTGGACCCTGGGTGGGAGCAGTTAGAGAAAAAGCCTATTCTTAGCCTTGGTGCCTCTCAATATGCCTTCCTGGGAGGTAGCTGGTCACAACTTCTATGACATCATGGTGGTTTCATGGAATGTGGGGTACTTCACATCTTTTGTCCTCAGCTTTAGGCCTTGCCCACAATTCTGATACAACAGGAAAACTGAAACAGAACATGTGTGTAGCAGACCACCCATCAATTCTACTCCTAAGTTATAGCCTAGAGAAGTTTTCACAGATGTGCATGAAGAGATGGGTACAAGAATAGATGTAGCAGCCTTGTTTATAATAGTGAAAAATTGGAAGCAATATAATTTCATAATACATAAAATGTGGAAGCTGGTTTGTTATTTGGCCAAGTATACACTTAGATATGCGCAGGTACCAGAAGGAGCTCTTGTTTATGGTGAATATACATGTGTGCTATTGGTGCCATCAGCAGGCCTTGTTCCCTGTCTACTTGGAGTGAAAACACACCCCATGTCCTCTTGTGCCAGACCCTTCTCTCTCTTCTGTATCAGCCCTGAGGTCTTAAGTTTCACTCGTGCCTCCAGGTTTGGGCTCCTTGTACTATGGTCCAGCCATTCAGAGGAAAACCAGCTGCCTGTATCAGCACTTCCTGGAACTGAAAAGTCAGTCCTTATTGGTCAAACTCAAATGTTCTCCATTTATGTGAACTTGGAAAAGTTAAGGATAACACTAAAAGGCCCTCATTCAGTTTATTTTATGTATAACTGTTCTCAAATAAACTAACATCATGTATAAGTTACAGAAGCCTTAATTGAGTATTACGTTTTTTTTATATATGCCTTAGGAAACAAGAATTCAGTCTTTTGGGAGAGGCAGTACACACTGAAAACACAATATCTGACATATGAAATAAGAGTAGTTTTCCTGCCCTAGCTGATTTGGCTTAGTGGATAGAGCATCGGCCCACAGACTGAAGAGTTTTGGGTTCGATTCTGGTCAAGGGCATATGCCCAGGTTGCAGGCTTGATCCCCAGTAGGAGGTGTGCAGGAGACAACTGATCATTGATTCTCTCTCATAATTGATGTTTGTATCTCTCTCTCTCTCTCTCTCTCTCTCTCTCTCTCTCTCTTTCTCCTTTTCTCTCTGATATATATATATATATATATATATATATATATATATATATATATATATCTTAAGAGTAATTTTTCCTGGATCTGCTATTTCTCCTGAGAGTGAATAGGTTTAGATGGTTTAATGATGGTGACAAACATCTTTTAGGCCTCATCAAAGATGGAAAATTCGCTTAGTCTAGCTAGCATGTTTCAAATATTTAATTGATTCATGCATAATTTCACATCACTTTGCTAACATCAGGGACATGCTATGATATGCCAGGAATTGCCTGCAGTCTATGGGGTCTTTAGTATTTCAAGCACTGAAAACTGCTCAGTGTGTTCAGCATCATCTCCCCTATGGGCATGTGGCCATAACATTTATACCCATAGAGTTTGGACTAACAGGAAAAGAAATCAATTTTGCAAAGTCATGTGTACAATGACCTTGCAGGTAGGAGAGTAGCACAGAGGCCCTGGCATCAGGCCTGCATTTGAAGGCAGCACCCATCAAATTTATTAACTATAGTACATGGTCGTGGGCATGTTTCTTGTAGGAAATAGAGGTAATATCATAGTTTCCACATGCCTTCTTTTCTTAGGGCTGCTGTAACAAAGTACCAACTGGGGGAGCTTATGGACCTGAAATATATAGCTTGTTGATATATTTATTGAACACTTGAAACAATAGCGATCTATTCTCTCACAGTTCAGGAAGCCAGAAGTCCTAATCAAGGTGGCAGCCAGTTTTATCCTCCTGAAGGCTCTGAAGTAAACTGTTCCAGGCCTCTCTCCTAGCTTTTGGTGATTGCATTTCTTGCCTTGTAGATGCAACAGTCCAATCTCAGCCTGTGACATCACAGGACCTTCCTCCATGTGTGTACGCACAGTGTCTCTATATCCCAGCACCCTCTCTTTTTTCTTATAAGGACACCAATCATTGGATTGGGACCTGCCCTATTCCAGTATGGCTTCATCTTCACTTGATTACATCTGCAAAGACCCTATATCCAAATAAGGTCAGATTGACAGGTATTAGGGATTAGGACATGAACATATCATTTTTGGGACACACCATTGAACCCCCTACACCATGCCATGAACTTGTAGTGAATATTTCACTGGACAGTTCAGGGAGGCATTTAACATCATGTCTGGCTTATAGTAGGTGTTCAAAAATGCTACTTCCACCCCCTCATAATGTGATGCTTTTAAAAAGTGCTTCTTTAACCCATGCTGTGTTTCTAAATCACAGGCATAAAACTCTTATTTGATTGGAAATTTATAAATTTCCAAAGTAGTTTTTCGTCTTATTCGGGCCTGTATTGGGAAAGTTACACTAAGATTTAAAGAGGTATTTGAGTCTCTTCCATTCCTTCTAATGGAAGTGAAATTGCCTTCAACTTGAAAAAAACAATGTGCTACAAATGTTTATCACAGTGACCATCTCTGTCATGGGAACAAACCCAGCCTTTCGTGTCTGTCTACGTACTGGTAAATATTGAATGGCAGGTAGTCAATGAAGACCAATGATGCTTTAATGATAGACACAAAAAAACCAATTAAAAATAAATCATAGAAAAAAAGCATGTGTTTAAATGTTCAGAAAGGGTTAAGAAACATAGCAGAAGTATAAATGTTTACTAATCACACTTGAGATTGGAAAAATATAGGGACCTTTCCTTAAAATTTCAATTGAATTAATTCACAACCTCACCCAGAATAAGAACAGAGCAATATGCCCGAATCTTTGGCTAAATCCTTCATTGTCAAAGTGTTGAATTATTGCAAAGACCTCGAGATTTCAGAATAATGATGATTCAGAGCAGTAACTTTCTATCACTGCACAGGATGTACAGAGCAATAAATCTTATTATAACATAACGTGGAGTTCTAGAAATGCTCAAAATTCTCTTGAATGCCAGTTCACTGGTAGACTCTAGCGTCCACAATTCACTGACAGCAAATTAAGGCGAATGGCCTCACTGAAATCGCAGCAGAGGGAAGAGGGAGGGAGTTTGTTTAGCAAATTACAACCAGAGATTTATCTGGTCTACAATCTCTTCTGTAATATTTATTTTAATGAAATATACAAAAGTTTATAAGTATCTTGTCTGCCTTATAAGTGTTTCCCCCAGGACTATTTAAAGATGAAAAAAAAAAAGAAAAAAAAAGACATTTAAGATGTGCAATCTGGCAAAAATAAACAAACAAAACAGCCAATAAACAACCAAATAAGTGCTCTTTCAGCAGCTAATACACTCTGATTCCATACCCTCCAACTCATTGTTTCCTGTATCAGTCTAGTGATTCAAAGGATACCTTAAAACTATGGGCCTGGCAGAGCTCACCTTGCCCTTCCCCCTTTTATTACTTTATTTCCAGGCTTCTGAGCGACCTTTGTTTAGCACAACCATTTATAAAGTTTCCAAACTACCTTGTCCCTTTGCATTCTGATCTTCACCCCTGTTCCTCAGCTGTCCAGCACCAGGTAGACACACAATCGATACTACTTATCAATGCTGATGATTCCTGGCTCGAGCCACTTGTCCCTTTCTCTTGCTGGGAATACCATTTCAGGCGACCTTATCCAGGGGAAATTCATTCGGCCCCTCTCATTCCCTTTTTTGGATATAGACCAGCAAAACTCAATTTAAGACCTTGGTGAGTTTACCAAGAATCCTGAGACAACGGTTCCCTGAAAGCTGAACTGTCAAAAAATCTTGGAGCAGGAGACACGACCAATGCAAAAAATTTCCTATGTGTTGTACCCTGATTCTCTTATCTGCATCATTAGGGATTGCATTCAAGACCAAAAGGAAGTTCTACAGAAAAAAGTCTATGTGGGCACCAGCTTGGTGATTCTGCCTGGTGTACACTCTTCTAGGGTTTCAGAAGGATAACATCAACAATGACAAACAAAAGGAGAGGGGGGGAAAAATTGGACCAAATCCACCTCACAAAATATGTGAGGCTCACAGAGGCATCACCTGACTTTGGGTGTGCAGGAAGAACGAGTGTCTGCAGACAGGACTAGACATCCCAAAACCTAATGCAGGTGTATCCAGCACTTGGTGGTTGGTACCCGGTTGATCAGCTGCCTCAGCTGTGGTGGGAAACTTCCTTGAATATATGGCTTGGAATACCTCCTCCAGATATAGCCTTTCAAGTACTGTACCCTCATACCTAAGCTGGGTAGCAAGATGATGCCAATGCTGAACCCCCAAATATCAGAAGACTGGTGAGGATTAGGAAGAGTATCAGATTATGTTGAAGTCAAGCTCCTGACCAGAAAGAGTTAGTGTGAAGGATCCAGTTTTAGGATGATAATGTGAAGACCCTGGGGTTTGCCATTCTTGGCTGAAGGTCTGGGGACCCCAATGATAGAAGACACTATGCAATCCCATTGGTGGGAGGACCCTCTTCCTCTGTTCCACCCCAGGCTCCCTTGACTAGGTTCAAAATGAATGAGGGAGCAATCAAATATGGAAAAGTCCAGGGGATGGGAATGAGGCTGATGGAAGGGACTTCTGGACTTCTGAAATCGCCTCACCTGTTCGGTCAGGAAGGTGTGCACAGAATTGAAGATTCTGTTCCCCAGTGAGAACGGTGACACAGAGAGACAAGTGTTAAAGACTGCTCTGAGTCTTTTCCTTTACAAAAGCCCAGCCAGTGGCACAGTGGGTGGGATTGTGCTCATGAGTAATTCACAGCCAAATTCTAGACACATGAAGAAGATGCTACCCACCCACTGTCAACTGGCCATGTGTGTTGAGTTTCTGCTACAGATGAGGCAAGGAACCCTGATCATCCACTTAGACTCTGGATCCCAGTTCTTGATTCCAAGACCTTCTTCTTTTTTGGTTTTTTAATGTCTGGTTGGCATAAATGCTTATGAAATAGATCAAAACAAATTGGTTAAGTATTTACATTGAAGCTATTCCTTTGAGCCAGTTAACATGTTCCAGATAACTAAGTTTATTAACCCTGTAGGTTTGTAAATATATATATGTGTTTATACCACTTTCTAATACCAAACAGCTAATATCTGCTTTGAATTAATATAGTATACTAATGTTTAGCCCTCCTTTGCCAAGGTTAATTGTTAATTATTCCAAGGCAAGTTATTTATGTGCTTGAAAGTGGATTTGCTGAGCCTGGGTTCTCCGTGTTATGCGTTAAAAATTTGTAAGAGGCAAGTACACTTGCATAAAGGCAAATTAATTATTTAGGGAGGAAAGACTTAATCAAAGCAGTGGGCCACTACGGTAATTAGATTTCAGGAAAGAAAGCTAACAGCGGCACAATCCATGATTATTTATTGTTCTTCCTTCTCTGCACATATCAGAATTCGATCTCCAGGCCTGAAAATATACCCAGGAAGGCACATACGCCCCACATATACTGGAGGGGACCTGCTGCTCGCTCCTCTGCCCCAGCCCTCTCTATTATCGGGGCTGAAAGACGGAGCAGCAGATCACTGACAGCATTTTAGAGCAAATAATCCACTTGGTCATTCCTCAAGGCTCCAAAACACAGACCTTTGAACAGTGACAGCTGGAAAATCCTTAGGCATCAGATGCAGCTAATAGGGGATTCTCCGCCTGTGTACAGGAGTCTTTGAAAAGCAAACAGCATAGTCCACAGCAGGACATGTGACAAGACATTTATTTTCATCCACTTGCCGTACGGCCGTTGAAAACTAGAAATATCAAATTAGATCACATGTTTTAAAAACAGGTTAAAATCGATTCCTTTCCTTGCGTTTTGGGTTCTGCCCAAACAATGCTCTCAGACCGCGGCCTTTCGCAGCGTGAAGATATATCTCATCATCCGAGGGGAAGCATGGCTAATTGTCAGAGGGGTTCCGTCCTCCCCGGGCAGCGAAATGGGTTTGACTTAGAAGGAAGGGTTGAGCAGGTGCACCCTGCATCGGTGGGCGGAACTGCTTTGTTCCCCTGCTTTCGGGATGCTTAAAATCATCTGTGGACACAGACTCGTCAGATAAAAACAACCCAGTGAGAATTTTGTCAGACAGGGGCTTTCTTGGGCATTTTTGTTTTGTTTTGTCCCTGCCAACCCTCTTTGAGGAGTGAAAATGCAGAAGCCCACGGGACACAGAGCCCTTGTGACTTGGGCTGGAGTGGCTTGCCTTATTTGTCTGACTCCCATCCCAGGGTAATCGGCACCTTTCTTAAAGGAACTCCAGGCCCCTGCCTGCCTTTCTCTCATCATTAATCCTCACAACGTCCCAGAGAAGCAGCGAAGAGACAGCTCTTGGCACCCTCCTTTCCTAGCCGGGGGAGGCTGAGGTTTGGGAAGGTTAAGCGACTTGCCCAAGGTTATTGAGCAAATTAGGAGGGGCCCCCTGGGACCAGAGCTCTGGGTTCTCAGGTTCTGGGGCCGCAGCCAGGAAGCCCCAGCCACAGAAAAGCTCTTCTGTGCTTGGTTTTGTTGACCGACCTATTTGTGCAGCGAATAAGTAAATATTTCAGTTCTGCCCTGTCTTCCCCCTGCCCAGCCGTTCAGAAGCGGTGAGGGGAAAGCAGAGTTCCGAGGAGCAAATAAACTGACTGGCTGGCTGCAGTGGGCTCAATGTCATCTATTGTTTCAGGCCCTGTTGCCCAGAGGTGTCACTCCTACTTCCTATGCTCACACTGAGAACTGGGTTCCTATACCCCATGATGGCCATTTTTAAAGGCCTGGCACAAGAACTGCTTGACTGGTATGGACTTTCTTAATTTAAAAAATTTTTTAAAAAAATTTAAAGAAAATTTATTGTTGTCCTCCTGGGGAAGAATAGAGGTGGTGTGTGGTTTGTGTAATGAATGTTCTGCCCATCCAGGGGCTTTGGCAGGACACACAGGATTAGCATCCAGGCACCCGACTTGGTCACTACTTGCACAGGAGTGAATAGTGTCAAGGTAGAGGAAAGATGGAAACGGCGTCTTAAGGAACACAGATATCTAGGAATAGAAGAATAACACATCCGAAGTTTAAAAAGGTGAACTCATACAGAGCCGCTGCAGGTGGGGGGAAGTGACCTGGCCGGAGGAAAGAGTGAGAGGCACATCAAAGTGTGTGAGGAAAGAAAAGAATCCTATCTCCAGGGCAATCTCTGTCTTCTCGCTTTTGTAGATGCAGGTTTGTAAGTACAATAGAAGCTTTGGTAAAATGCTCACACCTCGGGGGGCTGATATTTTTTTTTTTTATATTATTTTTGAATTGCAAGTGCTCCATCTAGTGGCCCGGTCCTGAAACAACAAACTCCTGGTGTTACTGATGTCATTGTTTGGATGCAAATGACTTAGTTCTAGATTTTTGTTTGTTTGTTTGTTTTGTTTTAATGACTAATGCCTGCATCAGCCGTAGCAAACTTCTGAGAATTTAACTTCCGGCAGGCTCAGTTGGCCATGTCTTCCAAGAACTAGAACTATCTGTACATTGGCAATTTGAATCAAAGCATTTTCCACCGCTGACATCGACTTCCCTGGTTCGTTATTATCTAAAATTTAATTATCTTGACATTTGTTTCTGGGGTAAACAGGAAATTTACTAAAATTTATATTTTAAATTCAACATGTGTTCTACTGTGAAAAATGAAGGAGAGTTGGGTATCTAGTGACCAAACAGAAAGTGCCTGATGCTCTCTTAGTGTAATAGTCCAGAAGACCTTGCTGTGCAGAGAAGAGAGGAGTCCGCCCACCTTCAGGACACAAGGCTGCCCTGTGTGGCAGCCTTGTGGGCTGCATTGGTCTTCAAGTGTGAGAATATCCTTCGTACTGTATTTGAGGAAAATGTCTTCTTAATCATCTAAAGATGGCCCTAGATAACATTGGAACCAGGTCCAGCATCCATTTTCATTCAGTCCCGTTTGGTCTTTAAAACCTCAGAAACTTGCCAATTGTCCTTTATAATCAAAGGGGGCAGGCTTCCAGCTTGTTTTCTGTGCCCAGGCAACCATAGCTAGTTAGAAGTCCCTATAATTATATTTTCTATGCTCTTTAGTTATTCAGTGGCAAGGGATACTGCTTTTTCATTTGGTGGTAATATGAAATTTCCCTTTAAAATACATTTATTTAAATAGAAAAGTGTGTCAATTTGAAGAAAAAGCATTGGCTAAATAATAGTACTATAAGTATCTTATATAATAAAAGCCTAATATACAAAGTGTCTGGTCATCCATTCAACCAATCAAAGTGTAATATGCTAATGATATGCTAAGGCCGTTCAACTGCTTTCCATGATGTGCACTGACCACAAGGGGGCAGACAGTCGACCAGTTGACCAATTGCTATGACATGCACTGACCACCAAGGGACAGACCCTCCAACTTGTAGGTTAGCCTGCTGCTAGGATCTGGCCTATTGGGACTGAGTGAGACAGGCCTTCTCTTGGCCCCTCAACCTAGCGGGCTGGCTGGACCTCACCGTGCACAAATTTGTGCACTGGGCCTCTAGTATGGAAATAGAAGAAATCATGAAGCTGGGCATGGGCTATTAGAAACACATGTGAAGTCAGACTGTGCTCTGGGAACACCTATCCCTGTTATATCATCTGGACCTTTTACCTGCCCTCTGTGACTACGTGGGCATGTCACTTCTTTGACCTCCGTTTTCTTCACTTGAACAATGAGGGCTCGGTTTTAGCTTAGCTCAAAGACACCAATCAAACTAAAGCTTGTTAGAGCAATTTTTAAACTGGAATTATTCTTTCCCTGAATTCAGAAGATAGGAAAGGAGATAAGAAAGGAAACAAAACATCCTAAGAAAATCTTCATGCACAAATGAAGAGGGACACGTGGAAGAACCAAGAGCACAGTGTGGTGGTGAATTACATCTGGCATCATAGTTGTACTTAACCACAAGCCCCAAATTACAGTCATGTTCTCCAAAATTCTAGCTCATGTGTACGTAGGATCCATCAAATCAGAGAACCATCAGGATGTATAATTTCTTATTATGGGGTATCAGGAAAAGGCCAATACCTGCCCCTTAAAGCCATTCAATGGGCTTTCCATGGGATATAATGCACCTCTCACCGCCCCTTCTGATTGACTTTTCTCAGCATAGAAGGAAAACTTGCTGAGGAGTTCCAGGTGCAAGGGGACCAGCTAAGTATTGGTCCATGGGTTTGAGACCTTCATAGCAGAAAAGCATGATGTGTGAACAGGGCAATGTCTAGTGCAGGTTCAGGAGGGCTCCATCTTCTCCTTTTACTGAGCTGCCAGGCTTAATTGAGCCCTGGGGGTCGGCCCTGTGCTCGTGTCAGTCCTGACATCAGCCCTGCAATATTAACATATTGTCCATTCACACCCATCAGCATGGTAACTAGTCTTGGAGAATTGGAGCCACTCAGTTATGTGCTGACCTAACTCACAGAGCGACACAGGGAGGGCTGCCCCATTCCATAAAAAGAAGAGAGGATTCCCTTCTTTTCTTCCCGTCTCCCTCTGGAATTTACATGATGCTGCCTTCTGCAAGGCCAGATGGGCCTCCTCAGATGTTTTATGGGAAATACAAAAACAAGCCAGCAGCTGAGAAGAATCGCCAATTGCAAGATATTCTTGCACCCCCATGATATGATGCCCAATGTGCTAGAGCGGATACCATGTACCAGGAACAGATAAGGTAGGGAAGGGCAGAGGAAGGGGAATAGCACCTATGCCTGCCCTTGAGACCTATTAGGGAAGCTGCAAAATGGATACAATTTAGAGGGTAAAGTGTGAAGTCACTTCTTTGCATCTCAGTGTTTTTAATCCCAATTTGTAAAATGGGGATAATTAGACACTTGATTTGTTGGGTAGTTTAGAGGATTAGACAGAAAAACTCATACACTTAACACATGACCTGGTAGCATATAATATAAAAGGGTAATATACAAATTGAACTACTGAATGACCAGTCACTATGACATGCACTGACCTCCAGGGGGCAGATGTTCAACACAGGAGCTGCTCCCTGGTGGTCAGTGTCTCCACAGAGAGTGGGCCTAAGCTGTCAGTTGGATATCCCCCAAGGGCTCTTGGACTGTGAGAGGGTGCAGGCTGGGCTGAGGGACCCTCCCTACCCCCCAGTGTAGGAATTTCATGTACTGGACCTCTAATGTAATAATAATAAACATTATACACCAACAGCATTCTCATCGCCACCACTTAGAAAATGAAAATGTTAAGACTCTGGAAGATGTTTGGGTTGAGCTTTGAGGATTTGGGAAAACAGAGATTTCTGAGGAGAGCAGAGTGGCATTCTACTAATAGGTGAGGGAGCTAATCTGAAAAATAGTTGGGAGGTGAGAAAGCTCCAAAGAGAAAAGGCAGCTTTAGCCAGTTTTGCACAATGGATAGAGTGTCAGCCTTCAGACTGAAGGGTCCCAGGTTCAATTCTGGTCATGGGCACATACCTCTATTGCAAGCTCAGTCCCCAGCCTTGCATGCAGGGGGCAACCAATTGATGTGTCTCTCTCACAACAATGTTTCTCTCTCTCTCTCTCTCTCTCTCTCTCTCTCTCTCTCTCTCTCTCTCTCTGTGTGTGTGTGTGTGTGTGTGTGTCATTCCTCTTCCCTTCCACTCTCTAAAAATCAATAGAAAAATATCCTCAAGGGAGGAGAGAGAGAGAGAGAGAGAGAGAGAGAGAGAGAGAGAGAGAGAGAGAGAGAGAGAGAGAGAAGAGAGGATAATTTTAGGGAACTCTAAGAAATATGGTTTGGCAGGAGGACAGGTCTGTAAAAAGAGTGGTGTGCCAGGGGGATGGAGGGCCTAAAATTCTGAGGCAAGAGTTTGTTTGAATTAATAAGCAATGGAGACCCACCACTGAAATCTTTTGACTGGGGTAAGATAAAGTTGGCCTTTGTATAAAAGAGGACAGAGAAAGGAAAATTAATAAAACCAGTCAGGTGGCCATTACAGCATACAAATAACAGGTAAGCTCATTGATCTGCTATGTCCTGAACAAGGTGACTTGGGAATGTAGACGCCTTTACTACCTGTTCTTTGTCCTCTGAAGTGTGGCTTCTCTCCAACGGAGCAATGGGACCCAATCATCAGAAGCTGAACTCACGTACCCAGCCCAATGCTCCACAAAGGAAGAAGTTAACAGAAATCCAAGTCGATTCACTCTAAGATTGTGGCTCCAAGTCCTTATTAGAGCAAAGTTTAGATAAGGTTTGTAGAGCACCATGGACCTTTCTCCATGCAGTGAGGATCTCAGTATAAATACAGGTCGTGGTCTGAGGACAACCCACCTCAGGAGATCCCATTTCCTGCCTTGGCTGAGTTATGATGAATAAATGTGGTCTAAGACATGGCTAGTTGGACAAGTCACAAGGGAATGGAGAAGGCCTTTAGGAGAGGCTAGACCTAGGCAGGTCTTCTTTGCCAGTTGCCCAGCCATCCTCTCCCCTGCAAAGTTTACTGATCTCCCCCAGCCACAATATGGCTATGCGGGTAGAGCATGAATCTTTTGAGATGACCCATTATAATACTTGGGTAGATGGTTGAATAATTCTTTGGTTCATGATGGGTAGGAAAAACCTAAAGCGAAAAATATCCATCTTCACAACTATGTATTGATTGGTTTTCACTTGGAAAAAAGTATCAGTTCTCCCATTTAGAATGTTGGGATTCTAGATCTTTAAGAAAATGACAGTCAGTGATTATCTTAAACCCATCCTCACCCTCTTGTCCATATAATCGAATAAAAGAACTGCGAGGCCACCTGGTGTAGACATGGACAGGCCACTGGATGCAGAGCTGGGAGTAAATACTTGGGCTTCTGAGCTCTGCGGATCCCATCGGGGGGTGGGGGGAGGAGATTGGTCACTCCCCTTTCTAGTTCTCATCTTGTCATCTGCACAATGATGGAGTTTTACATTCTAAAACTTGGTTCCAGTCTTAGAAAAAAGCAAGTGCCAGGAATAGCCTTACGGTCAATTTTAGTTCTATCCCTAGACCTTTTCCCTCATTGATAACTCAGGAGAACTTGAAGTGATGCTGATGTGGTGAATGTCCTACAATCCTTCTCACTGACTTTGCAGTAGCCCCTCAGCTTCCTGTCCATGCTATACAGGAAATGCTCTGAGCCCTCCACAGGCCTAGATGACATCTGGGGCAACAGACTCCTCAGCTGCATTGGTTCTCCTGGCAGCACCAGAGTGGAAGAAGTATGGGTCCCCGGCTTGTCATAGGCAGCAGGGGAGCTATGCCAGCCTGTCCATGAGCAGCCTGGGCCTGGACAGAAGTATAGGCTCCTATTACACATCTTCAGGGTCTTGATCAGCTTCTGCAAACAAGCCTGCTTTCTGAGTACCAGACCTGAGAAGGTGCCAGGAAGATTGAGAGAGCTTCCTTTCATTTTCCTTTTTCTCTGGAGGCCTCCTTATGGAGCAAGACGCTGTCACCAGCTTACCTGGATTACTCACTAGAAGAAAAACATCCTTCCTGTGCATAAATATGTTACCTGCCTTGTCAAAGCCAACATCTTTGGTTTCTTAATCCTATAACTTTGAGTCAGGGTGTGTCCTTCAAGCCAACCTCATATTGGATTTCAAGTCCAATACAGCTTCTTCTGTGGTTTATGGAGGTCTCAGACGGGAGAGTAAGAGAGGGGCATGGGGGTTATTCACTTCAACTTCTAGAAGGAACTTTGTTGCTACCCTCTTGAGAATATCACTACTGTTTTTACATTTGGGGCCTTAATCAGATGCCCTGGTATCTTTCTCTTATTGCTTGTCTCCTTGTCATCCTTTATTGAGGCTGCCATTGCATTAGATAATTACATTCACCCTCTCCGGCTCCCCCTTCACAAACTTTCTTGGAAGGCTGAGCTCATGACTCATCCTTCTCTGATATAAAGTGACTCTCTGAATTCATCAGGACCTGACATGGGCTGCCCCTGTCCTCATTAGACACTGCATCCTTGACTGGTTGGTTCATTTCAGGATTTGTTTTAGGGTCATATAAATTGTTGCAAATTTTTTTTGACATCAGGCTCTCTGAGCCCATTGGTCTATCCAGGATCTAGGAATAATCTCTAATATACAATACAGTCAGTCCTTGCAAATCCCTAGGTGAATAGCATTTGCCTGGGAATGAGCCACAAAAAGAGTTGCTGTTCCCACCTCCTGTCATAGGGCCAGGCTGCCAGGAGGCTGCTGCCCCCACTCCATTCCTTTTCCTTTTTGGGAAATATCTGTCCCTGTTCTCTTAGCAGAAGCCACCGCTATTGGAAATGTCCTCATCTCTCCCTTTGTCTTCCATGGAAAGCCACAAAATTCTAAAGGTTAAGTTGAGACCCCCAAGGCCCACCATGACCACCTCCTCCTTAGATGCCAGCTCTGTGATTTCCCCAGCCCTTCTCATTCCCCAGGTTCCCTGACTGGCATCTCCAATGTTCTTGCCTCTGCCACCACAGCCCAACCCTTCCCACACTGGGGCCTCCACCACACAGGCCTCCAGGCCTACCTGCAGGAGCCACGTACCCGGCGTGGCCCTTCCACCTCAGTCCTGCCTTGCAAGAATCTCTGGATGAGTGTGCCTTATGGGATGGCAAAGTCTTATTTTTAGAGACCATGTAAGGATCCAGTTGGCCCTGGACTCCAAGTTCAAATCCAGGGTGTGTTCTCTCTGAAACAATGTTTTCAAATGGAATATATGTTGTTTATTAACACGAGGAATATAGTTCAGCTATATTATAATATCTATGGAACTGTCTAGTCGGTAGTCCATTAGTGGGCTGAAAGCTGTCTGTAATCCAGTTTTGTACATGTGACCTCCATTTCTATTGACTGAGCCAAGCCTCTGTCTTGTGCTTGCTGTAAACAACACCGACAGGGAGATGGGGTCAGCCATGGCCATGTTACCGACAGCCATGCACTGCAGAGGATCCTGGGACTTGGTACCAGACATCC
Organism: Pipistrellus kuhlii; assembly: GCF_014108245.1. Taxonomy (NCBI): domain Eukaryota; kingdom Metazoa; phylum Chordata; class Mammalia; order Chiroptera; family Vespertilionidae; genus Pipistrellus; species Pipistrellus kuhlii. The sequence goes on along the minus strand of NW_023425515.1, from coordinate 17,578,535 downwards.
AGGTTCAACTGCTAATTGGTCCACTTTGGTCATTCCTTCCCTCTGGGAGACAATCTTCACAATCATCGTGTCACTTCATTTTCCTCAAGTGTCAAATGAGAATGCTTGTGAAAATGAAGTGGCACAATCATTGTGAAGATTGTAAGAGTAGATATTCAAGAAGTGTTAGTTGAATATGAATTCTAAAAATAATTAAGTGATGCCATGAGCTCTAAGGGCTATTTATAGGTCATGTAATTCTAATAATTACTCTCTGTTTCCAAAACCAATCTTTCCCCCCCTCGAAGCCACCCTCTCTATCTCTAGACACTTCTAGGTGCTCCTTGCATAACTGGGAGCAATGTTCCTGCTGCCTCAAACCCTTGGCTAGTGCTCTGGGCACCAGAGTGGCCTCTCCCACACCCACTCAATCACTCAGGGAGGAGACATAGGGACCGTTGCCAGTTTTAGCAAATACAAATATAGGACATCCCCAGTTAAATCTAATTCCATATGAACAACAAATAATGGCGTGGGACATTCTTATAATTAAAAATGGCTCGCTGTTCATCTGAAATGCAGAATTAACCAGGAGCCACGCATTTCCTGTCAGTTGTAGGCATTCAGCGCATCTGCACCAGAGGTCCTCAGAACAGGGTCATCGGAGCCACGGGATGATAAAACAGTCTCCAACCCTGAGCAGATGCAGGGTTACTCACAGATGCTTTGGGGGCCTCACCAGTATCTCCTCTATTATTCATTTCCCCACTAGGACATGCCAACTCCCAAGGGCTGCCTCTCAGCACGGATTCCCTCTTGGTCTCGCCAGCCCTCCAGCTGACTTCAGAAAAGACAGATCTGAGATCTGTGGGCTTTCAACTGTCCTACAAGACTGAGAAGAGTGATATCTGGTCTCAAATCTTGCTGTGCCTCTACTTACCTGTGTGATTCTGCCTACCCTGGGCCTTAGTCTCCCCATCTGTAAGATGAGACTGATGATGCCTCACCAGGCTGCTGAGCGGATTACATGAAGTGATGTGTATTATGGGCCTAGCACCGAGTATGGCAGCTAGCAAAGTGCCCCACAAACACTAACTCCCTTTCCCGATTACACTGCACCTATAAAACCAAGAGGACAAGAACGCGCACCCTGGCCTAAAACTATCAGGAGCTTTTACAACCCTTGTCGCTCACTGGGGCTGCAAGTCAAGCAGAAACCCTGTTAATTGATTCAGCAGCCTTGACCTGCGATGCTCTTCCTCCCCGCTTGCCTTTTCTTGGTTATCAAGAAGGTTCTGCAAAGATTGCCATCAGCAAGGCCGTCCAACCTTGTTCTTGAGTAGATCACACCAGTAATTTGCTGTGATGGATAGCGTGCCTCAGACTGCCTGCGTAATTGTGGTGAGCGGGCGGGGAGCTGCAGCCGCCGAGCTGAGGAAATTCAGACTTGCAGGGAACAGAGCTCTGTCCCAGCCACAGTCATTCCAAAATTAGACCTTTCCTCCGCTCCATCATTACACGGGTAAGCAGTCAGAACACTTCCTGAAGGCGAACCGCATATCAGAAGTGATTTATAGAAACATCCACATGTGTGTGGATGGGTGGCAGAGGGAGGGAGGGAGGGTGCCTCGGAGTTGGCCCCAGACTCACCGCTCTGACATCTCTGCTGCACCAGCGGCCGCCTCAGCCACAGCTCCAGCAATGTGTGGACTGTTCAGGGATGGGGAAGGGCAACAAGCTACTGGGGAAAATAAATGTGAGGTGCTTTTCATTCACAGGCTCGCCAGACCATAAAGCCTTCTCTTCTTGCATGTTAACAACTCAAATGCCCTGGTCCTGCCCTAATGGTACGATTCAGTGGGGCTAGCTTGAGGCCTGGGCATCATCCCAGCTCCCTCGGTAATTGGTTCTCAAACTATGTTCTGGGGAGCTTTTAAGTCCCAGGATGCCCAGGCCTCATCCAAGACCAGTGAAATCAGAGCCACTGGATATAGGACTCAGGCGGGGGCGCTTTTAAACTGCTCCAGTTGATGCTGATGTACGGTCAAGTTTGAGACCCATGCCTACACAATTTGTAAACCAGGCAAGTTGGGCAATATCGGTTCAGGTCAAAAGCCTAATGTGATGCACCAAGGGCCTTATTTATTTGTCTTTAGCAAATTGGAATTCAGAGCCTTGGTGTAGGCAGATAAAAATCATGTTGTGGGTTGGTATATGTTCTCTAAAGTTGTTCTGAAACCTGACTGATCATTAGAATCACCTAATTTATGTATTTTTCTAATACAACTAGAGGCCTGATACACGAAATTTGTGCACTGTGGGGTGGGGGGTGTCCCTCAGCCCCTTTAACCTGGGACCCCTCAGGGGATTCCGATTGCCGGTTTAGGCCTGATCCCATAAACCTGCAGTCAGACATCCCTCTCATAATCCAGGACTGCTGGCTCCCAGCTGTTCACCTGCCTACCTGCCTGATTGCCCCTAACCGCTTCTGCCTGCCAGACTGATCACCCCTAACCACCCCCCTGCCAACCTGATTGACAACTAAATGCTCCCCTATTGACCTGATTGCCCCCAACAGCCCTCCTTTGCAGGTCTGGTTTCTCCCAACTGCCCTCCCCTGCTGGCCCAGTCACCCCAACTGCCCTCTCCTGCCGGCCATCTTGTGGCAGCCATCTTGTGACCACATGGGGGTGGCCATTTTGTGGGAGGGTGTGATGGTCAATTTGTATATAACCTCTTTATTATATATAATTCTCAGACTTCAACTCAAATTCACTGAACTGTATCTACCCGTATTTTCCAGCAACTCCCTAATTTTACAGTTAAAACATAGGGTTAGGCCTATATTCGCTGTATAAGACTACCCTCCACTTCAAAGAAAAGACTTACTTTGCCGTCAAGATCTGCAGGTAATTTTTGTGCAATTTTGGTCTTTTGCCCCTGATTTTCGGTTGACTTTTTTTCGTTTCAAAAGTCGTCTTATACACCGGAAAATACGGTATATAATTTTCTAAGGTCCTTTAAAGGTCATCTGGATCTGGGGACCAGAGACTTCAGAGAATTTTTAAAAGGTTGAGTATTTTTTTTATTTATTTACTAGAGGTCCGATGCATAAAATTCATGCAAAAGCAGGCCTTCCTTTCCCCAGCTGCAGGCACCGGCTTCCCTCTGGCACCCGGGACTTGGGCTTCCCTTACAGCCTGGCTTCATACAGATGGTTGTCTGGTCTAATTAGCATATTATGCTTTTATTATTAGAGATAATTATGTAGAAGGCATGTGGGTTTGAGCTCTGATACAAGGAAATATATTGATAACTGACACTTGTAGACATTGTTATTTCTTTTAAGTTTTTTATTTAAAAAAAAAGACATTTGTTTGATAAGTGGAAATTATAAAATAGACACCATGCTCTAAATTTTCAATCTGATATTTCCTTAACTCTTGAGCCATCAGATAGGAGATGAGGTAAGATAAGCACTCAAGTTGATTTTTCCTTCTTGATGCCACTTCTAAACAAGAAAAAGTTCAAATCTCTCTTCCTTTCTCCATCACTAGGGGGCCAGGGTGTGTGTGTCACTGAATCAGAGAGGTCCTAGGAGCGATCTCCTGGGTCAGTCTCAGGCCAGCTGTTTCCTGTGGGGACTCCACCTGGTGACAGCGTGTGGAATAACTTCTAATTAGGAAAGCCAGGGTCCAGGAAGGGCTCTGAGTGGCTTCTTTCAGTGGTCTGGGAGTGCTAGGCTTGAGTTTATCTCAGTCAGGGCTTCTCTGAGCCACACATTTCTCAGCCAGCAACTCTCTTGAATTTTATTTTCAATCCTGTCAAGGGCAGATTAAATGGCTACATCACTGGGAAAATGCAGAAGGCTTTGAAACAGATGGTTGGCTGTGCAGGCTCAGTGACTTGCCAGGCACGGGATGGTGTTGCCATATGAATGCAAATCCCATCGTGGCTGGGTTTTTATTCCTGCAGCCTATGGATGACAGCGGCTCCCTGGTCCCCCTGGCAGTGGGGCCTGCAGCAGTTACCTGCCATTATCCGCCTCCCATCAGGGCTCAGCCACTTGCCTCTCTGGATTTTCCGGGTTCTTTTCTCTGAAAGGGAGTGTTATTCTAGACTAATTTCCTGGTGGTGTAAATGATTTAGCAGGGCTGATGAATATCAATAGAGCTGCAGATGGGTTTTAGGCTCCTAATGAATGTAATAGTCACCAGTGCCAAAATTTTTTCCCACTTGTATTTAGGATGAAAATAAGCTTGAGTGGTATCCACAAAGGTTACCTCTTTAATTATCCATCACGAATTTTAGTCAGTAGTCAGGTGTCAGCAGATTATGGCACGGTGGAGAGGCTGTGTCCACGGCCACGTGCTGAGTGTGCAGGAGCCAGGGAGCCCTGGGTTCGAATCCCAGCTCTGCCACTAACGAGCTGTGATTTTGAACAGGTTAGTTAATTTCTCAAAGGTTGATTGTAAAAAAAGCAGAGAATAATACTTGGCCTCGGGCATTTTTAAGATAATGAGCATGAGGAAATGTAGTGTTTCTGGCATTTGTAATGTAACAAATAATTATTAAGGATCTGCTGTGTAGAAAGGGCAGCACTGGGTGCTGGGGATTCAGAGGGTCTTGGGAACTAGCTGAAGGAAACACTTGGTCAGCAGTCTGCCAAGCAGGGGACAGAGAGAGCCTCCCTGGGCTCAGGCAATAATACGGGGTGCGTTGTCTATGGAGAATTCAAAAACAATAACAAGGCTGACTAAAAGTTGATCTACTTTCTATTATCCACCTGTGCCAATACTTCTAAACAATACTGGTGATAAAATACTCTTTCCCCTGTAGAGGAAAATGGGGCCACATCCTAACCCTGCCAAGCCCAGGGGAGGCCTGCATGGTGGGGTTACAAACTCAGACAGCTACAGTAACCATATAGGATGGCCTGACATTAAAAATTCCTAACTAAATGTGAATCACTCACGGCGAGTAGCCATGCCCTAGGTCTGTGCATCCTTGACAAAGATAATTTTTTTTGCCTTCACTGAGCCTGTCTATGGTCTTTGTGCACCTAAAATAACCCACATCTGGATCGTCCCTTTTATCCAAGGGACAACCTCCCAATGGAACAGGAACCCCTCGCTGTTATGTTGTTGCCCAAATACCATCTCTATGTGCTGAGCATGTTAATTGTTAGCATGTGAAAGAAGTATGTGTCCCTCCATTTTACTCTTTACTCAGTCTCAGAGATTTCCCCCGCTTTGCTTTCTTCCATCCCCCTAATCTACCATCAAAGGATTTCATATAACCCCCTTATGCACCCTCCTTTCATTCTAATAAAACTGCAAAAACGCCACTCTCTGAAGCATTTTCTCAATCTGTTGAGATTTTACTTCCTGGCAATTGTCAGTTTGGATCAAATGAACTTATAGAAATTCTCTATAGGATTGGATATTTGTTACAATTGACATCCCCCAAAATCTCTTATTGGTCTAAATTCTAGAGAACTATTGTAGTTGCCGTTGTGTTTTAACACTACATATGTAAGCTGCATAGTATTTTATTTTGGAATTTATTTACCCTCAAGCTAATATTGAGTTCTGTGTGAAAGTTAACTAATTATGCTATGGGCCTACCCCTCACGCCCCAATATCTATGGACTCAACCACAGAAGTTTGTTCTAGAAAAAGTTTGCAAACATTTGAAAGGGTTGGAGCCATTGGTTCTGGTGCAGGTTTTGCTTCCAGACCAAGTGGTATTACCTCTTACTGCATTTAAATAGTAGTTTGATAATATACAATAACCTCTCAGTGATTATAAAAACAAAGAAGCAATGATGCTGAATTCTATTAATCCTGTCATTTCTGTGTAACCTCTTGGAGGTTTTGTATCTCAAATTTAAAATAAGAAAACTGTGAACTGAGAGGTATAATATTTGGGTTTGACAGTGGATGTCTTAATTCATTCAGGAAAAGTTTTACTGAATTTGCATATCTTTAAAGCTGCATTTGGCTCTTCCTTTCAAATTGTTAATTATTTGTTTTTATACTAAAGAAAAAAATAGATAATGATTATCACTGATTATTCTGTAACTAGAGGCCCAGTGCATAAAATTTGTACACAGGTAGGGTCCCTAGCAGCTGTTGTCTGCTGTCTGGAGCCTCCTTTCTCCTGGATGCCTGCTGCTGCCCCCTACTGGGGTATCCCTTCGCATCTGCCTTGGCCTGGCACCGCCCACTCACCTGCTCCATCATCCCGTTTCAGTCCTGCTATCATCAGGGCCCATGGGGGCCACAGCCTCCACTGCCACCCACTGCCAGTACTGCATTGCCAATGCCCACCATGTTCCGTGCTGCCCCCTGCTGGTCAGTGCACATCTAACTCCTGGTTGGTTGAACTCCTGCCTGTGGAGACAATTTGCATATTAGCCTTTTATTGAATAGGATAATTACTAGAAATAATTGTATCATATAGAGTAGGGCATGTTAAAATATGATCCACTCCAGATGTCAAGTGTGTCACTATAATGAATTACACAGTATGCTTTTAAAATTGCAATTGATATAAATGGTGGCCCCTCCTCTTCTCTCATGGCACTCCTCTAAGATAGAAGTTCATAATGTAAGAGTTCAGTTCCATGGTCTTTCTGAATGATTATCTGATTCTGTGGCTTTAAACAATAGTAGTAACTGCTCTTATGGGACCTTTCATATATGTCAGACCTGAAGCTGGCATTTCACAGATATTATTTAGTACTCTCAACAGTACAGTGAGATTGGTATTATTATTCCACTTTAATCGATGAAGAAAATGAGGCTTGGAGAATTTTGCTCCAAGTCACACAGTTAGTGAGTGACAGAGCAGGGGCTGACACTGTGCATTTATTACCTGGTTCAAAAGCTTATTCTCTTAACCAACATGCCATCCAAAGATGAGGACACTGATGCTGACATTCAATTCCTGACTAGATTACAGGAGAGGCTTAAGGCCAGTGAGATTCTAGACTTTGCTTGTCTAAACATTCTTGTAGTTAATTAGATAAGACACTGACGCTCCCAAATCAAATCAGTCTCAGAGCTAAAATGCAGCGAAGGAATGAAGCTATAGCCCTAAGAAATTATTGCACCAATAACCCACAGTTACTCCTTGACCAGAAATCAGATCTCTGTCCACCTACACCATGCTACCCCAAACCTAAATTATACACAATAAGCAGATTTTCCCTTTCCAATTCTCCCACTCTCTTACTTCCGTGGATTTTGGCTTGGAAAGGGGAGATCCTGGTTATATGATGCTTTAGGCTGGAGGCAGCAGGCTGATAATTATCACTGATAGAGGAGAGAAGTGTGTGGAACAGAGTTAGTGCAGGTGCCTTGACTGTGATGACTTTGAATATCTACTATGTTCCTTGGCCTATAATATTCTACTTCCCAGACATATTGATGGTGACAACCTGTTTAGACCTAGATAAAGCCTCACCTTTCATTATAGAACCATGGGAGAGGTTTATGTAGGACAATGCTATTCAGAAACCCCTCCCACTATGCTCTTTCTTTTCCTCTTGAGTTATTCTGTCCTAAAAGTGTAACTGGATAAACAATGGGTTCATGCTGCCTGTCACTACTCAAGCCAATTAAAGCAGAGATAGAGTTGAATCATATATGAGCATTTATTCCAATACTAGAGGCCTGGTGCATGAAATTTATGCAAAGGGGTGTATGTGTGTCCCTCAGCCCAGCCTGCACCCTGTCCAATCTGGGACCCCTTGAGGGATGTGCTGGTGGGATCATGCCTAAATAGGCAGTCGGGCATCCCTCTCACAATCCAGGACTGCTGACTCCAAACCACTTGCCTACCTGCCTAATATCCCCCAATCACTCCCCTGCCAGCCTGATCAACACCTAACTGCCCTCCCCTGCCAATCTGGTCACCCCTAACTGCCCTCCCCTGCCAGCCTGGTCACCCCTAACTGCCCTCCCCTGCAGGCCGGGTCACCCTCAACTGCCTTCCCCTGCCAGCCATCTTGTGTGTGTTGGGGTGATGGTCAATTTGCATATTACTCTTTTATTAGATAGGATTGCCAGCAGTATTGGAGAGGAGCAGGTTATCCACAAAAATCTGCTCTATAGCCAACCATAAGCCAGCTGTTTATATAGGTAGAAGTACAAAGGAGAAGTAGGCCAAAGGGTAGTTTACAGAGATGCACAAAAGGATTTAATAATATGCAAGTGCTGAGATTACCTGGGGAAACAGCCAAAGGGAATGCCAAAATTAACAAGTAAGCAGGCTAGAGGTTTGCAAAGGCCTGTAGGTATGCAAAAAGGGCTAGGGATCTTCACAGGGCTGAAGATTCTGGTTTCTGTAACAAATCTTTGTTAATCTTTCCATGATAAGAGGCAGCTCCAAATGGGGAGGAAGGGCTGCATCTCTAGGTTAGCTCCAGCCAGGGTAGAATGTGCCTTCTTTAATCTGAATAAAACAATCATGGTTAACAGAGCATGATTAATATTTCATACAATACTACTGGTTCCCCAACTATTTTTTGAAAACAATGGGTAAAAACCTCCAGCAGAACACTAATGCCAGGAGATGCTGTAATAATCGATGAATACCTTGAATGATGCTCTGTAATGACTTATAGACCAAATCATCAAGTCCTCTTTTTCTGCCCCCTTTCAAAAAATTTTGTAACTTTATAATAACTCAGTTCATCTGTCTGGCTTTAGAGAATTTGCATTATTTGCCCACAAGTTTCTCCATGTAGAAAATGTAAGCCCCTGGTTGAATCACTGTAGCAGTATAATGCATATGATTGTTACTCAGTGCAGGTTCCCAGGCTTCATTCTATTGAATAGATGTTCTGATCCAATAGACCTGGGTCCTTCAATCTGCATTTTCTATGAAGGTTTGTTGTAGTTATTCTATAGATCCCACTTTAAAATGTTAAGAAGCAATGACATATGCTCTTCAATTCTTCCCTGATCCTTGTGAATAGCAAGCCCTTGGTAAGTTATCTGCTGATTGAAAATTAAGGCACTTTTATTCTTCTCCTGCTGATATACACTATTTGGAAACTTTTGTGACTACTTTAGGCTTAGCTCATTTTAATGACGACTGCTATTGATTCTTAATGGTATCATCCTCAGACATTGTTCATACTTTTGTGTGTGTGTGTGTGTGTGTGTGTGTGTGTGTGTGTGTGATTTTAAAAATATATTTTATTGATTTTTTTTTACAGAGAAGAAGGGAGAGGGATAGAGAGTTAGAAACATCGATGAGAGAGAGAAACGGATCAGCTGCCTCCTGCACACACACTCTGCGGATGTGCCTGCAACCAAGGTACATGACCTTGGCTGGAATCAAACCTGGGACCCTTCCGTCTCCAGGCTGACACTCTATCCACTGAGCCTAACCGGTTAGGGCTCATGAGGTTTTTTTAAGAGTCCAAAAGTTGTGTATAAAAGGAGAAGTTGCTTTATCAGCAATCTGGTTTTGAAAAAACATCAGCAACATTTCATAACATTTCACATTAGCTGTCAGGAAATAGGTTGAAAGGCAAACTAAGAAATAATAACCCATTTGTAGGTATTTATAGCAACAACAAAAAAGGTAGAGTTTAAAAGAAAACATTGGGGTTGCCTTTCCTGATAATATAGAGATCTCTTAATAGTTACACTGTCAAAAAAAAAAAAGTTAATTAGAAAGATTCATAGAACCTAAATTCCAAGGAAACCCAATAGTCATTTTTGCAATAATGAGACCTCCCAAGCATAATATTGGTGGCAGAAATTGAAATGTGATAGAGCCTAAGAAATCTAGGATATCCTCTTAAAATATAAAATAAAATCCCAGGGTTTTTCTGCCAGCTTTTGTGACAATCATTATTTTCACACTTACACCAAAGTTTTAAAAGATGAGGAAAACAATAGGATGCATATGTTTCTCTAACATCTGTCAAGTGTTTGAGACAAAAAAAAAAAAAATAACAGAGGACTTGATGATTAGTTCTACAAGTCATTACAGGGCATCATCCAAGGTATTTACCAATTATTATAGCATCTCCTGGCATTAGTGTTCTGCTGGAGGTTTTTCCTATTGTTTTCAAAAAAGCCATTTGGAAATCCATTTTCAATATATGACTTCATAGTCAAATTATTATACAGCTCTCAACTGAGCCAATGGAAGTTTGGTGAGCAAACGCAAACTTATCTCCATTTTTACAAATATATAATCTAAAAGCCAAGTTCTAATTTCAAAATAAGGATCGTTTAAAATTTTAAACAGTGCCTTCCTTACCATGGTCTTCCATGTCTTGTCTACAGTTCTGTGAACTTTGCACCTAAATTCATTAGAGGTGGTGCTGTCCCTTAAATGTCAGAGGACTGTGTGCTGGTCATCTCCTAGACACTGCCTCCGTTTGTTTTGCCCAGTCTGATGAGGATTTATCACATGTTTTGAAAAGAAACCCTCTAACTCCTCTAACTCAAACTCTAATCCCAAGGTAAAAGAGCAGAAAATAAATTGCACTTAAAATCCCCTTGATATTAGAGAATATTCTGTAGAGACACTGGTTTCAAAATAGTGGCTAGTGAACATCCAAAATTTCAACAGATTTTTCTTTTTTTCTAAACAAACCACAGGGGAATAAATGTAGAAGAAAAATAAATTTCAGGCTGTAATCACTGTGGTCCTAAATTTCTCTAGATCAGATCTATAGAGTGGGGGGAAAAGCATTAAACTTTTTATTTTTTTCCCTCCAAAAATAATGATGGGTGTGAAAATCTTTGTCACCTATGCTTTTAAGAAAAAAGTTAAATGGAACATTAAAATAAAAGGCAGCTTTATCTTATGTTTACACTTAGTGATGACTTGTTATTCAATTTACTTGAATTTACAAACAAAACAACCCTGTGACCATTCATTCATCTAGTCAATGAATTGTTTCTACTCTAGATGACCCAAAATTAAGTGATTGCAAAAGATGGGTGCTTTTTAAAAATTCAGGTTTTAAAACTGGGTCACAGATAGATGAGATATTATTGTCTTCTTATGAGCAGTTTAAACCAAACTTGCTTTTTTCTGGTGTTTTTAATAAGAACAGTGCTATAAGCTTTGCTCAGGCACACCTGAAGACTCTACCTGTCTGAAAAGATCCCGGACCTGGCCTGATAGCAGTCTTTGCAGCTGAGATTCAGGTGTTTGTTTCAGGCCTTCCACGGGGCCTGCATGACCTCATTTAACTTCATGCAGCCTCATTGAGGACCTCCAATGTGTCAAGCAAAGTTCTACATGTTTTGTATCCACCACACTGCTGGAAAATGGTAGTTCTTAAAAAAACAAAACAAAACAAACAAACAACAAAAAAAAACACTCTATACATTTTAGCATAGAATATTCCAGAAGTCTTAATTGCTTCTATACACACTACTTGACTCAACCAATATAGAAATCATAGTTATATTGTGGTTACATACCATTCATACATCAACTTAATAAGATTGCAAGTATCAAGGATCAAGGTAAATCTTTGAAGTGATTTATAAAAATTAAAAAATATATATATCCTTTTAGAAATATTCATTGTAACATGGTATAAGCACACAGACTACACAGACATGCTAATTTCATGTATCAGAAGAAATATGAGTCACATTAAGGGCACAGGTCACCCAGAAGGGACAATGTAATCTTCCCGGTGATAGAGACTTTGAATAACTGAGGTAGGAACATCCTGGGAAAGGGAACATTGATAATGAAGTATCACCCAATGGTTTACATTTCAATTTCAGGGAATGCTGGTTCCATATCAATACAGAATACCAGCTTGCAAGGGCTTGTAAAATTTGATGAATTAAATTTGCTGAATTCTGAAAGATCGCATCCTTTTGTGACCTCTCTGGCACCTGTACCTCTATCCACTTAAAACATGTACTTGGGGCAATCAGCACGAATTTGGATAATACAAAATAACCCTGCACACATTTAAGGTATTAATGGTAGCTACCATATTGTAATGGGAACATTTTGATCATTTAAAAGTAAACTAAATAACAAGATATAATGAATTATAATCACATATGATAATTATCAACCAAAAAATTTTAGTCATGAATAAAAATGTGCATAGATGTAGTATATTACAACATTTGAAAGTTACCCCCAAATTGTGATTACCTTTTATGTTAAAAACAAAACAAAACAAATAGCCCAGCCAGCGTGGCTCAGTGGATGAACATAGACCTATGAACCAGAAGGTCAGGGCACATGCTTGGATTATGGGCTCATTCCCCAGTATGGTGTGTGCAGGAGGCAGCTGATCAATGATTATCTCTCCTCATTGATGTTTCTATCTCTCTCTCCCTCTCAATTCCTCTCTGAAATCAATAAAAATAAAATAAAACCCTCAAACAAAAACTAAAGATTATAGAGCTCAACTTCTTAGTCGTAAAATTTTATAGTTAGAGAAGGCATTTTAATTCATCAGTGTTAATTTAGTTTTTAAATTTTATTAAGCAAAAAAGCAGTGCACACATACAGGACCACATATGCACCCCCCCCTCAAGTAAAACAAAAACAAAAACATTAGCTGTAGTACAATGAAAAGAAAAATGGTTAGAGTTATTGGTATTCTTCCCATACTTTTAAACATTTGAAAATATGAAGAACACATGTTCTAACCTGTCAATTCAGATTTCAGCAATGACGTGGTATGAAAGGAAAGATGTTAAGGTAGAATTGGGTCCTTTTCTGATGACCCAATATAGCTGTGTCTCCACCATCTTCAGTCTAGCAGACATGCAACCTTGTGGAGATACACTATGAAAGGAATGAAAATGAATAGAGTGTTTTCATATTCCCCTTTTCCAGGCTCCACCTATATATTATAATTCATTGACTATAATTCATTGACCATCCACACATCAACTATTCATAGAAAAAATATTCATTTGTAAATTAGCAAGTGTGTCCTACCAGACAGAGGGACTGAGCCCATGTACTTACTCAAAGTGGGCAGATACAGAGCAAGCTTTGTGTAGAATTCTCGTATCAGACCAGTAAGGTGTGTAGTTTGAGAGATCTAAGACCTGCTCTTACTTCAAGGACAGCCATGACTAATGTTGGTATGCCAATCACTCTGATACCTCTTGGTTCATAGGTTACTGCTCAACCACTGAGCCACACTGGCTGGACCATACTATTCTTTTAAACTACTTCTGTCAGAGTCTTGGAGTTTTTCAAACAGGCTTATAGGGAGACAGCTAAGTAAAGGGCTTGATGCCTTTTAACTAAATGAAGTCAAGGTCTTCTTATAAAGAATGAAGTTAGAGAGCCCACAGAGCTAGTGTGCACATCACAAACTGAGGTGAGTGAACATGATTTCCAGCAAGAAACCTTCCATCAAATTCAATTTCCTTTTGCAGCCTTATGGTGAGTAAATACAATTTCCATTCCAAGCAAGTATGTCTCTGAGATTAGGGATGTAGCCCATAGAAAATAACAAGAAAGCTTAAAGTCAGTATTTCTCCAAGGAAATTCTTGCAAACTACTCAGAGAATGATTTAATGATAACAAGATACAGAATAAATATAAACATAGTGGGGAAAACCTTCACCCCAAACTTGCTGCTTATATTCTTAGTGTGTTTAAAGTAAATATCTTCTATTTTCCAGCCATTATATTTTAAGATGTTCTGGCTAACTCAGAGCTCTGTCCAAGCCCAGTGCCAATATTCTTCAAAGCTCTTCATTAAACGGATCGCCGAAGCTTATGATCCTCTGGCTTCGGTCACAACTGCAGCCAAGGCTGAATCAAATAAATATCAGAGAAAGTTTAACATTCTATTTCCACTGCTCCTTCGTGTCACCCCCTGCTTTCAACTGGGTGCTGATTGCCTTGAAACAAGTGATGGTGCCTCAAGAGAAAACCAAGGCATTTTCTCTGATATTTTTTTTTTAAGTCCAACCCTCAAAAGAAAATTGAAAGAATGTTTGTGCAGAAACAATAAGAGAGGTTTGTGAGAATGCTCCATTATGTAAGAGAGAATGCTTGCTGGTCCTGGGATTAGAAAAGATTCCCTGTAGCAGAGGGAGTGGCAGTGAGGAGTCAATACTGGGGGCCTCAAGGAAAGGGGGGACCCCAAAAACACAGTGGAATGGAAGAAACCATCCTTCTTTCCAGGAAGAGCATGGGGGAGAAGTAAGATCCCAGAGTAGGATACCAGTTACATCAAATTAGGGCCTACCCGAACGAACTCATTTTATTTATTTATTCATTCATTCATTTATTATAATTCTAAAATACCTTTAATCACAATTGACATACAATCATTATATTAACTTCAGGTGTCCAACGTAGAGACTAGACATTTACATGATTTACAAAGTGATCACTCAGATAAGCCTAGTATCCATCTGACACCATATATAGTTATGATAATATCATTGACATAGGAACTCTATTTCCTATTCTGTATTTTACATCCCTGTGACTGTTTTTATAACTGCCAATTTGTATTTCTTATTCCCTTCACCTTGTCCCGTCTTTAAAGTTAATTACCTCTTTACACACTCTATCTATGAATACAGTTACATTATAAGGTGCTGGGGGTGGTTAGGACTTCGACATCTGAACTTATGGGGGACACATATCAGCCCGTAACAGCTGCCTTCTGGTCAAATTGTAGCCAAAAGTGATCTCTCCTCTTTGTGCTGATTGTCCCTACTTCACGGAACACTTGGCAGTGACTGGACTTCTACCTGTGTCCCTGACTGGGGACGGTCACTGCTCTATATGGTAAGAATTTATTAGAGTAGAAGCTGCTTCTGGACACCCCCCCCCCGCCCCTGCCCAACCCACACTTACAAATTCTGCAGATGAGTGGCCTCTCACACCCTCTGTAAGCCTCTTCTCTGCTTCTCCCCCAACTCTGAGGGTCTACCCAGTGTGGGTTCTTCTCTACAGCTGCTGGGCCTCTGCTCTGACTGGCTGAGCTATAACTTCACCAAGAATCAATTGTGCGTATGTTGTGTTGAGGTTAATACATTTACACAATTTCACAAAATATTATGGGAAGCAATGAAACATGAGTGCAAAGGGAAGGCACTGTTTATATGAAAATGAAGATGGCTGCTGCTTGCCCAACAGGAACTCCTAAGAGTGCTGTTAACTTAGGCGTGAGTGAGAACTGTAAAAGTTGGGTGAAATAGCACTTCCAGCCCAGAGGCCTCTGCTCTCAGATTACTCTCCGGGAGTTTTAAGTTCAGGGTCCACTATAATAAAGCCATAAGTTTAAAGAAACCATAGACTGAGGATGGCAACTGATGTACTAGAAATGTGGTTTGTGAATGGCAACTCCAATATCAGACCCAGATTCAAAGAAAATACCTTTGCCCCCCTAAATCCAATGACTCCTGAATGAATACACTTTCTTTTACATGTTAAGTTAAAAGAAAATGTTTATGGTATGTGTGAATCTGTTGTTGCTTTTAATCAACAGTCTAATGCCTCATCCCTTTTAGCTTATTTGAGAAGGACCCTCCTGCATAGGCTGCCAATAGGCTGCCATGTCAGTAAGGACTGTACTGAGGTGTGGTTTTCATAAACAAAGAGCTGCTTATAGGAGTTGCTAAACCCGGGCAGCAGCTGACAGTCCCGAGGCTTGAGGCATAATAATGCTTCCCTCTATAAAGAGCTCAGGGCAAATGCCTCAGAGGCAAAGTCCTAAGCAGAAACCCCTTCTGGACAGTGGCTGCCGTTGTCATGACAGCCCCGTCACCTGGTCACCTCGCTGGCCTGGAGGGGAACATATGTACTGGGACACCCCCTTGGCCATCCTTACACCCACAGGTCAGTCCACTCCGCAGGGTCTGATCTAATGCTCATGGAGAGCCTGCTCACACCAGGCAATCCCATTTTGAGAAGGTTTTACAATCTTTCCCAGATTCAGTCCCCTCCACACTTTATCAATATGCTCCTCACAGCCCCCCAGGAAATGAAACATTTCACAATTACCCACAACCGAAGGGACCTAATCCCCACTCGACCATCTGCTTTAAGAGACCAGGTGTCCCACAGAATGCACCTGAGTGTGTTTTTTTTTTGTTACTGTGCACATTAAAGAAATCAGAACCGAGGACTACTGAATCAAGTTAGAATCAGAGATAGCAATTTCTGCAGATTTTCAGATCAACTAAAACATAGCCAGCTGCAGAAAATCTTGATGGGAAATGCATTCTTTGTTTTTACCTCCAATATTTTTTGTTGATTTATGAAAGAGGAGGGGGGGGGGCAGAAAGAAACATCAATGATGAGAGAGAATCATCAATCAGCTGCTTCCTGCGCACCCCACACTAGGGATCAAGCCCACAACCCGGGCATATGCCCTGACCTGGAATCAAACCATGACCTCCTGGTTCATAGGTCTACACTCAACCACTGAGCCACACTGGCCTGGTGGGAAATGCATTCTTTATTGTGTAACCCATAGACCTGGTTGGGGCAGAATGTTACAGCGTGAACATGCTACAGGGAGAAAAAGGTGTGAACACACCCCTGCACCCAAAACGCCTCAACACAATGAGTTCCTTGCCACATCCAGCACAGAGGCTGAGCTGGCACATTGGGCATCCTCTTCATTAACCAACAATGGCCCTTTGTACCGCACCATCAATGGGGCTGTCCTGGTCCCTGCCAGCATGAACTGTGCAGTCACCTGGCACGTTTTCCTTAAGGAAAATGTTTAAAGGATTATTAACTCTGACACTACTTACAGAATTACGCTGCAAATCATCAGCTATTTTCCCCTCGTATTAAATCTGAGATACAGGAAATTAATCCCCCTCCCACCGTTCGCTCACCCCATTACTTATCGATAAGCCTATTTCCTTTCGTTCTTCTCCAAGCTCTTTTCACTCTTGTTTCCTTCCCTGATTTTTGCCTTCCCACCTCCTTCCCTGGCTTGCTTGCTTGTTTTCCTTTATGTCCTGCACCCAAAGGAATGAAAACAAAGTAAAACAATCTCTTGAGTTAAATTCAGAGCAGAGACCAAGAACTCTAAAACTGGAGAGGCTAGTAAAGATGAATTCAATTCCTTCCATTATTGACAATCAAACTCAGGTGCTAAACCACAGTGGCAGATCCTGGTAGAATCCTTGGCTCTAGTGGCTCAGGTATGTAGCTCTCCAGTTAGTACCAGCGAAGGACTTTCTGAAGTAAAGCCTCACTGACACTGAACTCACAGAGGGACCTTCCTCCAAAGAACAAATCTAAGATGGCATATGTGAAACTGCTTGTCAACTGGATAACATTTTACACACTTAAATGTTTTAAAAACTTTTTTTGGGGGGGGAGGGGGGGGGGGGAGAGGGGCAGTGTCTGGCCAGCATTGCTCAGTGGTTGAGCATAGGCCTATGAACCAAAGGTCACAGTTCAATTTCCAGTCAGGGCACATGTGCTCGATTCCCAGTATGGGGTGTGCAGGAGGCAGCTGATCAATGAATGATTCTCTCCCATCCTTGATGTTTCTACCTCTCTCCCCCTCTCCCTTCCTCTCTAAAGATCAGTAAAGGCATATTTTTAAAAAATAAAACTTTTTTTTAATCTGTCTATTGCAACAACTTTTCTATCTTTTCGATTCTGGAGTGACCCAGAGGCATAATGAGGATGTGTGAGAACTCCATTTAGTCAGCTCTCTGGTGTGTGCCTCCTAGGAGTTAATGAACATCTCCAAGGATGCATACTTCAGCTCTCACATTGAAAATGGCCTGGAACTCTCGGGAGAGCAATATGAAAAGAGGGAGGCGACCACATGCTAGAACCATGTGTTATTCTTGTCAGCACCCTAAAGCACGTGCGAATCCATCTTTATTTAGGGAATGGGCACTTTTCTCAGTTTAAACAAGAAAATTTATTCAGTGGATGCTCTGAACATTGTCCCTCCTCTATTCACTTATTTATTTCCTTTGTATTTGGCCAAGTCACTTCCTAGCCTTTGTCCCGACAGTTCTTATCTAAAAGATATTCTACCTTTGGCCCAAGAATTTCTAGAGTTAAGTTCATGGCCTAAAGGTTTTCCAAATAACAACGACAAAAAAAAATCTGTATTATGGAACAAGTAATGAAAAATAATACAGAGAGCTAAGTCTTTTTCATCCTTAATCATCCCCAAGAGATACTATAGTCATTACTTTTTTTTTCTCTTAAATAAAAACTAAGTTTTGGTATTAAAAATGGGAGTGAAATTGCCTAACTTCTCCTCTCATCAAGGGTCAAACAGACCAAGAGGAGGTTCCATGCCATTGGCCTCTAACCTGAGCCGGTATCAGGATGACTCACAGAGGAAACAGTGAAGACAGAGACAACCCCAGTCCTTCTTTCAAGCTGGCTGAAATCACTTTAACTCCTTCAGGGCCTGTGATTGTTCTGCCATTCCTCAGCAGAGCCACACCAACTGTTATAATATTGACATAACGTGGGCTACAGAGATTTCACCCAAAGCTAGGGCACATTGCCACAGCATGGAGGGCAAAGAGAGGCACTGAATGCAGAGATGAGGGAGGGGTGGAGGAAACACCCTTAATTTCAGCCACTGTATCAGAAATCAAAGCAGGAATCTGGGGGAAAATGAATCCAAAATCTCATTTCCTCTCAATTTAAAGGAATTTTAAAAGATTCCCCCCCTTTCCCCTAAAAGCAGAAACTGCCACCAAGGGTGTAGGAGGCAGGCTAGCCGTGGTCTGTGACTGGTCTGACAAAGGCTAACTCTTACCCAGATGTCCAATAAAAACACTTAGCGAGTATCATTTCCATAAGGCTTTGTCTACCCGAAACACAAGCCAATTGTTTGGGTCCAATTTATGAAGCAAGGTCTTACGAAGGTTATAGGGTGAGGAGGCCTGATGACAACTAAATTGCCTTAAATGGAGCTCAAAATACCACCTTAAAACATTCTCCTCTCCCAAGAAATGCTTAATCATAAATCAAGGGGCTCAAAACGTATTAAAAATGACGAATAGAGCAAGCACTTACATCTCATTTTTTCCTTTTAATTCACCAATGCATCAAAGATTTCTGAGGGATATTATTACACACACACACACAAAAGATAAAGTGCACTAGGAATGCAAAGATTCCAGGGATAAAAGAGGAGATTAAAAATCAAATTGTGGACCAGACTTAATGCTGAAACTTATCCTGAAAATAGACATACTCATTTTAAGACAAGGAGAGGAGGACTGTCTGTTCTGAACTTGTAAAGAATGGTGAATCTCACTATAATTGGACACATGTTTTTCATCTCAGAAGAACTTATGAATCCATTTTAATGTATTAAAGCTCATGGATACTATTTGTCCACAAGTAAGCTTTCATCCCCCTTTTCAACCATGCATACTTAATGGGGATTTAATTTAATGGGGAGGGGGGGGAAAAAAACCTTCCAAACTTAACTAATGTTTCCTGCCTCGCCATGAGGCTAGCTTTAGGAGATTGAAAGCGTGTGCTACGTGAAACTGCGTGTGCAAGAATTTGTCATGCTCCAGGACTTTTGAATAGCCAGTTATTTTTATGTCTTCATCCTACATGCAGAAATTAATTCTCAGCCATCACAACGGTGAAGTGGCTAACAGGAGATCCCCGTTTGTGTTGACCCGAAGTAGATTAGAAAGTGAAACAGGCGGAAAAGTCCTGCCCGCCATATCATAACCCACCTCCTCAGGAGCCACGGGAGCGAGCACTTGGAGGGCTCAATGTAGAAGGAAGAAGCATCAAACTCCGGGAACAACTCTTCTTTCTCCTCCCTTCTTTGTTGATGGCAACATACCTAGAAGAGGCAACCGATTCTAAAAGCAGTGAACCTGATGTTTTCTTCACAGCGTCGTTCAGTCTTCTCGGAGACATCTGTTTTTAATTGCATTTGGATTTGAAAACTAATTTCGAGTGAGACGGGGCTCAGGCTCCAATCAACTTGGAGCTGAGAGATTATTGCTTAGCCACACATCCCCCAAATTCAGGGGGGCTGGAGGCCAAGGATACCACGCTTTCTGAATGCGCGCACGAGGCACATACATTTAGAAACACACACACAAAAGGAATGGTCTAATTCTCTCGGGGAAACTTCTTTAAGGCCATGATTTGGGTTTTAGGTTACAGCTTTTAGACGCAGGATTCCATCTGGGGAAGGTCAGTTGGAGGACAATAGCCTCTCTTGCATTCCAATATATGGAGCAGGAGATGAAGCACTTGTATGAACAAATCAAAATAAAAACAGTTTTGCTCAGCCCGTGTAGCTCAGTGGCGGACCGTGAACCAGGAGGTTGTGGTTAGATTCCGGATCAGGGAACATGCTCTGGTTTCAGGCTCACTTCCCAGGAGGGGGCATGCAGGAGGCAGCTGAGTAATGATTCTCTCTCATCGTTAGTGTTTCTATCACTCCCTCACCCTTCCTTTCTGATATCAATAAAAATATATATTTAAATTAAAACAACAACAACAACAAACAAACAACTTTTTGGGTTGTTCATTGAAGAGATTCTAAAAACTCCTGACTCCCTAAATTTGAAAGAAATTGAAACAAATATGCGGTCCTCCAACCTCATTTTTCTTTCTTGAGATGGTAAGAAGCTCTGACTTGATTCCCCATTGTATGGACTCTGGGACTGCCTTTTCCCTCCCCAGGACCTGCTGAGGGCAAGGAATCAGGAGTGGGTCCCAACCTCATCCTTCACTCACAGTGTATTCCTAGGCTTTCTGCCTCAAAATATGCAATGCTAAATGAGGCTCTTATTTTTCTGCTTCACAACATTTGGGAGGATTCATTAGTGAGCAGAGTACTAAAAATTCCAAAGAGCTGCTAAAGTGCAAGAAGCTATTTCAATTTTCTTTAATAGCCGAGTCAAAAAAAAAAATAAAAGTAAAATCCATGCCAAGAACTCTTAAGTGATTATTTGGTACTCTGCTTGACAACCCAGAACACAAGCCTTGGGGCCCTCCCTCTGCAATTTCAAATGACAACTAGTGCCAGTTTTATCTAGCTAATCCACAATAAACACACCTATGTTTTCTTGAAGCTCAAAGTAACAATGAGTAAAAGAACACAGAAGTATATTTGAATTTGACTACATAACTATTAGTCATTTTAGTAAGCTAACATAGTTTAAAAGTACCCTCATGTTTGTTCCCTACATTCAAAAGATATAGGTTTAAACACCATTATTAATTTTCATTAAATTCACTAGCCAATTGTTTAATGTACAATAAACTTTCAATTCACAAGATTTGCTTTATTGATGGAAGCCAGTTATCATTTATTAATTCTAAATGTTCTCTGTAGAAATTTTCAGAGATGGAATGGCTCGTTTTCTTAATACCTGCCATTTTAATCTAACTAGAATTTAATATCTAAAATACCTAAAGGAACCTGCATTTATTTGACATTGATCCCCTGCTAAAATTCTAAGAACCTAGGAGATTTTGGAAAAGAGAGAGCTTTCCTTATAAATGAAGATCTCGAATATAATAAGAACCCCTGTGAATATGAGTTGCATATAATATTTTATCCTGCCTTTCTCTCTACTATTATTGTAAGAATTTCTTCCTGTCATTGTAATTTTTTTATCAACATTTTAAAGTTGCATCAGAATATTTCACTGTATTGGGCATTGAGGTTGTCCCCAAACTTATAGACAATGTTGTGTCAAATTTCTGAGTATATACATCTTTTTTATTTTTCTGGTAATTCCCTTAGAATAGATACCTAGATGTGAAATTCATACTTTTTAAAGCTCTTGATACGATTGCTAAAATGGCTTGCAGAAAAGCTGTAGCAATTAAGAGATCTGCTCAGCAGCATATGAGTATGTCAACATGCCCTGCTCTTATCAATTTGATCCCTGCAATTTCTACATGGTTGTTTACTAATTTGATAGACTAAAAAGGCCTATTCTTCTATTTTGCATTTATTCAACTCCTAGAGTAGTTAAATTATTGTTCATGTATGTGCTAATTTTTTCTATTTCTTCAATTATCTGCTCTTGACTCCTATGTATATTTTTCTATTTGACTTTTTTTTCTTCTCAATTAATGGAAATTTTGATTAACATTCTGTTACTCACCATATGTAATTTCTAATGTGTTTGTTTTTAATTTTTAAAATACACTTTATATTCAATGTCATTTCCTATTAGTTTCAGGTATACAGTATCATGGTTAGACAACCATGTACTTTACAAAGTGTTCCCCTTGATATTTCCAGTACCCAGCTGGTACCATACATAGTTATTACAATGTCACTGACTTCATTTTCTATGCTGTACTTTACAACCCCATGACTTAATTCCCATGACTTTACCTTTTTCACCCATTCTCCCAAAACCCCGCCCCATCTTTCTAAATCCCCTCCCCTCTGGCAACCACTATAGTTATCCCTCTGTGTCTATGAGTTTATTTTGTTTGTTTATTCTGTTCTTTAGATTCTACATATAAGTGAAATCATATAGCATTTGTCTTTCTCTGCTGACATTTCACTTAGCATAATACCCTCTAGGTCCTTCCAAGCGGTCGCAAATGGTAACGTGTTTTTTTTGTTTTTTTTTTATGGCTGAGTAAAATTCCATTGCATATATGCACCACAGCTCTCTTATCTACTCACATATTGATGGGCTCTTGGCTTGCTTCCATAGCTTGGTTATTGTATGTATGTTCTTTATGTTTTGATATCATATCTGTATTTGATGTCTAAACACATCAAATATTTCTAGTTAATTTTATAACACATGTCCCTTCTCCTCCATTTCTTTCAAGATCAGCATATACTAAGATTTAAATATTTAAAATATCTTCTTGTGATATTGGTGACAGTTAATGACCCTTTAAGTGCCATTTGGCACCTACCACATCTCCACTGTTGGATTTGGACTTAGTAAATGCTTACCTGTTATACTGCTGACTTGGATTTATTTTTAAGGCAACTCTGAGGGAAGGACTATAATAATCTTTCCTGAAGAAAGTGTTGTTTCCACAAAACTTCTCAATTCTGAGCCTGCAATGTTGCTGATAACTGGTTTATTTCTTCCTCTTGGTATATGTAATATATATTATGTATATTAAATATATATATATATACACTTTACCAATACTTCATTTCACAAATATTTATGAATACATAAAACATATTTGGACCATGTGAAAATTCAAATGTATTAATTAGGAAAATAACCATTCTACTCTCATGAAGCATTCAGAAGTTTAGTCAGAGGTTTCAATTTCTAGAACCTCACAAAATGAGAGGCTATACAACTGGAAATTCAAATAATCTATGGATGACTTTAAAAATCAGAAAGGTAAGGTGCACCTCGCCAAGGTGGGTCCCTTCCAGGTTGCCAAAATGAAGTGTGTAAGCTGAAAAGTGCAAGGAATAGTGACTTCTTCACAACTTGAAACAACCACAATATCTAGGCAAAATGCTTTGTGTCATTTACTGTGACTTCATTATATTGATGCTACTATGCAAGCACAATAAAACAGATTTAGACAACAATTCTTGGCCGATCTATAGTGTGCTGCCTAAGCTGAAAGGAGATTGATAAACAGCAACCAACACAAACAAAAAAAAACCCTCTGACAAGAATCAATTCAAACTGTGGGTCCCAAAAGCACTTCTCAGAATTCCAAGGCACATCTTCCAAAGGAAGACATAAAGACATAAGACGCACTCTTAATTGATCTTAGCATTCAAAGTAAATAATGTACCTACATTTCTATATAGTGGGGGACTCGAGGCCCCAAGTAAAACATACAAGATATAGAGCCACAATCAAAGCATTTAAATTATGCCAAGACTATCCTAAAAGCAGGTACAACAGAAAGAATGATAGCATTAAGGGACAATCTAAAGATACATTAGGATCTAAATATTTTAAGGGAAATTGGAGTCGTTAGAAAAAATTGCATGGAGTGTGTAGTTTTTTCCCCCCCTGTGTCCTTGTTATTTTGGAGACCAATGAACATTAAGCATTTCTTTCTGAGGTGAGTAGTATTCCCTCATCAGGTAGCAAAAATCACTAGGATATGTTAAATTTTGAATAATGGTGATTTAAAAAAATTTTCTACATGACTTCAATATAGACTTAGTTACCTATTAATAGTTTCCATTTGGATTTCTGGTGCAGTCCCACAGAATGTCTTCTCTGGCCAGTATAAAAACATCTGCCTGTAGGAGGGGCCCATGGGCAGGTTCACCAGCAGGGGGGAAGGGCTCACTTTGGGTCAGGCCTTCCTGCCCACCAGCCTCTGCCCCATGCAGGGAGAAGGTGTCCTCCAGGTTGTCACATATCTGGTTTGTACCAAGTCTGGATCAAGTCTAGCATACTAAAGTTCACTATCTGTGAAACCCCAAAGGATTGAAGTCTCTTAGGTGTATTTCAAAAAGCTAATAAACATCTGTTCTTGAATTTTTTTTTTCCATTGGGAAATCATTGAGGGAGTGGAGATTGCTTCCCAGGACATTCTCATTTCTTTTTTGAAATAAAGTATTTCCTAGACTAGCTGCAGTACATCTATAATATCTTTGTGGAGGTTATAAGGTTAACGACAGTTGGAAACTGCAAAAATATTTCTAGAGTGACCTCAAAAATAGATCTAAAATAAAGAGTTTATAGCTCTCAAATGAAGAGTACATCCCCCCCCCCCCTTTGGTTGAAGTTCTAAGTCAATTCTTCATCAATAATAATAGGGTTTGTATTGTCACTGGCAGCACAATGAACACCAGTACTCCAATCACACATCAATTCTGCAGGCTTCTTCTCCCTGGTGCTTACAAACAAGAAAAGCAATGGTGAACTAGCTACTAAACTGACACCCCATGGCACACTGAAAGAAATTATTGTCGCTAAATAGTACTTCCTTGATAGTTAACCTCCAGCATACTTGTTTCTGGAATGTTTCACAATGAAAGGTATCCAGGAAAAAAAACAAAAACAAAACAAAACAAAAAAAAACTGTGTTCTTTAGTTAGAACTCAGTATCACTAAGTACATCCGAGAAGAGACTAGTCAAGGGCAGCACTGTGATCGGCTGGACCCATTATAGGAAAGGGAAGTACTGTGTTAATGGTGAGCTATACGTTTATAAGCTCAATACCTCCATCCTAGTGCTGATAACCTTGGGAGGGAACATCAAACAAGAAAGGAGGAACCTGCAGAGGTGACAGTGTAATAGTGCAGACGAGGGTAGAGGAGATTAAATGTGGAGTTACTGGCAGCAGGAGCCAACAGAAATTAAAAGCAGTAAGAAGGAGGGTGATCCAGTCCTCACAGAAGGAGAGAGGTGGCCAAAAGGCCTGAACTTGAGACAGATGAAAAGGAAAGTGACCAAGAGAAATCCTGAAACAGGTCAAGCAAGGGTCCCATGGTGGGGGCAAGAGGAATCATTTAATCTACAAATTCTTAAAAATAAAAATAAAAAACACCTTCATTTCTAGGGACCAGGAGTACAAAACTGAATCATTCATGCTGGTGCTCCAAGAGAGTATGAATTGAGTCATTACCTCTTAAGGACCACATCTCCTATATCTGCATCTGGATCATTCACAGTTCAATCAGCAGCACCAGTAAAGGCTCTCTGAGGAAAAACAAACAAACAAACAAACAGAAAACACCTGGCCCACAAACCCTTAACTATACAGCACAGAAGGGCCCTTCTCCATGGGCACTGGCTGACTATGTGCTTACTGCACCAGGTACTAACTATTATAGTAAAAGCATCCGAACTTCAAGAAGTGATGAGCAAATTGAATATCCTTATTTAGGGAGTTAGGAAACACTGGGAAGTAGAACTTGAGCAAATAGGAAAGGCAACGCCAAAAAACAAACAAACAAAAAGTACAAAAAAACAAACAAGAACTATAAGTAGAAAACTTAGTCTCTTATTAATCACACTGTCACCTTCCCTGGGTCGAGAGAGGCAGAGTCAGTCCATGCCGTTTTAACCTCTGTGTTCTATTTTCAATGTTTTAAATTACATTGCATCTGTGACAGGGAGACATCAGGAGACACCAGACCCACAGACATCTGAATGCAAGATTCAGGGTAAATCATTCCCACTTGTTTAACATCAAACTGATGAAGCATTTATTTAAAAACATTTGTGGAGTTATAACAGCAGAGGGAGAACCCACAGTTCCTTTCCTATTACAACCACATGTTAAGACAATAGACTTCAATAAAAAAAATTACCTTCAAACACACTTTGTATGTGAGGGATTTGCTTTATCCCTTAACACTCCAGTTTGGAGAAACCATCGAGCACACATTCCTTTGCAAAACTTAATTTTCTTTTGAACCCTGCATTGACCCTCCGTTTAACATTGTTCCAAATGCAGTCTACTCTGCCCACATAAGATATTGCAGCTAAGCAAAACTGTTCTGGAAATCTCATAAATTGTCTGAGCCGCTCAATTTAGGCCTAAGGGAGTAAATTGAAGGGAGCTAGCCTGTCATACCGCTTTAGACGGTTTGCCATAGAAATTTAGGATTAATTCTAGATTGATTGAACTAGTTCTGGTGGTCACACACACACACACACACACCCTGCTATTTTAGTAACCTTTTACCAAGTAGTCCTTTTTCCTTAATTCTTAATGTCATGCTTTATTTAATATGCTTAAAGTGTGTTTTGTGTTGGGGGTGAAAAGAGGAAACTGACTCAGTGGACTGCTAAGAACCCAGAGCTGTACTGAGGACTTCCACATATTTTATAATCCATTCCATTTTACACCACTATTCACCGGATGCCTGCTATGCGCTAGCTGCTGCAGGTTCAGTATGGAACCGACAGAGGTGGACCCTTCTTCTTATGAAGGTTATGCTTCACATGACACCATTTAAACTGTGAATGAGGCAGATCAATTCCTGATGCCACCCTATGTTGATTTAGAAGACTAATGCAAGCTGTGTGACCTTGGTCCAGTGTATCGATGACTCAATTTCCTCATCTGTCAAATGGAGTTGCTTTGAGAAATGATTGAGAACAGCCAGCACGTATAAAAGGCCTACCACAGTGCCTGGTACACAACTGGGTGGTGTCCCCCTGCCTTCCTCCACGTAGTACCTAGTAGGAGAACGTGGAGTTGATTTTGTAGATTAGAGCAAATGTTCTCACCCTTATTATAGTTCAGACACCAGGGGGCAGTAGGAAACATGCCTGGTTAGTCCCCAGGAGGGAAATGGAGACACTTTCATTGATACACAGTTGAAAACACATTTCGTTTTTGTGCTGTTTCATAAATAAACAAATGAAGAAACAAACACAAAGAAAAATTAAAGTCATTTAAAGAAACAGCAATCAAAGCAAAGTAAATATAATATTCAGTTATTCAACAAATATATTTTGAGTGTCTAATCTGTGCCAGCCTCTGGAATGGTAATGATAATTAAGTGAGTTACAACAATACTGCCAAACAGTCACCTGGAGCCATGTGCATAATTATTTGAGGAAGGGTGAGCTTTCAGAGTGACCAGGAGAGAAAAAGCAGTATCTCTGAGGACTTGACTTTTCCTGCCTATCTCTTTCTTACTAGAGGAGCACAAATCTTTCTGATTTGTCATTGGTTAATTTTTCAGTCAACATAGGCCAGTTAAAACAAAAGGAAAGGAAATGGAATCTAAATGTGCCACATCCGAAAATTCTCAAAAGACTCGTTGGGATGATTAAGAGAAATGTTATGTCTGACCCAACTATGCTTTATCTCATTGAAATAATTCTAAAATGTTCTATTCGTTTTTAAGTGATAAAATGTCTATTACAAGTAGAAGCATTAGAATAAGCTGTTACTGATCCTATGTTTTTCCTTCTGATTCTTTAACTTCTAGTACTTGGATTGTGAGAGCACAGTTGCATACCTGTTCATGCAGAAGACAACTGGAAAAATCTGGAGCAGTGAAAACACATGGACATTTGTGAATATAAAATCCAAAGTCACTCTAAATCAACATCTATAATGCAGTATATGAAGGTGACAGAGTCATTTCCACGATTAAATGCATTAATAAGGTATTTTTAAAACTTAGGAATCTTTCACTTTATTTTTTTTTCTGTCTGAAAGCTGTCACAGAGAAGTTTGCCTATAGCCACTGACTGTATTTTTAATGATTGCTCTCATTGTGGAGTATCTGTCAGCCTCCATGGATCATTCCTCAACCTTAGTATAGAAAAGAATAAGATATTCCCTAATGGCAACATATCACATGCAGCTACCTGGAGGCAAGAAAATATTAAAACTCGATGAAGGCAAGAAATTAAAACTGGATGTAGATTTAAAAACAGAATATCTGAAAACAGACTGGCCTCTCTTCTACTCTAAATCAGTTGCAAAATTGAGAGGGTTATCATATAAAATACAAAATTTTCATGTCACATTTAAAGCAGGCTTATACTAAAAAGTTAATCCTTGTTTAACTGAAAGCCACATTTAATTGGTTGTCCTATATTTTTACTTGCTAAATCAAGCAAGCCTATATATAGGATACACACATAACTCAGAATCTTTACTCTTTGAAGAAAATACTAAAAAAAAGCCTGTACCTGAATAGGCACCTGGTTAGCAGCTTATGAAATTTGTCCATCCCTAGCTATCCAGCAGTGCAGAAAGCCCCAAGACACTGCTTTTCCAGCAATGTCATCCATGAATGTTTATATTACAGAATGATCCTGGATGACTTGGAGAAACCAATCACTCTCTGTTCTTAAAAACTGGACTAACTGCAAATGAAATAGCCAATCTATGCTAATCCTGGCATCGTGGGGAAACCCTTGCACCATGTCATCAAAAGATGGCTGCCACAAGATGATCACCACAAGATGGTCACCACAAGATGGCCGGCATGGGAGAGCAGTTGGGGTGACTAGGCCAGTAGGGGAGGGCAGTTGGAGGAGCAATCAGGCTGGTAGGGAAGGGCAGTCAGGAGCAATCAGGCTGGCAGGGGAGTAGTTAGGCATCAATCAGGCCAGCAGAAGAGCAGTTAGGAGCCAACAGTCCCAAAATGTGAGAGGGATGTCGGACTGCCCATTTAGGCCCGATCCCGGAAGTTGGACATCCCCTAAGGGGTCGCCAATTACAGAGGGTGCAAGCTGGGCAGAGGGACATCCCTCTCCCATGCACGAATTTTGTGCAGTGGGCCTCTAGTATTCAATAATAAAGAAGAATGAGACAAATGCCAAATGAAAAATTCAATGTAAAATCGACAAGTACTGTATGCTTATCATGTTCTAGGCAGGATGCTATGTGCTAGGCACAGAGTGGTGGACCAGAGTTACATAGTCCTGACTCCACAGAATTTGCAGTCTGCCTGGGAAATCAGACAAGGGTTAAGACAGGGTACCTGGGAGGACTCGGTGTGAGTATTTTACCTCTTTGGGCCCAAGGAGTGAGTGTGCAGGATGATGTGGTGCTTAGAAAAGGCTCCCCAGTTTCTGTCTTCAAACTAAACAATTTTAAGAAGTTGAGTATAACTAGAGAAACATTATCTAAGCTTCAAATCTGTGCTAAGTCCAATGAGGGATACAAAGGTACACTGCATACATAAATGAACTGCAATTTAAATTTAATAAAGGATATACTATGGTTAAGCCTCTTCAGGGGACATACATAAAATATTACATGAGTGAGGAGTGTGATCATAGTTTAGAGTTCTAAGGAGGAGGAAGCTATGAGAGAAAAAGAGCTCCAGAAATCTGCAGGTGGGTCATCTTGAGTCTTTGGTTGAATATTAATTCAAAGTAGGGCAATACTCCATGAGGTCTGGCAAAGAATAATCATTATGGAAGGAAAAAAAACTACTTGGGAATTAACTAAGAAGCTATTGGAGCTCACATAGCACTAGGAAACATGTGAGTTCTGATGATGTAGAGCACATGTGTCAAACACAAGGCCCGCGGGCCAAATCCGTCCTGCCAGGCCTTGCAATGTGGCCTGCACCACGCTGTCATCACTGCACTCCATTGCGTTTCTATCACAATGACAGTTTATGACTGTTCAGTAAACCATTCAGCCCGCGATTTAGGCTGGATTTTAGATTTTGGCCCCTTCTCTGATTGAGTTCGACATCCCTAATGTAGAGAAACAGGAAGGGCAGAAAGACCTCGTTGCATAACAGGATTCTTCAGTAGACTCCCAAAAGGCCATGCTTTGGAAATAGGGGTAAACTAGCCCTAAGGGATGTCTAAAATTCAAAAGACTAACCATACCAAGTCTTGGTGAGCATGTGGACCAACTGATTCTCAGATATTGCTGATGGGAGGGTCAGGTGTTTCAAGCACTCAAGAAGAGGTTTGGCTTTTTTTTTTTTCCTGGTAATTATTTACCTAAGAGAAATGAAAACTTGCCCACACAAAGAATTATACACCAATGCTTATAGAAGCTTTATTAATAATTGTCAAAAATTAAAAACAACTCAAATGTTTATCCGCGAGTGAATGGATAAAAACATGTGGCTTAGTCATACAAATAAAACGACTTGGGATTTAAGAATGAGTTACTGGCCGGGACCAGTTTGGCTCAATGGATAGAGCGTCGGCTTGGGGACTGAAGGGTCCCGGGTTCGATTCCGGTCAAGGGCATGTACCTTGGTTGCGGGCATATCCCCAGTAGGGGGTGTGCAAGAGGCAGCTGATCGATGACTCTCTCTCATCGATGTTTCTAACTCTCTATCTCTCTCCCTTCCTCTCTGTATAAAATCAATAAAATATATTTAAAAAAAAAAAGAATGAGTTACTGATACGCTAACAAAATGAGCAAATCTCAAACTCATACTGAGCAGAAGAAGCTAGCCCCAAACACATAGACATGTTATATGTGTAAGAAATTCTAAAAATGGATATACTAATTGGTGTGAGAAAACTGATTAGTAGTTGCCTGGGGAATTTGGCCACTTTAGAGAACCTGGCATTTGGAGAACCTGGTGTGTTTATTTGCCCTCTAATCTGGGGCTTTGGGGGAAGTAGTTAGCTCCTAAAATGCTAATAATGAGGAAAAAACACATACAAGCAAATCAGCTTACATTTCTCTTCACTGCTTCTTCCAATTTCCTTGATCCCTGGTAGCATGGAGTCTGATTATTGGTTTGGAATCTGAAGTAGTACTAAGGCCTATCTTATTTATCAAAGTGCTACATGCTTAGGTCCTGAAGAATGAGTGTGGATTAAAAGAAAATGTATTTATTGTAGAATAGACCTTCAAGGTAGAGCCTTTCAGACTCTTTCAGGCTCAAGGAGGAAAAACAATTCATGCATAAGTATCTTGGAAGCTTGATTTAGAATTTGAAGATTGAAGCCTCTTCTTTTTTTTTTTTTTTTTTTTACCATTCCCAAACATGCCACTTCTTTTAACATGTATATTAAGAAAAAGCACAGAGCACATCAAGGTGGAAAAACAAATTTCCTTAAAGTTTTAGACCATGTTTCATCATTGTATTTATCCCAAGATTCACTCTCCCACACATAAAGTGCAGTAATAAGCTATTAATCACAGTGAGATGCTATCAACTTTATTAGTACAAAAAATTCAGATCTTCTATCAAATCCTGCAAGGTTTTGTTTGCAGCTAATAATCAAAATGTGTATTTTTCTTTTTTTCTTTTTGAAATTACATTCAGCTTTGAAACACACACATGCGCACACACACACACATTTTACTAGTACTCTCCATTTTCAACCTCTCAGTAATCCTTTATTGTCAAAACAAAACTGTTAGGAAATGAGAATCTTCAGTTTAATCTTTTGTAAACTCTCCTAAATTGTCCTCTAAGTAGTACAAAAGGAGAAAGCTCACACATTTCATGTACATAATGTCATCAGTATGCTCTTATTAATAGTTCAAACTGTGTGGTTCTAGCATGATTCTATTGTGCTCAGAAATTAATTCAAGATGTATATTATGCATCAAAGAATATACTTGTATTTGGGTCAGTCCAGCTTTCTGACTGACCATTTATAAATAGCTACCATGTAGGATGACCCAACAGATTTTGCTGTTGTTAATACTTTATATGATTTTTAAGAACTGCTGTTGGTTAAGTGTAAAAACATTGCTATAAAAATCTCCACAGTATTCCCTCCCCTATGATGTGGCGCTATGACATCCATATTTTTCCAAAGATTTATTTTAGTTTTAAATAAAATCCAATCTCGGCAGATTGCAATCATGATATGAGTGGATAAAAGCTATCCAAACATTGATAAAGAAAATATTACTCACTGGAAATTTTGTACTGATCTTCTTACTTGCTTGAGTTTTCACAGTTTCCTCAGACCACATAAAAAACAATGAACTAAACTCTGCTGAATAGAGAACATGAAATAAGACACAGAAGTATCAGATAAAGAATTTCCATAGCAAAATATATTTCCCATCTTGCTCTTCATCTGAGCTATGCTGGTCAAATACTTTATAACACACTATGTCCCCTTTTCTCTTATAGAACCTGAAATTCATAATAGAGTACAGGATGAAGACATGGTGTGGTCTGCTATGAACAAATTGCCAAGCACACCAGTGCCAGTGACCTGGAGGGAGCATCTGGGAACTCTGAAGGGCATGCTGGGAATTAGCTTAAGTCCAATAGGAACCCAAGTCAATAGGGGATGGAGATGTACAGAGAATATATGATTTTGTATTGACCTATTTAGTCAGGAAGGCTTTCCAGGACCAAGAGACTGCAAGGCTGTTTCTCTGCATCATAAATTGCCCAAATACAGTAGTGAACTTCTCAAACTTGAGGAGCTGCACCATCAGCCTGGAGAACTCAAGAGTGAAAGTCTACTTAAAAGATAGAAATAGCCGAAACCGGTTTGGCTCAGTGGTAGAGCGTCGGTCTGCGGACTGAAGGGTCCCGGGTTCGATTTTGGTCAAGGGATTCCGGTGGGGGGTGTGCAAGAGGCAGCTGGTCGATGTTTCTCTCTCATCTACATTTCTAGCTCTCTATCTCTCTCCCTTCCTCTCTGTAAAATATCAATAAAATATATATATATATTTTAAAAGATAGAAATAAAAAATTACCCCAAATGAAACATTAGTCCTTGTTTCTTGATCTCCCCTTGAATCAATCCCCTCCACAGGGGCTGGTTGGCCAAACCTAGCTCTCCATACCCATCACCTATGTCTTGCTACATACCAGAGTCTAGTTCTTGCTACTGAATTGTGCAGATGAGTAGAGGCAAGATCTGGGAGCTTGTTAGAAATGCAGAAGGTCAAGCTCCCAGCAGACCTACAGAACCAAAAACTGCAGTTCAGCAAGATTTCCAAAAGATTCCTGTCATATTTACATGTGAGAAGCACTGCTGTAGTTCATCAATTGGGCAATTTCTTGTTTATCTCCATTCGGACTATTCATTGAGCAACTATGATGTGCCAGGCACTGCTTTGTATCTATATTCTGTAATCTTCACAAGGTAGAAATTTTTATTACTCGTTTATATATGCTTGAACTGAGACTCAGAGATTTTCACGGTCTCTCCTAAGCAGTCAAGAAAAGATCAAGAGTCTCTTAAGCAAGGCTGCACTCCTCATTTCCAGAACTGAGGCTCCCATATGGGGTAAGGAAGCAGAGCCCGAAGTCACGGTAGTCTCTCCGAAGAACACCATGAAAAATACAAGATGAATATCACATGAACAAGGAGTATCTTAGCTAACAGGATATAGCACTAAACTGAATTTTTATTCACGTGAATAAAAATATTCATGTTTCCTTCATTATGGCCATGGTGCCCCCTGTGGAAGGGCCATGCGTAGACAATAGAAAGAACCACTCTCTTAGCCAGAACCAGAGTATGTGTACATTTCGATAAAGGAAGTCAAGCTGTCACACCTTACAATGAGCAGTGTCTTGAATCTCACCCTTAATATCCACCTGTGCCTTGATCACACACTTGGCCTTCTGCTCACATTCATAAGCCAACAAGCTGTGGCAGGCACCAAAGCTTTAGGAAAGAGGAGTGAAAAAGTACTTAAAGGTAAGACAATTGTGTTACTTTAATCCTCCTCTGTCTCCCCCTCCACACCCCCGCCCCGCCCCACACCTGGCCCATTTTGGCAGTCAGATATTACAGGGAGCAGCTCCTCAAGTTTGAGAAGTTCACTACTGTATTTGGGCAATTTATGATGCAGAGAAGCAGCCATGCAGCCTCTTGGTCCTGGAAAGCTTTCCTGACTAAATAGGTCAATACAAAATCGCATGCTCTCTGTACATCTCCATCTCCTAAAAGTGCCCACAGCCATCCATAGACCATTAATGGCAACCAGGTGAGACAGCCTGGTCCCTCAACTGCTATTGGTGTTAAGTACCTACAGGCTAAGAAGGAAATCTAAACTCTGGCATCCCCCCTCCTCTTTCTCTCACCTTTCCCAGACTTCCATGCATTCATTCAGTGAGGATGTTTTAAATAAGATAACTTTATTATTCTATTACCATTCATCAAGTGCCTCCTACCTTGAGCTAGACACTGCTCCAGGGGTCGGATAAAATGAGACACCTCTATGAAGGTACTGAGCATAACAGAAGCCCTTAGAGCCACACCCATCTGGCACACAGATGTTGCAACCATCATCATCATCAGAGTCCAGATGCCATCTCTCCTGTTAGTGGGAGTTCACGCCAGCACTTAATGAAGAGAGAATCTAAAGGGAATGGCAATAAAAAAAAGGTGGAAGAGCTGTCTTACCCTCAGAACACAATAACTGTTCCCTCCACCCTCCTAAGTCCCTTTCACTTTCCACTTTTTCCTCCAGTCATGCCACACATGCTTCCATTCAAGATGGAAACTTCCAGCGAGCAGGGTCTTTGATCGACTCACTCTGCTTAGTGAAGCTCCCTTTCATCCCTTACCATCACCCAGCTCCTGTTCCCCCATAAAGCCAATCCCTCCTGAGTGGACTATCATCTCTCTGCTCCCTTCAAATGGTCATCCCCATCTCTCACAAGAGTTACTATCTTCTCAGTGGCTGGACAGAGCTCAGGTAAAAATCTTCCATCCTCAGAATCCACGCTCCATCTAAAACACTCTTCTTGCTCATTCTCAGCACATACATCTTACCTCCACACTGACATGTCTCCCCAATGAACAAACAGCCTAAGTCTACTGTCACACGGGGACACGGCTAGTTTTTCAATAAGACAATTCTTCATAGTGTCAGGCTATCTCAGGAATCGTAATACATCTGGCAATCCTGGCCTTAATCATTACATTTGAGTAGTACCCCAGTGTTTG
Organism: Pipistrellus kuhlii; assembly: GCF_014108245.1. Taxonomy (NCBI): domain Eukaryota; kingdom Metazoa; phylum Chordata; class Mammalia; order Chiroptera; family Vespertilionidae; genus Pipistrellus; species Pipistrellus kuhlii. The sequence continues at coordinate 17,543,312 of NW_023425515.1, read as the reverse complement.
TGACAATTAAAACCAACCACATATTTCCAAAAAGAAATGAGCTATGTGAGACTACATGGATGGGGCAATCTTCATTAATTTTATTTTTCAATTGAATTTAACTACCATATTTTCTTCTCATTACACTTAACAGTGCCCAACTTCATTTGCCTCTCCTATTTCTCCTCCTCCACTTTCTCCTCTTCCTCCTTCTTCTCCTCCTTCTCTGTCTTTTTGCATTTCATACTTTGTCAATTCTTTTTGTGAGTTTCAGCTGATCTTGGTGCACTAAGACAGACAAGGGGTTTTGCCTATACTTGGGCTAGCACTTTAAATCCTTGTAGCATTCTGTGGCCAAAAAACAATAGTAACCTATACAAGGGAACCGCGGGGAAGGGGGGAGGGGAAATACCATGGAATAGGTCAGAACTGCTTAGCCAACCATCTTCTCCCATCTTCCGAGCTAAACCTTGATGAGGCTTGCATTTTGTTTTAATAAGAGTAGCAATCCCTTATCCCCTACTGCTTAAGAGCATGGACTGTGGAACCAAATTGACGAATTCTGACTTAGACAGCTTGGGCTGCTATAATATACTGCAGACAGGCTGGTTTAATCAACAGAAGTTTATTTCTCACAGTTCTGGAGGTTTCAAAGTCCAAGATCAAGTTTCTAACAGTGTTTGGGTTCTGATAGCTATCTTCCTTGCTTGCAGATAGCTACCTTCTCACTATGGCTTCACATAGTCTTTCCTCTGTGGTGAGTGCAAAGAGAGAGAAGAAACAGGGAGGGGAGAGAGGGAGGGAGAGGCAAAGAGAGCAGGTTCTCTTTTGTCTCTTCCTATAAGGGAATTAATCCCACCATGAAGACTCTACCCTCACGACTTTAAACCTAATTATCTCCCAAAGGCCCCATGATTTTAACATATGGTTTTGGAGAGATACAAACATTCAGCTCATAACAAATTCAATTCTGGTTCTGCCACTTATAAGCTAAGTGACCTTGAATGAGTTAAGTTCTTTCTACCTCATTATCCTCATCTATAAAATGGGGATCATTAAAAAACAAACAAAAAAAAACCTATCCCATCAGATTATTGTGAAGATTAAATTATTTAATAGATGTAATGTGCTTTAAAAATGTTAGTTGTGCTGAAACCATTTTGGCTCAGTGGATAGAGCATCGGCTTGCGGACTGAAAGGTCCCAGGTTTGATTCCAGTTGGGGCCATGTACCTTGGTTGGGGTACATCTCCAGTAGGGAGTGTGCAGGAGGCAGCTGATCGATGCTTCTCTCTCATTGATGTTTCTAACTCTCTATCCCTCTCTGTAAAAAAAAAAAAATCAATAATATATATATATATATATATATATATATATATATATTTTAAATGTTAGTTGTTGTTAACATTATTTCCCAAAAGAATGCTTTATACTTCCAGTACAAACCTATTTTATTCATCTTGCACTATCCTTTATTCACGCCTACCTCAATGTCTTTGGTCATGTTAGTTTTGCTACCTGGAATGCCCTTTGCTCTTGTAACTATTATTCAAGTGTCTCCTAAAGTTCTATTTCTTCTATGTAGCATGCTCTTGAGCATGACCTTCCTGTTATTGGAGCTTCCATAGTTCTTATGGTCAGTATCATATTTTGGTAGTTATTATATATGGCACACCACTCATTGTTTAACTGTTCAAGTATATAGACATATTCACTTTAAAATTACAATTGAGCACCCACTATCTACCAATAATTAGGGAAATAATGATGAGTAAAACATGGCCCTTGCCCCTAAATTCCTTGTAAGAGTAGAAAATTCCATTCCTCAGATGCCTCCAGGGTCAGACTAGAGCCAAGCATGAGGTGAACATTTAAAAATGTACCTGTAACAATATTCCCAGAGGTGTCTTTGGAAAACAAACCATCACCACCCTGCAAGCCCAATTTGTACAGGGTTCAGTCATTACTGTACCCCAGTCTTCATCTTCAGCACTGAAATAACCCCATGTGGAAACCTCATCATTACAACTGCATCAAGAACTTAAAAATGGCAGTTTCTCAGCAGGTGGAGTGATTCAAATCAATCTGGGTATCATGTTTAATCATGCATTTCCTCCCCCAGAAGAATGTGTCACCATTTGTCTCTTCTCTACAAAGATATCCAGGGCATTAAATCACAAAGGAGAGAAGAGACAAGAGGAGAATGGATTTAGGATCACTTAGTAATTGCCTCAGGGCTTGCACGTAGAATATACAAGAGGAAGGAAAGTGAAGACACAATCACTTTTAATCGTCCCTTGGAAAAACTCCATCCCCAAGTGTCCTTCATTCTTACTGCTATTTGTTGAAGGTTTGCAAAGCTGACTAAGAGTGTTTTATGCTAATTGGCTTTATCTGACATCCCTTTATCATTTGAAATTAATAGACAGCCTAGTAGGTACAAGGTCAATGGAATATCTTCTCAGATTTGCAACTTGGCGTTTTCCCCAAAACACCACTTTCATCTTCATACAAGCGGTCCTGTCTATAAAGTCTTCTAAGTAAGGCATGCTGTCTAATCCCATCAACCCATTTGTGACCCAGTCCAGAGGGAAATTGTAGAAGCTGTTCCGCTCCTCGCTTGCTCCTAAATGCCCAACAGATTTGACATTCTCTTAGCGTGATGGGGAGACAGCAGCCTGATGTGCCAGCACCAGGCAACAGCTAGCCCCGTAGCAAAGCCCCTTCTTTAATTCTTTGGGATGATGTCACCAGAGAGAAAGAAAACAATGTGAAGTAGAATAAAGCTCCACCCCAGGGTACAGAGATAATGGAAGTCGTCTCTCTCCTCTTGCTTATCTCTTTCTAGGAATACAGACTGAGAGGACACTTGGAAAGGAGGGATGAAATGTAAGAATGGAAAGCCTCTTGGCTAAAGGAAGGCTTCTCTGAGTATCTGTGAGGGGCGAGAGGAGAGGAGAGAAGAGGAAGTAGATAGGGTGACTGTTTTTTACCTTCAAGGAAAAGAGACAAGAGAATCTGCAGGGGGTTTTTTTTTCTGTTTGTCCAACTCAGGTCATAGAAGAGACAGGAGAATTGAGGGAGGTCGGTTGAATGTGAGCCCATTAGAATTCCATACTCTCTAAGCTCCAAGAGCTTCAAAGGCTTCCCAGTCTTAATTTTCACTGCTATTTCCTTCCTTTCTTATTTTCTTTTTATTAATGATTAATAGATTTATTAAACAACAATACATATAGTTATCAGGCTTAATATGAGATGTTAAATTTTTTACTCAATTTTCCTTCCTGAATAAGTGTTTCTTTCCTATTGTCAGTTTTGAAAATGTAATACCAGAAGACAAGAGGTCCAATTCCAACCACAGTTCCTAGGAGTGAGTTCTTAGGAGTGGGTCTAAAATTGGGACAGATAATTTGTGAGTCAAAGCAGGACCTTCAGTGAGCCCCCGGGTGGTTGGGGTCCTTGTACTGAAGCAGGTTCTCCCTTTTAAGCTGGGATCTTATGGCCACCTTGTGGTTTGCGCCTTCGGGCTTCTGGAGATATGTCATATTCATCTGGGTCAAGGGTAGGGGGTAAAGTGGCCAGGCACCAGGATTATACTTAGGGTGAGCCTTTCCTTCCCTCTCTTATTCCTTCCTCTGTCCCTCCCTTCCTCCTTCCGTCCCTCCCTTCATTTGTCCCTCCTTTCTTCTCTCTCTTTCTTTCTCTTTTCTCTTTTCTTTCTTTCTTCTTCCTTCCTTCCTTCCTTCCTTCCTTCCTTCCTTCCTTCCTTCCTTCCTTCCTTTCTCTCTCTCTCTCTCTCTCTCTCTCTCTCTCTCTCTCTCTCTCTCTCTCTCTCTCTCTCTCTCTCACTTGTTCTTTCTTGTTTTCTTTCTCTCTCTTTCATTATACCTACCTGAATCTCCAGTTCATTGATCAATAATGAATACAAGTGGTGGTAGAGGTCTTTTGGCTTCATTCCTAATTTCAAATACAATTTTTCTTAACATTTCACCAGTTTGAAGTTTGCTACAGGTTTTCATAAGGCTTTGTATTCAGCCCCCTTTTATTTCCCCTTAGCACAAATATTTATTTAACATGTACAGCATGAAAGGTGCTAGTTGCTATGAAGTAGGCAAAGATATGCAAGACATGATTCCTACCTCAAGAAACTAATAGGATCATTAATGATATGAAATACATACAAATAATTTAATGCAGATTAAAAGGTGACAAATGAAAAACAAATCAAGCATGTAGATGCTGCATCATCTCTTTGAAGGATTCAATTCAATAAATATTGGTTCCTACTCTGTGCAACGACTAGGGAAGGCTCTATAAGAGGTTATTTGAATCTCAGAAATGTTTCTTAAAATTAAATAAACTCTTAGGTTAGTAGTAAGGATAAGTTTGTGTTTAGTACTTTGATTATTTAATTGTTTACCTCTAGAAACCCTAAGCTTTTAAAAAGAGGAAAAGACCAATTTATCCCCATGATAGAGCTAAACTCTAAAATGTACAGTATATATATATATATATATATATATATATATATATATATATGTCAGTATTATGGAAAATAATGTTTCAGTTACAAAGTTATATTTTAGGCATGAATTTAAGTGTAATGCTATCTTTACAGAAATGGGGACAAAAAATGCTGCCCATAAATAATTGCTTTTAATGCCTTTAAAACTTGATTTGGGGGGTAATTTTGTAGTTAAATTCAATTGAGTAAGCTGCAAGGAAAATATAATCATCCTCTAGGGCTTAGATAAAACCATTTTTTGGTATGTTTTTCTCATTATGAGTAATTACAGGTAAAAACTTGATTGTACCCTCTTTTGAGTATCATTAAAGAAAGTAAATATCCACTTTCCTAAATCATTGTACTTGGCAATGTTACATATGTATTACTACATAAAGAAAAAGGACTTCCAATGTTTCCCATACAAAACACCTATCAATCTTACTGTTGTTAATATTTTGTCGTTAAAATCTTGACTAGCTGGGTTGTGTGTGAAAAGTGAGGAAAAGCAGAACCTGATTCTCTGGGGGTAAAGTGTAATAAAACTGGAGGGGAAAAGCACACAAAAGAATGATGGGAGTGATCAACAGTTTCCCACGGCACTAGATGAAGAAAGATGTCTGAGAAGTGTCCGTTCCATTGGGTCAGGAAGAATCTGCTGGTCACCTTACTAAGACCAGTTTCGGTGAAGTGATGGGACTGGGAAGAAAGCCTTGAAAGATAAAGGGAGGGTGAAGGAGAGGAGGCAGTGAGCACAGACAACTCTTTCCAGTGGTGAGTCTGCCTCTGTATCTCAGATTCCCTACGGGAAGTTGGAGTACCTGAAATCAATGGTCCCCTAATACCAATCATTGGTTGATTGCATACAGTGCATAAAAGAATGGTCACTGCTCCGAATCAAAGTGAGAAAGCTATGGACTGGTAGGAAATGTTTCATAAAACTACATTTATTCGGTTTAAAGAACAGGCTCTTGCTCTGAAATGATGGCTCCCCATCTCTTGGAGGAGGTGGGGTGGGAATGGAGGTGGGAAAGTGGGAGGAAACACCCTTTCCTCTATAAAATGATGGGGAAAGTAGGAATAGTTTGGTGATGGCTGTTTTGTGTGTTTGTTTGTTTTTTGTTTGTTTGTTTGTTTGTTTTGGTAAAAATGTTCTAATTTAGTAAAATTTTAACAGTTGGAGTTGTATATTTCTTTCCTTTCATTTCTGTTGTCTTGGTTTTCTGCTGGCCTAGGATTCCCAAAGCCTTTGAATCAGGTTTCTTTACCCAGAGGAGAGATTGCCTTGGATAAACCATTACCATGGCAAACCTGCCTGGGATACCCCGCTTCCTCTCAGGAGCCTGTCTTCTTCTTCCCCAGTTTGCCTCCTCAGCTGCCCTGCCCCACAGAGCATGCAGGTCCCACAAAGAGGCACGCCTTTGTCTGAGCCCAGCAGCAGGGGGCGGCTGCACAGGAGAGAGCACAACATTAACTCTAGTTGCAGGGCTTCTCACCACCAGCTCAGGGCTGCTCAGAACCCCGCACCTTCCTGACCCGGCATCTGTCCTACAGCAGCTCTGCCAGGTCTTTTGGGGGATGTGGTGGGTAAACAATTGTTCCATTTAGACTAGTTCAGGCTAAAACCGGTTTGGCTCAGTGGATAGAGCGTCAGTCTGCAGACTGAAATGTCCCGGGTTCAATTCCGGTCAAGGGCACCTACCTTGGTTGCGGGCACATCTAACTCTCTATCCCTCTCCTTTCCTCTCTGTAAAAAATCAATAAAATATATTTTAAAAATAAAATAAAATAAAAAAAGAGTTAAATCAATCAAAAGTATAACTGTGCCTATAGACTAGTTCAGTTTGAGGTGGCAAGAAGCCCCCCCACACACACACACACACATGACATTGCTGGGGAGATGTTTAGATATGTGTCAGGGGTTCAGAGGAGAGGTCTGGGGAGATATAGGTATGAGAGTCACCTCCCTACCAATGATCTTCCAAGTGATGAAAATGGGTGAGCTTGTTTAAAGACAGAGTGTGATGGAGGAGAAGAGGGGGCCTGGAACTACCTGGATCCCAGCATTGAGAGGCCTGGTGGGGGAGGAGGACTAGGTAAGCTTCACTTTACGGTGAGAAGTGTACTCCCATTTCTTTACTTCCTGCGATCGCTCTGCTTGGTGAACAGAGTGCAGATGACACAGAACCAACATGAACCAGCCCTGTTCCTTAGACTCCCTCCTCAGGATCCGAGTGAGTCTCCTCGGTATTCCTTTCCTCAGCTACACAAAAAGGCCTCTGTGGTCGCAGCCCCTACCTTCCTCACAAGGTTGGGTGAGAAGTGTCAAGATGGAATTAGGCTCAGGCACAAAGATTTACATTCACATGCCAGCCATTTTCCGAGTCTTTAAGAATAGCCCAGACACGGTGTTTCAGGCCCTTGGAAATACTAATAATGCAAACAGAATCAAAATCATCATTCATATTATTAACAAGCATTTTTTGAGTAATGTTTTGAGTAAGTGCCTAATAAAGTTTAAGAAATAAAAGTAACTCATGTTTATTAAAGAGGAATTACTGGGTCTCCATTCATAAGCTTCAATATCCTGCTTAATGGGTTCCATACAACATAACACAGAAATCCAGTGAATGAGTTATGGAGAAACAGTCCGCCAAAAAAAAAAAAAAAAAAAAAAAAAAAAATTATATGGTTTCCTCTTTTCCTCTTGGTCCCCCTCCATGAAATAACAATGAGGAGTGTAGCCTGAATAAAGCCATGTCTTGTAACAGAATGAAAGCATTAGGGTGACATGGGTTGTATTTTAGCAGACTGGGCCAGAACAGCAAAAGCTTTGTGGTCAGAGTGCGCCCCCTGGTGGACGACGTGAGCAAGAGAGGGCGCAGATGCACCAGTATTGTGCTCTAGATTTCCCTGAATAAAATGCTTGTTGACCACATTTTGTAAAGAGCTGCGTAAGGAAGCAGGCACTTCATCAAAGAAGGAAATGAGTGCAGCCGGGTGGGAAGGAGAGCCTGGGGCAATTAAGCTCGCAGTCTTGGGTTCTAGAGAACTTGAATCATTTATGATGGATTGTATATGAAAAAGCCACGGAATGAATTGGAAGGTGGTCAAGAAGTTTGGTGTCTCTGAACTCGGGCGGCCTAGGCGCGGGTCTTGGCTCTGGTAGTAGCTGTGAGACTTTAGGGAATCATGTTGCTGTTCTCCAAGCTGCAGTCACCCCATCGGTAAAGCAGTGCCCTAGGAGGCACCGCCTGTGGTTGTGGAGCAGGGTGGTTGTGAGAAGCAGATAACATAACGCAGAAAAAGTATTTTCAGTGCAGGGACTGCTGTACTAAAATAGCCGCGCCCGTTCCCTGCCGTGTGTGTGTGTGTGTGTGTGTGTGTGTGTGTGTGTGTGTGTGTGTGAATGAAAGGCATTTGCATTTCTGGTTTTAAAATGGCTCCCAGATACAAACCTTTGATGACTGCAGCGTTTGGAAGCTCTGTGGCTCAGCGGAAACTGTGAGAATGAAGGTTTCTGAGCACTTCTGCACAACACACTGGAGAGGGTCCATCAGCATCCACTTCCTGGTCTGCCACGTGCACCACCAAAGGTGCCCAGACACAAGTGAGCAGTTGGCCAACCAGAATTGACTGCAGCTGATTGAGGTAAGCGATCAGCCAGGGCTGGTTGGGAGGGAAAGGGAGGCGGGAACCGAGGAGAGAGGGGAAAGGGTCAATGTGCTATGAGTGGCAGGTAAAGGCAGAAATGGGGAATCCCGCCAGGGCCACAGAAGGGCACAGGTTTCCCGGAGCCCAGAAGAGCTGTACTCCAGGACACAAGAGCACACTCTCAGGGCCCTATCCGTTTCCAACCCAGCAGCGACGTGGAGCCAGTGGGCAAACAGAAGCACCACAGGATAATTGTGGGAAGTTGTCTGAAAGTTGTTTTAACCAAACAAAAAGGAAGTGTTTGTCTTCTAATTCCCAGAAATGTGCCGCCAAAAATTCAGGTATTTGAAAATGTCAAGAAGCACTAATGGAACTAAGAACCTGACCCTGGAAGGAGGGCGGGAGGGCCGAATGTGTCTTGGGTCCGAGGGCCGGACTCCAGGCTGCAGGATGTCCTTTAGAAGGAGGCCCCAGGGAGACGTGCTGAGGCCTCTGCCGCATTGTTCTCTTTTAGGGAGGGAGTCCCCAAACTGGATTACGTATTTTTAAAATATATTTTTGTTGATATCAGAAAGGAAAAAAGGGGGGGGGGGAGGAGGAGAGAGAAACATCAATGATGAGAGAGAATCACTTATTGGCTGCCTCCTGCATGCCCCAGCACTGGGGATCAAGCCCGAAACCCAGGCATGTGCCCTGACCAGGAACTGAACCAGAGACCTCTTGATTCCTGGGTCAATGCTCAAGCGCCTAAGGCAAACAGCTGGGCTCCACGCTGGACTATTAAATGCATCTTTTGTCAAATAGCTATCAGATGGGGAATTCCATTTTAATGAACTAACATTTGGAAGTTGCCTGTCTTTTTCCTCTCTTTAATGGCTTCTAAGGAGTAATCTTCTCTTGTTTTCTCACCTCACACAGTGAGAGCTCCATAAGTTTTGGGAATTAATTCATTCTAATGAATGGCATAAGGTGAAATAAAACCAGCTTAATGCTTCTAATCATTGGTACCTGGCTTCCCTGACTTTCTCTGCAACCAGGCGAGGCCTCACTTGGCTGGCTCCTCGGCCTGGGTCCTGTCTTGTACTGTCCCCCACCGCACTCTCTCTAGCACCCACCATCCCTGTCCTCGTTGGCTTTCTGCAGTTCCCAGCCTGCTCGCACCTCAGGGTAACTCCCACTTTTGTCTTTTCTTGATCTGGGCCGACAAGTGTTACTTGAGAGGAAAATCCCCTAACAGTGCTATTAGAACCCATCATTGTGTCTGTGCTCTCAAACCTGATCTGGGACCTCAGGGCCTCTTGCAAATCTTTTATCATGTCTTATTGATATGACACCTCGAATTCCTCCTGGTGTCTGGGACAGACCTATTCCTCCCCGCTCCCGGTGTGTCTGGTGTCCTACGAAGGCCCTGGCTGCCTAGCTCCCGCCCCCTCATTGGCAAGGGCACCCTCCACACCCACTCTGACTGAGGAGTTATTTTGGAGTCTGTGACTTGGGATCAGAGTCAGCAAGGCTGGATTCTTTATTTTCCAAAAGCATGGAGCAATGCTAAGCCCTGAACATCGACAGAATCCAGGCGGGGAGGGGGGACTATGGTTTTCTTTCTGTTTGAACTTGTCTAGCATGACTCCCTGACTTCTTTGTTTATCCCATTGATGTGTGTGTGCTGGGATGGGGGAGCTTTTAGGGAGGAGGGAGGCGATAACTCGTTCTTCCTGACCAAAACTTGAAAATGAGAAAAGGGCTTTAAGGTCTACCACATGCCACTCCAGCAAATATTGGTTTTGATCCCGTCGGAGCCCTGAGGTACAAGATAGGAGCATTCCGAGTGGTTATTATTCAGATCTATCAGCGAGGAGCACGCCAGAGCCCGGGTGCAGCTTCGCAGCTCAATTAGCACACACAGCACCCACCTCCGCTTTCTGGATGCAGCTCACATCACCCAGGACCCTGCGCGAGCCGCGCCGTGGTTAAGGATATGTCACCGCGAATCAACAAAATATGCAGTTTGATCAGCACATTCCAAGCGCGGATCATTAAACTATGCAGCCTGGTCCCCCAAGTGCATGAAAAATTAACTAACAAGTTTTGTATCTTGATCAGCTTAATGAGTGAGAAGCCGCCGAACAAGAGAGTGTCAAATCGTGCGGTCTGGCAAGGGGGGGGGGGGGGGGGGGGGTGGTGGTGGAGGGAGGGCAGATGATTGCCTGCGCGGAGCCGCCAGGGCCAGCGCTAATAGTGTTGGTTTTCAGAATAACCAGCCGCTAGAAATCAGTGTCAGAGGGAGCTGATTAGTATTAAGATGTTGTCCAGCCTGTTTCCAGCAGGATGTGATGAGATGTCGAGCCTTCAGATGTAAATGAAACATTGATCCTTCCTTTCAGGCTTCACTGGGTCGTAATGGACTCAGCCATGCGCCTGGAAGCCCCTGCCAATGGCATCCCGTGCACATGGGCCGCACTGAGGGGCCGTGGCAGCTTTCTGGAAATGTCTACACCGTCTGACCTTGAAAAGCAGCTAAAAGAAAGAGGTGGGGGGAGAATTCTTTAATCAAACTGTATCAGAGATGCCACATGCCATTGAAGGGGGGGGGGGGGGAAGGAAGGAAGGAAGGAAGGAAGGAAGGAAGGAAGGAAGGAAGGAAGGAAGGAAGGAAGGAAGGAAGGAAGGAAGGAAGGAAGGAAACAAGGTTTCCTAAACCAAGAACGCTCAGTTAGAAAGTTGGTGGAGAATCTGAGTAAATTAAATGCAAGTGGCGGAGACATTTGAATTGGATTGTCACCGGAGACTGAAGGGTCTGCTGTCCCCAAGCGATTGGCAGGATGCTGATGGGGAGGTGAACAGCCCCCTTTTAACACAGCCACACATGCCCCGGGTGACTGGGCCCGTGTATAAACGGGTACTTGAGCGCCAGTCTATTAATGCTGACCTGATAGTTTTCATCTTGGCCGACCGGCTGGCATGGCAGCTGTGGGAGTGTCAGTTTCCCAGGGCATACAGACAGCCCCTTCAATAAGGAGGGGGTCAGCGGAAATGTGGCGGTCCCGCATAGCAGGCAGGATGCACATCCAAATGGGGACATGCCACAGACAAAGGGGGACAAGGCTGTCTGGCAGATGCTGAGGTTGGAGCGGCTGGCTGCCCTTTGGTTGCACATGTTGGGGCAGAGGACAGGAGCGTGATGGGGGGGAGAGGACATTTTTTTTTCATCGTTCTCTATTTGATTAGACTTCTCCCAAAGTGTAGCACGTGGACATACCCAGGATGACTTTTGGTCAAGTGTGGCATATGGACAATTTTTTTTTTTAATGTTCCTAGGTAGGAGTCTATTCCCATGAATATCAAAGTAGAACTAGCACATCAAATTCGTGATTTAACTAACATTATTTCTTAGAGTGAGCTCGAGATGGCAAAAGTGAGTTTAGTGAAAGCAAATTCAAAGACAAATTCTATATGTGTAGTAAGTGGATATGTCGAAAACCATAAAGGGGTTTTCAGATGGCTGAAGTTTAGGAAAACTGTTCATTGCTGCCATGGGAGCTGGAGCTAGGTCTACAAGAGGACCTTCCTTCTTAGGTCAATCAGAAAAACGTGAATTTCATAACAAACAGGTGAAGGGATGAAGGGATCCCATAGCATATTTCTGCAGTTAGCTTATTACCTCACCATACACAGAGATACAAAGAAGCTAAGACCCAGAACAGGCTCTGAGGCACCAACACATCAATCAACTGTCATAAAATCATAAAAGTACTCATTGAATGACTAAAAACGAATTTTTAGTTATTGAAGTTTTAATTCAATAGTACTAATATCTATACTAATAAAAGGGTAATATGCTAATTAGATTGAGTCAACCAGTCATTTTCCAGCTGTCCAAATTCCTCCCAGACAAAGCCATGGTGGTGGGGGCTGAAGCAGAACCAGTTAGGGGTGATCAAGCCAGCAGAGAAGGGCAGTTGTGGGAGAGATCAGACTGGCAGGGGAAGACAGTTAGGAGTGATCAGGCAGGCAGAGGCAGTTAAGGGTGAGATCAGGCAGGCAGGGGGCAAGATAGGGGTAATCAGGCAGGCAGGCAGGCAGGTGAGTGGTTAGGAGCCAGTCATCCCAGATTGTGAGAGGGATGTCTGACTGTCAGTTTAGGCCTGATCCTACAATGCAGTCGGATCTCCCAGATTGGAGAGGGTGCAGCCCAGGCTGAGGAATCCCCTCTGTGCACAAATTTCATGCACCGGGCTTTTAATTTTATTAGAAAGTACTAGAGTCCCGGTGCACGAATTTCTGTACATTGAAAGGAAATTAATTAGAAGAAATATTTTAGATGCCTGGGAGGGACACAGGAGGTTGACCAGCCTGGGGGAGGGGGGGAAGGGCTCCAGGGCATGTCTGGCCCATCACACCCAGTCCCAATTGGCCAGACCCCAACAGCAAGCTAACCTACTGATCTGAGCATCTGCCCTCTGATGGTCAGTGTGCATCATAGCAACTGGTCAAACGGTCAAATGGTTGGACACTTAGCATATTAGGCTTTTATATATATATATATAGATAGGATGCATCAAAAGCATATATACTACAGATATATGTATGACATGCATGCACACATCTGTGTATTTTCAAAATATTAAGATATAGTTGTACCCTCTAGCTCCCTTAAGAAGTAGAGAATGACTAGTATTTTGAAACTGCCATTGTGCTCCCCCAACTGCAACACTGTTGCCTTCCTATTTTACTGAGTTTAAGGTTGATCATTTCCTTGTCTTTCTTCATAACCTTACTAGGTGTGCATGTACCTCTAAGCAATATATTATCTAATATTTCTTGCCCTTTAAATTTACATTAAAAGATGCACGCTATATGAATTACTCTTAACTTGCTTTTTTCATTCAGGATTATGCTTTTAGTATCGACACATGCTAATATGCATAGAAGTAGCTTATTCATCTTCACTCCTGTGTAATATTTCACTGACTATCTCACAATAATTAATCCACTATACTGTTCATTTTTATTATTATGAGCAATGCCGCTTTTACAGGTCCCCTGGTGTCCATGGGGAAGAGATTCCCTTGTGTATACACTTAGGAAGAGAATTGCTAGGTCCTAGGTAGGTGCTTTTTCCACTTTATAAGGTATTGTTTGCATTGTTTTGTTGTTGTTTTTTTAAGGTTTATTGATTTACTTTCTCACTATTTCCAATAGCAACAAAAATAAAAATTACTAGATATTTATCTTGCACTATATATAAAAATCAACTCAAAGTGGATTAAAGACTTAAATGTAAGACCTGAAACTATAAAACTTCTAGAAGAAAACATAGGAGAAAAGCTGCTCAATATTGGTCTTGGCAATTGTTTTTTAGATAAGCACCAATTACACAGGCAGTAAAAGCAAAGTTAGTAAGTGAGACTACATGGAACTTAAAAGTTTCAGCACAACAAAGGAAACAATAGAATGAAAAGGCAACGTATGGAATGAGAGAAAATATTTGCAAACCATGTATCCAATAAGTAGCTAATATCCAATATATAAAAAACTCCAACAAGAAAATAGAAAAAAAAGAAATAAACCCAAATTAACCTAATTTTAAAGGGGACAAATGTTTCTTAAAAAGAGAAATATATAAATGGCTGCCAGGTATATGAAAAGATGTTCAACATCACTAATCATCAGAGAAATTCAACTCAAAACCACAAAAAGATATTAACACACACTTGTTAGGATTGCTATTTTAAAAAATAATAATAATAAGCCTCAAAAGATTACAAATGTTGGCAAACATGTGGAAAAATTTGACCCCTTGCACAGGGTTAGCAGGAATATAAAGTGGTGCAGCCACTATAAAAAGCAATGTGAAGGTTCCTCAAAAAATTAAAAATAGAATTACCATATGATCCTGCAATTCCACTTCTGGGCATATATCCAAAGGAGTGGAAATCAGGATGGCAAAGAGATATTTTGCACCCCCACATTCCTTGCAGCATTATTTATAATAGCCAAGATATGGAAACAATCTAAATGTCCACTGATGGGTGAATGATAAAGGAAATGCAGTGTAGACACACAATGAAATATTATTCAACCTTTAAAGTAAAAAAAAAAATCCTGCCCTATTCAACAACATGGGTGAACCTGGATGACACTACACAAAATGAAATAAGCCAGTTACAGAAAAGGAAAGACTGCGTGATCCCATTTATACACAATACCTAAAATGGTCAAACTCGTAGAAACAGAGAGTGGTGGTTGCAGGGACTAGGGTGGGGATGGAGAATTGTTTAGTTGAGACAAACTTTTTATGCAAGTTCAATAATACCTAGAGATACGAGGTACAGCATAGTTCTTATAGTTAGCAATACTGAATTGTGCACTTAAATTTTTTTGTTAATAGAGATCTCATGTTAAGCATTCTTACCACAGAAACAAAACCAACAGCGCAGGGGCACGAGGAAACTTCTGGACATGATGCCCAGGTCTATTACTTTGACTATGATGACAGTTTCATGAAAATGTGTCTGCATATGTCCAGACTCTTCAAATTGTATGTTAAGTATGTACAGTTTTTGGTATGTCATTAATAGCTTAATGTTATTTTTAAAAGTGTTAACATGTTTAAAAAGTGCACAACTGCCCTGGCTGGTTTGGCTCAGTGGATACAGTGTCAGCCTGTGGACTGAGGGGTCCCAGGTTTGATTCTGGTCAAGGGCATGTACCTTGGTTGCAGACATATCCTCAGTGGGGGTGGGGGGAGGTGCAAGAGGGGGCTGATTGATGTTTCTCTCTCATCGATATTTCTAACTCTCTATCCCTCTCCCTTCCTCTTTGTAAAAAAAAAAAATATATATATATATATATATATATATATATATATATATATATATTAAGTGCACAACTGATTTCTTTATTGAATTAATTTATTGAAAAACATCAAAAAATCTAAATAATTTTGGAAGTATAGCATGCGATGGATAGAAAAAGTTAATAGCATACATACATTCACTCTCCTCAAATGAATTGGAAGTTTTATATTTCAATCAGAATTTAGATAAAGTTTTACATGGAACTTATAATGTGATTCTGAAGTTTACATGGGAATTCAAAGGGCTAAAATTAGAATAATTTTAAAAGACAAAAAGATGAGTCATCTTGCTCTATCAAATGTGGTTATTAAAACAGTGTGATATTAGTGCAAAGACAGACTGTGTACTGGAAGAACAAAACATTGGACCCAGAAACTGAATGTCCCCTAGAAGGGAATGTACAGATGGAGATGGCAGTGCAGGTCCCTTGGGAAGGGATAAACTCCTAAGTAAATGGTCCTCTGACCCCTGATTGACTCTACCGCAAAAAATAAAAGAGCCCTACATGCCACCATACACAATAGTTAATTCCTCGTAGATTAAGACTTAAATGTGGAATGAAAAACTTAAGAAAAGTTTTAGGAGACAGTGAAGAATAAATTTATAATCTCTATGTAGGGAAGGATTTCATAAACAAGATGCAAAAAACACTAAACATAAAAAAGAGATTTATAATTCTGACTACATTAAACTCAAGATATCAAAAGATATTTTAAAATGTCATAATAAGAGCCCAATTGATGTTGCTCAATGGTTGAGCATTGACCTGTGAACCACAGTTCAATTCTCGGTTAGGGCACATGCCCAGGTTGTGGGCACATCCCCAGGTTGTAGGGGACATTCAGGAGGCATCCAATCAATGACTCTCTCTCATCATTGATGCTTCTCTCTCTCTCCCTCTCCTTTCCTCTCTGAAATCAATAAAAATATATATATTTTTAAATGTCATAAAGAGAGTAAAATACAAACCACAAACTGGGGGACATATTTGAAATACATATATCTGGAAAAGAACTCATATCAAAAATACAAATGAAGACCTCTTGTGAATCATTAAGGGGAAAGGTAAATAACCAAATAGAAAAATAGGCAAAAGGAATTTCACAGAAGAGCATATGAATGGCACATAAATATTATGTGATGCTCAAACTCATTGGTTATCAATAAATTGCAACTTTATTTTCCAGGGTAAGATACAACTTATAAGTCAAGCAATAATATCTGTTTATGATGAATTAGAATTAAAACTTCTCACCTATTGCAGATGAGAATATAAAACACCTACTTTGGCAAGTGAATAAGCATTTTCTAGTACTGTGGAGGATTCACATAGTCTAAGATCTAACAAGTCCACTTCTAAGTATTTAACCAAGAGAAAGACCTGCACAGTTGTGCCAGGAGACATATATAACAATGTCCAGAGCAGATTCTCCATAACAGCAAAATGCCTATCAGCAAAGAAAGGATAAAGTGGGATGAAGGCATAGAATGAAATGCTATGCAATTGTAGAAAGTAAAATTAACCATAGCACCATGGATGAATCACAAAACAACAACAAAATGAAGTGCAAAAAAACAGAACATTGAATAATAAACCCTGAATGACAGAAGAATATCTATATCCTAGAGTAGGGGTGTCGAACTCAATCAGAGAAGGGGCCAAAATCTAAAATCCAGCCTAAATCGCGGGCCGAATGGTTTACTGAACAGTCATAAACTGTCATTGTGATGGAAACGCAGCAGAGTGCAGTGATGACAGCGCGGTGCGGGCCACATTGCAAGGCCTGGCGGGACGGATTTGGCCCTTGGGCCTTGTGTTTGACACATGTGTCCTAGAGGCCTGGTGCATGAAAATTCATGCACTGGAGGGGGTGTCTCTCAGCCTGGCCTGCCCCCTCTCACAGTATGGGAGACCTCAGGAACAGGAGGCGACCTGGCGATCAGGGGAAGGAGATGCCCCCATCACACCTCTACTGTTGCCTCTGCAGGCAGCGCAAGCCTCAGCTGGCCCTGGTTACCTGAGCCTCGGGCAGCCCTGGGCAGCTGGGCAGCCGACATTTGAGGCTTGCCTGTACCTCAGGCCTGCTCTGGGCGGCTGGAGGGGTTGAAGGTGAGTCCAGCCACACTGTGTTCCTGCCACTTCTCCTGCCCCTGCAGGGCTGAAAGGACTGGGGGACTCCAGCCAGGCTGAGAGGACTAGGTGCCACCATCTTGTGGCTATGGTCACTGCCATCTTTGTGACAACTTGATGGTCAATTGTCATATTTTCTCTTTATTCGATAGGTCAAGTAAGGGTGATTTTATTGATTAAGTAAGGGTGATTTTATGTCAGAGAGAAAAAGGGGGTATGATTGCAGTATATGCTCTGTCAAGGGTCCCATTAATTCATTTGAAACCAGTGCATACCTGAGTATTTGGTACCTGGTACATAATAGATATTTGATACAGTTGGTGAAAGAAAGGAGGATAAGAAAGGGAAAGACAGATGGGTGTAGGGAGAGAGGGAAGGAAAAGGTAGAGAAGGGATTGGGGAGGAAAGGAGGCTGACTGCCCTGGCTTTGTGAATAATTGATTATACATAGTAAATAGATTTCCTGTTGTCTGGAAAGAGTTCTGTCTTATTGGGATTGAGGAAGCACTCCGTCCTCTCACAGAATTTAGCCCATTGTGTCTTGTGTTACTAATGGTTACACTGACTCTAGCACACCATTGAGTCTTGCTTGTCAAACATTAACTTCTATACTATCTTATAGATTTTTTTTTTTCTGATAGAGTAATTCTACTTACGTGGAATGGCAGGGCTGCCTGATAGTATTTTACCTAATTCAAAAACATAAGAAATTACCCAGCTATGTAAGACATAGAAAAAAAACAAAGGAATTTTTTTTCTTTTTTTTTCTTTTTCCTTTTTCTTTTTCTTTTTTAAAAAAACCTCAAGACAGAAAGGGAAGCATTAAGCCTATTACTAAACTCTGACTGAATGTATTTTTTTGTCTTAATTTCATGAGAATTGGGCCAGTGGGTAAATATTTCAGTATGTTAATTGCATGCTTAAACCTGCATTTTAAAAGTAAAATGTTAAGGTTGAGTAAATACAAAATAATAATGATAACATATTTTCAAAGTATAAAATGATGGAAAAACCTTGTCTACATAACACACAGCTTTCAAAAACGGAACACTAATGAGATTCTAGAAGCACTTCCCAAACCCTCTGCTCTCCACTTCTCATCGCCCCATGCAAAGTACTGCCTATCCTGAATTGTGTTTATAATATCTCACAGTTGTCGTTTACAGTGTTCATACTTGTATATGTTCCTAAACACTAAATTCTTTGTTTTTACATATTTTTAAACTTCATCTAAATATAATCATACTGCATTTTTCTTCTATACCTTGGTTTCCTACCATTCAGCACTTGTTTTTTGAGATTTGTCCATGATTTCATGTACACACCTGTAATTTATTCATTTCCATTGTTCTTTATAAGCATATTTATTGCATATCACAATAAGCTTATCAATTTTTCCTGTTGATTGATATTTCAGTTGTTTCCAATTTTTTTTTTTTGTTACTATATCTCAATGGACTTCTTTGTACACATCTCCTGGTTCCTGTGTACATGGTTCTCGAGAATTGGACCTAGGAGTGAGATTATTGGGTGACAAGGCATGCACTTCTGAAACGTCACTAGATAGTAATTGTTCTCTACAGCAGCTTCCTAACTTGTACTGCTACCGGCCTGCATTGGAAATGTCTGTGGCCCATATCTTCGCCTGCCATGGTTGCCATTCTCAAGAGTTAGCATTCGCCATGCCCTCTGATGTGCTGACTTTTATCACACTCTAAACAAACCGCAGATGTGACTCAATGAGCATACAATCTGCACTTCAGTCTGTGCCCCTGATTTGAAGTTAGTGGCCGATGTTGAATTGGACCATGGCCTCATTTGGACATTTACAAAAAAAAAAAAAAAAAAAAAAAAAAAAAGAGGGGGCTTCAAGAGAGCAGGTCTGCTGTTTTCTCAATAAAGTGCTGATTGACAAATGTGAGGGAGGGAAAATCATGATGTTAGTAGCGGAGTGAAATATTGTATTTGGCACTGTTGGGAAATCACCCAAGTTTTGTGGGTTTCTGACTTCATAACTACAAGATATTTGGATCAAAGTGTACTTACTTTAGGTGACATATGAATTCATAATCCAAGGAAAAAAGCCTCGTAAAAATAACTTAACATTAAATATATCTTGCAAGAGGACCATTTAACTTGGCAAAATATTAATGAAATAAAACACATGGGTTAGATTTCCCTTATAATACACACAGGAATAAAATGTGCTCAGCAAAATATGCTTTGGCTTTGGCTAAACTAGAAACATCTGAAAATAACCTGAGAGATTCCTTTAAACTGCAGCATGTTTCTGGCTTTGTCCACCACTTAATTAAGTGTTGTTTTAATAATGAAGCACATTAGGATGGGGGTTGTACCCAGCCTAACAACCATTCTTTATGGGGTAGTAAAGATAAAGACAATAGTACCGACATAAAAAAAATATTTAATTTCATGGTCTTACCTTCTTAACATATGGTTCATATCAGCCTCACTAGTTATTTTCCCAAATCCCCGTTAGTTAAGAAAGTTAGCCATTGTTTTGTCCTTGAAAATTTAGGTGGAAACCTGTTCTGATGGCTCAAGGATAAAGAAGATAGGTGACAACAGGGGGGTGGGGGCATGAATGGGGTGGTGGAGGATAATGGGGGAATAAGGATACATATATAATGCCTTAATCAATAAAGAAATTTTTAAAAAAGAAGATAGGTGAGATATTCCCAGGCAACTGCAAAACCACTGCTTATGAAGAACCCAGTTGTGTCCACTGGGGAAGCAATGATTTGAGTTCAGGCGTTTTTCAAGACAAATCATTGCTTTATGCCTTGTCTTCACAAAGTGAACTCTTGAACCTTTAAAACTAAAGATTGTAGAAATGATACAAACAGACCCATAAATGCTACTCTAGTACAATCTTGGTGCATGTGTAGACGTACTTTATTGTGAAAAATACAATACATTTTAGACATGAAAATCTAACCGTTTTAGACTTCCGTCACCAGTAAAGATGGCGCAGCTAAATCTTACCAATCTGTTAGCTGATGACAATTCAGCCTGGACAAGATGTTTTAAGTGTTTGAAATGGAAGAGGGGGTGTATCTCAAGGCGTTGGAAAGACAGAAAGAGTACAGTGTGGTGAGCCAAGGAGTGGAGAAGGATGGAGCTGAGGGAGTGAACCTGGACTTGGGGACTACTTCTATGGTGGGCTTTTGCTGATTTAAAAAGGAACCTGGAGGTCTAAAAGGCTGAGAAGCTGAGCATGCTTTTCACAGCTTCATGGAGTAAAGGAATAGGCCTTAGAGTCTAAGGCCTATCAAGAAGGAAAGGGATTTGTAGAAATCCCTGTGGAAATCCTGAAGAGCTAGACCTTAGGAACAGAACAGGGTAACCTGGAAATAGAGATAAAGCTCAGTTTCAATTTACCTCAATACCTAAAAATGAGTTGAGATGACACCAATGCCAATGCATAAACAAGTGTGAATTATCTTCCTAAAACCAAGATATGCTGAGCCACAAATTATTTCTACAATCAATTTTGCAAATACAGTACCTTCTCTCTCTCTCTCTCTCTCTCTCTCTCTCTCTCTCTCTCTCTCTCTCTCACACACACACACACACAAACACACACACACACACACACACACATACATACATATAAATAATCAAGCATCCAAGAAGAGTTAATAGAATATAAATAAAAACAAGACAGAAAAAATACTAAATGATATATAATTTCCAAGCTTATTGAAGAGAAAAGAGAAATTTTAAATGATCAATTAAAATGAAAGCAAGAAAGGAGAGAAAACAAATAGAATCATAAAACAAATAGAAAACAAACCTAAGATAGATTTAAACCCCAAATACTTAGGTTAAATGAAAATGGTCTAAATGTTCTCATTCAAAGACAAAGGTGATCAGATTTGGGGGGCAGGGAGCAAAAGATAGGAAAAAAGGGGCATATACAAAATATAAGATAAAGAGAGGTTGAAATTAAGAGATAAAGCATGCAAATATTCATTTAAAAAAAAGACTGCACAGATGTATTATTAGGCAAAGCTGACCTCAGAAGGAAAAGCATTAATGTAGGTAAGAAATGCTACATAATAATAAAAGTTTCTATCTTCCAAAAAGCTTATGATGATACTAGCTTTCTATCCAAATAAGCAGAGTCTCACAATAGGTATAATTACAAAATAGAACTTTAAAGTGGATAAAAGGAGAAATGAACAATTCCAAAATATGTCAGGAACATACCACAAAATATCTAACTTAGAAAGCCATAAAAAAGTAACATTACTACATTTAGAAGATTAATTTGCAAGCTTGATTTAATATACATAAATAGAACACTGAATCCAACACATGAGCATTTCTTTAAAATATGGAGCGCTTCATAAGTTTGCGTGTCATCCTTGGGCAGGGGCCATGCTAATCCCTGTATCATTCCAATTTCAGTACATGTGTTGCCAAAGAGAGCACACGGGCATTTTTCATTTAATTTTTTATTTTTTTATTTTGAGAGAGCGTTTACTAAAGTTAGGGACAGCGAAACAAGGAAGGGCTTAATATAGAAGAAGCAACAAGACAGAGTCTGGGCAGGGCATTTTGATTCACTGAGAAGTCAAGGAAAAGGGGGCCTTGGAGACAGGTTCCAGGGTTAGCCCAGGACGAGCTGCCACTGCCCATGGCTCTCCTGGTCTCAGATCTCCTGAGGACCTTTGTGTATAGTTCAGGAGGTGCCTGCCTAGGAGGGAAGAAAGGGCTGTGTGTGTTCCCGGAGGAAGCATTTTTTAAATGACCATATGATAAGAAATAAAACAAATTTCAAAATTATTATATTAAGGTATAAACTAGAGTGGATTCTCTGCTCACTGTGGGGGATAAAAAGGCAACTAGAAAAACTCTAGATGTTTAGAAATTAAACAATAGACTTCTAAATACTTCATGGATCAAAGAGATCATGATAAAAATAAATATTTTAAGTCAATGATAATGAAATGCAATATGTCAAAACTTACGACAGCTAAAACCATGCTTAAAAAGGAAATTTACTACTTAAAAATAAATATGAAGAAAGAATGCTCAAAATCAATAATCTCAGCTTTAAATGCAGGAAAATATATAAAAGAATAGCAAAATAAACCCACAGAAAGTAGAAGGAAGGAAGGAATAAAATAATAGTATATAATCTAAAAATACAATTTAAAGAACATTTTATTTAATTCTTAAAAATATATCTTTATTGATTTCAGAGAGAGGGAGGAAGAGAAAGAGAGAGATAGAAACATCAATGATGAGAGAGAATCATTGATTAGTTTCCTCTTGCACCCTCTTCTGGGGATTAAGCCTGCAATCCAGGCAGGTGCCCTGACTGGGAATCAAACCCTGACCTCCTGGTTCATAGGTCGACACTTCACCACTGAGCCATGCCAACTGGGGTTAAAGAGCATTTTAAAGAAAACTAAAAAGAATATGAATAAGCTAAATGGTCATCCAATAGGTTAGGGGAAATTTTTAACCCATTAACATTTGTGGAAAAGAAACAGTGGAAATGGAGGTAGAAGTTAATGCAATAGAAATTTTTTTTTAAAAGACTGATTAAAAAAGAACTGAATCTGGTTCTTTGAAATAACTAATGGCAAGGTAGGAGATACAAATCTATGAATTAGAATGGATAAAACTGTCCTTATGTAGAGATGATAAGACTGTTTACATCAAGAGACATTACAGACAAACCTTTAAAATAATAGGATTCAACTATATATATATATATATATATATATATATATATATATATATTCATCAATATACAAAAATTATTAAGGTTCCCTCACACAAAAATAACAAAATAGAAAATGTAATAGAAGAAACGGAATCACAAAAAAGATACAATAGCAAATAAACTATCACGTACTCTACAAGTATGTGCATGAGCTTCACGAAAAAAAAAATGTCTAATTGTTTATTGAAGAACATAAAAGAGGACTAGAATAAGTAGAAATTTTACATTTTTTCATGAATTTCATAGATCCACATTTGAAAAAATATTAATGCTCCCCAAATAATCTATATACAATGAAATTCATTACAATTCATACAAATCTAATTACAATTCTATTCAAGATCCCAAGTTGATGTATGTGAAATGATTAACTGAGTCTAAAATGTATGTGATCAAAGTATTGTAGAGGTCAAAGAATTGCTAAGATAATTTTTAAAAGAAAGAAGAAAGAAGGGTGAATCTTTTTATACAATATGAAGACATAGAGCATTAAAAAGGTAAGATCATCAAAACAGTGTAATATTGGCACAGAGGAAAACAAGTAGACCAATGGGACATAATAGAGACTCTTGAAATAGACCCAAACATATATGCAAACTTGGAATATAACAGATCATATTGGTATCATAAATAATAAATCACTGGTATTATAAATCAATGAGTTAAGAACAAACTAAAAAATTGTGTTAGAAAAAATTGCTATATTTACATATATTTGGCATACAGATATATCTAAAAACAGATTTTTATCTCATATTATAAATAACAAATTTTTGTATTAAAATCAAAGTATGAAAAAATACCTATTTTAGAAAAAAATAAAAAAATTATCTACTTTATGAACTCAGGGTAGGGAAGGCTTTCTGAGATAAGAAGAAAAAAGTATAACCCATAAAAGAAAAGATAATGTTTTAAAAACAAAAACTTCCTGTTTTAATTTACTGCTTTAGCTATAGCCAATTTGGCTCACTGGATAGAGCGTCAGCATGTGAACCAAAGGGTCCGGAGTTTAATTACAGTCAAGGGCACATACTTCAGTTGTAGGCTCTGGCCCAGCCCTGGTTAGGGCTCATGTAGGAGGGCCCTGGTCAGGGCTCATGCCAATCAACGTGTTTCTCTCACATCAATATTTCTCTTTGTCTTCCCCTCTCTTTTAAAAAAAAATCAATGGAGCCCTAGCCAGTTTGGCTCAGTGGATAGAGCATTGGCCTGCAGACTGAAGGTTCAATTCTGGCCAAGTGTATATGCTCAGGTTGTGGGCTCAATCCCCAGTAGGGGGTGTGCAGGAGGCAGCCAATTAATGATTCTCTCTCACTGATGTTTCTCTCTTTCTTTCTCTCTCCCTTCCTTAGTTAAATCAATAAAAATATATATTTTTAAAAATCAATGGAAAAATATCCTCAGATGAGTATTAAAACAAATAAATAAAATAATTTACTGCTTTGTATTTAGGGATAAATATACCAATTATTAAATAAATTATAGCATATCCAAGAATAATATGCAGCTTTAAAAAAATATGCAAGCTCTCTATATGCCAATATGGAAAAATCACCAAGATATAAAGTGGTTAAAGCAATATACAGAATTGAGGATATATAGCAAATTGCCATTTATGAAAAATTGGGGAAATAAAATAGATAATTATTTTTAAATTAAGACATTTTGAAAGGATATTTGTTGGTCCTTGTAACAGAAGTTCAGGCAGAAACTAAATAGATCGGGATCAGGGGTTTGAGGGTATTTTTTCACTGTACACCTTTTAATATATATGTTTTTAAGTTCTGAACTGTGTGATGTATTACAGTTTTTAATTTTAAATTAAAACAAAAATTTTCTATAGCAAGTGCCATGCCCCCCCAAAAAGGTGAAGCATAAGTTAAATTTAATTGCAATATATGTAGCCGACAAAGCCTTAGAATCTACAATACATACATAGAACACTTATTCAAATCAGTAAGAAAAGACACTCCACAGAAAGAATATAAGTCTAAACAGACATTTAAAAAAAGAGGAATTATGAATATATTCAGAATATGAAATGTGTTTAATTTCATCACTTATCTGGACAGGCAAATTAGTCCAAAAAGGATAGCATTTTCATTAAACAGGTCAAATTAAAAGAGTCTTTGTTGAGTGTTGTCAGGCATGTGGCAAAACTGTGCCCCTCTTGTGGGAGTATTGATTGGTACTGACAGTTTAGAGTGTAAGTTGGCAGTGTTTAGTAAAATAAAAACTGTGTGTACCCTACAACCCAGTAATTTCACTTTTGGTATGGATCCTAGACAAATTCCTGCAACTGTGCACCAGGAAACACTTGCAAAGATGTTCCTTTGAATGTGTATTTAAACAACACTCACATAGCACTTGCTACATTCCAGTCTGGCTCTAAGTACTTTATAAATATTATCCCAGATAATACTCATAACAACTCCAGGAGGTAGGTACAATTAATATCCTTGCCTTTTAGAAAAAATATAAACCCTAACAAATAATAATAATAATAATAATAATAATAATAATAAATATGGCTATTAAATGGTAGGCCTGGGTATGAAACCAGCCTAGCTCAAATGTGTTCTTTCAGCCCCAATAATGCAGTAAAATTCTGCACACCACTTACAAATTTATCAGTAGAGGACTGGATGGACAAAATGTGCTATAGGATGAAATGCTATCTGCCACTATATACATCAATAATAATAAAAGCATAATATAGTAATTAGACGGAACAGCTGGACGTCCTTCTAGATGAAGCTGGGGCAGCGAGGGCCAAGCCTCTTGCACAAATTTCATGCATTGGGCCTCTAGTTTATAGATATTTGTTTATAATTCATACTAGAGGCATGGTGCGTGAAATTCATGCATGGCGGGGGTGGGAGGTCCCCCTCAGCCCAGCCTGCACCCTTCCCAATCTGGGATCCCTTGGGGGATGACTGACTACTGGTTGGTTTAGGCCAGATCCCTGAGATTGGGCCTAAACTGGCAGTCAGACATCCCTCCCATAATCCTGAACCCCTGGCTCCCAATTGCTCACCTGCCTACCTGCCTGGTTGCTCCGAATTGTCCCCTTATCCTGCCAGCTTGGTCACACCTAAATACCACCCCACTGGCCTGGTTTCCCCCAACTGCCCCCTCTGCTGATCTGATCACCCCAAGTCCCCCCCCATGCAGGCCTTGTTACCACCAACTACGCTCCTGCTGGCCTGGTTGCCCCACACAGCCCGCTGTTCAGTCATTTAGTTGTCCCTCACTAACGCCCCTGCTGGCCTGTTCATAGGCAGCCATCTTGTGAGAGTGTGAGGGTCAATTTGCATATTACCTCTTTATTATATAAGATATGACTAGTTCTCAAAGCATCTTATTGTGAAATAAACTTTCTGAAACAATTTTATACAATTGGTATTTATTTCTATAGAATGCACTATGAAACCATCTGGGCCTCAAGTTTTCCAGGGAGTTCCTGGACATTCTGAGTTTTTCTGTGCCCTGTAATGGACTCTTGCAAAGCTGGGTGGCTGAACACAGAAATGGCGTACCTGAAGGACTGTCACAGGTTTCAGGTAAGAAGAGTTACTTACAGAAAATGAAACCATCCAGGAATTCTGTGTTTATATGTAACTTATCCATTTAAAGTTGCTTTAGGATATATATAATTGCCATAAAGGAAGCACCTTAGTCTGACTTGGTGGTTAAAGAGAATGTTCTTTATTTCAAACTTACCAAAGATGGAGTGAGGGCAGGAGCAGAAGGCTGGAGGGGGGAGAGGGAGGATAAAAATAGAGTGATCGTCTGTGAAACTAATTACCCAAAGGAATTTATGAAAATTGTGCATGCATGGATGGATTTCATGGTCAGGTTTATTGAGGTCAAATGGTATGTGGCTTGGAACCACCAAACAAGTCTAGGTGATTAGAATGGAAGTATTTGAGGAACAGAACGTGTAGTTAAGAAGAATTAATTTGGAAAATTCCACTTTCGGGTACACTAAAAGATTACATTCTTTCACAGGCCTTTCTGGCCTCTCCTGGTTGTGTGTGGAAGCCTGTGGCTGCCATGAAAGGGATTCATTTGTCATAGCTAGTTTCTAACGAGTCTCCTAGTTCATTTCCTTCACAAGGAGCTGCCCTGTGGGGACCCAGAAGAGCCCGCCCACTAACTAGGTTTCGCTGATTCTGTTGGGTAGAACTTTTTTAATGGCAACTGGCAGACAGCCTGTTCTAGAATTACTTAAGCTGGTAAAGAACTGGCTTCCAGTAAAGGGTAGGTCATGTCAACATCAGGGGCAGCTGGTTCAAGGGGCCCAAATGAAGTCACTACAACTTGCTTTCTTGGTAGAAAATGGCAAGAGTGGACCAGTCCTCATATTTTCTTCTGACCAAGGCCAGCAGGAATGAGTCTATCACACTAAAGCTAAACATGCATGTCTGTCATGACTCTCGTTGGGCTGGAAAGAGTCACACACCTCCCCTAGACTAATCACTATAGCCAGGGGAATGCAATTTCTCTGATTAGCTAAGACTCAATCTGTCTACGTGAGTCAACTCTGCCTAGACATTGTTTCCCAAGAGAAATTTGGGTGCAATTTTTTATCAGAAGTAGGATAAGTAGATATTGGGTGGTAAACGCACATAAAACAATTCCTCTTTACCTTATGAGTATGCCTTTTAACCGAGCCAGCACTTTATTTGCATGGCAGCATGGTGCCAAAGACACGGAGATATTGGTATTTCCAATTGTGTATGTTACTCTCCCCCACCGCATGCACACACTTAGTTTGACTGGAAGCTGGTTAGAATGGCTTACAAATAGTCTATCACTCTATGTGTAGGCAAAACCTCGGATCAATAAGAGGAGAAAGCCTGTGTCGTACACTTTAAAGGGGAGAGAGAGCCTCTAGATATAACAACTCATGGGTACCCCAATGACTTTATGCATTCGGGGGTTGAAAAGCATTCTTCTCAAAAGAGAGGGATGTAAAGAGATATAGGACTGCTGATAAGGGATACTCTCCTTTATTAAACCGGAAAGGAGGAGTTCTATATTTGGGTGGTAAAAGGAAGTGAACTAGCAGTTGGGACGGGTGCAAGGAGGAATAGTGCCAGCTTGGAAAATTCCCTAGTGCTTCCTTTTTTTAAAAAAAAAAATAAATCTTTATTGTTCAGATTATTACAATTGTTTCTCCTTTCCCCCCCTCCTCCCATAGCTCCCCTCTACCTGCCCCCCCCTTCACCCTCTGCCCTTACCTCCTCACCCCTCCACTGTACTCCCCCCCCTCCGTCCTCATCCATAGGTATATGATTTTTGTCCAGTCTCTTCCCGTACCCCCCACACAGAAACCCCTTCCCCCCTGAGAATTATCAATCCCCTCCCATTCTATGCCTCTGATTCTATTATATTCACCAGTATATTCTGTTCCTCAGATTTTTAATTCACTTGACTTTTAGATTCATTTGTTGAAACCTTGTTTCCCCGAAAATAAGACATCCTCCGAAAATAAGACCTAGCGCATGGAAAGATAAGACATCCCCTGAAAATAAGACCTAGCGCAACTTTGGGAGAAAAAAAATAATATAAGACACTGTCTTATTTTGGGGGAAACAGGGTAGGTATTTGTTGTTCATAATTTTTATCTTTACTTTTTTTTTTCTTTTTCCTCTTTTTAAAGAACGCCTTTTAGCATTTCATATAATACTGGTTTGGTGGTGATATACTCCTTTAGCTTTTTCTGATCTGTGAAGCTTTTTATCTGAATGATAACTTTGCTGGGTAGAGTATTCTTGGTTGTAGGTTCTTGCTATTCATCACTTTTTAGTTCAGTGTTTCATTAGCAGTATCAATAGCTTACTTAGACTTTTTGCTCCTTTAGCAATTTCTCTGACTAGCTTCTCTCATGGTATATTATTTCTATCAAATTTGCTTAAATACTATCTCACTTCCGGACTCTCCTCTCTCCATCCCTCCCCAAGCCTTTCTACTGATGCCTGCCTGATAAAAAAAAAAAAAAAAAAAGAAGAAGAAAAAAAAAAGGCCCACATCTGATATGAACCTAAAACTTCCTTGATTCCTTAAAGTGGGTTATTCATTAACAGAAGTTAAATGACTGGTTGTTAGGCAAATCTTGTAATTCTTTCCAACGACTGATTTGCCCAGAAAAGCTTCTGTAAATTTCCCGTAGAAATAAGCAAAGCTCTGTGCCAACTGTTAACTCTAAGCAGAAGTTTGGGGGGGGGGGGGGGGGGGGCGGAGAAGTTACTCATTTGCCCGATTCCGCACGGTGAGTCCAGGGGAGAAGCCAGTGCACCACAGCCTTGACAAGCAGCACAGGGGAGCTCGGCTGCTGCCTGCAGGACTGGACCGGACAGGGGCCACTGGGCTGCGTCTGAGCGTGGTGGCCCTGGGGTCCAGACGAACTGCTCTACAGATTAGGCGTTTGCCTTCTCTTTCCTATGATGGCCAGAGTGCCCTGTGCTAAGAGGTATGGTTATCCTCTTTCCTGTCCTTCTGTTCAGCAAAAACAAAAGCTAATTAAAGAAAATGCCAGAAACTTCCGTGAGACGGGAAAGGGGGGCGGGCTG
The DNA here is from genome assembly GCF_014108245.1 of Pipistrellus kuhlii. Taxonomy (NCBI): domain Eukaryota; kingdom Metazoa; phylum Chordata; class Mammalia; order Chiroptera; family Vespertilionidae; genus Pipistrellus; species Pipistrellus kuhlii. The sequence continues at coordinate 17,513,846 of NW_023425515.1, read as the reverse complement.
CCGGAGCTGGGCAGGGAAACTCCCAGGGGCTGGCTGCTTATGCAGATAAAGCACACTGGGAGTGGTGTGTGTAGCCTGTATGCATGCTTTCCAGTTCTATGGGTAAAAAAGCCACCTCTCAGTGGGTTATTAATAACATGTCTCTAGGCCCCAGGAGCCGAACACTGTGCTTCTTTGTGCAGCTTTGTTTTACTCCATCATAGTGCAGGTGCGTATCTATTTCCTACTTCTGTTAACCTGCAGAGACATTTTGCAAGAGCCTGACCCTGACTTTCAACGAAAATTCAGTAACATCATGACACCACGAAGTAGGACAGTCACCCTTACTGATTGTTATTGCTGTCACTTTTTCCACTGATACTTTGGATATCTTAGAAATCATAATCAAACCTAACTGCCTTTTTGTTCTTTTTAACATGTATTGTATTTGTTCAAATTGAGACAGTAATCAATCATTGGATTTCATGACATTTACAAATGTCTTCAATGTGAAGAATAGGAAAAAAAATACTTCGGGCATTGGTTGGACTTGGGCATGCCGTTATTTGATATATGGAATGAAGTGTAAATACATATACACTGAAACTTGGATTTTCCTTGTAATTTGAGAGGTGGGGTATGCTTTCTGGAAAAACAAACCTACAAAATCTGATTTAAACATTTTAACAAGATGTACAAACAACTATGACCTGCAAAGTTCAGCCTCACAGGTGAAAGTGGATCCCCTATGACATTCTGATGACAGATCACACATTCTTGGTTTAGAAAGTTCGTTAACTTTGAAGATGTTTCCCTCATTCTCCATGAAGAAAAACAAAAATGTTTCCTATCTATTTCGGTTCCAGCAAATGGCAATGCATATTCCAATTTAAATATGGTTGTTGAGCTCTTGCCTATGTTTTTGTGTGCTTATGGTAACAAGCCTGCTACAAGCTTAGAACTGTGTGAGTCCTAGCAGTAGGAACAAGGACTGAGTTCTTTCGCATCCTGTGGAATACCCAGCCTCAGAGGCTCTCGGTGGAAGGGAAGCTTAGCAACATGTAGTGGCAGCGGAACCTAAGAGCCACCGGGAACAATGGGCATCTTGTGGAAAGGGCTGAAAGTATGCGGCCAATTCCCATGGGAACGCCTGCGGTGCTTTCACACGGTGTGAAAAAGATGCTCCTTGAAAAGAATCTGTAATCCTTTCTTTCAAGGGAAAATCTATCTGAGAACTTTGTCGAAAGTCTCCAGAACCCAAGTGGGTCTGTGTTCATCGGTGGGGACTTTTAGTAAAATGAGACTTTTTAATGCACAAGAGTCTTGTCCAAGACACGGTGTAAATAGATATTCTTACGCCAGGGAGCACCTGAATCTGGGGATGGATGCTAGGGGTTTATTTCATCAGAATAAATTGGCTTCCTGAGTTTTCCTATATTTCCACTTAGCAGCATCTACTCGTGCATAATAGTGTGAACCAGCAATGTTTTATTAGCGTCCATGGAGTGCAGGTCACTCTGAAAAGTCATAAAGAACATTCTCTCTGGTGTCCTGAAGGGAATTTTACACTCCCCTCTCACTGTTTCTGTTTGGCCATATTGCCACAGCAAGGTTTTCTCTCCAGGGAACTAGGTAAGTTTGCAAAAAAAAAAAAAAAAAAAATCTAAAACAATAGGGGCACATTCAAGATAGTTCATGATGTACCCAGATTGAAGATCGAGGGAGAATACAAGTAGGATGTAAATATGGCACAAATAGGAAAACCCGGGCATCTTTCTTTCACACTGTGCACTCAGTGTTAGGTATCTGTACAGTAGTGCATTCCTTTTTAAGAGGGATGGCATGGGGACAAGTTAACAGAAGAATGGCCTAGAAGGATAACATTTTGAAGGATATAATTGCTGTCACTTTTTGTGTGGTTGCTATCTACCAAGATCTGTGTTAAAGGTTTGATGTAATCTCATCATCTCATTAAACCCACCCACCCCCAACAACCCATGCAGATAAGAAACTGAGGATTGGAAGGTTAATTAATCTGCCCAGGTTTATACTGCAGGCGTTGGCATAGCCTAACTCACTTGTATACAGATTCCCACTTCTTACTGAAGTCCCATAGTGTCCAAGTCTGGACCCTACACCATATATATAATTGATTTTTTTACAGAGAAGAAGGGAGAGGGATAGAGAGTTAGAAACATTGATGAGAGAGAGCTATCGATCAGCTGCTTCCTGCACACCCCCACAGGGAATGTGTCTGAACCAAGGTACATGCCCTTGACTGGAATTGAACCTAGGACTCTTCAGTCTTCAGGCCAACATTCTATCCACTGAGCCAAACTGGTTAGGGCTGGACCCTACACTCTTTTAAAATATAAGAAAATTAGCCAAAACCGGTTTGGCTCAATGGATAGAGCATCGGCTTAGGGACTGAAAGGTCCCGGGTTCGATTCCGGTCAAGGGCATGTACCTTGGTTGCAGGCATATCCCCAGTAGAGGGTGTGCAGGAGGCGGTTGATAGATGACTCTCTCTCATCGATGTTTCTAACTCTCTATCTCTCTCCCTTCCTCTCTGTACAAAAATCAATAAAATATATATATTTTCAAAAAAATATATATATAAGAAAATTGGATAGAATCTAGTGATAAGAACCATTAGGAATGAATAGAGGGTGAAAAAGAATGAATGCTAAAGAAATAGAAATTATCCGTGAAAAGAGATGTTATCACTATCCTTAAACCAGAAAAATTACTAATAAAAGAATACACCTGCTCACAGATGGCCAGATTCTCCATTTTTATAAAAGAAATTCTTCAAGGGGACATTTCTCTGTGTTGATGTCTTAAAAATATAATTGATCACCAAATGTATAGGAAGCTGTATGAGGTCTGGAGCCTATAATCTGGCTTAATGGCAGGTGTGCAGCCATCTGACCACACACCTTTGCTGGGTAGCACTCTGGAAACAGACAAACACAATGCCCACATCTTTGTGATCACACAGGTGAATTTATCTACAGCACAGCTTCCCCTACACTTTACCAGCAGATAGATGATTTGATGAGTAGTAGACTTACTATAGGAACAGGATAGGGGTAGAGAATTAAACAGTTTAAAACACTTTCAGAAAATGCAGTTAATCATTAAAACAATAAAAGAGGGTTTCAGTACCTTTTTATCCTCTGGAGTATCAATATGTCAAGCCAACTAAACATTTTTCTCTGTAATATTTAAAGTAAAAATTGATATATCTGGTCCAAATGGATTTTTACAAAGAACCTTCCAGCAAATAAAGTGGGGAAAAGGGGGTACACTAAGTCCTCACTTAATGTCATTGATAGATTCTTGGAAATGGCAACTTTCAGCAAAATGAGGTATAGCAAAACCAGTTTCACCCTAGGCTAATTGTTATACACAAGAGTAAGTTCCTATGGCATAGATCTGGTCACAAAAAACATACCAAGCTTTGAAGTAAAGACCCAAAACACTTCTAATAATAAGCATTGAAATAAATGTGAGCTAAGCATACATTTAAGAAAGATTAATAAAAACAAGTCAGATCATTATTTTCAAAACCATTTATTCCAGTTCAGGGTCCCTGAGGCAGCAGCCCCATCCAGCAGATCAGCATGCAAGGCAGGAGGCAGCCTAGACAATAGTCGCCCTCTCCCTCTCTCTCTCTCTCTCTCTCTCTCTCTCTCTCACACACACACACACACACACACACACACACACACTCAGTGTGGAACCATATAGACAAGCCCACTCACCTCATGTACACGTTTTCCTCTGGGAGAAAACCCACATGGACATGGGGAGAACTTGCATACTCTACACAGACAGTGGCCTCCCGGGTGGGGGACTTGAATTCCTTAGTAATCAACGTTGTAGCAAAATCGATGTTGAATGAAAAGGACCTGCTGTGTGCATTTTTGCGGGGTAAGTTTGTTCCGCTTATTTGCAACTTCCTGCATTCTTAAACGTTCAACGGTATTCATCTAGAGCAGCAGTATTAATCTCCCCCTGTACCGCAAGAATTTTTAAAACATGCTATGCCAGGAACGCTGACCTCTTTTCCTTTAGATGATCAAATTAAAAAAAAAAAAAAAAAAAAAAAAAGACAACAGTCAGCACAACCATAGCATCTGGTGTGAATGAATCAAAATTATACCTAATTTTTTTTTGGGTCAAATCAGAAAAAAGAAAAAGAAAAAAAAAATATATATATATATATATACCCCCCCCACACACACACACACACACCAGAATTTTCCAATCATTACTTTGCGTTGCCATGAGATGGAAAAGTGTGGACATCGCCGCTCCAGAGGCAGAACAAGAGGATCACTTCTTCAGGAGCCCTGGCTCCTACCGGTCAAACGCTCAGTGTTTCCACCTCCGAGTGTGAAACCTCTGGAGGGAGGGAGGTGTTAATGAAGTTACAACTCTTTTTTTCCCCAGGCTGTGTGACAGGGCTCCCCACAGCCATTCCAGTCACCTGCTTGAAGTCCTGTTGAAACCGTGTTTCCTGCGAGGCTTCTCCCCACCCCTCACCCCCCATCCTTCCCAGGGAAAGTATAGATTTTCAGGAACACAGGGAGTTTTGTTTGCTCTGTTAAAAACAAGCCTCCTGGAGCAGGCTTTATGTTTCGCCCCAGGAAGCAGCACTTCGCTCAGAGGCGGCTCTCTCTGTCCACTGGGCGAGGTGCAGCCTGTCACCTGACCCGCTCGGGAGCCACTGCTGGTGGCATCCGGCTGCATTCCTGGGATTCTTCCACCAGGCACAGGCACCGCAATGAGCAACTTCAGGTTCACTGAGCTGAGTGGATTCCGCTCGCTGGGCCCTGGGCGTCCGCTGCCTGAACCCTCCTGCCCAAGCCTACAGCTCAGTAAGAGCCAGCGCGCCTTTGGGAGGAGCACGCAGGTAAATTGAGTTTGCTGGGAGAGCTGGGACTCCCGGGGCGTGTGTCCTGCTGGGGGCAGAGTCATTTCTCTTTTTGTAGAGTCTATTTCTCCTTACAGAAACCTGACGTGTCCACCAATACCTGCTTAAAAATATTTACCGAGTAAGGAGACCATGGACTACAGATTATGCTCCCTGCAATGTTAGAAAGAGGACTTATGCGTGTGAATGTTGGGAGTGAGAAGCAATTCTGTAAGCCAGATTTTTTTTTTTTGTCATTCAAAAAGTGCGAGATTTGGAGGTTGACCTACTTGGATGTGAATCTTGGCTCTGGGTAGAAGCTGGGACAGGATGTTTAATCTCCCCAGTCCTGTTTGCTCTTTGGTGATAATATCTACCTGCATGGTTGATGGGAGAACTAAGAGAGGAAAGTGTCAAGAAAGAGCTTGGTGTGTAGGAAGGATCGGAGCGTGTGCATATATGTGTATGCATGCTTATGTGTATGGTGGGTGCCTCTGTGTGCATGCGAATAGGCCATGGGGCAATGCCATTGAGAAGGCTGGTGGGTTCCCTAGAAGATGAGGTGGAATTTGATCTGGCTCTGACTTTCTCTGCTGTGGCAAAGAGACCAGACACTTGAGAGAAACATTGACCTGAGCTGCTGAAAAATAAATAACGTGTGTCTTGCTGATCCTTATCCAGGAGAGGATGGTGTAGTGTGGCATGTGAGATGCACTTTAAATGGGGACTGATGGGAAGGGAGGCAGCTGAATAATGATCACACACATGGTCATGTATACAGCTGTACACAGCCCCTAGCAGGCTTTGTCGTGGCAGGCCAGGTGCCTTCTTCCCCCCAACTCTGCAGCTTACTCTACATCTCCCTGGGCTGGCTATTTTCCTCTCTGAACATCATTTTCTCATCACATGGAATTGTCATGAGAATGAAATGACTCTGTCTTTGAGAAGTCCTTGAAGTAGTCCCTGACACATGTATAACACCCACTAAGCATCAACTGTTGATGTCATTCTTTGACAAAGAATTCTTTTAAGTGTTCGAAGCTTTGATCTTCAAAATTATCTGATGAGATAGAGTAGGCATGGATTAGCCCCATTTTGCAGATCAAGAAACTGAAGCTCAAGGAAGGGAAAAGCATGAGCCAAATGTCTCATAACCACTAACTGGCCAGTCTGGGACTTGAACCTCAGATGAGAAATTGACTTAGTATGTATTTAGGACACATGGATTAGAATGAAGCATATTCTAAAAGGTTTGGCTCAAACACCATTTCCTCCACAAAGCCATTGCTTGTCATCTTTCCCTAAGACAGATCTCTCTTTCCCTTGTAGTTCCTTTTACAGTACACAGGAACCTTTTCTCTGGGCCATCCCTGCAATTGGAGAATGCTTGGTATAAGTCTTATCTGCCCCATCCCCACCCTAGATGTGTGAACATCTTCATGTGCCAGCTGTGTGTTTAACAATAATGCTTGGCACATGATGGACATTCAAGAGTAACAGCTGAAGGTGGAAGTGTGAATGGGGCTTTGTGCCAGCTGTCAGTGTGGGTGCTCCTCTCCCTGCTGGTATTTCTGCTCCATCTCAGAGCTGGGGCAGCTGCATCTGATTTAGGAAGTGCCAGATATTGACCAAGAAGCTGACTGGTCAAGGCAAAGTCATTTCCATCCAATGTCTTATTTTCCTGAATATTATTTCTCTGAGACTTCGTCACTATAAATGTCTAAAGGGGGTGCAGACTGTGTTAAGGAGAAAATTCAGGGGGAAACATGTCCCAATTTTTCTGTAGATATTTTAATTCACCTTTCCACATTTGCCAGGGTGCAAACTTCTCTGTAGGACCCTCACCCCTCTCTCTCTTTTCCCCTCTCCCTAAATCTTCCCTACCAGTCTCCTCCATTTATCTTCCTCTATGCTTCTCTTCCTTCAAGTTCATGCTCATATTCTGTGACTCTCTTGCTCTCTGATTAGCCTAAACCCCAGAGCACAGATGGGCAGGGATGTAGGGTCAATGCAGGAGGAAAGAGGAGTTCATTTTCTAAAGATTCTACCCACCTCTTCACCCTCAAATGTTACTAATGCTCTGAGGGCCTTTATTTCTAATAACAGCCTCAAAAGGAATCAAGATACCACAATGGTAATGAACTTGGAATTTAGCACTCTGGACCCAAAATCTAGCTCCCCAGTTTACTAGCTGTGTAGCTTGGGCAAGTTATTTAATGCCTTGGCTTCCTCACCTGCCATATAGTCATTGTCAAGGTTATAATCCTCATATATTTATTACTGATGTTAAATGAGTTAAAGTTTACAAAGCATCTGGAACAGTACCTGACACATAGACAAGCATGTGCAGTATAAATATTGGGTGTCATTTTTCTAAAGATGGTAGGTAGGTAAAAGTTGCATGTAGGCAATATTAGCCTTTGAATCTCTTCAATGGCCTATGAATTGCATCTTTTGGAATACTACTGAGGATGTATTTGGCTTGTATTGAGAGACCATATTGCATAGAAAGTATGTGTCTTTAAACTTTCAAGTTGCATTCAGCATAGAGAGGTGCTCCCACAGTGATAGCTCAGAAGGGATGTCTGAGATGGCCCAGGAAGCAACAGGCTCCCCTAGTCCTTTTCACACTCATTCTGTGAAGCACATGAAGAGTAAAATGATTGGCAGAATTGCCTATTGCTTATATTAAACTAGAGGCCTGGTGCATAAAATTTGTGCACGGGATGGGGGTGTCCCTCAGCCCATCCTGCACCCTCTCCAATCTGGGACCCCTCAAGGAATGTCCGACTGTCCATTTAGACCCAATCCAGTCGGACATCCCTCTCACAATCCAGGACTGCTGGCTCCCAACTGCTCACCTGCCTGCCTTCTGATTGCCCCTAACCATTTCTGTCTGCCAGCCTGATCACCCCCTAACCACGCCCATGCCAGCCTGATTGATGTCTAACTGCTCCCCTGTCAGCCTGTTTGCCCTAACTTCCCTCTTCTGCAGGCCTGGTCCCTCCCAATTGCCCTCCCCTGCTGGCCTGATCGCCCACAACAGACCTCCCTTGCAGGCCTGGTCCCTCCTAACTGCCCTCCCTTGCTGGTCATTTTGTTGCAGCCATTTTGTGTCCACATGGGGGCAGCCATCTTTGACCACACGGGGGCAGCCATCCTGTGTGTTGTAGTGATGGTCAATTTGCATATCACTCCTTTATTAGATAAGATAAATCACTGCCATTCTTACTCTCAGTACATGTAGCTACATTTGTAAGTTACTTACATGTATGAGATGACTCCACTGTAAATCCTGGGAAAGCTCACTAGCTTGGATTTAGGAAAACAGCACTGGTACAGTTTCCAGGGGGCCTTGGTGAAGTCATTCAACCTCCCTGTCCATTAAATAATAGCTAAGATCTCTGCAATGTAATTAGTCTGTGATTTTAATAGGCCCAGAAGGGAGCTGATGAGAATAGTCAGATATTTAATTTGTGCCATTTCCCTACTATCTTTGGGCTGCTAATAGAATGAGAAGTATAGTGGGACTTTTATTATTTCTGCTGTGGAAATAGAGGGAGGATTGCCTGATCCCAAAACCCTACTTCTTCAGCCTGCATTGAAATGTTATCTTCAAGATCACTGCTCAAGATCATGTTCACATTCTGTCCAAGTTTATCTGGCCACACACTCCTAGGAAGAGTCCTTTATGTCACTGCTACTTGTTCAGGGAGAGTATAAGAATAGGGCAAGTACTGAGGTCATCTTCTGGAGTGAGGGTTCGGGCAGCTTCTGTGGTTAATCTAGCAGAGACACCTAGACCAGAGGAGAAGTATTTGTTCCCATGTCCAGGAAAAGAGAGGAAACCAGGCAGTGGGTCTATGTTCTTCCTTTCCTTGCCTTGCTCTTTTCTGTTTGGTTTCCATGGGAATCTGTTGGTGGGAATTCTGGCAAGTGTTGGGCATCTTTGTTACTTATCTACTCCTTTCTCTGTGTCATGGGGGAAAAAAGGAGAAGTACTGTACATAGAAAGAAGAAAATAAGTGTGGGATTTATGTTGCCTTTTTATGGCTGAAGTTAAATTCTGGATAAAGCTAATAATTTTTCCAGGACGTTTGAGAGAAAAATAAGGAAAGATCTCATATGAAGATATCAAACCGGAATCTGTTAGTCTATGCCAGTGATTTTCAGCCCATGTGTCACGATAACTTTTAAAACACTCAATACCTGGCTCATTAGTCAGGGGCACTGACCTCTTTTCCCTTAGATTGTTAACAAAAACAAAACAAAAACAAAAACAAAAAAAAAACAATGACAACAGCCAAAATAATAATATAATAGCTGTCCTGTGTGAATGAATCAAAATTATACCTGTTTTTTGTAAGGTAAGTAAAAAAACTTTTTTTTTTTTTTTGGTATGCCATAGAATTTTAGTAGATAGTGTATGAATGCCACGAGATGGGAAGGGTTGAAAATCACTTCTCTATGCATATTTCCAAAGGTCTTTTTTTCCCCCCTTCTCTGGGCATCAAGTTCACATTCTGAGGTCATGTTTTCCCACTAATGGCTGCATTGTGTCATTTGTTTCTCTTGCAGAGAGTGTCAAAGAAGACCTCAAAGTCTGGAGAAAAATGATCTTTCAAGAAATACAAAGCATACCTCCTGCTCCATGTTTTTGCCTTACTAACCTCTGCTAACTGGGACACATGGCCCTGGGCCTACAGAAAGCCAACTGACTATCAAACTCCGCACCATGCATCACCTGTTCAGACTGGTCTTGGGACAAAAAGATCTTTCACGAGCTGGAGACCTCTTCTCCTTGGAGGACTCTGAGATTGAAGACAGCCTGACAGAAGCTCTGGAGCAAATTAAAATAATTAGCTCATCTTCGGTAAGTAAATGAATTTTCAGACTAGATCTCCATTCAGACTAGAAAGGATCTATTCTAGAGCCAACTGATTGAATCAGTCCTGGTGGGGGGAGGATCTTTGTGGGGAAAAGAGAAAGGATCACTGATGTGGGTCTCTCTTGACTCTGCTCTGTGGTTTGGTTGGCATCTAAGAAATAAAACCAGCAAAGTCATGGAGTTGGAACCAGGCTGCCTTTGCCCACTCAGGGAGACCAGAACTCCTGAAATTGCAGACCAGGGTGCAAAAGGTTTTTCTAAGGTTTATTTCTATATCCCTGGAATGACATGAGGAGGAGAGGGAGCAAATCCGGGGGAAAGCAGACCTGCCAAGCTGCACGCCAGCATTAGTAAACAAAGCAGGTGTGCAGAGGAGGCTGAATAATGAAAGAAGGCAGATGACACCTCCTGCCGTGCAAGTAATATGAGACAAGGACAACCATCACTCTGCTGTCAGAAGTGACAGTTGCCCAGGGCTTGTTAACACTGACTCTTTCTGCTTCTATATCATCTCGGGCTTGGTTGTTTTCTTTTCCTTTGCTCTTTTTTCTACATTCCCCCACCCTCAGCATTTAGTTCACCTCTCTAATTATTAGCCCCCAGTGGGATCAGGCAAATTTAAACTTTCAATCACCCCTCCCATTCCTTTGTTTCTCCTCAATGTCAAGATGATATATTCTAAAAGTACTTCCCCAAGGGAGTGGATGTGGAGTGCCTGGTGTGCTTTGATCTTGGCCTTCCTGATCACACTTGGACCCTTCATGAGCCTGGTCCCATTTCAAAGGCCAAGGCCACCAACCTTCCTCTCGAACAGCCTCCCAGCTCAACAACCTTTGCCAACACGTGGCATAAACACCCACGGGGCAGAGGAAAGAGACAGGACTCAAGCCACAAAATACCGAATTAGCAAATGTGTACACACTTCAGAAATAAAAGCTTTCTTCCATGTTACAAAGAAGAAATATTTGAAGGCCGTGCTAGCAACCAGCTCAGTTTCCTCCTCAAGCTGTCAGCATGTTCTCTTGCTGGTGGCCATTAACATGCCACTTTCCCCCGGTGACCAGTGAAGTCACTGCCCAAACACGCTTCTTTTCTCAGGTAATGCCTTTGACAGCAATTATGTGTCCACATTTTTTTCCAGAACATTAATCAACTTAGTCTGGCTCAAAACACAAAGTATTCCTGGTACATTTCCACTTTCTGGGTAAGATTTATGTGCTATTTCCAACAACCCCATTCATCACACTCCTCTAGAAATAAATTGGGTGAATATGCCACTGATTTTCATCTAATCTAATAATATATGTATATGCAGTTAATAATATATTTACCTTTATATATAAATATAAATATAGACATTTCTAACAAATATTATCTTATTTATAATAGCTATTGGGTACAATAAATACATGGTATAATATATATACACATTCCCTGAAACCCATTTCCACTAGAGGTCACTGGTGTCGGGGATTTGCTATGGTTGCTTCCTTCACCAATTGCTTTGTTTCACGGATGTTAAATTCATATATTAGGACTGTGAGCTCTGTCTGTCATGTGTCCCACTGTCTCATCAAGGGCACTGTCCATCCTTTAAGCCCTCCAGTCAACCATCCCACCAGACCCGCAAGTCTGTAAGTCAGTAGTTCTCCTGTATTCCTCATCTACTAACTTCTTTCATATCTCACTTCTTCCCTGTCCCTATCTGTAACCATGGCATAGAGCAGATGGTGGAAGAATAATAATAATCATTTTTTAGAGGGATCATGGAGATCAATTCAATTTTTAAATGCAATAACCACTCAGATCAACCCAATATTTACATTTCCTAATCAATCCAAGTTATAAATATAACCATTAGTGGAATTCCTTCTCCCTTTCTGCTCCTTTAATAGCCAGTTCTGGTTTCATTATTCCTTTAATGATTTCTAGTGGACTCTACTTCTAGTTCTTAGTTCTTCCTTCTAAAAAGACATAATTGCCCCTTTGCATTATATCTTCTCCTCACAGAAAAATAATCTACTCATATAACCTCAAGTGCAGTCTCTACATGAGGGAATTCCAAGTCTATGTTATTAGGCTTGACAGTTCTCCCTAAGCTTCAGCTCATAGTAATTGATATCCAGGACCTCAAAATCAATATGTCTTAATTCAAAGTTATCATCTTTCATTTTTCTAGATCTCCAGGTTTGAAACCTGGAGTCACTCTTGACCCCTTTTTCTCACTCTCCTCTTGCCTTGTGAGTTCTGCAGAAACTGCTATAGGAATGCCATCTCATCTTCTCCTTTTCCCTTCCTGCTGCTATCACCCTGGCTCAGGCTTTCAAAACAACAGACCTTCTCCACCCCCACTCTCTAGGTCCTGCCTTTCTCTAGTATTTTTCTACCAACAACCACCAGATCAAACTGCCTATACCAGGTTTTATTACATGTCTCTCCATTGTTCAAAACCTATCCATGATGCTTCAGTACCCATGACATTCTATGACCAATGCCAATGATCAGTCCACTGAACCACCATACCTATTCTATGGCTCACTTCACCGTTAGCCGTATTCCATCCTTTATGATCAGTTCTCTCCTAATGACTTTTGGTCTCAGTAATCAATTCCACTTCTTAGTTTCTTGTTAGAAACATAGAACTAGAAGGAACCTTCTAAATCATCGTTTCCAACTGGCTTCCAGAACAGAAGTTTCTTCTCTAGGATTTCTAACAAATAGGTGGCCTTTCCTTCTGGACCTGCAAAGATGAGAACATAGTATAATAGGTTCTGATATTTTTCCTGCTTCTCAACATTCCTTTCATAAATTTCCCAGTTCCGTTGCATACAGCCTGGATGAAGCCTTCGGCCAATGTTCCCTACCTTGCCTTTGCCTGAGGAGAAGGGGGGAGAGAAGTGGGAACATCTGACCCAAGCTATAACAATTAGAATTTCTTTCCCAGTAATTCTGGGGGGCGGGGAGGACAGGTATCAGCACGGAGTGATTTGTCATGATGATGGTGCCCTCAAGAAACAGTTTTTTGGTTCCTGCTCCTCTATCACTATATCTGCTTTGGTCACTGCCCTTCCCAAGCCAGAGAGTGCAGTTTTACTTCAAATCTGTGAGCCACCTTATAGCTTATGATTATTTTACTACAGCTATCTAAACTTTTTCTGTTGCTTATTACCACGAAATCCTAACTGACAAAAAGAGAGCTGTTTACTGTTCAAAGGGTTAGTGTGTTTCTCCTTTCAGCCAGATGAAATCTTATTCTTTGTTTTTTTTTCTATCAATTGTGCTTCCTCCCCACCCCACATCCCCAACATTCAAAAGAATCTAATGTCTGCTCCTACAAGAACTTTACACATATGACGATGGGTATCAGTCTCACTTCTGGCTTCTCTCTTCCCAGCTAAACATCCTTAGTGCCCTCATGTTTTCCTAGGACAAGGAAGGGGCAGGCCTATGACAGGGAAAGGCTATCTCACCTCACATTTCCAGTCTCAGGTCTGGAAACTCAATTTTGTCAGTACACGAGAAATGTTATCCAAATCAAGCTATCCAAATGCAAGACTTAGAAGTATAAATTAGAATGCTGACTTACTGGTTTTCGATGTAAAATAAAACTCGTGTCAGTTAGAATTCTTGTGTGCTCCATGCTATTCTCTCCCAAGTCTATTCACCCAATCTTCCACTGGATAAGGAATATTATTGATTAGATTTCTTCCTCCTCTGTTATAATTACATTTTACTTCTACCTCCCTGAGATCATATCTCACTCACCTGTGAAGTCACCCATTCTCATAGAGCATCTTGGGTGTACCCAGTATCTGGCTAATTCCACTTAAATGCATGGATTTTGCTGATGTTGTTTAATTCTCAAAGGACAATCCTGTCTTCTAGTTCTTGGAGGATGCCTCATTGTAGCTCCTAAGTACTGCCTGAATTCTCAGCATTCTGGTTACACTCCGCTGGAATCTTCCTAGTTTATTAATATAAAGTATCATTGTCCAATATTTGGACCACTTGCTTAGAACAATTGCTAATACCATTCAGACACTCTATTTCTAAAATTTCTTTTCAATAATAACATCACATGGTTGGCCACATTTATACTGTGATGAGCCAAAATTCTCAAATTGAATCAAGACTTGTAATTGGATAACTTGAAAACAAAATGTAAGTGAATTATGTCACATTTTGAACCATTGCAATAATATGCGTGTTTTCAGCCGAGACCGGTTTTGCTCAGTGAATAGAGCATCGGTCTGCGGACTGAAAGGTCCCAGGTTCGATTCCGATCAAGGGCATGTACATTGGTTGCGGGCACATCCCCAGTGGGGGGTGTGTAGGAAGCAGCTGGTAGATGTTTCTCTCTCATCGACGTTTCTAGCTCTCTATACCTCTCCCTTCTTCTCTGTGGAAAAACAATAAAATATAAAATAAGTAAGTAAATAAATAAATATGCGTGTTTTCAGGCCCTTCTTCCAGGATATCCATACCTTTCTAAAATTCATGATTCTTGTCCAGTATACTAGTTACATTCCCAGCTTTGTAGATCTGAAAACTCAGTAAGCAAGCCTCCAATCCTTCTTCTAGAGTCACTCACAAGCCTTAGCTGGTTTGTCTCCGTGGATAGAATATCGGCCTGCAGACTAAAGGGTCCCGGGTTCAGTTCTGGTCAAGGGCACATACCTTGGTTGCAGGCTTCTCCCTGGCCAGGGCCCTGATCAGGGCTCATGTAGGAGCAACCAATTGATGTGTTTCTCTCTGCCTTTGCCTCTCTCTTCCACTCTCCCTAAAAAGTCAATGGAGCCCAGCTGGCATGGCTCAGTGGTTGAGCGTCGACCTGTTAACCAGAATGTACTGGTTTGATTCCTGGTCAGGGCACATGCCTAGGTTGCAGGTTTAATCCCTAATATGGGACGTGCAAGAAGCAGCCAATCAATGATTCTCATCATTGATGTTTCTCTCTCTCTCTCCCTCTCTGGAATCAATTAAAAAATTTCAATGGAAAAGTATCCTCTGGTGAGGATTTACAAAAAATTTTTAAATAAATAAATAAATAAATAAATAAATAAATAAAAATCATGATTCTGTCCAATATATTAGTTACATTCTTAGCTTTATAGATCTGAAAACTCAGTAAGCAAGACTCCATTTCTTTTTCTAAAGTCACTCACAAAATAATTGGAACTTACTAGATTCTATTCTGTAGTTCATGCCCTCTTTTTGTAGTTCATGCTCTCCAAAACACTAATGGAAACTATTTTGTCCTTATTATTTGATTTGAAAGTGTAACTTTGCAGTAAAAATTCTCTCCAATATGACTTTAAGCTTCGTCCTTTCATTTCTAGTCTTTTCTGGGATACCTTTACCTAATAATTACTATACTTCTGCTACCTTGGCTCTCCTCCCAGACTATTTCAGATGAGATTGTCTCCTTACCCATTCATCTCCTTCCCCGCCCTACCCCCACCTTTCCCGTGATGTTCACCCAGGCCTGCCTAATTGTTCCACCACCTTCCAGTTCTCTTTAATATTTTATAGCAATAAAAAATGTTAGGCACTCAAAAATCACCCAATTTAAGTAATTAGATAACATTTAAAATCACTCGCATAATAACCTCTAATCCATTTCTCCTCCCTTTCCTCCCAAAGGTAATAAATATCCTGATTGTGGTATTTATTTGTGCATGCTTTTATCTGTTTGCTACATGGTCATGATTCAAAAATCACTTATAGTATTATATTTCATGTTTTTAAACTTTATATAAATACAATTACAAGCTCAACATTATGTTTTTGAGGTTTAGCTATGTCACTGCATGAAGATCCAATTCATTTGTTTTCAGTGGGATAGAGAATTCCACTGCATGGCTGTGCCACAGTTTGTTTATCCATTCTTTGTTTGATGGACTTTTATTATCTAAACAGGGCTACAGTGAACATTCTTATGGTTAGCAAATTTGGCAAGTGTACAAGTATGTCTAGTGTACACAACTCGGGATGAAACCACTGGTTTGGAGGTTTTGAATGTTTTCAACTTTCTGATGTCCCACCAAATTGATCTCCAAAGTGGTTACATCAATTTACACTCCCATTAGCCATGAATAAGAGTTCCAGTGCCTCACCAGCGCTTGCTTTTAGGAGATTTTTTAAGTTTTTGTCAATTTAAGTGAAACAGAGAGTCTGATTATCATTAAAAGTTGCAATCCCCTCATTATTAGTGTAGTTATCATTTAAAAAATAACTTTATTTGCGATTTGTCATTTGGCTTTCCCTCTCCATCAAGCACTTATTTATGATTGAGCTTTGTTTTTCTTCTCATTTTTCTATTGAAATTTAAAAATATGTAGTTTTTCTTATTAATTTGAGGGACTTTTTTATATTCTTATACTAATCCTTTGTCACTTATGCTTCTCTTACTCCAAATGTAGCTTGCATTTCACTTTTTATTATAATAAATATTAATATCTGGTAGGACAAGTATTCCAATCCCTTCTTTAAAATTGCTTTGATTTGGTTTTGTTTTTTTAACAATTTTGTCAAGTTTCATGATTGATTCTGTCATACCTTGATTGGAATTTCTTTGTCTATAGATTAATTTAAACAAGATTAATATCTTTATGGCATAATCTTCTTATCTGTAGATCTTGTATATCTACCCAATTATTTAGCATTTCTTAAGAATCTTTCAATAAAGTTTATTTTCTTAAGAATCTTAAGAGGCTTACACATCTTTTTTAAATTTATAAGTATAATATTTTTAGCTGAGATTATAAATGGCATCCTTTTTAAAAATTGTATTTCATAAGTATATTTTAAGGTGATTATAACAGAAATGGCATTTGTGTAGTGCTCTTGTATCCAGTAGACTCATTCAGGGCTCTTATTAATACTAATAATTTGTCTATATTTTTTCTATTTATTCAACAAATAAACTTTAAAAATAGAAAGTATTTTGATTTTAAACATTCTTGTTAATCTTATTGGTCAAATTTATTATATCTTAAATAGATTTATGTTTGCTTGAAATGTCAACTAATAAGAGAGATGTTTTAAAATTTCCCACTATAATATTATTAATTTCTCCTTGTACTTTTGGCAAGATTACTTTATGAATCTGAAAGCTTTATAATTATCTCCATATAAGTTTAGGGTTGCTATTTTTTCCTTGGAGAATTTTTTCTTTTATTATCATATACTAAACATTATTATTCTATATGATATAAAGCATTTAAAAATAAATAAAACATTTTGCAATTTCTTGCTTTTGGCCATAAAATTTTATATAAAAAATAAGGAAATATAAACAAGAAACTAAACCATATTCTTGCTCTTATCTCTTTTGTTTGAAATAGCTTAGGAAATTGTAGCTGACACTATATACCATGAGATATATGAGATATAGTTATAATACAAAAATATTTTCAAAAAACCATGAGAATGATTTGAAAAGTTATCAAAATTATTAAGAGTGGGGCTAATCATTTGGGTACAAAATAAATACAAAGAAACAACTGTAGGTTGACTTAATCAGCAATAACTAAAAGTTCTAATGAGGAAAAAACAAAGATTTTGCTAACAGCAACTATAAAAACATAAAATACACCAGTAAACATGTAAAAGTTTGTGAAGCTTAGATGAAGAAAATAGCTAAATGAGTATTGTAAAAGAATTGAGAAATGGAACAAAAAGGCTTCCTTGAAATGAACCTAATGTATATGAAACAATTATTGAAAATGATTATTCAGTAAACAATGTTGGGAGAACTTGATTAGCTTTTCAGACAATGTGCATATTTGCTTACTTCCATAAATATGAAATAGATTTAAGAGTTAAATGAATAGCTAAGAAATAAATTTTTAAAATATCAAATGTTAAATGTTTTCACATATTTTTAATCTAAAAAAAATATGGGTGAAATTTTATGAAACTTTTGATAAGAAAACTTGAAGTAAAAAGAAAAGTGGCTAGAGAAGTAACAGAGGAAGAAAGGAACATTTGCCTGTGCTTAGGGTGCCTCTGCCAAGTATGTGAGCAGTTGGCGATCTTGGGCAAGGAGACAGGGGTGAGAGGGAGACTACTTATCACTGTGAACTCTTTCTTTGTTTCTTTTGAATTTTGGTACCATGTCCATGGATTTCATTTTCAAAAAGTATTAATAATTTAAACAACTTAACTTTCCCCTTTAAAAAAATGAAAATCAATAAAGCCACAAAATGATTGACAGAGTTGAATACTCAGCATGTCAATAAATAGCAGCAAAAAAATAAATAAAATCTAAAAATACTGAAGCATGGAGACACATTCGCAAGCAATATGCCAAATGTTGGCTTGATATCCTTGATAGAAAAAGATTTTGCTCTAAGGGAGGTCCAAAACTAATGAAGTCATCTGAAGAAAAATAGACATCAGATACAGTGGGCAATTCCTAAAGGAGGAAATACAAATGGCCAATAAACATGACACAATATTTAATCTCCCTTCCTATCAAGGAAATTCCAAGTAAAATAGCAATGAGATATTGTTTTTCACTGGTTGCATTAGCAAAACTTAAGAATACTTTGCTCTTGCAAAGCTACAATAGGCAGAGCATGTTTCCACCCAGCTGATGAGAGTATAAATCTGTAAGACCTTTCTGGAAAATAATTCCTCAGAGTGTATCATGAGCATTAAAAATATTCCTCTCCTTTTCCTCAGAAATGTCCACTTCTGGAGAATCTAGGCTAGAAGTAATGTAGACTGTGGAGAGGGCTTCATGCTGGCTGCTGGGTAGAGTGTTGTCCTGATGTGCCAACATTGTGGGTTTGATCCCATCCTGGTCAAGGCACATACAAGATTCAACCAATAAATGCATAAATAAGTGGAACAACAAATCAATGTTTATCTCTGTGTGTCTCCCTTCTTCTCTCTCTCTCAAATCTTAAAATATTGTATATATATATTTTAAAAAGAGAAAGATAGCTTTGTGTATAAGATGATTACTGCAGCAGCAGTGGTAATGGTATAAAATAGTTGTTAGAGCTAGAACTTGCAGTGGGATAGAAAGCCCTATCACTTCCTATCTGATGGCTCACTGTTCTATTATGCTTGCAGTTCTGTCAGTCCACCATGGAGTTGCCAGTCATGCCTCTTTCCAACTTAAACCAATGTGCCTGTTTTTCACATGTAGATGTTTTGAAGAATCATATTATATTTCTCAATAAAGATGATTGGTAGTTGAGGGAGAATTAAAACAGAACAACAGCATTGGGAAAAGTTAAATTGGATTTGGAAGTTATCTGGATTGAAAAAGAGAAAGATGACATGATGTGTTCTATTGTGTACAGAGAGAGAAAGCTTATGAGGAGAAGTTGGACGGTAACTTGAAACATTTCACCCAAGTTATTGAAATGTCCGAGCAAAAAATAATGGACTTAGACACTGAAATAGCTTGAAGATTAAACCCACTTGCGAGTGAATAACTAAGTTCCTTTGGACTCTCACTGCTCCCTGTCTGTGCGTCTGTGACACATGGGTCTGCTCCATTTGAACACGTTTCCAACTCTGTCTCTTCCTCAAGAGTCCCAACTCGGAAAAAGGAGGTCCTGGTGGTATCGGGCCTTACCTCCAGGCACACTGTGTGGCCCCCTTGTTTTGCTAAATGACTCAGTATGTGATTTGGCAGACCTTCGAGGGATTATTTTTCATAGTATTTACATGGAGGTTTTCTTCCCAATAGGATTATCAAACCAATAACAATGACCAGGCCGTGGTTGAGATCTGCATCACAAGAATCACCACAGCCATCAGAGAGACAGAGTCCATTGAAAAGCATGCGAAGGCCCTCGTAGGGCTCTGGGACTCCTGCCTGGAGCACAACCTGAGACCCTCCGGGAAAGACGAAGACACCCCCCATGCAAAAATCGCCTCCGATATCATGAGCTGCATTTTACAGGTACGTTGGTATTTAACATCATGCCTATTTGATACTGGCTTGGCAGTTTGGGTGAACATGGGATGGCTCTGAACCAAGAGCCAGTGTTCCGTAGTGTTTGGATACCGTCAAAAGATACCGCAAAGCGCCGAAACCAGTTTGGCTCAATAGATAGAGCGTCGGCTTGGGGACTGAAAGGTCCCGGGTTCGATTCTGGTCAAGGGCATGTACCTTGGTTGCGGACATATCCCCAGTAGGGGGTGTGCAGGAGGCAGCTGATCGATAACTCTCTCATCGATGTTTCTAACTCTTTATCTCTATCTCTCGCCCTTCCTCTCTGTACAAAATCAATAAAATATATTTAAAAAAAAAAGATACCGCAAAGCATTAATAACTAAGCTCCAGACAGATTGGTCATTAATTAACCAAGAAGGTTCTATGAAGCCCCTGTGAGTTGGGAGAGATAAGACACATACATATCTGAAGCTAACAATAAAGCAATGTGTGCTAAGATTTGAATGAGGAATATTGAAAATGCAGAAAAGAAGACCCCTTTCATCCAAGGAGACCAAAGAGGGAGTGGACTCTGAGTTGAGGGACAATGAGCTTGGAATATGTGGAGAGAATTGTCATTTTTAAGTGTATTTCTTTTTTTTATTTATCTTTATTGTTGAAAGTATTACAGATGTCCCCCATATTTCTCCACTGACTCCCTGCACTCTGCACACCCCACCTCCAAGCCTTCACCACACTATTGTCTATGTCCATGGATTATGCACATATGCATACCAGTTCTTCGGTTAATCTCTTCCCATCCCTCCACCCCCTCCTGGCCTTCCCCCTGAGATTCATCAGTCTGTTCCATGCTTCTACATCTCTAGATCTATTTTGTTCATCAGTTTATTTTAATTATTCATAATAATATTCAAATTCTCTCTTCTGGCATAAATATCAACTTGGAATTTTGGCTCAGCCACAAAACAATTATGTGAGATGGAAATGTTGGGCAAGATACTTAACTTTCTAAGCCACAATTTCCCCCCGTAAAATGCAGATGAAGCAACATTGTCTATGACACATTTTACCAACCAGTGATGTTGATGGATGCTCCTCAAAAGAGAATTATTGATCAAATAAGTTGGTAAACACTGAATTCAATCTTTCCCTTTTGAGCTACCATATGCTTCATAGTATATTAAAGTCTTCAGAAAGTCCTGCAATAAAGAAATCTGGTTAATGGATTAGTACAGCCTTTTCCACTGTGATTCAACCATGAAACTTTCTCCCTAACCCTACCCAAACATAATGTATATGAGTAGCCCTCAGAACTTTGGTTCCACTAAGCACGGTTCAAGAACATCTCATTGTGTTAAAGTGTCTAGCACTGTGTGTAGCAGCTACTATTAGTTTCATTCCTTCTTCTACTTTTTCTCACAGTTGTCTATGCTTAATTGGAGCATATTTCATATTTCACATTCAATCTAGGGGCTGGTGAACTGAACAAAAGACTCTACACACACTATCACACTGGTTTTTCTGGTGTTTTTTTGTTTTGTTTTTGTTTCTGATGGTTTGTCTTTTTTATCTTTAGAGTTAGGGGTGGGAGGAGAGGAAATGGGAATTTCGTGTATAATGAGAGATTAATATTGCTTGGATATAATAACAAAGATTGAATATTTGGTTACCTTGAATATGTTATTGACATACATCAGAAACATATTATTTTACTCCAAAGTGCCACTCCAAGGTTATTCGCACAGAAAGCAGCTGCATTTTTCAGCTCCCACTGCCATTTCTAAACCATAGACACTAGCACAGTGCCACCCAACAGAAACCAAATGCAGGCCACAAACATGAGCCACTGATGCACTGGAAATTTTCTAGTGGCCACATTAAAAAGAAGTACAAGGAAACACATGACATTGATTTGATAATATATTTTCCTTAACTCAATATATCCAAAATATTATTTCAGTATGCAATCAATATAAATAATGGTGAGGCAGTTTACTTTTCTATGCTAAGTGTTATAAATCCGATCTGTGTTTTAGCACGTCTTACTTTGGAGGACTCCCCTTTCAGGTGCTCAGAAGCTTGATATGGGTAGTGGCTCCTGGGGTCACCAGTTCTAGAGAGACAGGAAGATTTTCTGCATGGAGATCACGTTTGGAAAGGGTTATGGACAATAAGCAGGAGTTTCACCAAATAGAAAAGGTGGAGTGAGAGGACATTCCAAGCAGGAAAAAAAAGAAGAAGAAAAAAACAGCTTGTGCTGGTTGGAAGAGCAGACTTCCCTTCAAAGTTCCCTTAAATTCTAATAAAAAAAAAAATGTTTCATTCTGGGTAAGGGGTTAGATCTTCTACTTCAAAGTTGGGGGTAGGATGGGAAAGAGGAAGCAAATGCTTCTGAGAAATAAAAATGCCGAACTCACTGCTGGTCAATTACTCAGTGACTCTGTAAATGAGTTTATAAGATTGTTGAGCGTAGGGACCCAAGGACAAGCACTGATATTTTGGGAAAGCGATAAAGAGAAGAACAAAGGGATAGGCCTCGTGGTTGAGAGGGACAAGAGATACCAGCCTGTAAAGACAGTGTGGGGACAGGGTGTCCTGGATGTGCCCTCCAACGAGGCAGAAGGCTTTGTAAAGGGCAGCGGGGAACCTAAAGGCAGATTTGCCTTTCAGCAAAGGTCATGATTTGTCCAGGCCATTCCTGGGGATGTGACCCCAGAAAGTCAGCCCAGGAAGCAAAGCAAGACTGTGGTGACAGCACTGGCAGTTAGCGTTCATCCAATTTTGGAGAACTATTTGGCCTTCAATGAATGCCAAAAATATGATTTTTATCCTACTTGTAATTTGGGTTCTTGTGGGAACCATGTATAAATCCAAATGACTCATTTTCTGTTCTGGGATGTGTGTGTGTGTGTGTGTGTGTGTGTGTGTGTGTGTGTCTGTGTGTGTGTGTGTGTCTGTGTGTGTGTGTGTGTGTGTTTCAGTAAAATAAAGAGTAAATCAACTTTCAAAAAGACAGCCTTACAATTTTTAGCTTTCACAACAATAATAAAAAAAAAGAGTGATTTTTCTCTCCATCCACTTCATCTCCCCAAACAAGCAATCCCTGCAGCAGGCGAGGGCCCACCAGTTCTTTCCATGTGCTTAACTATTTCACTTGTTTTTTGTTTTTTTGTTTTTCTGGCCATTTCATTGTCATTTCAAATTTAAATATGTTCACTCACACACAAAAACTTTCTGTCTTATTTTTCCCAAAATTGCCTTTTTCGATCTTGTTCCTATCTTCCCCAAAGGACCAATTTTTATTCCTCTTTTAATAGGTATTATAGGGGGTGGAAAAAACTGGATTGTACAAATAAGTAGTACAATAATTAGTAAGTAATAATATCAATAGAAGAACAAACTCTGTGTTTTGTACATTCACAACTGTCCACCTACTTTGGCCAACCCCTGAATCAAATTCGTTTTCTTTGTCCCTAAATTTATGAATTTGCCACATTAACCTTAAAATGATATAAAATTCCAGAACTAGCCTTTTAGCTTAACAATAACCCACAGCCTTCGGACCAACTCATAACTCACCTTTTAGACATTCCTCAATATAAAATTCGTACAGTTGTGTAGCATGTATTTCTGGGTTCTGCTCTCTCTTGCCTTGGGTGATACGCTTTTACCAACCCACCCTGAGTCCTTAGTCAAGGCTCTCAATCTGTCATCTAGAAAATAAAAGATGAACCAGATCACCTTCCAGATTGAAATTCTGATTCCCTTAGGACAGTGGTCAGCAAATTCATTAGTAACAGAGCCAAATATCAACAGTACAACGATCAAAATTTCTTTTGAGAGCCAAATTTTTTTACCTTAAACTTCTTCTAATGCCACTTCTTCAAAATAGACTTGCCCAGACCATGGTATTTTGTGGAAAAGCCACACTCAAGGGGCCAAAGAACCGTATGTGGCTCTTGAGCCTCAGTTTGCTGACCACAGCTTTAGGAGATGCTGAGAGGTAGAATAGCAAAGAGCCTTAGAGCTTAAAGGCCTTAGAGTCAGATGCTCGTGGTCTTACATAAATGAGAGAAAACTTATTTTATCTCTCTAAACCTCTGTGCTGCCAACTGTAAGATGGGCATAACAACTTTGTTGCTCCCAAAGAACATCTTTTATTATAAAAGCCACCTCCCTGTGTGGTCTAGCCACTCTCTGGAAGTGCCTATTTCAAACCAGATTTCTATGACCTTGTTTTTATATAGGATTGGCCAATGCCTATTTCTTTGCCCCTTGAAAAGTCATGAAGGGGAAGACACCCTCCACATTAGATTCTTGGATAAATCCAAATCTGGAGAGGGTTGAAAAAAATTAAAATGCACCTCAGGGAGATTATAACCATTGCCATGGCTGATGTGCTAGAATGAGATTCTAGAGCAGTTACAGCCTCTTCTCCAAGCAAATCTCTTAAGCAGAGCTGTTGTCAAGTTAGCTCTGTATTTCATCTCTCTCATCTTTGTTCACACTGTTGATGAGCCTTATGGAGAGGAAGATTGCTCCCCTCCAGATTGTTATCTGGAGGGAAGAATCTGAATAACCCCCAAATCTTACTGTTAGAATCTGAATAACCCCCCAAATCTTACTGTTCTCTTTAGGAGAACCCCACTGACCATTCTCTTTGATTCCACATGTCAGTTGTCTTATTTCTTCTTAGTTATGTTGTGTGAAGATTCAAAATTCGTCCCTGATTGGCATTGCATGCAAAATGCTTTGGATAGTTTTGAGAGCATTTCCAATGCAACTCTTAGGGCAGGACTGGTTATGCTGGTTTAGAAGTTTATCCAATAGGCAACCCAGCTCCACCATTTACTTGCAGTGTGATCTTGAGCAAATTATTATTTTTTGTCCTTCATTGTATCATCGGTGAAATGCAGATGATGAGAGTAATTGCAACATAAGTTTGTTGTGAGGATTAAATGAGTAGACATTTAAAAAAAACAGACATAAAATCTTTAGGACACAGAAAGTGCTGCATGAGTATTGACTTTGGTGTCATCATACGCATCATCTGCAGAAGACTCTAAAACAGCACCTTCTAAAAGGCTGTTAATTTAATTATTTGTTTTAGCCTTTGTTCATTGCCTAGGTCCCCCTCCCCAAAAGATAAGTTCTGCTTTATTCACTAATGTAGTCTCAGCACCTACGACAAGTGAATGGCACATAGTCTGTGCTCAAAATAATATTTTTTAAATGAATGAGTGAATGAACAAATGAACAAATAGTTTAAGAGACATGGCAGTTGCCAGGCTTCCATACCAACTGCCCTTCCTTCAGAGTGGGCCATGGTACTTATTTCTCAATTAGTGCCACATGAAACAGTGGCATGAAATGAAAGGAGACTGGGACATCCACCCTCCCCAGGTTCCTGAGACCCGCTCTCATTGTGTGTCAGAAAATATACTAGGCGTATGTGCCATCTAGATTTAACAAGGCTGTGCTACTAATGGCCAAGCATTTTTTAATGTAAATTCAAATTTAGTTTGACTAATCATTGATGCCGGATGAACAACCATAAAATAACTATTTTAATAAATGATGTTTGCTATTTCTTGGGACTGTTCTTTTACGGCTCCTACTTGAATTCAAGGCCAAAGAGCTTTTCGGTTGCTATCATTTCAGATAAATATCTCTTCTACTTAGCTTTATTCTTTTCAATCTTAAAACACTGGGAAATGTTCCCAAAGTACATTTTCAAGAGGAAAATCGCCACCAAAAGCTCAAATTTGTGCTAATCTAGTTAGGAAATACAATTCTTGGCATCTGTAGAACAAGGGCCTCTTGTTTTGCTTCTCCAGGCAGATATAACTGTCCCCATGAACGTGTCTTTATTTCTACTCTGAATTTCACTAACTCTATTCCCTGAGTACTGGACACTGAGTTGTGTGTAAGATGATACACATACCAGCCTGCTCTCATCTGCACTGAGGGGCAAGATCTAGCGTAGGCTCTGGCATTAACAGCTGCTGCTAAAGTGGTTTATTTGTCTGAGTATTCATAGGCCTTTCTTGGCATGTGAGCCATTAGCATTCCTGTGCTCCAAAGAATCTTAGTGATAAAACCATTTCAAGGGCCTGCGATCGACTGCTTTAGCAACTCCTTTTGCTTCACCTGAGAGCAAAGCTCAGCTGTCGGAAGGAGGTTGGATAGTACCTGTCAGGTCCTAGGGCCTGTGTCTGGCCAGCCTTATCTTGGCCTCCCAGCTCCTCACTCAGATCCTGTTGCTGTCAGCAGTGCCCCTGGCTTCTTGATACATTAGGAACCGTCTAGACACTGTTTAGAGATTGTGAGCCTTTGGTCACAATTTCTTAGTGTTTACACGAACGATTTGCTCTTTGCTTAATGTTTCCCTTCTCCTATCATTTAAGAAGTTTCCAGATGACCTATGAGGGGGAGGAACAGAAAAATTAAGTGTATTAAAGTTGTTTTGTGTGTGTGTGTGTGTGTGTGTGTGTGTGTGTGCGTGTTTTGTTTTGTGTGTGTGTGTTAAATAATGATATTATACAGTTTTCAGGGAATTTTATACATTTCCCTTGGAACTATGCTTTAAAAACTTTAACAGCTCCCCACTCTTTTCCTCAAGAATGCCTAGAATTGTGGTAAAAAGAATATGAACAAATTGGCTAAGACATCATGTTATTTCATTGTTGCTGACAAGTGTCAGTCCATGTCCAAGGTGCGAAAATGTTAGTTGCTGATAATACTGAATTCCCTGGACCTTTCCCTGTGCCTGTGTTCACAATTAGTTGGAAACACCTGAGCTGTACTTCCCAATGCTGCCAACTGTGGTTTCTCAGCAAGTTGCAGGTAAAGTGCTTAGGGGCATAATCCTTTAATCATTAGAGTCTAATGGAAGACGTGGACTTCTCTAGCTGCAAATTATCCTTGGCTAAGGACTCAGAGCAGATAAAGAAGACTTGGGTCTGCAGTTCATTATAGGAGAGCTCTGAGAAGAATAGTCTGATTATGTTCTACTCTCAAAATGAGGGCTTTGTTCGGCCATCACAGGGACAAAGATGTGTCACCTAAAAGTTAAATTAGCAATAGTCTACGCAGAATGGAGAAATTGGCTGTCTATGGGGACAACCCAAGAAATTATATAAGTAAGATGAGATGTTTGGAAAACATCCAATGCTCTAATTGAGGTAATATTAATATAACCTCAAGGAAACAGGGATAAAATATTATAAATGAGAAAATGGACACATAAATTGGCCTTTCTAAACACTACATGTCTGAAGGATAAGTCAACAACAAAAGAGGATGCTCAGCAGAGGATCATTGATTTGGCACATTTATCCAGCTCTGCCCAGGGGGTAGAGATTGAATCTGATGAACAGGAAAGCTCCAGTCACTAGAGATGGTGATTTGGCTATAGTGCAGAAATGTTATTTTAGTTAGGTTTCACATGGTCTAGATCAGTGGTTGGCAAACTGCGAGCCACAGTTGCCGCTCTGTTGATACTGAGGGATATTTCATCTAGACCAGTGGTTGATAAGCTTGCCAACCACTGGTCTAGATGAAATATCCCTCAGTATCTTTCTTTGTTCCCATCTGATCTTGTGCGCATGAGTGAAAATTTTGGTTAGTAATCTGGTTTCTGATTTCCAATAATGTAAAAAGGTTACCCTATGTGTGACCTGGAAGACACCCTTATGTGGATGAATATATTGGCCTGACTGATTATGCACCAGGCTTTTGTAAATCCTTTGATAAAAGTTAGTGTCAGAGGATCCAAGAATTCTGTGTGGCTGATCATGCACACACCCAGAATTCCAAAGCTAACATGAGGGGAACAGCCAGCCTCTCAAGGAGGCCTCATAGTTCATCCATCATACCAGTATGACCTAGCCCAATCAGGCCCAATTAAATTCACCAAGTGGGGAGACACTAGATAAAGGAAGAGCCTAGTATCAGAGAAGTAAGGCTGCTGGCCGTGGTCTTGATAGTTATATAGTGTTGGGAACTCTTAAGACGTTAGGACAGAGACGCAGTAAGTGCAACTGCTATATAGGCATGATTTGTAACCAAGGAACGGTGTCAGAGTATTCAGTATGGCTGACTTCATGGTGGAATGTCAGATTATGTTGTTGAATATCTATTGTCTCTGTTCAGAAGTCAGATTGACCCTTGAGTCTGAAAAATGGGTGAAACTACAAGAAGAGATTAAGGGTTTAGCAGGTCTATTTTTGTTTCTAGGGACTGGGTGAGGAAAGTAAAGCTTAAGCACAAGAGACTTAACTGGTTCACATTAAGAAATTTAGGGCTAGAACTGGCCAAAGGTACAATCTAACGCATGGGGCTCAAATGATATCATCCAGGACCTGGTTTTTCTTAACTTGTCTCTCTGATAGGACCATATTGCCTTGAATGTCAAACAAATCTGAGGTCACAAGAAGGTAGCAGCTACTCCACTATGCATTCTCAATACCTTGAACCCTTCAGAAAATAGAATCTGTTTCACAGAGCCCTTAATGGTTCCTTAATTATATTGAATAACTTGCTCATCCCTGAACCCATCATTTGGACCAGGAAAAATGTAAATTTCTGAGTCTGAGTCATTTGACAATCCTTGAAGTCAAGGGCAGAATGTCTGCATTAGAAGTACCTGAGAAGGTGGCTGTAGAAGCTGGCATCTGCTAAGATGTGTGTATCAACTCATTTGTCCAAACAATCATCTGTGAAAATGAATGGCACAGGGGTGCTGGGCTCACACTGGACCATCGCTGTCCATGGGTGATGCCAGCAAAAGGGAAGATGCCACCACTCCTCCTTTCCTACCACATTATGTTCTCAATGACAACTATAACATGTTTTTCATTAGTCATTCAATTTGACAAACATCTACCATAAACCCAGAATTGTGGGTGGTATTAGAGAGGATAATTCAATGTGGAAAGATATAGCACTTTTAATGTTAGCAGTTTGAGAAAAACAACCACTTTTTATTTCTAATATAATATAAAGTCAGCTTCCCAAAGACATTAATAAATATAAAGTTTTGCTTTATATTTACCCTAAGGGGTAGAATGCTCAGAATGGTTGATGGTAGTGAAGACATACCATACACTTTTAAGAAAATATTAGGTCTAGTAATAATTAATGTCGTTTTCTAATACTTTTTAAAATTGAATTTATTTAAACAATACAACAAAATTTAATCAACAATATAGTTGCCGTTGTTTTCTACTACTTGTGCCCAACTCTCAGGAAGCATTTTAATTCCTCTGTTGTAAAATTCTTGTGATTTTGATGCAAAAAATTCGGTCAATGCATTTTTGAGGCATTCTTCATTATTAAATTTTTTTGCAAGAAGAAAGTTTTGCAAAGAACGAAACAAATGGTAATCGGAAGGGGCAATATCAGGAGAATATGCAGGTTGAGGGAGAACTTCCCATTCCAACTGGCGCAGTTTTTCAGCAGTGATTCTTGCAGTATGCGGTCGTGCGTTATCGTGGTGAAGAATTACGCCCTTCCGATTAATCAGCGCGGGTTCTTTTTCTCTTAAAGCTTGGGCTAACCTTTCCAATTGGGCACTATACACTGCACTTGTAATGGTTTGGTTAGATGGTAAAAGTTCATAATGAAGAATTCCTTTAAAATTCCACCAAACACACAACTTCACTTTTTTCGCATGCAAGTCAGGTTTTGGCGTGGGCTGCGGAGCCTCATTTTTGTCCAACCATTGAGGCCACCTTTTCAAATTAAGATGCAGCACCCATTCTTCATCTCCGGTAACAATTTGCTCTAAAAACAGCAAACGGTTTTGACGAGAGAGGAGCGAACTGCAAATTGTGACTCTAGGATTACGGTTGTTGTCGGTCAACTCATGAGGAACCCATTTTCCAAACTTTTGGACTTTGCCAAGTGCACGCAATTGATTGGAAATTGTTTTTTGTGAACAATTTAAAGTTGTCGCAAGCTCTTGTTGGGTATTGAATTTGAGGATTTTGCACCAAAAGAGCTTGAAGAGCTTCTTGATCAAAATTGGACACACGGCCTCGACCACTCTTGTCATCTAACGAAAAATTTCTCTCGCGAAATTTCTCAAACCAACACTGGCATTTTCTGGCGCTAACTGCATCTTGACCAAGAGCACTACAGATGTTTTCTGCAGCCTCACTTGCTTTTCTTCCTAATTGGAACTCGTAAAGCATGCAGTGCCGAATATGCTCTTCATCTGCCATCTTCTTAGCCTAGTTTTGCAACAAAAACCAAACCAAACACAAACTTTTTCAAGCAAAACTTGTTAATTGCACTTCACACGTTCTGTAGATACCACGTGTTTGAAGGTTATGTCAATACAAGTCAACGCCAAGCAAGATTTTAAACGAATGTTTAAAAACGACATTAATTATTACTAGACCCGATAACTTGTATTTTTCAAATATTATTCTCAAATTAGGTAATTAATTTGATAAATTTATTATGTGTAAGATACTAATGTTCAATGACAAAGTAAATCAAGAAGATAATTATTTTAGGATCAAATTTGCTTTATATTTTAGTCTTCTGTTCATTCATTTTTTTTTCTTCTGAATTTCATTTACTGAAACTTCAGTTTTTAAGATACAGTTAGAAAGCAATTTCTTCAGCATCAATCTGATGTTACTCTCTCATCAATGACTCCTGATCATCCTAATAATGATCAATTAGAAACTCCTTTTATCATTATACCCGTTTACCTCCGCAGTCCCTTCTCTCACCTCCCAATTTTTCCACATGTACCACACTCCAGCCATACTGAACGATTTACAGTTACCCAAATGCACAACCTCTCTCACCCCTGTGCCTCCAGATGTGCTTTTCCTTCTGTTCACCCTTTTTTCTTGCCACCACCCAGACATCCCTTATTCATCCACTAGATCTCAACTAAGACATCACCCCCTCCATGAAGTCTTTCCAGACACCACCTGCAACACTGGGTTAGGTTCTCCTTCTTTGCTTGATTAGTACCTTACACTTTGCCTAATGTGACTCTCATTAGCCTATTTCTGTGGTTGGCAAACTGCGGCTCGCGAGCCACATGGGGCTCTTTGGCCCCTTGAGTCTGGCTCTTCCACAAAATACCACAGCCTGGGAGAGTCTATTTTGGAGAAGTGGTGTTAGACATTTAAGTTTAAAAAATTTGGCTCTCAAAAGAAATTTCAATCATTGTACTGTTGATATTTGGCTCTGTTGACTAATGAGTTTGCCGACCACTGGCCTATGCTATATATTGCCTGTTTGCCCTTAAGTCTCCCTAATAAGGACAAGAATTCCCAAATTCAATGAAAGCAGGGTGGAAGCCTTTGTTTTAATGCCTGCACTTTGAGAGCTTAGCTCAAGAAATATTTCTTGGATGAATAAATAAATAATGAGCCTCTTGCCATATGTTGTTTTCTTGCATTTCCTCAGAATTACAACCGGCCCCCTGTGATGGCACTAGCCATCCCCATTGCGGTGAAATTCCTCCACAGAAGCAACAAGGAACTGTGCAGAAATATGTCCAACTACTTGTCCCTGGCTGCCATCACCAAGGCGGATCTCCTGGCTGATCACACAGAAGTTATAGTGAAGAGCATACTCCAAGGTATGGTGTGACGGCTGAGCTTGGGGACATGTGTTAGGAGTCTGTTTTCAGTGTGTGGAAAGTGAGACCTAGAGCACTGAGAGGTTCCTTAGAGTCCTTGCTTTACCACTAGTTGACTTGTGAACATGGGTAAGGTTAAGTGGGCTGGCTGCATCTGTGTCTCTTCACTGGGCAGATGAATTATTTGGGCTCATTAGATACATTGTATGCTTCCATCTCTACATTTCTCAGTTTGGAGAACTGTTTTCTATGCTTCTGCTCACCTTGTCCATCTACCAACCAGGCTAAGCCTGTCTGTCTGTACTGTTCTCGGTGACAGATGGAAAACCTCTTCTTCCTTTGGTTTCCAAAAGCAAGAAATGTTAGCTAAAATACACCAGGAAATGTGTAAAGACTTCTTAAATGTGAACGTTATTGGAGGTTGATTTGTGTTAAATGCTATCACAAAAACTCAAACCAGGACACCACTGTTAACCGTTTTACATTTGAATGAAAGAGATCAAGGTTAGTCCAGTCAAAATATTGTCTTTGTCTTGTGTTTTTTTCCTTTGCTTTCAGATCTATCAGAAACCATGTTTGTTTTTAATTTGGGATAAGAGAAGAGTACATGGTATTATTTGATACGCACCAAATTGTCCCCAGTACCCATTAATAAAACTGTGTGAGGTCCATGAGTATCTTGGCCTACATGTCCCTTCCTACATGTTCATGTTGAATGTCAACCCCCTGCAAAATGCTTCTAGAAAAAGTATTTCCCAGAGTCCCCAAGGGAGTTCTAAATGTGTTCTCTTCCTGCGGTGCCCAGCCAGACCACAAGCCTCTGCTGCTGTCCTCTCCATGCTTCCTGACAGGGCCTGCTGTGGTGGTGTCCACCACCACCACCCTGAGCCCAGCAAACTCTGTGGCTGCTGCCCTCAAGGCCCCAGGAACAGCCTCCATTCCACACTGCCCTGCCTGACTGTCCTTTTGTGCTGCTCCTCTAAAAGGTCAGGAGGCACAGCCCCCAGCCCACTAATTCCATGTGGCAGGATGGGGAGATCAGCCATCTTTCTCCTTGGGTGTCACTATTTGGTGGAGAGGCCCCAGAGCAGGGCTTTTTGGCTCTCAGTACCAAGCTGTGTGACCAAGTCTATAGACTGGTCAACAGACAGTGCTGTTTTGTCTAAAACTGTCTCTTTTCTGGGCTCCACTATGGACCCAAGAGCTGGGCTAGCAAAAATATTAGTTCTCCAGTTCTCAAAATACCTATCACCCACCAAGGACTGAGTTTCTGTTTATTGTACGAAACATTCCTAAGCAGAGTTTTTAGGACCCCCACCCTCACACACACACACACACACACACACACACACACACACACACACAGACATCTGACCAGCTACCCCAGTGGTCTATCAGGTGTCCAGATATGTATGAACCCCAGCCACGGCAGTGGAAGTTTATCACCCTCCCTGTGCCACATCTAAAGATTTGTCATTGATATTGCTAGTCAGTATCATTCTCTTGGTCACGGGATTGAATGCTAATTTCACTTTATACGTATTAAATTCGCTCAAAGCCCAGAAAAGCAATTATGATTTTTTTTAACCACCTTGGTTATATATTTGGAACAGATTTTATAGGAATTAAAAACATTTATAAACCACACACATTTTAAGTCCATTGATAGTTAGACTTGTAAGTAACTGATATATGAAAAAAAAAAAATTAAATTGTCTCTTTGTAGCTGCCAAAAACTTAGGTCATGTATTTGAGTATTTTGTGGTTTTTCTTCCTGTCTTGAAATGCACTTTCAATGACAAAAGAAAAAAAATCTTTTGAAATGCAAAATATTTTCTAATTCACTGCAAGTATTTGAAATAAACAAATGATTCGGTTTATTTGATCTAGCACAACAAAAATTATTATAAAATAAATGATAATTGGTCCTAAAAAACTGGGACTACATATTTCAGGGTTTAGATTTTTTAGGACAGATATGTCTGTAAACTCCACCATCACTCACATGAGCACATCAAACTTTGAGCTTCAAATCAGAAGTGATCTTGCTGTCTCTGAGTAGTAAGTTCTCTGCTCTGCAAGTGTTTGTTGTATATATACCCTGCCAACAGCCTTAGGGACACCAGAAAGATTTCCTTTTTCTTTACTTACTAATGGCCTGCTGCATGAAATTCGTGCACTGGGGGGAGTGGGGATTCCCTCAGCCCAGCCTGCACCCTCTTCAATCAGGGATCCCTTGGGGGATGTCTGACTGTTGGTTTAGGCCCGATATATATATATATATATATATATATATATATGAAACATTAGAAGTACTTTTTAAAAGTTGGAAATAGACAAGAATGCCACTAAATCTACTTCAATTTACTATGGCACTTTATAATTCTGATTATGAGAATCAGAAAGAAAGTGACAACAATTATTATTTCTAAGAAATATGACTCCCTATAGCAGAAAATCTAAAAACTCTCTTGTCAATTCTTGGGACAGAATAAGAGAAATTTCAATGAAGTTGCTGAAAAAAAGATAAACTTATAGAAACCAGTTGTTTTCCTGTACACCAGTAATAACAAAATTAAAATGTAACATTAGAAATATTAAAGTAACAAAAAAGAGACCTGGAGAAAAAGATGTGTGAGTTTTGGAAATAAATAACAAAACGTTGTTGAAAAGTAATTAAATAAAAATAAGCAAATAAAGCAATCAACCTTGTTTAAGGATGGGACAACTTGATATAGCAAATGTCAATTTTTCTAAATTAATCCATTAATGCAATGAAGTAAAATCCCCTCAAAGATTTCCATGACAAATGACAAACTGATTTTAAAATCACAAGTAAGATGCACTGGAACAGGTAGCCAAAACAATTTTGCAGGAGAAGATGGGAAAGTTTGGGGAGGAGAGGTGGCCAGTGACTTTCAGATATCAAGACATTGTAAAGTCATAATACAGACAAGTCCCTGACTTTACCAGTGAAAGTGGAACACGTTTGGTAGAAACAAAACATTGAACTTGAACTTTAACCTTTTCCTGGAATAACCATATGCAGTACAATACTCTCCTGATGCTGGGCAGGGGCTGTGAGCCACAGCTTCAAGTCAGCCATGAGAACATGAGGGTAAACTACTGATACTCTACAGGATCTTATGTTGCTGGTGTTATTTGAATCTTGTGTTTTCACTTCCCATCATGGCTACAAAATGCCCATTTGTCTCCTTGCTTCTACTGAGAAGAGGAAGGTAATTACTCTTGAGATGAAAAATCAACATAATTGCCCAACTATAGTCCAATGGTAGTGTTCTGATTACACTTAAGGAAGGCTAGGCTAAGCTATGGTGTTCAGTAGGTTAGGAGTATTAATTGCATTTTTGACTTATGATAGTTTCAGTTTATGGTGAGTTTATCATGACATGAATCCTTTGTTAGTCAAAAAGAATCTGTAATTAAAATGGTGTAGCGCTTGTGCAAGGACAGGCTAATAGCCCATGGAACAGCATCTATGCATATATGGAAATTTCATATGGCAGTGGAATCTTCATAATGGATAAGGCTAGACTACTCAATAAATGGTTCTAGGACAACTGTCGATATCACAGCATGCATAGGTTAATTTAATGTAGAATAAAGACCTAAATATAAAAAAACAAAACTTTAAATCTCTCCTTTTATAAACTCAAAGTCTATTATGATTTTTTTTTAAATCTTTCAGCAAACTAGCAATAGAAGGAAATATTCTTAGTCTAATAAAGGATACCTACGAAAAACCTATAACTAAAATTATCCTTAATGGGGAAATATAGGATATTTTCCTTTTAACTAAAAAATAAGATAAGGATGACACTTGGGTAATGAATTTGTTTCCTGCTTAAGTCATATCAGAGGTAATTTTATGTTTTGTGGCAGCAGAGCCTTTCCAGCCTGGGAGAATGTTTTTCTGTGGTCCCGAGTAAGTCTTCAAACTTGTTCTTTGTCATGTGAAGATGCTCTGTGGAACCTGCCCGGTATTGGATTATAAAAGCATAACCAATGGTTATCTTTTACCCAAGATGAGAATATGATTGGAAACCCCTAAAACTGGAGTCTCTCAACTCTAAGGGATTATGTGAGGACTTTTTATTTGGAACTCTGTGATGCGATGCACACAACTGGTATCAAAACTAAAGCAGTGATGTCCCTTTCTTTGCATTTCTGAATCCATGGTCATAATAAGGAAATACTATGTATTTCTGCCCATGTGCCTTTTACATAGTCCGCTGGCACAAGTAACAAGATGACCTCAAATGATTTGAGACTTAAGTAGAAAGTCTTTGGAATGAAAATGTAATATTGTCTCAGCAGGAGTCCAAGTTCCTTTGTTACTGGCAATAGCCTAAAAAAATTGTCTAGTTAATTATGATGAAATCACTTCATTTTTTTTTCCTCCATGTCAGAGGAAACTCAAAGCTTTGAGCTGTCTCAGAAGAAATGGAGATAGCA
Organism: Pipistrellus kuhlii; assembly: GCF_014108245.1. NCBI lineage: Eukaryota > Metazoa > Chordata > Mammalia > Chiroptera > Vespertilionidae > Pipistrellus > Pipistrellus kuhlii. Next base: position 17,478,052 of record NW_023425515.1, on the reverse strand, counting down.
AATTGACCCCCCTGCCATTTTTAATGGCAGTAACAACATGTACCATCTAGGGTAGATGTGACCTAAAATAGATTAAGCAGATATATTTTTGCCCAATGTCATACCATAGTTCATCCTGGTTACTATGATTCCTCTTAATAGATATTTAACCATCCTTGTTATCATCATTAACAATCATATGCCACGTGCCAGGCCCACATTAAGGGAAGAGCCATATCCCTTTGTGGAGTTTAATAATCCCTAGGAGACACTTAGCCATTAAAAATTCATGATACAATTATTCTTGAAAGAAAAGGTTTTAAGTTCACCCACCATATTACAGGTTGTTGGGGAAGAATTTATTAGTCAAATATTCTAAGAAATGGGTGACCAACCAATATTATTAAAAATAGTCAACCTGAATATTTATATAAATATGAAAATATTAAATACAATGTTGTAAAAAGCCAACCTAAATGCTGATTAATAAATAGGAACAAAACAGAAAAGGATCTGAGTTGTTAACCAAATCTTGGATCAGGTGCTAGCCAGAGTTTGCACTGTTTTGACTCCACCAGCAGATGGTGCTGTGAAGTAGAATAAGGCCTGCCCAGAGATGAACACCCAGGTGCTGAGCTCAGAATGAGTTACCCACAATGCAAAGGAATCTTTATGTTGTTTGTTTGTATTGTTGTTTGTTTACTTATTTTCTATCTAATTCTCTGGGAATGACCTGGGAAAATTTTTTTAAAGATAACTCTTTTATTTCAAATATTATTTTATGACTAAGAAGCACTTTTAGATACATTATCTGTTTTTATGTCATTTTCATAACAAGCCTTCAGCAAGGTAGGAAAGCCCTGGTATCCCTAATTTCCTGGCTAATTTGAGGTTCATAAGGATTAGTTGGCTGGCGTGGCTTCTTATAGTTAGGAGGTAATGGTGGCAAGTTTTGAATGCTGGATTTCTAACCGGAAGCCCAGCAAGCTTTCTTCTACACTTCCGGTTTATAAAACTAAACGCAAGTGTCAGCAATTTGAGTTTTCGAGTTCACCCAATATAGAACACTTAAGTGAATATATACATTACTTTGACCAAGATTTTTAACATCACAAATGCTACTTCTTAAGTTGCTAAAAGATAGTTCTGGAAACATTTCACCTTAGTAAGCGTCTCAAAAAAGAGCTTAATCATATAAAATTTTGGTTAAATAAAATTCAGTTATAATTTCTTCTTTGTTTACAAATCTAATTCTTTGTTAAAGTAATTACTTAATTACTAAGATCTAAAATTCTTAGTAATCAAATCTTCTGACTATATTTTAAAGGAATTAATACTTCATTATAAACCAATACTATATAATAAAAGCTTAATATGCTAAGTGTCCAGTCGTCCGTCCAACCAATCAAAGTGTGATATGCTAAGGCCACTCAACCACTCACTATGATGCACTGACCACCAGAGGGCAGAAGCTCCGACTGGTAAGTTACCGGCAGCTTGCTGCTGGGTCTGACCAATCAGGACTGAGCGAGATGGGCAGGACATGCCCTGCAGCTCTCCCATGGTCCCTCCCTAGCTGGCCAACCTCCCACATCCCTCCCTTGCCCCGATCATGCACTGGTGGGGTCCCTCTGTCTGGCCTGCCTCTTCACAATCCGGAACCCATTGGAGGAATGTTGGAGAGTTGGTTTTGGCTCAATTCCACAGGCCAGGCTGAGAGACCTCACTGGTGCATGAATTTATGCATTGGGCCTCTAGTTTATATTATAATAGACAAGGAAGATATAGCAATTTTGTTTTGTTCATATATTATCAATGCAAAAAAAGTTGTTCAACTGACATGTGTATTTGCTCGAGTGACAAAGTGACAAACTGTCACAATTTGCCTGGAGCTGAAGGGTTTCTTGGGACATGGAACTTTCAGTACTAAAGCCTGGACAATCTTAGGCAAACAGGACTGTTGGTCACCCTAGTACACACACAGTATATTGTATTTTATTCTTTACACATATATGATGTATTATAGTTTTCTTCCTATTAATTTGAATCATCTTGCACAATTATTTTACTGTGCCATAATATGACAATGCCCATAGCAACCATTTTGATGAATGAATGTGCTAAACTAAGCCAGCATACTAATTTTTTAGATATTTCAACACATTTCTTGCTGTCACCATGTAACCCTTTAAGTGCTATTAGTAAAAAAATAAGGTAAAATAAAATAAATAACCAACCAACCTTCTCAGAATTTGCAAAATGCATTTTCTAAGTATAGTCTATAATTTAAAGTTTTTTAAATTTAGTTGACATACAATATGATATTAGTTTCAGGTATACAACATAGTAATTAGATGTTTATATACCTTATGAAGAGATTGTATTAAGTTTAGTACCCATGTGGTACCATACTTACTGATTAAAATGCTATTGACTATATTCCCTAAGCTGTATATTATATCCCTGTGACTAATTTTATAACTGGCAGTTCATTAGACTTTTTAATACTTTTCACTTTTCTTGTTTATTCCCCACCCCACCCTCACCCTCACCCCCACTCCTGGCACCCATCAGTTGTTGTTGTTGTTATTTTGTTTTGTTTTTTTAGATTCCACATATAAATGAAATCAAATGATATTTGTCTTTCTGTCTCATATTTCACTTAGCATAATACCCTCTAGGTCCATCCATGTTGTTGCAAATGGCAAAATTTTACTCTTTTTTATGGCTGGGTAATATTCCGTTTTAAATATATGACATATCTATTGATCCATTTGTCTCTCAATGGACACCCAGGTTGTTTCCAAATCTTGGCCTTTGTAAATAACACTGCAATGAACATAGCAGGCCTGTGAGCATTTTGAGAAAACAAAGTACATGGTCTTTTTAACTTAAGGATTAAATTAGGTGGTCAATCAATCATGAATTAAAGAAGTTAGAAGTTCATTTTTCTCTCATGTAAAAGAAGTTCAGGGACAGGCAGTTCAGGGCTGGCAAGGAAACTTTACATCATCAGAGAGCATTTCATGGACTAGGATGGTTGCTGAGAGTCCAGCCCTCATTGCCACATTCCAATCAGTGAGAGGAGGAAGGGAAAGAGAATCACATTCAATATATCAGAGTCAGCCAGAACTTAGTCATATGGCCACATCTAGCTGCAATTAATGCTGTAAAAATATAGACTTCACTCATAGTGGCCATATGTGCCATTAAAACCAGAATTCTATTACTTAGGAAAATAGGGGGAATGGATATCAGGGACCAATTACAAATCTCTGGAACAACTCTCCAGACTTACTAATGTAGCAAATGAAATTTCTACTTTTGTAACCCCAAACTTATTTTCCTCGATTGATTTCTTTTCTCTGCCTTCCACATGTGATTCCTGTAAAAATAATGTTAAGTTCACTTACATTGAACCTGTCAGCGTATGTGTTTGCATATATCTTGGCCTGCACCATCTTGGGTCTCTTACACAAACATAATTCATGCTGAAATGTGGGAAGGAACTGAAAGCATTCCTTGACTCTCTGCTTAAGGCTGGGTCCAATATTTCTTCTTCCAGCTAAACATTCAAATCATATAGACAATGGCTAAACAGGGATTTGCATAGTATGCCTGTAACCTTGAATTATCTCCATGGGCCTGAGACTGGCCTATGAGCTCATAACTGCAATTTTCTTTGAGAGCCGTCAGCCTGGTTTTGTGAGTCTCACAGGCAGAATGAAGCTATACTGACCTACAAGCATCCTCAAAGATTCCTAGATTCCTGGAACTTTATTGCTAAAAGGTATCAAGAGTCCAATTCCCTCCTTTTACTGAGAAGACGCAGAGGAGTTAAGGAACGTGTCTAAGGACACCAAGCTATTTATTTGGTTACAAAATATACTTTGATAATTCCTCCAGGCACAATGCTCCACATGTCTTGAATAGGATGTGATCTGTGGCTGTTCAGGCCCTGTCTTTAGGTGGACACATCATCATTGTTCTACCAGATTTCCCACGGACATGCAGAAGCAGCTCTGCCAGCCCTGCCAGGAGGAGAACACTGGTGTGGTGGCCAGTCACCTCCCCACTGGCAGGGTAAAGAGGCTTGACTGTCCCTTCCTTGTATGTAGCAAGAGAGCGGAATGTGCTTTAAGAAAGTCATTGTTTCTTTTCAAGATTTTTAGATCTCCCAAATTACAGTGCTAAGCCATCTCTTTCAGGCATCATAAGCATCTGGGGGATTCTGATCTTTTTTTCTTTTTTCATGTTACACAGGGCAGAAAGATGAATATACTCATAGAATCATCTAATTAGAAGGAACATCTAATTTAGAAAACATTATTGGGAGAAATACTGAGCCCCTCCATGGGGCTGAATCTCTGTGACTCCCCACCCGACCACATTTCCCCAGATGTGACAAGACTCTGCGCCTTCCGTCTCTCTTATCTCTACATTGCTAATTTAGAAATCATTATTTTCTCAATTTCTTGATTTCTCAATTGCAAAAACTTAACCCAGAGAGATGAGTTGAATTAGCCAAGAGCATATTTCTTCCTTATGATATACTGAAAGCCAAACCTTAAAATACCACAGTTTGTTTCTAATAATAGGAACTCTTACTATTTGCATAGTAGTCTAGTATCTGAAAACAAATTGCCCACTTTAGATGAAAGATGAAAAGTGTAGATTTACTGCAAAACCTCCTAAATTTATAATTACATGACATGGGCTAGGTTTATAAAATATTTTATTTACAAAAATAGTCTTAATAAAATTAATACAAAACCATTTTACAATATAACTTATATAACTATCTTCTCAAAAAGGTGACATTTGATTATAACACATAAACTACATTTGTATTTGTTAAGTCACATCGTAGTATAAATATGCTTCATCATCATTTTTTTATAATAAGGTACATGCCAATAACAATGAACAATCGACAAACAAACGTTATTTCATTATTCTTCCAATGTAAAAGTCATCTCTGGCCAAAACAAAATTAACGAAAAAAAATAAAACAACTGTCCTTCTGTTCAACAAACAACGCAGTCCTTTTTAATTATTTGAGAGTTTATCTGACAAAGACACAACATTATTTTGAAAGCACTGTGGCCTAAAGTCTAGTAACAGTATCCCCGAAAGCCTTCTCCGATGTCTTTGCCCAACAGTTTATTCGGTATTTTGCCAAGATAAATAAAGATTGATCTCAACTCTCTCCTTCGTGAGTTCTCAAGTGTTCTGAATATCCACTGCGGCTTTTAGACCTTCCCCAACTGGCATATGCTTACACTGTGAGTTTCTTTCTTTGGCTTCAAGTAGAGCTTCACAGTACTTAGGAGACATACTGAGCCCCTCCATGGGGCTGAATCTCTGTGACTCCCCACCCGACCACATTTCCCCGGATGTGACAAGACTCTGCACCTTCCGTCTCTCTTATCTCTTCGTTGCTGAGAACACGATCCCAGATGTTGAAACCTGTGAGTCTTCCAGAAAAGGCTAATGTTTCATCAAAGCCACCGCCCACACAACAGCCATTCTTCTCTTGGCCAATCTGCAGGATTCCTCCCTCGGGAACAATGTGGCCTGTGGCCAGTCCAACAGTGGCAGCCACCGGTTCACCATTGACCCACAAGGACACGCGCCCTTTCTCCGAGTTCCAGGTACTGCACAGGTGGGTCCACTTCCCCAGGGAAACCACAGAATCGGCAGCCAGCCTGTTCTCCTCTCCACCCACCACGAGCACCACGGACTGATAGCTGAGGTACAGCTGGATCTCATATGGATTTCTCTTCGTGCCATAGGAAAACAGGATGGTTTTGTTTAATGCATCTGTGGCTTTGACCCAAATGCAGGCACTGAAAGACTGGAGCTTCACTGGTGTCGTCGGATGCACACTGCCAAAAATCTTCTTGGAACGCATTGGGAATAAAATCGCTGTTTCACAGCCTAGGGTGGCAAGAAAATAAGAAGAATGTGAAAAAAAATTATATATATATACATATATATATATATATATATATATATATATATATATATATATATCATTCAGAAATGATTCTGGCATTTAGGTATTTTAGCCTGGGCATGTTAACAACTGCATCTGAAAATGAGATGCAGTATCACGATATGACCTGAGGGGTCTCATGTGTGTTCTCTGTAGAGCAAAGAAAACAGGAAGAAGGGAAGCCAATGGTCTCATTCAGTAAAGCATCTAAATGGAGAAGGCATGCAGAGAAGCCAAATTGTCCAAACCCACAGAATAATGAAAATCATGCTTTAGGAACTATTTCCCCTCCCAATTATCTTTCTTCGTTACAACTTTAAAAAAAAAAAAAAATGTTGAGTCACTGTGCATTAACTTCAAACAATGACACCATAATTTCCAAGAACTCAGAGCCAAACTCGTGTCCCTCTCCTTGACTTGTCCTCCAAGCCCCCAGAACAAAAGCCTGTGAAATTCAATGGATCTAGCTCAGTCCATTTAGCCATTGTTAACATGCATTTTTTTAAACAAGAACTTTAGGACAGTTATGCTGCTGCAGAATACATTTTAATGTACTGCATGTTCTCAGACATGTATAAACTTAGCAAAGTTTGTAAATAACTGTCTTTGAAAGGCAAAAATGTATAATGATGATGATTAACTTTATTAGGTGCTAAGAACAATATGTTTTAGATATTGTTCTTAGCATCTTATAAATCATTTTAATCCTCATATCAGCACCAGAAGTAGTCAATATTCCCATTTGACAGATAAGAAAACTGAGTCAAAGAGCGAGAAGTAACTGAGCTATGCTTACATAGATGATGAGTGGTAAAACTGGGATTTGGACCTGGCCACTCTGGCTGCAGAGGCCACAAGCTTGACTTGCACACTGCATTGCCTTTTAATGGTGCAAGAAACTCTGGATTTGGCTAGAACTGCTGGAATTCAGTTTGTTGTACTACTAGTAAGCTGTGCAGCTTTTGAGGGCCCTTCTAATCTCTCCAGGCTTTACCGTTTTCTATAAAAGGCTCTCCCTTCCACTCTCCCTCCGATATTCTGATATTCTGCTGATATTCTGCACTCAGAAAGGACTGTGTAGCCCAAGGCTATGCTTGAAAACTCCGACTTTGTCCTTATGCCCATAAATGTGGTTTAAGCCATAATAGAAAACTTTAAGGAAGAGTGAATTCTTCCAAGGGGATTGTTGGAGAACATATTTCTGCTAAGAAGCACTTAGAAGGAGACATTCAAACTTAGTGGTTGGGAGCTCAGTGAACTCCCTCCTCTGTCCCTCTCCAGGTCACATGACTGGTAAGGGAGCTGGGAAGCTCTGTGATAGCACCTTGAACAGGTGAGCCCTGCTTTCTGCTAACCTCATGTATGTCTGCAAGAACATGTATGAGAGCTAAATTAGGACTAGGTATTCTCTTAGTAATAATGTAAACATATATATATATATATATATATATATATATATATATATACACACACATATATATATATATGTTTGCCATAAAATAGCTTTGAAAAATAACCCCCCAGAGCATTTAAAGACTAACTGATGAATAGACAGAACCAGCAGAAACCAAAGGTCCATGCAACATGTGGTCAGCTAAGTTAAAGGCCTGCACATGGCTAAGGGCGAGGCTCTGTCCTAAGAAAATTAAAGATGTACCTAGAGGAAATACTGAGATTTGTAAAAATCCTGTCAAAGTAACTACATTAAAGCACAAAATGGGCCCTGTCACACATTGGCATTAACCTTTTCACTGAATAATTTGAATTTTTGAAGATTTTTTTTTTAACAACGCATTGTTTCTTTAAGCCAATGAAATTGGTAGGTGCATTTTAGCTGTGTTAAATAAATCAAACAAAGATCACAGGACATGAGATCATATTATGCCTGGGCATTTGAGATAGTGCCTGGAATGTTTCAGAAAAGTAGTGTTCAAGAGGGTGCCTACTGCAAGCTAATTAACTGATTTCCTGTGTAAGCTCAGACAGTCAGGGCTGCATGCCATGGCCTTCCTCCATTGCCTCTCAAAGGCCTGCTTCCCTGTAGGCTGCCCTGGCTGTTGGAGTTCATGGAAGTGGAACTGTATGCTGGCAGGTTTTTTTCTGATTTCTTTTGGGAACCCGTGATTGAGGCCCTTGAAATCTCTTTAAAATGTCAGAAACTCTCTCATGAAATGGCTTTTCACTAATAGGGTTTCCTGATTATGTTATCAAAGACCCCACAAAATTAAAACCAGGCTCTTCGGAGGCCAGCTGAATGATTAGGAATCCCTTAGAAGCCAAGTTGGCGGGAAACCAATGGAGAGAAAATCAAAGCATGTGGATTGATCTATTATTTGGATTGAATAAAGAATTAACATTTTAAAAATCAGAAATACATCCCTCCTCTGCTCTAACTAAAATGCAGAGGCGAAGGTGAAAATTGGGAAAATTCTTGAGTTTTTCAGGTGCGTGACATGTACATTGGCTTTGCGTGGTTTGCAGAAGAAATGTCATTTATTTAAAAGAGCCATGGAATTATAATTTGTCTTCTTGTCTCTTGCATTGAGGGGATCTATTGTATATTTAATATTATGCTTTCCTATTCCCCTCGAAAGCCCTACTTAATATTTAAGGAAATGTGTTCTGCACTGACAAACAATCCTCGAATATTTAGGAAAGACTGAGAGTCTGATGTGGTTTCTGTGATTTTCAATGAAATGCGCTCTCACGCATGCTTACGATTTCCCCTCCCTCCCCATCCCATAAGACTTGTTCTGTTGGAAGCATGGGGAAGGATGGCATTGTTTGTCATTGCTTTCCATTCCTGCGTTTCCCAGGAAAAGTGCTATTATGGTTTCTTACCCAGAACACTGGTTTTCTAGTACAGCCCACAAGTGATACACCACCATTTCCTAGAAACTTTGACTTATAAAGGAGTGTTACTTAGCTCCATTCTTCTCTCTATTTCTTTCAGCCATCTTTAAAGTGTATTCTTTTGGGCTCATGTCCAATTGGAGGTTCATGGAGCATCACATGGGACTTAACAAATCGCATCTGGTTAGAACCACCTCTCTCCTGTTTGGCCCTGACCCCTTCCTTCCCCCCCCCCCTCCCCAAAAATAAAATCCCTGGGGTAGCACCAAGGTAACCAATTGGCTCCTACACTGCTGGTTCCGCTTTGGATCCGGTTTATTCCAAAGCGCACACCCTGGGACCTCCCTGGCCAGCTAACTCCACAGACCCCTGGGGTGCTGGGGGGCGGGGAGAGGGACAGGGGGAGCTCAGAAACCCCACTAACCCTTCCTGATATCAGATTCAGCCTCAAGTCTCTTGCCCAGAACGGGCGTGGAGAAGAGCCTGGTCCAGGGATTGGAACGCATCCCTTAAAAGGAGTCTGGGCCCCCGAAATACCGAGGGGGAACCAGAGCTCCCCTAAAGAGAGAGGCTGGCGGGCTAAACTTAGAAGAAGTGGAAATCCCTCACGGAGGGCAGGGAGGCGCAGCTAGACCACTCTAGAGGCCAGGCTTGCAACTGGTCCACGGAGCCCCTCCTGCAGGGAGGGCCTGGCGGATCAGGTGTCAGCCAGGGGCCCATGCCTATTTCAAGACCAGGATGGTCACATCCATAGCTATCTTCTGGGTTCCCTGGGAAATACTTTTTTTTTATTTACTTTATTGATTATGGTATCACATAATTGTCCTCATCCCCCCAATCCCGTCCCTACATATGCCCTCACTCCCCCTCCACCCCCTGTTGTCCATGGCCACTGGCCAGGCCCATATGCATGCACACAAGTCCTTTGGTTGATCTCTCCCCCTTTACCTCCACCCTCCTCTATTTCCCTCTGAGGCTTGAGAGTCTGATCGCTGCATCTCTTTTCTCTGGGTCTGTTTTTGTTTCATCAGTGTATGTTGTTCATCGTTTCCTCTAGATGTGGGGATTTCCCTGGCATGCATAGTGTGTCTGAGCCCAGTGGCCGTGCATGGAGAAATGGGGGGGGGGGGGGGGGGGGGAGGGGCAGGGAAGGGGGTGGAGCGGTGCGCCCCAGTGCGTTCGCCTGGAGAGTTGCCTCACTTGGCTCCCCACCACACCACGCGCGCTCGGAGAACAAAGCCGCAGGGACGTCCGCTCGGGGCCCCTGTCCTTACCTGCGGGCAGCCAGCGCCGGGCCGCCCAGCCCTGCATGGCTCGGAGGTCCTCCCGCGTCCGCCGCAGCTCCGCCAGCACCGCGCCCAGGGCGCCCCCCGCCGCCTCTTCGGGGCGCGGGTCCCGGGCGCCCTCCAGGCGCGCCAGCCGCCGGCCCGCGTCGCGGCTCGCCCGCAGCAGCTCGTCCAGCGCCGGGGCCAGCCTGGCCGGCGTGCACGGCCCCTCCGGGCGGCCCGCCAGCCGGCCCAGCTCCGCCCGCAGCGCCCGCAGCTCGCCGCGGAGCAGGTCGTCCGTGGCCTGCAGCAGCATGCTCTCCCTCATCTGCGAGTCCTCCAGCATGATGAAGAGCTTGTCCCACTCCGAGTGCTCCCGGCGGCAGTCGCACGGCGTGGCTAGGGGCGCAGGGACACACACATACACATGTTATGCGCCCGCCCGGACCTCCCTAAGGGGTCCCAAGTTACTGCCCGTGCCATCACCCCGTCCCCCGTTAAGGGCAAAGAAACAGCGTGCAAATATCTCCAGGAGGAGATATGGGCTTGCAAGAAACCTTTCCTGCAAGCCCATATTCACGTGAACTCTAGGAAACGGGCCGTTCACGTGGCTCAGGGGTCGGCGATTTCCTAGGGTTCCCATCACTCTGTATCTGTGACAGAAATAACTTTCTGAACTCTTTCCTAAAGTGTTTCAATCCCCCTTTGCAAAACAAGCTCTATACTTTCTATCCCGTCTCACTGGCTGCAAAGTACTGGAGATGGACTCGTTGTAGACCTAAAGAGGTGGATCTGTGCGTTAGGGTTAGCAGAGAGAGAGAGAGAGAGAGAGGGAACGCGAACTTACGGTCCTCGGTGGGGTGAAGCCCATTGTCTATCTCGTTGTCCAAGTTCACGTACATGAGCTCGTAGTCATCCGAGGTCTGGGCGCTCACTGCAGACCAGAGAACACAAAGCAGGAGCGCGCAGGGATGCATCGCTGGGGAGAGAGAGACGAAGTTCTTGTGCGGATTCCCCACACGCAGCCGGCGGGAGGAGTCCGGGGAGGTCGGCACCGAGCAGCAGAGCTGGAGCGGAGGAGAGGGAGAGGGAGAGTGAGAGAGGCAGGAGCCCCGAGCCTTTAATAAATGCTGGGGACGCCTGAATGGGGATGAATGAGTAATGCCGGTGGCACCGCATCCCTGAATTGGAGGGGGAGGGGGCTGGGGGGGGGAGGAGGACGAGGGGGACGAGGAGGCTGCACCATAGGAAACCACAAAGGTTTGCACTGCAGTCAGATTCATTGGAGGAGGGTCAGAGGGGAAAGGGGGGGGGGGGGGGAGGAAGGGGGCGGAGGTTGCGGGGAGTGTGTGTGTGTGGGGGGGGGGGAAGCGGTCCTGGGCTCAGACTGTGCCCCTGAGGATTAGCTGTTGTAACTGGAATTGGTGGGACTGAGGGATGACAGGGAGGTGGGGCGGGGGGGGTGGGGGTGGGGGGCTGGTGAGGGGGAGAAGTGACTCAGTGGGCACAGAGGTGTGAAAACAAGATCATCCTGGCAGCAATTTTAAGTGCGCTTTTATTATTTCACAATCTTTATGTTCAGGAAACTTTTTTCTCCCCACTTTTCTTTCGTAAGCAGTTTTATAGGCCTAAACTGTGAAAGTTGCTCGCTGATTCCAAAATAAACCAACTCAGTAAGTAAGAATGTTCTATGAATCCAAGTGTGTTCCTAGTTATTCCGTCTTTAATCCTTCTGGGAGTGGCGACTGTACTTTCATAAACACACCTTTGAAATGGCTACACGGCAAAACCGGGAAACCTAAGGTGAGAAATAGCTGGCGGAAAGGAATAAACGGATCTTAGGTCTGTTTTACATAACAAGATAGTCTGTGTAAATAATAGGATTCCACTAGGCTCAGAGTCAAAGAGCAGGTTATTTTAAAAGCCAATTGAGGGATTCCTGCTCCTGCCAATATAGGAAGGTCTATATAAACTGAAACTTTCCTGCACAGCACACCTAGAAATGTGTTTAAAATAGCATATTAGAAACATTTTAAGTGTAGGAATAAATGCCTCTCCCCTCCCAGATTAGGAAAAATATCCTGGGGCCAAAGGTAGAGAAGGAACCAGAACAAGAAGGGTAAGGCCAGAGCCCTCCTGGAGGGTGGGTTGTCAGTTCTGTAACAACCAAGGGTTAGTAATCACTTGTGATCAAGGCATAGGCCAGCATGGGGAGTGAGAAGTGAGACCCAACCTAACGCCAGTCCCTTAGGAAGGGCTAGCCCATTCTCCACCCTAAGCACTGGAAAGGGAAAAGTTAGCATGCCACTCTTTGAACCCTACAGATAGAGTCCTTAAGAATGTGTGACTTGGGGCCTGCTTTTACACACATTCCAGATTTAAATGTATGCTTTCTGCCACGGTAAACATAAATTCACAATGAAAAATATTTAAACACAAGTGAGTTTAAATTATTTAAGATGTACAAGAAGAAACGGGGAAACTGAAAAAAAGAAAAAGATCGGGTTCTTTTTTAAAGAACCAAATATAACTTCTAAATAAATAGATAATTGAATTTAAACAAAACCTTTGGTTAAGTGGCAAATTAGACAAAGCTGGAAAGAATATTAAGAACCTGGAAGTAAGAGCTAAGAAAATAATCCAAAAGGTACTCTTTAAATTTGGTATCTTAAAATCCTTTCAATGTTCAGAAGGATAATATAGAGAGATTAATTTCACTCTTTTAGTTAAAGGATGTTTCTATTTTTAAGAATAACTACCAAAATCAAAAGGAAATAGAACATCCAAATAGAAGGAATAGAGACCGGAAAGCAGGAGGACAGGTCACTATGACACTCACTGACCACCAGGGGGCAGATGTTCAATGCAGGAGCTGCCCCCTGGTAGTCAGTGTGCTCCCACAGGGGAAGGCCATTCAGCCAGAAGCCAGGCTCATAGCCGGAGAGTGCAGTGGTGGTGGCTGGAGCCTTTCCTGACTCTGTGGCAGCGCTAAGGACTCCTTGGGGTTTGTCTTCCTGCAGGGAGCAGACCTAAGCTAGCAGGTGGACATCCCCAAAGGTGTCCTGGACTGCAAGAGGGTATAGGCCAGGCTGAGGGACTTTCCCTCTATCCCCCTCCAAGTGCACAAATGTTGAGCACCGGGCCTCTAGTTAAAAATTAAACACTAGCCAAAAACAGTTTGGCTCAGTGAATAGAGCTTCGGTCTGTGGACTGAAGGGTCCCGGGTTCGATTCTGGTCGAGGGCATGTACCTTGGTTGCAGGCACATCCCCAGTAGGGGGTGTGCAGGAGGCAGCTGATCAACGTTTCTCTCTCATTGATGTTTCTAACTCTCTATCCCTCTCCCTTCCTCTCTGTAAAAAATCAATAAAATATATTTTTTTAATTAAACACTTGATCTATTCAATAGAAAGAGTGAAGGAGGAGATGAAAATATAGGCAGAGCAAGATAAATTAAAAACACAACAGAATGTGATAAAAAATAAATCAAAATATACCAATAATCACTATAAATATTAATGAAACAAACTTTCCAGTTAAGAAACACAGGTTGTCAGTAGGTATTTTTTTTAAATCTCCAGCTATATGTTACTTATAAGAGCCATGAGTAAACATTAGAATCAAAAAATGTTGAAAGTAACCAATTTAAGTGGATGGTGGGAGAATATACCAAAAATGTGCTATTCAAAAAAGCTAGAATGATTATATTATCAGTCAAAAACAGACTTTAAGGCAAAAGAAAATAATCAAATTATGATGAAAGAAAGACTATGAAGAAGATATCTCAGAATTAACTAGTAAGATCATTTTTAAAAATATATAACCAAGATTGACAGAATTATAAGGAAAAATTGATAAATCCATAATCATAGAGGGAGATTTTAACATACCTATCTCATAACCAAGTCCAGCTTTGTCATCACTAATCATTCAATGTAAAAACAAAAAAACAAAACAACTGCTCAAAGATACAGAAACTATGTAATTTTAAGTTCAACTTAATGAAATATATAGAGCATCGCCCAGGTTTTACAAGCAAGTTTAATCATATATTCAAGGAATTCATAATTTCCAACTTAACCAAACTGCTCCTGCAAGTAGAGTGTACAGGAGTGCCCTGAATTCTTTTTACATGTCTAGTAAGTATAATACCAGAAAGAGATAAGGACAGTTCAAGAAAGAAATAGCAGGCTAGTCTCCTTTAAGAACACAGATGCAAAAGCTCTAAATAAAATATTAGCCAAACAAACCCAGCAACATATGCATAAAAATACATCATAACCAAATTGAGTTTATTCCAAGACCTAAAGATTGATTAAATGTTAGAAGATCTATTAGTTTATTACATTATCAATTTAAAGAAGAAACCATATGATTATGTTAACAGATGTAGAAAAGTTATTTAATAAAATTCAGTACTCATTCATGTTCAAACTAGGAAACAGAAATGTAAACTGATAAAACATTACCAAAAAATACATATACATACATAATGGTGAATCCTTAGAAACATAGTCTTAAAAACAGGAATAGCAAAAGGATACTCATGGACATATGTTCTACTCATCAAAGTGTTGGAGGTCCAGCCAATAAAGTAAGATAAAAATAAGCCACATAAGGGATAATGTTGGAAGGAAACAAAGTTGTCGTTAATTATTCTGAGTTGATTATCCATATGCAAAATATTAAGAGACTATGAAATCAGATTATTAATAAGAGAATTGAGCAAGTTCTGCTGGGTGGAAGATCAACATACAAAAATCAGTTGGCCAAATATATCATAATGTACAAATGACAGTGGATAAAGGAGGAAAACATATAATTAGCTTAATAAAGATTATGATAATACATGTAAAGGGTTTTTCAGTTGGCTGGGATGCTTGTTTCTCTTAGACTTTATCTTTTCTAATAATAGACATTTTCTGTTCCTAATCAATGTTACTGGTTTATTATTGTTACTTTTGTTCCTGGTATATACATGTTATATTAGATGAAGAAAAACAAAACTTGACAAACAGCAAAAAGACTTAGATCATGGTGGCTCAAAAATTAGAAATGATCCAGAACACTTTTTAACAAGGACATAAAACATAAATACCAAAAATCTATAAAAACATATACATACATAATGGTGAATATAGGATCTGACTGCCTCCCATTTACTTGCCCTTTTTGAATAATAATAATTCAATCTTAAATGCCAACTAAGGCTATGGTCTTGTCCCATCCCCGGTGGTCCACTTATTCAGAAAGACATGCTGACACTGAGACCCCCTAGGAATGATTTCTAGGAATGAGCCTTTCTAGCACTGTGGGACTCCATTATCCAACCAAAAGGTTGGTCATCAATTCATCCTTTGGATTGATTTATAACCAAAAGGGTGATTTGTGAACAAAAGGGGCCACATGCTGACCTGACCAGCTCATGGAAGGCCTACATAGCAGTCTTGCAAACTCAGAGACCTAAAGTAACCACAAAGGATGGTCTGAAACTAAACTTTAACTAAAAGCAGTTATGGTGGACAGTTAAGTCCTAGGCCAGTATCTTCACTGACAAGGTCAATCTTTACCTTAATTGAGCCTTTCAGTCATTTTGCTTCTATAGTAAAATACCCTTGAAGTGTCTGGGTAACTTGTAACTTCCCTTTTTCTGGACCCCCTGGGGCACAACCAAATGTGTGGGCACCAGGACAGATACCACAAATTCCTCCATTACCATGTGAATTGTTCCTGGACTCACCTACCTATGTGTCCATCACTTTACTTTTTACCCAATCCCAGGGGTTTCCCCTGCTTTGCTTTCTCCCACCTCTCTAATCTATCATCAATGGATTTCATGTAACCCACCTACATCCCTTCCTGTGATAGCAATGTATAAATACAGAAGTAACCCACCATTCTCCAAAGCATTATTTCAATTCGTTGAGGTTCTGCTTCCCGGCATGACATGTCGATAGTTTGGCTCAAATAAACTCACACACACACACACTCACACAAAGCTTCCATTTACAATATCAACAACAAATATGGGATACTTAGAAACATATGAAAGATACATAAAGTACAACTAATATTATAAAAATTTATAGAAAATGTAAAAATAAAGTAATATGGATGCAAGATGCAAGGATATATCATGTTCTTTAATGAGAAGACTCAGTTTCATAAAGTCTATTGTCCCAAATTAGTCTATACATTCAAAAAATAAAATACACAAAAAATAAAATACACAAAAAATAAAATCCTACACTAGTTTTTGGGGGAAGTTGATAAGTTATGGTAAATTTTATGTAAAGGGGCCAAAAAGCATTTCAAGTAGAAGCTGAAGAAATTTGTCCTTGAGATATAATGATCTATATTAATATATACAAAAGCCTAAGCAATCATCCAGCCATTCAACCATCTGACAGTAGTTATGACATGCACTGACCACTAGGGGGCAGATAAGGGAAGCCGGGTCAGAGAGATGCCATGTTGATGACATTAACAGAGGGCAGACTATCAACATAGGAGCTACCGAGCTGCAGTGATTTGGCAGCTAAGTTTCTGGGGTGATGCACCTGAAACCAGAGAGGAGGGAGCCCAATTTCAGGGTGTACCACCCAAGAATCACCCTCTTGCAATCCGTGGTCACTCGGGATGTCAGAGAGCCAATTTTGGACCGATTTCCACAGGCCAGGCCAAGGGACCCCAGTGGTCCATGCACCAGGCCTCTAGTTTATTATAAAGTTCATTGTAATTTTAAAAATTGTAATTGGTAAAGGTATGATAAATACCCAGAAACAAACCCAGACACATGGAAAACCTTATTTTGGGAAAAGCTATTACATACAAATCAGAAGAGAAACAATTGATGACTACTTAATAGATGGGACCATAGTTTAAAATAAACATGCAAAAAAATATATAACTAGATCCCTTCTTCATATGTACAAAAGTAAAGTCCAGATGAATTAAAGACAAATATAAAAATAAAACCATAATGTTTTTAGGAGAAAATATAGAAAAAAAGTTTTATGTACTTACGGTAGAAAAAGATTTCTCTATTAACAAAAATAAACTATCAAGAAATTTTTTTTAAATCAACTAGATTAAGACTTCGACTTTAAAACTGATAAATAGTGTCTAGATTAAATAAGGAATGTCTACAAATCATAAGAAAACACAAATATCCCAATCCAAAATAGGCAAAGGATATAAATGACCAAATCATGGGAGAGGAAATGGCCTATAAACATATAAAAAGGGGTGTGCTCAGCCTCACAGGAGTAATTAAGGAAATGGAAATTTAAAAAACAACACAAAAAGAAGATATCATCTCACTCTCCATCAGAATGGGAAAAAGGGAGGTCTGCCATGACCAAAAGTTAGCAAGGATATAGAGCAACAGAAACGTGCTGCTAGTGGGTGTTTAAGTTGTTAAAATCTTGTTGGTAGGTATTGTAGAATGATGTCCCCCCAAAGATGTCCACATCTTCATCCCCCATAACCAGTGAACATGGTACACTTTATTGCACTGAAGATGGAATTGAGGGTGTTATATAAGTTAAGGAGAAAATCCTAGATGATCCAGATGGGCTCAGTGTAAATCACAAGGATGTTTGAAAGTGGAAGAGAGAGGCACAAAAGAGAATCGGAGAAAGAGGTGTGATAAGGGAAGCCGGGTCAGAGAGATGCCATGTTGATGGAGGAAGGGGACCCCAAACCAAAGAATTCTGGTGGTGTCTAGAAGCTAGAAGAGCCAAGGAAACATATTCCCTCCTACAACCTCTGGAAAATAACCCTTCCAACACCTGACCTTTAGCCCTGACTCATGTCAGCCTTCTGCACTGTAGAGATGTCTGATAATAAATGTGTGTTGTTTTAGACTACTAAGTTTTTGGTAATTTCTTATGGCAGCAATAGAATCCTATTACAACCACTTTTTCAAAGAAATTTTAGGAGATCTAGAAACTTTCCCAGGGACACACCCACTGCTTTGATAATTATATGGTCTGGGGACCATCACCATCACCTTCAAAGTTAGAACAAATTCGGATTCTCAAGCACTACACTCAACCTGCTGAAGCAGTATCTGTGTTTTAACAAGTTGCCCAGGTGATTGAGCTCCAAAGCAACCCCCTGAACATCCTCCTGCTTATAGACAAAGAAATAGATATAAAAATTACAGCACTATTGATAAAAGCAATTAATAATAATACTATATCTTTCAACCATAGAGTGTGTGAAAAAAATTGTTGCACATTTATATAATGGAATACCACACAGCTGTAAGGATAAATGGAGAGTTCCTTGGAGATAAAACTTTTAAGTAATCTCGAATGGGGGAAAGCTGTGTTGCAAAGAAATATGTTCAATATGATACTATGATATAAAACTTACAGCATGCAAAACAATACTATAAAATGCTCATTGATGCATATACATGCAATTAAAGTGGAAAAAACATTCATGAAGATGGTAAATACTAATTTCAGGATGGTGGTTGCCTCTGGGGAGAAAAATAAATGAGTGGGATGGGAAGCAATTATGCCATAAGGTTAAGTTTTGACAAAGCTGGTTGATAGGTATACCAGTGCTCCTTACAGTATTGTCTAATGACTTTAATATTTCATAACTTAAAAGAATATACTCATTTATTAATGGAATTTATAAGATTTCTACACCAAAGTGTCTTCATCAGTTTCTAACTAAAAAAAAAAAAAAAAAAAAAAAAAAAAAAAAAAAAAAAAAAAAAAAAAGTTCTTATGCATTCACTTTTGTATTCTTTGGTTGAAATGCAAGTCAGCTGAAAAATGACTAATCTGGAGTTTTCCCCTTCAAGGCTCCCAGGGAGTATTGTACCAAAAAGCCTTACACCAATTTCCCATCTTGAATTCCAACAACAGCCCCATTCATCATGACCTTGTGCAAAGTTGATCAGTTTGTCTACATAACTAAGCTCTAAGATCCAATGTGCTCTGTATAGATTGGGCATTACATTTAAAATTCCTGATCCTTTAAGGAAAAGCCATTACTAAAAATAAACAAAATAAAACAATATTTTTCAACACACACATTTAAAAAAGGAAAAGAAAAGAAAAGAAAGCCTGAATATTTCCAACACCTTACACTCTGTGGGCATCTGATTAAAATCTGTTTGAGACCAATTCTGTGAACCACATATGGAAAAAGCAAGGCTCATTATTTATTGTCACTCAGATACATTGTTTGATCTAGAATCAGCCTTTTATTAAATTTAGTCATTGACATTCTGAAAATGCTGGCCTTCTTTCCTCTATTCTCATAGCTAAATGTCCTTTACATATAAATTTGTCCCCAGCATTTAATAAAGGCCTAAATATGTGTAATCACTGCTCATTTGATTCTTTCTGTATATATTTTCTGTATACAAAGCTAAACTTAAAGTAAATAGAGGCAGGAAAATTCTTGTTCAAGAAATCCATAGGAACCAGTTTTCTGAAGACAGTTAAGCACTAGAGAGGATTTTGGGGGGTGGGGGGGAGGAATCCATACCGTAAAGTGATAGGCAGATGTTTCCCATATGTTGTTTGCAGATAATTCCCTATAGTTTATACAATATTTTTTTCTTGAGATTTTGCCATTTTAAATCCAGTTGTTCATACATGTCTTTGAGGCAAATCACATGTGACAAACAAGCTGACTCTAAACTTCCCTTGAAATAGTGCAGAAATTAGGGATTTGAATTTGCTTTGCTACTCTCCTAACTTCTCATGAAAAGAAGGCCTCGCTGCCATATGTCGGCTGTGTAAGTCATATGCCTGGTATGTCTCAGGAATGTGGACACACTCCTCAGCAACTTTTTTGCTGTCCTTCTTTCTCCTGTAGGTTCGTGCTTAATTTTCACTTAAGCAACATCCAAATATTCTCATCAGGAATCCTTTATCGGATTTCTTCTGAAGGGTGTGGACTGGTTACTGTCAAAGTTTCCTCTCTCCCCATGGTGCATTACTCAGGAAAAATTTTTCATTAGCTATAACACTGATCACATCATAAAATATTCTCTTTTATGGAATCGGCTTCAATGGTGCTTTCGCGACTTTTGGAAATAAATAAAAGGTACCGTTATTTTCAACAGAAGACTTGGACGACGTCGTCTCGCACTATGTATTGCATTACGTGCAAAGGCTATTGCGTTGCTGGTAAGGTTATTTCGAGGGCTCAGGGACTGACAACGTCATCATCCCTCTATGGTTTTCTCAACAGGTAACACCATGCTGTTGAGAGTGTTACCTGCGGTGTATGAAAAGCAGCCTCAGCTAATTAACCGGCACCTGACGGAACTCCTGGCCTTGATGCCGCAGCTGGAGCAGCCAGAGCAGTACCATCTCCTGCGGCTTCTGCACGTAGCTGCCAAGAGAAAGCAACCAGAGGTAAAGAGTACAGTATGCACTCAATGGTCCACACAGCCACGAGTGTTTTGGGGCACGTGAACAGAATGTGTACTTCAGGTTAACTCTCTAATATGTCTACACATGCCCACCTTTACATGAAAGCCCTCATCCACCTTTTCTAGGGTCATAAAAGTCAGGAGGGTGATGGCAGAAGTTAGGGTCCTGTCTGGGGTTACTCCGCCATGAGAAACAAAACCAATAGGATTTATGTGTCCATGTATTTTGTTTGTTTGATTGCTTTAAGTATATTTTTATTGATTTCAGAAAGGAAGGGAGAGGGGAGAGAGAGATAGAAGCATCAATGATGAGAGACAGTCGTTTGATTGGCTGCCTCCTGCATGCCAGATGAGCCTGCAACCTGGGTATGTGCCCTTGACCAGAGTCGAACCTGGGACCCTTCAGTCCACAGGCCGTGGCTCTATCCACTGAGCCAAACCAGCTAGGGCTGTGTGTGTGTGTGTTTTATTATTATTATTATTATTATTATTATTATTAGGAATTGGCTTATGCCGTTATTGAAGCTGAGGAGTACCACATTCTGCCTACTGCAAGCTGAGGACCTGGGAAAGCTAGTGATGTAGGTCAAGTCTAAGTCTGAAGACCTTAGAATTAAGAGAACTGATGGTGGGAGTTCTAGTCCAAGTCCTAAAGCCTGAGAATCTATAGGATGGACCCATGTCATCTCAATAAATTCAATTTAAATAAATAAATAAATGAATAAATAAATAAATAAATAAATCTGGGGCTGACACTGGGGCTGATACCTGTCCCAAAGCCATAGGGATCTGTTCAAGCTACATCGTAAACTCAGTCTAAATCTCACCAATGAGAGCTTTTTATCTCAATCACTAAAAAGTTGAGTCTATAAGGCTGTTGCTGGTAAATTCAAGTGCCCACCCCACCCCCCCCACGACCCGCGTGGCTCAGGGCTTAGGTTCAGGGTTCGGGTTCTGGAGGAGGCCGCACACAAGTGAAAGAGACTAGACAAGAAAGTATAAAATTGGGCATTGGGGGCCAGGTGGAAGCCCAACTCCAGGGGAAGGGCTTCACCTTGCTCTGGCCTGGCTATCCCTTTTATTAAGAGTATGGGATATACCCATAGCCTTTAGGCAGGCAATTCCAATAATAGCCAATCAGCAAGAATTTACATAAGACTAACAGGTGGAAGTTGCTTTAGCTACCATTGCCTCAACTAAACAGTGAGTGGTTGGCTCTGACCTTTCAGAGCTTCAAGGTTGACCAGCCTTCCCTGTTCCTTGTCCACACCTCTCTGCTAGGGAAGGCAATGGGCGGCTCCCAACAGGTAAAGCATATATATGATGGTTTCGGAAGCTGCAACAGAAGATAGCAGTCAGAAAGGTGAGCTGGGCAAGAGGAGGAGAATTGATCTGAACACGGAGGAGAGAATGGAAACAGATTCCTGCAGGTATTGCGGGTGTTGAGTGTGGATCCCAGTAAAAAGAAGAAGCAAGGGTTTGGGAAGCATCCACAGTGGTGTGAATGGGCCCTGCCTGTGCCAGGACCCTAATTGGTGGAAAGAAGCTGTGACAGGTGACTCTTCATCACTTTGTTTCCCGTCAACGCTCCCCTTGGTGTTAAAGCAGCCCCTCCTTGTCTCATTGGGCCCTCAGCTCATCAATAGCTCACCCTGGTTGCTGAGGGGCACAGGCAGTAAGCTAGAGGAGCACCTGACTACCTCCTCTCTCTTAATCTGTCCCTTAATTAGACAGTGGGCAAAGGGAATGGGAGGAGTTCAGGGGAAGGGTTTACTGAGAGAGGGACGTGAAATACGTGGCAACCATCAGAAATGAGAACTAAAGCTTTCAATGATAGTCTAGTTCAATTAACTTTAACTTCAGATAAAATGGGAGAGCTAAAGGAAGGGGTTGTTAACCTTGGGGAATGCAGATGAAAGCAATGCTTTTCTTTCTGGGTAGAATTTGTGCCAGTGCTCTGTAACCTGGACGTGAAGTGCTTGGGTTCTCCAATGAGGGCAAAATGCAGGAATGCCTTCCTCACTACCTACCTTTGAAAGGGCAGGGCAGGGGCTAACTCCTCGGAAAGAGAGGGCAGGGTGGAACTCCTGATCCTCCATTTTGTGTAACTGGACCCTAGCCCTCACCTAACCAATCAGGGTCAGCCAAAGCAGTGACTTCACCACCCCTATAAAACCCTTTGACCTGTTGAAGCTCATGCTCTTCCGCCACGCCGCTGTTGGTGTAAGTGGGACAGAGCCCATACTAGCATGGAACAGGCTTTCTGCTATTGCATCAGATTCGGCTCCCCTGGTGGTCCTTGGGGATCATGAAATCTGAGCATAACATCTTCCGTGACTGGTGATCACCTGGCTTTCCAGGGATGGGGGTCAATAGTTGGCCTGTTGAGAAAATACCTTCTCTATGTGCAGCTGAGTAATCCATGAGATGGCAAATGTAACCTAGCTGCAACATCAACCATAAGTCTGTGAGCTTCCGCATGGCTGGCGGGGCAGGTGGGTGCCCTTCCCCCATCACTGCCCTCTGGGTATCCCTCTCTCTGCAAACCATCCTTCCTCAGGTGAAAACAGGCAGTTCCTGGTTGGTGATTCATGGCTGGAAGCTCCAGAGAACCCTCTGAGTCCATTTATAGGAAGAGGCTGGGTGGTCAATGTTCCAAGTGGCTTTCTGGAGCAAAGTCTGCATTCTTGGCTTCTGAAAATTATTCTGTAGTGGAGCCAGTGAAAGGGACAGAACTTAGTAGCACATGTGAGTTTATCTGTTATTATCCCCAGGATGTGGGCTTCTAGCCCTAACCGGCAGCAAGTGGTGAGTGCAGCTCTCCATTGATTAATGTCCAGACCCAGGGGAACTCCTTTTGTGGTCTGGTCCCTAGAGAAGAGAATAACTTTCTAGGGTTTTTCTCGGCAGTGTAAAGCATTTCTAGTTACATTCCTACTCCTACAGCATCAAGTACAGCATTACTAAGCTGACATGATTCAGAGGTCACTTTCAGTATTTAAAATAGATGTCAGTTGCAGAACATTAAGAAGAGTGTTAAGAGGGTGCGCGCGCGCATGCACACACACACACACACACACACACAAAATACCCTGTTTCCCCGAAAATAAGACAATGTCTTATATTTTTTTTTTTTTTCTCCCAAAGTTGTGCTAGGTCTTATTTTCAGGGGATGTCTTATTTTCGGGGAAACACGGTAGCTGTACCTTCTATTCTATGCATTCAAGTTCTGGTGCTATGTTTCCAGATGGCCCTACCCACAAGGTGCCTGTGGCCTGGGATGATGGGATGTGTCTACAACACTTCAGTTCAGTGACAAGATACTAAAATTGTCAGCAGATTGCTGTGGAAGCAAAAAAAATCCTATATAATAAAGAGCTAATATACTAATTTGACCAAATAGCAAAACAACCGTCCAGATGAAGCCAGGGCTGGGAGGGCCGAGCCCCCTGCACAAAGTTTGTGCATCGGGCCTCTATTAAAAAATAAAATAAAAGGCAGGGATTAATTCTGCTCAGAAAGAAACAGAGAAGCCAAGGATAGGACCCTTCTCTGGGTAACTTGCTCCACATGGTTCCGGTCTGGACTTGTGCCCTTGCCCTATTCCCATCCACTGCCCCACCTACAAACACTGTCCAGGTAACTTGCAATCCCTTCTCTGCATATCTCCATCCTGCTTCCAGGACAGGCCTAAGGGCTGGCCTAGTGAGCCATGGGCTCATCACAGGTGTGCTGGAATATCCACAGACATACGTAGAAGACTCCTTGTGGGGCAAAGCCAGGGGTAGAGAGGGGAGAGGGGCAAGGAAGGGGAGCTAGGGGTCATTTCCCCTGTTCCTTCTACTAAGGCCACAAAAAAATTGCAAGTTCCAGTCAAGCCTCCAGATTGTTATGAAGGCCTGTGTGTCAGGTAGAAGGAAAGAACTTGATTTTTTTATTTTTTTTTTTAACAGCTGCTGAATATTAAGATGTGGTCTGGGGGCCTCCATTTGTACTCTAGCCCCAGGTCCTGTATACGTTAGGACAGCCTGGAGGAAAGGCTTCCCAGAAATAGAGCTATTTGAGGTTGACTTTGCAAGTATGCGAGTTGTCTGTGTTCAAGCCACTGTGGGTAGTCAGTGGCATGCTGCTGAGTCAGCGGGTTCCACGGGAGAAGAGGCATCAGATCGGCTCATCAGTGAAGACCCTGGAATGCCGTGGCACTGGGATTCCAGTCATGAGCTATGGGAAATCTTTGAAGTCCTGACATGATCAGATGGGGTTTTAGGATGGTGACTCTGATGGCAGAGAGGAGAGAATGATTTTAGTCCGGGAGGCCAGTTTGGAAGCCTGCTCAGTGGTCCATGGAATGGGGCTTATGGCCTGAACCAAGGCCACACCAGCTTGCCCTCTGCCAGCCATCCCTATTGTCTGAGTGGCCCCTCTCTCTCAGGAAAGACAAGCTTCTCTGAGACGGGAAGCAGGGCCAAAGAGGCAGCACAGAAAAAGATCAGACTAAAGCAATGTCCTGCATTTGGAAAATAATATTCTTCCTTATCCAAGAATAACCCATCTGAAGCCCAAAGCATCCCTTCCCTAGCACATGTATGATAAACTCTGAGAAATATCTGTCTTTTCTATCACCACCATAATAAACTTTGGATTATCAGGGAACTAGAGCAAATAATCAACTTTTATCTAATTGGTAAAATCAGTATCACTTTATTCACATTGCTTGGGCGTCTCTTCTCCTTGTTTCTTTTATGCATTTAATTCTGGTTAGGTTTTGAATCTTCTTTTTTTTCTTTTCTTCTTTTCCTTTTTTATTTTTCTTTATGGGAGCAACAGACATAACATCCTCTTGGTGTGCCTTGGAGGGTATGATGGAATTAAAGTGAAATTGGCATGACAGGGAGCACATGTCACAGAGACCGGGGTGTTCCGGGAATAGGACATGAACAGTGGGGACAGGGAAATGGAACGCTATAGAATGGGACAGGAAGTGTGTAAGCATTTTCCATTCCTAAGAGCCTCGAGTTAGGTGCACTGCCCTGACCCAAAGCAGCTGGCCGACACCCCTGCCATGCATGCCAGGGATCCCTCGTGGCCTCCCTGAAGGACATACAATCGCTCCCAATGCACAGGCAGCGTTTACTGAACTGTTCATTGCTCTGTGCCAGTTCCCAGAACCTAGCCCAGTCCTCTCCTCCAAAGCCCTAGATATGGATGTAAAGTTTAAATTTACAGGTGGGACTATTTTGCTTATCTCACAACTGTCTTCTTTGATGACTCTATTAGTTATGCTGCATATGGCACATGGTAATATATATGTTTACACATTATGCACAACTAACTATTCGAGTGTATGGGAGGGTGTGATTATCCGAATGTTACCCTGCACAATAATTTAGACTTGCCTTTCTTTGGTGTGTTCCTACCACTCACCCTCCTAGACAGGCTTTGTGCTAGGTACTGGGCATACAGTGGTGTACAAAATAGAAATGATTTTTGACCTTGTAGATCTTTTAGTCCAGCCTGCAAAGCAGACATCTAGACCAGCAATGAAAAAGCGTGAAAAGGACCCGCTCAGACCCATTTAGGGTGTGATCAGAGCTTCAGCAGCGACACTGGACTGAGAGAAGGAAATTTGAGGAAGGCTTCTTAAGGAATTCACAGCTAATCTGAGGCTTCCGAATGACTGGGAGTTGCCCAGCAAAGTTGGGACAATAAGAATTACAGGCAAAATGAATCACATGAGTAAAATCCCAGATGCAAGAGAAAAGTTAGCAAGTCAAGAAAACTTAAAAAAAATTTTTTTTAAATATATTTTATTGCCAAAACTGGTTTGGCTCAGTGGATAGAGCATCAGCCTGCAGACTGTAAGGTCCCAGTTTCTTTTCCAGTCAAGGGCATGTACCTTGGTTGCGGGCACATCCCCGGTAAGGGGTGTGCAAGAGGCAGCTGGTCGATGTTTCTCTCTCATCAATGTTTCTAACTCTCTATCCCTCTCAATTCCTCTGTATGTAAAATCAATAAAATATATTAATATATTATTGATTTTCTTTTTACAGAGAGGAAGGGACACTTGTAGCTAAGAGGTGGGAAAAGCAGGTTGGAGGCAGGGGGTGGATTGTGATTCAGCAGATTGAATTGTGCATTGGATTCCGTTTTAATAACAGAAGCTACATTTCAAATATATTTTTATAAAAAAACAAAACAAAAAAAAACACCATGTAACAAACCAAAAAGGCAAACAAACAACAAACAAAAGAAATAGGTATGTAGAAGGATGGATGAACAAATAGTTTTGACTTCTATTGTTGTTTTATTGTTGTTGTCCTTTGTAATTATCTTATTTTAGCTGGCAAAACAATTTGTTATCAGTATGCAATATGTTTGTGTATTAACATAGTTACTTTATTCCACACAAAAATTTACATTTTCCTTAATATGAAATATTGCATCGTTATATTCATAAAGGAATTAAAATACAGAAAAAATATTAGGCTATTGGGAATATAGTAGAAATTATTTTACTTTCATAATTTTTTAATCTACTACATGTTTTAAATCAAAATGGAAAATTGAAGAAAACATGGGACCTCTCTTCTGCTTTCTTATTTTTATTGTTAAATGTTTCCAAACCAGCCCAGCTGGTGTGGCTCAGTGGTTGAGCAAAAACACATGCCCCAAGCGGTCACGGGTTTGTTTCCCTGTCAGAGAACATGCCTGAGTTTTAGGCTTAATTTCCAGTAGTGGGTGTGCAAGAGGCAGCTCTCATAGATGTTTCTATCTCTCCCTCTTTCTCTCTTTCTAAAAATCAATGAAAATGCATTTAAACGTTTCTAAATCCTATTTCTCCAAATTGAAGGCTTTGATTAAAGTCATCAAGAATCTCTTACATACTTTGTCTTTTAGATTATAGCTCTCATGGTGGTTTGAAGGAAAATATAACACTTCTGATGAGGACCTAACACATCAAAACTTGATTTATGAACAGTGGCATCTAAGTGCTTGTAAACTTTACTCTTTAATAGCACAGCACAGATTAAAAGGAAAAGAAACTGAAGTCTCTGTAATTTTATTGCAAATTTAAAATTTCAGACTTGGGAGATTTGCTTTAGTTCCAACAAGGGTAATAACCTCAGAATGTGCTGAGTTCAGATTTAATCCAAAAAATATGTTAGACTGAATCTGATTTAATTAATTGTCTTCCTTGTTTCTCTTTGTTCCCCCTTCTCCTTTCTTTTTTGCAGGTGGTTCAGAAGTGTATTCCTTTCTTAATTGGGCATTTGAAGGACTCAACCCATAGTGACGTCATCCTAAACATCCTCATAGAGATCGCAGGTTATGAACCGGTGGCTTTGAGCAGTTTCCTTCCAATGCTGAGGGAGATTGGTGAGAGATTCCCCTACCTCATTGGACAGATGGCGAGGATTTATGGAGCTGTTGGGCATGTGGATGAAGTAAGTATGGCTTTTTTTTCTCTCTCTCTCCATTTCTTTAAATTCCACTGGCACTCAATCCATTGAAGCTCTATGACCTACACATTTTTCCTGGGACTTCTGAGAGTTCTCATTTCTTTTTGAACCTTTTGTGTCAAAGCCACATTATATAGCAGGGCTACATGGAAGGTTCAGGAAGTGAGGATTTCATTGCTGGAGTGGCACCTGAGGAAGGAAAGGGTAAAAATGGAAAGAGCAGTATGACAGAGTCAAGACCATCTTATAATAACAAAACCAATTAAGGAGTTTCATCTTATTCTGGTCACAGTTCTGATTAACCCAGGAGACCATCAGTAAGCATGGAGTCAGAGACTCCCTATCTATCTATCTATCTATCTATCTATCTATCTATCCATCTATCTTTATTTATTTATAAAAGTCTAAGTCAGGCGTCTTTAAACTAGGGCCCGCGGGCCACATGCGGCCCGCAGAGGAGTCTGATCCGGCCCGCCAGGTTTTTTGGGCAGTGAGCGCAGCCGAGGTGTTACAGTAGGAATTAGTAGTTCATATAGTCCGGCCCTCCAGCTCTCTGAGGGACCGTGATCTGGCCCCCACTTTAAAAAGTTTGAGGACTCCTGGTCTAAGTGAACAAAAGGCTGGAACAACCAGAACGACTGGTTGCTATGACATGCACTGACCACCAGAAGCTGCCCCATAGTGGTCAGTGTGCTCCCACAGCCAACCTTCTGTAGCCAGTCAATCTCCTATGGTCCCTTTCCCTGTCTGGCAGGCCCCAGCTGGCAGCCAAAAGGTCCCAATTGGCACTGATCACCAGCTAGGCCTAAGGACCTCACCTGTGTACCAATTTTGTGCACCAGACCTCTAGTTATTAATGAAAGCCCATGGGTTTTCTGTCAATAGGGGCCTGGATGCAGTATGCTTTGCGTCTTCTGGATGAGGTTACTTGGGAAAGTGAAATAAACATTCGTGGATGTTAAAAGTCCTAGCCTAAATATTTGCATGATGGAACCTTTTAGCAGGGATCACAGGATGCCATCAGAGCTCTCATGGGGATTAGGCGACTAAGAAAGAATTTTCAGAAGTTCAAGTTCTGAAGAGTGTGTGCATGCCTGTATACATACAGTTACATGTATGTCTGATGATTTTATATTGGGATTTAGGATCTTTATCTTTTTTAAAAAATATATATATTTCATTGATTTTTTACAGAGATTAAGAGAGAGGGATAGAGAGTTTGAAACATTGATGAGAGAGAATCATCGATCAGCTGCCTCTTGCACATATCCTACTGGGGATATGTCCGCAACCAAGGTATATGTCCTTGACCAGAATCGAACCTCGAACCTTTCAGTCAGCAGGCTGATGCTCCATCCACTGAGCCAAACCGACTTCGGCTAGGATCTTTATCTTTTAAAAATAAAAGCAAATACATAATTGATAGAGGGAAGCTTTTACTTTTACCCACTGATATATAATAGTTTCCTATAAGATAAAAGAGATTTCTATAGTTTGTCAACTCAACCCCTTGATTCTACACAGGAGAAAGTTAAAAACTGAAAAAGCGAGGTGACTTACGCAGACCGAGTTGGCTGGTGACTCCATTGGAATTAGATCTTTGATATTCTTTGTTTTGTGTTTTGTTTTGTTTTTTCCAAATATTGTGTCCGAATGGGTCTTTGGTTCTGCTGAGATTTGTAGAGCGCCTGGTGACTGCTGGGCTTCCTCGTGCTGCAGGGCTTTCCCCTCGTTTCCCCAGAGAAGGTGGGAGAGCTGAGCTCCCAAGCAGCCGGCACGCATCAACGTGAGGGCGGATCTTGTAAAAGGATTACGTTGGTAGGGATACGCTGCTTAGTCTAATCCCTCTCTGCCCATAACTGTGGGGAAAGTCTCACGCCTGCCACAATCCGTCTTCTGGTTACACTTTCCCGTGCCGTCGTCACCTTTGCTGCCAGAACCGGCTCGAGTGCCCAAGTGCCTGAAGGCTAACTTCAGCTGACAGCTGTTTGATTGGATCTGCTGATCTTGCAGATTTTTTTTCCCCTGGACTGAAAAATGCAGCCTCTGGTGTAGAAGGCCCTGGAATCTTTAGAAAGTGTACTTTTCCTGGGCTTTGACGGTGTTCTTTTTGGCACAAATGTACTCATGATTCATTCAAGTGTAGTAATGAACATTGGAAATGACTAAACTTCCCACAGAAAAGGTGATATAAATACATTAAAATAAAACACTAGCCATATAACAATTATGTCACTGTAGGTTTTTTCTGACATACGGCAAACCTGAAAATATTTATGTTTGAGGGAGAAAATATTTATTTTTCCGGTGGTTCTGATTCAGCTTTCCAGTAGAGAACAATTGTAGAGCAAATAATTCCAAATGTGTCTGTGTGTAAAGATTACATGGGAAACGTTTTTTACATTATACAAGTTCTTGGGACCCATAGAATACCCATTAAATCAAAATCTCCAGGAAAAGGACCCAGGACTCTGGATTTAGGGGACCCTCTCCCAGGGTACTTCTGATGCAGTTGCTTGTGAATCAGTGTTTTAGATCCTTTGACATTAAGTATTTAAAACATTTTTCTCTTCTAAACTTAGAATCAGGCCTTGTCCATCACCCATCCCACTCTGCTTCCATCAAGCCAGGCTAATCAGTTAAAACTATTCTAAACTACTGGAAACTATTGCAGTTTAGACTAGGTGAGGCTGAGAGTGACCCCAAAATTAAAGACAACAGTAGCCTAAACGAAGATACACATCTACTTCTCTTGCATATACAGGTCTCAAATGCAGTCAGTCTAGAACTTCCTGTGGCAGGAACCCAAAGTTTTTCTGCGTTGTTGCTGTATCATCCTTGAGCACATGGCTTCCATCTCATGGTCCAAGATCACTAATCATCTTTACCTATCAAGTCAGTATTTCAGACATCAGGAAAAGGAAAGGGGAGAAAGACTTTTCCCAGACAGTCAAACACAACCTATTGTTTATATCCCATTGACTAAATAAAACTAAGCTGCACTGGCCATCTTTAGCTGCAAGGGAGGCTGGAACATGTACCGTATTTTCCGGCGTATAAGACGACCCCCTAATTTTATAGTTAAAACATAGGTTTGGGCCTATATTCGCTGTATAATACTACCCCCCACTTTAAAGAAAAGACCTACTTTGCCGTCAAGATCTGCAGGTAATTTTTGTGCAATTTTGGTCTTTTGCCCCCGATTTTTGGTTGACTTTTTTTCATTTCAAAAGTTGTCCTATATGCCGGAAAATACGGGTCTGGATCCAGGATGCTATGTGCCCAGCTAATTGAGAGAACAGGGCAGAAAGAATGATAGAGGACAATGAATGTGTATGTTGCTGATTATTGAGTCATTTTATTTATCTGGGTCTCTTTTCTTAAAAGTAATGTTTTATACTGCTTACCTCCCTCTGGCTCTGAATGTCTTTGATTCCTTTATTTCATTCCATTTAGCATCAGCCTGACAAGATTACCTATAATTGTCAGCAAGGCTCCTTTACTCAGGAATAATGCCCTTGTTATTGGTTTCTAATACCTAAATGTCACCTTTAGAAACTCCTTCTTTTAACTTTAAAGAATGCTAAAGTTAAAATGTTCCAAGAATAAGTAGAGTAGTCCAAGCAGCCATGAACTGTTTAATTTTAGTGAACCGATCAACTCTTTAAAAATCGTGTGGAGCCATATTCCTAAATACCAAAACCAACAGGCAAGATATACATATATGTATGTGTATTTCTACCTAGCCTCTTTCCAAAAATGAACAGGAAATTACTGATGTAATTGCCAGGTGGGCATGAGGGCAGAAGTTGAGTGTGGGGTTCTGGGCATTTATGGAGAAGAAAACTGCAATAAAGAGGGAGCAGCAAGAACTTTGTCCTGAAAGGGCCCTACTACTCTCTGTTTAGAGAGCTAGGTCCATGGTGAGATGAAGGGATAAGATATGGAAAATGTTTAAAGTGTTGATGGTAAGACAGTCATAGTGATGCTCATGGGGAGGCCAAGGGAGTCCTCAACCCAGTGGTTGTGTCCAGGTTCTTGTCACTGCACAGGAAAGAATTCAAGAGCGAGACAGAGAGGTTTAGCAAAACAGCAGATTTATTAAAGTGACACTATACACTTAAGAAGGAAGTGTGGGCAAAATCAGACAGTGAATCACACAGAGGAGGTTTTTATGAACTATGGTGAAGGGGAGGGAATGGAGGTGGTTCCTGGTCTCTGATGCCAGGGGTGGGAGGCGAGGGGTGATTGTCAGTGCAGCTCATCTCAGTCCCTCTTCTCCATATGATAGTATGATGATCTGGAGGGCTTAGAGGTTTCAGAACTGCCATGTATGTCAGCTGAGACT
This sequence comes from Pipistrellus kuhlii, assembly GCF_014108245.1. Lineage (NCBI taxonomy): Eukaryota > Metazoa > Chordata > Mammalia > Chiroptera > Vespertilionidae > Pipistrellus > Pipistrellus kuhlii. The sequence continues at coordinate 17,445,739 of NW_023425515.1, read as the reverse complement.
AATTTTGATTCTCTTAACTGTTTCTTATCCCAGGAAATTGGGAGAGGGACAATGGAGGTGTGGGGAGACAGGTGTCTGGCCACACATCATACCCACAGAGTTCTAACTTAGAAAGGAAGGGGAGAGGTAGAGCCTGAGGCTTTTGTTCCCTATGCTAGCTTTCTTGCCTCAGTAGGACCCTAGTGACCTAAGGCCTTAGGATCCTCTCTTCATCCGAAACTGGACTAATCTAAAAATTGATTTAATTTGAAAATTTTATCTTTGACACCAAAGTGAAAATTTCAGATGCATTTAGGGGTTCCAAGTATTACTAATTTTGTTGCTAAGACTTTAGAGATTTTAAAAATGAAGAAAAGCTCATCAAATTTTGAGTATCTTGCTCCAACTTTTGAAATGCACAATCTGTGACTAATTGACTCCGACTGTTCCATCCTCCCTTGTTGCCTGGCTTCTGGCAAACTGCATGGTTTGATCTATAAGAGGAAGAAGGGAGCCTCCTGGGAGTTTGCAGGCCAGGGGTGGTCTCAGGGGTAGAATCAGCTCTGAGTCAATCACACACGTTATTAATTGACTCACGCTTCACCTTCTGTGCTTGTGTGAAGCCAGGTGTAAGAACTCTAGGGCCAGCTATGGGGAACCAGATGGGTGTATCATTCAAATCAGGGCCCATCTGAGTGGGCAAACTGCTTCTACAGCTTGTTGCTACATCATCATTTTTCCATCTGCATTGCACCCAGCAAAGGGAAGTTGCATAAAACAAAAATTAACCCTACAGAAACTTATTTTCTCTATTTCCCAAATTTCCTCACGGATTTTTTTTGCCCAAATTTACATGAAAACATGTTTAATAGCCATAAAATTATTGTGTCACTGAAGAAGGCTATTCAGTGAGTCACAGGGCATTTTCAGGTACATGCTGACATCCAATTCATAACTGTTGGAAGGAGAGTGAAACCGGGAGGGCCAAAGGGCAGAGAACATTTCTTCTGGGACAACTGAAGGGTTGTTGCCCCTGAAGTGCAACCTTCCTTGGTGCTGTCTCCTGAAGAGCACAGCTGGTTCTGCACCATGCCAAGATTCACCCCATTTCTGCAGAATGCTCAGTTGAACAAATGTATAAATAGGAAATATTATTTTATGAGCTATGTCCTCAAGATGGCAAAATAACACAGGTCCTTTTGTCTTTATCAAATGAGAAGTTTGCCATGGAGACCTCTCCTCACATAACAGCAGAAATGACTTCTTAGTAGAAATGTAGGGGACATCTCCAGACATCATCCAGGTGATTCATATAAAGACCTTAGCTCAGTGCCAGGCATATAACAAGTGCTTGATACATTTCAACTAATAATAATAACAGCAGCAAGCAGCAGGAAAAATATAATAAAAACGTGCCTAGCTCTAGAGGGCTAATGAGAAGGGAATGTGCGCCTCCCCACTCTAATGCATCTCTTGCAGAATTACCAGTTTTCTTCCTAAAAATACAACTGTGATCTCACTTCCTTGCACAGTCTTCTGTTGGCTCATCCCCTGCCTATAGGATGATACTAGCTAAACTCCTTGCTTTGCCCCAATCTTTCTTTCTAGCTTTAGCTCTTACCTATCCAGGTTACTCCACCCCCCTATATTCTGTCTACCAGCATTTAGCATCCCTCCCTGAGCACACCTTGCTCTGAAATGTCCTGATCTTCACTGCCTATCTTTCTGCCTGGAGAGTCTCCACCCTCTTCTACTACTTATCTTTTCAACCCACATCAAAAGTCGCCTCCTGTGTAAGTTCTTCCCAATTCCCCAAGTCACCGCCTTGCTCCCGCCACCCTTTGGTTATACGTGAAATTTCATACCATATGAGCTTTGCCTGTTTGTATTTTGCCTGTTCATATCTATTTTTTTCTTCATGAGTCTCTGAGCTCCCAGAAGAAAGGAATCATACCTTATTAATCTGAATTCACCTTTGGCCAAAAGAATAAATGAGTAATCGAGAATACTGTTAATTAAGAATTTGAAGGTTGGATTCTCACCAACCACTTTCATTGAATCAAGTCTTTGCTTATTTCTTTTGGGAGACATAATTATCACTTATGAGGAAGGAGAAAAAGTATTAAGAGGACTGTTGATACTTCGGAGCCTACACAATTTAGCTGAGAGATGAGTTTGACAGGAGACATGGAGTCATTAATCAGAAAGCATGTGATGAGGCATGTCCATCTATGATTTTCAAAGATTCTGGCTCCTTGGAAGGTGGCATAAGGGAAAGATGATATTGGAACATGAAAGAGATTTTCATAGATGAGGCCTCAGCAGATATCAAACTGGGGGAAGTGCAACTCCAAGAAGGAACACTCATCACTGTACTGAGCAGTGATCCTCACCTATGTGACGTCTGTGTAAAAATCCATCACACGAATGATCTTGCTTACTGTGGGGGCTCCCATACAGTGCAACATGGTGACAAAGAGGCTGAGCTTAAGAGTCAGACTTGAATCCTGACTCAGCCACTTAACAGCTTGGTAGCCTTGGGCAAGTTTCATCATATTTCTTTTATATAGATAGATAGATAGATAGATAGATAGATAGATAGAGAGATAGATAGATTTTTTTTCAGAGAGGAAGAGAGAGGGGATAGTGAGTTAGAAACATCAATGAAAAGAATCATTGATCAGCTGCCTCTTGCACACATCCTACTGGGGATGTGTCTGCAACTAAGGTACATGCCCTTGACTGGATTGGAACCTGGGCCCTTTCAGTCCACAGGCCAATGCTCTATCCACTGAGCCACACCGGTTTTGGCTCATCATATCTCTTGACTCAGTTTCCTCATCTGTAAAATAGGAATAGCAGTCTCAGTCACCTCCTAGACTTGTTGTGAGGATTTAATGAATTAAACACTATAAAACAGTGTCTGGCAATTGGGAAACATTCAATAAATGGCAGCATTTCTCTTAGTTACTTCTTTTCCCAGTGTTGCCCAAGGCTTTCTCATTGCCTGCATTTGGGCTGAAGCTTAAGCCTAACAGACAAATTAGGGAGGACAGCAACCAGGTCCATGGCATGCTTTTTCCCTTCTCCTGAGAAAGAGGCTAACTAGATGGATGGACATGCATGGGACAAGTCAAAATAAGGCCAGGCAGAAGAAGAAATGAGGTAATCTAGGTAACCGTATGTATCATTAAAGGTGTGAAGCAGAGCTGGTTATATCCTTTCTCTATTTTTACAAGATAGCTAGTATATGTAGATCTTTTTTCCTCAGAGTGGAATGTGTATCTGCTTTACATTTATATTGCAGAGCATTTTTTTTCCTATGGGGACTGAGAGTAACAAACACAATAATAAAGCCACATTTAGTAAAAATTTTGTAATTTAAAATAGGCCCATTCGTTGAGATGCACTACTTTTCATAAAGGGCAGATAGTCCCTAGCTCCCCGCCTATAAAAACAGCTCACATAACTTTGCAGCCTTTTTTTTTTTTTTTCAAGCTCTCGTGAACTAAACCTGAAGTAGGTTTAAACTGAATGTAGGCCAGACTGACGTTTCTTATCCATGGAGAACTGACATAGAATGTTTATAGTCAGAGGCTTTTGTTTTTCTCATTCTTTTCTCCTCTCATTAGCCTCTCTCAGCTGTGCATGTGGTCTCGGCCCACTTGTTTGGCTACCGAGAATCATAGCCCTCTTTCCTAACACAGGTCAACGTGGCAAAGAGCCGTTTTAGAAATGGCTTTGAGTTTTTTGCAAGGTTGAATTGAACTCATGTGTTCTGTCCGTCCACTTAGGTCTCACACAAATTGAAACCATTTTGGTTTAAGAGTCTAATCCTCATTAGGGCAAGTTTCAACAGAAGGCACATGCTGGTTTGTGGCATGTTGTTCATAGATGTGTTTTTGCCCCGTGCCAGACCTACAAGGCAGCAGCCCTGTGTGGTGGAAACAGAGAGGATGCTGTGGCCCGTTGTTTTCTTTAGCTGGAGACCAGCAGTCTGCACCTGTGAGAGAATCAGATGGCATGCCCTCTGGGTGCAGCCGCTGCCAAGGTGGGTGTCAAATCCTGTGCCCTCTGCCTTGTTTTTCTAACTGGCTGGGAGATGCTGGCCGAGCACCAGGGCGGGTTTATTATATCCTCTCTGGGCTCAGAGACCTGGACCGTAAAGAAGCGACACACATTTTGCCCAGGTTGCGTTTCTGTGACATCCGGCAGGCCTTGCACAAAAGCGCTTTTGGGAGGAAAAGGAAAAGAGTGACAAAGGCAGCTGAAAGCCACATCACTATCCTCATCCTGGCTGTGGGAAAACATCCTGCAAAATAGGACCCGGATAGACCATTTGTGCAGACGATGTGTGCCCTTAACTTGCAAATCAAGATGAAAGGAATTGGGGCGAATGCTATAAGAGGAAGGACCTGTGACTTAAAAACCACAATGTCCCCCAAAGATGGTAGAAGTTAGTTAACACTTTGGTAGGCTCAATAACTTTGGGTTTTGTTTTTTTTTTCTCTCAAGGCTTGGTTGGTGCCAGGCCGCTATTGCTTGGCACTGTAGAATTGTCATCCATTAGGGACAATTAAAAAAAATCCCATATAAAAAATAGCTTCTTTTTTTTTTTTTGTATCATAAGAAGGTTACATGGTAACTGAAAATAATACTAGCAATAGGCCTCTTGTACCGTATAAAGAAAAAGGAACACATTTTAGTACAGAATAAGCTTTTAAGTAACTGCTAGTTTTGCATATCCTCCTTTCTTCAGTGACACAGGGTTAAGCTGCTGATTTTTTCTGCGTGCAGCGCCCAGTGCTGGTGATGGGGACGCAGAGGAGAAAGATGGGGTCCTGCCCTAGGGGACTCAGAGCGAATGGGCTTGAGGGTGATGTACAAAGAGATGATTCCAATTTAATTGTCAAGTTCTCTCTGGGACCAAGTCTCTATAGAAGGCTCACTGGTTTGCAGATTCTGAAAACTCCTCATTGACTAGCAGGCAGTTCCTGTCTTCTGTCTTCTCTCTCCAAATGTGTTCATCACTGGTACCCAGTGAAAGATGAGACAGAGGGCCGAAAACCAAGACTACAGGCTCTATTAGAGGAGAAGGACCCTGCTGGGCTGCCTCACAAAGGAAAGAGAGCACACCTGCAGAGGTGAGCATGCCTTTTGAGGGGAGGAATGGGAAGGGATGGGGCTTAGGGTACTCGGCACATGCTGATTGGTGGTTTCATATAAGGCACATGATTAGGCACTTAGGTACTTAGGTACTTAGGAATCGGGGGCTTAGGATATTTGGCAGGTGCTGATTGGTGGTCCATATAAGGTGCCTGGTTAGGTGCTCAGGAATGTCCAGGCTGCAGGTGCAGTTTACATCATACTCCATCCATCAGTTGGGGGAAGGGAGGAACTATCACCCAGCTCACCAGGAGCAGTATTTTGTTTCTGTTCATAATGCAGACAAGTAAGTGAATACTATGTACTTCAGTTCCTAAGAAACTAAAAGAGCCCGGGAAAAGGACAGGAAGTCCCCACAAATAGTTGCAACCCTAGAGGAGTAAATGGTTACAGAAGTTGCATTTTGCAGTAATTCTCGAAGTGTCTTAGAATTATCAACTGTAATTGAGACCAATTATGCAAAGGACTCCCAGGTCCTCCGTGAGCAGGCAGCAAGGTGAGCCCCATGACACCGCAGTGGCACCCAGAAGGAGCCTCTGCACCTCTGGGTGTAGGCCAGGAGTGGTCAGCCTGGTCCCCACCGGTCTGATCTTCCCGTCTTCAGAGGGGCACAGTCTGACTTTCTCACACCAGAATCTGTGAGGGAAGTAGGCCTGTGCGTTTCCCAAGCTAAGCAGGACGTTTCCACCTGGTGACTGCCCCTTCCAGCCTTGAGCTCGAGAAGTGAATGAACCACCAGAAAGGACAGCTGGCCATTGGCCATAGAAGGGTCTAGTGCACATGTGTCAAACACAAGGCCTGCGGGCCAAATCCGTCCCGCCAGGCCTTACAATGTGGCCCGCACCGCGCTGTCATCACTGCACTCTGCTGCGTTTCCATCACAATGACAGTTTATGACTGTTCAGTAAACCATTCGGCCCGCGATTTAGGCTGGATTTTAGATTTTGGCCCCTTCTCTGATTGAGTTCGACACCCCTAGTCTAGTGGGTGAAGTAGTTGCTAATTCCAGCTCAAATCCCACTGCTCTTTTAAAACAGCAACTGCAGTCCTTTAACCCCACACATACCCCGCCCCAGGCCTCAGATTTAAATCACTTGGTATAATAAGTCTGCTACTTCCAGCTGCCCACATTGGCAGGCCTTTTTTTTTTTTTTTTTTTTTTTTTTTTTTTTTTTTTTTTGGCTATGACAAACCAAAGCAACTACCTCCATCTAAGTGAACTGGATGAAACAAGATTTTGTCTTTCAATAAACAGTCACCCCTTCCCCCAAAAAGCCACTTCCCAGAACCCATCTTCTCTACAACTCCGTATCCCCCAAAAAGCCACTTCCCAGAACCCATCTTCTCTACAACTCCGTATCTCTACAACTCCGTATCCCTACCAGGCATAAGAAGGAGTTGGTTACCAACTCCTTCTTATGCCTGGTAGGTTCCAATTAAGTTGGCAGGAAAGGAGGAAACAGGCCCCCTTAGAAAGTGACAATGACCTTGAAGTCAAGATGCATAGATTTTAATGAACCTGTACAGTAGATACAATGGGAACAGTAGATATAATGACCTGACTCCTCTGTTATTCTGTTGAGAAATGGCAAGATGAAACCATGCTATGTTATAACGTGCTCCCTCCCCATTCGTATGTTGAAAGCTCACCCCAAGGTAAGGTATTAGGTGGAGGGGAGCAGGTGCTTTGGGAGGTAATTAGGTGATGAGAGGGGAGTCCTCAGGGGTGGGATTAGTGCCTTATTAGTGCCCTTATAAGAAAGCTCCCTTGCCCCTCCCTCTGTGGAGCCAAGCACCAGATCTGCCAGCACGATGATCTTGGACTTTCAAACCTCCACAACTGTGAGAAATAAATGCCTGCTGTTTATAAGCCACCCAGTGTGTGATATATTGTGAGAGACAAACCAAAAGTCCATTTAAGAATTCAACACAACCCTATAGAAATCCTAAAAGGTCATTTTACTTTATTCCCACCATTTACATAAAAGTGAGCTCACTGATGGGTGGGAAGCAATTTGTAAGGTAATTAATTGCTTTCTCCAGGCTAGGATATTTTAAACTTTCTCATTTGAGCACACCCTGGCCAGACACACCTTCAAAACCCCATCCTATTAGTTGCAAATGTTTGATTATTTTTATTTACTTATTTATTTATGCCCTACTTACTTCCAGCAAGTGGTTAAGGCCATTCACACTGAAAACATAGTTGATCTGTGACCAAAAAAATTCATCCAAGGAAAAATCTGGGAACAAAGAAAGGGAGCATTGGAGAGATTGGGAGGGGAAGGTTGGGGGTTAAGGTACCAACCCCTCCAAAAAAAAACAAAACAAAGAACAACAACAACACAACAACCCAAAACTATATAAACTCCCCTAGCTAAAGAAATTGCCAATCTCAGGCAAGGTTTATAATTTTGCAAATTGCATTTTTCCATTTCATTCTACCTTATAAGTAATGAAATAATACCCTTCCAAATATTTCTGGCTAACATATTTGGGAAGTTACATCTCAACTACCATGGCCGGGGGGGGGGGGGGGGGGGGGGGGGGGGGCAGAAATCTAGCAATTTCTTTTTGAAAATAAGTAGGTGCAAAGAAAGATAGGCATCTTGTATTTAATTATATAATGAGTAAATCATGTCATGTAATGAGTAAATTGTGGAAAGTTCAATTGTAGCTGATGTACAGTTCGACTAAGTTAAGTCTTACCATATTGTTAATGAGCACAAAGTACATTTTTTTCCTGGCAAAAGGTTCAAACACAATTTCTTTTTCTTTTTCTTTTTTTCTTCCTTCCTATTTCCTTTCTTCCTTTTTTGACCCATAATCAGCATCTTTCTTCAAAATCGTTTTCCATGATTGGGGCCACAAAGCTCTGCGGTTACTTTTTTCTATCCTTCTATGATTACCCCACATTTGCCAAACAGATATTGTGTAATTAAAGATGGGCTGCTTCTTTGAGTTCCCTAGAAATGTTCCAATGCTAACGTCCCCAATGGTCTTTCCAAAGTTTGCTTAACTGAAGCAAAAGAAGTAGCAGAACCATTGTTCAGGATAATCAATCAGAGGCCATTTACATCAGGGGACATTGTTTTGCCTAGACAGTAGTGTGGAGGACGAAGAAATCCTGGCTCCATATAATTCATCCTGGGACCCTTGAGCCCACACAAAAGATTTACCTTTAAGAGGCTAAGTTCCCAAGCCCCCAGTTTTTTAGAGTCAATCTGAACTATGGGACCTTGACGTTTTTTATCAAACCACAAAATAACACTATGTTCAAAGGTCAAATTAGATGGACTTCTACAAGCTTTAAGGTCTGTTAAGTATTTGGGAGTCAGTACAAATAAAAGAGGCTGGGAAATAAGCTCTCGGCACAAATGGAGAGAGATTTGAGATTTCAAACATAAGTGCGGCTGCACTAAACACTATTTTTAAGGAAAATGATCTTAAGCTGGAACATTTTATTTGACAGCAGACCATGTCCAGTTTTCTGCCCCTTAAAAATATAAATCATGCTTAAAGCGTAATTTATTTGGTTACATTATTGCCTCAAATAGCAAATAGCAAATCACATTCTCTGATTTCTGTCTTAAAACCTAAGTCAATTTCATTCAAACATCTTTTTGAGGAAGGCATAGTAAGTTCCATATTTAAATGAAAGCCATTATTGCTTTATAAATACAAAAATTATACCTGTGTGTGTGTGTGTGTGTGTGTGTGTGTGTTTTTACAAGGGTGGAGTTTACTTAGCATTCTGCGCCAAAGGCATAGAGTTGAACTGAGTCCAACAGAGCCTTAATTTTTGCCATGTTACAAAATTTGAGCTCATTCAAAACAAAGGATACATCTGTTTTCATCAGCTGTTTTTTGACTTTTATTACTGGGACTTATTTTAAAAATTGTTTTGCCTAGACAGTATTGTTCTACTAGGCATGATTTATGACTCTCCTGTGTGCCCACAGAATCTATGAGTTCCTGAAATCATGAAACTGAATAGAAATAATAAAGAATAGAAACGTATTCCATGTACATTGATTAAATAATCATTTAGAATATATAAATATGTTTAAATTCTAATAGCATTTTTGTTTATCAATGGGAAGAAAATATGTTCAATTAAAAAACTGAGGCATGATCAGAGGATAAACGAATGAATTGAGGCCTGTGACTTTTTGGACTGCCATTTTAAAAATCAGCTCAAAGCTAGAGGTTTATCTGCTTAAGAGAGACTTTAACAATGAATTTTTGTTTATTTAATCTCTACTTTATTCCACTAAATAAGGGATCTCAGGGAGCTTGCCCTTTAGTGTTCTGTTAAAGAATTAGTAAATCTTAGCTTTTGAATATGATAAGCTAACAACATTTGATGACTACTTACTGTACAAGTATTTTGGATATGTTTTTTATGCTAATATTTTAAGAGTAGAAGTGTATATCCTTGTCTGGGTAGCATAATTCTTAGAGAATTAAATTTATTCATTATATCATTATTTTAGAATTTATAGATGACTGCATAGCTTAGTCATTTCTGCCTTGCCTAATCCAATAGTATTTTATGGGATTAAAAATGTTATAATAGTTAAATATTTTTACTTTAGACACTAGAAAAGATTGAAGAAGGTTGGGAAATAATTGCAACAAGAAAAAGATCTAGCTATCTATAGATAATAAGTTAAAATTGGGTTCAGGTCACTAAGAAAATCTTGTTATATAGTGTTGTGAATTTATAATGTTCCATTTTTTTAAAAAAAAAAAAGGAAACAGAATTTCACAGTAAAATGAGTGTATTTCACATCTAGGTAAACTTTTTGGCAAGTTCCCAAAATAACTAGTCCACGTTTGCTTATATTGAGCTAGTTTGGGATCTTTGGTCATTTTGCAGATAAGTTTTTCTTTGGCTTTCTCATAATTATAGTTCTCATTCCCAAACTCAGTGTCCTAAACCAAATGGATCCCTTTTTTAGAAGAGTGGCATTATTCTAATCTCTCTCTCTCTCTCTCTCTCTCTCTCTCTCTCTCTCTCTCTCTCTCTCTCGTCTTTTATGGAGAACAAAGAAAGATAAAAAACAGATTTCAAAATATTTTATGTTACCCACATTTTTCATTATCTGCTATGAATAACTGCATTGCAAAAGGCAAATGGCTGTGGCCATTCTTCAATCTACACACCCGAGTTGGGTCATGCATACAAAATCTATACTAATAATAGGGTAATATGCTAATTAGACTGGAGACCTTCCGGATGTCCTTCTGGACAAAGCCATGATGGCAGAGCCAAGGCAGAAGTGGTTAGGGGTGATCAGGCCAGGAGGGGAGGGAAGTTGGGTGCAAGCAGTCCAGCGGGGGGGAAGTTGGGGATGAGCAGGCTGGTAAAGGGGGACAGTTGGTGATCAGGCCAGCAGGTGGGGGCAGTTGGGGGTGAGCAGGCTGGTGGGGAGCAGTTGGGATGATCAAGCCAGCAGGTGCAGGTGAGCAGGCTGGTGGAGGTAATTGGGGTGATCTGGCTGGCAGGGGGGAAGTTGGGGGTAAGCAGGCTGTTGGGGGGGGGGGCAATTGGAGGCAGTCAATCCAGCAAGGGGGAGCAGTTGGGGGCAAGAAGGCCAGCGGGGGGGGGGGGGGGAGTTGGTGTGAGCAGGCCAGCAGGGGGAACAATTGGGGGCAATAAAGCCAGCAAGGGGAGGGTAGTTGCGAGTGAGCAGGCTGACAGGGGAGGGGTTAGGGGGCAATTAGGCAGGCAGGTGAGCAGTTGGAGCCAGCAGTCCCAGATTGTGAGAGGGATGTCTGACTGCTGGTTTAGGCCCAATCCCACAGAGACTGGGCCTAAACCAGCAGTCAGACATCCCCCGAGGAGCCCCAGATTGGAGAGGGTACAGGCAGGGCTGAGGGATACACACCCCTGTGCATGAATTTTGTGCACTGGGCCACTAGTAATGTATAATGGGGAGAATTAATATGTGGATAAAAAAATAGAGCTCATATGCATTTGGATGTATAGTCCAAATGCATATGAACCCCTTGTATCTGCAGGTTCAGCATCTGTGGCTTCAACTAACCAAGAATTAAAATATATATATATATATTTTTTTTTTTTAAGTGTTTCATTGTTGTTGACGTGTACTATGTAGTTAGGCCTGCGATGGTTGCATCTGTACTGAACATGTACAGACCTTTTTTTTCTTGTCATTATTCCACAAACAATAGAGTATAACCATTATTTACATAGCATTCCCATTGTATTAGGTAATCAGAGATGTTTTAAAGTGGTATCAGCAGGGGGTCTTGGAACCAATCCCCCTCAAATACCAAGGAGCAACTGTTTAGTAACTTGCTCAAGAAGGGAAACCTTAGTTTAAAGGAAAGGAGAGCATCTGCTCATGGTGGAAAGTAGAAGGAAAGACCAACTGGAAGATGGGCTGGCGACCTAAACTCAAACCACACTCCATCTGACCTCGGAAAAGCTGAGCTTGCATTCTCAACACGATAGTAATGGCATAATGGAAAGCCATGTCTTAACAGTTTAGAATATCTTTCAACTCTGTAGATATGACTTTCCAGTTTGGAATGTCTTTCAACTCTGACCAACCAAGATAAAAGCAGAAATTTCTCTTTTCTAAGAGATCCACAAAGATTTGAGATCAATAGGTGGATCTATTGATAGCTATCATCTATCTTTCTTCCTATCCACCTCACAGATTTCATATTTGCAAATTCACCTACTCACTAAAATGTGTTTGTGACCCCAAATCAATACCTGAGGCACTTCTGGGGTCATTCAGAGGCAGGCACAGAGCAGTGAAAATTTTGAGTCATCGGACACAAGGTTTCCAGCTGAGGTCCAACAAGTCAATGATGGGCCTTCTTTAAGCTCTCTTCTTATAAACAAGTGTCTGTTTTTTCGAGGGTCCTATTTATTGCCACATTTTTCTCTTTTGTTAAAGTGCTCTCTGGTGTTCTTAAATGCAAGAAGGCTGTGATGTGCCTTACAGAGAAAATTGGTGTGATACACAAACTTCATTCATGCATGAGTCATACATAGTGCTGTTGGTTTGACTTCAATTTTAATGAATTAAGAACATATATTAATTAAGATGTTTTTACATAGATTCACATATAAAACAAGGCTTTGTATCAATGAAAATGTGTGACCAGAGGCTTGCAGGAACATATTCCCTTAGGGGCAATGTTTCAGTATCACTAATTCAGTGTTTGAAGTGACTTTTTAGAGTAGGGGTGTCGAACTCAATCAGAGAAGGGGCCAAAATCTAAAATCCAGCCTAAATCGCGGGCCAAATGGTTTACTGAACAGTCATAAACTGTCATTGTGATGGAAACGCAGCGGAGTGCAGTGATGACAGTGCGGTGCGGGCCACATTGCAAGGCCTGGCGGGACGGATTTGGCCCGCGGGCCTTGTGTTTGACACATGTGTTTTAGAGCATAGCTGCCATGAATAATAATAATTGACTGTATGTACACACACACACACACAGAATGATATATCATAATATTCACTGGTAATGGAGTTTACTGAGCAGAGTCATCTAAGGTAAAATAATTTCCTACCTACTCCCAGACTCTAGAATAGGGTGACCAACTGTCTCAATTTGCCTTTGACTGAAAGGTTTTCCAAGATAAGGGACTTTCAATGGTAAAACTGGGGGAAATCCAGGACAAATTGATAAGAATTGGTTTTTCTACTCCAGAATTTCGCAAAGCTGAAGACTTGGGGTGTGTGTGTGGAGTGTGTGTGGGAGGGGACAGGGGAAAGAGAGCCACACAAACTCATCAAATTTTGCTCTGGAGCTAATAATCCCACCACCATTAAGAAAGAGACTCATGCCCTCAGTGGATAGTGCGTCAGCCTGCGGACTGAAGGGTCCCAGGTTCAATTCTCGTCAAGGGCACATGCCCAGGTTATAGGCTTGATCCCCAGTAGGAGAGTGCAGGAGGCAGCCGATCAATGATTCTCATCATTGATGTTGCTATCTCTCTCCCTCTCCTTTCCTCTCTGAAATCAATTTTTAAAAATATTTTAAAAAGAAAGAAAGAGAATCATGGGATAAATACACGCCCAAGAAGTTAAGCAGCACTGGCCCCCCTCAGGCTTCTGAGGGCTCCTAAAGAGGCCTGCATTTCCCTGGCGAAGCTTCATTGAGAAAGCGCTGAGGCCAAACTCATTTGATTTACATTTCTAATAGTTCTCACAAGTGTCTCTCAAAGAGTTGCATTGTGAAGAAATATAATGTTTTTGTCATTATAAAATAAAAAAGCAGGAGACAGGAATGGAGGGGGGATCAGAGCAGGGGGGGGCAGTCAATGGAGGGGAGATAGAACATCTGTAATACTTTCAACAATAAAGACAAACTTTAAAAATAAATAAATAGCAGTGCCACCACCCCCACACACAAATAAAATAAAATAAAACATAAAAGCAAGAATAACAGATGCTGACTAAAATAATTTTATGCAGACAGCTAAAAATATTATCTTCCATTACTGGTTTGCAAATTAATGAAGAGAAGAGAAGAGAAGAGAAGAGAAGAGAAGAGAAGAGAAGAGAAGAGAAGAGAAGAGAAGAGAAGAGAAGAGAAGGGAAGGGAAGGGAAGGGAAGAGAAGAGAAAAGTGTGGATTTTAGGACCAAATCTACATTTCCTAAATCAGCAAAATTCTCAAAATGTTAGAGATCTGGAACTAAAAATTAAAATTATCTGGGAGGTTTAAAAAATTCCCATGCCTGGACCACATCCAATTCAGTCACATTATATGGGACTGGGGAGGGGAGATGTGCAGCCATTACAATATCCTCACAAGGAGAACAGTGTGGAAGAAGGGTCTTGGGAAAGTTCAGCCAAGAAAAGGCAATATAATCAATTGGTGATGCTGTCCTGGGTGCCAGAGAGAAGAAGGTTGCAACACGCAGGGTTGCACTAAAGGGTCTTTTTCAGCCCAGGCCAAGTGGGAACAATCAGAATCCAGGCAGATCTTGATTGGGTCTTGCTCTGACACTGACTTTATCCCCTGTGTGACCTTGGTCAGGTGGTTGGCCCTTTGATATCAGGATCCATCCTGATACTCCTTTGCTAGGTAGTTATTTGTGGGGAGTAAGTGAGGGAGCATATGCCAAGTATCTGACACACAGTGGATGCTTAATAAAGGGAAATTATTGTCGTCCTAACCAGGCACCCACACTTCCATGTTTGGCCACATTCTGAATTACATCCTGTTATCCTGACAAAGAATGACAAAGGAGCTTTATGAAGTAAGACTAGCAGTATTTTAAAAACAAATAAACTAATAAAAATGAATGGTGTGCCGAAACCAGTTTGGCTCAGTGGATAGAGCGTCTGCCTGCAGACTGGAAGGTCCTGGGTTCGATTCCGGTCAAGGGCATGTACCTTGGTTGCAGACACACCCCCAGGAGGGGGTGTGCAGGAGGCAACTGATCAATGTTTCTCTCTTATCAATGTTTCTAACTCTCTATCCTTCTCTTCCTCTTTGTGAAAAAATAAATGAAATATATTTTAAAGAAGAAGAAGAAGAAGGAGAGGAAGAAGAAGAAGAAGAAGAAGAAGAAGAAGAAGAAGAAGAAGAAGAAGAAGAAGAAGAAGTAGTAGTAGTGGAGGAAGAGGAGGAGGAGGAGGAGGAGGAGGAGGAGGAGGAGGAGGAGGAGGAGGAGGAGGAGGAGGAGGAAGAAGAAGAAGAATGGAGTGGCTAAGGCAATGTGGCAATCATATAATCTAGTTCAAGGGTCAATAAATGAATGCTCATGGGCCAAATCCAGCCACACCTGTTTGCTGACTTATTGTCTGGAGCTGTTTTCCCACAGCAAAGACCATATAGCCCGCCAAGCCAAAAATATTCACTGTCTGGTCTTTTACAAAAAAATGTTTGCTGACCCTTGATTTTAATTCTTCTGTTCTTAGTGTGGTCCATGAATGCCTGGGGTCATTAGGGGTTCTATTTTCACAAATAATACCCATACATCAGTGACCTTTTTCACTGTGATAACATTTGCACTGAAAGGACAAAAGCAACCATGAGTAAAGCTGCTGGTGCCTTAGCACAAATGAAGGCTGTGGCACCAAACGGTGTTTATGGCTGTATCTTCCCCACCACATACTTGCAGGAAAAAGAAAAAAAGCCAGTTTCACATAACTTAGGGTTTCTCAGCCTTGGTTCAAGGGGGGATGTTTAGCAGTATCTTTAACCATTAGATATCTACTGCCAGCTCTTTCTCCCTTTCCCCATCTGTACCAACTGAAAATGTCTCCAAAAATACATCTTAAAATTTTCAGTATTACCTTCACATATGATAAATATGAATAGGTATAATTCAGATAAACGAAAACTTTCTATAGAGAGTAAATAGGGTCCTGTGATTAAATAGTTTGAGAAATGCTGGTCTTTTTGTATTTACAGAGTGTTCTATATAATAAAAGCCTAATATGCAAATTGTCCCCATGGGTGTTCATTCGACCGAGAGTTCGACTCCTCGCTATGATGTGCACTGACCATCAGGGGGCAGCATGGAACATGGTGGGCTTTGGCGATGTGGCACCAGCAGCGGGTGCTCAGGTGCCTGCAAGGAGCCTGCAAGGAGCCTGCCCCATAGTCGCACAGCCTCTTCCGGGTGAGCCAGGCCACAGCTGCCAGGACCACCAGGGCCAGTTGGTTTCCCCATGGGTTCACACAGGAGCCTGACTTGGAAAGAGCTCACTGCCCACCTGGCTTCCATGTGGCACTGCTGGGTGGTCCAGAGGCCCATGCTGTGCCCCGGCCATGCTCACTGCATCTCCACGTGGGAACTTGGGCACCAAGACTCAAGTGGAGGGGAGTGCACAGGGGCCTGGGGGCGCAGATGCTGCCCAGGGCCCAAGAGATCAGCTGGGACATGCCCTTCCACACCAGACACTCACACTTTGATCATTGGCCAGGCTAGGGACTGCACCTGTGCACTAATTATATGCACCGGGCCTCTAGTTTTATAATGTTTATATTACTAAATCAAAAACAATCAAATAAAAGGACCACATAACTGCCGAAATCAGTTTGGCTCAGTGAATAGAGTGTCAGCTTAGGGACTGAAGGGTTTCAGGTTCGATTCAAGGGCATGTACCTTGGTTGCGGGCACATCCCCAGTAGGGGGTGTGCAGGAGGCAGCTGATTGATGACTCTCTCTCATTGATGTTTCTAACTTGCTATCTCTCTCCCTTCTTCTCTGTACAAAATCAATAAAATATATATTTTTAAAAAAGGACCACATAACTGATAATGAACAAGGAAAAATATGAGCATGGGTGAGTTTAGAATTCTTGACAGGAGGGGGCTAAGGTATATAGCCAATGAGGACACAGCTATAGAGACAGAGAGGGTAATGTGACCTTGAGCAAGTTGGTTTTCTATCTGTGCCTCAGTTTCCCCCGGCACTGATCACAGGACTTACCTCATAGTATTATTGGGAGAAATGTAGAAATATATATATTTTTATTTAATTCTTTATTGTTTAAAGTATTATATATGTCTCTGATTTTTCCCTGATTGACCTCTCCCTGATTGTTCCCATCCCCAGCACATGCTCTCACCCCCTATTGTTTGTGTCCATGGGTTATGCTTATATGCATGCATGCAAGTCCTTTGGTTGATCTCTCATTCCCCCACAACCCTTCCCCTCCTATCTTCCCTCTAAAATTGGATGGTCTGTTCTACACTTCTATGTCTCTGGATTTATTTTAGTTCATCAGTTTATGTTCATTATATTCCAAAAATGAGTGAGATCATGTGGTATTTATCTTCCTCCAACTCGCTTATCTCATTTAGCATAATGCTCTCCAGGTCCATCTATGCTATTGCAAATGGTAAGGGTTCCTTCTTTTTTACAGCAGCATAGTATTCCATTGTGTAGATGTACCACAGTTTTCTAATCCACTCATCTGCTGATGTGCACTTAGGCTGCTTCCAAATCTTAGCTATGGTGAATTGTGTTGCTATAAACATAGGCGTGCATATATCCTTTCTGATTGGTATTTCTGGTTTCTTGGGATATATTCCTAGAAGTGGAATTACTGGGTCAAATGGGAGTTCCATTTTTAATTTTTTGAGGAAACTCTAATCTGTTTTCCACAGTGGCTGAACCAGTCTGCATTCCCACCAGTAGTCACAAGGGTTCCTTTTTCTCCACATCCTCTCCAGCACTTGTTTATTGATTTGTTGATGATAGCCATTCTGACAGGTATGAGATGGTACCTCACTGTTGTTTTGATTTGCATCTCTCAGATGATTAGTGACTCTGAACATGTTCTCATATAACTCTTGGCCTTCTGTATGTCCTCTTTTAAAAGAGGTATATTTAGGTCCTTTGCATTTTTAAAACATATAAGTTTTTAGATTAAGTGCTCTCTGTAAGCTAGCTATTATTATTTTAATAATAAATAATCAATTTATGTCAGTAGAAATGAGGCTAGGTATAAAATTAAAATGTACTTCCCTAGGTGGTTTTGCTCAGTGGATAGACCATCAACTTGGAAATGAAGGGTCCTGGGTTCCAGTCAAGGGCACATGTCCAATTTTGGACTTGATCTCTAGTGGGGGCATGCAGGAGGCAGGCAATCAATGATTCTTTCTCATTCTTGATGTTTCTATCTCTCTCTCCTTCTCCCTCCCTCTCTGACCATGTCCCCACAATGAGGTGACTGAAAGCAGAAAAAATGCAATCACTGGTTCCTAAAACAAAATATCATGAAGCCAAGAAAGAAATCAGAATCTCCTAACCCCCTTCTTACCCTAACATCACACTTTCTAATCCCAAATTATATCTGTTACTCCTGAGAGGTACATGGACATGTTCCAAGGTTTCAGACTAACCATGTGAAGTTGGCTCTATTTCATATTTTAGTTCCAGAGCCATGATTTTTTCTTGTTCCTGCACTGTGATTAATTTTCCCTTCAGCTCAATTTGCCTGCCAGAAGATCATTCAGAATTATGTCGTTTTCAGCAAATGCTCATACAGCCATCTTCACCTTTAGGAAAACAAATGCTCTAAAGAAAAATCTTGCTAATTTTTATAATGGAAAGAATTCTTTATTTTTTTAAATCCTCACCCAAGGATATGTGTAGAGAAAGGAATGGAAAGAGAGAGAAAGAGAGAAAAATCAATTGCCTCCTCTACACACCCAGAGTGGGGGATCAAACCTCAAACCTATGTATGTGTCCTGACCTGGAATCAAACCCACAACCTTTTGGTGTACAGAACAATGCTCCAACCTATTGAGCCACCAGGCCAGGGTGAGAATTCTTAATGAGATTGTAGGGACACTTAGATAAGCACATAAAATGTGGCATAAAAAGATTGCTAAAGAGAAATCTGAATCAGAAGCTGAGGAAGTTACTTGTAATTTGAAATTACATTCTCAGTAGAGAAATGGCACATCTCCTGAGTCGCAGTTCTTACATCTCCTGACCTCCCTGTATTGAACAGGGTGACTTTTGCTGTAATTATTCTCTATGGTTACTGAGAAGGTTGGGTTTAGATTCTAAAAGCTTGTTGAATTCAAGTATCTCCTTCTCTGTGAGATCTGGCCTGGTGACACTATTTAACATTGACACCTTCCCTGCCCCATCTTTTTTTGAGGCACACTTCTCTATCCAACACACTACATATTTTACATATGCGTCTTATTTATTATCTGTTGCCTCATGATCATGGCAGGTCTTTTCTTCAATTCTGTGTTTCTAGCTTCTATAACGGGTCCTAGCACTTGGTAGGGACTCATCCAGCTTTTGTCTTTAAATGGGGAATGGAAAATGTCCCTGAGATGCATTGCATACTATGAATTCACATTCAAAGCCCTTGCAATGCATGAAAGACTCTATATTGCAATATATACATATATACATATACATATACATATACATATACATATACATATATATATATATATATATATATATATATATATATATATATATATATATATATTAGGAGCCCAGTGTGTGATTCGAAATAGAGCAGCACTGCCCACCCTCGAGTCACCCAGCCAGCCCTCCCTCCCTCTCCGGCCCTTGAAACAGCTGTGACCCCTGCTGATCAGGCACCTCCCATAGCACAAGCCTGCAGTGCAGAGGCCCCTGCTCCCCTGTCCCCAACTCTGGGTGTGCAACCTCCTGTCTGGTCAATCTGTTATGGTGTCCCACTTAATTAGTATATTTCATATATATATATATAAAATATATTTCATATATATTATATTTGTATATATTATATACATATATATGAACATCTAAGTGTCTTTCTGTAACCTGGGAATTGTATGAGCCAAAAATAGAAAATGGGCTTTCAGGAACTTGTTCCAGTGGTCTTATTTTTTATTTACCTAATATTTTAATCCTTTAATGGATACATACCATATTTTCCGGCGTATAAGACGACCCCCTAATTTTACAGTTAAAACATAGTTTTAGGCCTATATTTGCTGTATAAGACTACCCCTCACTTCAAAGAAAAGACTTTGCCGTCAAGATCTGCAGGTGATTTTTGTGCAATTTTGGTCTTTTGCCCCTGATTTTCGGTTGACTTTTTTTCATTTCAAAAGTCGTCTTATACGCTGGAAAATACGGTATCGCTCCAATTAGCTGTCAAGCTATGTATTCTACTCCTCCAAGAGATGTATTTCAGTGCAATTGTACATGGAATCTTTGAAAACAAAGTTAAGTATTTAAGAGTAGAGAACTTCACTACTTCAATCTGTTCTGAAATAACTATTTCTTATAAAAGCACAGATTCCTTTGCAACAACATGCTTTATTTGTCAGGTCATATTTTGGCACGTGAGATTGCTTCAAATAATGAACAGAGACATACACACTGGGTGTAGACTCTGCAGGCTCAGTCCTGTGCCAGGCAGATGACTGATATATGAGAAGTAGCCCCTTTAGGAGACTTGACTGGTACATGTGACCACTAGAGAATTATAAATGAAAGGGGGATTGTGGGTCTCTTAAAGGCAGAGACTAATTCATCTTTGTCATCTAGAATCTGGCACTAGCATATATATGCATGTAATACCCATTTTATAACTAAATAAAAGCAAGAATAAAAAAATGATCAAGTGCTAATCAAGATTTTAAAAAATAATCTATAATACAGTGAAAATTCAGACAGAAATGGGCACAGTGGAGAGCTTCATGGTGAAGACAGGACAAGATTTTATATTGAAAGAAATTAAGGCATCAAATGCTTGAACAAGGGGTGAAAGGGAGTTCCTGGTTAGAAGAGTAATTTCGACCTATACATTTATCACTTGGGATTTTGAGCATCAACTTCCAATGTATATACTTATTTAAAATTATACATATTTTTCTACTATGCTAACATTATAAAAATGTTGAATATATAAAAATAAGATTTTAAAAGAGGAATTAAAAATGAAATAAGCCATATTTAAAATTTATTTTTACTTTTTAATGGTATGTCATTATTTATGTTGGGTGCACATTTGCATTTCAAGTAACTTTATTGACAATTTTTAAAAATTTGGATAAGTTCTAGTCATGCTGGGTTAAATTATAGCACCTCCTACTATGGCTGCTGAGGAGTTTTGATAGGTATAGGAAACACATCAGCTAATCCATTTTCATGTTATTCACTCATGCCTGCATTGTTCACGTTATTGTTCTTCTTCAGTTTCTTTTAAGTCATTTGTGAGAGTTAACTTGACTAAAACTAATACAATCTACTTGTTTGAGCAAGCACATGCACTGTGGAACATACTGAAAGATGCCCTAAGTAAACAGATGAGTGAGCATGTCGTGTGGAGAGGAGGTGAACTTTGGACACGGGTTTGATACAAGGCAGATGGATGGATCCAGGATTGACCGGGCCTCTCCTGTGTAGGTAGAATTAGTGAGGCACAGACTTGGAGACGGTCCAGAGAAAGTCACAAACTTGGGAAAGGTAGATGTGGGAGGTCAGATTATTAATGGTACTTGAGAGATGTAGACCAGGTGAGATAGGTCAATGAGACTATTTACCTATTTTTAAAGAAAGGAGTAACAGAACCAAAGTTTTATATTAAAAAGTTTTATTTGAAAATCAGGGGGAAAAAGTAAAACTTCAAAGAAGCCAATTCAGAGGCACTCTGAACGATACAGTTTAGCTTCAGCTAGCTCTCTAAGTAAACTCCCATAGTACTGCCATCTGCAGGTCCCGGGACTCTTAAAATATAGACCTTTGTTCTTCATTGTTCTTCCTCATCCCCTCCCCTCAGGTTTGTTGAGGTATGATTGGCAAGTTAAATTATAAGATATTTAAAGTGTTTAATGTGATGACTTGATATACAGATACACTGTGGAAGTATTCCCCCATTGAGTTAATTAACATATCCATCACCTCACATATTTTAGCAAATTTCAATTACGCAGTATAATGTTATCAGCTGTAATCACCATGTTATACATGAGGTCCTCAGATTTTATAATCTTATAACTAAACATTTGTACCCTTTTATGCTCCCTATTTTTCCCTTCCTGGCAACCTCTTTTCTGGTCTCAGTGTGTAGAGTGTTTGTTTGTTTCAGATTCCACATAAAACTAATACCATGCAGTATTTGTCTTTCTCTGCCTGGCTTATTTCAGTTGGCATACTGTCCTCCAGTTTCATCCATGTTAATACAAATGGCAGGATTTCCTTCTTTTTTATGGCTGAATAATATTCTATTGCATTTTCTTTAAATTTTCTTTAACCATTCATTTTCAATGGACACTTGTTTCCATGTCTTAGACATTGTGAATAATGCTGCAATGAATATGAGAGTGCAGCTATTTCTTCAAGATAATGATTTCATTTATTTTGGGTATATTCCCAGAAGTAGGATTGTTGGATCATATGGTAGCTCTATTTTTAATTTCTTGAGGAACCTCCATACTGGTTTTCATAGCGCCTGTCCTAGTTTACATTCCCACCAACACTTGTACATATTCTTTGTTGTTCTTGGCAGGAGAGAGCCAGGAGCTGCCTGCCATTTCTGGTGAGTCAGCTGGCCAACATGGAGCACTCCTTTCACCATATCCTCCTGCTGGAGATTAAGAGCATCACAGACACATTCTCCTCCCTCCTGGGCCCTCAGAGCAGAGACATCTTCCGCATGAGCAACAGCTTCATTGCCATTGCCAAGCTCCTTGCCAGACAACTGGAAACCACCAAGCCCCAAAGTGGCAGGTGAGCGGGAATTACTATGGACACGGGAATCTGTTGAGAACCCGGGGAGGCGGAGCACAGGCAGCTACACTTTCTTTTGTAGCTATTAAACTTACCAAAGAAAGCCAAACCCACTACCTCAACCTAGAGTAACCTCTAAATTATGACACTTACCAGAACTTCTTCTAAATATAGGGTACTCTCAAACACCATCCCTCAAGGGGTTCATAATCAGACTATGTGACAGGGTTTTCACAGAAGTGCCAACAATGAACTAGGGAGCATGAGACACATTACTGACCAAAAGCCAGGAAATTAAAGAGTGTTTCACAGAGAAGGTGAAATTTAAGTTCATTCCATATTTATTGAGTAGTATTCATGTGCCAAGCATCTGTGTAGGTACTAGAGAAAGTTATATAGGATGAATAATAAGAGTAGAAAGGACAGGGCAAATAGAAAGGACACTCCTCACATGCAAGGATATAAGAGCTCAAGAGTGTGTGAGCTGGACTAAGGAAAAGCAGTTGATTCAATGTGGCAGGTTTAAGGTCATCAGGGTATGAGTCTAAGCCGAAAAGTTAGGTCAGAGGCAGATTACCAGAGGTCTTACATGCTTCATCAAAGGGTTTGTCCTGTAAGCAACATGGAAGCTTGGGAAGATTTTAATCCAAGGAATGACCATATAGTAGGTGCTTAATAAATATTTTCTCACCAACGGACTAGATGAATGAGGAAGTGGCTAATGTTATGGAGCTCTGGATGGATTTGGCAAGAGCAGCAGGCTGGCCAGAGAGAGAGAGCGACCGGGATGTTAGTTCAGAAACCTTAACAATAGGCTCCTTCAATTGTGGTCGGTGGTGGGGAATTTAAGAAGTTGGGGCAGCCGAGACCGGTTTGGCTCAGTGGATAGAGCGTCGGCTTGGGGACTGAAGGGTCCCGTGTTCGATTCCGGTCAAGGGCATGTACCTTGGTTGCGGGCATATCCCCAGTGGGGGGTGTGCAAGAGGCAGCTGATCGATGACTCTCTCTCATCGATGTTTCTAACTCTCTATCTCTCTCCCTTCCTCTCTGTACAAAATCAATAAAATATATTTTAAAAAAAATAAAAAATAAGAAGTTGGGGCAGATCATTATAATGAGAGAGAGAGACCAGGATTATGAGGAATTGATCACTAGTAGGAGGTGTGGTGAGGAGAAAGGGAGAAGATTGGATGAAACCTAGGGATTCTAGTTTGAGTGACTAAATATACATGGAAGATGATGCTGATAACTAAGAAAAGAGGTAGCAAGAGGGAAGCCAATCTAGAAGGGTCCCTTTGCCCATTCTACAACAGAGGGTATACTCTGGCCAAAGTGGTCATCAAGGTCAACAATCTAAGGAAGACAAATTGTAAAGTGCTCTTTCCTATCAACACCATAGTTTTGGTTGTGTATATGAAAATCTGTCATTACCTGGTTCAATATATAGATGTCTATATACCAGGGCTTCTAACTCTGGTATGATTAAAATTTGGACTAGGTAACTCTTGGTTGTTAAGCTGTCCTGTGAATTATAGAATATTTGCCAGCATCCCTGGCCTCTAGCCATTAGGTGCTAATAGCAAACCTCTCTTTCACTTATGACAACCACAAACATCTCCAGACATTAATAAATCACTCCTACTTGGAAACCACTGCTATCTATATACTCTATTCACAAATGAAATTTTCACAGACCTATGACCTGCCTAGCAACAGCCCAAACACGGCAGCATCCAAGAAATCCAGGGCCAGCATCATGAAGGGGTGATTTGTCATTTATGTGCAAGCACAAAGTTACTGCTGGCCAATGTCCATGGGGTCGTTTCGGAAATTTTGTTTAGAGCTTCTACAGCTGGTGCTTGGGGGAGCCATTTTGTATTCTGCCCACAGCCAGCCTGCTATTTCTTCTTCCCAGTTGATGACTAACATCTGGATCCGATGTGAGCGCATAGGCACATGTTTTGGCCAGCCGCTCATCCGTTCTCTATTGCTTCTACAAATGCAAAGTTGCAAGAGGCCAACTGACATCTGTGAGATTATATGTGTGAAAAAGGTTTATATAAAGGGAAGACATGTTATACAAGGGTATTACATTAGGCATTCTAACAGATAAATTGATCCTTTATAAGTAAGTCCAATCCCATAAGCAATAAACAATTTCTCCATGAAAAGAAGAATTTAGCAGGTATGTAGATAGGGGGAAAACATAAGGTCTCACTATCAAAATGAGTCTTCATTATGAGAATGCATTGAAGTTTCCCTGTATTATTTCTCTGAGAAAAAAGCAAAAAGCAAAGAGGATAATTAAATGTGAAAAGATAAAAGGTCACTAGTCACCTCACGTACTATCACCATTGCCATCGCCACCACCTCTTCAATTCAAAATACTTCACCCAGTTCAACCTCCCCTGTCAATCTCCTTCTGATCGATTATAATTATTCGGTGGGAACTTCAAAACGTTGGTGTGGACAGCCAGCCTTTTGTGGTAACCGCTTCATCCTCTCTGGGATGGTTGCTAAGGCTTCTCTCCCAAAATCTTCTCCCTGAATAGCCTTCATTGTGACCATTTAACTTCAGTAATTTTAATCTGTGCCCCCCAAAAGCAGAAAGGTCGATGCTTTTGTCTAAAGCATCCAGCAAAGTCTGATCTTCACAATTGGCGGGGAAATGAATAAATGAAGAGAGCTTGAAAGAAAATTAAAGATGATAAAATTCAAAACAGATGTCATCTAATTTACAAATCTGACACATAGCCCAGCAGGCCAGATTTTTAGACTCCAGGCCAAAGATATCAGATGATGAAAAGGAAAACAATTAGCATCCTAGAGAGAAGGAAAAACTAAAGCAGACGGGAGCCTTCGTTGTGCAGAGTGACTCTGAATTAATGGGGTGAGCTTTATTAGATGCACCAGGTAAGCACACTGGCACCTTTCTTGTTCCTGTGTCTTAGGAAAAAAGTGCTTACATCTAAATAATAAAACAACAAAGGCTAACAAACAGGACAGCTAAGCAAAGAGTTTAGATTTTGAAATTAATTCTAGGGGGATAACAGCAATTGTGGGTTGGAAAAGAGAAGGAGTTAAGATAGGGGGAAAGGTGTGTGAGCCTTTGAACCACTATCTATTGTGTGCGCTTGCCAGGATCTGGAAGAAGCTGGGGAAGGAGACTTCCGACCACTGTGCACCGGCTAAGCAGCCATTGATCAGAGACTCAAAGGTGCCTTTGCCAAAGGCATGTGGCACCAGGGAGACTGCTCTAATCAGGCACCATCAGAGTTGGGGACAGTTTGTCACAGGTGGTCTTAGTAGGAGGGTCAGCTCAGGCCCCAATTGGGGATGGAAACTTTGAGAGACGAAACTTGTGGAAAGAAAATTGGGGTTGGATGTAAATAGGAGTAATGAGAAAAGGTAGGGAGAAAGGAGGGCCATGGGAAAAGGGAAAAGGCAGAAGGGGAAAGCAGAGGGGAAGGAGATAGAGCACCTGTACAGCTCCAAGTCCAGGGCCACGGTGGTGATCTGAGGGGCAGAAGTGACAGTTCCCTCAGATCCATCTTTCAAACCCCAGCCAAAGCCATCAAAGCTATGGGACTGGGGAGGGGGAGTTGTTTATAAGAACAGTTTTAACTTAAAGTGTGTGATTAAAACTTTCCCAAAAACTTCTTGCTTGGTTAAATGGGCGATATGTTCTTTTGTTGTTTTGGTGGTGATGGTGGTAGTAGTGGTGAGATTTTGTGTTTATTGTTGTTCTGCTTTTAAGAGTTAGGCCTGGGCCGAAACCGGTTTGGCTCAATGGATAGAGCGTCGGCTTGGGGACTGTAAGGTCCCGGGTTCGATTCCGGTCAAGGGCATGTACCTTGGTTGTGGGCATATCCCCAGTAGGGGGTGTGCAAGAGGCAGCTGATCGATGACTCTCTCATCGATGTTTCTAACTCTCTATCTCTTTCCCTTCCTCTCTGTACAAAATCAATAAAATATATTTAAAAAAAAAAAAAAGAATTAGGCCTGGAAAACATTTTAAAAAGGAGAATGAAAGGTAACTTATAGACAAAACCAGTTGGATAGGTGTGTTTCTGACTTAGGTATAAATGAAAAGAGATGGCAGATGGAAGGGGAAAAAATAGAGCATTGTGTGGCCCTAGCAGGGTGGCTCAGTTGGTTGGAGCATCATCTCCATAAAGGTTGTGGGTTTTATTCCCAGTCAAGTCACATTCCTAAGTTGCAGATTCAATAGCAACCCATCAATGGTTCTCTTTCTCTCTCCCTTCCTCTCTTTCTAAAAAAAAAAATCAATAAAAATATATCATCAGGTGAAGATTACAAAAACACACATTGTGTGTGAGAGAATGAATGATAAATAGAATAAGGAGAGCATGTTCACAGTAGAATGGCTCAGGAAATCTGCCTCCTTGGAATAGCCCCAGAGTTTTGGTTTATCCTAAGTTTCATGCAATGAACATCAAAGAGATGAATGACTGGGGAGAGCCAGGAATTTGAGTTAGTCTGTGGCCCTAATGTATAGACAAGTAACATAACCTGTAAAGACCCTTTTCAAACTCTGAGACCTTTTGCAACTTGTCATTCCAGAGTTCCCATCTTGACATCCTGACAGTCACATATGAACCTAACCCTGGGTCATATACAGTCTCTGAAGGCATTGCCCAGGAGCTTCAGTGTGATGCCTCTGTACTGAATCCACAATAGAGATTGTAGAGAGCAGGAAGCCAAGTTCTCTACAATTTTTCAAGGAAGACTGTGTCTATAGGTTTGATTAGCTCTTACTGTTATTAATGGAAGTGAGAGGGCCTTAGCTCCCCCTATTGCTTATGGGGAAGGAGGGGGTTTTCTTGTAATGCCCTGAGAAAAGGAATTTTTGGAGACTCACACAGGGAGAATGAGATATGATGAAAACATTATTTCCGTGGAATTACACCACTGGGTTGCCAAAGTTCTGTTTCCCTTGGTCCAGTCATGGAAAAAAGTAGTTGGGGCTTCAGTAGAGCTAAAACAGAGCCAGTGTCCAGCATTTCTTTCCATTCTGTTGGAGCCAGGTCCAGTGGCAGGGCCAGGCTAGCTGAGCTTCTGTTTCCCACAGTAGTCCATTTGTTCCTTCTGCATGGCTGAGGGCCATTCAGGTATGTGCTTGGAAGCAGGACCAACAGAGCCCTGAGAGTCAAGAGTCACCAAGAGCCAGGAGAACAAACTCCTTTGTTTAGTAGATTAAGTGTTCTCAAATGTTCCCATGCTTGCAGTGGCCACCCCCATTCTGGCCAATGATCTCTGTTCCCAAATTTGACTGACAAGCAAGTACCTTCCCTATATTATCCAACTTTACTGGGCATGAGTCTATCTCCCCTTGGTTGGATCCCTTCCCCGAGTGTTTTGCAGGAAATAGGCCAGCGGTTCCCTGGGGAGTGCGAAGTTGCAGCTTCCTGGAGAAGCTGCCCAAATGACATGCCTACAGTGTCTGGCCTTCCCTTTGCTCCATTTCTAATTTCAATGGTATTATTACTGCATGACAGATTCTATGCTAGGGTCTTTTGCTGCTATATTGTTTAATCCTCACAGCAACAACATCTTTAAATATACAGTATGTAAGGATTGTACAGAGGTACAATGGATCCAATACACCTTGAGTATAGGCAAGAACAAAATAAAATTCTTACCCAGTTTCCCACCCCCTTCTAGGTCCATGACAATCCTTAGAACACTATAGTGTAAATGCCCAGATACCA
Source organism: Pipistrellus kuhlii (assembly GCF_014108245.1). Classification (NCBI taxonomy): domain Eukaryota; kingdom Metazoa; phylum Chordata; class Mammalia; order Chiroptera; family Vespertilionidae; genus Pipistrellus; species Pipistrellus kuhlii. Next base: position 17,417,651 of record NW_023425515.1, on the reverse strand, counting down.
GCTCATGGAGTTTTTCTTCATTTATTTCTTCAACGTACTCCAATGGATCCCAAATTTTAGCATAGATGAGAATTACAATGTTCATAGTATATCATGGATAATTTAAAAAAATGTAAAGGAATGTCAAGGGTGATTTTTGCCTTTTCCTTCCAAAAGGGGTACCTCAGTAGCCTTTATCATTACCTTCTAGAATGCTCTTTTTGTGCCTCTCTTCCCATCGAAGGCCTCCCTTCTCCCAGACTCCAGTTTGGTTCCACCTCCCCATGAGGTCTTTCCCACTCACTCCTGCCCATGGAGACCTTCTGTCCTCAAACTACTTCAGCTCAAACAGCTTCTCCCCTTGTCTGCACTCACAGTCCTGCCTGGAGTGCTAGGTACCTTTCCTTGTGACCCTCCAGTGTCCCCCAGACTTGAGAGCTAATATTCAAAACCTTTGCTCAGTGGAAAGAAATAGTGGTTAAAGTGCTTACAAGGTGGTTTGGCTAAGGGGATAGAGCATCGGGTTAGATTCTGGTCAAGGATCTCAGGTTCGATTCTGGTCAAGGGCACGTATCTTTGGTTCTAGGCTCTTCCCCAGCCTAGGCCCTGGTCAGTAGGCAACTAGATGACATTTCCTTCACATTAATGTTTCTCTGTGTTTTTCCCTCTCTCTTCCACTCTCTCTAAAAATCAATGGAAAAAATATCCTCAGATGAGGATTAAAAACAACAACAAAGTGCTTACATATAGGGGTGTCGAACTCAATCAGAGAAGGGGCCAAAATCTAAAATCCAGCCTAAATCGCGGGCCAAATGGTTTACTGAACAGTCATAAACTGTCATTGTGATGGAAACGCAGCGGAGTGCAGTGATGACAGCGCAGTGCGGGCCACATTGCAAGGCCGGGAGGGACGGATTTGGCCCGCGGGCCTTGTGTTTGACACATGTGGCTTACAAGAACTCCCATCATTTTAAGCGACGCATGTTTATACAAAGAGAAATTGATTCTTTGAGAGCAACTATTGGCTCACAGAATGTACATGAGGAGGTTCAGGACCATAATTAAAAACATGTGATGTTCTGGGTCAGCATTGCCCCCTGCTTAGAGAAAGCGAAATGTAATTTCACCCCACCAAAGTAACCAGGGTTTTAATTAAAAAATAAGTATATCTTCCAAGCAAGAGAGGTCTTGTGCTAGTCACTTGTACGAAAGGAACATCAGAACAGTTATTTGTGGCAGTAAGTGTAGCTATTGTTATTTCTTCTTGCATGGGGAAGGAAGGAAGGCTTTTGGGGTTTTACCCCTCTTCTCGCTGAAGAGGTTAGAGTCTGACATGTGGTACCATTTATGTTCCATCTGTTGCTCATTTACTCCACCATTTGTCCTCCCTTAAAGCAGTGTTTATGGTGATGTGAAGGTCTGTAAAGGTATTTCAGGAATTCGTTTATCAGCAAGAGATGTAGGTGGGAGACATCATTATCAGCTTTGGAGACAGTGAAGGAAGCCCAGGAAGTGTGAGGCCCCAGAAGGGTTGACTCTGCAAGTGTGGACAGAGGGGGCAGGGGCTGGGGGGCAGGGCCACCCTGCCAGAACAATTACAGCTATGCCAGGGAACCAGGCCCCTTTCCTGTAAGACAGCAGTGTTCAAAATACAAGATACACCTAAAAGGAAAACAGCTTTTCATCAAGCTCCATGGATCGGTTTCCCATTACAAACAAGACAGGAACACCAAACCTTTAGCTTGGAGGCAAGGAAAAAATGCACTGTGAGCGAAGAGGAGAGAGCAACTTGACCCCTACAGCCCTGTGGGAGGGGTGACAGCTGAGGCTAAAACAGTTCTTACTTGACCCCATGACCTAGTTATTTGCTATTTTAGTTCCCCAAATGCTCCTTTTTGGTATCCATCAACACTGAACTTGGAGGTGGCTAGTTGCATGACATTTCCTGAGTTGTGAGCACCGTTTCAATTTTGGTTGAAGGGGATGCCAAAATTCATGTTTCAGATTCTTGTGAAGGGTTGCACACTAATTAAATGTCAATTCTGTTCTGGTGACCATTCCTCTAGGATGTTACTAAGAGATACTAGTGTACAATAATTCTTGTTGGTAACTGCACAATCACCAATCCCATAATAAGTATTACTTATTCCTAGGGTAGACTCAGATGCCATCTGAACTCAACATCTACTGAGAGGCAGTGGGAGAAAGGAGTGAAGTGAGTGCACTCTGGAGGCAGGGTTTAATGCTGGGTTTACTAGTTGATCTTCAGTACGTTACTCAACATCTCTGTCCCTCAGCTTCTCCATCTGCCCCAGTGGATCATGGAAGAAGTAATACATGTAGCCAACTAGATCAGAGTGCCTTGTGCTGAGGAAGCCCTCAGTAAATGTTAACAGCAAAGTGGGGGGAGGGGAGAGAGGAAGAGATCAACTGAAGGACTTGTATGCATGTGTATAAGCACAACTAATGGACACAAGACACTATGGGGGGGAGAGAGGGAGATGAGGGCATGTGCCAGGGGTCAGGGGAGGCTGGGGGAAGATCAATGGGGGGAAAAAGGAGATATATGTACCACTATTTGTAATAGTTTAAACAATAAAATTAAAATAAAATTAAAATTAATAGCATCAGTACTCTGTTCCAGGTGGGTATTAGAGTAGGTGATCTCACTTAGCATGTCCATTAGACCACAGCTACTCAAAGCATAGCTCGTGAACTACATCTGCAAACTGTTCCTTGCCAGCCTGCATCAAGTTATTATAGAGACTAAAATTAAGAGATTAAAACAATGGTTCCCAATGTGGGGCACATGCCCCACAGGGGGACAATTTGATTTTTAAGGGGGGCAATTCAAGAGTGAGTCATTAACAGTGAATTTTTGGCATTTCTTATAGTTCTAGGAGCCTCATATACAGTATATAAATATATATTGTTACATATTTATGCATTTCCGTTCTCTATATGTTTTGAAACTTTATTTGCTATTTTTTTCATATCACTTCATATTATTATTATTTTTAAAACAATTTCTTAGTGATTTCTTCCTCAGTACTTTAACTGTCCTTTCATTCTTTTACTAGAGGCCCTGGTGCATGACATTTGTGCCCGTGGGTGGGGAGGCCCCTCAGCCTCGCCTTCACCCTTTCACAGTCCAGGAGCCCTCGAGGGATATCCAACTGACTGCTCAGGCCCGCTCCCTGCCACTGCACTCGCCAGCTGTCAGCCCAGTTTGTGGCTGACAGTGGGAGTGCAGTGACCACCAGTGGGTAGCTCCAGCACTGAGCGTCTGCCCCCGGTGGTCAGTGTGCATCATAGCAAACAACCAATTGTCTTCCATTAGGTCAATTTGCATATTGCCCTTTTATTATATTGGATTCTTCTCTTTCATGGATGGTATGTTCTTTGGAAGCTTGTTGAGACCAAGTTAATGGCCTTTTGGGCTTCCTCCAGTGAATGGGAGTTCACTTTTTTAATAAGAAGAATTATAAGTCACAGGGGGCATCAGGATTTTAGAGATGCTTAGGTGAGCATGGCCACAAAAAGGTTGGGAACCACTGGCTTAGAACTTTTGTAGTAATTTGACATTGCTACAACACCCAAATACATGAACAGTGGGCTTATATCATGTTTGTCTTTATTTTACTCATTTTATTTCTCTGGTAATTTATTTTTACTGTATTTTACAAAAATATTGGTCTGTGACATATGAAAATAAAAAATAAAAAAGGATGGTTTGAGAAGCATTGCGTTGGATGCTCAACGCAGCTGAGCCTGGACAGATCTCAGAACTACCTATAATAACTAATATTTTACTCCCCACAGTTTCCTTTGGGACCTAAAAAAAGAGATTTCACGAATGAAAGGTAGTGAATATACATGTCAACCATAATTTAGATGCAGCTGTTGTGGACTAGCTCAGCTGAGGAGAAACAATTCTTAATGATGTTCATATTTATTATCATGCAACAGGTGGACTTTGTATTAGCTGGGACGCCGAAGGCTGTCCGCTAGATTTTATTGTAGGTAAAAGCTAAATTCTAGGTGGACTAGGAATTGTCCCCATACACAGGGTTATGTGTACAGTTCAAGCCCCAGCTCATTTATCAGCGAGTTTCACTAACTCTGTTTCTCAATTTCTGAGTTTAACTCTATTTCTCCATTAAAAATAGCATAGGACATCATGTTCGGGGCAGAGACTACGAAAGGATATGGCAAAAAGGAAAAGTTCACCATTGTCCTGCTCTTCCAGCCTCAAAAGCTGGGGAGTGACACTTGTTAACTCTTGTTCTCTCCACGGCAAATACCCCCTCCTTTATCCGCACTACCAGACCCTGTCACCTGCTCATGTTCCCAGACTGTAAAGTCAGGCTAGAAAAAGAGGAGTGTGTTGTTTTAACAGTTCTCACCCCTGATTCAAAGTGTGCTCATGAGATTACCACTTCCCATTTACACCCCTTTACAGCTTGCAAGTGCTTTTGTGACTTGTGCCACATCCAGATGGCCATTTATTAGGATCCAGGAGCCTTCTGTTCAGGCTGCCGCTCATGCAGTCTGCCATTCTAGTCTCAGGGGATCTCCACTGAAGACCCAGGGGACATCTGAACAGTATTTATCAGTGGCAAAAACTGACAAGGTACCTTCACTAAAAATCAATAAGGACCTAAATGTCTTGCCCTGGTCGGTTTGGCTCAGGGGATAGAGCATCAGCCCATGGAGTGAAGGGTTGCAGATTCAAATCTGGTCAAGAGCACATACATCAACTGTAGGTTCCATCCCTGACCCAAGTCAGAGTGTGTGCAGGAGGCAACCAATTGATATGTCTCTCTCACCTCAAAGTTTCTCTCTCTCTGTCTCTCCCCTTTCTTCCACACTCTCTAAATAAATAAATTAATTAATAATAAAAGGATTAACAAAAAACAAACAAACAAACAGACCTGAACATCTTGCAGATTACAAAACTCTGGAATGGGAACTGCATACAGTTTACCATGAACCAGCTCCAAACAGTGCACATACTGTTCTTAGTCTCACCTCTCTGCAAAATGAGTGACAGAAACCCTTAGTGAGCTGCCTTGCTAAGATTAAGATTCTGTTTTCTTGTGGTTTGGGCCAGTGTTTCTCAGACCTGCACCTGCCAGTGGGACCCCTGGGGATTCTGATTTGATAGGAATGGAGCAGAGCCCCATATTCCCAACAACTTCTGAGGGGATGCTGATGTCCAGTGCCTCCACCTAAGTAGCGAGGGCAAGGGCTTTGCACTTTTTGCTCATTTTTAAAAAAAAAAAATATGTTTTTATTGATTTTTAGAGAGAGGAAGGGTGAGGGTTAGAGAGATAGAAACATCAATGAGAAAAAAACAACAACACATCATTGATCAGCTACCTCTAGCACACCCCCTATTAGGGATTGAGCCACAATCTTGGCATGTGCCCTGACCAGGAATCAAAGCTATTGACCTCTTCGTTCATGGGTTGATGCTCAACCACTGAGCCACTCGGGCTGGGCTTTTTGCTCATGCTTTTTCCATGTCCTATTCTCTGTCATGTTGGTTGAATGAAAAGTGAGCAAATAACTGAGCAGCTGCATTTGAGTGGTCATTGTAATTGCTCAGGATTCATACATGAAATACAGAAATTTTTATTTTATTTTAAAAAAATATATTTTATTGATTTTTCACAGAGAGAAAGAGAGAGGGATAGAGAGTTAGAAACGTCGATGAGAGAGAATCATCTATCAGCTGCCTCTTGCACACCCCCTACTGGGAATATGCCCGCAACCAAGGTACATGCCCTTGATCGGAATCCAACCCGGGACCTTTCAGTCCACAGGCGGATGCTCTATCCACTGAGCCAAACCTGTGCCGGCGAAATACAGAAATTTTTAAATCAACTATTTCCACATCCCAATTCTTGTATGTTCACCCAGCAGGGAGGACCCTCTCCTTTAGTCCATGCTCTGTGGGATGCTGCAGTGGTAGGAGGGACCACACAGTCCTCCCTGGCTTTGTTTCTCAAGTACAAGCTACGGTCTTTTAGAGTCAGCCATCCACACCCACACCAGGCAGCAGCCACCCGGCGTTTACCATTTGATGTTTTCATGCCCATCTGTATGGGCTACATAGTCAAATCTTACATCACACTCTCAGCAATCTGGTGATGCAGTGTCATTAGTCCCATTTTAAATGACAATAATGACACGTGAAGTCATAAAAACACTCGCCACATTGCCGATAAACAGGATTCTGGAGTCATGAACCCGGGTCCTTTCCCTGTCATGCCAGATTTAGTTCACTTCCTCCCAATCTCCTCCTTTTGAAATCTCTTTTTAAAATATTGTTCGGCCCAACCAGTGTTGCTCAGTGGTTGGTTGAACATCAACCTATGAACCAAGAGGTCATGGTTCAATTCCGGATTGGGACATATGCCCAGGTGTGGACTCAGTCTCCAGGGTGGGGAGTGCAGGAAGCAGCCAATCAATGATTCTCTCTCATCATTGATGTTTCTATCTCTTTTTTCCTCTCCCTTCCTCTCTGAAATCAATTATATTTATATATATATTTTAAATCTTGTGTGAATGGAATAGACCCTAGTCATCTCATTTGAGCAAAGTTCTCCCAGTGGCATGACCACACTCTGGCCCCCATATCATTGGGCTCCTGCTGATTTCTGATCTTACCCATGAGCAGGTCCAAGGCAGAACAGAGTACCAAGAACTAGACTAACTCATCGTTCTTTCCCTTAGTATTTGACTGTGGTATAGTGGACCAGCAGCATTACTCAATGCAGTCCCCAAACAGATGGGGGGGTTGCCTCTGTCATTCTTATGATGACCAATGACCCAAGAAATTGCTGAAGAGTCAGGAGCATAGCATCCCAAGAATTTAGGGCTCTCGTGTGGATTTTATCCATTTTGTTCTCCTCCTTCTCCTCAAACAAGCTTAACTCTGAAAGAGTACACATCCTGGTCAAGGGACCGTAAGCCAAGCTCTTCAAACATTAAATAATATGATTTTTCTTTGATTTAAGGATCCAGGAAGACAGGCTGCCAATCTCTCCACACCTGCCAGCTTTGTAGTCTCATCTCCCAGCGTAGTGAGAGCAGAAAGCTGCCTAGGGGCCAATTTGCTTCCAAGGGGAGTCCCGCTCCCACAGAGGGAGGTAATTAGGCCTCCCCTGGGCATCCCTAGAAGTATATTTAAAAAAAAAACAAAAAAAAACACAAAACTTTATTTTGGCAACAGAGACCAGAAATCATTCAGACTGGAAATCATCTGAGCCTCGCATAAATGTGGCGTGTTGAGTTAAAGCCAAGTTAATATTTAGGGGATTATAGAACTCTGACAAAGATTTCCATAAAATTACCTCTGGTGTTAAAAGTGATAAATGGAAAAGAAATAACAACCCAGCCCACTGGCCCTCACCCCCAAACAGAAGACAATAAAGATTGTGTATAACAGAAAATCTTCGTGGTGAGAATTCTACTCATCAGCCTCATTATCTAGAGGTCCCATAGCTCTAGATTCTTTTAGATTTGGGATGTGTTTCCTCATTTTAGAAGGAGTGCAGACTTTATTCATGAAAAGGGTCTTTTTTTTTTTTTTAACAAATTCTCTTCAATCTCTTTAAATTTAAAAACCAAGAGGAATCCAGGCTAGTGGTAGCTCAGTTGAATGAGCGTCATCATGTGCACTGAAAGGTTGCTGGTTTGATTCCCATTCAGGGCTCATGACCGGGTTGCGGGTTTGATCCCTGGTCAGGGTGCATGGGGGAGGCTGCTGATAAAGAGAGAGAGAGAGAGAGAGAGAGAGAGAGAGAGAGAGAGAGAGAGAGAGAGAGAGAGAGAGGAATGTTACATTCTCCTACAAGCTTTGCGATAGGAGCTCTGGCCTCAGTAGGGGAACCTGTGCCTTGGTAGGGAGGAAGCCAGGAGACTAATAGTTCCGACCTATCTTCTTCCATCTAATATCCTGCTGGTGCTTTCCATTAGCCAAACTCAACAAAAACAACCCCCCATAAAAGCTATTATGTACAAAGAAAAAGCAAGTAAATTTATGAGAAATTATTTAAAAACTCACATATTTTGAGAATTAAAAGTATATTTAATGCTCAATATCTGAGATGTGTGTGTGTGTGTGTGTGTGTGTGTGTGTGTGTGTGTACTTTGTGCTTTACACATTTTTTAAGTTTTTATAATCCCAGCTATAGAAATCTCTGAAATGAATTTATTGGAACCAGAGAAATTGACAGAAAATAAAAAACTCCCCAAATTTCTCATCTGAAGAGGGTTTATTGGATCTTTGAATATTAACATTGGTAATCATCATGGTTTGTAAAATAGCATCCAATGAATTACACTGTCTTGACTTCATTTGTAACAGGAAATGAAACCACTTCTGGATAAGCAATGTCAGAGTCCCCCATCTAATTGTGGGCAACCAGTATCATACATGTGTCAGAAAGGGAAACATGTTCATGATTAGCCTTTATTCCCATTCAACTCGTGTATGTTTCAATCATACATGACTCTGGATAATAAATTTTTCATTATGTATGAAAAAAAAAAACACAGAGGAAGCCTATAAAATTATATTAAAAATGTATAATTCAGGTTTTCTCAGCAATAGCTTACTAGGCAAGAAACAATGTCCTGGTTACCTAAGGGATGATCTGCTGTCCTTCCCAGCTTGCACCATTAACATCTGTCATTGGCTGGACTAACAAGGGGGTTCTGACCATTGAGGACCCCAAACTATGAATCTTCCCTCAAGGCAGGATCCCTCTCATCAGGCCACAACCCTGTCAACCAACCTTCCCAGGGCTCACCAGAGACATGGCCCAGGAATGGGTGGAACATAACTGAAAAAGAAACTGTCTCCAGCTTATCTTGGTTTTTCTTTTAAAAAGCAAGGCCATTTAAAAATTTATATTTTTCTCACCCTCAGCTAAGTACTCTGCCAGGTTTACTTTGGCCCTTAGGGGAAAACAGTCATATGTTTGCAAAAACCAGGATGTTTCTATAAAATTTGAAGCCCTTTCCTCAATCTCTAGGAAAAAATGCTAAGAGAACCAAGTAAATACACACAAGAAAAAGCAACAGAGTCATTGAGCTGTCTTGAATAGACTTCTAGGGATTATTAAACCTTGTGTTTGTAAGAAAGGAATTAATACGCATCCCACATGATATGATTGATAGTGATTGTTAAATTAAAATAACTCTAGGTGGGCTCATAGTAGAAGGCATGTTAGGGAAGATAAATGCAAATTCACCTCTGTAACCATTCAGCACCTTCGTGAGCATCAGCAAGCTATTTCTGCAGCTATAGCTCATACACTACTTAGGGCACTCAGTTTGTCCTTAGAGGGGTTCCAAAATTATTCCACAAATAGCCCCTGCCCTAAAGGAGGTCATTGGAATGACTCATGGGGTGTTATGTAAAAGATATTTGGAACTACTAATATCATTCATGGAAAACCCTTTTTATTCAACATATTAAAATTCAAAAAGGTGTTTCCTGCTTTGTAAGATGAGAGAATCATACTGATTTCCATAAAATTAGCAAAATAACGATTTCCCCCCTCCATTTGAAATGTTCTCATTCTATCATTTCAGTACAAACAGAACAGCATATGTAAATTTTCTAGAACTACCTGGCATGAATTTCATATAAAAGCCATGCTTTTGGAGAGCTAGGAAAGAATATGGCAGATGACCATACAAACTGCTTTGTATTCTCTGAGTCCTTCAAAGTATTTCTAATACAAAGTTGACGTAAACATCAATGTTTCTAAACTTCTGGCAGAATAAGCTATAGAAACAATTTCAAAGACCTATGTTTATAGATGTTACTCAATAAAACATTTGTTAAATGACTAATAAAAATTTACCAGCCTGACTGGTGTGGCTCAGTGTTTGAGCCTTGACCTATGAACCAGGACATTACAGTTTGATTTTTAGTCAGGGCACATGCCCAGGGTTATGGGCTCAATTCCTAGTGTGGGGCATGCAGGAGGCAACCAATCAATGATTCTCTTTCATCATTGTTGTTTTTATTTCTCTCTCTCCTTCTCCCTTCCTCTCTGAAATCAATAAAAATATATTTTAAGAAAAAATGCATCAGGTAAAGTTTTCAGTTCTAAATTAAAAGCAGTTAGAGAGCAATGCTGTTCTGAAGGGGATATATGACTAGTATCTAATGCAATAATCTTTATTCCTTTAGGAGAAAAATCAGCACTGAAATTGAATTCCCTGAGAAGCTAGAAGGAACCAAGCTCACCACAGCTGAAAATGAAGACCAGGAAAAGCTCCATGTTAAAATACAGGCTTTTGAAGACAAAATAAATTCTGAGATCAATACCCCTGGATCTATCAGAAGATATAGTTTGGGCCAAGTTTCCAAGGAAGAACGAAAAGACATTAGATTTAACAGGTATAAATTTTGCTTGGCTTTTTTTTTTTGTTTTCAAATATGTAATTCACATTGGCTATTCATTTTATTATCGTACTGTTATGGGGTGTTTTTAAAGTATCTTTTACTTATAGTCACCCAAAATTCCATCCTCTCATGAATGAAACTTCCTTCACAATGCTTTAATTATCCAAAGAAGCTCACTCTTGAAGAAAAAAAACATGAGAGTACAAATGGCTCATTTTTAAAAACACATTTTAAAAATTCTATAGATACAGATAATGACTTTCAAAAGCTTCTCTTAATTTCTGATGAAAAAACTGAAGCAGATGTGGAAAAAAATATATAAATATGTAAGTCCATCATGTTCTAGCTAGTTTTGCCACAAGATTGATTTTTAAATCTTTGGGCAGGTGATCTACATCTTCGAAGGATTGGCTTATTACATAACTTGGCAGTCTATGTTTTATCAAGTCTGTTAAAAGCACTGGTTTTCAGTTTCACACTCTAGGAAATAGCTTTTGTCCCAGCATTGTTATTCTTTCTTTTCCTTATCAGTGGATGGTCACTCTTTACTGTCTCTGCCTTCCCTTTGTTTGTATTACAGGTCAAAGAGTCTGGCTCTGCACACAGTGCTCACAAAGGGCATGAGTTCAGATGACGGGGAAGTTGTTGAGAGAGGAGATATACCAGCCAGCATCTCCCTTTCAGAATTAGCCTCACTTGGCCACGGAAATAAGTCGTCCTTTAAGGCCGACACTGATGGATCACAGCTGGGAAATTCTTCAATTTCACACCCAAGCATTATACATATAGAGTCAGAGAATCTGCCAGAAACCGTAAAAAAAAACTATCAGGAAGACACTCCAGAGACAACTGTAAGCCCTGTAGAATACCAAGATAAGCTCTACTTGCACTTAAAGAAGAACCTCAGTAAAGTGAAAGCATACGCCATGGAAATCGGAAAGAAGATTCCAGTCCCTGACCAGTGTACCATTGAAGGTAAGATCTCTGAACTCCCTAAAGTTGAAAAATTTAATATATCATTAAAAAAAAAAGTTTCAAAAGGATAGAAATTGCATTTTCTGGTCCTTTTGAGAAATAGATCATTTTGAAACACCACTACATTATTTTATTAATTACTTTCCCTCCAATAAGGTCAACCATCTTCCTAATTCTCATTTGAATCTACTTAATCTGATTTGTTTGAAACTCAGGATATATCATTTCTGGTTTCTTGTCCCTAGCATTCAAGAAAAACCCCTTTCTAGGTTAGAGTGAGAAAGAAAGATTAGAGTAGAGAAAGAAAAGAGCACAGCCATGGTCAGGAGGCGGTGCAGTTCAGGGGCCAGTGAGAATGTGAGCTGGTCAGAAAACAAAGGCCAAAGTGAGAAAAGGATGTCAGGGGTGGAGACTTCCCTGGGGTGCACATGTTAAGGAGGTGCCCAAAAACTCAGTAAAATTTGAAGTAACAGCAGAATCAGCAGCAATGTCTTGCCAGCCACATTGGAGATGAGGTAAGTAGTAATGTGGATCACGTCTTTATTTATAGCTTTTGATATTTTGTTCATTGTGGACTTTTTGTATTCATTTCTATTTTTTTAAATATTGTTTATCTTGAGTACCCAATTTTCTAGTGCCTCCTCACATTTCATGCCTTAGTCCTGCCCCTGGGAAAGATGATGGATTTGAGACACGCATACGAAAAATGGCAGAGTTGCCTGGCTGGTGTGGCTCAGTGGTTGAGCTTTGACCTATGAACTAGGAGGTCACAGTTTGATTCCCAATCAGGGCATATCCCTGGGTGGTGGGCTTGATCCACAGTGTGGGGCATGCAGGAGGCAGCCTATCAATGATTCTCTCTTATCACTGATGTGTCTATCTCTCCATCTCCCTTCCCCTCTGAAATAAATATATATATTTAATTACTTTTCTTTTAAATGACAGAGTGCCAAGGCAGGCTCACCCTCTGGTCTGGTTTGGATGGCTCCAAGGCAGTCGGGGCAATTATATCTTTCCTACAGTCATTCTTAGGCAGCAGGCATGTTCTACCCTTGAGATTCAATGACAGTCAGCCCTCTCCTTGGACATGACATCTTTTCACAGGCTACAGCCCTCACTGAAAAAGCCAGGCAACTTCCAGGAAGAAATACAGTTGAAGGATAGTGACTCCAGTTCATAGTTACTCATCTACTGACCATCATTCCCTTCCAGGTTTAGGAGAGGTTTTCCTATTCTACTTTCTATCCTTTCTTTCACTCCAAATCAGAGGAAAGAATGTATTCTCACAATAACAAATGCAAGGGGATTAGTGGGTTTTAGGGTTTGAGAATGATGGATATTATTTAACATGTCTGTCTAGAATCTGACATTTTCAAAGGTGTTTACATTCATTTATTGATTAGCCTTCTTAAAATTTTTTTTTTATTATTTTGAAAATAAAGTGACATCACTCATATTGAATATAACTTTTGGATAATGAAGTATACCAGGACTTGGGAACAACTAAAATCAATCAAACTCAAATAATACAAACTCTTTACAAATGCCCATTTCACTAGTAATCTATGCATTTGAAGAACTTGATATAAGAGAGGGTTAAATCAATTTCCCAGTTTGATGGAGGAAGTTTATAGGAATAGAAAGTTAGCCACATTTCCATCTACAAGAATACTTTTTGTTTTGGGGTTTTCTTATTTTGTTTTAAGTTTAGCCTAAAGCATTCAAGGTATGCTACATGGTAAAGCCTTGCAGTTACTTCAAGTATCTAGTTCACAAACACATGTGATATTTCTTATTGCCTTGAATTATTTTGGGTGTTTGAGAGTTAACTAGGTGACTGTTTTTTCTTAATTCAAAATATTGAATGAATCCATCATCTTTACTAAAGAAAAAAAAATCTTTTGATGTTTTCCACCAGGAATGACCTAAAACTGAGTATGTATATTTTTAAGTTGACACTTTGGAATTCACTCATACTTTTATAATTTCCTGGATGTCCTTGGTAAATTCCTTGTGCAGATATATGTGTGAGGGATGGAAGATTTATATGACTCACTGTAAATATATCCACCAAGAAAAGCCTCATGCTGACTGCAGGGGACATGCTGTTATTATTTCAGAGATTGTGTAAACCATTCAGCAAAATGCCAACAGTCATCTGGGTGACACAGTTTTGCTTGATCTCGTGAGTTCACTCAGCTCAGCAATACAGTGCTTCTTTCATAAAGATTTATAGAAGAAATATTTAGGCTTAGATATTGTTATGCTTAATGTGTTTTTGGTATATGGTGTCTTTTTTGATAACTTAGCAAAGTAATCAAGGTACACAAGGAAGAAGCATAAAAATCACTCCCACAATATTAAAGTTAAACAGACAAATAGCCAGCAGGAAATAAGATCAACAACAAAAGGTTGGGATGATTTTAGTCTGGTGTTACAAAGTCCATACTACAAAAACATGACAAAGCAACCCTTTAAAGAAGTGCTATTTGGTATTGGTTAAAATCAAATGCCACAACTGATATTTGACTTTCTATATTTTGACCTGCAAACCATCACGTGCATACAATTCAACTTAACACTTTGGTAATAGGTACCTAGTACAGCAGAATTCAGTGTGTGGTGAATCAAGGACACAAATAGCTCTCCTACCTCCAGTCAGCTATCTTATTATTGATCACAATGTGAACAGGAAATCCTACATAATAAAAGAGTAATATGCAAATTAACCATCACTCTGCTACACACACAAGCCACACCTACCAGCCACACACACCAGCCCATCAGAACAAGTATGCAAATAAACCCAACCAAGATGGCTACCAGTAGGGAGGTTTGGGTTTCCCCAGCAACAGAGGAAGCCAAGCTTTCCGACTGCCCTTGCTGGCCTAAGCTTCCACGCAAAGCTACAAAGTTTCAATTATAGAAGGTAAATAAATTCCAGATACCAGGACCTCCGCTTGGGTCACCAGAGGGCATGGCTGGCCTGCAAACCACCACAGACTCCTCACTCAGGCCACCCCTTGCCCCAAGGGAACCTCTAGCCTGATCTGGGATACCCTTCAGGGCAAACCAGCCAGCCCCCACCTGTGCACCAGGCATCTATCCTATCTAATAAAAGAGTAATAGGCAGATTGACCATCATTCCAACACACAAGATGGCTGCCCCCATGTGGTCAAAGATGGCTGCCCCCATGTGGTCAAAGATGGCTACTCCCATGTAGACACAAGATGGCCACCACAAGATGGTCAGCATGGGAGGGCAGTTGGGAGGCACCAGACCTACAAGGGAGGGCAGCTGAGAGACACCAGGCCTGCAAGGAAGGGCAGTTAGAGGCGATCAACCCTGCAGGGGAAGGCAGTTAGGGTAAGGTCTTGGCGGGATGTCTGGTCACCTTAAGGTAGGGGTTACCAGGCCAGCAGACGAGGGAAGTTGGGGGCAAACAGGCTGGCAGGGAAGCAGTTAGACATCAATCAGGCTGACACGGGAGTGGTTAGGGGGTGATCAGGCTGGCAGGCAGAAGTGTTTAGGAGCAATCAGGAAGGCAGGCAGGCGAGCAGTTGGGAGCCAGCAGTCCTGGATTGTGAAAGGAATGTCCGACTGTCTAAAGCAGCAGTCAGACATCCCTTGAATGGTCCTAGATTGGAGAGTTGCAGGCTGGGCTAAGGGACACAAACCCTCTCTCGCCCCATGCACGAATTTCGTGCACCAGACCTCTAGTCCTATATAATAAAAGGCTAATATACAAACGGACCTAATGGCAGAATGACTGGTTGCTATGATGTGCACTGACCACCAGGGGTAGAAGATCAATGCAGGAGCTTCCAGTGCACTCCCACAGGGGGAGTGCTACTCAGCCAAAAGCCAGGCTCACGGAAGCCTGGTGGCAGGAGCCTCTCCTGCCTCCACAGCAGCACTAAGGATGTCCAACTGATGGCTCAGGCCTGAGCTGTCAGTCCGACATTCCCCAAAGGCTCCCAGATTGCAAAAGGGCGCAGCGGGGTGAACCGCTCCCTCCCCAAATTCGTCCACTAGGTCTCTAGTAGAGTATAAAGAGATCAGCACAAATCTACCAGAATGTCTAGAAAAGCTGTCAAACCCCAGGTCTTATTGAGTTTTGGTCAGCAGTGTCATTTTGGTTATGAAAGAGCCTGTTGTCTCCAAGTCAGTAATTCTCCCCTGGACCTTCGAGGCTTTAGCACGGGTGCAGGTTTGCCAACTACTGCAAGTTATATATTCATATGCAGACTGATGGTCTCATATCACTGCCTAATTATATTTACATACAAGACCAAAGCAATTCAGTTCGTCTACTAAAGGGCATGTTAAAAATCTGAACCACTGGTGTTCATTTATGTGAACAAAAATGACTAGAGGTTAAAAAAATCCTGATATTGAAATAAATCCTTGAAAATCTGGCTCATCACTAGATTTCCATAAAGGATGATTTAAAAGCTTACAAGAACCCATCAATGCTGCTTTAGTTAGCTTTGAAGTATTTCTCGATGGGGTGAAAATAAATCCCATCTGGAGAGCATATCAGCAAGCCTGACTTACAGAAAGCTGATTTTAAAGCTAGTAATGTTGTTCTTTCTCTAATAGACCCACGAGTTGATTTTTCTTGACTTGAACAGATATAAGGATAACTAAAAGTGAAATAAAGTTCAGTGTCACTATCAAGCACCAGAAGCTGTTTTCAACAGTAATTACAAATAAAGCTTCCTTATTGAAATTTTGCATGTAGTCAAGTCCATCTTATGTTGGGATGACAGAGGAGCAAAGCCAAGACCGGTCCTGATCTATTCCTGATCAGTTGGTCCAGTCTGGGGGATGTAATGGAAACATCCACTTACTGGTTCTGGGAAAGGTTTCTTTAAAAAAAAAAAAAATAGTTTGGTTTACTCATGAGACTGAGATCATTCCATGGGGAGAATTGTAAGACTTAGAGAAAGGAAAAAAACAAAAACCCTGAAGTTTTTACTCGCAATCCGATAGGGGAAAAAACAGCAAATAGTATAGATGTTACAAATCTCCTGAAGCTTTTTTTTAAATTGAATTAATCCCCTGGACCCAGTTAGGAAAACCTTTTCTAGAGAATTTTTCTCGGTCCTTTGAAATTTATCTTGGATTATCTTAGTTTATTCATCAATTTCCATTTCTCCAAAGTGTGGATTTTAGTCAAAAGCAGACAGATAAAACAGTGACTGGGTTCTCCCCTTTACTTTCTCCTACCACACATATCCTGGATCTAGTCATCAGCAATGGCCTACAAGAAACATCCAAATAATAAGAAAGAACTACAAAGCCTTTTGAAAAGATTGCCTCCAAGTTACGCTATTGTGTTAACACCAGATCATCACATCACGGGTGAGGATGTTACACTCTTAAATCCATGAAACATGTTGCAGCATCCCACCAGAGGACATTAGATAACTTTACTTCTCATTAATTACGTGTTCAAAAATTCTTCCCTCATAGAAAGTGCAAAAGTTGCATTTTCTTTTAACATTGAAATAAAGAAAAATATCCTAACAATGCTAATGGATAAAATGGTATGTGTTTTTGTTTTTGTTTTTTTATCTTCATCTTGGTTTACATGATATTTATCAACAGAAAAGATATACATTTACCCAACCAGGAAGCAGCTTAAAGTAAAATTGGAAAGCACATGTACATTCTTGGGCCATTTTTGTGTGAAAAATCAGGAGAGATTATCTGTCTGTAAATGGAATGAGTCACCTAAACTCTTTGAAATGGACAGTTTCTCTAATATAGTATCCACCTTGACTATGTTCCTAGTAAATGTAAAGGAACCTTTAATAAATAAACAGGAGTACAAGTATATACATACATGGAGCAAAACTGTACAGGACTGCATTTCAGTACATCTGACCCTAAAGGTAGCCACATTAGAAGATGAAAGAGGAGAACAGAAGGAGGTATTTTTTAGGAGCAGAAGTAGTTTGCAGTGGCATATTTAATAATCTTAAATATTTTCTTCTAATTGTATTATGTTTTTTTAAATATAAGGCATTGTACTCTTACATCTGCGAGAGTATTGTTATCTTGTTTTAGGGAAGCTCCTACTTAAAGATTATTATCCGTCATCCATTATTGTTGTTTGGAGACAGTCTTTGCTCCCAAGTATACAGTGTTGTGTGAAACAGTCTCAAGCACTGAGGGTCCCAGCAGAAGAAGCCATTCAGATCTAGTTTGCCACAAACCAAATCTCAAGAAAGTGAATGTTATTTTTCCATTTACTTCCTTTATGAAACTGGCATGATATGCCCTTTAGGGAAACAAAATGGTCCCGAGATATTAACAAATCTCATTTTAAAAATGAGCAAATCCATATTACTGAGCACTATTGTTGATGGTAAGCAGGTAGCTGGGGAACTAAAAAAGAGATTATACAGCTAAGTAAAGGGTTTCGGTATAACAGGGGAAAAGAAAAAAGGATAATTTCCTCTTGTTTTTTCCACAACTAAACTTCAGATGATGAAGGATTTTTAAATGTTTTTCCCAAAAACATAAGCAATTGCATAGTTGGCAATCAGAGATCCAGGTATTTGATCATTGGCAGCATTAATTTGTGTTGTAGTCCATTTTCAGAGAGGGGATGTTTACAAACTGCAGATGAGTCTGTCTGAAGGAGACAGAGCCTGTGTCACATGTTGGCAGGTACACTTGGATGGGGTGAAAAAAGCTACGTGAAGGACACTGAATTCATGGGTTTCCTCTGTCCACACTGCTGCTCTAAGCACCTCAGAGACCAGTAAGAAATTATAAAAGGCATCTTTTTCTTTTCTTACAAAAGGATCCAGCGGACTTTTAGGAATAAGCTGTTTATAGAAGATAATCACTTTTCAGATGAAATGTTCTAAGCCATTATTCAACAGTCATTAAAATAGTATACCACCATTAAAATGAGCCACAGATGCAGGAAATAAAATACCATTGCGGAAAGGCTGAATATGACTCTGCTTCTCACATCAAACTTCCTATTTTCTAACTTCTAAGTAGCTTTTTCAGATTGGCTTCTTTCACTAGTAGTATGCATTTAAGGTTCCTTCATGGCTTGACAGTTTATTTCATTTTAGAGCTGAGTAACATTTCATTGTATGGATATAACACACACACACACACACACACACACACACACACACACACACCATAATATTACACAGAATAGTTTTACTCCCCTTAAAATTCTCTGTGCTCTGCTTATTCATCCTATTTATTATTCGTTCACTCATTCATTCTACAACTATTTCTGAGGGCCTACTAATAGCCAGCATCAGTCTAGGGATTTAGAAAATATTGGTGAACAAAACAAATATCCTTGCCTTCCCAGAGACTGTTTTAGTGGGAAAAGACACACAATAAATAATAGAAATTATAAATGCATTAACTATATAGGGCGTTAAAAAGTATTAACTGTTATGATAAAAGTAAAAATAGAGCTGGCTAAGACCAAAGAGAAGGAGTGGAAGAGTTCTAAAGAAAACATTAAACTATTACACCAATTTTCTCTGAAGAATCAGATTGGAGATGGGGTTGAGGAGGAAGGGAAGGGAAAGGAAAAACGTGCATAATTTGAAGTTTTGGAGAGAGATGCTGGTAACTTTGACCCAGGTGAAAACTCCAAACTCTCCAGCATCCTGTCTAACCAGAGTCTATAGGATTGGGTTTCAGACCCAAACTCTGTTGTTGGGCAGTTTCAATTCCTCAAACAGGTTCTTCATCTCCTTACACCTCCACTTCCTCACGCTTATCCCAAGAGTGTATCACAGGGTCATGGGCTTTCAACCTCTGCTCAGACTCCCCTTTCCTTCTTTCCCTGCCAACAGAGCAGCTATGAGTTAGCAGAGTTTACACATTGATCTTCCTGATGGATATTTAAACCAAGAATTCCACAGCTTAAAGAAACTTGAAAAACACTCAGCTGGATAATTTTTATGTTTTTTTTTCTCCCCTAAAAGGTCCTTTATGCTCTAAATTAATTATTTCTGTGTGCCTTATGTCAAAGCTGGCGAAATGTAAAACACTAGTTATTTGGCCAAGTTCTTCATCAGCCTCAGCTTTATTTGCTAATATTATATCTTCATAATGAAATTTTAAAATAGTATTTTTATTTCACGTTAGTTTATTGTTGTTGTTGTTGTTGTTTTCTCCAGACATCTGCATTCATCAGTTTATTACATTTTCTTGGGAGAAAGTAGGCTGGCTTGTTTAATACTTTTGAGGTATCTATCTGTCAAACTTATTAATAGCTATCAAACAGCAAATGACCAATTATGGTTAGCAAATTAATGCATTGTGCCGGTCCTGGCTGGTCTATTTCTAGTCAAATTGTTTGGGTTACGTTACCGGTACTTAATGAAAATCAATCTTATTTTAAATTGTGTAAAAGAGCCTATGAAATATATAATAAAATAAAAAAGATGATTCACAGAATGTGAGGGAAAAACAAAGATAGAGAAATAAAATATATCCAGTAGTTGAGTTATTTTTCAAAAATTTATGTCTGAAAATTTATACATTTACTTCTGAGTACTCTAGTAACCATTATAAGGAGGGAAACAAAAATCAGTTAAAAATTCATAATGTCCATAAATAAAAGTATGACAATTTCCCAGGAGAAAAAAAAAAGAGAGCTGTTTACTTATTTGATTGATGACTACTGTGCTCACTGAAGCTGGTTCCTCAGAAGAAGTATAACCACTGAATATCACAATAGAGCACTGGTTCTCAGCTAGAGGCAATTTTGTCCCCAGGCTGGAGACTTTTGGTAACGTCTAGATACATTTCCGTTTATCATGACTGAGGGAGGAGAGACAAGGGCTCCTGGCAGCCAATGGATGCTGCCAAACTGCCTACAACGAATAGAAAAGCCCCCAAGACAGAGATTCATCCAAACCAAAACATCAGTAGTGGTTGAGAGACCCTGAAAGACTATTTGGTTCTCAAAATGTGGTCCAGCGACCAGCAACATTGAAATCCCCTAGATACCCAATAGAAATTCAGGTTCTAAGGCCTATCCTAGACCTACTGAATCAGCATCTACAGTTTAACAAGATGTCTCTGGTGATGCATATGTGCATTACTGTTGGAGAAGCATTATTACTGTGGAAATAATAATATTTCCCAGTAGTAAAGAATTTTCTTCCTTATAAGGACTTGGTGATTTAATTCACTCTTCATTTAATCATCTCCTCTCCATTGAAGAGATGAGTGTTCTTCTCACAGACACTCAGAGATACCCGGATGAGTCATCGGGACTGCTCAAGGCACTCCGTTTGTGGTACCCATTGCCCTTTGGTTTCTTTCACAGGATAGGGTTTTTTTAAGAATAAATTGGCCTGGAAGACAGGAAACTGTACTCCTTGGTATCTGTTTGAATTTTCAGCAATGTGACCTTCTGACTTCTTATGTACATAGCATTTAGTTTCTCAAGAAAGGGAGCTTTAACAGCTAGCTTTAAAATACCTACAAGTATCAAATATGTTTTAATCATGCACAGCCATGTTGCATAAATGAACTCAAAACATACAGATTACATTTCCCTTAAAATATGCAGAGAATTTAAATTAAGCAAAAAGAAAAAGAAACACATAAGCTTTTCCTAAATTTAAAACATTGAACAGTAGTTTGAGACAATTATCTATATGTGATTTCACCTATCATTGATATTTAAAGATGAATCTATTGTTCCTCATTCCTTTTAAAAGAAACTGAATTTGTTGTACTTTGGACCATCTTTACTGAATCTACATGATTTTTTTCTAAGTTCTTTTAAAAAGAACCTTACAAATATTTAAGTAAAAGCTATCCTTTCCGGTAAATGTAGACAATTAATACACTTCCTTATCATCTTTCTATTGATTTTTTTTTATTTCATACCAGCTCAAATACAGTTACACCCTGAGGGGTTTTGTTCATTGGCTTTTAACAAAGCCTTTGAACTCTTATAAACAATTGAATCTACAGTAAAAGAATCAAGACCAACATAGACACTCTTTGTATTCTTACAATATTGATGTAGTATCATCTTGCTGTAATTCCAATGTCAAATATATATTAAACACTTACGATATTTGTTAATGTTTCCAGAAATTTTGTTATATTAAATTTTGCATTCTCTGGATCATTGTATATTTTTAACTTACATGGAACAGCAAGAATAATATTCTGTCTTCCTAAAGTAATTCAGTAACTATATAAAATTAAAGGGTTTATTTGGGAATTTAAAAGTACTAAAATATGAAGAAACGTCCAAAGAAAAGATTAAGCAATAGTACGTTGCCATCCTTAGTTTGTTAGTTATCTGTGAATACTTTTGATGTAAATTATATTGTCCTAATGGGTAAGAAACACATCTAAATTTAAGTTAGAGCCTAGTTTTTCAAACACTTGGGGTTTAAGAAATTCCCAAATGCTTGTCATCAAGCATTGCTATTGCTAACATGAACTTGTCTGCATTTCAAGGAAATGTAATTAAGTGTTTCAAATTCACTTTCACTTTATCCATCAAGATATGGTTTGGTGAAATTTTCTGATCCTTCTGAGGTATGTTACTGATAATAGAAATCTCATCTAAGAAACGGCCTTTGTGGTATTAAGACAAGACCTGCATCAGATTGCTGTAACAATGACCCTGCTGACTTTTGAAGAAAAAAAAAATCCTTTTTCAGTTCTTGGTCAGACTCCTTTCCTTCTATTTCAGATACCTTTAAAAATGAAACAAAACCTAACTTGACATAGAATCAGGAATCAGCTGGTTATGGGCAAGGTGTGTGCAGGGAGATGTAGATAGACCATTATACTCATTCATGTTGGGTAAGGTTGGGCATGGAACTACCCATTAAAAAGTAATGATGGGGGTTAGGGACCACAGACAATCTGAGAATTCTCATTCTCTTTTTATATTGTTATTGATTTCAGAGAGGAATGGAGAGGGATAGAAACATCAATGATGAGAGAGAATCATTGATCCACTGCTTCCTGCACACCAACTAATAGGGATCGAGCCCCCAACCTGGACATGTGCACCAAAAAGGAATCAAACCATGGCCTCCTACTTCATAGGTTGATGTTCAATCACTACCACACCAGCTGGGCTCCCCTTCTCTTTTCTAATCCAAAGTCTACACCTTCTTGAGCAGTAGCTGCAAATAAATTCTATCAGCAGTGCATCTCTTTGGATTCTCCCCCTTTTTCCATTTCCTTCAAACAGAAGGGGCTGAAGTTCTCCAGGCAGATGAGGGTCTGGAGACACAGAACTCAAAGGGAGAGTGTGGGGTATGGTGTCCCCAGTGAATGGGACAGCATCATAAGAACAATCATAGCTGGTAGCTGCCTTTGTACCTGATCACCCAGTACAGGGCCCAGTGTTTGATGTCAGCCCAGGAGGAAGAGCAGGGTGGACTAACAGTTTTCAAATTTAACATGTGAAGAGTTGTCAGATTTTCCTCTATGGGTAACATTTATCTCACTCCATATCGGTTA
This sequence comes from Pipistrellus kuhlii, assembly GCF_014108245.1. Classification (NCBI taxonomy): domain Eukaryota; kingdom Metazoa; phylum Chordata; class Mammalia; order Chiroptera; family Vespertilionidae; genus Pipistrellus; species Pipistrellus kuhlii. Next base: position 17,394,756 of record NW_023425515.1, on the reverse strand, counting down.
CAAGATATTAAATCTATATCACTACCTTTCCTTAAAAGGATTTTCTTATGCCATACCTTAGTAAAATATATTTCTTTCCCATGGCATTCACTATGATATCAAGATTAAATGTAGTAATTCCAAAAATTTTAACGTTTTTCAAACAAGTTTGAAATATAGAAAAATATTTATATCAAGTCTTGCAATGTTAATATTATCAGCTTGTATTCCAAACCAGAGGCTGGCAAAGTTTTTAAATAAAAAGCCAGATAGTAAAATTTTAAGACAGGCCATGCAGTCTCTGTTACAACTACTTAATTCTGTCATTGTAGTATAAAAGCATCCAAAAATAATACATAAATGGATGGACATAACTGTGTTTCAATAAAACTTTATACAAACAAGCAGTGAGTCAAACCTGGCCCAGAGCCATAGTTTATGAAGCCCTGTTCTAGACAATCGGTTTATATTGATCACCACATTCACCACAAGTTTTATGTTTATAGATGGTATTTAAGGACTTCTGACACCCCTCCTAACACACACACACACACACACACACACACGACTTTCAGTAAACATGGCTGATTGAACACATGTTTACCTATACTACCACTAAAACTCCACTTACAAGGTATAAAAAAGTGAAAAGGCATAAGCTTAGGAGAATGGAGGAAAAGATAGTAGACAAAAGATGTCAACAAATGTTTGGCAGAATAAAGAGGTATAGACTTGGTAGTAAATAGTGTCTGTAATAGCACTTGTGGGCTAAGCAAGGCGCCACATGAGAAGAATTTTCTACAGTTCTACTCATACTTAGTGACCTGGTGTAGGAGGGGTGCAAACTGGTTCTTAAGGAAGCTCTGTGTCCTCACCTGATGCAATCACTGGTTGAGCTTATTTGTAAAACTCCAGTGAGTGGATGGGGGTGAAGATGGGGGCCTGACTCCAATGGTAAATGTTTGGTATTCAATGAGCTTGTGGAATGAGAAGAATGGTGCCAGCCCTGGATGGTTAGGCTCAGTGGATAGAGCCTGCAGGCCAAAGGGTCCCAGGTTCAATTTTGGTCAAGGACACATGCCCAGGGTTGCAGGCTCAATTCCCAGTAGGAGAAGTGTGGGAGGCAGCTGATCAATGTTTCTCTCTCATCATTGATATTTCTATCTCTCTCTTCCTCTCTGAAGTCAATAAAAAATAAAAAAATAAAAAGAATAGTGCGAGTAAGAACTGGCAGTGTAACATCAGGGCTTTTCTACTATCAACCTATCCTGAAACGCTTTCCCTCCAGCCTTCTTTCTAAGAGCCAAGAGAACATTAGCTCATATTTGCAGTGTCCTCTTAGTACCCACTGATGAGATGCCATCGTGCGATGAAGGAAGGGCCCCAAATCGGAAGACAAGGAATGGCAGAGAGAAGGCTTCTGTGGTGCTGATTTGCATGTCTGGGTCTCTGTCCACAGAAGAAGTGGCAGACAGAAGGAGGCTGGTCGCTATGGTGCCTGGTGAGCTATTCAGGTGACTCACTCTATGGCCCTGTGTGAGCCCCACAGACAAAGGCCGTGTGTTAGGAAGTGTGTGCTCTGTTGTGACAGATGCACACTTCAAGGGCTACTGGGCTCGTATAGAACAGGCTTCACCTATTCTGAGCCAATAACCCTCATTGCCTTTATGAGAAAAATATATGCAAAGTTGCCTGAGTTTTCTGAGACAGACATTTTGTGTGCTTTATTTTCTCTTTTGTCCCAAAGCAGACACTAGTTATATTCAGGTCCTGTTTGTTCCACTCACAGAGAAAACAATTAGACTACTTGGATTTTTACCACCACCATCACATTCTGGTCTTCCCTCTGATTTGACTTCCTCTCCTCATAATAAATATTCCTATCTTTGATGTTCTGTCTCCTGTCCTCAGTTCATTGTATTTGCATTTCCTTAGCCCATGCACATTCCTTTCAGTCTGTAGTTTGGTCTACTCTCTTTGAGAATGTCAAGGAACAAACACCCCCTTGTATCTCACACTCACAGATTTTCAACAGCAGCTTCTCAGAGCGCATTTCACTGAGCATAGAGCATCACAATATCAAGGAAAGTGACTAAGGGAGGAGGCTGGTTACTGATTTTCAGTTTTGACAGAAGGTAAAATTAAAACCAAATCAAATTCAGCAGCTCTTCCTCCCTTCATGGGACAGGAAAGGTATAAAATACAAGGAAGCATAGTCTCTCCTGTGGGGCATTAACCCTGCTATATTTCCCACTGGATGCTGTCTGCTCATGGTGGCATCTGGTCTCCAGCCTACTAGATTCTACATTAATGTGGATTCCTAAGGCACCTGTGTGCCCAGAACCGTCTATAAGGACATCTGCTGACAACCTGCTCTTGTTTATCCTTGGATGTATGCTAAGTGGTAGTTGTATTTGGAGAAGGGCCTACTTAACAAGACGAGAGTAGGAAGAGCTTTGGTCATCTCACTAGAACAACATACATGGAGGAGTTATAATCTTAAAAAGGAAATAAAATTAACCTTTCCACTTTCGTTACACTCTTTCTTAGCATTTTATCCTCAAAGCACAGTATGGTCATGTCATTTTCTATAAATTCACTGGGTCTGATGTGAGTTGCTTCATGTGAATGTGATCTTTTGAAGTGGGGCGACCTTGTATAAGTCATCTTTCTATGGATGCTTTGGAAATAAACCACCCCTGTGGCCAGAAATAATTTTCAAAGTTCTCTTCTAAGAGTTGACAATGGATCTTAGAAGTCATCCAGGCCAACTTGTCTAGGAAGTCATCTATTAAGGTTTATATAAATTTAAAAATATACACAAGCTACCAGGACTGGAGAGATCTTTGGGGGCTGTTTACACCAGCACCATTATTCAGGTTCTTTCTTACCCTAAGTCCCATACTGGGACCACTTTATCCTCACTCTTTACCTCACTCCCTCCTGCCTGTCTTTGAGGTCTCAGCACAAAAGTTGTTTCTTCAGAGTAGCCCTCTCTGACCCCATCCCTATCTAAATTAGTTGTCCCCATATTATTTGGAAAAGGGCATTTTTTCTGTATATTTTTTCTCATAGCTCTTAGAATGAAACATCTTGTGTTCTGCTGTATTATTCTTTGTTTTTTCTCTCCCTCACTAGACAAAATAGGTAGTACATATTTTATTTACTACTGCATAGTTAATGGCTACACTGCAGGAACTCAATAAATGCATGTTGAATGAATGACGTTTTGAAAATTCCTGAGTCTATGCCTATACTATATTAAACCTCTTTTAATAATTATTTTTTCTAATGCTTAGAAAAGCCAAACCTTTAAAAGGAGCCCAAACTAACCTTCATATGTCTGGGAATTTGGGGATTTTATTTTTTTCAGTTTTTATTTCTATTATCTTCTTCCCAGCTAGTCCTTTCCCTTTAAAAACAAAGAAATAAGAAATAGGGCATTATTTATAAATCATTGAACAAAGAAATGCATGTATTATAAATAATAGAAATAAACTACCATTTGATCTCTGCTATTGGTTTGTCTGTATTAGTGCTGTATGGAGGGCTATAAATGGACAGTGGCTGTCATTTGTGTTTGCATGTGGTTTATGCCTCTAGTTTCAGGCTCCAGCAATTTCTCCATGGACTTGCTGTTTCCAAATAGGCCAATTTATTATTTTTAAGTAAAGTACCTTACTTTATTGAGATTCTTTATAGTGCTTAATATTTATTGAATAAAATAATAACTAAATCAATTATTTCATTTAATCCTGATGAAAAGCTAGCAGTCTACTTATTGTCCTAATTTTATGGATGAGAAAAATTTAGAAAGTAAAATAGCCTGTCCAAGGTAATATAACCAACAAAAGGCAGAGTCAGGACTCAACCTTGGATTCATGGCCTTGTCACTGGCTGTCTGTCCCACACTGCCTTTATAGATGTGCCATTTCCCTCCCGACACCCATGCTTTCGGCCATGCAATTACTCCTGCTCCATTTATCTAGACCTGCCATTCATCAAGTCTTAATGACTTGCTCCTTCATTTCTTGATGATTCCAGTAACTACTAATTTTGCACTTTATGGAGTAAAGCATTTAGCACAGGATATCATTACTAACACTTCTGTCATTAGAGCAAAAACCAGATAAAAATAGTTGTAGAGCTACCTTCCCTCCAAAAGGTAAATTATAAGGGGTTTTGAAGAATTTACAATGGCACTTGCCTGGGGGATTCTGATAATACAGATGCTAAACTGATCCCCCAGCTGGGTGGAGGAGGGAACATTCTCCACTCACACCTAGAGGCACTGGGAAGACATCATTTTCCATAAAGACTGGGTCAAAGAAGCAGTTTAGATCCTTCTCTAAGTTCCTGTCCCCCCATCCCAAAGTGAGGGGGCGCAGGGAGAAGCATTTTAGCATGATAGAGAAACAATAAACAGACATGTAAGGCACTTGTATGGTGTGCAAAATACTATGATGGATTAAAAAAAATGCACTTTACCTTGGATTACATTTTTTAGGTTCGTATATTCCTAATATCTCTTTTTAAATTACAAGGCTCTCAGTACTAATAATGATTATGTTAGACATTTTCCTGGTGCAGGGTAACAAATAAAATCAACTTTCTTCAAGCTTATCAGGTTATCCATATTATTACAGCAATAGCATCAGTGAAAAGTAATCAGTTACATCTTTCAGAATGTATGCTGTAAGACTACAAGTCATATAAAAGTACCTTCCTTGGAGGCTTTCCGTCATACTTATCGGCTATAGTATTGAGTTTCTCTTAAGACTAAAGTTGTGTTCTAAAATTAGCTTCCAGACTCATGGTATTTGCTCACATCTGCTTGCACAAAAGTAGTTACTTTCAATTCAGTGAAACCGTACTTAGTAATAATGAATGAAACAAGATGTTCCACAGTTTTTTGACATCAGACACATGATTATGGAATCAGCTTAGAACAGATCCCTAGTGACCATCCTAAGAAAGCCAGGTTGGATTAGGAGTTACTAAAGGCCGCTTCTTGCAAAAGCTGCAAAGAGGTTGAGAGAGTCGATGTACGTTGTGCGGAAGTCCCATGCATTTTAGACCAACCTATCTGACCTAATCAAGCATCTGAGTAAATACCTATCATCTTTCCCAAGAGTGTTCTCCTGAGGCTGCTGGCTGGTGGATAGGCCTTATGGTCTTAGTTCAGAACGAACAACTGGAGAGAGCAATGAGCTAAATGATTCACATATAGATAATCTTAGGCCTGTTCTTCTTTCTTCAGAAGGAAGAAATGTACACAGATCCATGTTAGTAGAATTTAATAATAAAATTTCCGAAAATTGTATGTGCCCTCAATCTGGTTGCTGTTATACATTTTGCAGAATTGTGAAGTAATTGGTAGCACATGGACTAGTACCTGCAGGGGATCACGGCTTGCCTGCCTTGTTTGCCTCTGCACAACTTTTGATAAATCTCTGTTTGGTAGAGCCAAATGTTTATTTATAACACATGGGCTTCTACTGACTCAATACAAGCACAAAGTACTCTGTATCGTTGCCAGAAATCAACTACATTAGCATCATGCAAAATATATATGTATATTTATATATACATGCATGCATATGTATGTATTTGATTTAAAATTTATATAAATTCCAAAATTACTTTTGCATCTGCAAATTGTTCTAGCTTCTATAAAAATATCCCAGACTTACTTCTCATCACATTGATGTAGACTATTTTGTATTCTTACTGTTTGGACATGTAACCTGTATTTGGTAAACATCAGGAGTGCATGGTAAGAAAAAGTTGACTTCTTACAAATGAACTTACCCTGGAGTATTTGTGATTGAATAAGTGCTCATGTTCCTCTTTCTAGAACTGAATTGATTAATTGTTGCCATTGGATCTTACTATTTTTTGGGGGAGGGGGGGCAGATTGGCTAAATTCCTGGAAATATTAGAAATGACATTGGAACTAACATAAAAATATGAGCAATGTTATGATAATAACCCTTTTCTATAATTATCCCAAGTCAGTAACCCAATCAGAAATTATCCTGATTAGAACACATTTTGAAAGGGTTGCTACTCATCTGTCTGTACAATCAGAGAACAAGGAAAATGACTACAGATGTGACTATTCAGGTATATCTCTTTCACAGTTATTACAATGGTTTTATTTTTAAATTTGGACTTCATAATGACAAATTTCTGCAACTAAATAGAGGTGATGGTTGTACAATATTATAACTGTACTTAATGTTACTGACTTATACACTTAAAATGGCTAAAATAGTAAATTTTGTGTCATGTAGTTTATAATAAAAACTCTATGAGAGTACACCCCATGACAAACTCCATCCTTAATAAACAGCAGACTTTCCATAAATAAAGCATAATTATAGTGTGGTTAACCTATCTGTGCTATAGTAGCAGCAAGCAGTATATGCTAGGCATCATTTTAATTTTTTTTACTCTAATTAAAGTCATATTATTCCTCAAATTAAAATGCAGAAACTGAAATATATTAAACAAAATTTTCCCCAGATTAATGATTAGCACATAGATGATAGCACATAGATATGCACACCTGAGCTGGGATTCCCATTTGTCTGGCAGCAGAATCTACACTGTTAGCTGCTGTGCTGTAGGTTGTGCTGATCTTGTGATGATAAAGCTGATGTGGTTATGGCCACATGTCCTCAGGTTCTCAGAAAAGTGTTGATGAAGTTTAAGTTCTTAAAGAGCAGGATATTTTTATTCAAATCTGTAAAATCATATTTCTCTTGCCTTTATTATTTATTTGTCTAATTACTATTGAACATACGTATGCCATAAAGAACCACAAGAAGTCTCGTTCCCTCTCAGTGCAAATTTATCACGCTCTGTCAGGCTATTGGCTGTGGTCAGGGCTATCCTGTGGCCTCCTATTGTCCTTCTATTGGGACAAAAGCTGCATGCACTTTCTGAAATCTCTCTCTTCCTCCCTTCATTCCTGGGGTTAGACTTAGTTAGCTGAATGAGGTTTGGTTGAGTCATAAAGTAGGGTTTTGATCACAAGGTATGCAGGAAGTTGAGAGAAGTAGAGATTACTATAAGAACAGAGAATGAGGCCAAGAAATCGTGGGTGATTAAAAAAAAAAGATAGAATAGCCTACTCCAGTCATTGCCATACAATCCCAAATCACAGTTTAACAGGTGTGGCTCCTTTGCATTGGATAAGCAGAGCCTCTGCATTGCTATTTGAGAAGGGCACCATTTGTACTGTGGCCTGTGGGAATGACAGCCCCCAGACCATTGCAGTGTGACTGTAAGCAGTAGCCCTGCAGAATAGCTTTTGGAACTGGTTCATTCAATCCTATCTTATAAGTGAGGGCCTACCATTCAAAGTTCCTTCCAGCTCTGGGATGTTATGATTTTTAACTGGCACCTGGCATCAAATTTCCACACCGGGCAAATATTTGAAATGCCAGAGTTTCTGGGGGCAGTAGGTCACTCCTGAGTCCTCTGTAAATTAATGTTGATTTTATTCTCACCGCAAAGTTCATGCTAATGCATGGACCATTGAGACAATTAAGGCAGAGATAATGAAACTCTATAAGTTCTCATGTTACTTCTTCAAGAGATCTTTCTGTTTTCCTCTATGGGACAAAATATACAACCATCTATTTAAAATTTGCAAGTAGAAAGTTGAGGTTCTGGAAGCCAAATAATATTGCTACTCTATTTTATTATATAAATTTGTCTCCAGCCAGAAATATGAAAATGAAGATAGAAATAATTAACCAGAAAGAGTAAAAAAGTTTACTATCTTTAATGTCAATTATGATGACTAATGTCATCATCCCTGGATCTTAGGTTACCTAAGAAGGAAACAAGGTACATCTGAGTACAACTTGAAAGAAGCAAATGATAAAACTAAGGCTTTCAAAGACATATTGGCCTCTGTCATGTGCAACATTAATTTATAGAAAAAATAATTTTGTAATTATGACATTTGTTTCTACTGTGGCCTTTCTAGTTTCCAAAGCTAACTTCACAGAGGCCATCTATTTCCTTGACTTATTTCCCTGATTGCTCTGCTTCCAGCTCAGGTGGTTCCCACTGGGGAACAGTAATACCCTGAGCAGGGATTTCATGGGTCAATCACATGGGCTTCCCTCCAGACAAGGTTAAGCATGAGTGGAAATGTAGCACATAACTCATCCAATTATACAGTACCATGAAGATGAAAACCACAATCAAAACCAAAACTATCAACAAATCTCTAAATACTGTGTAAGTGAAAGTGATACACAATTTACAATAGGATTTGCATCACTAAAAATACCTGGATATAAATTTGACTTTAACTGTTATTAATCATTGTTTAGCCTTAGTATAATAAATTATTTGTCATCTGTGAGCCTCGGCCTCTTCCTCTAAACTAGAAAGATCTATGTCATAGGATTGCTGTGAGCACTAAGTGGCAATACTTGCCTAAAGCACTTAGACTTGTGCCCAATATATATACACCAATCAGTTATGGTGAACTAATTTTTCCTTATTCAACTGCAAGAAAGTTGTCCTCTTACGTATAATGCTTTGAATACAGCAAAATAGCAAACCTTTCCTTAGGGCTTCCTGGTAGTTTTCTTGCCACATTTCTGTGCTTCTGAATCTCAAAACAGCATTAGCATCAAAAATCTCACTTGCTCCTGCCTGGAGTATGAGAACTTTGAGTAATTTGGAGAGACCAAGCAGATATCTTCAAGCATGGTTTTTAGATCTTCCTTGCTACATCTTCTGCCATGTACCCAGAGAAATGTATTTCCATTGTATAAATTTAGGTTATTTTAAAAATAAACAATTAGATGCAAACTTCAGGACATAAAGAGACCTAGAAATTCAAAAAGTTATTAATCAGCCCCTTTTCTCTACGTAAAGCAGCACTGCGGCTGAGGGATCACTTCTTTTTCCATATACAATAGCAGCAGTTGTCATAATGATTGTGATAATGACAACAAACATCATGAAGCACTCACTCTGTGCCCAGCGAACTTCTGTCAGAGAAGCTCACGTGTTACGTTCCCATGAAACCAGCATGGCCAATTCCAGTTCCTCTTGCTTTCCCCGGGAGCTTACACAATTTTAGCACTGGAAGTCTCGCCACTGTTAGTATTATTCTCAGTTAAATCTCAGAGTTTGTGTAACTTGCCCAAGGATATAAAACCAGCAAGTAGGAGAGCCTAGCTCCAGAATCTGTGCTCTTAACCACCACCTTAGAGCAAACTGGATTCTGGATGAGGTGTCAGAACCATTGGCTCTGGAATGTCTTCTGTGGGGAGGGGCTCTCCAGCCTTTGTGTCAATCCTGCAGCATCCAGGAATCTCCACCACCTGAAGGTTAATGGGCAAGTCTCACTCTATGATTCAATCTTATAAAAGAGTAATATTAAAACTGATCATACCTCTGCTACACCCACAAGCCACGCCCACCAGCCACACCAACCCGCCAATCAGAGTGAGTATGCAAATTAACCCCAACCAAGATGGCTGCAACCACAGAGAGCAGGAGGGAGGCTTGGATTTCTCTGGCAACAGAAGAAGCCAAACTTTCTGCCTGCCCTAGCTGGCCTAGACCTCCACTCAAGACTACAAAGTTTCAATTATAGAAGATAAGCAGCAGCCATGAAGCAAATAGAAGGCTTGGCTCTGCTCCAGGCTACAAAGTTTCAATTGTAGAAGGTAAACAAATTCCAGATACCAGGGCCTCTGCTTGGGTCACCAGGGGGCGTGGCTGGCCTGCAAACCACCATAGGCCCCTTGCCCAGGCTGCCCCACACCCCAAGGGAACCCCCACTCTGATTCAGGACACTATTCAGGGCAAACCAGCTGGCTCCCACCCATGCACCAGGCCTCTATCCTATCTAATAAAAGAGTAATATGCAGATTGACCATCACTCCAACACACAATATGGCTGCCCCCATGTGGACACAAGATGGCCACCACAAGATGACCAGCAGGGGAGGGCAGTTGGGAGGCACCAGGCCTGCAGGGGAGAGCAGTTAGGGGTGACCAGACCAGCAGAGGAGGGAAGTTGGGGGTAAACAGGCTGACAGGGGAGCAGTTAGACATCAATTAGGCTGGCATGGAAGTGATTAGGGGGTGATCAGGCTGGCAGGCAGAAGCAGTTAGGGGCAATCAGGAAGGCAGGCAGGTGAGCAGTTGGAAGCTAGCAGTCCTGGATTGTGAGAGGGATCCCAGATTGGAGAGAGTGCAGACTGGGCTGAAGGACACCCCCTCCCCTTCCCCCCAGTGCACAAATTTAATGCACCAGGCCTCTAGTAGCAACATAAAACCTCAAGCTGGTACAATTTTTAAACTATTTTAACATAAGAAATATACAATCTATCATACATGCACCAAGAGACACCACATTCCACTGAGTGTAATTAGATGTCAGCCCTTGTGTGCAAAATATCTGATACCCTCCCTCTACCCTATACCTGCTAACTCTTAAGATTCTGACTTTTTTATTAGGATAAGATTTCTTCCTCAGACTGAATCTTCTTATTCACTGACATTTTATTCTCTGTCATTACATTTTACGTATTGTGAGATTACAAACTTTCACATTACAACTTAGATGTGCAGAGAAAATGTACTGTCATTTTTGTCATTATAAGCAACTAAGAACAGTGTTGTGAGGAGGAAAATTAGGAGTCCCTGTTGAAATTTAGTCCTAACTGATCATTTGTATATTGAAAAAACAATTTCTCAGCCCTGGCCAGTATAGTTCATTTGCTTTAGCATCATCCTGTGCACTGATCAGAGCACATTCCCACGTTTCTCTGTGTCTGATTGGGCTTCAGGCAGGAGGTGACCGATCCATGTTCCTTTCTCTTATCAATGTTTCTCTGTCTCTCTCCCTTTCCCTTCCTCTCTCTCTAAAATCAATAAAACATATACTTTAGAAAAGAAACAATTTCTCATTTAGATGAAAATGTTATTTTTCTTACCCATTACCTGTCTCCCAAAAGTGACATCTGGGGGTGTAAAGAAGTGGATTCTATTTCCTGGTGTTGGTAGAAAAGCATTGTGTCTGGGTGTGGGTTCAAGGAGGGAATGTCTTCTGACCTAAAGATAGATATACTTTGCTTGTTTGATTACCCTCTCCTGGCTGGCACTCAAGCTGAAGTCCAGGATGATGTAACTTATCCTGTAGGCACTGTGCACAAGGGCAGGACTATCCCTCTACCTGGGAAATCTGACCTCACCTCAGTGCCCACTGTGGCCCCCTCTGAGACCTGGCTTGGACTGTTGTCTGTTCAGTCCACTGTGCATATCTCTTTCCACGGCCCCCCCCCCCCCCATGGTTCTTTCTGTGAATAGCTGTCCAGCAAGAACCTCAGCTTCTCCCTCATAATACCCCAGGCAAGGGTGACTCATGAGAGTTGAACCTCAGACCTCTTCCTGCCTGGCTCTGTGATCTGTACTTTTCAAGAGGTTGGCTGCTCTGTGCTAGTCCTGGGAGCCACCAGGGAATGGATCTCCTTCCTAAGGGTCACCATTGCCCTCAGGGTTGTCACAACTTATCTAATATATCCCCACTTCCCCAAGTCCAAAGATGGGGAAGTCAGGACTACTTCTAATGGCGTCATACTTGTCTCTCTCCTCTCCACAATCAACCCCTGTCAGACTGAAAAGTCTATTTCACTCCTTCTGTGTTATAGTCTTCTCCCTGCCAAACTTAGAACTGACCAGGCTGCCAACCCCTCTATTCCACAGGTCTACAATGTAAGTCCTCCATGCTTAGGGGTTGATAGACTAAAAGGAGTTAAAGAAATTTAGACAAGAGCTTTGCTTTCAAGGATATTGTTATGTTGCATAATCCAACTCTGGTATTTAAAATCTATCTTACCTTGGTCTTTCTCTTTTTACTCCTAAAACTATCTGATGTTTAGTATACCATCATTCTTATGCCCACTTGACTGCCAGGTAGGTGGAAGCACAGGTAGAATAGGCCAAAGGTGGTAAACTCAGGAAGGCAAAAGAGAAAAATACATTTAAAACTATAAATATTAGCCCCAAATTGCATGGTAATTTAGTGAGACATTATTTAAATTACCTGTTTTAGCCAATATCAACTTTCCCATTGTATGTGATTTTTTTCTTTTCAAATGATACAGGTAACATGAATATAATCCTATAAGGAGAGAATGGCAGTAATACAGAAGTGTATAGAATAAAAAGTCCATGGTCTCCATGCCCACTTTCCCCATCTGAACTCAGAATAACCTCTTTCACTGGTTGATCTACAGCCTTACAAACCTTTCTCCCTTGTGTGTATGTGTGTGGGTGTTCATATACTAATACATAATTTTTACTTGCCAAAGAATAGGATGTTGTACACCTATAGTTTGCACATTTCTGAATATATAATTACCAAATTTCCCTTTGCTTCTTAGAATTTTATTTGCATTATTAAAGCAATTACTTGCCCTAGCCAGTTTGGGTCAGTGGATAGAGCATCAGCCTGCAGACTGAAGGGTCCCACGTTTGATTCCAGTCAAGGGTGCCTGTCCAGGTTGTGGGCTCGATCCCCAGTGGAGGGAGGGGTGCATGTAGGAGGCAGCTGATCAATAATTCCCTATCATTGTTGTTTCTATCTCTCACTCCCACTCCTTCTCTGAAATCAATTATATATATATATATATCAGATGCTGAGAAGGGACCATGTATTTCTCAACCAGTAATGTCATAAGTAGTGCTCGGTGAAAACAAGACAGTCTTCTTACTCATTGTCCTCCTGCCCCAATGTCTTTATTAAATGAAAAGTTTGGTAGATTTTCCCTTAAGCACACATGAGTTCAACAGCTCACAACGCTGGGAACCTACTGCAGAAACAAGCACTGTTTCAAACAGTCATTTCAAAAAATCATCTTCACTTTTGAGAATCTATTATTTTTTAACCTGGGAATATCTTTCCCTCTGTTTCCTAAATCAACGTTAATGAAATAATTGTTATTCTGTTTAAAACTTCTAAACTTTAATATGTTCTTTAATTTGGGAGGCAGGGTTTCATCCAAGACAAAAATACATTTTACAAATCATGTGGAATTAAAGCTTGCTATGTGGTTCACACTGGTTTGTGATGCCTTCCTCCATTTGTCAGGCAAAATCAAAAGTATTTTGTTCCTATTATGTTTTATGAGTAATAAAATACTTTACAGTATTTTGGAGTGATAAGCTTGTTCTACATTTCCCCCAAAATTGTAATTTAGAGTTGACTTCAAAAACATGTTTTATTTTATCTACTTTGAAAACGATCTCATCAGATAAATTGCCAGTTTCATTTCCTCCTACTTCTTTTCTGTCCAATTTGGGATATTTATATAGTGAAATGACAGTATTATTTATTCATTCTGGGTCAGTATTATGAATTCCATGTCTTTGAAATACATCAAAGAAAAATTAAATGGAAGACGGAAGAAATGGCTCCAGTGGTTCCTGTCTGGCTAGTGTCAAGGAGAAGGAGGAAATCTACTCTAACAGACCCTGTTGCCATCTGTCCTGTGTTGAGTGCTGAGAGCAAGTCCTGATCACCCCGGGCAAACATCCAACCCTGCTCTGAGCAGTCATCAGAGATACATTTCTTTGTGTGCCTCTACAGCCCCTCATCAAATCACAGAATTTCAGAGCTAAACAGTACATTCTAGTGTGGCAGTTACTAAAAAAATTAAACATAGAATATGATCTGGCAATCACTTGTGGGAATATACCCCAAAGAACTGAAATCAGAAACTAAAAGAGATCTTTGCACACCCATGTTCATGGCGGCATTTTTCACAACAGTCACAGTTCAAAGGTGGAAATAACCCAAATGCCCATCAACAGCTGCATGGGTAAATAAAGTATGGTATATACATACAGTGGAAAAGTACTCAGCCTTAAAGAGGAATAAAATTCTGATATATCCTACAACATAAATGAACCTCAAAGACACTAGGCTGCCTGGCATAAGCCAGACACAAGAGAACAAATATTATATGATTCTACTTATCTGGGATATTTAAAGTGTCCAAATTCATACCCAGAAAATAAATTGCTTATTGCCAAGGGCTGGGGGAAGAGGTAATTGGAGAATTATAGTTTAACGAATATAGAGTTTTAGTTGGAGAAGATGAAAATTTTTGGAGATGGATGGGCATGATGACTGTACAACAATCTGAATGTATTTAATACCACTGAACCTAAAAATGGTTAAAATCTCAACTTAAAAAAAATAATCCTACCCTCAAGGAGCTTATACCCTAGAGTGAGAATGGTAATAGCAAATAAAAATATAAAATTTTAGAAAGTACATTCTAGATCAATTTTTTAGCCTGTCTCATAATAAGGACACAATGGGGGAAAGGGGAGACACATATAATACTTTAAACAATAATTTAAATTAGAAGAAGAAGAAGAAGAAGAAGAAGAAGAAGAAGAAGAAGAAGAAGAAGAAGAAGAAGAAGTGGAGGAGGAGGAGGAGGAGGAGGAGGAGGAGGGAAGGAGGAGAAGGAGGAGGAGGAGGAAAAGGAGGAGGAGGGGGGGGAGGAGGGGGGGAAGAAGAAAGGAGACAGAGAGAAATAGCACAATAGTCTACCCACTAAGGCCCTGGTTATCTGACACCTGGGCCAAGGATCTTTCCACTGGACCATACTTGCTTTTTTGAGGTAATTCTATTACCTTTATTTTATGATTCATTTGAAGGAGAACAAACTATGGAACCTGGGCTCAAATTCCTACTCATTTGCTTCCTGGAAGTTTGATCTTGAGATTTCCTTCTCCATAAAACAGGGAGAACAAGACCTGCTTCATGAGTCTTCAATGTAATATGTTGCACCTGCACCTAGGTACAAAGTAAGGAGGCAATGAAAATTAGCTCCCTTCCTGCTAAGTTCCTTCAAATGCCTTCTCTGAATCTGTTCCTTATTTATATGAGCAATCTAGCAATTTCAGCAAAATAGTCCCATGTTTGAATTTTATAAATCATTCTAGAAATATAGTTTGGGTGTGGAGAAGAATGACTCAGTTGAAAAACCTGGGAAACAAGCCAGACTCTTTTAGTTGACCCTTACTTAGCTGGAGGACTTTCACAGTGTAAGTTTGGTAAATAATTCAAAACAAGAGCTAACATTCCTTTTTCCAAAAAATAAAGCCAACTCTTTGATATTTCTATTAGCTGTAATAAAAATCAAAGCCATATTCTATTTTTATTCTTAAAAGGCACTAATCTCTAAATAAAAAGTATACGATAGCATAGATTATACATAACTGGCCGCCCTGCGAGATGAGTCATGTGTCAAGCCTACCAAGAAGGATTGTGTGTTCCTCAGATCCCATAGAGATAAGTAGTAAAACCACTTATCAACTGATAGCAGATCACAGGCCATTTAAGTTAACACCACAGCCCTCCCTTTAGCTTTCTTCACCTCTGAGAAACTCCGAGCCTATTCATTTTGATTATTTCCTCTGAGTTCAGAACCTTCCCCTATTTTCTCCTCCTATATTTAGAGATAAAAGAGGCCAATTATTTCTACTTTACACAGGCCTAGAAAGAGCTTTTCTTTATAGATTTGCCATGGCTCTTTAGACTTACGAAAAGACCAGAGGCCCAATGTGTGAGATTCATGCACTTGAGCCAGGGTCGGGGTGGGGGGGAGGGTTGCTTAGCCCAGCCTGCGCCCTCTTGCAGACCAGGATCCCTCTTACTATCTGGGGCAGTCTGGAACCCCTTGCTCCTTACCACCCACCTGCAGCAGAGGCAGGAGAGGCTCCCGCCACTGCCACTGCACTCACCAGCCATGAACCCAGGTTCTGGCTGAGTGGTGCTCCCCCTGTGGGAGTGCTCTGACCACCAGGGATCAGCTCCTGCATTGAGCATCTGCCCCCTGGTGGTCAGTGTGCATCATAGTGACTGGTCATTCTACCATTCGGTCAATTTGCATACTAGGCTTTTATTATATAGGATTTGTCCTACCATCAGGTTAGTGAATTTTGCTGACTATATGCTAACCACATAAATGTTAATGCCTTAGATTATATTTCTATGTCTGGCAACTTGTGTGGTCTTGTTAAAGACAGACAATTTATTTTGGATTGTCCACCCTATCCCCACAGAAATTATATTATAGATAACTCGGCTGGGAAGGCAGGTTCAAATCCATTAGACAGTGACTATGGAGGAGGAGTATCATTTTGTGAACAAAATATAGGTCTTACATTTTAATGAACTTGAGTCCCAAATGTTAGTTCTGCATCTTACTTGATTAAGTCATTTAACTCTCTGATACTTTAACCTCTTAAGTAAAGATAGAGATAATAATAGATAACTATGGGGATAAAATGATAATTATATAAAAAAGTATAAAAGTAAACACTAATATTAGTTATTCCACATATTAACTTGCTGTAATATTTTAAGTAATTCACATACACACATATATAAACTACAATCTTATTTTTTATTATAGTGTTGCTTGATTTAGAATTTCCCCTTGACTTTTAAAACATTATTAGAAAACTAGAGGGCCAATGCACAAAATTCATGCAGAGGGCTCAGCCCCCGCTGCCACAGCTTCATTTGGAAGGATGTCCAGAAGGACCTCTGGTCTAATTAGCATATTATGCTTTTATTATTATAGACTAGAGACCCGGTACATAAGGGGGTGGGGGGTAGGGGTGTCCCTCAGGCCAGCCTTACCCTCTCTAATCTTGAACCCCTCCCTCAAGAGATGTCTGACTGCCCATTTCGGCCTGATCAGGATGCCCCGGATCAGGGTGGGGGTTCTCCTGGGGCATGGGGAGGCCTGGTGATGGTTTGCAGGCCAGCCACTCTCCCTGGCAACCCAAGCAGAGGCCCTGGTATCTGGGGTTTACTTATCTTCTATAATTGAAACTTTGTAGCCTTCAGCAGAGGCCAGGGCCAGCCAGGAAGCCTGGCTTCCTCCATTGCCTGGGACAACCCAAGCCTCCTGCTTTCTCTGTGGCTACTGCCATCTTGATTGGGATTTATTTATATTCTATAATTAAAACTTTGTAGCCTTGAGCAGAGGACAGGGCCAGCCAGGGCGGGTAGGAAACTTGGCTTCCTCCATTGCTGGGAAAACCAAGCCTGCTGCTCATTTCACGGCTGCAGCCATCTTGCAGGGTGGAGAGGGGAGTTGGCATGCAAGAGGCAGCCAATCAATGTTTATTTTTATCATTGATGTTTCTATCTTCCTCTTCCTTCCTTTCTATTTTTTTTAATATATTTTATTGATTTTGTACAGAGAGGAAGGGAGAGAGATAGAGAGTTAGAAACATCGATGAGAGAGAGTCATCGATCAGCTGCCTCTTACACACCCCCTACTGGGGATGTGCCCGCAACCAAGATACATGCCCTTGACTGGAATCGAACCCAGGACCCTTCAGTCCCCAAGCCGACGCTCTATCCATTGAGCCAAACCGGTCCTGGCTTCCTTCCTTTCTAAAATCAATTAAAAATGTATATTTTTAAAAAGGAATAGAAGCTAGGCTTCTCACTGTGATGTGGGAGTTACAGGTAAACAAGGCTAAACTTTCCATGTAATAAAAAATTAGAATTGAAGTCATCAGTATGAACTTATGTTTAGCTTAATATAGATAAAGACAGTTATATATAGAAAATTTTGCATATATATATATATTAGTGTACACATAATATATATATTAGTGTACACATATTATTTCCTCACTCTTTTAGCTGAGAGGGCCAAGGAATAATGCTGCTTCAGTAGCAAGAAGCACACCTAGCACCCAGATCTTGGTTTCTAATACCATTTATAATAATAAAAGCATAATATGTAAATCGAGGGAAGGTCCACTCAACCAGTCGCTGCCCCCCTCGCCCTCACCATCTGGATGACCATGCTAGTCAAGCTGGGTGCAATGTGATTGGCTGGGTGGCCCTGCAATCACCCCACAATCGCCCCACAGAGGGAGGCCCGGGCTACCCAGCCAGCAGCACTGCAGCAGGTGTGTGGGGCCGGCCAGTGATAGCTCTGCAGAAGGAGGCGCAGGCCAGCCAAGTGATTGTACCCCATGCTTGTCACCTGCAGAGGGCGGTGGGCAGCTCTGTACAGATGGCAAGCAGTGGAAGCGGCAGGGACAGCTGCGGGCAGCCGGGGGAAGGAAAGCCCTGATAGGCCCTGATTGCCAGCCAAGCCTAGGGATCCTACCCAAAGGGTCCTGGATTGCAAGAGGGCACAAGCTGGACTGAGGGACACCTCCCCTCCCTGTGCATGAATTTCATGCACTGGGCCTCTAGTTCTCCAATAAAAAATAATCAGAACTCCTTGAAGAAATGACTGATTCAAAGACAGGACCAAAAAACATACAAAATGAGCCAGGAGTATCTTTTAGTTCCAGAAAGTAAATAAGTACTAACATAAGAAACACACACACACACGCACACACACACACACACACACACATTCACCCACACAATGATAAGGGCACATGAAATGGACACAGGAGCCAACTGAAAGAACTCCTAATGGCCAAAGCTGGAACAATCAGAGCAAAAATAAAATAGTATTAAAGTATGAAGTAAGTATATATATGCACATACCAATAGAATAATTAAATAATTTGAATAAAATAACTGGAGAAGGAAGAAACAAATCTATGCAGAAGAATTCTACATAATTTATGCAGCTATTTTGCCCTCAAGGAGGTAAAGCAAACTCCCTACTTTCATATAGTAACTCCCTTCAAAGAATACAATGTGGAGCCCTTGCCATTTTGGCTCAGTGGATAGAGTGTCGGCTCTTTACAGTGGAGAAACATGATAAACACTGCCTCAGCCAGGCGATCAAGGTCAACATCAACAGTCATAAGTCATGGTGATCAAATGGTCTGATATGATGTGGTTTTTCCTCAAAAACTTCAGTATCTTATGGACTTAAGAAATTTTTTATAAATGCTCTTTCTGATGGTTCTCCCATTTGATCTTCTCTCTCTTTACGTAGGTCTAGCAAAATGAACAACCTTTTGGGCATCATGAGTATACCATGTCTTAATGACCCATATATTCTAAATTTACTACCTGGAATTACCTTGAACATTCATACCTTGTGTGATTATTTTTAGGGTGTTTCCTACACTAAAATGTTTGTCTCCCTCACACTTTTTCTAAATTCAAAATCAGGATAATCTTTCAAAGTTCACCTCAAGTATTTCCTCCTCAGGGAGAAGAAGCTGCTCTTTTCTCTGAAAGTCATAATAGTGTGTTTCTCCATCATCTCATGGGCATACACCAATTTTTTATAAATGCTGTTTCTAGATGTTTATAAGCAATGTTTATAGACATTTCTCCTATTGTGCTGTAAGCCTCTTAAGAGTAGGGTCAATATAATGGTCTCTCTCGCTCTCACACAGTGTCTGACATTTATTTATTCAACAGTTATTGCATGTTTACCATTCAGTACCATTGAATGAACAGGAGGGAGGAAAATTACTGAGAAAAAGTAAGAACTAACTATTAATACTATGGGGAAAACTTTCCAAAGTCAGGAAAGCTCAAGGAAAAAAATGAGAAGAAAAATAGTGATACAGGAAAGAAAAATAGCTTTACTGAAAATATTGACAAAAAACCTTCTACCCCAGAACTGATTTATTTTTCCAGCCAGTGCATATGCTTCTAAGTTAAAGGTCTCTGCTTTACCTCTTCACCCATTTAATGTGATCTGGGACCCCTGTGGTTTGTGTATAGAAAGCTGGTAGACTCTGGGTGAGTAAATAAATCTAAGCAATGTTCATTTTCAAAAGAAAACATGAATGAGCAGTAAGAATTTAGTGAAGTAAATAGACAAATCTTTTTCTCATGACAGAGGTCTGAAGTTCAACTTACAACTGACATGCCACTGCATGGGTTCTTAGGAAAGAACTTTGCTTTTGATACTTTCTATGAAAGTGAAACATGTTGCTATCTCAATGTCTATATACATTCAATTTATTTTAAATATCATTTTTGTGTGGCTCTCTTTATATACTTGTTTCTTATTTCTCCTAGTATAGATTAAATTACAAATTTCAGAGCATCGGTGCCAAAATATATTTTTCATTACCCTTGTCAAACAGTTTCTGATAGGGCAATTTTAACTTGGTCGGTGCTCCATTCAATTCTGAGGTCTGTCTTTCCCAGATCCAGGCCTCCTGGTCTTTCCCACTGAAACTTCAAACTCTCTGTACATGTCATGACCCATCATTCACCCTAAGAATGCAGGAATGGTTTCTGATTTTTAAACAAGGACATTGAATTCTGAACCCAACATTTTTTAATTCCCCAAAACAATTAACTTCATAAAAACTGTTGGTTTGTTTTTCAGAATCACGGAAAGCTGTTTAGTAATATTAAAATTCCAGTATATATTTTTAAATTGCCTTGTGGCTTTATTGCTTTGTTTCCAGTGCCTTCTCCTCTAATCTGTCATTGGCCACCTTCCCTGAACACTTCCAAAATCTTCCTGAAAAGCCTGTTATGTCCTCACACCTGATGGAGCAAGGATAGAGACTGAATCTGCCACCTTATTAGGGTCCCCATTCACTTTTAATAAATGCTAATCCATTTTCATTTGTAATTGTAGGGCATACTAAATCTATTAATTTTCAACATGCTTCATGTAAAGTGTCAGATTAAATCTGAAACAATAAATACTCCATGAACTGTTAATATGACTACAGATTTTTTAAGATCCCGGCATGGTAGTGTCTAAAGCACATGTGTCAAACACAAGGCCCGCGGGCCAAATTCGTCCCGCCAGGCCTTGCAATGTGGCCCGCACCGCGCTGTCATCACTGCACTCCTCTGCGTTTCCATCACAATGACAGTTTATGACTGTTCAGTAAACCATTTGGCCCGCGATTTAGGCTGGATTTTAGATTTTGGCCCCTTCTCTGATTGAGTTCGACACCCCTAGTCTAAAGCATTCCAACATGGCATCAGTTCAGCTGACTTCAAATTCTGGTTCTGCCACAGGTTAGGCAGCCTTCAGCAATATTTTTTTCTGGATCCCTGAGCATCATTCATCTGTCCAGATATTCTCTGTGGAGCATCTCTTGCAAGTCATGTATCAAGGTCACATTGACCTTCAAAGAGCTAAGCTTCCTCATCTTTAAAATAGAACTAATAATGCCCATCTTGTAGGATTGTAAAGATTAAATGGCTCCTCCTATAGATGACCTTCTCACCACTTTTACTTTACTCCTCCACTATCTTCCCCCACTTTCTTGTCCCTACAGGATGATCCTTGCTGAAGCTCTTCAAGATGAAATGACCTTTTTAGAATCAGACCAGGCCAGTTCACAGGAAGCCACACTTTTGGACAGTTACTTTGGAGGCTGTCTGTGTGGCCCCTGCACAATTAGGTGAACCAGGGCCCTGATTCATGACACACCATCCATCGTCCAAAAAAAAAAAAATGGCTGGGTTTCCTCCATCCAATTGTTTATTCCTCCCACGGTATCATTTCAAGGTGCCCAATAAGAAGGAAATGACACAGTATCTCCTCTTTTACTGGAGAGAAGTTAACTCGTCCGTGTTAGTTGCTTGGAGATTCCTCATGCATCGTTCATTAAAACCGGAGGAAGATGGATAAACACACCTGCATTTAAATCTACATTCCATGTGGTGGATCCTCTCCCAAATACACAGCTGTTGGGAATTATTGGTTGTCAGACTAAAAACTGAGGAATGTATTTCTAAAGGTGTTTGTGTGTTGTTGAAGTATAAAGTGTAACTCTGAGAAGACTCGAACATTCAATGCTATGTGTATTTATTCCTAGATTCTGTTAGAAGCTGTGTAGCCAAGTTGTTCTTCACCTGCTCCCTGAAGGGTCATTACTGCCTGTACAGTAAGTCCAGTTTTATTCTCATCAGCCAAGAGCCTCAGCCATGGATCCAGATCATGTTTCTGTTTCAGCAGGTGTGTATAACCTAAGTTCATCGTGGCTCCTTGGTATGAGTTTATGATCATTTTTACTGAATTATTATTGGACCAAAGTTGATATGTAGGGAACAGTAACACATACACATTTCATCACTAATTTTTAATAAGGATTTAAAAAATATTTTAGGATACTTTTCTTATAAAAAGTTCTGGATTACTACGTAATCAGGAGACCAATTTTATTAATATCTATAATAATAAAAGCATAATATGCTAATTAGACTGGACCACCTTCCAGACATCCTTCTGGATGAGCTTCCTAACAAAGCCAGGGCTGTGAGGGCCGAGCCCCTGGCATGAATTTTGTGTATTGGGTCTCTAGTTTATTAATAAAGGAGGAGAATAAAAGGGAAAATACTTTTTTGTGAAACAACAAAAATACCAGCTTATTTGGGGGAAGAGCTAGCCTTTATTTATAGTTTTTCAATCTCCCGTTAATTTTCACGTCAGCACATCCTTTTAGACATTGTTAAAATACTGGAATGCTATTTTTTCCCACAAAATATATCACTATAGATAAAATTTCATAGTGAGAAACTTTCAACTTAAAAACTAAAAATTTTGATGCAAATATTTTAGCATTAAAAAAAGATTCTTATTTGAGCTAAGTAACAAAATGAACTTATGAATGAAGTGAATCCAGAATATACAATAGAAGCATGGAACAGAGTGTGGAATCTCAGAGGGAAGGTAAGGGAAGGTTGGTGGATGGAAGGTAATCAACCAAGGACCTTGAACACATATATGCATGGCCCATGAACACAGACAATGGGGTGGTGAGGAGGAGGGATGAAATGGAGGGGTCAATGGGGGGAAAAGAGCAATATATGTAATACTCTCAACAAAGAAAAAAAAGAAATGACATGAAGGCAAAAAAATATATATATATTCTTTTATGGAAATATTTATCTCAAATGCATTAAGTTTTCATGTAAATTATAATATCCTGTACAATAAAAGGCTAATATGCAAATAGACCTAATGGCAGAACAACCAAACAACCCATTGCTATGATGTGCACTGACCACCAGGGGTCATACATAGAACATGGCAGGTGTCAGCAGCAGGTGCAGAGCGTGGAACATGGGATAGTGGAGCAGGTGAGCACGGGCACCAGACAAGGCGAGCGCCAGTCACTGTCATAGGGGTGAGCCTCTGAAAAGTTTTTGCTCCCATGTGCCACGGTCCTGCCTGGTGCTCACACCTGCTGCCAGCACTAGAGCCACTGCTTGTGCCCGCTGTCTGTGCCTGGTGCCAGCCCCGATCACCCCTGAGAGCTTCTCCACCTCCTCCTGCTCCTGAAGGGCGATCGGGGCAGCAGCTGCCACCCGCACCGGCTGTTGGTGCGGGCCCCAATCGCTCCACACTGTCAGCCGATGAGAGCAGGGTTAGCACAGTCAGCATGTGAGAGGGGTGGCAGGAGCGAAGCTGCAGGCAGACAGGGGACCAGGTTTGTAGTGGGAGGGGCTGGGCAGAGGTGTGGAGGTTGGGCATGGGTGGAGACCCACCCCTGTGCCTACCCCAGTCTCAAGGCCCACAATTCCATTTGATGTGCATGAATTCATGCACTGTGCCCATAATAGATTATAAAGTGTTACTAATACAAGAGACCTTGGACATCCTTTTTACTGATAAGAAAATTTAAGGGCAGAATTCAGATCACCTGACTCCTCAACAAGTGGCCTTTTCATTATTGCACACATGTTAAAAAATAAAATGAATGGATGCAGGCCAGTACAGAAAAAAAAAGGAGGGTAAAGCAATTCAAATGCTGCAGGATGCTTAAAAATTAGGCCAAGTGGTAAGATAGTTTATTTACTTCTATTAATAAAATATTTATATTATACCCCCTACAAAAGTCACAACCAGGCAGTTATATTTTATAAATAAAAGCAGCTGAATGTATCATAAAATGGGACTATAGTAGTTAACTTAAGACTATCTATCACCTTTTCCTGTAAGACTTAATAACTCACAGCTCATGTTTTAATGTGAAACAAGTTGTATTGGAATAAAAAAATAAAATAAAAAACACCTCACAGCATTGATTTTTGTTCCATTTCTTAAAAGAATGACCTTATTTTATTTTACTTACAGTTTTTAAATAGTTTTCATCAGTGATTTTGTATTTGGTTTGATCTTTGATTTTGTTCTTAACAGTTGTCAGTTTTCTGAAAACAAACCAAGAAAACTTGCTTTTATTTTTGCCCCTTTATCTTATTTTATTGACATAGTCTGATATTTTGTCTTTTTCTTTAAGCAAAATCATCCAAAAGCATGTTCACTAGTATACTACTTTTCTTCTTTGTTCATTTTACTGTAATGGTTCCTTTCTTTTTCCATAGCTTTGATATTGTGTGGTCTGGATAAGCCCTGACTTCACAACATCAATAAAAGCTTGGAGTAAAAAACAAATCTTTGATTTCATGATTACAAACCTAGCTGGATAGACTCTTCTGTCAATTTAACAGATTCATGGATCTCTCTAACCCACTGATTCCAGTCTAAATGCTACTCTTTGGATTGGTCATTAATAAAATTAGGCTCTGCTTCTCTTTATTTTTTTAAATATATTTTTATTGATTACAGAGAGGAAGGGAGATAGATAGAAGCATCAATGATGACAATCATTGATCAGCTGCCTCCTGCATGCCCCCTACTGGGGATTTAGCCTGCAACCTGGACATGTGCTGTGACCGGGAATCAAATCTGTAACCTCCTGGTTCATAGGTTGACTCTCACCCACTGTGCCAAAATGGCCAGGCTCTGCTTCTCTTTAAATGAAAGATCATGTGCTACATAACTTTCTGGTAATTAAATAAATTCCCAGATGTGTCCACATTATGGTTGTCTAATCAGCTTACCTGGTACTGGCTCTTAGCCTTTTTTAATTTGCACGCCACTTAGAGTATGAAGTTTTTCACTTTTCCCCACTCAGTTCAAGAAATAGCTCATCTTCATAGTAATGACATTTTCTCAAGGGGGAAAACTTACTAATTTTTATTTACTAAATAGAAATTTCTTTTTTTAATATATTTTATTGAGTTTTTACAGAGAGGGATAGAAAGCTAGAAACATCAATGAGAGAGAAACATCGATCAGCTGCCTCTTGCACACCCCTTACTGGGGATGTTCCTGTAACCAAGGTACATGCCCTTGACCGGAATCGAACCTGGGACCCTTCAGTCCACAGACTGATGCTCTATCTACTGTGTCAAACTGGTTTCAGCTAAATAGAAATTTCTTATGCACAAACTACATAGAGAGTTTCATAAGTCAATGGTTGGAGGTCACTGTCATAGAAAATAGGATTTATAAGCCAATACTATAATTTTGTCATACTTTAGCATAAAATATAATACATAAATGGTTTTATGTGTATATAAATAATATTTTATACTCTCTGTTACATTCTATATGTTTTTATAAAATTGTTCCTTTGGCCAAAACCGGTTTGGCTCAATGGACAGAGCGTCAGCTTGGGGACTGAAGGGTCCCAGGTTCAATTCCAGTCAAGGGCATGTACCTTGGTTGCAGGCATACCCCTAGTAGGGGGTGTGCAAGAGGCAGATGATCGATGACTCTCTCTCATCGATGTTTCTAACTCTCTATCTCTCTCCCTTCCTTTCTGTACAAAATCAATAAAATATATATTTTTAAATAAATAAATAAAATAAAATTATTCCTTTGACTTGAAATGCTCACATTTAAAGTTATTGTATAATATCACAACATGTAAATAACTATTAAAAACAATAGATTAGTAAATATACAATTTAAAATTTTCTTTGAACTTTTTATCTTTATTAGCTTGAGTAAAATATACATAAATGTGATTTTTTTTCTTTACATTAACAACCTTACTATCTAACACTTAGAATATCTTAAAGTTCTAGGAATATCCATCCATTATACATTTTAGGATTAAAAATGTTTTTTGTTCCCCACACATCTATTCACAATGTTCATATTTGAATATGTGTCAAATGAACACTCAATTATTTAATTTCTAGTCTTCATAATCTTCTCTGATATTTGTGCTTTAGATTTAATTTTATCCATTAATTCTCAGTGCTTTGAAAAATAAATATTTATAGTGACCATTTTCCCATTGGGTTAACATGCTTGGGAAATGATTGAAATAAATACTATGTTATAAAATTAGGCACATTTATAGAGATCACTGTCAACTGCCTTGAAAATCTTATTCAATACTTTTAATTTTTCTATTAAAAAAATGAAAAGCCGAAAATATATCATATGTTCAATCTTCAAGGTAGCTTTGTTCTTCTATTTAAATTTAAACCATGTTAAAGTTCAAACCAAGCCCAAATAGTGACTGTAGCCAATCAAACAATCTCAGTGAGACGAGAGACATGTTTTTCTCACTAATGTCCTTTCAGAGCCTATTTCCGGAGCCCCTGTCTATCCAGAGCCGTCCTGTGCAATTTCTCAGATCTCTGTGGGAGAAGACCCAGGTAGAGGGAGCTCATAGCTTCGAAACAGCCATGCTGGAGTCCACATTTCCACAGCAGAAGGTAAATGCTTCTTTCCCGGTTTATGTTATTTTAAACTAAGATTCAAGATTATCTTGAAGCAGTTCGCCTATTTCTCAACAGTTCCATTTTTTCCTTCTCTTACTTGATCTTCTTTTATTATTATTTAAAAAAAACACTTAAGTAATATAGCACCAAATTGCATGTGGTGCTACAGTGGCCTCAGGGAGTGGTGTCAGTAGACGGGGTCATTGCCTACTGTGACTTTGTTAAATCAACATTTGTGAAGTGGGGCACAGAGTGCTGGAAGGTGAGCCCCGCACAACAAAAGACCATAAGAGAAACTGAAATAGACAGGTTTATTACTCACAGGTCCTAGAGGAGGTACATAGCAGGCCTTGAGGAGCCAATTGGGGAGGTGCAGACAGAGAGAGGGAGAAGCGGGGAGGGGGGGGGCGGGGGGGGGCGGGGAAGGTTCTGGGACACATGCCTTTATTTGGTCTGTGGAGAGAGTACTTTGGGTTTCCCAGGCTAAGGCCAGATTGTCCAATTCAAACCAAAAAGAATGGGGTTTTTGGTAAGCCCATGAAAGTCTTATCTAAGACACACCCAAGGAGAAGGCCCTGGGAAGCAGAGAAAACTTGATTACAGGGCTGCTGGGGAAATCATAACAGAAACTTACATTTGCTCATGACTCTGTAGGCTGTTGTCTGGAACGTGCGCTTACATTAGGTGGCCAGTGTTGGTTTAAGGCACATGTGTCAAACACAAGGCCCGTGGGCCAAATCCGTCCCGCCAGGCCTTGCAATGTGGCCCGCACCACGCTGTCATCACTGCACTCCGTTGCATTTCCATCACAATGACAGTTTATGACTGTTCAGTAAATCATTCGGCCCGCGATTTAGGCTGGATTTTAGATTTTGGCCCCTTCTCTGATTGAGTTCGACACCCCTAGTTTAAGGCCACCGTGGGCTGCGTGACCAAACAAGATGGATGCCAAGGCAGCAATAGACTGGAGTAGCTTAGTTATACATTGGCACTGTAGTTTGAGGCTCATAAACTGACATGGTACAATCCACTAAACGCTACTCAAAAACTACTCATACGACATGGAATAGAAAACATTTTATAAAAGAACATGGGCTCTGGGATCAAAAGGGAATGAGCACCAGTGAACTGGGCTCCAGATTTTTCAGTGCCTTTTATTTCTTCCTTCCAAACTTCCTCTCCTGCCCTTGTCCTCTGCAATCACCACAGAGCAGAAAAAATAAATGAAGATAAGGTGAACAGGAAGAGAGAAAGCATGGTCAGGGAGAAGGAGCTGTGCTGAGGCAGGCAAGTATGACTTGAGACCTAGAGCATTTTAGGAGTGTGGAAACAGGGCCATATCTCTCAGGACACAGTGGCCTGAGACCACCTAAGCAGGCCCCCAAACTTGGAAAAGATCAGAATGTGGAACTACACCCATCCAATCAGTAAAGTGAAACTGGACATGGACGTACACTGATGTGGTCAGTTTTGTGTGTGAGAGAAGTCACAGGCCTGAGCATGGAGAGAATGATTGGAGGAATGCTGACTGGAGGCAGGAAGACTACCTAGGAAGCTGTTACTGTAATCAGGTAGGAAATGAAGGCATGAATCAAAGCTGGACGTTGTAGGAAGATGATGAATGTAAGGTTCTTAAAGAAGTAGAATTAACAGCACTCGGTGCCTGATAAGGAAACTGGAAGAACCAACGATGACTCTAGGCGCATCGTGTGGGTAAATGGATGATGATGGCTCCATCCTAAAAAAGAGAGGCCACAAAGAAAGCCACTGTGGAAAAAGAAGGTAAAGCATTCTGGTTTACATATTTGTGTTGAAGTTGTTTCAACCACTACATGATGATGGTGGTTGAAATGGATCTCAAAAAGACCAGACTGGAGGTATGGGTTTGGGAAACATAAGGTAGAACTTGACATTATGATACTGGATTGGATCACTCAGAGAAAATAGAATATGTACAATGAGAATAGAGATTGGTTATGGATCTCTCTTTAGCAAATACTACCAGCTTCTCTAAGCCCTTACTGTGCTCAAAGATCTTGATTATTAAGAAAACACAGTAATAACCATTGGATGCTTACTAAGCAAACCAGAGGTTATACGAATACTACATATAGGATCGTGATCTTGTCTTTGTTTTACTATTGAGAAGGGGAGTAAACATACCAATATTAAATAAACTCAAAGTACAAACAAGTAGCAATTTAATTAAAAAAAAACTGTTATATTGTAAAATTAACTCAATACCTCTAAAGTGCTGAAGGATTGTGAAAGGACGACAAAAGGGTGTAATGAATCAGAAGTTTATTTAAGGTAAGACACATTCAACTATTGCATCACTACTTTTGGCTTTGGTTTAAGAATTAGGTATGCAGTATGAAAGAATAAAGGAAATGCCACAATTGTACCAATACAAAGTAGAATGGAATTCTTTGTATATTTCACTCAAATTTTAAACTGTGTATCATGTTTAGAGACAATGCCTCAAATTCATATAAATTTTTCATTGTGAACTGTATTTTAACTAGAGGCAACTAGTAAATTAGAAGTTGGCATGCTGCTTCGAGTCCTAAGAGATTTTTTTTTAAAACTTGGCAGATCCATTTTGTGCATACTCACAGTATACTTATTAGTATTTCTTCTATTTTATACAAATGCATAGACCTCTGGAGAAAATTTAACTGCAAACCAAAATGCTTTCAAATTTTTTAGTTTTATAATTTGGTTTATTCATAAGTAATTGAAAAAGTCTTTAACATATAGAATGTACATGTTTGACAGTTATCGGCCTGGGTATTTCTCAATCAAACTGATTTTCTTCTATTTTTTATGAAGTGTTGTGCCCACTAAAATCAAAATTGCTGTGAGAATGGTCCAAAGGCTGCTTTATTTTTTTTTTTACCATATGTACACTGTAATATACACTGGTGATTGAAAATGATGAGCATTTCTGCATCAGCTGCAGTGATGGAGTTGACACTGTGGCTAAGTGGCTAAGTGGATTTAGAAGGAAGGAGAAAACTCCTGGGAAAATGCCTCACTCTCTAGAATATTATGCTAGAGGGCTTGCTCTTGCTGTTGCCTTTTAATAAAATTCTGGAATTTCAGAACTGAAAATCAACAATATGATGTTTATTAACTTGGAAAGTGCTTGAGTACAAGGATTGCACCATTTTTTACTATTATTTTTCCAAGGTTACTTGGTGCCTGGTTGGGAGCTCAATATATAATGGGAACTAACTGAATAAATAAATTAATCTTGTCATTTTCTGGATGTTAATTGAGAAGCAAAAGGACCTGGTGAAGGTCACATAGCTAGTCAATAGAACTAGAGTGCAAAAGATTGTCTCTCTTCCCTCTCCCCCTACCCCCTGCCCCAGCTGGTTTGGCTCAGTGGATAGAGCATCGGCCTGCAGACTGAAGGGTCCCAGGTTTGATTCCAGTCAAGGGCATGTACCTTGATTGCAGGCACATCCCCAGTGGGAGGTGTGCAGGAGGCGGCTGATCTGTTTCTCTCTCATTGATGTTTCTAACGCTCTATCCCTCTCCCTTCCTCTCTGTAAAAAATTCAATAAAATATATTTTTTAAAAAGGATAAGAAAAAGAAAGATTATATCTTCCCCATGCAAAGAGTGTGGTGGATCTGGATGGCTCTCCAGAGCCACAGTCCTCCATGTGGTGGCTTAGAATTCCAGGTGCATCTTCTGTTCTGTGTTCATCTTCTGGCAACTCAATATCAACATTCGCTTCTACAATCACCACAGTGGAGGAAGACAGGGAATTCGGAGAATCACAGACAGACTTTTAAAAGTTTCTGCCTGGAGTGACCCATCCCTTTTCATAGTTCACTGGTGCAGTGAAGGCTTGGGTGTTGGGGTGGGGCAGGAGAAGTGTGGAGAGAGTTAATGGGGAGGGATAGAAGGGGAGATCTGTAATACTTTCAACAATAAAGATAAATAAATAAAAATTAATAAAAATAAAATCAGTGTTTTTAAGAGTATCTACTAACAAGATTGTAATGATCAAATAATACATACAAATCCCTTAGAACAATTCCAGGGTAACATAATAAACACCAAATGTTAGCTCTTAAAAAACAAAACAAAACAAAAAAAAACAGATGAGACATGATTATTGCTGCAGGGATAAATTAATGGTAAAGAATAAAGATTCAAGATATAGCCTCAAGCATATATAGACACTTGGTAGATTTTTTTTTAAGAAGAAAATGAAATGTTTTTAAAATAGTATGGGAACAGGTGACTCTCCAGATTGAAAAGATAAAATTAGACCCCTCTCAGACATTATATACATAAATCAACTCCAGATAGATTAGAGGCCTAAATATAATCAATGAAACTTTAGAAGTAGAAGAAAATATTGAAGTTTACCTTTATGACTTCAGGATAAGAACGGATTTCTTAAGACCTAAGTGAATAGAAATCATGAAGCAAATACGAATAACAGATTTGGCTACACAAAAAGTTTAAATTTCTCTATAACAAAACATACCATAACAAAGTTTAAAGGTACGAACAAGCTATAAGAAGGTATTTGAAATATGTATAACTTACACACAAAATCTTCTATAAATCAACACAGTAGAGACAACCAAAGAAAAAATTTAATGAAGAACATGAACAGAAAATTCACCCAATAGGAAACTCAAATGACCAAAAATGTAAGATGCTTAGATTCACTAAAAATTATTAAAATAATTGATTTAAAATTTTTTAAACGATAACCCCATTTTACAATGATCAAAAACTGGTGAGAGGGTGGGAGTAAGAGGGAGAGATCAACCAAAGGACTTGTATGCATGCATATAAGCATGACCAATGGACACAGACACTGGTGAGAATAAAGAATGGTTACAATAAAAGTCTTGTCAAATACAATACATAAAAGAATGAGGATATTTATAAAGAATAAATAAATATTTAAAAAATAATAAAGAAAAAAGAAAAAAATAAATAAAACAGGTTTACATATTTAGGAAAAAAGGACTAATATTTAAGAAAAAAATATCCTCCAATATAATAAAAGGTTAATATGCAAATAGTCCCTTGGACTGGAAGTTGGACCAGAGGGTAGGATTGACTGGCCAACCTCCCTTGTCCCTTACCCCCTGGCCAGTCCAGCCCAATCAGCCTTAATTAAGATGAGTCACCAGACCCCACACACACATGAATTCATGCACCAGGCCTCTAGTATGTAATAATTAAATCATACTCAAATATAAATATACAGTATATGTAATAACATATATAATAATTAAACTAGACAGCTAGCTGACAGTCAAAATGGGTGAGTAAATAGTTTTCCTCTCATTTAAAGCTTATTTTTAAAAATGTTTAAGCATCCCTTCCAAAGGAGTCTCCTATCTAATTAACATTCATAACATTATATTTCTCTCCCTGCCATGAGAACATTTAACATTTGTAAACAGAGTTTAAACATTTCATCAGAGAAGTGTCTTTCTTTCCATAAAGACGTTTTTTATTATAATTTACAAAAATGTTCCATACTAGATAAAACTTGACAAGGTTTAAGTCAAGTTTCCTTTACATTTTTAAAAGAGCAATCTGACAATAGTTGAATATATTATAAATTCATTGTACCCTATTATCTTGCAATTCCTTTTCTAGTTAGAACTCTCACATACCTGTATAGGAGACATGAACAGATGTTAACTGAGCACTATTTGAACCAATAAATAAATAAATAAATAAATAAATAAATAAATAAATAAATAAATTATACATATATATATATATATATATAGTATTACACACACACACACACTGAGTGGCCAGATTATTATGATCTCTGAACATCCTAGATAATAAATATCCTATATAATAAAAGGCTAACATACAAATTGTCCCCTTGATCAGAAGTTTGATCAGCAGACAGCCTGGCCAACTGCCAATGTCCCCTCCCCCTGGCCAGGTTGGCTGGACCCCACCCATGCACGAATTCATGCACTGGGCCTCTAATACACACACACACACACACACACACGAGTGGCCAGATTATTATATATATATATTAGAGGCAATGAAAATGAACATCAGTAGAAGAAAGAAAAAAAAATGTTGTGGTATAGTCATTTTTGTTATACAAGCAATAAAAGGGAATTAATTAGATCTACATGTAGCAACATGAGATAAATCTTGAAAACAGAATATTGAGTTATATTAAGAAAGTTGCAAGAGTAAGACATGAATAGTATGCTAGCTTGCATAAATTTTTAAATCACACTAAGCAGTACTATGCATTATTTATGGGTACATATATATTGTGACCAAAATATAGTGCCATATTTAGACTCACACCAAATTCATGATGGCATTGTCTCTAAATAACAAGAAAATTAGGGAAAGAGGGAGGGAAGTGTTACTGGGAACAAGATTAAGGGGATCTCTATTTCATCAGTAATTTTGTTTTTAAAAAATAAGAAGCAAAATATAAGTATTTGGCTGACAAGTTCATGAGTATTTTTTACATTATCCATTTAATTAATTCAAATGTAATTAAATTTGTAAGTAATGTCTAAGAGTTAAGGATTGATAGATTTGACTCCATAAAATATAAAGTTTATCAAACCTATATATACAATAACTTAAATGAAAATATGTGTCACAGCATACAAGGCAAAATTTAATATCCTTAAGATACTTAAGCTCATTCATATTAATCATTGGGGTTGGTCAAAGGCATGAGCAAATAAGACTTGTAGTCCAGAAAAATTATTCTGTCTCATTAGTAGTCAAAATACAAACACTGAAATTAAAATAGAATGGCCCTTTTTAATTCATTTTTTAAAAGACAGTAATCAGTGTTGACTAGATTAAGGGAGTTCAGACACTCTCACACATTTCTAGTAAAAGTGTAAATTATTTCAACATTCCTTAAAAAAAGCAATTTAGCAATACTGTCAAGAGTCTTAAAAATATTCATATCCTTTAACACAGTGATCCTACTTCTAGGAATCTGTTCTGAAGAAATTATATGAAATGTGTGCAAAACTTAAGTGTTACTGGGAACAAGATTAAGGGGAAGTATTGTGGAGTGATTTGTAAATAGTCTAAATATCTAAAGATGGGAGAAAGAGAGTCTTAGATATAAAGGTAGAGATATATGGATATATCTAGAGATTGGAGAAATAAAGTAATATATTCATCCATATGGAAAAATATTAAGGAACCATGCAAATTATGGGCAATGATTAATGACACAAAACTATATTTACATGAAATACCACACTGCAAAATACAAATTTATTTATATAAAGAGTACTTCTAGGATTGCCCACTAAAACAACCAAAAGGATATATACCCAAATGTGAGCAATGGTTAGCTCTGGTTGATGGGACTAGTATTTTCTAAATCTTCTCAAGAAATATGTATTTCTTTTGTAATCAAGGAAAAAATTTCATTGTACAAGTACCACTCTTAGGTATACTATTTTATGTAAGGAAATATAAAGGAGCAGCTTACTTAAGATAATCAATTTTCATTATAGAATAAGGATTTTTTTTTTAAAGGGTAGAAAATCCATTGATTTGTTTAAGAAATGAGGAGAAGGGCCTCCATGAAGTAAACAGAGATACAATTAATATTTCCACCCTTCAGAGGCACTCTGATCATCAGAGGACCAGACAGTGAGTTGACTGGGGAATTGCTCCCGGACTAGAACTTGAGAGAGAAGTCTCTTTTATTGACACACATTTTCCAGTTCCCAAAGCCTGGAGAAATTCCATATGCCATAGAGATGAGGTCTCAAGACTATGCCCATTATGGAAACAAAACAAAACATTAAAAAAAAATAAAACATTAATTTGCTGCTGAAACAAAATGGGCCCCATCTGGCTAACATTTGGAGATTTGTTTTCAGTCCACATCGCTGAAAACACACTTGACAGTTCCCAGAGTAATTGGCAGTTCTGTCCAAGCCCAAATAAAACTAAAGAAGCAATTCTGTGTGGAACAAAAAGAGACCCGATGATCCCTAGGCTTAGATTGAGTGTTTTGAGATGCACTGTTAATGCAACACTTTAATAAATAAACGCGTAAGGAAGTAAATGAGAAATGAGCTTATTATATATAAAGGCTGTTAACTATTCAAATTCTTAAGAGAAATTTAAGTCTACACATGTCATTTGAGTGACAAGTGTTGCAGGCCAACCTCAAGGGAGAGCATGTGAATGAATCATGGTGTTGGAGAAAGGTTAGCGATGGTGAACCTCACTTTCAGAGCAAGCGAGGTGGGAATGCAGTAAATGAGAATTCGGTTTGGGATTGTAGAAGCCTAGATGGGGGTGGGGACCCCTGGGCTCTGAGCCCAGAACCAGGAAAATCTGACAGGCAGTGTCTAAAAACTGAAGGTTTAAAAGAATGTGTGAATACGAGCCTGTCCAAAGAAGGCAGGCCTAAGGGTAAATCCATGGATTAAGGGGTGAACTCCATGAGAATGCAAATCATGGCAGGAAACTGAAGGCAAAGGGGTTAAGAGGGCAGATTGAAGGTGGGGGTGTGACTGCAGATGCCAATATCTGGGACACTCCTAGTGAAGAGCAAACTGGTTGGGAGGCTAGTGTACATTAAAATACAGAGTCTGGGTTTTTTTAAGAAAGAGGAAAATGATTCCATGTAAAGGGAATGACACCAGCAATGACATGGAGGAGATTAAAAAAAAAAAAAGTCACTGTACAGATATGGTAAATGTGACCCTAAAAATATTTGGGGGGAATGCCTGCTCTATGCCAAGCACTGTGCAGAGACCCAATATAAGCTATCATGCCCTGTCCTGTTGGAGACAGTAATATACAAGTAAATAAATACATAACTCCACCCTGACAGAGACTATCCCATATAATAAAAGCCTAATATGCTAAGGATCCGGTCATCCAGTCATCCGTTCAACCAATCAAAGCATAATATGCTAATGATATGTTAAGGATGCTCAACTTCTCACTGTGATGTGCACTGACCATTAGGGGGCAGACACTCAATCAGGAGCTTCCCCCTTTTAGTCAGTGGCTTCCACAAGGGGAGTGCCTCTCAGCCAGGAGCCAGGCTCATGGCTGGTGAGCACAGCAGCAGTGGCAGGAGCCTCTCCTGCCTCCGTGGCAGTGCTAAGGATGTCCGACTGATAGGAAGCAAACCTAAGCCATCAGTCGGACATCCCCCAAGGGCTCCCAGACTGCAGGAGGGTGCGGAACAGCCCCCCCCCCCCCGCCAGTGCATGAATTTCGTGCACTGGGCCTCTAGTATAATATATAAAGCCCGAAGAAAGTGAAGAAGAGAGCATTTATTGGGTGGTCAGGGGAGGCTTCTCTAAGGTAGTGTCTGATGAGTTTTTCTGGCAGAGAGAACGTTTTGCACAAAGACTTTGAGATCAAAAACCAAAAGGAGAGAAAGAATAAGCAAAGCAAGGTAAAACAAACAAACAAACAAAAAACCTTGGCATATTAGAGTATTCTCCTCTGAATTTAAATCACACTTCCCATCAAAAAAATTTCTGAGCAGGCACCCTCCACGTTTGTATTTATTTACTTATAGATGATGTACACGTATTATTACATTCATTTCCATTATAAGACACATTCAAAAATGGAAGTTTTAAAGCACGAGATGAAAAGTACAGTGAAAATTCTAATCGTTTCTACTCCCTATATCACTGTGGATGGGCATGCCTACCCGGCGGGAACTCACTCCCCCTCCACAGCGCTGGAGGAAGTAGAAGGATCAAGATGGAGCCCAGTGACCAAAGGGGCAATGCGAGTTCATCTGGGGGAACTGCCCTCTGGCCTCATAAGCCAAGGCAAGGAGCTGCAATTTTATTGTCCTCTGTGGGTGTCCCTAAAGAGTTTAGCAGCAGACACTACCCAGCTTGTCTTCAAAAGATCACTCAGTCTGTGGTGTGGAGACTGCATCAGACAGGGGCAAAAGCAGAATCAGGGAGAACATGCAGATGATTGATGATCCAGATGAGAGAAGAGAGCAGCTTAAACTGGGATGGTCCCAATCAGGACAGGAAAAATGACACAGGGATAGGAAAAATGACACATCCATACACAATTTGGAAATAAAAGGGACATAATCAACTAATGGGTGAGGTGTGAGGCTTTCAAACATCTTACATGGAAAATGCCTATGGGATATTCCAGTGGAATTGTCTAGCAGGCAAATGTGAAGAGGTTTAGGACACAAATACAAATGAGGACATCCTCAGATTAAGGCAACCTGGGAAGAGCACAGAAAGAAAAAGGACCCAGTTCAAGAATCAACCCAGAGAGCAGCTGAGAGACACAAGAGCCCCAGGAAGTGTAGAGGTCACAGATATCAAGAAAATGTCCAAGAAAGAGTCAGGGTATGGATGGGATTTGGCAGCCAGATCAAGAAGATACGCACAGAAAAGTGTCCATCTATTTGGGCAACTTGGAAAGAGCAATTTCAATGGAGTTTGAAGGGCCAGGTGCAAACATAAGTCGGTGGAGAAATGCTGGGAAGGAAAGAATGAGAAAGGAAACGGCATATGCAGAAAGCTGTTGTAAAAGTCTGGCGCTGAATGGGCTGGTAATGGAGGAAGTATGGAGATGGTTTAATATGGAAACCCCAGAGCATGTTTGTAAGTTGTTGGGATGATGCAATAGAGAGTGAAAATAGTAAGCAGATGAGAGAGAAAAGTCACTGCATGCAGACCCAGATCAAGTAGGAGATTGGATGGTGGAAAGATGTGTTAGTGCTTTTTGATGGCTTTTCATCTTTTTCAGTGACATAAGAGGTGAGGCCATCGGCTAAAAGTGAGGAGGGGAAAAGAGGGCTAGAATGTGGGAGATTTAAGGAAAGAGAATGTCTGAGATGAAATTCTTAGAGAAAGGAACCATGTACTTACTAGAGAAGAATAACAGAATCATCTGGCTAATGAGGAACATTCATTCGGGATCTGAGATAATAGATTTAAAATAAAATGACGGAAATATGCTTTTTCTCCAGCAATGATCAGCTGTTCAAGTGCTAAACTGAGCTGCTTTTTTTTTTTTTTCTGGCTCAGTGGTATTGAAATAGTAAAAGTTTTCAAGGATGTAGGAAGAGATCTATGTTTGAGATGACAGAGAGTAAAGATGCAGACCAAAGGGAAAGATTTAAAATGCTAAAGAAAAGTCTACACATAGGAAACCTGATTTGAGAAACATAAAGATGCATTTTTGAGCTCAGAAAAAAAAAAAGTTATTTTCTGAACAAAGAAGATGATGGATTTGTGCATCTTTGCACAAGAACCCTCTGCTTTTCCACCCAGCCCCAACAGATGCTCTGCTATTCCCCCTGGGAAACAAGGACACAAGCTCATTTATCACAAGGCTGGCGGAGGCTATGGCAGACAGACAGCCGAGCAAGGGGAGACAGGCTGTGACCAGGGCCCCTTCCACACCAGGCTCGGTGCGTAAGGCCTGCAATGCTAGGTGGCATCAGGAGAGTATTAGCTTAAGCATGGTGAATTTTTATCACAGTTTTCGTAGTACCAGTGGACTCGCACTCCTTCGCAGAAGCCTCGTAAATGTTCATCTGGGATTAATGTGATTAACTTAACGTAAGAGGAGAGGCTGGAAGGTGAAGAGTCCTTGGGAACTGACACGCCTTCTGGAGACTTTTACAAGCATGACTTTTATTGATGCCTTGGGGCCACTGAGTGTGAAAGTCCAGCCAAATTCTAAACTTTGCCTCCCAAAACACTCTCTCTACCTCCGTTTGAATTCACTTTTCCCCCTTAAGAGCTGTACATTATAACAATCTATAGGACTGCTCATTTAAACAATTCCTTATGCACAACTCATTAAGTGATTGCATATGAGTCTGTAAACACATTGCATATAAGTGACAGATCCATTCACTATTGAAAAATTAGAAAGTCATTACCCTTATACTTGGCTAATTGATATGCTCCACTCTCCACATACACTGTACTTCTGTTGTACATAAGCTTTTTTAAAGAAATTAAAATTGGCGTAAGAAATATTTTCTTGATTTATTGAATTCTTGGTGTATCACACGTATTGTATTGTACCTCCTTTAGGTTACACAAGTCAGACTATCCTATAACAAAGCATGTCAATTTTACTACTGTAGTGAACATTCCTTCACAGTCAGCCAGATGTTCTGCATCAGTCAGGGAAATTGGAAAAAAAAAAGAGAAATACTTTAGAAAATGGTTACCGAAATAACTCTATTCCTAGGGGAACAGAGGTATGCCGTTCCTCTGAAATGTCTGCTAATCCAATAGTGGTGTAGGTTCTTTTCTTAAATAATCAATGCACGAGGGAATTTTT
The DNA here is from genome assembly GCF_014108245.1 of Pipistrellus kuhlii. Lineage (NCBI taxonomy): Eukaryota > Metazoa > Chordata > Mammalia > Chiroptera > Vespertilionidae > Pipistrellus > Pipistrellus kuhlii. Next base: position 17,355,924 of record NW_023425515.1, on the reverse strand, counting down.
TTTTCTTTTCCCTTGACATGATTATGAATAGTGTGTGACTACTTACAAACACTGGGCACTGAACTATTAGAATAAACAGCACCTCTTTTCAAGCAAGGTGAACATGTGGTATTGAAAGGGAAAGATTTAAAAGCTCGGGATCTTGGTTCAAATCTTGGTTCTGCCACTAGTTCTTTTATTTCAGTCCTCTGCATCTCATCTCCTCTACCTGCCAACTGCAGAAAATACTAGTTCCCACTTCACAGAGATTTTGTGATATAATAGATCTAGAAGATATATAAATATAAAATCATCGGAACAGTGACTGGCACATAGTAAGAGTTAAGTAAATGGTAACTAATATTGCACTTCCTCTGCAAGAACCCCTCCCCACCTCAAAGACAAAATGAATGACAAAGGCTCCATCTCTTGAGAATGGGCTTTATTTTCACAATCGACAAAATTTTATCCAGGCCCAGGTCTATTATAAAAATAGAGCACTCCATCTAAAAACATCTCAAAAGAAACTTCTAAAAATGTTTTTGAGCAGAGGCTGTGTCACTAATATGTGATTAGTATAATTAACACCCATTTCAAAATATAAATTCTGGGTTTTTAAGCTAAAAAATCATAGCAATTTAAATATCTTGATACTAGACATATCAAGAAAGAGAACAATGGCACTATTTGCTTTTTTTAGAACCCTGAAAGTTGCATGTAGATTGGCCAACTTTGGGTTCTAAGAACACATTATCCTCTTCAAAGTCTTTGCAAGCCTATGGAGTGATCTCTCTCTCTCTCTCTCTCTCTCTCTCTCTCTCTCTCTCTCTCTCTCTCTCTCTTTAATTTGGCAAACCAACATTTCTTAGTCTAATTATTTTCAATACATTTCTGCATTTTATACTATTTTCAATATAATTTGGGGCTCCTATTGAAGACCAATCTGAAGAGAAGGGGACTTTTTTTTAAGTCCCCTGTCAAAAACTCAGACTCATTTGATGCCTCACTCAGGGCCTGGCAGTTCCTGCTACAATGCCCCTGCAGCCAGCCCACATTGCTCATGCTGAATGCATGTCCCTTTCTTCACAATCCTTTCCCAGAGCTAATGGGAAGCATTAGAATGTCCCCCACTCTAGTGCTGGTCTCACTAAATAGTGCCCAGACCTTAGTGCATGCAGGAAGCCTGGGAGAGCTTATTCAAATGGAAGTTTCCAGGGCCTCTGTGGAACTTGCCAATGCTACTCACTGGGATGAGACTGGGACTCTGCATCTTTGACAAGTGATCCAGGTGACTCTAGGCAGGAGATGTGACAGACTGACATCCGGTTGGCTTGATTTGATTCATAACTCCACCACTGATGTACTCTGGTAATCTGAATAAGTTGGTTGACCTCGCCATAGCTCAGTCTTCACCTATAATCCAAGAACTAATCCATCTGCCTCATAAGGTTGCTAGAAAGGGGAAATTAGATGATACCTTTAATTAAGCACCCAGCAGACCACCTGGCACAAATTCCCCAAACAGCACCTATACAACCATTACTTCATAAATTCCTATGCTGTGGTTCAATCACCTGCTTTGTTTTCTCTTTTCTAGGTTTGTAACAATTTAGATATCTCTGTGGCTCTGCTCTGAATTGTTTTCCATTTTCACCTCCTTTGTAAGAACTGAGTGCTATGGTCCATGTCTGATCAGGGCCTGGTACCTCATTATAATCCTATGTGGGTGTCTAATTATTCCCTAAATGGGCACACCTCATTGAACGCTTTAATTCCAGCATCTCATTAGAGTGCTCCATTTGCCCACCTTGTTATTCCCCATCCCTCCACCAATGCCCCTTTTTTTCCTGTTCCTCCTTTCAATCCTCACATCTTTTTATGTCCATTTCTTCGTGCAGAGTATTAAATCCTTCCTTTTATGCTTCTCATTATTCCCTCCTTTCTGCACAGCTCATTACATCCTTCCATCTGTGAACCTCATTATGCCACTCCATTTTTATCTCATTACATCCTCATCATGCACATATTATTAGCTCCTTCATCCATGCATAGCGCTGCATTCTTTCTCTCTCCTTCTTATCACAACCTGCCCTTTCCACCCTCCCCATTTAATGCTTCCATTTATAAATCGCATTACCTCCCCTTAAATGCCTTTATCATTACACCCATCCATTTATGCATCTCATTACGCCATTACCCATGCACATTTCTATGTGCATTTCTATTTGTACATCTCATTAGGGCCCCATCAGACATGCACATGTCATTATATCCCTTTCAAATGTTCACGTTGCATTACATCTTGTTGTGTTTGCATCTCATTAGATTCAGTATCCCTAGGTTTGACAACACACTAACAAAAACAGACAGATAACTATGTCACTTGCTTTTAGAAAATGAAATATGTTTCTCAGGCACATAACATCAGTGTTTCTTAAACAAGTCATTCATTTCAGAAAGATTTACATATATTTCTCTGGCTAGGAAGCAAACAAAAAATATGTTTTGTTTGCATAAAAGGGAGCTTCTTTGTTTGCTTTGTTCAAATCATCACCATTATTGCTATTTTTTATTATTTCTTTACTGTTAGTGTAATTACCCATGAGTTGATTTGGGGCAAAAACTCTCTGAAGGAGACAGTTTAGGAATCATTGTCGTTTTGCAGATTGAGCAGTGCATTGAAAACACTGAGAAATGAAGACGTTTCCCAAAGGCTCTAGCGAATGATGGTGACAGGGTGCCAACTCAGATCTTCTGTCTCTGAAACCTACCTTTTTTACTCAATGCCACCCTGCAGGGGGAAACAATAATCTTAACCTAAGTGTTACTTCTGTTATTTAACCCACTTAATATATTCTAACCCTAGGATAGAATGTGATGTTAGCAGACTGTCGGACTGGTTTGTTTTCTAAAACAAAACAACAGAACGTATTCCAAGCATTTGACATTTCATGCTTATCTGTCTCCCAGTTTGGAGATTTAGATTAAAAGAGGCCTTAACATGACACTTCCCCTCCCCTCTAATAGGAATCAATGCAAAAATCAGGAGAGAGATGTGTTCCTCTAATGACTTTCACCTCCAAGGAAAAATAAAGGGTTTCCTCCACAAGGGGGCATGTGAGGTACCAAGGAACACCCCCACCCCATGCAGAATCTTTCTTCCTCACAGATTCCAACCCCTGCCAGTCTCCTTGCTTCACTGCTCTGTGTACTCTAACTCACTTTTCTTTTTATTAAATTCAGAAATAACTGACAAATTCAGAAAAGTAAAGACAGGTGATACCCATTCCCACCATAAGATAGAAGAGGTGCTTACATTTCTCCCATATTTACTTCAATTATTTCTCTTCACAAACAGAAAGAAGCTGTTGTGAATACGCTCCTGAGGTTGGTATTAGTTCCCTGAGTGTTTGGGGGTTTTACATGTGTGTTACCAAATTTTGTGTACCTTTTGCAATAAGTTTTCTGAACTTAAGATTATCTTTTTAAAATATATCTGTTCATACATGTAGAGTTAGCTCATTCATTTTAGCATCTATTAAATTTTCCATTGTGTAAACAGGCCATAGTTTGTTTTATCCATTTCTCTACTAAGGGGTAGTTCAACTTATTATGTCTGCCTTGATCACTATTACTTCACCAATGCTTAAGGTTATGTTCTATCTGTTGAACGACTAAATGAAAATTTTGAAGTTCCCACGTCATGGGAAGCAATGCCTTCTACTTAAGTCCATGGTAAAGTCATGGTAAGTTTGATATCCTTTGTAGCTGCTCCAAGTAATAAACACAACAATAAAAGAGTAGTTCTTAAAGTAAAACTAGACTGTGGCCAAATGTTGGCATGTACTAGTGAATTAAAATAATTGTACCTGAAAAGGGTGGTCTGATTCCCAGGATCTGGAATGCTCCTTATGATACCAAAAGGCAATAAAAATGGAGAGAAATGCAGCAATTGCTACAGAAAGGTGGTTGATCTTTCTCATGATTTAAGAGACAATGCTTTAAGAAGCCACTGGAGACTGCTGCAAGCCCCTAATGCAATCAGTCTGTGGTCACCAAAAAGATGGCCTGTTTCAGACATGGGAAAGGGTTGTTGGATGGTAACTCTTCCAGAAACTTCAAAGCCTAGAAAGCCCTTTCATTATGATGTGGAAAAGAAATTCTTCATGCTGTGCTGGTGGGAATGTAAATTGGACAGCCATTTTGGAAAGCAATTTATCAGAACCTAGTGAAGTTAAGGATATGAATAATGTTGCATTTTTAATGTCTCATGCAAACCAGGTTTCTGGAGCAAAGCACATCATTATTATTACTTACAGCAAATCACCTCACCACTTTCCCTTTGCCTCAGTTGCCTGGGACAACACTATGAGAACCAAATATCATCCTACACATTCTAGGGTCTGTATTGAAGTTAGGGAATCCTGAAAATAAGAATATAGGGTGTTTAAATAGGGGATGGACAGCTATTCCCACTCTTCTGTAAAAAAGGGAAGAAAGATCTTTGCTCCTTGGGAAAGATGCTGGTTTCCTACTGAGAGCCTTTCGGATACACAAAATCTTTCCAAGGGGAAGGTAAGACTTGACAACCAGGGATGTCTCCAAACCTGGGTCTCATCCCCACCTTGAAAGGTTAAACTCATACTCTGGGAAGAGAAACCTCTCAAGATGGCCTCTCACATCTAATCAGTCATAAATTAACTTCTCAAGCTTTTCTCTTAGCCCAGGTCCAAAGTTTCAGTAAAATTTGCACAGAAAACTCAAACTGTGCAAAAAAGTAAAAATATTTCCTCTACAGCCTTATAACTCCCTATGATCTACTCTGGAATGATTAATCCAAAAAAATTCTTGCTCACACCAGCAAGCGGACAGATTTGAGGTTATCCATTGTTGGCATGGGTTCATGTGAGTGAAAAGATGGAAGCATCCTTGGGCCCATCACCAGGGTAATGGTTAGGTAACATGTGGACAGTAGTGGACTCACATTATGAAATCACTTTGTGGAGGTAGAGGCAACTAAATGCACATACAACACCATGTAGAGATCTTGAGTGAAACAAGCAAGAAATAGAATGCAGTCTATGGCATAACATCACTTGGGAAAATGAAAAATACACTAAATGTTGCTCAGGGAGATGGGAGGAACAGACTTGGAATGAGAGCAGTATCAGGGATAAAGGGGGGCAAATAAGACAAGAGAGGAACCTTGTTCCATAGCTGAGGAGCATAACCTCACTAACTGATTTTCAAAGGAAGAAAAAGAGCCCTGGCCAGTGTTGGCCTATAGATCGATGGGTTGAGAGTTCAATACCCATCAAGAGCATATACCTAACTTGCAGGTTCACTAGTGTAGGTAGGGGCATGTGCAGGAGGCAACCAGTCAACGTGTCTCTCTCACATCTCTCTCTCTCTTTCTCTCTCTCTCTCTCTCTCTCTCTCTCTCTCTCTCTCTCTCTCTCTCTCTCTCTCTCTCTCTCTCCTTCTCCCTCTATTCTCTATAGAAATAAGTGGGAAGAGGGGGGAATATCATCAAGTGAGGATTTTTTTAAAAAAGGAAAGCCCCTCTAATGAGCTCTTTCACATCAGCACCCTGTGCACAGTTGTACTAGATGCTCAATATATGGTTGCTAAATGCAGGTGGCCATCATCAATTAGGAAAAAACAATCACTGCAATTCTTTGCTTTCTAATATAACACAAGGTCCTGTGGGTGATGGCTTTCACTGCCAACAATCCTGGTGATGACATTTTACTGCTGTCACCACTATAGAAATGTCAATGTTTTCTTAACATTTTGAGAATTGGTAATTTTTTGTCCTTGCTTCCACTTTGATTTTTAATAAAAATGCTTTGCTGGATTTAGTGGGCTAAAAATATTTTAATTGTATTTATAAAATACATTTATTCAACTTTACTCAGTGTGCCACCTTTATTTTCTAATCAATTCATGTGATTTTATTAGCTTTTCTATAAATCACTTTATATAAACTCTTGCCATGTTTACTGCCAACATTCTGGGATGAGATTATTTTTCCATGATCCTTAGATGAGTGTGGAAATTTGACTTTTTGAACCAAGTCAAATAGTCTGTCACATTGGTTGGTTCTTAAAGCGTTCTTCAAACTTCTCTCTGAAATGAATGAAACAAAGATGAGTGCCTTCTTCCAGCCACTCGGAGCCAGACCCATAGTCAGAATTGCCAGGACTTGCGGAGAAGCAATCCAGTGCTTCCCAACATACAGGGACTCCAAGGAGAGGAAGATAGTCACGTCTTTGCCATGATCTCCAGTAAAAGTAAGAAACTTGCCACCTTGACCTCATCTATTCGTGTGTGCCTGCAGTCATCTTACTAATTTGGAATAGAAAAGGGGAGACAGTGCAACATGTGTAACACCTGTGTTGAATACTGAACCACACTGAGTTCTTCCAGATCAGCGCCCTTGCTGCCTCTGCTAAGAGTCTGTCTCTCACCTGTTGTCCCACCCTCCCTCACATACAGCTCAGCCTTCTGCCAAGTGTCAGAAAAGGTCCATTTTCACACGTCACCCTTCCTTCCATATTGCACAACCTGGGATAATAACATCTCTGATTTTTAAGAATGGAATTTTTGCTCTTGCAACCAGCTTATATATGTTGTCCTCTGAAACCTATTGTAGTGAAGCCCAGGAGGGCTGACCAATTCCACAAATATCAATTAATGGAGACAGATTGGCCAGCCCCATATCTGTTCCCAAGGGTGTAGGATGAATTTCCCAGTCAGTGAATATCCGAAAACCTGCGGGAGCTTGTTGAGAAATGTAGGCTCCTGGCCTGAACACAGGCTTATGGGAGTGGAACCGGTATCTGGTGTTTATAACAACTTTCCCTGGACTCCTGAGCACTGGTGATCTGGAAAAGATGAGAGTCTTGAGAGCATGAAATCAACATGCTATCATGATGAAGTCAGACAAACATTCTTCTTCAATTACTAACATTGTATTCTAAAAACTTGTTTCATAAAATTAAATAAAATGGGTTCCTGTAATACACATAGAGATGCTTGTAGATATTTTTTAAAAGAAATGTGTTCTGAAAGAGCTTTATGGCCATAGTTGAATAGACATAAAAAATGAAACCCTAAATCCTATGTTTCATATAAATTTGAGATAAAGTCTGTGTGTCTCAATTAGTAAAAATTTATTAAAAATGTATTGAGCCAAAACCGGTTTGGCTCAGTGGATAGAGTGTCGGTCTGCGGACTGAAAGGTCCCGGGTTTGATTCCGGTCAAGGGCATGTACCTTGGTCTCGGGCACATCCCCAGTAGGGGGTGTGCAGGAGGCAGCTGGTCGATGACTCTCATCAATGTTTCTAACTCTCTATCTCTCTCTCTTCCTCTCTGTAAAAAATCAATAAAATATATATTTTTTTAAATGTATTGAATGTCTACTATTGGCAAAGTGCTATACTAAGTATTTTCAGAAGCTACAAAATAAATAAATCTCCTTGCTAAAGAGCTTTAGTCCAGTTAAGAGCCAAAAGATTCATACTAAAATAAGCTTAATAACAATCACAACCAAATACTAATAATGGTATATTCCAATTTTTCTCCATGAGGAGTAGTGTGGGCCCAATGAATTGCTGCTTCCTCACTTCCTTGGAATACAAGACTGTGTCTCCTTCATCTGCTTATCATTGGTTCCTGACATCAGTTACTGTAGACTAAGTGTTATGAATTGAACTCAATTATAACATTTTTCAGAAATTGAAATAAATTTAAAAATCAAATTGTAGCATAAACATTCTTTTTTTAAGTTCCCTTCTATTCTATATATATATTGATTTATATAATGTATTGATTTCAGAGAGGAAGGGAGATGGAGAGAGATAGAAACATCAATGATGACAGAGAATCATTGATTGGTTACCTCTTGCACATCCTCTACTGGGGATCAAGCCCACTACCCAGGCATGTGCTCTGATCTGGAATTGCAACCATGACCTCCTGATTTATGGATCAATGCTCAACCACTAAGCCATGCTGGCTGGGCCGTAAATATTCTTTAGAGTCCTTTTGTTAGTATATTTATTTAATCAAAGTGTTTCTTATAAGACACTACTCTTACAAAATCTAGGTCAATATAAATAATATGAAGATGAATAATATAGAAATGAATCATTAATTTTCATCCCTCAATAAATTTACTTGACACTCTGAACTCCCTATAATTAAAAATATGTGCACTGGAAATGGCCATAAAGACATAAAGCCCTGCTATTATGTGAAAATATTGGAGATTATTTATACTAGAAAAAAAAACCTCTGGTTTATGTTTCTTAAACACACACTTGAAGTATGTGCCTACAATTGATCCTATTAACCATAGGCACACGGAGCACATGAGGCAATCTTATGTTTGTATCTGTGCAAAAATAACTTTAGAACAGAATTTAAATGTGCCAGGATGCAAACTTCTTCCAGATGTATGCTTTCACTGATTTTTGGAAAATTGCTTCTCAGTACCCTCTCACAGTACACAGACCACATTATAACATCCAGCGGCCACTTTGCACTTTTATGGAATCCATAGCGCTGACTCATGCTGTCACTGTCATCAAAATAATGTTGCAAATATCCTCTCATCTTTCCATGCTGCCTGGCTTATTTTTCCCCTAGGAGGCTTCACACGGGACTTTTTATGTAGTTTCCCAAATTCCTGCTCTCATTAATGATTTTCTTCTAAAACTGGTTAAAAACATTATTTTCCCTCCAGGGGCTTTTACCCCTCTTGAATTAGATGGTGTTTATTAGAAAAATCCTTCTTAATGGCATGCTTACTATGGTTACATATATTTTTCTTTAAGTCAGCAGAAATAATTTGGACTTCAAAATTCTTCGGGTTTTATTGAGGCCTGATTTGAAGTGCTCTTGGAAGAATGTGTCCCTTCTAAGCAAAACCATTATTTTCATTGAGAATTGGCCAACAGGGGGACCCCTCCCTTCTTCATGGCATAATCTCAGGATTGATTCTCAATGCTGTATAACAAATACCTTTTACAAATACCACAAGCCTAGAAGCTTAGAACAATACATATTTGTTATCTCACCATTTCCTCAGGTCAGGAATCTGCTTGTGACTTAGCTGGGTCCTCTGCTCAAGATCTCACAAGGCTACAAGATATTGTCTGGGCTGTGTTCTCATTTAGAGGTTTAAATGAGGAGGCTCTGCTTCCAGACTCACTCAGGTTCTTGGCAGAAACCATTTCTTGGGGTGTGTAGGCAATGAAGACCAGGGTTTCTTACTGGCTATTGGCTGAAGGCTACCTTTAGGTCCTGGAAGGCCACCCACAGTTTCCTGCCATGTGGCCCTGTCCATGGGTCATTCACAACTAAGGAGTTTGATTCTTCAAGTCCAGGAGGAGAGTCTCCCTTTGCATCTAGCAAGACAGGTTGGGGTGTGTGTGTGTGTGTGTGTGTGTGTGTGTGTGTGTGTGCATTATGACAATCAGAGGATTGATGTCCTAACACTTTTGCCATATTCTTGGTTAGAAGCAAATCACAGATCCCTCTCACACTTAAGAACAGGGGACTCTCCAAAGGAATAAATACAATTATTAGGGGGAGGGGTGTCACTCTAAGGTCTGTCCATTGCAATCCCATTGAAATAAAAACTTAGAGAATGACTGACTCTACTTGGATATGAATGAATTTTACTACTCTTCTGGAGTCTAGCTGTCTTAAAGGAAGTTTGCAATTCTCTAATCAAGTCCATCTTAGTTCTCTTGTTTTGGGGGGAGATAAAGAGGGGGGGGGGAATCATGTAGAAATTATTGGGCAATGCCGTGGGAAGCTATAGGACCCAGGAAGGTAAAGAAGATTAAGTAGAGAAATAATGACCTCAAGGATATTAAGAGAGCAAATTTTCAAATATTTAGGTATCTGCCGAAACCGGTTTGGCTCAGTGGAGAGAGCATCGGTCTGCGGACTGAAAGGTCCCAGGTTCGATTCTGGTAAAGGGCATGTACATTGGTTGCAGGCACACCCCCTTTAGGGGGTGTGCAGAAGGCAGCTGGTCAATGTTTCTCTCTCATTGATGTTTCTAGCTCTCTATCCCTTTCCCTTCCTCTCTGTGGAAAATCAATAAAATATTTTTTTTTAAATATTTAGGTATCTCTGGTTGTTGGTTTGCTTGTTTTGTGATTTATTTTGCTTTGATTTTCCACCGATATTTAGAACTGCTAGTGTTTCCTCTGTCTCTGTATTCAAGTTGGCTGTTATGCCGATTTTGACAGTTTACAGAACCGACTACCTTCTTCAGTAGTTCTCTCTGTATGATACCTAAACCCTCTGAAGAAGAAGGATCTGTAACTGCATGCTTTTGACTTTAGAACGTGAACACTGAGGTGGAGCTTGCCATCTGCCTTAAATTTCTTTTCTTTTTTTTAATATATCTTTATTGATTTTTCACAGAGAGGAAGGGAGATGAATAGAGAGCTAGAAACATCAATAAGAGAGATACATCGACCAGCTGCCTCCTGCACAGTCCCCACCAGGGATGTGCCTGCAACCAATGTAGATGCCCTTGACTGGAATCAAAACTGGGACCCTTCAGTCCGCAGACCAACACTCTATCTGCTGAGCCAAACCGGTTTCAGCTGCCTTAAACTTCTTAAATAACTCTTTACCAAGACAAATGTAGTTTATAGGTGACAACCTGGTACATTTCTGGTTTCAGGACAGGAAAAATAAAGGAACCCGTAAGTATTAAATACTTTGTTTGCTAACAGTGTTTGTAGTGAATGAAAAATTGAACTTTAATTGTGTGGAAAACAGAGAAGTGATTTGCATGCCAATGGCCAAGTACAGACTTCAGAGACTTAGCACTTTTGAAACTGGTATTTATGGACATCTGTTTTTCCTCCATAAATTTTAATATGGATCTCATCCTTTGAAACCTACAAAACTCCCAGGTGCTTCTTCAGTCTTTATCTTGGGAACATGGTTTTAAGGGGGAAAAATTGTTTCAGCCTCCTTTTTTTCATTAAACACATTTGAAGTCACTTTTGTTGAAACAACATTCTGTATGTACAGTGTCTGATGGAATGCCTAAAATATAGTATTAAATGTTAGCAACTTGAAATGCTGTGTTCAGCATGTGAAGCCTCCAAAACATCCAATCCAAGCACATGAGCTGTAATAATCTTAATAAAGGATGTTTGAAAAGGATTCATTTATAGTCTTATACCTCTTATTATTCCACACCTGTTTATTTAATGCTTGCTTATGTGATGGGCACTTTTAGGTACTGAGTTTGCAACAGCCAAATTGACAGACAAAACCCCTGTCCTCAATGGGTTTATGTTCCAATGAGTGGGAATGTTCTCTAAAAAGAAGTCCTTTTAAAATTCTCTTTATACTGTTTGTTTAGTCCACCGGTAAACTTTTCACTGGGCCTGCAAATCAATGACATTAATCCATTCCTGATGCTGGACTAGACTCTGGCAATACAACTGTGAACAAGGTAGATATATTTCTTCCCTCAATGAGCTTAGAGTCTAACATATGTCTCACTTCTGTCAACAAACATAGACCTGGGAAACCAGAACTTTGTGGCAGAATATGGGTAACTACTTGGTCATTCTCTATTTTAGGTCCACCATAAGCAGTTCACCTCTCAGCTCTTGGACACAGTAGGAGATGTTACTATGGGTAGGAGAGAAGAGTATGTGGGCCAGCCTGGCTGGTGTAGCTCAGTGGTTGAGCATCCACCTAGGAACCAAGAGTTCACTGGTCTGATTCACAGAACGGGCACATATTGAGGTTGTGTGCTCAATCCCCTGTAGGGGGAATACAGGAGGCACTCATTGATGCCTATCTATCCCTCGTTGATGTTCCTATCTATCCCTCTCCCTTCTTCTCATGCTCTAAAAATCAAGAAACCTTTTTTAAAGAGTGTGTAGGCCAGAAGAAGAAATAAAATAACAGCTCAACAGAGGGTAAACACATAAGTTGGCAAGGCACGTGCAAGGCTAGCAAGAACATCAATTCCCTCTTAGGAAAGCACCTTTTAGGAGTGCAGGTCTGGCTGCCCTGTAGCAGAGGATACACATCATTTACATAATAGCAAAGCCTCAGGAGGACAGTAGAGCTATTTAATTTGGTTAGGCTAATCGTTTTCCATCCATACATGGTGTAATGGAAACTCTCTCCTCTGCCTTAAATAGGAACGCACTGGCACAATGCCATGGGGCACATAAAGCATGGTCAGTCTTCTTAGTGTGTCAATTCCACTCAGCCATTTCGAGGGGAAAAGGTTAATTAATTTACTGATATGCAATTTAAGACATTATTTCCCATTAAAACCAATAAAGCCATATTAGGGAATAGATTGTAAAATTTGCATACACTTTTAAGATAAAGCATACAACTAAATCAATCCTGGGGCCAAGGGCTGAAGGATTAAGCCCTTCTTCCTATTTTCCACCAATCCCCTGCAAAGCCAACCTAATAACCATAATTTTTAATAGAAATAATTGATTCTCAAGTTTATGTCAAGGGTACCTAAAAGACAAACCCCCCAATAGTGTTCCTTTTAACCACACTGCCACCTGGATAGCCCTTCTTTTTAGAAATTCTGACACTGTCTAGATGCAAGAACATTCTGGGTACTCTGACTCCTCACCACTTACCCTGGTGCCCAGGCCTGGGGCCCTGCCCACTGCATTTAAGACACTCCCGGAAGGGTTTGAGATGCTGTTCTTTTTCACAATGAGGGGAGAGGTATCTTCTAAACACCCCCTCCTCATCCTTATCAATGAGATTGAGCATTGGCCATCTGCGTCCAAGGCCCCCTCTCCAGTTTCAGAATGCCATGCAGCAGGCAGATCCACTTATGCTCCCTGTGCTTTGTGTTCCTGAAACAGGATCTGGACCAGGTACAGCTCCATCTGGAAGAAGTGAGGTTCTTTGACGTGTTTGGCTTCAGCGAAGCAGCAGGAGCGTGGCAATGCTTCATGTGTAACAACCCTGAAAAAGCAACCGGTGAGAGACACCACCCCCTCCCCCTTACTGCTCCAAATCATGCGTGCCCCGGTGGAGGACAGGGACCCATGAGCCCCACTGTTCCAGTTGGCCGGCTTCTTGCATAAACATCCTCAGTTGCAGTAATGTGCAGAGGTGTGCCTGATGGCCACTGCTCAGTTCTGAGAACGGTATCTCATCAAAGTGGGAGTGAGGAAAAGAGCTGATGAAAGGGAGAGACACATAAACCAGAAATGAGCGAGAGAAACAATACCTTTTATATACAGCTGCCAAGGAAGCAATACTGGCCACTTAGCCCTGGAACCATTCTTCATTTCCACACAAATGGCCATGAGGGTTAGAGGGGAAAAGGAGCATTCTGTCCCAAGCCTCAAAAAAGGGAGAGAGCACTTAATGAATGAATAAGCACACAGACCATGTCATCTCCCAGTCATCCCTTACACTTGCTTTATGATTAAACCGTGTAGGAAAAATATAGTTAAACTCTTAAAGAGAAAGGACTTATTTGAGGAATAACTTCATAACTGGTTATTCTTTCCCTTCCTTCCTGCTGCCCAAGGAATTCAGTCTACATTCCTGCCCTAAAAATAATAGTCAGTGAATATGAGCCAAGCTCTGTGTTAAACATCTCAGATGCTTCATTTAACTTCACAGTAATCTTGTGAGGTTAGTACTAATATTATCTCTGTTTTTACTGATGGAGAAACTGAGGCACGGGACAACGTGGTAACTGCCCAAAGTCCCACAGGTGGGAAACTCAACCTGCCTCCAGAGCCCACAGTCTTAACCATTTCACCCTTCTGTCTCCTGATAGTACCGGTCCCAACCTGACCAGTGGAAATTGGGTGGTAATAAGCCTGTGTTCAAAAGTGATACTGTGCTTGGAATATGTCATCAGTGATTTGCCCTGGGAGAAAACACAGTTCTAAACACGAGCTCAGAAACTGCAATCCAGACCAAGGAAGCAGTATCAAAACACTGTTAAGCCCGGCCGGTGTGGCTCAGTGGTTGAATGTTGACAACATGCACCAAAAAGTCACTGGTTTGAGTCTTGGTCGGGGCACATGCCCAGGTTGTGGGCTCATTCTCCAGTGGGGAGTGTGTGCAGAAGGCAGCCAACTGATGTCTCTCTCTCATCAATGTTTCTGTCTCTCTCTAAAAAATCAAGAAAAGAGAAAAACCACTGTCGAGGACAAAGCCACTTTGTAGACGAGCCATCCTCAAGAGAGCCATCCTGTGCCTTTAATTTTAGAATTTTTTCAGTTTAGAGATTACCCACTGTGGCAAGTCCATCCTCTTGCAAACTGCCAAGATGTTGAGGCTGAACAAGGGGGGGAAATGTGTTTATTTGGCCAGATGGAGATGTGAGGGGTTTGCAAAGAAGCACCAATTAAAATGCATTACCCCATGGAGAAGGGGTGGATGGAAGAGGCTGGCAGATAAGGATGCAGCCTTGGTGAGGCAGATGGTTGGCTGGTTCATTAGGATTGAGCTGATCCAGAGCGGACACCCCAATTTTCAGAAAGTTAATTCGAGCAAATGAGGATTTGGGGAATTAAATGTCTCTATTATAAACATTTCTAATGTCACCTAGGAAGAGAGCTTAAAAGAAATGCTGAGAGTATGACGAAGTAAGGTGTATATCATAGGTGGCTCTGAGCGGCCCTTCAGAATTTTCATGCCAAGCAAGCCGGGTCCTTAGTTCAATAAACAGTCATCGTATCTGGCCCAGGGAAGCCTCGGGAAAGGGATGGAAAGTTAAAACTACGAAGTGTTCCTTTAATATATGTTTTCTCAAATTCACTGCCATGCACTTGAAAACAATTATTTTGCACATTCTTTCTTATTTGTGTTTCTCGCAGTTAAATATAGATTGAGAACATATAACAAAAAAATTCAAACAAGGCCAATATTGTATAGCAGAACATATTAAATCAAAATGTTTGGCCCTGAGAACTTCAGTGTGCTAGAATTTCTTTGCTCAATTCATTTTGTATCATGAAAGAGGGTTTGAGTCGGAGAGAAGTTCTATTTTATTTTATTTTAAATATATTTTATTGATTTTGTACAGAGAGGAAGGGAGAGAGATAGAGAGTTAGAAACATCGATGAGAGAGTCATCGATTGGCTGCCTCTTGCACACCCCCTATTGGGGATATGCCCGCAACCAAGGTATTATACATGCCCTTGACCGGAATCGAACCCGGGACCTTTCAGTCCCCAAGCCGACGCTCTATCCATTGAGCCAAACCGGTTTCGGCAGAAGTCCTATTTTAAACTCAGATTTTCATCAGAAGCTCTTGAATTCCTGAAAAGTTTGCATGATTGTTGATCTTATTTTTATATAAGCATATGAATTATATATTTAATCTAAGTGAAAGGTCTAACAAAATACTGATGGTACATATATTATTCATGGAGATAATATTTGCATTCATGTCCTACTAAAATTGTAAGTTTAAAAATGATCAAGACATAGGAGTAAATATTTTGTGATTTGATTATGTATGCCTGGCATAGTAGTGGCATCGCATTTTTCATTTATGTAATGCATATTTATTGAGTTGGTTAAATGCCTCCTACAGGCCAAGTGTTGAATAATGAATAAGGTACAATATCATTGCTCCAAAAAGATTCATAATCCAGCTAGGACTAGAAGATACAGATAGAAAAATCTAGCATACTTCCTAGTATACTTTTAGCACATAATAAATACTTGTTGAGTAAGTGAATAAAAGAATGAAGGAATGTTTAGAAATGGCAAAGCCAAAGCCCTAAATATTAAAATATGATGTTTCAATATTGTAATTATGTGTTGAGAATGTCACATACATCACTATTACATACCCAGTACATTTGGAATCTCGTCAATGGAGTTTGGAGCTTGTTTCCTTCTTGAGAGAAGTGACCCCGTGTAACAGAAAGGGTCCGCTTCCCTTTCTGTCCAGTGCTGGACATTCTGTGCCGAATCCTGTTACTCTCTGGGTTTCATCAGTAGCCCCGCATGGACCAGATGTCCTGTCAGCCTCAGAAAGGAGGGTCTAGAGAAGTAGGATTGGAGTCTAAGACAAAAGGCTGAAGAAACTAGATTTGGGGTTTTTTGTGTGTGTTTTTTAAGGTACTGACAAATGATACAGTACCTTGTCAAGAATGTATTGTTCCAGTATTGAAAAAAAATATTTGCAGCATTTCCATAAATGAGGAATGCTCAAAAGGCAATTAGAAGTTCATTAGACATACTGAAATATAAATATTTCTTAATAGTGTGGAGATGGAACTATGGCACTCCAGAAATTGACAGCCAGTCAGCTGGCTTACATGGTCACTTAAGTACATTCCCCTCTTCGGGTAAAAATCTCATCACCCCACCAACTCTACCACCAACACACAGAAATATCTCAGTTTAATATCTGCTAGTCGATAAAATATATTTGTATCCAATTAGATGCAGATAAAGTCATTGGATAAAAATACATTTTTATCCAGTTAGATGCAGATAAAGTCAGAGTAGTGTTAAGGTCCAAAAATGGCTGCAATTGTTGGTATTCTATCATGCTAACTCTGTGCTAAACTTAACATGCATTTTTTTTTTCTCATCAAGTAATTTTCGCAAAGTAACACAGCTACTAAGCAGAACTAGGATTTTAAAATCTAGTTTAATTCCTGAACCTGAAACTTCCATCTCTAGGCCAAATCCAAGTTAAGGACATGGAATATTGGAAATTCCAATCATGATTATTCAAATTTCTTATCATGGAAAGAACAACGAGTGAGCTACCTCCCCGCCGACTTATTCAGCTTAAAGAAGAGCAGGGACTTTGTGTAATCATGTGAGTCATGATTACATGCGGGAAATTGTTACATTAGAAACTCTTTCCAGACTCTCCAATTGCTGATTCAGTTTCTGATAATCAGTTTATAAAAGTCCTGAGTAGATTAGAAAATTACTGAAATAACTCGAGAGTCCTGGGAGACTTGCCTGGTAGTGTTTCTTGCCAATCCCTTTACCCCACACAAACCGGAGGATGGAGCTTGAGCAAGTAGACTTAACAGAACAGCTCTTATTTCTGGAAAACCAAGCAAATATGTTTGTCAGTCACCTCCTGTCCTGGAATAGCTGGTGCATGTTAACAGTAGGCGTTAGTCAGCTGGCCATCCTGGAACACGCCTGGCTTTCCTTCAGACACATTTTTCACAAGGACAAGGGATAACTAGGTCATAACTTCACTTTTGTTCCTTGAGACTTGTGGGATGCCTATGTTCTTACGCCCTACAAAAACAACAACTGCAAAACAGCTCTGACTTTCTCCACAAATCTGAACACTCCCCAGTGTGATTCTCTCTTAGTCATTAGATATTTAGATTCTGCATGTGATTGTCAATAGGAGGTCTCCTTAGGTGATAAAGGAAAATGAAAGATTTTTTTTTTTTCAGACAACCTGCTATCATGATTCCTCTTCAGAACTTATGTCAACATTTGTGCTGTAAGAGCAGGCTGTTATGTACATGGCAAGTAGAGATGGTTTCAAAATTGTATCAGAATAAGAAAAGTCTTTCTGCCTTGACTGTTTTGGCTCAGTGGATAGAGCGTTGGTCTGTGGACTGAAAGGTCCCAAGTTCGATTCTGGTCAAGGGCATATGTAATCCAAGCCTCTCTTGGAACTTTAGATATACATCTATCATGGTCTACTCAACTGCTTGGTTGCGGGCACATCCCCAGTAAGGTGTGTGCAGGAGGCAGCTGATAGATGTTCCTCTCCCATCAGTGTTTCTGACTCTCTATCCCTCTCCCTTCCTCTCTGTAAAAAAATCAATAAAATATATTTTTAAAAAAAAAAGAAAAAGAAAAAAGCCTTTGTAAAGAGATCTGTGGCTATCCTTTGCTGGACACCTTCAGGGTGAGCTAGGTGATCTTCCGTTCCAGATGTCAATGTGAAAAATAGGCTAAGTGACCTCTGAGGACCCAACTGCAGGAGACAAATAGCCTTGTAAGTCCATTCACGTGGATCATTTCCATTTAATATCAGTGTCAATGTTCATTGAACTTTAAAGGTGACAAAAGAAAACCCATTTTGCATTTATGCAATGGCTGGGTTTGTGTTATAATGCCTTCCCTTGTACCACATATCATAAATTGTCATGTTAAGTCTTAAATCACCAAAACCAGTACACTGCATGTATAGGACACTTCCACATCTACATACTGCTAGTGACTTCTGAATATGTATTGATTATGTAAAACCTCAGCCTGTTATTCAAAGAGACTTGAGTTCTTTTATGCCAAAACAAAAACACATTTCTAACCTGAAATAAGTTATTATCCTGGAATCTTCTTCCTTTCCCACTCTTCCCATGGTTGATGCCTCTCTAGGCATTACTCTCTCTCTGTTAAATCTTCCTGCTTTCTCAGAAACTCTGTTGTATTGATTATCATATCTCTCTCTCTCTCTCTCTCTCTCTCTCTCTCTCTCTCTCTCTCTCTCTCTCTCTCTCTCTCTCTCTCTCTCTCTCTCTCTCTCATCAATTCTCCATACCAACTGACTCCTCCCATTGGCTTTTAAACACACTCAACTGGCTTACTCTCTCCTTTCTCTTCACCTGCTGCCTCTCACCTCCTCTTTAAAGCCAAATGAGTTGCCAATGCTCAAACTCTGCACACCCTTGCCTCCTTCTCCTCCTGAGCCATTATGTCTATGGCCATTAAAGTCCTGCAAGTCACCCACACACTGGATATGTTTCAGTCCTTGTGCTACTTGCCTCGTCACAGCATTCAACTCTGTTGACCATTTCTACCTTCTTCAAATATTTTCTTCCTTGAACTTGTGTAATACACTCCTCTGCTCTCCTTCTGACTCTGTAGACACTTCTCAGCCTCTTTTCCAGGCCTCCTTCTCTCTCCAGCTATTCACGGTTAGAGCATTTCCCTCCTCCTCACTCTACACACTATCCTCAGTCAATCCTGCAGATCCTGCAGCTTATTCACCACTTGGATGAGACAACTCCCAACTGTGCATATGCAGTCCAGGCCTCCCTTGAACTCTAGATATACATCTACCAGGGCCTACTCAACTGCTTCAAAGGCACCTCAAACTCGGCTTATTAAATTAAAATTTATGGTTGTCTCACCCTTGTCCTAAAAACCACTTGGTTTTCTTCCAGAATTTCCTATCTCAAGAAACACATCACTTATTCTATTGTGCCAGCCAGCAACCCACTGTTCTCTCCTTCACCCCTTTCCAATCCATCACCAATATTGTGCATTTCTTAATTTCTTTCAACTCTGTCTGCTTCTCTCTATTGCCCTAGAGCAAGATGCATTCACCTCTGACCTAAAATAAAGGCAATAGCCTCCTAACTGAGCTAATCTGGGCCTTAATGATCTCCCTCCCACACTCAGATAGAATGATTTCTTTAAAGCAAAAAGCTGATTGTGCCAGCCCCTACACAAAACCTTACAATAACTCTCCACTGCTCTTATTTTGAAGACCAAACTCCATAAATTGCCCCTCACAACCTCAAATGCAATGGTCTTTCCAAGTCTCATCTTGTCCCATACACTGTTCCTCTCTGCTCTGGTGGGAAGGACCTTCAATCTGTTTCTATACACACCCCACTTCTTCCTGACATCAGGCTTTTGCGCGTGTTGTTTTTCTGCCAAGAGTGCTCTTTCTCCCATCCTCGCCTAGTTAATTAACATAGATTTTAGCTTTTCCATTACAGCTCAAATTCACTGACATGGGAATCCCTCAGTCACCTCCCTAATACCTAGAACCTCATAGTACCTAGGACCTGTTCTCATAACACTTATTAAAGCTGCCATCTCATTCTTTTTAACTTGTGAATGTTTGATGAATATGTATTTCCTCCCAGTAAATAGTAAGTTCTGTGAAGGAAGCTCCCCTCATCCATCCATTCTCAATCCTGGCACAATAAATATTTATCAAATAAGTGAATATCCAAAGTCTATACCTTCTCAGAAATTTTTAGGAAAATTTTTCTTATGCAAATGGTAACAAAATACAAATTCATGAATTCACAGTGATTTACCTTTCAAGATAAATCATATTCATATTTTGACATTCCTGGTATACTTTGTGTGTCAAATGTATTCTTCATATAAACAACATCTTCTTAAATAAGTTATTTTCAAAGATAGTATGACATCATTTTATTTCACGGAAAGTAAGGTATTGTGGGTGTATGCATATAATCAAATACATGCAGAGTATGATGGTGTATATATGTCATACATAAACTTTCCAGTGCAGACATTGTAAAACTTCTATTTATTTCCAAATGGTTTGAGGCCTCAACCACAACAGATAGAACTTGTGTTAAGTAAATCCATAAAAACATTATAGACAATGCCTAGAATGTGGGTGAATGGCTAAGATGTTTTCAACTTGTACAACCCAAACAAAGTGACTCTCCTTATCACAGACCTGGTGCAGGTATGTCAGATCTGTGTTTCCCCATGTAAGGAAAGTATATAATGTAAAGGCAGTGTGGGAAAGCACTCAACATTTAAAACTTTCTAAAATCCTATAGCCAGATTTTGTCCATAATCTCTATCCATGGGATCATATCAATAGGATGGCAATAGGGACCATCATGGGAAATGTATTTGCAGCCTTTTCTTATTCAAAGATCAATTCTGAGATTGAACAACTATTTCCATTCATTTCCACCATTCCTGATCTTTTCCAATGGGCCCCTATCAATCATTACTTGGCATGTGTGTGCCAATCTTCTTTTATATCTTCTCATAAAAGCACAGACGTGGCCAAAATTACTGCTCAGAACTACTGAAAATGTTACTTTCTTGGCAAGTGACTTTAGAATTTTTGTTTCACTGAAGACACAGTAAATAATTCTATAAACACTGATTCTGAGCATTTTTTTCTATAACTCTGTTGACTTAAGCCAAGGATATGCGGATGATGTTATACTACTACCTTATTTAAAAAAAAAAAAAAAAATTCATGCAAAGACCATAAAAACTTTTTTCAAATGTTTTTAAAATATATTTTTATTTATTTCAGAAAGGAAGGGAGAAGGCAGAGATAGAAACATCAATGTTGAGAGAGAGTCATTGATCGGCTGCCTCCTGCATGCCCCCTACTAGAGATTGAGCCCACAACCTGGGCATATGCACTTGACGGGAAATAGCCTACAGGATAAAGCTTAATCTACTGAGCCAAACCTTCTAGGGCAACAATTTTATTCCCATCATTGATTTTGCAGTTTTACTATATTATATCTTATATGGTAGATTACTATGATTTATCATGAGGCTTCCATCATTTCCTAGAAGTTTCTAAGCTCCAGTAAAATCACCAGGGGATCTTATTAAGAAGGGTGATCCCTCCCGCATACCCAAAAATTGTGATTCAGGAGGTTTGGAGTTGTGCCTTGGAATGTGCCTTTTAATAACCCAGCAGTTAATTCCAATGTAGGTGGTCCTCAGAACAGAGTTTGGAACCATTGCTCTACAGATATACAAAATAGTAGTCCTGGGGCTTTTTAGATCAATATTTCAGTGATTGGTAGAGAAGCCAAGAAAGCATATTACATTTTGATAGGCATGAAACGATCGAGAAAGGAAGCCATTCAGTCACATGTATAAGTGCCCTCAGAGGTCTGCTGTCAAATTGAGTTTGTCTGTACTATTTTGGACCCACAGGATCCTGTAGGATGTTACAAAATCTATGCTGGATTATGCCTCCTCATTTATTCACTACTGACAAGATATGGCACTTTAATACACTGCCTGGATATTCATAACAAACATGCCATTCACTGCGATCCTTAGTGATTTCAAAAACCACAGACACTCAGTCTGCTAACTGTGGCTCCCATGACCTCCTCATTTAATAATGTTTCTATCCCTCTTTAAGCATATTCTCTGCAATCATAGTTGGCTTTATTACAACTGGCACATACACACACACACAAATCAGTAAAACCACAGAAGGAAATTAAAGTAAATTTGAGACTCTCAATACATACAAAGAAATTCTCCACAGACTATATAGTAGTTGTAAGTCCCAGAAGCAGGGATTTCAAAGGGGGATGGATAATATTAAGACATATTTTCTCTCCATTTTTATTTTAAAATTATGTATTTGATATTTATAACTTTTCTTTCAGAATAGATCTTCTTTTGAAGATATATTTATTTTTAAAAGTCAGTAAAGAGTATTTAAGAATTCAAATATGATAAATTAGATTCATGACAAGGTCAATTATTTGCAATACTTTCAAGCAAAAGTTGCATAAGCTGGAAAGCATACAGTAGGAGAGATTTTGAGTCTGGAAGTCGGTGTGCAAGGTAAATAGTATTTATGTGGAGATCACCATCTACTGTTATAAGCACAAGCAGGAAATCTGAAGGAAAGGGGAGAAACCACAGGTAGAGTGAAAAACATTCCCAATGCAGCCCAACCCATTATTGGGATGGCTTGAAAATGGAAATCTTGGTGAATAAAAGGATCAATTACTCAAAAGCAGGAGCTCATCTCCTTTTGGGGACCTTGAATTGCCTGTCATACCTAACGTTCAAAGACTGCAGTCCTTGAACCTTGAGAGGGTTCTTGTCTCACGCTGAATTTTCTCACTATGCCTAATGCTTTCATGTATGTTTCATTACATTCTAGATTGGAGGGAGAGAGAGGTGGGTTTTATCCAGGAATCATGAAGATATTGTATTTATAAAAACTAACTATTCATCATTTTAGTAAAAGGATGAGGGTGGTCGTTTTATGTTGATCATGATCATGATCATGATTATAGTAGCAACTTTTTGGTGTTTTTATGTGTCTTTAATGATGATGGTTGAAGTCCACTTGGGGTTACATGGCTTCCACTATAAGGTTAAGGCTGAACTTCAGCCCTTACTCATCACCCTGGCTGTGTGCTCTACAGCAGTGAACAGCCTGCACAGCCATTTATGGTGGCCCCGTTGTTAAACATGACAACTCTGGAGAGGAGGAGGCTAAAGCTCACTGAAGTTAAATAACTTGCACAGCTGTTAGGTAGCAGACTCTGGACTTCTGTAAACTGCAGGCCTCTACCAGAAAAATGTTTTTGGTTCATCTTTATATGACCGATTGTAATGAGGACTAAACATGAATGAAAACAAACCATGTTTCAATAAATTGTAATTGGATAAAGACATTCAGAATTGCAAGAAATCTTAGAACAAGATGGAAACCTTGAACTATTGAATTCTTATACTCTTATGTATTACTACAGAAATGATTATCTTTCATTATGCTACATTACAAAGTTTTAGGTTCCACTTTGCATGATCATGAGGATTGGTCTCCTGATTCTCACTCCTCATCCCTTGCTCTCAAGTCCCACCAGATTCCATTACATAGAATGAGTGATAATTCTCAAAATGCATTTGATACCCCCTCTCTAAGCATTGACCCTTTGCATACGATTTCCCCCCCAAAAAAAAAAATACCCTTCCTTCCTTCATGTTCAAAACTGCTACTTGTCCCTCATAGTTCAGCTCAGTCAACATCATTCCCAGGAGGTTTTTCTGTTCCTACACTCCAGTTTAAAATACATGCCTCTCCCGCTTGTTCTAGTCTCCCTTAGCTCTGGCTTTTGGATACATTTGACCAATGAGGATACCAGCAGAAGATAAGAGAGAGAGAAACACCTGACTAAAATGGCACAGATGGTTGAGCATTGGCTCATGAACCGGAAGGTCATGGGTTCTGGTTCCTGGGCAGGTTATATGCCTGGGTTGTGGGCTTGATCTCTGATTGGGGACCTGCAAGAGGCACCTAATTGATGTTTCTCTCTCCCTCTGCCTTCCTTTCTCTCTAAAACCAATAAAAACATATTTTAAATAAATGAATAAAATAAAAGCACATCCTGGGGGAAGGATTGAAAAATAATAATAATTTTTAAAATAGAAAAGAGAGAAGGAGAAGAATGAGGCCCAGTTTCCTCTCTGCTTGGTCACTGCAGGTTGACTATGTCCTCCACCCACGGCCACAGCTCCTTTCAGGCAGCACCCTCCACCCAGGTCTACCTCTGGGTGCTAAGTGTCCTCTCTCTTTTCCTCTTCAGGCAGTTGACTGTTTATTATGCCTCTTAATAGGTTCTGGGTTCAGAGTAGCATGGTGCTTTTCCTATATATTTCCCACATCTATGTAAATAGTCCCTTTATTAACTCACCCTAATTATCAACATGATGTGCCATCTGTCTCCTGCCAGGATCCTGCATAAAGCATAGCTGATACCATCTGGTAGCTGTGCTGACTGGACCTTCACAGGCCTTGGGCCCCTCCATCCTTGAAAAAAACCAAGGCCCTCCCTCATGGGGCTTCAGAAGAACTTTCATATAAAGCCCAGTATAACCTCCCCATGACCATTTGATACTCAGTCTCTTTCCTGGATCTTCCACTTAGGAATTATGAATCACCCTCATATCCTCAGCCTTCAGCCCATCACTGTGTCCCAACGCAACTGCTTTATGACTTACTTGTGAGTTCATTCATTTGTCTAGCTTTTTTAGGTGTGTGGTTTTTTGTTTTTTTTTCATGTGCTTTCCGTCACATATCCCTCTTGCTACCTCAGTTCTTTTCTGCACTCTTCCTAGAATATTCTTTCTCCCTTCTTCAGCAGGGTCCTGGCTCTCATGTTACCTCCTCACAGCTAGAAGTAGAACTTCCTTTCTCCAAGTGCTATAATGCTTGGCTTTTACTTCTCCAGTGGTATTCACCAGACTCTGTGTTGAGCTGTAGAATTTGTAAAATGCTTTATCTCTCCACAAGATGATAAATTCAAGCTCCTGCAAAGCTGGGCTTTATAACCCCTCAGATCCAAACACAGTGCCTTACAGCT
Organism: Pipistrellus kuhlii; assembly: GCF_014108245.1. NCBI lineage: Eukaryota > Metazoa > Chordata > Mammalia > Chiroptera > Vespertilionidae > Pipistrellus > Pipistrellus kuhlii. The sequence goes on along the minus strand of NW_023425515.1, from coordinate 17,331,063 downwards.
TATCTGTGCCCCAAAATATGCGTAAGATGAGTGGGTGGTTGAGAGATAAATAGATGCCTATTCTTTACTGCTTTACTCCTGTAGTGGGGTTTCTGAGCTTTAAGGTATCTGTTTGACATTATTTCATACTTATTCACCAATCTCATGTTGAGTAAGATTAACACCTTCAAAATTCATCTTTTATCAACATAAATATTTTCAACGCTTGGTGCACAAAAGAAATACAAGTACTGTATAAACATGTGTATTAGCATTCTGAAAGACTTTTATGTTGGGAACATGATAACAGCTAAGGTTCCAATAGCACTAATGAATCCAGTTTAATATTCCATAGTTCTTTCAGCCAACTGATAATTAAGGAAAGGAACAGATCCAGCTTGGTAGAAAATGTCTTAGCCAAATTGTGGTCCTTTAATGAAATAATGTCCTAATTGCTGAAACTGGTTTGGCTCAGTGGTAGAGTGTCGGTCTGCAGACTGAAGGGTCCCAGTTCGATTCTGGTCAAGGGCATGTACATCAGTTGCAGGCATATCCCCGATGGGGGGTATGCAAGAGGCAGCTGGTCAATGTCTCTTTCTCGTCGATGTTCCTAGCTCTCTATCTCTTTCCCTTCCTCACTGTAAAAAATCAATTAAATATATTTTTTAAAAGAAATAATGTGCTAATTGACAAGTGAGAAAATATTTAAATATCCTGTATGCATTACCTGCAAACAAGGTAGTTTTAAACACATACTCATTCCCTAATATTCTCATTCTGCATTGTATTTTTTCAAATACAATGAAATATGAGCATCCTTCAAAAGAATTAGTTCCATGTTTTAGGCATAAAGAGACTGTAATATTATATGAGAATTATTGCTTACAAGGACATGCTATGGGCAATAGACCTATTAAAATGACACATGGTCAGTCATGCATATGCTAGACAAATTGAAAAAAAATTAAGACATGAGATAGCAGCTGGAAAAAATTTGAAGTTTTTTTTTGTTGTTGTTGCTTCTTGAAACTATTTTTAAATTAATCCTACAGCTATAGATAACCTGGCTTTTACAGAATTATCTAAACTAACTGATGCCTAAACTGGAGCCCTCTCATGTAGCTATGTAAAAGTTCCTAAAACCCTTTTCACGGACTTTTAAATCTTTTCTTAGCAGCATTTCTCTATAGTCCTTTTTCCTTTGTTCTCAAGTAAGACTATTATTTTGTCTTGAGTCCTTCACTGTCATTATGGCCATGCGGGTATGTGGGCATGATAACCCACCCTTACTTTGTCTCAGACAACTCCTTCAACTCCTTTGCCAAGTGCTCCTCACAAACTTCTGACACATACTCTTCAAGTAAAACATTTGGGTCTTCCTTGAGGAGAAATAGTTGTAGCTAATCTCCTATGTGCCTAAATATTACCTAAATCAATCATGGTTTCAAATGGGCTCAGGTCCCATGGTTATCTCAAATGCTTCTTTGAGTAAATATGGAAAACTAAGACAGGAAAAAATGTACTGTTAGTAAATGACATTGCCTTAAATCATATTTCCATGAAAACTGTGAAAGAAAGCAATGTGATTACAAATTATGAAGTAAAGTTTTTAATAAAAGTGTCAGGGGGTGAGGGGAGTGCTCTGCCACCTACCTAGTATCCTCTCATACATTTCTTGATTTTGATGTTGATCTCTCGACATTCTTGTTAAGCAGGGGCTATTATTATTTCCTCATTGTTGATCAGAAAACTGTAGTTGAGAAGACTCAAATCTAATTCTTCTGAAATTTTATTTAAAAGTCCTTGAACATTATAGTTAGGTTAGCAATTTTTTTTTTCTAATTTGAAAGCATGGGCATGGTGTTAATTTTTTTAAAAAATCTAGACCTAGCTGGTTTGTCTCAGTTAATAGAGCATCAGCCCACAACCCGAGCTGGGTTTGATTCCAGTCAAGGGCACATGCCCAGGTTGTGGGCTGGATCCCCAGTGTGGCAAGCAGGAGGCAGCCAATCAATGATTCTCTCTCATCAATCATGTTTCTATCTCTCTCCCCCTCTCCCTTTCTTTCTGAAATCAATAAAAAAATATATCTTTTTTAAAATGGTAGCTACTTGGAGAATATCACGCTGAGTTAAATAAGCCAGTCAATGAAAGAGAAACACCACATGACCTCACTCATTTATGGATAATAAAGAATATTATAAACTGATGAACAAAAAGATAGATACAGAGACAGTAAAGCAACAAACAGACTGTCAAATTACAGTGGGGAGGATAGGGAGATATGGGGGAGATAAAAGATCAATCGAAAGACTTATATACATGCATATAAACAAAACCAATGGACAAAAAACTCGGGGGGGGGACATGTATGGGACTGGGGGAGAACAATGGAAAGATATGTACACATATAATACCTTACTAAAAATAAATAAATAAAAATAAAATGGTAAGCTACTTTGGTTTGGATTTTTGTTGTTGCTGGCTTGTTGTTTCCTGTTTTTCTCCTCTTGGATCTGCTCTTGGACCTTTCCTTCCTCTTCCCAGGCAGGCCACTGTGCCCATCATTCTGCCTCCACAGCACCCTGTTAGTAAACACTCATTGAACACACAGCCCAGGCAGACGCTGTGTGAGGCTGCTCCTGCTCTCTGGGAAAGCAGAGCACCTGGAGAAGACCTGTGTCCTAAGTGCTTTGCCTGAGCTAACTTTACCTGTAGTAGGACCTGAAGTAACTGCAGAGAGCCTACACCAAGGAAACTCCTTGTTTATGAAAATTTAAATTTGCAAAGAATATTACTAGCTTCAAGAATGTTCTAAGTCAGATGACTGATTCCTAATAAAACAAAGCAGAACACAAATCATTTTTTTCTTTAAAATTCTTTTAAAGTATTACATTAAGTCTCCTTTTTCTCCCACTGACCTTTCCCCTGACACTCCCACCACCGCCCCCCCTCCCCCCAGCACATGCCCTCAACCCCCTAGTGTCTGTGTCCATTCATTATGCTCATATGCATGCATACAAGTCCTTTGGTTGATCTCTTACCCATCCACCCCATGATATGTATTTTCTGTTTTCAGCCTTAATTTGGGATTGACAATGAGACATCTAATTGACTACTTTTTCAGACAAGGGAAAAAAGCCAAACTCGTCTCATTAGGACTTTGTTTGTGAAAGCTACCTATTTCATTATTCTTACCTTGAAAATGCAGTCAAGATGGACAAATCTTCCCCTGAGATACTTATTGGATCTAAATTAGAAAAGGGAAATGGTAGGGTAGTAAGGATATGGTCAAACAGGCATTGTCCAAATTTCCAAGTGATAGAAAACATGTCATTCCTTTCCAATTGCTGTGAAAATTGAACATAAATCTGTAGAAGTAAATTTTGTCATACTCCCCAGAAATTAGATGCTTTTATATAAATTTAAAAAGTGAATTTAATGTAATTGTTTTTTAAAAAAATAAATTCGTCCTTTCAACATCTAACCTTCTGACATGCTAACTCATCTTCCTAATTCTATGATTATGTGTAATGATAAACACTCTACTTCAATGTCTAATTAATCCGTTCATTCAACAAATATGTATAGGCTTCCTGTTATTTTCCAGGCACTGTGTTGAAGGCCTGATGATACAACAGTGAACAAAGCAGGGGCACTGCCCTCAGGGAGCTTTCAGTTGGATGGGGGGAAAAGGCATTTATCAGCTAAACACTATTAACAATCTACAGATGATGATGCCTGATATAAAAGAATCATGCCAGATGCTATGAGAACATATAACAGGAAAAGCCACTCTGGTCTGGGTTTTGGGAAGGTCTACCAAAGGAAACAACACTGGAGTTGAAACATGCATTATTGGTTGTTAACTAGGCAAAGTGGGAGTATAGAAGGTGAAGAGAGAATATGTGTGTTTCAGAGAGTGGAAATATAATGTTCAAAAGAACTGGGTAAATTTGCCTTTGCAGCTGTTATGGCTTTAGGAAAACATGTCTTTTTGGAGCAGTGTGTTGACTTTTGCTGCCAAATAGCTAAATATATGTGTTTTGTGATTATTTATGAAGTTATATTTCTCAGCGGTTCATGTGAACAGAATATCATGAAACAAAGTAGTTACGAAGCACAGAAAGCAGGCTATCTGGATCAACCTTAGAAACTGGTAACCAGATGCTCTTTTTCTGGACCATATTTCTTTTGAAAAATCTCTCTGAGGTCTTTCAACACTTTCCCATCATCCAAACTGTGCATCCTTTCAGGGACAAAGGGAGAAAGGTTAACCAAATTCATAATTTATTAGCCCACTTTCCAAATATGCTTTACTGGGTTCTGGTTCCCTGGACAATTCTGACTTTTGGTCACTTGCCAAATAACTAACGGAAAAATAAATGGCTTGATCATTCTGTTACCTTCAACAGTTGTAAATCAAGATGGCCAGCCTCTCATAGAAGGGAAACTTAAAGAGAAGCAAGTCAGATGGAAGTTCATCAAAAGGTGGAAAACTCGTTACTTCACACTGGCTGGAAACCAACTTCTGTTTCAAAAAGGAAAGTCTGTAAGTTCCTCTGCTGTTTATTACACCTGCATTTTTAAAGTCTTGATTTCCACCAACCAGCTAAGTAGGCATTTTGTCTCGAGTTAAATATCAATATTTTTTTACTTCTCTGTTTTACAATTTTACAGTGTTGTTTTATTACCATGTTCCTTTCACTGCCCATTCTGTTCATGTCTATGTTAGCTGGTTCACTGTCCGACTTCATTTTATTATGGGAGCTGTTTATTTTTTGTTGACTTAAGTTTCTAGACTATAAACTGCTCTTGACTGCGACACCGTGCCTTTTGTTTTCCTGCAGATCACCTACAGGTACATTTATGGCTCATCATATTGACTGCAATTTCTTTTATAGTTACAGGTTTTATTTAGAGGTGGGGACCGAAGAAAGGGGAACTATGGACAGGGAGGAAGAAAAAAAGGCTGGTCTACTTTAAGTTACTTTTGAAATCACCAAAGTTTAATTTGATTAGGGGAAAAAAATGCTATCTTTCATTCAGTGAATGAATAAAATGGGATTCTAAAATAATTAATAAATATTTATTTAATAGAATTTTCCATGTGAACAAGGATGCTGAGGAAATATCTGTATTCTGAATTTTCAGGGGAAACCTATTAACAATGTCAAGTTTTCCTCTTCTTTTCAAATCATATTAATTGTCATTCAAATCTACTCAATCAGGATCAGGGAAATAAAATCTTGACCTACTTCTTGGCTACTTTGAAATATAATAATAATTAATTAATAATAATAATAGAAATTCATCAGAGTTCACCACATGCCACCCTGGATTGACTCAAACAATCCTTTGAGGTCAGCACTATTATTGTTGCCACTTTACAGAAGGGGAAACAAGGCTCAAAGAGACTGATTGGCTTGACCAAAGATAGAGCCAGTAAGGTAAAGAGGGCAAAACTGGAGTCAGGCTTGGGCAGTACGACACCAAACATGTTCTTAAGTGAGTCCTTAGTCCTGCTTCCTTGTACACTTACACACAGAGCCAGTGGCAAAGCCAACTGCATCTGAATTAATTAATGAAAGGTCTTAAATTACTTAAAAACACAATGCACTGAGAATATATGCACTATATTTTTAGAGTGCTCATTATAAAATTTATATTACCCAACAGAATCAAATATGGCATATCTGAATCTGACAAATGCTGATCAGTGCTTTTTCAATCTATAAAACTTCATGTTAACTTTTTGAGTAAAAAAAAGACTTTGAAGTCACCTATTCTAAACTCATGTTACTTTCTTCATTTGTGTGTATAATAAAATAGACAGATGGATTTTTCTGTGGCTGAAGATCTTTTTAAAAGGGAAGTATAGTGTGTTCAATTTAGACAGTTATTGGAGGTTTAAGAAACGTTATTTTTGTTTAGTATAGGTTCAAATGGCCATCTGGATTTCCTGTTTCCATTTAAAAAGTCAGGAATACAAGTCAAAATGTAGTGACTTCTCAGATCCCTTGAGTCAAAGCAGATTCAGTGCATAAAAGTGTTTTTCCTGAACTCAAATAATGACCTTTATCCTTCTTGATTCAGAGCTTTTTAATAAAGTTTACAGAATAAACTATTTTATAGTTGGCAAAATTGTTTGACATCTTTATCGGGAAATAATGGTTTAACATTCCAGAAACCTGACAAAACATATGGCTCAAACATTGGGAAATAGTATAAAATAGTACAAGGGCCACAGCAAAATCTCCTTCATCCCCAGGGACACAGTAACCTGGCAGTGGTCAGCAGTCTAGCCACATTGTAAAAGGCCTTTCTTGTAAATGAGAAAAAAAATATGCACTTTAAAATAAAAACTAAAATTTTCTACTATTCAGATCTCTACAACCAGCTAGGCAATGGTGTCCTTTAACTTTCTTGCCATTTCTATCTTGGTTATTTTACTGTCCTTCTTGAAATAACTATAACAACTTTTTTATCAGTTCTTTCACTTATCAGTCCCTGTACTGTAGGCTAATCCAAAGAAATATAATTTTATTATTCTCAGATAAGCTGACAAATACTGTCTAGTGCAGATATCTTCCAAGTTTACCCTATATAGCCCCTAAAAGAATTAGAAAGGGAACTATATTACCAATAGTATTTTAAATTGTATCAACACTTTAATCATAAATGTAAACAGTTGTACAAAGTGTAATTTCTGTTGAATTATAGGCATTATCATTTTTAAATAAAATATTATATATTTTATTTTAAATGTAACCACTGAAATAAAATACCATAGCAATTTGACACCTAACACTATCCATTTAAAAATTATATAAATTAGTTTTTCTTTAACAGAAATGTTTGCATTGTGTCATTTTTCCTTGAAATCATATTTTTATCCTACCTCTCCCACAGCATTTCACTATAAACGCCCTATTATTTTTCATTGCAATAAAACTATGTATATAAATTGAAATTTAATTTTAATTTCTTGTGACCATCAGGCTCTAAATACTAAGGTTTTTTTATTTTTTCTCTTTTAAAAATGATATCATTTAATAAAAACCATAATATAATACCAAATGTATTATTATATTACTAGTTATTAACCATTAATAAGTGAAATGCTATTAGAAATGCATCTCTTAACAAAAATAAATGGGGATGATAATGTTGCCTTGTTTGAAGGATGCTTACTGACATTAATATTCTGTACTGCCTTTTTAAATTTGTTTGATGCTCTTGAGATTCTTCCAAGTTGCATAATACACCATGGAAAGTTTGGGGTGAATGAGAAGGGTATCTTTTCATTGCCAAGTGGAAGAAGGGTGATTGTACAGGAGAGGTGGGAAAGGGGAATTGAAAAAATCCTCAACCACAGGTACATTCTCCAGGAGACAAAACAGAGTTAAAGACCTGAAATTGCTTTAAACAAGTATCTGACCCCTTAAAACTATTCATGCGAGCAGACAAATGACGCTTCCAAAGTTCCACAGAGTTTCAAAAACAGTTTGATCTACTTAAAACACTGAAACCCTTGTTATCTATTAACTCCTCTTTCTCAGATATAGCACAAAGTAAAATTAAATTCCATGTTTCCCAAATTATCTCAAATTCTGAGTTAACAGTACTCCAAATTGCACTGTTAAGTTTTGCTCTACTAATGAAGTTTTCATATTAATTGAAAATGACATAAAATCAAAGAAATATGAATTAAGCATTTTCTGCAATCCCAAGGCCTAATTTCTATAAATTAGCTATCTTGTGCCAATTTGATATAATAGCAAAGGGCCAATTGTTCACTCCTTTCTTGTTCTAACGACCCTTTGAGGCAATGGTGCCCCAAATAGCAAAGGCTTTGAGCCAGATGAATGGAAAGGATTCTGATCCTCTTGGAAAAGTCTCCAGTAGCCAGAGGTCTTCCCATACCCTGGGAGCCAGCCAGCTCATGTATTTTACTTCCCATATGCATTTCAGAAAGACGATCCTGATGACTCTCCAATAGAACTCAGCAAAGTACAGAGCGTGAAGGTTGTGGGCAGGAAACGCAGGGACCGCTCGCTCCCTCGGGCTTTTGAAATCTTCACAGACAATAAAACCTATGTCTTCAAGGCCAAGGATGAGAAGAACGCCGAAGAGTGGCTCCAGTGCATCAATGTGGCAGTTGCCCAAGCAAAAGAGAGAGAAAGTCGAGAGGTAACCACATATCTGTAGGGACTCGCAAGCCGACCTCACACTGACTGTGTACAATGGTATTGCACTATCACTGCCAATGTCAAGAAAAAAAAAAAAAAAGATAAATTCGCCAAGTCATGTGTTTGTTTTTTGTGGGGTTTTTTACTAAATACCAGGGGAACAGTTTTTCCTCAGAAGCAGTACCCAAAAGTGGCAGGATTCCTAGCACATTTTCTATCCTGGTGGCATCTGCATTAACTTCAGAGCATCTCTGTAAGCTAGGATAAGCATAGGAAATCATGTTCTCCATCCCCCAGTTCTGTGCTACTCCCATTTAAACTTGAGATTTTGGGTTTTGCCATTACCATTTTTTAAAGAATCAAGCTGTGGGAAGCAGAATTCTGGAATGACTCCCAGTGACCCACACCCGGTATAACCTCCCATTGAGTGTGGTGGAACCTGTAACTTGTTTCTAACTAGTGGAATATGGCAAAAGACATAGACTCGCCTCTCTCCCGATTATGTGCTATTCTATGGCAAGGGTAAAGAGATTTTGCAGATATAATGAAGGTCCTTAATCGGCTGACTTTGAGGTCATCGAAAGGATATGATCCTAGGTGAACCTGACCTAATCAGATGAGCCCTTTAAAACCAAGTCAGAGACTCTCTTTCACTGGCCTGGAATAAGCAAGCTGCTATGAACCCTACAGCTTCAAGGAAATGAATTTTGCCAGCAACCAGTGAACCTGGAAGAGGATCCCCAGCCTCGAGTAAGAGCCCAGCCCCAGCCCACACCTTGACTTCAGCTTTGCAAACCCTGAGCAGAGGACCTAGCTGAGCCATACTTGGACTCCTGACCCACGGAAACTTCAAGATAATAAATATTTGCTTTTTTAAGCTGCTAAGTGTGTGGTGATTGGTTATGTAGCAGTAGATCACTAATACAAAAAACTTGGGCTATACATAAAGGATCATTTTTTTTTCCTAGAAATTTACTAACCTTGTGATTTAGTATAGAAACCCAGAGGAAGATAACAAGTAGTCAATATCCTTAGTTCATCCTTGACTACTGCTAACTCACCAGGACAGGAAATAGAAAAGAGGCCAACTGATGAAGGAAACAATTCACTTTTAACATATAAGCTTTGAGGTATTGGGGGACACAAAAGTTATTACAGGTGGGAAATGGAGTTCTGGAGGTCAAAAGTTGGGCTTGTTGGGTATATGGGTGATCACTGAATATGTGGAATTAGTTGACATTATTCAGGGTAAGCAAGACAAAAGACCTTCTCAGGGCTGCCTGGATGTTTTCAGAAGTGATGAAAAAGATTAAGCTCCTTTTTGCCGTAGCAATTTAGGGAGCAGCTACCAAGCAACAGGTACCATGCTTGGCCTGGAGAGACAAAAATAAAAGACTCAACTCCATTCAAGGAACGTACAGCGTAGGGGAAGAGACAGATGTTTACAACAAAAATGGAAATGCTCTGTGGCAAGTACCTTGATGGAGGTTTGTGAGAACACAGGAGAAGGCACCACCACCGCAACTGACTTTGAACTCAGTGTGGGCTCCCTCCCTACTTCCCAGGGTTGTCAAATAATGAGCTTGCCTTAAAGAACTATTCAGAGTGTTTCTGACAGACACAGAGCAAATGGTCAGGAGAGGGAACCATCTTGCAAAGGCAAAGGAGAGAGAGGGAACATGGTCCATTTGCAAAACAGCAAATCCTTCCCTGGGATTGGAACATATGGGGCCTTTTAAGGAATGGTGCAGGATTATGCTGGGCCATGGCATAAAGGGCTTGGTTCCAGAGGGCTAAGGATCTTGAACTTTGTCCTTAAGTTAGTGAAGCACCATTAAAAGGTTTTAAGAAGAGATAAATCATTTTGAGAATGGTGTAGAGAAAGGGATATGGGATATTATTGCAGGGAGATGATTTAGGAGGTGTGTAGGAGGTATTTAGGACCTAGCCCAATGTAGTAGCTGGGAGACAGAGGGAAATGAAAGTGCAGGAAAAAAAAATATTGAACCAGTGAAATGGACAGGATACTGATGGGTTGAAGAGAACTGGTGTGCCAGAATGTGGAGAAGTCCCTGATGACCCCTAATGCTTTCTTGGGAAAGCTAATGAAGATGGCAGCATTCACTGAGAAAAAAATTTCCAAGCAACAGTTTAATAGGTGGGCCCATGGCAAATTAAATTTTAATGTATACATTCAGAATATAGACAAGTGATTTACCTTGGGACTAGAGGGACATTCCCTTCTATGAAGCTGGACAAGAAAGGATGAGAAAACATGTGTAAATGGTTCTCTAAACATTATTTTAAACTCTACTATCAATTGGTTGCCTCCTGCACAGGCCCTGGGCCCAGGGTAGGGAGGAGCCTGCAACCAAGTACATGCCCTTGGCCAGAATCAAACCTAGGACCCTTCGGTCTACAGGCCAATCTCTATCCACTGAGCCAAACCAGCTAGGATTACCTACTGCTTAAGAGTCAATGAGTAACCCTGGCTAGTTTGATTGATTAGGAAAAATGGGTAACTGATTAATAGAAATAAAATATTAAGTGACACTGCATTAGTGATTAATAATTTAAATGCCAATCATGTGCTTGAACCTTTCATAGCAGAGGTTACAGTAAAATGCCAGTTCTGTACTGATTCTGTTTTCACTAAATGCTTGTCCCCAGAAAGAAGAGAATGGCCCTACCAGCTCAATTTGGAAGAAAATAATTATTTTTGCTGCTTGTTACTACATCCTTGTTATTTAATTAATGAAATGCCTCTAGCTTAAAACACAATTCTCAAAGCCTTAAAACCAAATCTAAAGAGAAATAAATGAATGAGGAGTAAATAATCTTTCTTCTGGTTTCATTCCATGATGCAGTGATTCCAAATGCAGCCAAATTCTCCTGGGTTCAGAATCACACAAGGAATTTCAGAATCCTCAGTTTCCCACTGATATTTCTGGCACTTCCACCCTTGCTTACCACAGACTGGCCTTTCCCAAGAGGGCAGCCATTCCTGCTCCTGGTCTAAGAAGAAACCACATTTCTAAACATGTCTAAACCTTTAAAAATGTTGATATAAATACAATTATAAGCATGGACTGAAATTCAAGTGGTTTTCATTTTTTACTTCATTTGGACTCTTTTCCCACCCAAATAGCCATGGAAAATATAAATGTTTATGTGTGAGAATCTCATCTGATTATTTCTTGAGAACCTGGAGTTGGTAAAAAATAAATAAATAAATAAATTAAAAAAAAAATGCTCAATGCTTTTTTTAATACTAGTTTTCTAGAAAATCCTTAGCTGGTAATGTTGAGGGACATTTACTGGACCATCTTCAATGTATCGCCTTTGAATTAAAGATGGTCCTTTGGGGCCTATTGAGTATGGCTTATTCCCAGGCATCAGTAAAGATTATCTGGTTGAAAAGCATTTTTCATTTTTGGAAACAATTATGAGGTGATGTGAGAAGCTATGTGAGCCAAATTCAAGGTGCACTGGAGAGAAGTAAATACCAAAAATGCCCTCATTTGGGATTTCCAGTCCCCAAAATCTAACTCAGTTTTCAGATGAAAAACGAAGAAAAACCCATCTTGTGTATAGACATCTTGGTGCCATTCCTCCCCAAAGATTATTCTGAAAGATAGAGGGTTGGATCCAGATCTTTCCATCATCGCATCATTTCCTGCCAGGCTTGTGTGGATCAGAAATTCCCAGAAGCAGGGGCTGCAGGGAGGGTCCTCCAACCTCCGATGTGCAGTGTGTTAGATGGGTAGGCACAGGGCTGGGCCCAGGTGGCTCTGCCCTTGGTCCTTGGTGGGTGTAGGTACAAATGCATGTTCTTGTTCACACAGGGCAGGGATCTGTAAACAACTCAGCTCCCTCTGGGAACAGCCTCAGGACAGTGTTTTCAGAATGTTATCAGACATGATTTTAAAACAACTAAAATAATAAAAATTAAGAAAACACCTTCACACACAAAAAAAGATAGAAGGGTTGTCAAATCAGGGAAATTTCTACCAGCACAGTGGAATCTAGAGAAAGAGGTACAGGCTCTGGCTATGGGTACATGAGAATGCAAGTCCTAATTCTAACCAAAACCAAACTACCAATCTAAGCAAAATGCTCAGCTCTCACCTCTAGGTTGGGATGAGATGGGACAGAATTGGTGTGAGGCTTACACGTCATATGAAAGCAGAGAACCTTTAACTGAATAGGTTCTTGATAAAGACACTCCCCTAAGGAAGGGAAAATTCTACCAATGAAATTACGATGTGATGCCTTAATAATGTCCAATGAAGCGTGCTTTACTTCAAAATGTCTTTTATCTGTTATCTGAGGGATCTGGCAGTTTCTTCTGACTTTAGGTACTTTGTGTGATATGTGATAGGTAATTCTTTTGTATCCATTTCAGCAACAAAATGAAGCATGGATTTATCCACAGGGTGGTGTGTTTCTTTCTCAAGTAGAGCATGTAATGGTTGCTTTGCATCACCACATGGAACTGCAGACATTCCTCTAATAACGGCTCTTTGGCTCACTAAGTCCCATTTCATCCCAGACCTCTTGTTTCTGTACTTTCCTGTGTACATGATAACTTTATTTTTTCAAAGGCAAATCATATAATATTTCCAGACCTACTGAACATCAATTAGCACATGTGGTGTTGACCATGCACATGACTCAATTAAACTCACAACACAAAGCGCTAGCACCAAGCTTGAGTGATAGCGAGTCATAGTCATTCCTGGTGGGTGCCAATTATAAGACTCATTCCTGAATTCAGAACTGTTAAAATATGGGAGAAAAAAATGTACATAAATGAGCAAAAGTATTAATTTAAGAGTTCCACAGGAGTTTGTTTCACAGTAATCAAAATTGTAATATAAAACTTTTTGTGAACATTAAAGTATATGGCAAATAAAAGAAATTTTTTATTTAATCTAATAAATACTTTAATCTATTAAAATGGTTACAGTGCTCCTAATGGATCCATTCTCAAAAGTATGAGATCAGCCAAAAAAAAGTCAGTGTTATGAATTAGTCCAAGTCAAAGGCCTGAGAACCAGCTGTTCAAAAACTGAGAACTGGGAGTTCTGGTGTTCCAGGGCAGATCCCAGCTCAAGAAGAAAGGAAGGCTGAAACTGGTTTGGCTCAGTGGATAGGGCATCGGCCTGCAGACTGAAGGGTCCCAGGTTCGATTCCCGTCAAGGGCATGTACCTTGAGTGTGAGCACATCCCCAGTAGGGCCTTGTACAACCTGGTAACAGAAGCAAACACACACACACAGTAGGGGGTGTGTAGGAGGCAGCTGATGGTTGTTTCTCTCTCATAGATGTTTCTAACTCTCTATCACCCTCCCTTCCTCTCTGTAAAAAATCAATACAATACATTTTTTTAAAAGAAGAAAGGAAGAATTCGCACTTCCTTCACCTTTGTGTTCCATTTTGCCCCCAATAGATTGGATACTGTCCAACCACCGCTGGTGACAGTAGATGTCTTTATTTGGTCTACTGAGTCAAATGCCAACCTCTTCCAGATTCACCCCTCATGGACACACCAAGAAATAATGTTTTACCAGCTCTCTAGGCATCCCGTAGGCCAGTCAAATTGACACATAACATTAACCACTGCACCCTCTATTTTAATGGAAATAATATGACTAATGTCCACATATAAGCCATGTTTCCTAATGCCTCTGCTCTCCCTTGATGTGCTCCCCTTTATCCAATTCCCTTCCCTGGCAGGGAAGTTAGATAGGAAATGAGCCGAGATGGCAGGGGTGAAGGCAGAGGGCATGTGGTGTATCTTTCACCCACGGTCACAGATGGGATCCTGGAGGTGAAGTTGGGATAGTGTCTGAGGAGGAACTCCATACCAAGCAGGAGGAGCATTTCCAGAAGAGGCCCTCAAGGTCAACCGGACCAGAGACAACAGCAGGAAGTGAGAACTGGAGCCAAGTTGGAAGCTGGGGGACCAGGGAAGAGAAAGGAGTAGAGCCAAGTAGGTGGAGCAGGTAGTGGGCTGTATGAAAAGTATAGGAGCAGGACAATGCCCAAGGTCATGTTTTCTCAGATACCCGCCTAGGGGAGGAGGGTGCTGATGAGACAGGTTTCCAGCACCTCATGCGTGTGTGTTTGCTTCTGTTACCAGGTTGTACGAGGCCCTCATCATGTACGAGGCAGAACAGGCAAGCACCCTGACTGAAGTCTTGGCTCCTGGGTCCTATCATGAGGACCCCAGCCTTGCCGAGCACTTTGGATACTGACATTCTTTTCATTCCACACCCCCCATCCAGAACATATTGAATGTGTTTTCTTCAAAGAAAATCTATCTGGGGTTAAGAGAAGGGGAGATAGATATCCTGGAGCTTTCTTGTGCATATTTTTTTTTGTAACATGATAATCAGACACATTATATTTAATAGTTCCTTACGCCTTGGTGGAACAGACTTTTACAAAGTTTGCATTGAAAAGAAAGAAAATACGTTTCATCTGTTTTTCAACCAATCAAATGATTAGAATTCACTTCATACTTAGAACCTAGAAAAGTAATGAAGCACTCAAAAAATGTGAAAATATGAAGTGTTCAAACAGATGACAGACTCATTTCTTCATAAGAATAACAGTATTCCGTGAGACCTCATAGGAAATGGGGGAACGGGGGTTTAATAGTAAATTCTAATTTTTCCTTTTTGAATTATTTTACAGTTCTTTTTTGCTTTATTTTTTAACCACCGGTCACTTTATATCAGGATAATATACTGGTATACACATGTCAGTATAGTACACATTTACAGACACACTAGTAGCCCATCACACGATATCTCCCACAGTAGGCTGCCCACTGCTTTTGCAGAAGCCAGCAGGAACCACAGTGTGCCGCCGGGAGCCACACTGTTTCCATGGGACCTGTGCCAATTCTGCTTCCTTGGGAGGCAAGCCTGCCATTTCTTCTCCCGGCCTGTAGCTTGGCTGCAGAGGCTGCAGGCCGCCACCCCTGTCCCCCAGAGGCCCTCCCACTGCAGCGATGAAGCAAAAATTCCACCAGGCCACTCACACTGCCCGCTCTCAGGACTGGGGAACTCTGGCAAGTCTGAAGGGACTGGGAGCCGCCATCTTGTGGGTATGGGCACTGCCATATTTGTGATGGAGTAGTGGTTAATTTGAATATTACCCTTTTATTAGATAGTATACATACACCTATTTTTTAATATATATTTTATTGATTTCTTACAGAGAAGAAGGGAGAAGGATAGAGTTTGAAACATCAATGAGAGAGAAACATTGATCAGCTGCCTCCTGCACAACCCCACTGGGGATGTGCCTGAAACTGAAATACATGCCCTTGACTGGAATCGAATCTGGGACCCTTCAATCCGCAGGCCAATGCTCTGTCCATAGGCCAATGCTCTATCCACTGAGCCAAACCAGTTAGGGCCATACACCTATTTTTTACACAGGTGTTATGACAACAAAACAATTACTTTGAAATGTATTTTGTAGAAATCAATCTTTTTATTTCTCATTATTTTATGTTAAGATTCCTTCCCTGCCCCATTTCTCTCTCTATCTAGACTGGGGTTTTGTGTAATCAGTAAGAACTCTATGTGTTGCACTGTTCTTAACCGAGATTCACTTTTACACATCAGATTTGCCTGGGGAGTATTGTGTTCCCTCTTAATTCAGAGCTATTATGATTTGGAAGAAATTGTTTAAATGCCTTTTCTCTTGAGAGAGAAAAATAATGATCCTGTTTGCCAAGCTAGCTCATAAACACAAAAATCAGAATAGGGCCCATCCTTTTCATTTAACTAAAACCTCAGTTGGGAAATGTCTATCTAGAAAAATTAACCATGAAATATAATACTTGGGGTATGTGTGCTTTACGTACTGATTTGAGAGCATTTTAACCAGGACTCACTGGAACATATCACAGAGAGTTATCTTATGCTTTTCTCCACAAACACCCCTCACGTGCATATTCATGTTCTTGGCATCACTGCAATATTGTTGTCTCCTGAAATCCTACTGTTATATCAGCTTCCAATGAATGCAAATGGATATCCACCGCAGCCAATACTGTCACAGTGAGCTTCCAGTATAAAGAAGCCACTAGCAGAACGCAAGGCGGCCAAGGAAACTGCCCGATTCTTCCAATGAAGGGGACTCAGCATTTACCATGCAGGTGACAGGATCACAGCTGTTGGAGTGCAAAGACATTAGAGTATGGAGGGTCCAACTCCCCCCACTCCAAGCCCCTCCCTTATCATCACTTGGAGCTGTCATTTCAGCTGCTAATATTTATATAGAGAACCCATTGCTTTATCACCAGTCCACATTTTTTAAAATAAATTTTTTTTCTGATTGTGAAAACAAATCAAGTCTCAGAAAACACAAAGACTATTAAAAAATAATAAAAAACTCTCCAGGCTTCCTAAAAACTTAAGTGGCATAATAATCTCCTCTGTTCCAAGACTCACAAATATAAAAAAGATGCAATTTCCCTACACCACTTGGTAAGTCAAGGGTAATGGAACTCAGAGTACTTTAGGCCATAGTCCAAGGACCCAACAGCCAAAACCTTCCAAGCAAATACACAAAAGCAACAAAATAAACCAGAGTTGACAAAAATAAATAAATAAATAAATAAATAAAAACACACAAAACAAAACAAAAAAAGACATGCAAATTAAATTACAATTCCTTTTTATGAGGAAACTTGCTTCTGACAAATACATTGAGTTCCTCTCCTTTTTTATAGCGTGTTCCTGTTCCTTTTTAAATCTTATAAGAATTTCCTAATAATCTTCATGTTCCTTAAATCCTACCAACGTCAAGGACATTCCTCAAGGCTGGCTTTAGTCAGCATACGGAGGGGACGATTTCTGGACATTTTATTCCACTGATTTTTCTGGGGAGTTACTAAGTGTTTAAGCATGTAATTCATCCTAAAGCCCTTCTGGTTGTTTAGAAAGTAGTTGGTTCGAGTTGCAATGACAGACCCTTAGAAGTGGCTTGGAATTTATATAAGAAACTGGTAAGTTATTGAGATTTGTATATCATGACTTAAAGTTGCCAAAACAAACTTAAGACGCAAAGATGTCCTTAATAATGTTTTTACAAAGAGCTGAATAAAATGTATTTTTTAAATAGTATTTTTATTTTAAAGTCAAAATACAGACCAGGCACTGGAAGCGAGCTCAGCAGGTGTAGAAATAGGTGTTTCCTAAAATATACTACTAAGGACTCTGGAGCATAACTTGAAGGAATTATTATAATTTTGTTTCACAAATAAAATTTTTACTTATAAGCTTAAAGATCTGTCCTCCCATTTTCATAAACCCTCAGATACTTTAATAATTGGAAATTTTAATTTTTATTTAATCTAAACTAAAATTGGCTTTACTTGGTGCCAGTGCAGTAAAAGAAATTTCAGTTTAATTTAAATAAATTGAATAAATACCTTCACTCAGCTCTGAAAATAAGCAGGTGCCCTTCTCATCCCACAGCTGGTCCTATGGATCCCAGACTTTAGATCCCAGTATTTCCATTCTCCTCCAAAAATTACCACCCCCATTTGCATCCTCCTTGTGGCACTTCTATGACTCTACTATATCCTTTTGTGTGGTCTGTAAGCAGTCCCTTTGTCTTGGAAATAATTACATGGAAATTAATAAGAAATTAATAATAATTTACATTAACTTAGTCCCAACATCCCTCTAGAATCTAATCCTTGCTCTTGTTCTTTCACCAAATGTGTCTTGATTGGCTGTCTCTATCAATTCCTTCCTTGTGTCTCCATCCACCCACACTTTTGCCCAGTAGTGAAGATCCTGTTCCATCATTCTGCTCACAACAATCACTTGCTGTTCATCAAGTAAATGGGCTTTTCTCAATCAGCATTCCTCCTGAACTCTGCAGCATGTGGCCTGTTGGTCAACCCCTCCTCAACAGCCATTTTCCATGCATTGGTTTGTGTAAAACAGACTATTTGAGTTTTTGCAATGATTAAGAACGTAGATTTTTGTTGTCGAGTAGATCTGGCATTACTATTTAGTAGCTATTTGACTTTGAGGGAAAATCCTTAAACATCTCTCTGTCTCAGTTAGCTCAACTGTAATATTGGTAACGCTTCTCCCTGGGGAGGCTGTGAGGATTAGGTGAAGGATACATATAAAATTCTCAGGACATGGTAAGTGCTCAATAAAAATTACCTATGCTGCTCCCACCTTTCTGATTACTCCCCAGTCTCCTTTTCTGACTCTTCCTTGTTCTCCCAAAGCCCCTTGCTGTCCTCTCTGTGCAAGCACTCTCTTAAATACCTCATGTGCTCATTGTTTTCAGTGTGACCACACACTACAACTTTCTAGTTCTGGCATGACTTTTCTACCAAGCCCCATCCAATCCCACTTCAGAAATTGCCCTTAAGGACATTTTTCCATGAATGAGCTGTTATCCTTGACAGCTGTTATCTTCCACCTCCTCCACCCTCCCCCAATGGCATCACAGACGGGGATCTCAGCGTCATTCTTAAATTCTTCTTCTTCTTCTTCTTCGCCTCCTTGTCCCTCACATATCTAATACCTTGTTTTTATTTTCTAGTCTTCCTCCTTTCTGATTATGCTCTTTCATTCCATTCACCAGCACTCTATCTAGCCCAGGCCCTCATCTTCTCACACCTACATTATTAAAATAGCCCTTCTGTTGGTCTTTCTGTACCTCCTCCACCATCAGCAGATTAATTTTTCTAAAATGACAGTTTAATAGTAGTGCTCCCCTACTTAAAATCCACCGACACTCTCCCCACACCATTGTCTACAGGATGAAATAAGATTCCTTAGTCTTTCACTCAAGGTCCTCCACACCTGACAACAATCAACCTTTCCACGTTTACCTTCCAATCAAAATCCTTGAGGTTATAAGTTGTGTCTAATTCATCTTTGCATCCCCAATGTACATCACACATTAACCTGGCTCATCAGGGACACCCAGAGCCCCTTTAGCTGCTCACAGCTCATGATCCATCTGTGGACTTTCTGAACAGTCAGCAATTCCAGGTTGAGGAAGTTTATAAATGTTCAGTTTCTACATTACTTTAATATTAAGTTGTGATTTTTTTAAAATATAGCTTTCTATGTTCAGCTGTTAACACTGAGTTCCCAGTTGTGGGTGATCAGGCCGGCAGCGGGGAGGGCAGTTGGGAGTGAGCAGACCAGCAGGAGGGCCAGTTGGGGGTGAGCAGGCCATCAGTGGGGGTCAGTTGGAGATGATCAGGACAGTAGAGGAGGCAGTTTGGAGTGAGTAGGCCAGCAGGGGGGCAGTTGGGGGCAAGCAGGCCAGTGGGGAGGGAAGGTGGGCCAAGCAGGCCAGCAGGGGGGGGACAGTTGGGGGTGATTACACACTGGCATCGGGATGCAGTTGAGGATGATCAGGCTAGTGGGGGGGCATTTGGGGGTGAGCAGGCTGGTGACAGGGGGCAGTTGGGAATGAGCAGGCCAGCAGGCAGAGTGGTTAGGGGCAATCAGGCAGGCAGGCAGGTGGGCAGTTAGGAGCCAGCAGTCCTGGATTGCGAGAGGGATGTCCAACTGCTGGTTTAGGCCTGATTCCTGTAAACTGGCAGTAGAACATCCTTCAAGGAGTCCCAGATTGGAGAGAGTGCAGGCCGGGCTAAGGGACAATCCCCCCACCCCGGCCCCTATGCACAAATTTCCTGCACTGAGCCACTAGTCTTATATAATAACAGGCTAATATGCAAATTGTCCCATCGATCGGGAGTTCCATCAGGGGGCGGATACCAGGCCCCTCTAGTATTTTTATATTTGAAGGCTTTGAGGCTATTAATTTTGAAACAACATTAGAAATATGTGGGGGTGATGATGCCAATTGTAATGTCATTTGATCTTCAGAATTTATACTAAGAAGTGAATTTTGAAAGCAAGCCTGTGAAGTAGTTTTATTAGGTCAGTGGAGTGCAGACACATCCTCACATATCCCTAATGAGTCTGCAGGTTGGCTGGGCTCAGCAGGGGCCAGGCTGAACTTAGGGCTTCCGGTTGGGTTCAGGTCTGCTTCTCTGGTCTTTCTAAAGCCCACACCGAAGGGGCCATAGCTACCCCCTTCTGTCCCTCTCATCTCTTAAACTGGTTTTGCACTGTTGTGTAATGGACCCCCATGTTTTTGTATTTATAAAATGAACACAAACTAGTCCTCAGAAAGATAGCCCTTCCTTCCCACTTAACCTGGTTTTGTGCTTGAAAAAAGTCCCTGTTTAAGATCTTTACGTTCTAAGAAGTCCATTTTCTCAGGCAAGCTTTTAAAAATTCAGATATGGCTTCAGAATGGACTGTGTCTGGAAGTAGTCCAGGGTTTGGGAGGTGGGCAGGGACTTACGAGGGATGTTGCAGATGACTGATTTAACAGACCAGGCTTGAGGCAGTGGTTCCCCCAAATCTACTATGCAATCATCGGGCACAGTTCTGCAACTAAGTTCTTAAATATTTAAACAAAAAGAAATGAAAATGAAAGATAGGAAAAAAAAAAGGGGGTTTTCTTTGAAGTCTCAGAGTTGTTTGCCTCTAAAAGCAAACATGTTTGTTCTTGCCTCTTAGCAAAGGACTTTTCCTATTGATTCATCACTTTATTGCTCTTCTGTTGTCTCAGAACTCAAACAGTGGCCTCATTCAGTGATCAGGAATCTTTTTTCTTTTTTTACTATTTTCATAGACCTTGATCATGTCGTCTATGTTCACAGTTTCTTTCCATTCATTTCTATTGATTCTATGTTTCAATGCTCTTCAAAGATTGCTGAATCCTTGACACTGAATTCAGGCTCTGTTTAATGTATTTAAACACACATTCATTTAAGAAAAATGAAATGTATTTTGAAGGTCATGATGAAACACTAAGCACATTGTTGGGTATTTTGGTCATCTTTCCTTTTCAGTGAGTAAGTGTAGCTTCCTGGACTCTGAGTTCTTTAGAGGTACTTCACCTACTTGCCAAACGGCCTCAGACCCTCTCATTGCATTTCAAAGTGCAAAACATCTCACTTCTTTTGTAATCTGTGAATTTATGAGACAATCATTCCAGAATCATGGCTTGCATTAAGGCCCTGCGATTCTTCCACGTTTATGGTTAGCAAGAATTCTGAGCCAGAATCATGGAACAATGCAAGGCTAAGCCAGAGACAGAAAGCCTGTACTTTATGCTCTGTTATTATTTAAGAAAATTGCTTGGCTTCTTGAGTTTTAAAAGAAAAAGAAAGGAATGGGCTTGTAGCCATTTTTAAGCCCTTTGACTTTAGGGTATTTACCTTAATTTAATCTGACCGTTACTAGCTTTTACATAAAAAAGTAAAAAAATAAATAAATGTGACTATATAAACACATGTATTGGCTAGATATAAAATTCTCAGAGAAGACACTGGATTTTACAACTTTGCTAATTAATTTGAAATGTTTGCCATATTACACGACTAAAAATTATTATTTATCTCCCCCAAGTCATCCCAGCTCTCAGATATTAAGAAAATATTTATTTTAATGAGCAGTTATTATCTTTTTATCTAAGTGAAAAGTATTACTCTTCCTCTGTCATGACCCTCAGAATATAACTTCTTGAAGGTAGATAGATATATTATAATTAATTATTTTCCAATCTAATATCCTGGGACAATTTAATTAACTCAGTGGTTATTCAATTAATAATAATTAAATGTATTTTTCAGATTCAACCACTGATCACTTGGTAGTAATCACCTCGACAGAACAGCAAAATGGAGTAAAAAATTACTGTTTGACTTCATCTGGATTAAATTAATGAGGTTTACAATGCATTTAAACAGATAAAGACACGAATAAATGCCTTTGGGGTGAAATTGCATGAAGTGATTAAAGGAAACAATGCTGACCTTTATTTTAAATTATAATGGCTTTACAATCTAGTCTCTTCATCAATAATTGTTAATTCCCAATACTTTCCAGTCCTTGTGGGCATATTTAAAAAGAGAAATTTTCCTTCTGGCCCCAAATAAGAATATAAATAAGAAACCTGAGTCTAATTATCCAGCATTACATTAGTCCCCAGAAGAAAATAAGTGTAAAACTTAAAAACATATTTAATCATTTAAACTTTTTTTTAATCTTTTAATCTTTAAAAGACTTAGAGAAAGCCTCACTTCTTGGTATATAAAACAAATAGATTGTGTACATTGTTTCATTTCCTTTAAATTTAAAATAGATCTTACTTTTCTTTTTCCTCTCTCCCTTTCCCCCCTCTTTTCCTTCCTAATAGCACAGTCTTGAAGCCAGGAAGTGGGGCAGAGTAAACCAGTTAATAATGCAGATTATCTTTTCAATAGATGGAATTACATTACATAGATGTTGATATATATATGATTTGATATATAGACAACAAGCTTCAAAACTTCATACATCAGATTTTCTAAAGATGTTAACATCATAAATATTTTCACACTTAAAAATGTCAAATTTTGTGCCAAAAAGAAGAGCATTTGCAGAAAATTTTAATTCATTATTTTATTTTGAAGAAAAGTGCTGCTGAATACTTCAGGAAGCTTATGGTGAACATGCTCCTTCTCAGAATATTTGTGAAAGCTGGTTTAAACACTTTAAAGGTGATGATTTCACCGAAACTGATTTGGCTAAGTGGATAGAGCGTCAGACTGCGGACTGAAAGGTCCCGGGTTCGATCCCGGTCAAGGGCATGTACCTTGGTTGTGGGCACATCCCCAGTAGGGGGTGTGCAAGAGGCAGCTGGTCGATGTTTCTCTCTCATCAACGTTTCTAACTCTCTATCCCTCTCAATTCCTCTCTGTGTAAAATCAATAAAATATATATTTTTTAAAAAGTGATGATTTCGATGTTAAAGACAAAAACACTTACAAGCAATGGGAAAGATTTTAAAGGAAGAAAAATGGGTGCCACATCAACTGAACAAAAGACAAATGGAAAACCAAAAAGTCATCAGTAAAATGTTGCATCAACGGCACAAAAGCAAGTTTTTTGCATCGAATTGTGACTGGTGATGAAAAGTGGATTTATTTTAAGAATCCCAAATGCACAAAATCATGGATTGATCCAGGTCAACCATCAACATCCACTGCAAGGCCAAATCGCTTCAGAAAGAAGACAATGCTCTGCATTTGGTGGGATCAGGAAGGTGTGGAGTATATAAGCTTCTAAAACCAAGTGAAACCCTTAATAATACTGATCACTACTGACAACAAATAATCAATTTGAACCACACTTAGATTGTGAGATGACCAAAATGTTCCAGAAGACACAGCAAATTTGCTTCATGATAATGCATCATCACACACTTCAAAACCAGTTAAAGACACATTAAGACACATTAGAAAGTTCGTGTGCCATCGATCGGAACAAGTGGTAATCTGAAGGAGCAAGGTCTGATGAATAGAGTGGGTGCATAGCAATCAGTGTTTACACCTTCAGAAAATTTGACATGTGAAGTTTTGAAGCTTGGTTTCCATACAACAAAGTAGATTACATATCAAATCGCATATATATCAACATATGTGTCACTACATCTATTGGGGGGAAAATCTGCATTATTAACTGGTACACTTAGTAAAGTAGGTACCTGCCCCCAAAGGAGAAAGTCAGAGTGGCCCAGAACAGGGCATCAGGGCTCGAAGAAAGCAAGGAGTGGCCTCCCAGGATGGCTATCTTACAAGGGGTCAGGGCTGGAGCTGGTTTTCCTTAGAAAGGTCAGCCTGGTGTAGCCTACCAGAGCCCAGGCAGGGTGAGGAGGACAACTAGGCATGGGATCACCCAGCACAGTGTTGGAGCCCAAACAGGATAACCAAGTGTGCAGGAGGTGGGACAGCCAGGCATAGGGTTTCAGCTTAGCGAGGTGAGCGTCCATGTGGCAAGAGGGCAGCGCAAAGATAGTTTATGTATGAAGAGATTGATGAAATGAGTAAATAAGTTGAGGACATGAAGAGTCAGATTCCTCCTTGTCAGAGAAAGAAGGCACAGCTATGGAAAGAAAGAAACCTAGAATGAACCCCATGGCATTGGAATGGAGTTGGAGGTATCATGATTTTCAATATACACAGATTTTTAATAGTGGATGGATTTAAAGTTTGATGAGAAATACAGCTTCAAAGTATGAGAGGTAGTAAGAGTTAACTTTCAATGGAAAATCTTAGGACTTTAATCAGGGGATCAAAGCGGATTTCATCAGTGATGGAATAAAGCTAAGCTATATATCACCTGGCAGGATGCAAAAAGAATATTGCAATATTCCCACCAATATGAATAACCAGAATGTCATCATGAAACGTTAGACAACCCCAAATTAAGGGACATTTTACCAAGTAATTGGCCTGTGATTCTTTTGTGTGTTTTTTAAGCCTTGCCTGAGGATATGTTTTTATTAACTTTTTGAGAGAGAGGAGAGAGAGAGAGAGAGAGAGAGAGAGAGAGAGAGAGAGAGAGAGAGAGAGAGAGAGAGAGAGAGAAACATCATTGTGAGAGAAACATCCATCAGTTGCCTCTCTTATGCACCCGACCAGGAATGGAACCTGAAACCTAGGTATGTGCCCAGACATGGAATTGAACCTGCAACCTTTTTGCTGTACCAGGTGGCATTCCAACCCAGCCACCTGACCAGGGCTGGCCTATGATTCTTAAAAGTGTCAAGGTTGCAAAAGTCAAAGGAAGACTAAGGACTTCTTTAAGACTGAAGGAGACTAACATGACAACTAACTACAATATGGGATTCTGAATCTGGTCCTTTTGCTATAAACTTAAATGGGACCTTGGGAACAAAGGTTACCAGCACTTTAATGTTATTTTCCTGATATTGGTGGTTATTTTGTGGTTATGTAGGAGAATGGGTTTAGAGGGAAATTCACTAAAGTATTTAGGGATAATGAAATATCAGGTCAGCAACTTATTCTCAAATTATTCAGGAAGACAAAGTGTCCTTCCTTGCACTATACTTACATCTTTGTGAAAGTTTACTATTGTTCCAAATTTTAAAATAAAATATTACATTTGTATAATATTTTTAAAAAATTAAGTATTTAGTTCAGTGGCTGGCAAACTGAGGCTCTCGAACCACATGTGGCTCTTTGGCCCCTTGAGTGTGGCTCTTCCACAAAATACCATGGCCTGGGCAAGCCAAATATCAACAGTACAATGATTGAAATTTCTTTTGAGAGCCACATTTTTTAAACTTAAACTTCTTCTAATGCTACTTATTCATAATTAGAATGTGTATATTTATTTATTTATGGCCTTTCTTATCTCAGTAGCATTAGAAGAAGTTTAAGTTTAAAAAATGTGGCTCTCAAAAGAAATTTCAGTCATTGTACTGTTGATATTTGGCTCTGTTGACTAATGAGTTTGCCGACCACTGGTCTAGCGCTAGTATCTTCCCTGACAAAGGTCAATCTCTACCTTCACTGAGCCTGTCCATTGTTTTTTTTTTTGCACCTGTGATAACATACCCCTGGACTGTCAGAGTAACTCCCCTTTTTCCAGACACCTCAGGGCACAATCACTGCACCAGAGCTTGGGACCTCAGAAACCCTCATTGTTATCATTAGCATGTTAACTGTTAACTATCCAATACCCACTAATGTAAAAAAAAAAAAAAAAAAAAAAAAAAAAAAAAAAAAAAAAAAAAAAAAAAAAAAAAAAAAAAGTGCCTATTCATTTTACTTTTTATCCAATCCCAGAGATTTCCCTGCTTTGCTTTCTCCCTCCTCCCTAATCTATCACCAATGGATTTCATATAACCCCCCTTATGCGGTAAATCTGCCCTTTCCAGAGCATTTTCTCAACCCATTGAGAGGATGTGAGGGCGATCTGGCTGCGACATCTGTCACTCCATTGATCACCAGGGTTGATTCAGCTGATCTGGCTGGCTAGGTGGGTGTCCCCCTCCTCCCTCACCAATCCACGTGCGTCCCTCCCGAAGCTGCGTGCTGGGTCGAAGAGGACGACTTTCCCCCAAGAGGAGAGGACCGGTCTTCGGTCAAGGGTATACGAGTAGCTGTGCTCCCCTGCTAGAACCTCCAAACAAGCTCTCAATCCATTGAGATTTTGTTTCCTAGTAGTTGTCATCAGTTTGGCTCAATTAAGCTCATAAAAATTCTCTACAGGTTTGGTCATTTACCTCCACAAAACTAAGAGAGGGAAAGTTCCAGGGAACTGAGATAGAAGTCTGTATTTCTTTAGTCACAGATGATGTTCTTTCCCCTCAGTCTCCTGGGGGTCAGCCGCTCCCAGCTACCCTGAGGACATTCTTTCCTCCTGCAAAACATTCTGAGCGACCCTAAAATTATCTCCTCCTGCTGGATAAAGAGACCTCATATCAGCAACTTATGACTACATTAGTGAAAACAAAAGCAGTTGATCAGGAAGAGCAGTTAACATCTGAACAGAGGCCTAAATAAGAAGTAAATTATTTAATTCTAGCTGCCCAAAGTACTAGGAGAATGATAACCATAGAGTTTCTCTGTACCCAGCTGCCACTCCTAGCTTCACCTGACTCTTTTCTGCCCTCAGTGAGGTCTCAGTCCCCTCATTCACTGGCTTTCTATTTATCTCTGTGTGTCACATATATTTTGGTAAATAATCTTAAATCCTTTCTGAGATAAGAAAGGCCATAAATAAATAAATATACACATTCTAATTATGAATATATTAAGCACTGACCTTTGACTGGGTCAGTTATGTTTTCACACCACGTCTACCTACCACAAGTAAAACTCAACAAGTAATTCAAATATACTACCCTAAAATTCTTGCTATTTGATCATCTTTACAGTCTATGGCCCTTAATATATCATAAACCAATTAGTGGCAAAGTCATTTATATCAAATAACTGCTTCACGGTCTGAATTCAGCCTTATGATCCCTTTGGCCTTGCTGGACTGATTCACACCTCTTAGTGTGTTGGCAGAATTTACTAGACTGCCCTCAAGAGGAAATTCCTCTCTCAAGGTACTCTCTGACCATAAAAACATCAATGGTTTGTTTTCAAAGTTGGAGGTGAGAGAAAAGAGGGGTCAGGATAGGAGGGAAACAGGGAAAGAAAATAATTGTGACATGATTCTAACGATCTGATGATGGAAAGACCTGTGTAACTACTTTTAGTTTTTGAAATGGAAAATCATATGCAAGTTAGGTTGTCACTGGAAGGGGACCGGGACTGAAATAGGTTTGCCCTGGCACAGTCTGCAGTATGAGGGTTCTTGACTGTGCAGGAAAGATTTCACGACACAAGTCTAGAAGATTTTGAAAGTACGCTTATTAAAGCTGGGGTTAGTGAAACAGATGATAGAAGAGGCTGAAAGATGAGACAGAGGGGCTGGAGAGCAGGACACAGGCTTTATTACAGGAGCAGGAACCCTGCCGGGCTACCTTCCAAAGGGAGAAAGAGCATACGTGCAGGGGTGAAGCGCCTTTTGAGGGGAGGAAAGGGAAGGGACCGGGCTTAGGGTACTCAGCACACTCTGATTGGTGGTTTCAAATAAGGCACATAATTAGGGACTTAGGAATGGGGTTGGGGGGGGGGGGGAGGCCTTAGGGTATTTGGCAGGTGCTGATTGGTGGTTCAATGTACAGTCCATATAAGGTGCCTAGTTAGGTGTTCCCGAATGTTCGGACTGAAGGTAGAGTTTATGTCATTCTCCATCCATCACTTGGGGGAAGGGAGGATCTATCAGAGGCAAGATTACAGCAACAGGAGTGAGCCTGGGAGGAGCTTCTTTAGGATTATAGCAACAGGAGTGAGCCTGGGTGGAGCATCTTTAGGATTATAGCAACAGGAGTGAGCCTGGGTGGAGCTTCTTTAGGATTATATATAGCAACTGGAGTGAGCGAGCCTAGGTGGAGCTGCCCTGGCTCTTTGGAAATTAACATATTAAACAACACAGCTGGAAAGGTGAGCATAGGTGAGGATGCCTTGGTCCTTTAGAGAGAAAGTCACAGAAGCAGAAGAAGTGAGCCACGTGGACTACATGGACTCAGAAAACAAGTTACAGAGCCAAAAGAAGGACCCTCAGAGAAATGTTTAGGGTTAGTCCAGGACCAGCTGCTGCTGCCTACTGCTCTTCTGGTTGCAAGTCTCATGGGAATCCTTTGAGCTAAAGAGAAAAACAGCAAAGATATACATGCCTGAGAAAAAGGGGCGGGGGTGGTGAGACGGGGGCATGCTCAGAGAGAGAGAGAGCACACCGGTGGTCCTTTGTCTTAAGAGATTTAAATCTGTTTTCTAAAGGCTGGCATTTTAGGGACATTCTCTCGGAAGGATCTCAATAAAATAGTCACCAGCTTTCCAGCTGTGTTGTTTAATATGTTAATCCATCAAAATGAGCATTTAGAGGGGTCAGGGTCATTCTCTGGTCAGCTTTGCTTCAAAAAATGTCACCGGAGAGAACTGGAATGGAGGCAGGTCTGCCCACAGCAGGGTCTGGAATGTGCCAACCATTTTCTGCTTTAACTGTCCTTGGTTAGAGAATATAAGACCTCGCGATTTATTATCTGGCTGTAAATTGCTCAACCTTGTTTAGCTACCTGTCTCAGTTTCCCCATTCCTCTTGCCAAGGAATTTTCCTACCTTCTTACTAGCTTGCCTCAAACTAACAGTAAAAATTATATATCATGTTTACCATAGTAGAGTCAATAAATGTTGACATAGGGACTGACAGGAAGAGAGACCACATTTTCTCAAAATATTTCAAACAGAAACAGAGTGTGTGTGTGTGTGTGTGTGTGTGTGTGTGTGTGTGTGTGTGGCCAGGAAAAATGAGAACCACGAGAAAGTCAAAATTTGCTATAATGAAAGCCCTCCCTTTGATTATAAGCAAGATATGGAGGATTCCCAGCTTGATATTAGTGAAGAAAATGATTTCTAAGAAAAATAGGGTTTTAATTTCTTAAGCTCTGGTGATTACTCCTCCATCAAGCTGACACTCAGCAGATTTATTTCTAACCAGTCATCACTTGTGATGAGTATGTTTTCAAAATGTGTCAGCTCCCAGGGAATATAAAATGGTGATCCCAAACCACCTTCTTGAACTGTGACTTAGGCAAGATTCCAAGGGAAAGTGCTGACACAGCAGGTGAAGGCATTCCCTTCTACTACCATGTTTCCCCGAAAATAAGACATCCTCTGAAAATAAGACCTAGCATATGGAAAGATAAGACATCCCTGAAAATAAGACCTAGCGCAACTTTGGGAGAAAAAATTAATATAAGACACTGTCTTATTTTCAAGGAAACAGGGTATCAATGCTTCAAAGATGTTGGGTAGGTTTTGTTTTTTTTTCAGGGGGTGGCAGTTGTTTGCTTGTTTGTTTTTGTTAGCCTGCCCTTGAAGTCCAAGCTCCACGACAGATTGTATCGATTGAAATCTCAAAGGTTTGTAAACTTCCACAAACCTTGAACTAAACCATATTTCCTAGAGTCCAACAACAAGGTGTAGGAGGAAATTGAACTCCTAGAATTTCCATTCAGGCATTAACAAAGAAATTGTTTAAATATTCTAGGAAAGCATCTAAAGATATTACTTACAAAAGTTGCATAACGTGTTCCATTAAGCACAGGATGAAGTAGCTTTAAAACTCCTTTAGCAATTAGTGGCTGCTGGCTGTGTACAAAAAGAAGCTGGTGGGGTGGTTAAGCACAGCATCACCTGGCCCTAGTGCACAACCCAGGGACCTTTATCTCTCTGGGGAGAGGGTTCCCCAACATTTGCTACACTGTGATTGTGTGTTGACCTCACTCTAAGCTGGAGGAATACAGAGAGAAATAAAACTCTGCCCTCAAGGCCCATACAGTCTACAGAAAAATTAACCAGCAATTAATGTAAGAGGCAGCATAAGCTAGTGACTGAGAGTATGGACTTAGAAATGAGATATCCAAGTTCAGTCCCTGACTGGTTTATGGCTTCCCCGTATTTTCCGGCGTATAAGACGACCCCCTAATTTTACAGTTAAAACATAGGTTTAGGCCTATATTCGCTGTATAAGACTACCCCCCACTTCAAAGAAAAGACTTACTTTGCCGTCAAGATCTGCAGGTAATTTTTGTGCAATTTTGGTCTTTTGGCCCCCGATTTTCAGTTGACTTTTTTTCTTTTCAAAAGTCGTCTTATACACCGGAAAATACGGTATATTGATTGGCTGTGTGACGTTTAAAACATTATTGAATTTCTGTGCCTCAGTGGTTGAGAATCAGTGTAGAACCAGGAGATCATGGTTCAATTTCTGGTCAGAGCACATGCCCAAGTTCTGAGCCCAATCCCCAGTTGGGGGTTGTGCAAAGGGCAGCTGATCAGTGATTCTCATCATTGATGTTTCTCTCTCTCTCTCCCTCTCCCTTTTTCTCAGAAATCATAGATAGATAGATAGATAGATAGATAGATAGATAGATAGATACTCATCACTTAGTAGATTGCCTTGCCCTTAATAAGTGCTATAAGTATTTGTTAAATAACTAAATATATAGTAAAATATGAAGAATGGCCATGATAGAACCAAGCATATGGCTCTGAGAATAAAAAAGGGGCATCTCCACCACCCAAAAGACATCAGGAATGGCCTATCAGCAGATGAAAGAGACTCAGTAAGAACAAGTCCATGTTAATCAGATGGGCAAGAGAGAGAAGTGGTGGTCCTTGAACTCTCCTCCCAGTATATCCAAAGTGGCAAAGAAAACAAAAATAGAAATGAAGCAAGGGACCCACCCAATTTATAGAAAAAACTTTCTTATAGTTCTAGATTTAAAATGTAAAAGGAGTTTACACTCTACCCCTAACATATTTATGCTTGTTCCAAAATAAAATTAATAATTTTTATTTCTTGCCAGTACAATTGACTCTAAAGCAGACATGCCATTCGTCTCCTAGGGGTGATGGGCAGTGATCTGGGAGGAAAGGAACAGAAAAATGACAATATGTCATTATCAGAAAGAGCAGCATTTTCCGAGTTGGTATTAGCGGGTAAGCTGGCTGGAATATAAGTGGTTACCAATGGAGAAGCAAGACTCCAGACAAAGCCACCCCAGGTTACACCAGGGGAAACCCCATAGCAGGCATCTACAAAAAGCCCAGAAACTGCTGTGGGGAATAGGAAAAGGAGCCTACCAGAGGTCACCAAGTAGGACCAAAGATCCCTATGGGTAGATAGCTCCACCCCTGGCTCTTTATATTGCAAGCCCAGCTAAGACTAGAAGGAAGAAAAAAGATATTCTAGAAGCTGGTACAATTGCACAGTTGTGACTGAGCAATTTCACCTCACAGTTGACTGCCCCTAAGATCTGACTCCACAAGGTGGAAGGGTCTTGCCCTCTGAGTCTGAAGCCACCTCTCTGACTTTCGCTTGCATTCACCAAACTCACAGAAATATTTAAATGTAAAGGGAAATGCAAACGTATCAACGTACAATGAGCAAAACAACTTTCCTTGACCTGGAATACCAAACAATGATTGAGCTACCAAGCACTGAGCTAAATACTTTACAGATGTGAATGTATTTAATTCTCAAGACAATTACAATGTAAATGTCAAAGAAAGAAACTGTTAAAATAAATAAATAAATAGAAAGAAAGAAAGAAAGAAAGAAAGAAAGAAAGAAAGAAAGAAAGAAAGAAAGAGAAAATAGAAAAAAAGAAACTGTTGAGGCTCATTGATTTCTCTGTATCTCTATTCGTTCCTGCCTCCCACTCCTCTTTCCGTTCTACTGGACAAGTGACTGTGAGCAGAAGTGATGGGAGTTGTTTCTGAGCAAGGTTGTCAAGTGTATGGTGTGCCTTCCCTACGCTCTTTCCCAAACACACAGCTGAAACAAAGGAAATGATGGGCCAACAGACTGGAAGGGGGTGGGGGGGGAGGAGGGAGAGTGTTAAAGAAAAAGACATCACAATGAGACCAAAGCTGTTCACCTTTCTAAAAACACATTCTCTCTTGTTTTTTAATTAAAAAACTGTTAATGCTGACATAATTGCAGGCATCCCCCTTTCCCCATCATTTTGCCCACCTCCACACCCCCATCTCTCCCTCCCTGTCTCTTGGCCTTCACCAAACTATTGTCCCTGTGCACAGGGTATGCATATATGTTCTTTAGCTAATCCCTTTACCCTCTTTATCCAGCCACCCCCATCCCCCCACCCCTTGGGCACCAGACAGCCTGTGCCATGTATCCATGCTTCTGGTTCCATTTTGTTGGTCAGTTTATTTTGTTCATTAGATTCCACATATTTGTGAGATGATATAAGGACCAAGTCTGACCCAGACAAGATTCCAGGCCCCCAAGTGAGCAGAGAGAGACAAAGGCTGGAGCGAGCCTGTCACAGGCTCCTTGGAAGAAGGCCAGGGCAGCCATGGGAAAAAGAACCATCTCAGAGGAGTTGAGAATGGGCGCATTGACAGTGAAAAGGCTGTGACCAAAGGGTAAAAACTGCAGGTGATAGGACATGAGCATACCAAGGGTTGGCAGAAGTAGAGAAGTAGAGGCTTTGGAATAGTCAAGGAATGATGAAGGAGGCTGAGTGGGTCGTTAAGATACCAAAACCTTAAATCAAGTCAAGGTTTCTGATATCACAAAGCCATTATTTTAATATGTAACGCACACAAGCGTGGACATCGAATACACTTGGAATCCTGCCTTATTTTCATTAGTGATTTTTTTTTTTTTTTGCATCATACCTGTCTGTCATTCAGACTGGTTTATTTTAAATCCTTTAGGACACAGGTTTGATACAAAACTGTAATATATCTGCTCTTATTAACAAGAATAAATCATATGGGAACTGACACATTCTTGGAACCTTGAATTTATATTTTGATTTTGAGATATGTGATCAGGAAAACATGAACTCTGCTATTGTCTTCAACTAGTGATTTTCTTTCTTTGTTTTTTTTTTTTTTTTACCAAAAAGAACATGGGTGATGTTACACAGATACAACAGAGTCACTCTTTTCAAACAACATTTTTAAATAGTCCAGATGTTAAATTAAGCACATTCAATTTTTTTTTCAAATTTGCTACTTTTTTATTTAATTAAGCATGGTTTTACTTTCCTAATCTTTTGGTCAAAGACAAAGTCATGTACGTGATATTTCAGAATACCTTTGATCTTGTCCAAAAAATTTCCACATAACTTCTGGGAAGCCTTTAAAACTACTTATATTACTTTGTGCTTGATATCATAGTACTGAAGTATTTGATAATATTCTCAAACATCATAGTGCTTATCTCCAGATAGGTTTTCACTGTGAAAGATACACTCAGTACATCTAATCTGATTAGTTTTGCAAACACTATTTTCAAGCCTTAAAGTGGACCACAAAAATCTACTTTGAGATGTAAAGGCATTTTATATATCAATACTTTATAAATTCTGAAACTTTCCCCTACTTTCTCACACAGGAAGAAAACCCTTCTTAATTTTTTCGCCCCCCCGCGGCCCCCCCCCCCCCCCCGAAAATTACAAACTTACCATTTCCTTTTTCCAATATCCTCTTAATTGTATGGAATTTTCCCTTTTTTTTTTTTTTTTTTTTTTTTTATGCTGAAATTCAATCCTTCAGAATTCCCAGTCTGTCCCACAGGGTTGAATGGAATGTTCAGCATTTTTTGTGTGTATTATGCCTCATTAGGCAAGTAGTCAGCCAAAATGGACATTTACGATAGACTTAGAGTTCTCTCATTTTAAGTAAGCACACACTCTAAACTTTGTAATAAATCAAACTTCTAAATATTCACTAAGAGTTTTACACTGAAAAGAGATTTTTTTAAAAAACCATACAATGTCCTCTAGCCAATGTCACAAAGTCTGGAGGAGTCGGAAAAAATGCAGCAAATAGCTGAAATCACTGGGCCCATTACAACTAAAATAGAACCTTTTTTTTTTTTTTTTTTTTTCATTAAGCAAATAGTCTGAAGAAAGAAATGTAAAGTTGTTGAAAGAGACGGAGCATGACTCAGAATACATGAGCCAAGCACTGTTTTGTGGTGTTTGCTAATCCCACTCCAGGGTAATTAGCACATGGCAAATTCAAGGAAAACTAAAGATGATTCAATGGTTTGGAAGGAAAACCTCGGAGAACAAAGAAACTAAGTTTATTCCAGCTTGGAGAGAAAAACCCCCAAGGTGCTCTCCTACCAGACTGCCCTTTACAGTGGCTGTTAGACATACCAGGGACAGGCTGCTCTCCAATGGGCCAAAACAGGAGGGGATCAGATGCAAGACAGACTTCGTAACAACGGGGGCCTGTGAAACTGTAGCCTGAGTCACCGCTGTTTGAAAAAAATGCGGGACCCTAAGGTCCCCAAAGATCCCAACACAGCGAACTATCAGAATAAAAATCAGGAACGCAATTGTAAAAGGGAAGAACAGGAACATGTGTCTTGACAGAAGGTGTCTTGAGGAATTCAGGAGGGTGCCGTATCACAGAGCAAGGCTACCTGAGAATCCTCTCGAATTCCAATTTCCCCCCAAATTCCAGTCTTTCTGGCAAATGCCCCTGATCCAGTGTTCCAATGAGCTTAGTTCCTCTCCCTCTCCTCTCTCTTCCTCTCTTCCTCCCTTCTTCCTACTCTCTCTCCATCTCCAGGTCACTCCTTCTCTCCTTCGCCTCCTTCTAATTTTCTCCTTTTCACCCTCCTCGACCCTTTTTATTCCTCCTCTTTCCATCCCACCACCCTCAGTCTATTTCTCTGCCCATACACACGCACTGTTCCTATGGGCAGGGAGGGGAGATGGGGAACTAAAAGTACTTGTCATACAATTGATTTTTAATGGCGCACTTTAATATACACATGCCAAAAGATGGTGGTACTGTGTTTTTCCATAAATGATATAAACTCCCTCACAAGCCCCATGCAGCAGACTGAATTGTCTCCCCCACAAAACTCATACGGGAAAGCCCTAGCCCTCAATGTGATGGCATTTTAGAGAAGGGACCTTTGGCAAGTTTAGATCAGGCCGTGAGGGTGGGGCCCCCATAACGAGATTAGTGCCCTTCGTTTAGAGGGAGTGACCCCAGAGCTCTCTCTCTCTCTTTTTTTTTTTTTTTTTTTTTTTTTTTGAGAATCAAGATAAGGAAGAGGGCTCTCACCAGGAATCAAATCTACTGGCACCGAACCTTAAACTTCCAGACTCCAAAGTTATGAGAAAATAAATGTGTATTGTGTAGGCCACTCAGTCTATGGTATTTTGTTACAGTACCCCATGCTGACCAATACACCCTGGTTAGGGAGGAAGGTAGATGTGAGTAGCTGGGGTGGGGCTTATCCTGGGGTCCTGAGCAGGGATTAGACCCACACTGCCTTCAGGCCGTCACTCTACGGAGGGGGGTGGGGGGGATCAGCAGACAGCCAGCAGGCATGTTTGGAGCCAGCCAGTTCTTGGCCCAGGTTCAGAGGAAATTGATATTATCTCATTGCCAATGTGCCCTTACGAGGGCCCTGGACTCACTATAATAAAATTTGCCTTTTGGTTTTGACCCTGCCCCTGTGGGGTTGTCTATGCATGCCCAGAAGAAATATAGTTTCTATCTATCATCTCTGAATGAAAATAAAAGTCTCCACCCAGAAAATTCCTCTTTCCTTTCTTTTCTCTTATTTACTTCTTTTTTAAAAAATATATATATTTATTGATTTCAGAGAGGAAGGGAGAGGGAGAGAGAAAGATAGAAATATCAATGATGACAAAGAAGCATTGATTGGCTGACTCCTACACACCCCACACTAGGGATTGAGCATATGCCACTGACAGACCGGGAATCGAACAGTGACCTCCTGGTTCATAGGTTGACGTTCAACCACTGAGCCACCCTGGCTGGGCAGAAAATCCCTCCTTTAAACCCAGGAGTTGAGGGCCAGCCTTTCTCTTGCCTGGCCTGCTCTTTCTTTGGAATGTATCTTCAATAAACCCCATTTTGCTTTGCTTTTCATTGACCTTAAAAGCTTTTCTGCACTGAGGGGGGGAAAAAAAATGGAGGTTCCAACCAGTAACCCCAATCGGTAACACCCCCGTTTGTACTTTTGGAGGTGGCCAGATGAAGTGGAATAAGGGAAGATACAAACTTGCCAGTTAAGAATCCATCTGCTACTTTGGGTTAAAGACTCCCTTCCAGATAAATACTCAGTGAGTTCAAAGTTCAGACTTCCTCTTGTCTGAACTTGTCTCTCCTCTCTTGTTCCAAGGGGGCGGCTGAAGGGCAAAGCTGACCCCAGAGCTGGCCTCCTCAGAGATGCCCCAACACTACCTGATCATACCTTCTGATGAGTGCAGTGGTCATTCCTTTTGGCAAAGCTGGGGGTCTCAGGGGTCTTTTCCTCTTAACTGGTCCCAGCTTAGCCCAGGCTGGCCCTGCAAATGCTCCAAGTCTCTATCCATCACTGCTTCCCGCAGCCCCGAGAGAGGCCTTCACTGGGACTCCTCCCACCTATGGCTGCCACAGCCGTAGCAGGCCTCTGGTTCAATTCCTGCTTAGGGTAAGACAGCCTGAGTTCTCCCACATCACTCAGAAGCCAAGGGATTCCTGGGACTCTCTATCTGACCCTCTCTATGCTTGGATGCGACTTCCAGCCATTTGGACTTCGTTGCCGGCTGGCTCCATATTACATACTGTGATGCTCTTTGGTGTCTTGAAATGTTCTTAGTCTGTATCTAGAGAAACTAGAAGCAACCTTCTTGCTCTGGGACTATCTACCCTTAAAAAAAAAATTTTTTTTTAACTCCCTCTCTCCTTTAGCCATGAAAGTATGAGGAGAAAATCCAAGTCCACTTATTTGACTCTTCCCTTCCCCCCTCTCCTGAACTCTCCCTTCTCTCCTGTCTTGGGTATAGAGTGCGCGTGTGTGTGTGTGTGTGTGTGTGTGTGTGTGTGTGTGCTTGGATGTATAATGTCTGTCTCTCCTCCCCATCTCACCCCCACCCCCAACACTCACACTGTTTCCTAGAGTAGTGTTATCTACTTCCTCTTCCTATTAGATAGAAAGCACTGATTGTCACAATTCCCTTCAGAACTTCTTTGATGCTCTCCTTTCTTTCTTTGGCCTTAATGGTACAGGGTGAAATTAGGAAAAATAAAATTATATAACCGTGTTTCCCCGAAAATAAGACCTACTTACAGGTTTCCTTCTGAGTGAAATATAAGGCATCCTCCCGAAAATAAACCCCCCCCTCCCCCCAGGCTAAACATGAGAGATTTGGTTCACTGATTCTGAAAGAAATGGAGTCACAAGGAAATTCAGGAATTGGATTGTTATGATGATGTTCCAGAAGATGATGACATGATTGTCATTGAATAAATGAGTAAATTCTTGATACTGTAGGATTCACAGTTTGTCTGGTTTGTGTTGACAACTACCGTACTACCATACCGTATATAGGTAATACATTTCCTTTATTTTCATTTAACAATAAATGTGTACCGTATTCTTCTTCGTGGAAAAAATAAGACATCCCCTGAAAATAAGACCTAGTGCATCTTTGGGAGCAAAAATTAATATAAGGCGCTGTCTTATTTTCGGGGAAACAGGGTATCAGAGTTTTTAATCACATTCCCAACTTAACCTCTACTTAATGGGATATACATATAAAACAATCTAACTTTTTATTAATCCTTGCTGTGATGCTGTGATTTATGACAGGATATATATATATGCAGTTTTCCATTCCTGGCACAGAGTTCCTTAAACCCTGGGCATTTCCTAAGTGAGGAGAGTAATAAAGGGGTCTTTTGTTAGGTTAACGAGGTGATTTTTGGAAAGCAGGTGGGCTCTCACTTCCCGGGATGGATGAAAGGAGTTCTGACCTCACTTCACTGAGATTTGTAGCATAAAATGTCAAGCCCTTCTAAAAGATCCTGTGATTCTATGAAAACCAGGAAAGAAGAATTGAGTTACATTCATGACATTAGGCAGGTGATTAAAACTCAATACTCTTACTTTTGAGTAACTTAAAGATTTTTTTTCTCTAAAGTTGATCTCTTATTGACCAAATATTTACTTTCTTCAAGTTATCTATGAAGGAATCATTACTTTTCCCTTTCTTCCACTCCATCTTCTGTGTAACTCCATTTTAATCAGTATCTTGACCGCAAAACTGGTTCCTGCCAATGAATTTGGGCACCATATATGCTATTTGTAATTTTAAATGTGATTAATCTGAGCAGAATTTGGCTTTTTACATAACTATGTCAATATGCAAAGCTCTAGTGACGTCCAAGAATCTTTCCCCTGAAGTGTTTTTGGATGTGTGTGATTAGGTAGCCTACATCTTTAAAGGGGAGGAAAAATACTTGTTAGAATCTTTGCAGAAGCATCAATTTAATAGTAAAATGCTGCCTCCTTCTGGATAAATTGTACCAGGCATGATAAGCTCTTAAAGCTGCTAAAGAGGACTTTTATTTCACAATTTTTTTAAAGAATTAGAATTTTACATTTTTAAAATAAAATTAGAGGACTAGAGTAAACCTTGAAAGATTACCTAGATTTTTTTGTTTGGGGCTGTAAAGCACCTAAAGTATCTCTTTTATTTAGCTGATTTGGTTATCTTTATCTGGCTTTCTTTTGAAGAACTCTGAAGAGAAGGATATCTGAGAAAGTAAAAAATAGATGATAAAATTGCAATTAGTATAATTTTCCCTTTTATGTCAGGCTACCTTACCTAACATTCAGTTGGCATTGGCATTTATGCATGCACACTCCATGCCTAGAAAAATGTGTGTGTGTGTGTGTGTGTGTGTGTGTGTGTGTGTGTGTGTCACTGTGTGTTAATGAATGCAATGAGATGCTTTGGTGTTCTAGTTTAGATTCTGTGCCCGGTACTCTTTTGGCAAGCCACTTAATCTCTCTGAGCCCCAGTTTTCTTATCTGTACATGGAGGACAGTAAGCCCATTGTCATCCATCTCAAAAACACTGCATGAGGCCCACTGAGAGCAACAAAGCATCATGTGAGGTATTATGCTTACTTGTTGTTTTCACGGATTTAAAAGGTCACACGCCTGAAGTGAAAGAATAGAACCAGATTTGTGATGAATAAGAAGAAAAGTACTTCATGATGTCCTATTTATTGCATAACCATAGCTAGTTTGGTTACACTCAAATCAACCCACTACCTGCTATCTGGAGAAGAGTGGGAGGGGGTTACAAATAACACCATCAAGGTATGAGGAGAAAATCCTCCTCCTGAACTTTCCTTTCTCTCCTGTCCTGGGTGTAAAATGTGTGAGTATGTGCTTCCGTGTGTATGTTTGTTTCTCCTTCCCAAACCTCCCCACTATTGCCCCCACATACACAGCTTCCTAGAAATGTAGTGTTTCCCACTTTCTCTTCCTATTGGGTGGAGAACACTGATTGTCGCAATTCCCTTCAGAACTTCTTTGATACTGCCCTTTCTTTCCCCGGGAAACAAGCCTGAATGGAAGACCAAATCTGTATTTCCTGTTATACATCACAACTTCGGAGCCAGGATAAGAAAAAGTTAGATTATTTCATATCTATGCCCCATTAAGTAGAGACAAATTGGGTACATAAGTAGATAATAGGAATATGATTAAAACACAGATATAACAATTTTGCCGAAACCGGTTTGGCTCAGTGGATAGAGAGTCAGCCTGTGGACTGAGTGGTCCTGGGTTCGATTCTGATTGTGGGCACATCCCCTGTGAGGAGTGTGCAGGAGTCAGCTGATCAATGTTTCTCTCATTGATGTTTCTAACTCTCTATCTCTCTCCCTTCCTCTCTGTAAAAAATCAATAAAATTTATATATTTTTTTAAACACACTGATATAACAATTTTATTTTTCCTAATTTTTGTTCTTCCTCTACCTTTCACCATTAAAAATTACACACTTTCCCCCTGTGTACTCAAAGCTGATCAGTCAGGGACCCAGAGCGAGCCCTGTTCACTCAGCTTCATCCTTGCACAAACACCGCCACACCCTACCTGGACCCCAGGCCAGAGTGATCCAATGCTGACTGTGCCCTGCTTCTACCAAAGGGACCTTCATGGTCCTCCCAGGATCCTCCATCAGACGGTGCTAACCAAAACCCAAACCAGCCAAGAGACCAAAGGGCACTCCAAATAGTCTGCTCCCTACTCAGCCTCTCGGTTAGTGGGCATGCAGTGTAACCACTCTGTGCCTTGATTTTGCCTAGGACAGTGGTTGGCAAACTCATTAGTCAACAGAGCCAAGTATCAACAGTACAACGATTGAAATTTCTTTTGAGAACCAAATGTTTTAAACTTAAACTTCTTCTAACACTACTTCTTCAAAATAGACTCGCCTAGGCCGTGTATTTTGTGGAAGAGCCAGACTCAAGAGCCCAAAGAGCTGCATGTGGCTCTCGAGTTTGCTGACCACGGGTCTAGGAACTAGGTATAGCAATAGTGCTACTTCCTCAGGCTGATGGGAAGATTAAAAGCATGATTACAAGTGAGCATTCAGAACACTGTCTGGCATGCAGGCACTCAATACATGTCAGCTGCTGCTCCTGCCGCCAATAATATTGCTATCACACTCACTTGTTTGTTCGTGACATTCATTTACTGATGAAGGTTATGTCTCCCTCACAGCTCTTCAAGTTTCTGAGACTTAAGGTTGATCCTTTCAATCTTCGGGCCATTAATATTTAGAATGCTAGTTACCTGACATACATATACTAGTATACTTCTTTTTCTTTTTCAACTACAAAGCAATAAATTACATCTACCGGTGTTATTTAATGACTTAGTAACCAAACCAAGCAACAATTGTTTGTTTTGAAGCCATATAAACAGATGGGCCTAGAATAAGAGCTAGAACATGTCAGCTGTTCAACATTTTTTTATGGTAAGGAAATATTCCAATTCCATCTCACTGCAAGAGCAAAAGCAGCTATACTATCCTGATTCAAAACTATTTGGTAAATCAACCTAAGAAAAATTCTGGAAGGCACCAAAGCTGTTTGTTATTTTTTTAATATATTTCTATTGATTTCCGAGAGTAAGGAAGAGGGAGAGAGAAGTATCAATGATGAGAGATAATCATGGATCAGTTGCCTCCTGCATGTCCCCTACTGGGGACTGACCCCTCAACCCAGGCATGTGCCCTTAGACCAGAATTGAACCCAGGACCCTTCAGTCAGCAGGCCAATGCTCTATCCACTGAGCCAAACCAACTGGGCAAAGCTATTTTGATTGAGGACTAAAAATGGCACTTGGCCACTACAGATAGCATTTCAATTATGTAGCAGATTTCAGCTCACAGTTGATCAAGTTAAAAGCTTAATTGCTTTGCACTTGGTTCAAGCACTGGAGATTCATGTATTTTGACGCTATGGGAACTCTCAGGAGTTGGCAGAATTGAAGCTTAGGAATATCTATAGCAGGTTCTGCCATTACAGATATAAAATTCTCTTGGAGTTATGAAAAGAAAAGTAATTTTAAATTTCTGCCTGAAATTTTCAGATCCCTTTTTGTTTTTTGTGTTTGTTTGTTTTAAGTAAATTATTGAGGGTAAGATTGCGAGACTGGACAATGTATGTCTTTTCAATTCACCAGTGAAGCATGAAGCCTTAATAACCACAGAGCAGCATAATTCGCTGCCCAGGATACCTCCGAGCCTGGCCTCTACCGTTTTACCCGGTGCAGCAGCCTAATCATCTCTGCCATTTCCTTCTCAATTAATTCTTTGGAAAAGCCAGCCGTGGACTTGTGAAACATCCCACGAGAGAAAAAATAGAATTGGATCCTCATTGAATAAAAAGACTGTTTTAAATAAAGGGTAACAGGTCAGTTAATTTTTCATCTCCCATAAGGATATTAGAAAAAAAAAATTTTTTTAAGAGTAAAACTTTAACATAGCCGTAAAGATGAAATAAAATTGGTACCGAAATAAGTGTGCGTGTTCTCTCCATATAATAGAAGAGACACTTTTATCTAGGCCAGTGGTCGGCAAACTCATTAGTCAACAGAGCCAAATATCAACAGTACAACGATTAAAATTTCTTTTGAGAGCCAAATTTTTAAAACGTAAACTTCTTCTAATGCCACTTCTTCAACATAGACTCGCCCAGGCCATGGTATTTTGTGGAAGAGCCACACTCAAGGGGCCAAAGAGCCGCACGTGGCTCGCAAGCCACAGTTTGCCGACCATGGATCTACGGGGATTTGAAGAGAGACACTATGGACTGAGTAATTGATGCTTTCTCGCTCTTTTCCGACATTTCAGAAGGTGCCCCGTCAGTTTTAAAGCCTATGGTGCTAAATTCACATTGTCCACTAGATGGCACTAGTACATATTAACTTCTTTTAAGTGGTGGAGCATTTATTTCCACAATGAAATAAAGTATGGGCAGATTTAATTATATATGTGATTGGAAAACCGTGCCGTGACGATCTAAAAAGTTTAATAATAAATAATTGTATCTGCACAGAGACTCCATTTCTTCTTGACTCTTTCTCCTTCCTGTCCGTCCACTCCCTTCCTTAATCGTTAGATCCACAACACATCCGATTCTGATTCCACATCAAACTGTCTTAGGAACAAAGCCTTAGGCCCTCGCCGGTTTTGCTCAGTGGATAGAGCATCGGCCTGTGCACTGAAGGGAAGGATCGCGGATTTGATTCTGGATAGGGCATGTACCTGGGTTGCAGGCTCCGTCCCCAGCGCTGGTCCTGGTGAGTGTGGCAGTAGCCAGTCCAATCAATGGGTGTCGCTTACTTACATCAAGGTTTTCTCTCTGTGTGTCTCTCCCCCTCTCTCCCACTCTCTCTAAAAAGAAAATCAATGGGAAAATACCCTTAGGTGAGAATTAGCAAGAAATAAAAAATAAAATAATTTTTTTTAAATCAAAGCCTGGGGGTCTTTTACCTCAGACACAGAGTTTCCCTCAAACGAAAGATAGCATCTTGACTTAAGTTGTGTTCCAGCCCCAGGTGCATGGAAGTGGAAAGACCCTACAAGCCACGCCCTCATGAAACCAGACAGAATGACACCATAGCTGACATCAGGACCTGCACAGTAATCAACGATTCCCTACCCTGGCCCCCACCCTCTTAATCACCATGATTAATAATGTTTCCTGTGTATAATCTGTCCCAGTGCAGGCCATCAGGGAGCCAGGTTTTAGAGCACTAGCTCACCTGTGTCTCCAAACTTGGCACTATTTCCTGAACTCATAAACCCCTGATCTCTTTGCTGCAAACTCCTGCTAGAATTTTATTGGGCTTTGATGCACACAAGCAACCGAACCCCTTTAGTGTGATAGCAAAATTATTAGTTATCAAAAAGATGGAGAATTGAACTCTTCCATATGGTCCTCAAGAGACAGAAAAGGGGCAGTGCCCTCAGCGGTCCCGAATCTGTCTCTTGCTTCAACAGCATTTGGACAGAACAGACCCAGAGACGCCCCCCTTCTTCCAGCCTCCATCCACCCCCTGCTCCTTAGGCAGTAACCAGCTTCAGAACCACCTCTGAGACCAGCCAACATCATTGTTTTTTTTCCTACCTTAACTCATAGCCAAACAACCATGAGCTCCCAAAATCATCAGAATTATTCCACCAAGGTGGAGGCTGCAGCCAACCTCCTGGCCAGCCTGCCACTGCAGGCCTCCTGCACCTACCTCTCTCTGGACTTTCATTTCCATGGGGTGATATGGCTCTTGAGGATGTGGGCCATTTCTTCCACAAGTTGGTGGAGAAGAAGCACATGGGAGTTGAGCATCTCTTAAAGCTGCAAAACCAGCAGGATTGACTGCATTCTCTCCAGGATGTGCTGAAGATGAGTGGGCAAAACTCAGGGCCCATGGAAGCCGCCCTGGTCTTGGAGAGAAGAACCTGACCCAGGCCCTCTTGGAGCTGCAGGTCCAGAATTCTACCTGTGCAGACCCTCGGCTCTGTGACTTCCTGCAGAACCATTTCCAGGGTGAGAAGGTGAAAGTCATCAAGAAGATGGGCTACACTTGACTCACCTCTGCGGGCTGGCTGCCCTCCAGGCTGGGCTGGGCAAGTATCTCTTCGAAATGCCCACCCTCAAGCATGACTAGGAGCTTTTGGATCTCAGAGGTCTTTGAGGGGTCCCTCTGCCTTCCCCTGGTGTCTGGCTTTTACCTGAGCCTCTTTCTGAAACTACTAGCAAGAACAAAAAGATCACATTTTTAGGAAGCTGGCAACCAATGGCTGAGTGTGACTAACCTAGGAAAAAGCTAAGAGGGGCATAAGTGAAAAACAAGCCTATTCCACATCAGAATTCAGGGAGAGAAGGAAGTGGGGTGGTGACTCAGAGATCAAAATAACCCCCCACCCCAGGCCCTCACCCCCACAACTCCCTGCCTCTGGGCCTGGAAAGGCAGGGGCAAGGGTGGACTGAAAATAGAATAAAAATGGGAGAAACCTACTGGTCAATGTAAGAAATACCCAAACCTGTGGAGAATTTTGATGAGCGTATTTGAGCCAAACTGATGACATGTGCCAGCAAGCACGATCTCAAATGCTCCGGAGAATACGTTTTGCAGTTTCTTTA
The DNA here is from genome assembly GCF_014108245.1 of Pipistrellus kuhlii. Taxonomy (NCBI): domain Eukaryota; kingdom Metazoa; phylum Chordata; class Mammalia; order Chiroptera; family Vespertilionidae; genus Pipistrellus; species Pipistrellus kuhlii. The sequence continues at coordinate 17,286,377 of NW_023425515.1, read as the reverse complement.
ATGCAGTTGAAGTTAAGGAGGAAATTTAGGGAAAATTACGTGGCGGTGGGAAAAGCAAAGTGGGGACTGGATTATAAAATATTTAACAAGATTTTGTGCTCTTTTGTTTTTTCCTATATGTGTCAACCTGGATGCACAGAAATAACAGAGGTTGCTTAAGGCAAAGATAAACCTTTTACTAAAAAGGTATAGTCTTGGGGCATGAGTCCTCGCCGTACATAACCTGCACAGTTGGGAATTTATGATCAGATCACCCTGTGAGGTTACTCTCCATAGAACCCTTCCCCCCACCCCCTTTTTTTTTTCCCCCTACTCATACTACAAAACAGTCTGCAAGGCCTTCCAGCCTTTTTGCCCACGCATTTCCCAGAAAGCTGTCAGACCTGGTTGACTTGCTCCTTTTAAAGCTAGAAAGTGGTGGATCCTCTGAATGCTAACATTGGGCAAGCCCACGAGAAGTCTGCTCACTCCCAGCTTCTTCTTCTTCTTCTTTTTTTTTTTTTTTTAATATATTTTTATTGATTTTTTTACAGAGAGGAAGGGAGAGGGATAGAGAGTTAGAAACATCGATGGGAGAGAACCATCGACCAGCTGCCTCCTGAACACCCCCCACCAGGGGGTGTACATGCCCCAGACCGGAATCAAACCTAGACCCCCCAGTCTACATTCCGACGCTCTATCCACTGAGCCAAACCGGTTTTGGCACTCCTAGCTTCTTAATCCTCCAGTAAAACTCACCATTCATTAGAATTTACCCTTCCCACCAAAATCAGATTTTTCAATACTCACTCTTAAATGCAGACAGCCAAGGGCCAGCAGATATTTTAGGAAAGACTCCAACATAACAGATACAGTCCAAACAAAAAGGAAAAAAAATAATCTTAGAAGACAAAGAGACAATGCAGACAGACAACAAAAGAAATTTCAAAGAAACTCACTAGTATCCTCTAAAAAAGAAGAAAAATTAATGGACACCATACCATTAGAATAAGGTGTTATTAAAACTTTTTTTTTTTCCTAAGAAGCAATCAGAAAAAGAAAGGGCTTTTGGAAACTAAAAGTATAATCCTAACTAATAAAAGATTAATATGTAAATTAACCATCACTCTGCTACACTCACCAGCCACTCCAACAAGCCAATCAGGAGTGAGTATGCAAATTTAGCCCAACCAAGATGGCTGGGGCCACAGAGAGCAAGAGGGAGGCTTGGGTTTTTCTCAGCAATGGAGGAAGCCAAGCTTTCCACACACCAAAACCAGCCCAGGCCTCCACTCAAGGCTACAAAGTTTCAATTATAGAAGATAAATAAATCCCAGATACCAGGGACTCCACTTGGGTCACCAGGGGGTGTGGAAGGCCTGAAAACCACACAGGCCCCTCGCCCAGGCTGCCCCATGCCCCAAGGGAACCCCCACCTTGATCCAGGACACCCTTCAGGGCAAACCAGCTGGTCTTCACCCATGCACCAGGCCTCTATCCTATCTAATAAAAGAGTAAATATGCAAATTGACCATCACACCAACACATAAGATGGCTGCCCCCATGTAGATACAAGATGGCCACCACAAGATGACCAGCATGGGAGGGCAGTTTTGGGCAATCAGGCAAGCAGGGGAAGGCAGTTGGGAAGGACCAGGACTACAAGGAAGGGCAGTTGAGGGCAATCAAGCCTGGAGGTGAGGGCAGTTGGGGGCAATCAAGCCTGCAGGTGAGGGCAGTTAGGGATGACCAGGCTGGCAAAAGAAGTAAGTTACGGACAACCAGGCCTGCAGGAAAGGGCAGTTGGTGGGGACCCAGGCCTGCAGGGGAGAGCAGTTGGGGGGGACCAGGCCTGCAGAGGAGGGTAGTTAGGGGCAAACAGTCAGGCAGGGTAGCAGTTAGGCATCAATCAGGCTGGTAGGGGAGTGGTTAGGGGGTGATTAGGCTGGAAGGCAGAAGTGATTAGGGGCAATCAGGAAGGCAGTCAGGGGAGCAGTTGGGAGCCAGTAGTCCTGGATTGTGAGAGGGATATCCGACTGCTCATTTAGGCCCGATCCAAGTAGGATCGGGCAGTCAGACATCCCTTGAGGGGTCCCAGATTGGAGAGGGTGTAGGCTGGGCTGAGGGACACCCCTCTACCCCCCCTTGCACAAATTTCGTGTACCAGGCCACTAATAAGTAGAATAAAAACTATCTCAGTAGAAAGGTTAGAAGATCATTTTTCAAACTTCTCACAAAATAAAATAAAAAACAAAAAGGAAGAAAATAAGAAAAAAATTTATAGAAATATTAGGAGATAAATCCAGTAATAAATCTATTACTGTACTCCCCAACAGTACAGTAATAGAAGTCTCAGGAAGAGAAATGAGAATAACACAAAGGAAGAAAATCCTATCTAATAAAAGAGAAATATGAAGCAGAGACCGGTTTGCTCAGTGGATAGAGCATCAGCCTGCAGACTGAAGGGTCCCAAGTCGATTCCCGTCAAGGGCATGTATCTTGGTTGCGGGCACATCCCCGGTGGGGGGTGTGCAGGAGGCAGCTGGTCGATGTTTCTCTCTCATCAATGTTTCTGACTCTCTGTCCCTCTCTCTTCCTCTCTGTAAAGAATCAATGAAATATATTTAAAAAAAAAAAACATATTAAAAAAAGAAAGAGAAACATGAAAATTGACTGTACCACCACCACAACCACAAGCCACACCCACCAGTCAATCAGGAGTGTGTATGCAAATTAACCCAATCAAGATGGCAGTTAGTTTGCATATCCAGGCACAGAGTGAAGACTGAAGGCAGCGTAGAAGGAAGTCAAGTGCTGCATAAGGGAGTGAAGCTGCAGAGCAAATAGGTGGGGCAGGGGAGAAGAGAGGGAAGCAGGTGGGGCAGTGGAGACTGCCACAGGAAGCTCTCTTGCAGGAATCTTCCGGCAATGGGCTTCTAGTTATTGGATAAATAATAAAAGAACATTTGCCCAAGCTGAAATAAATGAATTTACAAGGCATATTAGTGTACAATTTCAAAATATGAGGGATAAATAAATAATCCTAAAAGCCTTGTGGAGGCAGGGGACTCAGTTATACACATACAACAAGTAATCAGAACATATGGGAGATCTACATAAACCACATTGCAAACTAGAAGTCAAACAATGCCTTCAAAATATTAAGGGTAAGTTATTTTTACACCTGGAATTCTAAATCCAGCTTACCTCTCAGTAGAGTTTGAGAGTAGAATAAAGGTCTTTTCAAACAGGCAAATTATCAGAAAACGTACCTATAATGCACACTCTTCCACAAGGATCTACTGGAAGAAGTTTTCTACAAAAACAAGGGATTAAATCAAGACAGAGGGAAACCTGAGATCCGGGCCACATGGAATCCAACCTAGGAAAGAGGGTGAGGAAAGTCTCAGATGGTGGTGAAGGGAAATACAGGGGGAAGCTGTGCAGCCACCCCAGGAGACACAACTTGTTTGGATAGAGATCTTTGAGAGGGTACCTCCAAGAGAAAAATAGAAGTGGAACTGATAGATTTGTTACCAGAGAACTGCCCAAGTCAGAACGGGCCCTCCCCTTCTTGGCCCTTATCATCTTATGAGAAAGAATCCAGACAAGTGACAAACAGTGTTGAAGCAAAGCAAGAGAGTTTATTAGGGAAGCAAAACAAGCAGATTTACTGAGAATACACTTGGCATACTCTACCCAGCAAGGCTATCATTCAGAATTAAAGGGCAGATAAAGAGCTTCACAGATAAGAAAAAGCTAAAGGAGTTCATCACCACCAAACCTAATTATATGAAATGCTGAAAGGTATTCTTTAAGAAGAGGAAGAAGAAGAAAGTAAATATAAAAACTATGAACAACAAATACATATCTATCAACAAGTGAATCTAAAAATCAAGTGAATTAAAAATCTGAGGAACAGCCAAAACCGGTTTGGCTCAATGGATAGAGCATCGGCTTGGGGACTGAAGGGTCCCGGGTTCGATTCCGGTCAAGGACATGTACCTTGGTTTCGGGCATATCCCCAGTAGGGGGTGTGCAAGAGGCAGCTGATTGATGACTCTCTCTCATCGATGTTTCTAACTCTCTCTCTCCCTTCCTCTCTGTACAAAATCAATTTAAAAAAATATATTTTAAAAAAATGAACAAAAAAAAATCTGAGGAACAGAATAAACTGGTGAATGTAATAGAATCAGGGGCACAGAAAGGAGTGGACTGATAATTTTCAGGGGAAAGAAGGTGGGGGGGGGGGAAGAGATTGGACAAAAAGCATACACCTATGGATGAGGACAGTTGGGGAGGAGGTAAGGGCAGAGGCTGGGGTGGGAACCCGGTGGAGGGGAGCTATGGAGAGAAAAAGGAGAAACAATTGTAATAATCTGAACAATAAAGATATATTAAATTAAAAAAATAATAATAAAAGTCAGGAGAAAGCCCTGGCCTGGGTAGCTCAGTGGAGGGGCAGGGAAGTACACTTGGCATAAAGCACAAAAAGGCAACTCAGCTAGTCTGAGTGTTCCACCAGGTGGGAGTGCAAAAGTTTTATACTATTTCCCCCTATAAGTTTCAAGGTTCTCCTTTTACATTGTTGCAGCTTTCCTCAGAATTTATGAGAGGGTCTGGCTCTTTTATCTTGGCAAATCCCGAGACTGATGACTTCTTTCTTCAGTGAGTGAGATAAATTCCCCCCTTCCCCTACTCCTACCCTAGAAGCTATTTATCCTCTCTAGCATTATGCCCTTAAGTGATACCACTTTTAGGGGTTTCTGTTATTTGTCCTCCAGACTTTATCTGGCCCTGGCAGAAATGGCATTAATTGGGTCTTTGTTCTCTATTTTCCAACACCTGGGGGTGATTTAAGCTATGTATGCTCTCTACCTGTGGAGGAGAGGTATAAACCACTTGCTCTCAAGTGTCCTTGGTTGGGGAAGATAAGGGCTTGTGATTCACAAGCTGGCTGCAAACTGCCCAAATTGTTTGGCCTTGTTTAATTTTCTTGTCTCAGTTTCCCCATCCCACTTGCCCAGTAATTTTCCTAGTTTCTCACTATCCTGCTACAGATTTTCTCATTTATTTGATCTTCTGAGAGGATATTTTACTCTTCTCTTAGAAATTATAGACATGAGATAGTGTAGTGATCGATGTATTAAAAGCGAATCAAACTTTAAAAACAAGATAATGTGTGATCCTGATTAGATCTTGGATTTTTTTTTTAAGTTAAGCCATAAAAACAGTACTGGAACAATTGGGGAAATTTGAATAGTGGCTATATACTAGCAAATATTATTTCAAGACAAAGCATGGCACTTTTCCAGTCATTCAACAAATATTGGATAAGGGCCCACCATGGGTCCAGCACAGTCCTAAAGCGGTGTGATTACCAGCAGAGACCAGCCTCCCTGCCTTTGAGGGGTACCATTTAATGGTGAATATGGAAAGAGGGCTAGAAGGGGCAGATAATAACAGTGGAGAGAGCCTTCCAGGTAGAGCGAACTCCCTGCAGAAATGTCCTGCATGGAAGTACTCCCAGGTCTGTTGGGAGCATAGCTGGGAAGGAGACAGTAACAGAAGTTTCCAGAGTTCCTGAGAAGTCAGTTCAGGGAGGATTTTAGGACATGGTATGGATTTTGGATTTCATACTGAATTTACTGAGCAAAGGAATGAAATGAGTTGATTTTGGTCTTAAAAGAATCACTGTGGCTTCTGTGTTGAGAATAGACTAAAGGGGGACCTGGGTACAAATAGGAAAGTCAATTAGGAGGCCACTGTGTGGCAGCTACTGGTAGGTCAACCAGTAGGTTAACCAGTATATGGAGGTCATCATGACCTTGACAAGAACAGATTCTAGGACCTGGCAACAGTGAGACCCAGTTTGAATGGGTCCATTAAAGAATAGAAAGTGAATTTGGAGAGGTGTTGGGTTGTTTGCTGTGAAGGAGAGCAGAAAGACGGAGCAGTAGCTAGAGAACATGTGAGAGAAACTTGTGTAATTCTTTTTTTAAAAAATATATTTTATTGATTTTTTTTTTTTAAGAGAGAGAGGAAGAGAGAGGGACAGAGAGTTAGAAACATCAATGAGAGAGAATCATTGATCAGTTGCCTCTTGCACAAGAGGGATATGCCTGCAACCAAGGTATATATCTACTGGGGATATGCCTGCAACCAAGGTATATGCCCTTGACCAGAATCAAACCTGGGACCTTTCAGTCTGCAGGCTGACGCTCTATTCACTGAGCCAAACTGGTTTCGGCTGTTTAATTCTATTTATTGATTTGAGAGAGAGCAAGAAACATCCATTTGTTGTCCCACTTATTTATACGTTCATTGATTCTTGTATGTGCCCTGACTGGGGATCGAACCCACACTGCAGTGTGTCAGGATACTCTAACCAACTGAGCTACCCAGTCAGAGGTTGTTGTTGTTTTTAATTAGACAAAGAACACATTGTGTATTGATGAAAAATAATTCTATATAATAAAAGGGTACTTTGCAAGTAGACCGAATGGCAGAACAACCGAACAACCAATCAAAGAATAATATGTTAATGATATGCTAAGGTTGCTCAACTGCTCGCTATAACATGCATTGACCACAAGGGGGCAGATAGTTAACTGGTCAACCAATTGCTATGACATGCATTGACCACCAGAGGGCAGATGCTCCAACCAGTAGGTTAACTTGTTGCTGGGGTCCAGCTGATCAGAACTGAGCAAGATGGGCTGGACATGCTCTGGAGCCCCTCCGTGGTTCCTCCCCAGCCTGATTGTGCACTGGTAGGGTCCCTCAGCCTGGCCTATACTCTCTTGCAATTCAGGACCTCTCAGGGGATTTTGGAGAGCCAGTTTCAGCCTGATCCCACAGGCCACTCCCCCTGGGAGGCACCACATGCAGAGCTCATGGCTGGTGAGGGCTACTGTTGCAGTGTGATTCTCTCCCAATCAAGACTGATTGGGTGAGAGCCCACGGCAGAATGAGTGGAGTGGCAGGCAGGAGCTGCAGACAGTGTTGTACTGTAGGTTTTGGCCTGATCCCTGCAGACCACCCAGAGGGACCCCACCCATGCCCAAATTCGTGCACCAGGCCTCTAGGTCATCTATAATAATAAAAGCGTAATATGCTAAGTAGACTGGACCACCTTCCAGACCAAGCCAGGGCTGTGAGGGAAGCCCAGATCCCAGGTGCCAGAGGGAAGCCGGTGCCAGCAGCTGGGGGAAGGAAGGCCTACTCTTGCATGAGTTTTGTGCATTGGATCTCTCTATTTGATTGATAATTGTATTAACTGATTGTGTTAAAGAACAAAATTCAAGCAAGTAAATTTAAAGATCTAGTTAACTTTGTTAAGCAATTCATGAACCAGCAGCATCTCACTCAGCATATATAAGGAAGATCTGAGGGTTGAGCAGTTGTACAAAATGGAAGGTTTTTATAGGCAGAAAGATGGAGAAACAAGACCGTGAAAAGGGTGGATTACTTTAGGCAATGCCATTTTCCTTAGGGGAAACAAGGGGGTTTATAAGGCAGATTACCTCACTAGTATTGAGCAGGAAATTCTAGACTGATTGGTTTAAAATTCCACTTCTGGTGGAGATTAGCAAAAGTGACTCCATTTTGGGTCTAGTGTTTCTTTTTAACTATTGGTAATTGAGTTTGGGCACAGCAAAATGACCTCCCTTATCTGGGAATGTGGACAGTCCATGCACAGGAATGGGAGGAAAGGCTCAGTATTTGGCCCAGATGTGGATGGAATGGGGTCAAGGTGGTGAAAGCCTTATAAACCTGGCCAGACCCCTCCTGTGCAGAATTTGTGCACTAGGCCTCTAGTAAAATATAAAAGTTAAAAAATCACTACCCCGAAGGTAGAATTTTCTTGGAGGAAAAAAAAGAATAATATAAAATAATTACTTCTGTGAATTGTAGACCTCAGGGTAGACTTATAACATTACACAAACAGGGGAATAATTTATCCCAACATAAGTGTTTGGACTGAAGATCATAGAATGTGTCATTTTTTCTGTTTTTACTATTCAACTATAAAATATCATTAAAATGAACATTTTTCCTTCCCCTTACCCAGCTTTTTATTGAGATATAATTGATATATTACATGATGTAACTTTAAAGTGCCCAATGTGATGATTTGACATGCATATATTGTGAAATGTTTACCACAATAAAGGTACTTAATACTTCCCTCACATTATTACCATTTTATTGTTGTTGTTATATTGAGAACATTTAAAATTTCTCTTACTGGGAAAACTGGATAACCACATGCAAAAAAATTAAACCTTTCACCACTCACAAAAAAATGACCTGGAAATGGATTAAAAACTTAAACATAACACCTGAAACTACAGGATTCCTAGGGGAAAACAAAACAACAAAACATGGGACAAAAAATCCTTGACATTGGTCTTGGCAGCAACTTTCTGGATACAACACCAAAAACATGGGCAACAAAAGCAAAAATCCATATATGGAACTGCATCAAACTTAAAAAGCTTCTGCACAGAAAAAAAAAATCAACAAAATTAAAAGGCAATATTTGGAATGGCGGGAAATATTTGCAAATCACATATCTGATAAGGGCTTACCCTCCAAAATCTATAAAGAATTCCTACAACTTAGTGAGGGAGGGGGGAAGAAAGTTTAAAAAAAGGAGCAGGGAACTGAATAGGTATTTTCCCAGACAGGACATAGAAATAGCCGACGGACACATGAAAAGGTGCTTCACATCATGAATCAGCAGGGAAATGTAAATCAAACCCACAAGAAAGATCACCTCATACCTAATGGGATGTACATCATAAAAATACAAGAAAGTAAGTGTGTGTGAGGGTCTGAATAAAAACAAAAGCATACCCACTATTGGTGGGGATGCAAACTGACACAGTTATTATGGAAAACAGTGTGGAGGTTCCTCAAAAAATTAAAAATAGAACCACCATTTGACCCAGCAATCCCAATCTGGGGTATCTAAGCAAAGAAATTCAAATTGGGATCTCACTGTCATGTTCTTTGCAGCATTCCTCACCATAGCCAAGAAAGACATGAAAACAACCTAAGTGTCCATCAACTGATAAAGAAGATGAGATATATATATCCATAGCCACATACACACACACACACACACACACACACACACAAAAGGCTGGGGAAATTCTGTGGGTTATAACAACCTGGCTGAACCTTAGGACATTATGCTAAGTGAAATGAGTCATACAGGAAAAGACAATAATAGTCTATGATCTCACTTGTGGAATCTGAAAACCCCAAACTCAGAGAAACAGACAGTAGAGTGGAGGTTACCAGGGGCTGGGGAGTGAAGGAAACGGAAGGTATTGGTCAAAGGATACAAACTTCCAGTTACGTGTTTAACATGATCTTGGAGGGGGGGTGATGTCTAATGTACAGTGTAGTGATTATAGTTAGCAATACTGTATATTGACTATTGCGGAGAATACATCTTAAATATTCTCACCACAAAAAAGAAATGGTAATCAGGTGGCAGGCGGGAGGTGGTAGCTGTTACTATAGTGGTTATATTGCTGCCTATAAAATCACCACCATGTACATTAGATCCCCAGAACTTACTCATCTTATAACTAAGTTTGCACCATTTGACCAACATCCTGCCCACCTAGCCCTTGGTAATCACTATGCTACTGTCTATTCCTATGAGTTTAGTTTTTTTTTAGATTCCACAAATGTCAGATCATAAGAGTATTTGCCTTTTCCTGACTTAATTTCACTTAGCATAATGCCAAGGTTCCAAATATTTTGAAATGATGGAATTCCCCAATTGGGAATCCAACCCTGGCCTCCTGGTCAATGCTCAACCACTGCGCCACACCGGCCGGGCTGCGATGTCCCTTTAACAGAACCCCCAGCTTGGGAGGACAGGAGCTAGGGCGAAGGCTGCCCTCCTTTTCGCCCTTATTAGGAAACGGGCATAGTTCAAAGCCTCCTTTTGAACTGCGGGGAAATTACAAAAGACCGGAAAGGAGCGAGACACCGCCCTATCCGGCCCGCCCGGCGAGCGGCAGAGCCGGGCTCGGTGGGAGGACCCTGTTGTGACGTCACAAGAGGCCGGCGCCGCGGGGCAAAGGGCGTGGACTGAGCTACGTCACAGCGGGCCGAGCGAGCCGACAAATTAGATCCGGCCGCCGGCGGAGGGAGCCGCTCCACACGGGGCACCCTCCCCCTGCACCGGAAGAGCTCACCGCGCGTGCGCAGGTGGCCGGCCTGGCCGCTCTTCCGGCTTGTGAGCGGCTTTCCCGGCAGCCCTTGCGGCTTCCTAGAAATGACGGGGGTTCGCCCTCCGCCCTCTGGTCGATTGCGAAATCCTTTCGCCCTCTGGCAGCCCGGCCAGACCGGGCACCAGCTCCACCGCAGGGCCGAGCGCAGTTGCCCCCGTGAGGCTTGTGTAGGGGGGAGTGGGGGGGTGGAAAGGGGAAAAGGACCCCCAATTGAACACACACACACACACACACACACACACACACACACACACACACACACGGTCCTCGTCCCCACGCGGGGCCCTCCCGGGAAGCCTGCCTCTGAGTCTCCCGCTGGGCCTGTGGTGACAGATGTCCCACCAGGGTCCTTCTGTCAGTGTTGCAAACGTCCTAATACCATGTCATGAAACCACACCTGGCAGGCGGGGTGTTCGTGGGGTGACAGTGAGAAGGAGCGGGGCGAGCGAAAGGCCATGGCACGGTGGCCTTCGCGTTTAAAAGCAGCATTTGAAGCCTGGAGCGTCTCCAGCTTTCGTTTTCCCCTGCAGCCACTTTACTTCTCCCGGAATTTGCTCATCCCCCAGGGAGAAACCAGGCTGGGATTTCAGTGTCCATAGAGCAAAAGAAACCGCGTGATTCACCCCCAAAACAACGCCTCAAACGGCTCGCCTCCAGATCCAACTTTTTAAATTGGTAGTTGTGATCGTCCCGCTGGGACTCGATGAATGAATGTAAACTAGTGAGTGAATGTGTGTGAGAAGATCCTTGCTTTCTATTCTGAAAACTAGCGGTGCATTAGGTATTCTTTTTAAATATATATATATTATTGATTTTTTACAGAAGAAGGGAGAGGGATAGAGAGTCAGAAACATCCATGAAAGAAGCATCCATCAGCTGCCTCCTGCACACCTCCTTCTGGGGATGTGCCGGAACCAAGGTACATGCTCTTGACCAGAATCGAACCTGGGACCCTTCAGTCCACAGGCCAATGCTCCATCCACTGAGCCAAACCGGTTTCTGCTACACTAGGTATTCTTAAATCTAAAGACAGAACAGTAATTCAGTCGACCTCTCACGCGGATCCCTGCTTCTCACTGGAAGGAGTAACTGGGTTGTCTGTGGGGCTCGGTGATACATAGGCAAACACTGTGCACCAGAGAGGAATGATGCATCAGCTGCAGATAGCTGCTCTAGGGAGGCAGGAGTTCAATGCCTCTGAAATGTTTCCATGTTTGTGAATAGAAACATATTGCACCGTGATAGGGCTAAGGTGTGGCAGATGAGCAATATCTGGGTGTGTGGTGTGTAGGTGTCATGGTCGCTGGGAGGACACACCTTTTCCTTGAGGTAAAAGTAGACTGGCCCTAACAGGTTTGGCTCAGCGGATAGAGCTCAGCCTGTGGACTCGAGGGTCCTAGGTTCAATTCCAGTCAAGGGCATGTACCTTGGTTAAGGGCACATCCCCAGTTGGAGGTGTGCAGGAGGCAGCTGATCGATGTTTCTAACTCTATCCCTCTCCCTTCTTCTCTGTAAAAAAATCAATAAAATGTATATATATTAAAAAAAAAAAAAAAAAAAAGTAGACTGGGTCTCAGTTTAATGTCCCAATGTACATGATTTTAGTCCATCCAAATAACATTTCCTCTAAAGCACCTTCTGGTGGGGCAGGAGAAAGTGTGTGCTTTCAGTTACATAGTAAGATATGCATCACGGATTGTTTCCATTGATAACAGATGTTACACCGTCCTAACGCTGCACCTGACCTGGGAACCGGTATGGCAATAGAGCCTTGGGCACGGTCATGGGAGGAATACTGACTCGGCATCAGAAAACTAGTTCTAGCCCTGGTGGTATGGCTCAGTGGATAGAGCTGTGGCCTGTGCACTGAAGGGTCCGGAGTTCCATTCCAGTCAAGGGTACATGCCCAGGGTCAGGCTTGACCCCCCAGTAGAGGGGCATATGGAAGGTAGTCAATCAATGATTCTCATAATTAATAATTCAATCTCTCCCCCTCTCCCTTCCTCTCTCTGAAACAAATTTTAAAAAAGGAAAGAAAAATAGTTCTAAAATCTTCTTCAAGTCACTTTGTATCTCCAAACTTTCCTTTCCTCACATTTAATGTGGTTTTTGCGACTCTCCTGAATTCTGTGGTATTTTCCCTTTTCTTTTAGCATTTCATGGACTCTGTTTAGCATTTGGTTATTCTCTGGTCACTTTAGTCTTTTTTTTCCTTATCCTCAGATGTTTCTTTCTAATTAGTTGACCATTACATTTCCTAAGTTCTAAAATGGCCAACAGATCACAGAAAGACATTTCTTTAGGCTCCTAGAAGTTTGGTCTTAACACCAAGCGTAATTGTTTACTGGGTTCACACTAGAGGTTTGTGGGAATAATTCTATCTCTACCGATTTTCATTATGGACAGTTTTTCTTCTTTGAAATAATGTGGGTAAGATCTGTTATTAGGAATGCTATTTATAGACTGTTTATTAATTACGAAGGTATAAAGGGACCTTTTTAATGGATAAATCTAGTGGGCCCCACAGTAGCCAAATGACCAAAATTAACCAAAAAATTGGACATTGTGTGCCCCTTGATGTGAAGCTTGAAGAAGGATACAACATCATTCCTGGGGAAATGCCTAACTTGAATCTAATCATAAAGACACAATTGGACAAATCCAAATTGAGGGACATGCTGCAAAAGAGTAGGCCAGAAATCATGAAAAGCAGCATAAAAGACAAAATTTCTAGGGAATTGTTCTAGGGTAAAGAGACCTGATAACTCTTTGCAGAGGACTTGATATGAGTGAGGCTCCTCTATTTTTTTTTTTTTTTCATTGAGAATTCTCTTTTTAAAAAAATATGTTTATTTTAGAGAGGAAGGGATAGATAGAAACATCAATGATAAGAATCATTGATAGGCTCCCTCTTGCACGCCCCCTACTGGGGATGGAGCCCACAACCTGGGCATGTGCACTTGAGGAGAATCAAAACCAGGACCCTTCAGTCTGCAGGCCACGGCTCTCTCCACTGAGCCCAACCAACTAGGGTGAGGCTCAGTTTTTGTTTTAAACGTTCACACTGGCTAACTGTGATCCTCAGGTTCCCAGAGTTACTTCTTGTTCCTGCAGAGAAAACTAATTGTGTAGGAAGCTTCAGAAAAGCTGGTTTTTATTATTCCTAAAAGTTTCTGCCCTGAAAATCTGCTTGCACTGAATTTTTATTGTAAATAGAAAAGAGGACTAAACAGGGTGAGCTAGTTCATTATTCAAAATTAACTTTCAATCATTAAAAGGAAAATTTTCTAAAACATAATTTTCAGGGGCCTGCTTGGTCCTTTCTACCTTTAATTTCCTAGCCCAGTGGTCGGCAAACTCATTAGTCAACAGAGCCAAATATCAACAGTATAATGATTGAAATCTCTTTTGAGAGCCAATTTTTTTTTTTTAAACTTAAACTTCTTCTAACCCCACTTCTTCAAAATAGATTTGCCCAGGCTGCATGTGGCTCAAGAGCTGCAGTTTGCCCATCATGGGCCTAGCCCCAATCAGAGAGAAACCAGAACAAAAATGAAACCACTAGAAAAGCTTGAGGAAGTTAATGTTCTTAATATTAGAGCTTCTTGTTGGAGTAATCACTACTTTACACCCTCCAGAGCTCCTAGGAGTCCCCCAGAAATGAGGGCCTGTTTCTCAGCCCTTCATATCCTAGCCCTGCCTGCTTCTGCAGCCACACACACACACACACACACACACACACACACGCACATGCACACGGACATGCACACGAACATGCACACACACACACACACAATATTCTATCACTCCATAATATTCCTTGTGTAAGTCTTTTAGTGAAGGTGAGTTTAAGAGTGAATGAATAAGAAGGAAGTTATTTGTTTAGGAAACTGAAAATCCCAGGGATAGACTATGGGGTATGGCTACATGCAGGGCCATAAATGACGTCACTGGGTTGGGTTTCTATCTCTGTTCTGCTTTTCTTCTCTGCTGGATTCAGTCTCAAACTGGCCCTCTTCTCCACGCAGTCTGTAACTCTGAGCTTACATCCTCCTCTCAGCAATCCCAGCAGGAATAAGTATTTATCTCCCAGCCCTGGCCAAGGTTCCAGCAAAAGTCCTGGACTTGTTTGCCATTCCGAACTAATCGCTGAGAGCTGAGAGGAAGTGAAGGGGCTGGGCAATGCTGATTAGCTCATGAGCTGGGGAAAAGGTCAGCCCCACCCAAACCACCTACACTAAGGAGAAGTTATGGGTCCCTGAGGGAAAACTGAAGGGCGATTGAATACTGGGGTAAAACAACAGATGTCCCTTATATTTCTCATCACCCCTAGCAACCTCATACCTCCCACCCTAGCTCCTGTTTCCCCTCTGACTAAAATGCTCTTCCACATTTATTCATCTGGCAAATGCCCATGCAGTCTTTAAAACCCAGATCACATACTACCTCCTTTTTTTTTTGCCACATTGTTTGACTATTTACTAAATTAACCCATCTGAAGAACTATTTCTGTACCTTGAACCTATTTCTATTATCAGACTGAATTGGGAAAATTAAAAAAAAATTAATTGCAATTATAGTTACACACACACACACACTCATTATTTAAAAAAAAAATCAAAGAGATGCCTGACCAGTGAGGTCAAAGTTTGATTTCTTGTCAAGTCATATGCCTGGGTTTCGGCTCAGTCCCCAGTGTGAGGCATGCAGGAGGCAGCTGATCAATAATTCTGTCTCATCTTTGATTTTTCTGTCTCTCCCTCCCTTTTCCTCTCTGAAATCAATTATATATATATATATATATATATATATATATATATTTTTTTTTTTTTTTTTTTTTTTTTTTTTTAATTCAAAGAGTAATACCACTCAAAGGGTGGTCCACAGACAGGCATCCAACTTTGTTATGAGTCCTCAGTGAGAGTAAATATCTAGAAATTATTATGACACAGTAACTTTATGGCTGTTGGATCTAATAATAAGCATTTCAGGCCTGCATTTGCAGTATATTTAAAATTTTTATTTAGTGACAATTTGTCTTTATTGGATTATATAGAAAAGTACCATCCCACACTGCGTTGGATATATATAGTGTGTTCCCTTTTATGTGAAATTAACAATTTGTATATATTATATAGAGAAATGTATGTATCTGGAAGGAGAGACATCATGCTATTACCTCTGGGGAAGGTACTTAGATAATTTTGGTGAAAGACTCGGGGGTACAAATAGATAGGAATGGGGCCTTTACCTTTTACTTTGTGTAGTTCTCTATTGCAAAGCTTCTCAACATCTTGGTCCATGTCAGTCGTTGGTCTACTTCTGACATTAAATATTATAGGATGAATCCATCCAAGGACTGGCTTGGCAGGATCATTTGCCGTCAGCAAGTATTGTGTATCTACTATTTGCAGTCTCCTCTTTGGACTTTAGTGTCCTTGTATGAAAAAGAAGAGAATAGATATTAACTTTGAGCTCGCTCCCAAAGCAAACCTGGGGTTTTGTTGGTTTTATAATTTAGCTTATTAAGTTGGCCCTGCCTTAACTCTTAGTCACACACGCCTGATTTCTGAACACACCTCCAAAAACTGTCCCAGAGCCTATGTCCACATTCAGACACAAAACTACTTCACTGCATTGCTTCTGGTGAACTCCCTTTCCCCCCAAACTCTCTAGTTATAGCAACTCCAGCCTCCTGTTCTGCAGCCCATGCCGGTAGGACGGACGTGGGCTATTTACCCAGCCCCGTGAGGACAGGGATTTGAGCAGAAGTGGAACCATGGCTGCTCTGTTACAAGTGCTGCAAAGAGAACACAATGCTGGGACCTGCAGCTCTCTATTGGGGAGAGAGGGCTGTGGTGGTAGGATGAGGGTGAAACGGGCCTCTGGACGGAAAGGAAAAGGCAAGACCAGGCTGCCAAGCAAGGCATGAGGAGAAAAACATATAACTCGGTGCAAAAGTTTTGATTAGACATCTACCATATAGTAGTTCTACCAGGTTCTGTAGAGAATACAAAATAAACCCCAAAATGGCACTGTTTAAAAAAGTCAAGACACACATCGGGAAGTGGTCAAACAGCAATGCATTATAGTATGGAATCCTGTGTCAAAATGTATACTAGAGGTCATAAATACTTTGAGGAAATCCAAAGACAGAAAATTAACGAAAGCTAGATTGGTGGGGAAGGCTTCTGGCAAAAGGTAGAACTTCATCTGGATCTTTGCAAAATGGTAGGATTTGATTGACAGGAGAAGAATGTTGCAGGCCTGAGAAATAGAATGAGGGAAAAGTGTGAAATCCGGAAGCAAATGGCATGTCAGTGAGGAGACAGGTCTGGCTGATGTTGGTTCAGGCAGAGACAAGAGGGGGAGGGAGGGAGATAAGGTGAGGTGATGATGCAATAAGGAAAGGAATGACAAGGTAAGTTGAGATTATAGAAAGCCTCAACTTCCAAAAGGTGTCTAAGCTTTATCATTTATCTCCAGAGTTTTTAATTTGAGGAAGTGGGGTAAAGAAACTGATATTTTGCTAGTTACCAATTTCCCAGGATGGAGGAGGGATGGGAGAGAATGGTGGCAAGATCATTTAGAAAACTGTTGTATGCCCTGGCCAGTATGGCTCAGTGGACAGAGAATCAGCCTGCGGAGAAGAGGGTACTGGGTTCGATCTCAGTCAAGGGCACATGCTCAGGTTCTGGGTTCAATCCCCTGTGGGGGGTGTGTAGGAGGCAGCAGATCCATGATTCCCATCATTGATGTTTCTCTCTCTCTCTCCCTCTCCCTTTCTTTCTGAAATCAATAAGAATATATTTTAAAAAAAGAAAGAAATCTGTTGTAGTGGTGCAGGCACGAAGTAACAGCAGACATAGCAGAACAGACCGAACAGGCAGATTCAAGGACAATCTCCTGAGAGGGAGGAACAACAGGACTAATTAAGCAAAATAGAATGAAGAAGAATTAGGAACCAAAGATGAGTTTAGGAGCAAGATGTCTGGATGACCAGAATTCTAAAGAATTTTAGACCCTCCAGGGGCCCAGTGAAACTTCAAGGGGTGAAAACTGGTTGCTGAAAGTCTTAGAACCAGTTCTTGGCAGACCCAGCAGCACAATGCCCAGGCAAGTGCAGCCATGAGATTTTCTGAGCAGTAATTGCCAAGAGTCAATTACACAGATGTCATTTTCAGAATGACTACTGTGTTTCTCCAAAAATAAGACATCCTCCGAAAAGAAGACCTACTTACAGGTTTCCTTCTGAGTGAAATATAAGGCATCCCCCCGAAAATAAGCCCCCCCCCCCCCCAGGCTAAACATGAGAGATTTGGTCCACTGATTCTGAAAGAAATGGAGTCACAAGAAATTCACCAGGAAATTCAGGAATTGGATTGTTATGATGATGTTCCAGAAGATGATGACATGATTGTCATTGAATAAATGAGTAAATTCTTGATACTGTAGGCTTCACAGTTTGTCTGGTTTGTGTTGACAAGTACCGTACTACCGTACCGTATACAGGTAATAAATTTCCTTTATTTTCATTTAACAATAAATGTGTACCATATTCTTCTTCATGGAAAAAATAAGACATCCCCTGAAAATAAGACCTAGCGCATCTATTTTCAGGGAAACAGGGTAGCTATGTACCGAAAGGGAATGGGGCACCTCATCCCCGGGCAACCTCTCAGAAGTTCAAGAGTGGGGATAAAAGGATGAAGTAAACCAAGATCAACTCTAGACTTGGCAGTTTGGCTCAGAATCATTGTTGTGAATTCAAATTTTAAGAAATCTTTGGGAATTGCTATTATTAGAGTAAAAAAAAAGAGAGAGAATAACTTCTCCCACTCTGTCTAATTGCACTAACCACCTAGGAAGACACAGGCTCTCCGGGCACAATCCGATTACCCCAGTGAGATTCTCTTCCCCGGGCTATTTTTGGAAAGAAGGGATTTTCCAGATTACCCAGGGCTGGGCGCTGTTGCCCTGTGGGTCTGAGTTTCACAACCCAGGCCGGGAAAGCAGCAGCCCTCCCACTCATTCAGCCTTCCCCTCCATGCACCCTGCTACCTACCACTCCTCCTCCACGACCTTTTTTGGGGAGTCCATGCAGTTCTGATTCCTGTCTCCCAAAAGCACTATAAAGCACTCCTCTCCGGATTCCTTGCGGGTCGTTTTAAATTGCAAGCGTGCCTGTCCCTACACATCTAGGCTAGCACTCCCCTGGGGTTCCCCTGCTACACTGCGCCCCGCAAATGGAGAGAGGCGAGCGAAGGGAGCCAAGGGACACAGGTCCCACACACATTACCAACATCGCGCGCAGAGGCCGTAACTGTTGCCAAGTCTCACTTGGGGAGAAGGTAAACTTGTACAACTCCCACATGGTTATTGTGGCTAAAAACATTACAGTAAGGTGACCAGACATCCCGATTTTTCACAATATGTCCCGCGGCGTTTAAAAAAAAAAAAAAAAAAGTCCCGATTTTTGGAAAGATTAAAATCTGGACTTTTTTTTTTTAAAAAAAACGCCGCAGGACAAATTGTGAAAAATCGGGACTGTCCCGCCTAAAGCGGGACGTCTGATCACCCTGACCACTTTGGGGGCCCCAGCAGACAGGCCACCCAGGTCACCCCAGGATCCCACACCTCGGCCGCAGCTCCCGGAGCGCGCGGGAGGAGGCGCCGCCGGCTGGGGGCGAGGGACGAGGTGGAGGGAGGAAGGACGGGGACCGGGAGGGACTCGTTGGCTGGCGCCGCCGGGCGTGGTGACGTCAGAGCGGAAGCGCACGCTGCGTAAAGCGGCTCGGAACGCGGGCGGTCACGGGCACGTCCGTCGCGCCGAGGACGCTGGTTAGTTTCGCTCCGGGTTCCGGCTGCGTCGGGCGTGCGTGCAGCTCGCGGAGACCATGGCGTCCGGCCCTCACCCGACAGCGACCGCCGCCGCCGCCGCTGCCGCCTCGTCGGCCGCCGCGGCCCCCAGCGCGGGCGGCTCCAGCTCGGGGACCACCACGACCACGACGACGACCACGTCCGGAGGGATCCTGATCGGGGACCGCCTCTACTCGGAAGTTTCCCTCACCATCGACCACTCGCTGATCCCGGAGGAGCGACTGTCGCCCACGCCGTCCATGCAGGATGGGCTAGACCTGTCCAGCGAGACGGACCTGCGCATCCTGGGCTGCGAGCTCATCCAAGCCGCCGGCATCCTCCTCCGGCTGCCGCAGGTCAGTGCGGGGGCCCGGGCCGCCGGGCGCGCCTCTTCCCTTCTCTCCCCCTTTACCCGCCCCCTCGGTGTCTCCTTCCCACCAGATGCCGGCGGCGGCGGGGAATGGCCCTCTCCGGCCTTTCTCTCCCGGTCCCAGCCGGTGCCGGGCGGTGGGCGGGAGGCGAGGTCCCCCGGTGCCCGCGGCGGGGAGGGACGGGGAGCGAGCGGCGGCGGCGGCACAAAATGGCGGCGGCGCCTGGTGCGGGCCCGCCTGACCCTTGCGTTTCCGCTCTTCCCTCTCGTCTGCAGGTGGCGATGGCCACGGGGCAGGTGCTGTTCCATCGGTTCTTCTACTCCAAGTCTTTCGTCAAACACAGTTTCGAGGTAAGGACGGCGGGGGCGAGTGGAAAAGGACTTCTCCGTCCGGAAATTAGGGTGCGGGGGGGCGGAGAAGAAGGGCGGGGGGGTCAGAGTTAGCGGCTCGCTTTCCCAGAAAAAAGGGGTTCCTTTAAGACTTTGTACCTAGTTCTCATTCCCCAGGAAGTAGGAGGGACTTTTGGAATATGTTCTAGGTCCTAGAATCCAGGAAACGGATCCAATCGATAATTAGAATTTCCAGCCGAATTCCAAAGTGCTGCGAGACTGGGCTTGACTCTGGACTCGGAATATAAGGAATTAAGCAATTAAAATAAATCACGTTTATTAACGTGCTCCGGAAGCTTATGGCTTGGAAATGGCATCTTCATTTTATTTCACCAAAGGTTGTCCTAATTGTGTCCTAAAAAACTATAAAGTTTTTTACCTTAAAATAAGTTCGTTCGATTTTGAGAGGGGCACTTTTTCCTAACTGCCCAAGATAGAGCCATAATCCAACCACGTTTTATTGATGATTCTTTCAGATTGTTGCCATGGCTTGTATTAATCTTGCGTCAAAAATCGAAGAAGCGCCTAGAAGAATAAGAGATGTGATTAATGTGTTTCATCACCTACGCCAGTTAAGAGGAAAAAGGTAAGATTTGGCATTATTGAGCACAACCTCTCTTGCTGCTACTGTACCGTGCGCACCAATCATCAACTCAAAACATTTCTTTCCTCTCAAGTTAAAACCCATGCACAGGAAAACTTACTTAGGTGTTGAAATTCACATAGGAGCACACTCTTACTTAACCAAAAACCAACCCCCACAATTAACCAGCTATCTAAAGTTTGTAGAGGCAGTTGCATTTATGGACAATCCTATCAGTGCTGGGAAGCAGTCCTGTGGCTTAAGATTAAACAAGAAAGGGAATGCGTTTGGCTCAAGTGTGAGTGTATTCTGTAAGTTGCTTCTCCCCACCCCTCTCTGGAAGTTTAAACTGCAGTTCAAGTTAACAGCGTGGCACAGTTTTGTGTAGATTGTTTCTCTGCTCGGAAGTCCCAGTTAACACTTGATCAATTGAGGTTGGCTTTTGTTAGAGTACTTCAACCTTGAACTACGATATACCGGATCTGAAAGGACTGCAGGATGATAAAGTTTGAAGTCAAAGGGATTAAACAGGTATTTTGTCTTGGCCAGATAAGTCCCAGTGAGTGGGTTAGAAAAATAACTTGATTGATTGGGTTATATTTAGATAAGGCCCACTTAATTTCCCTTGTAAAATAATAGAGACCAAAAGAGTGCCTTATAGGCGTTGTGGCTACATCATAACGCTCTGTGGACTTACATGTTCACGTGAGGCAGTACCAAAAATTTTAGTTGCGGCACTTCAGGTAACTTCTAGTACATGCTGCAGAAGGAGATAGCTGGAATAGATTAGGTCTCTTCACTTTTTTAAGAAATTGTGATGTTAGATAAACTTGTATGGAGTTTGAAAGGAAGTTATAAAAGGATTTTAAGTTATTTAGGGGATTGGGTGTTGGTTAGTGCCAATTTAGTAGTCTATCTGAGTGTTTATCAGCTGAATCTGTAGCTTGGCATAATAGAACTATTCAGAGACAAGCAAATAGAAAAGTAACCTTAAAACAATTAGTTAAAAAGTCTGAAACATTGCTCTTCAGATAGTTTTCACAATATTTTTTTCAGTTTTCTTACATTTTTTTCTGCCATCCTTCATTCACCCTAACCATATTCAGGGATAGACTAATTTTTTATTTCATTTAAAAATATCTTTTAGCTTCTTGGTGAGGAATTCCTGGAAATTGGGAAGATTTCAATTTGGTATTTAGTATGATCTGAGCTAAAATTTACATTTAGATACCTTGCTGATTCTTCAGGGTGATTAAAACACACTCTAGTAAAAAGGCTCTTCAGTGAAAGGATTCTGTGCTGGCTTAAAGGAAATAGCTTTCTATTCTTTGGACCATTGAGCCAACTCTTAATACTTAATAATGATTATCTACTTTGAAATTTTTCTGTGAGCCTTAGAGCATTCTTCTTCCATCTCAGAGAGTAGTTCTTAACCATAAAAATCCTGGAATGTAAAATATTTCACATGACTTGTGTCTGTAACTGGTTTTTTAGGGGGGTCATTACGGAGAGACTGATTTTTGTCTCAATCTTAGAACTGACTATCGCATGAAATTTAAAAGAAGTTAATTGCATGGAAGCCTTTTTTTTTTAAGCAGGATGTAAAAGTTTCTATGCATATTACAAGTTTACTCAGACATGTAACTTGTATATGTTATTAACTTCAACTCTTTTTTCCCTTGCAACCGACTATACAGCGACCAGCTACATTTACCAAAGCCTGGGTGATGTGGAGTGGTACATAGCGATGAAGCTGTCGTCATGGCAACAGTGAGTGAAGTATGGAAAATCCCCAAGGAGAAGCCAGTGCTCTGAGAATAGGTCACTGGAATCGGGGACTAACAGGTTGGCCACTGCTGAACCATTTAGAAAAACTCCTGTTTCTTGTTATAAGCTTTAATCTTTGCTGTCCAAGTTATTATAACTGTAGCTTAATATTTTCTTTCATAGATTAATGTCATTAGAAAGTATCAGTATTATACTTTAGTAGTTAAAATGTCAGTTTATTTTAATGTTATTTTAATGAAGTTTATGAAAGCTTTATTATAGTGTGAACTAGAAAATTACAAAGGAGGAGTCATTTTTGTAGCCTTAGATCATTGTTTTTCAGTTCTGGCTACACGTTAAAATTACCAGGTAAACTTTTAGAAAGTACTAGTGCCCAAGCCACATTCTGTATTATTTGACTGTTTTCCCCCTTTGACTTTTTTGGTAGTTTAGTAATTGTCTTTTAAACTCAAAATAAATGGCTGAATTTAATAGTTTCCAATTATAATTTGCTTTTGGGGTGGAACATATTCACAGCAAATAGGGTTTTCTGTGATTTCAAGGAAAGGCTCAATAAACGTGTAATTTCCAACTTAAAAAAAATAAGGCTTGTTTGTCTAAAAAAAGACACCTTCAGACGGGTGCAGCCACTCTCATTGGTACATATGGTGTGGTGATTTCAACATGTATATAGGTTATGGATGAAAGTTGGAAGGGTCATTAAGTTCAGCCTCCACAGTTTTATTTTATGGCTCTTATGGTGGTCTTCACTTTGTTTTACAAGGATCTGCTAAAAAAAAGAATGATCCTTTTAAGTAGTAGTGCAGATTTCTGTGTATTGAGCAGGAGTCTGCCTCTTTGTAAATTATAGTTCCTTGAAGAACTAGTTTTCATACTACATGAGTGAAACTTAACCATGTTTGCATCTCCTGATCCTAATTTCTTCAAGGTGTATGCTAACAGAAAAATAGCTGTCCTAAGAGGGCAGAAAATAAATTTCCAATGACCAAAGCCCAAAATTTCCTACTAAGACTAAAATTTGAAAATTGTTCTTTTTATATAAATTAATTTGAAAAGTATGACAAACTTTAAAGCTGTGAAGGAGAGTTAGATTTGGTTGTTAGTTGACAACAATTTTTTTTTTTAAATGCCACCTCTTCAATCTTCTCAGAAAGGAGATTTAACATAATAAATTTAATTCAATTTAATGTGCTTGCTGCTACAGAAAGTACTAATTGATACTATGTTAATATAAAGAGATTACTGCCGAAACTGATTTGGCTCAGTGGTAGAGCTTCGGTCTACAGACTGAAGGGTCCCAGGTTCGATTCTGGTCAAGGGCATGTACATTGGTTGCGGGCACATCCCCGGTAGGAGGTGTGCAGGAGGCAGCTGGTCGATGTTTCTCTCTCATCCACGTTTCTGGCTCTCTATCTCTCTCCCTTACTCTGTAAAAAATCAATAAGATATATTAAAAAATATATAAAGACATTACTTGCTTAAACAGTTTTCTTGAACCTTTTATTGATCCAAACATGTTTTTCTTCTACAAAATATAAGTTGTAAATTACACATTTATTGAGCCTTACTTGATTTGTGAGGTAAAACCAATTCTGCACAGAAGTGAAGGTGTTAGATTATACATCCACAAAGTTAACTTTGAAAACTAGGTATTAGTAAGCCTAAGCAAAAAGTTGAGTATGTAGTTGAATTAAATAGTGGATAATGGATTTAGTTTTCTTAATCATTTGATGTTATTGGAATGATCCTTTGAAGTACTATTGCAGATTTCTGTGTATTGAGCAGGAAAATAGAGGCAAAGTAAAGATTGTGGCAGAGTAGATGGAAAATAACAGGTGGTTTAAGCAGAATTGATAATTAAGCCTGACTTACCACCAGAGAATAGCCATAATTTGAACAAACGTTTGTTTAGCTGATTAATTATAAGAAAAATGAATTTTAACAGAATTTGAAGGAAACTTTTAAAGCAAGCTTAATAAGATGTGTATATGAGTTTACTCAAAAGAAATGGAAAATGAGACAAAACTGCTTTTATATAGTTCCTAATGATGCAGTTTTGCTGTCCCAATTGCAGTGGGTTAAAAGTTAAAGTTCTGGCTGCCCCTGTAACACTGAATGAGAGTCTCCTTTCTCCTAATGCCTGTTGAGGGAGACATTAGTCTGAGGTGGATTTAACTTCTAAATTTCCTGTCATGAAACCTGAAAAGTAAACATTAAGTTCTTTGAGATAATCATGTATACCTTTATTGCTCTTGAGGTAAATTTGATTTCCCCCCCTCCAAAGAATAGTTAATTTGTAGCCTATTGTCCTAATAAGAATGGATTCATTGAGATGGCCTCATTCCTAACACCTTTTATATTTGTAATAGGAATTGAACTGAGTGAAGGCCATTTTCAGCATTGTTAATCTTAACAGCTATTTTCCATTTTGTCAGCTTGCCAGCTTTTGTCTTGTTTTTATACAATTTGAATTAAAAAAAAAAAAAATAGAAATAGCCTAGCAAGCATTCTAGTTTTCATCTTTTTAAATGAAATGTGAGAAAATAAGTGATTTCTACTCTTATAACATCATTACAGAGATAGTTAATACAGCTTATTTCACATTGTTATCTAATCTTCTAGAGGATGTATTTAAATTGTTTTTTGATTTTAATGTGTTAGCTTTCATTTTTCCTGGATTTGCTGTGCATGGTAAAGGAGTTGTGAGTTGGGATAATATTCAGAATTATTATTATCTTTTTAAAGTAGATGATGTATTCTGCCCAGGACAGAAACTCTTGAATCTTTTGGCTGATAATTGAGTATGGGGAAAATATTTAAATATCCTACATATATGTATATATCATATAATCAATATTTTTAATAATATCTTAACAAAAACATTTTTTTTGTTGGTTCAATCTAAAAATAAACAAAGGACACTAGGACATTTTATGGACTTATAAATGAAAAGTCCCAAGTCTTGACAAAAAAAAAAAAGAGAATTCTCAGTAAGAAGCTAATTTTGAACATAAGATTTAAATAAAAGTAAGAAAACAGTTTTTCATTTCAAGACTTAAATAAGATAGTCTTTTAATTGAATGTGCTGTTTCTAAAGCATCGAACCCCTGATCGATAGTCTTCTCTGCGTCATAACTTCAGAAGCTATCAAACTTTAATCAGCACATAGACCTTGAGTGTTGTCTTTGTTACCTGATTATGGTCTTCCCTTCTCTTGCATTGCTAAATATACTGCCTAATAACTACAACTCAACCAAATTTAGGCATGGTTTGTATTTATCACTTAATTTTTAGTCTGATTTAATTTTATAAACTATTCTGGTAATTAAACTAAATCTGTAGTTTCCTGATTATTTTCTTTAACAGAAATAGAGTCTTAGAACAATTTGCTTAAACAAGTTGCCCATATTTGGGAGAAGTCTGAATTAGCTACCCAACATTTTTCCCCTTAATTTTAATTTTGGCCATAAAGTAACCAAGAGTTGATATTTTATAAAATCACTATAATCTTATAAGGTCTTATAGTAAATATTTTCAGGAGCACATTCGTTTGTCATTGCAGAGTCTGGAGACTAATGGGATTTCTGATAAGCTGTCACTGATGCTAAGCAGCATATATATCCAAAGTATCCATAGGAAAGAACCTAGGATAAATATGAGATGTAGAGCGAAGTATTTTCATTGCAGGGTTGAGTTAGTTTCTATAGGAATTTAGAAAGTATATATTTAATTAGCATAACTTGGACAGCACAAGATTAATGCCTTAACTTGTTTGCAGGAGTTTAAAAAGCTGGTTTCTGTTGCCAATAGTTGGTTGGAAGGGAAAACGGAGATGCCACAAATAAAATTTTTTGGATGTGCAAAACAGTTTTGATTTTATTTCTTACAAACTATAGGACTCCAAGCCCCCTCATCCTTGATCAGAACTACATTAACACCAAAAATCAAGTTATCAAAGCAGAGAGGAGGGTGCTAAAGGAGTTGGGATTTTGTGTTCATGTCAAGCATCCTCATAAGGTGAGTTATAGAGTACAGAAATTATATTCGTAAGTATTAGGGTTTTTTTTTAAAACTTTGATTTTACATGAATATATGTTTATATTTGAGAGTTAACCTTGGCTTTTAAATGCGACCTTTTGGATTTTGAAATTTATCAGAAAAATGGGAGTAAAAAAGACAGGTTCAAAATTTTACTATTGTGTAGGCATAGATAAGTTCTTTTTGCCTTTATGGTTAACCCAGTTTTCCCTACCTAAAAGGAAGTGTATGAAATGACTCATTCCAAGGAATAAGTGTGGGTGTGTATATATGCACAAAATGTCTGGCATGCTACCTGTTGCATAGTAAAATGTTCAGGCTGTGTTGGCTGCTTACTGTTACTGTTTCTGAATATTCAAAGGTTTCTCTAGCAAGTCTTGGCTTGCATGTGACTGACATAAGTAACAGCAAAATAGTTAATAGAATGGGTATTCTAAAAGCAGAACTATCTGCAATAGAAACTTGTCTCTGCCATTAGCTATGTGACCTTGGCAGATATCTCTGTTCTTAGATCTCACATCTCTAAAATTGAAATACAGGTCCTAAAATACCTCATTTGAACTGAGGTAAAGCTATTTTTATATATAATGTGATAAACTAAAAAAATATTGAGTGTTTGATTACTTTAATACCCACTCAGAGTATTGCAATGTATCATACCTATTGTATAACTTTTAAAACATAGTGTTTAGGGTTTGGGATACGCAGAATTGTTCCTTGGGAAATTAAATGCTATAATCTTAACTTGCAGGACACAGTGCCTGCCACTTAGTATCCATGAAAAATTAGTATTGTTTTTTTATTGAAATAACTCCCAATTTTTTTCCCTGTACAATCTTGAAACATTTTAAAACAATTTTTATGGAATCTAGTAGTGTAACAATCCACATTGATTTAGACACATTTTAGATTGGTCTGTATTGTAGTTTATAGAAGAATTAAAACTTGAACCTAACATTTTCAGTTGCTTATATGCATTGAACTATGTACTCTGAAAGAACCAACAGTGTGCTAAACTGAGTTTTTTTCCCCTTGTCCTTCAGATCATTTTTATGTATTTACAAGTCTTAGAATGTGAACGTAATCAAACCCTGGTTCAAACTGCCTGGTAAGTTGTTTTGTGGTTTTTTTTTTACATTTTTTTCCTAGTCAGGAAAACAGAAGCAGAAATAAAGTAAGTTTCATTTTCCCTTTCCAAAATAATGAGATGAATTTCTTTTGGTGCTTTTTGTTCTTTTTGTTTTTTAATCAAAAGGTAAATAATGCTTATTTCTGCTTCCTGTTTTCTTGGCTTGACTAATTATTTTTAATGGAGAACTCAATTTAACTTTGTTCTTTTTTCTACTCTTTAATTAAAGGGTAGTCCATGATGGTAAGTCATAGAACTCTGCCCTCTGCACTTCAGCCCATGACCTCAGGATGGCCTGATTGGCTGCCCTGCTCTCCAGCCAATCCAGTGCAAGCTCTCATCCGAGATTCACTGAAGTGGTCCATATCCATCTGGCAGCATCTTCTAGTTCTGTCGGGGTGTCAAAAGGATTTGTATATTTGCTTCTAGAAGTAACTATTCAACATGCCTTTGTATTGAATGTATACCTGTAACTATCAAAATGAATAGTTCATTTTTGATAGATTGTTATACAACCGTTATGAATTAAGTGATTTTTTTTTTTGTTAGGAGTTTGACTAGATTTCAATTTTTCAGTATGTATAGCATGAATTCTACCAAAGGAAGCTACAACTTATAGCTTAAAGTGGGCACCATTTCCATTCTGGATGAATTTCTAGCTGCTGGGCTATTGCATACAATAACAAAATTAAGTACTTGATTTTTCAAAGCACTTTATAACTTGGACTTTTGAAATGCAGATATGTGATTTGGAGTACTAGCTTATTTAAAGGTAAAGTAAAACAAGGATTTTTAAGTCCAGACATAACTACTGTCTCAAAGACAATAATAGCTGTACAGGGCTTAATTTTTATGTTCTGGGCTTATTACTGCCATGCTTCTTTTGGATTTAGTAAATATTAATAATGGAAAAGTCTCACTGCTTTTATAAAATGCATGACATTTTTAATGTATGTTTTGTAAAACAGATTTTAGCAGTTATAGTAAGGATTTTTAAGAAACAACCTTGTAGTTTAACCTTTTAAACAGTTTGTAAAAATTTTTTCAATACTTCAGGAATGTTGTGGGGGAGGGTTCACTACTTAAGAAATCAAGAATTTATTAACTGAAATAGTTAATTGCTTTTATTTGTACTTAGTCTCAAGAAAGGTATATAACCAAGGCTGTTTTATATATTTATTGCTCTTCACTTGCCTGTCTAGATTTTCTGAAGTACTTAGTTTTCTTAATATAACTTGGTGAGTGCTTACCTTTTTACCCCTGTCACAGTACTTTGAATTTTTTTAAAGAACATGGTTGACACTGCTTTTCATTGTGGATAAAGGAGAGATGGTCAATAATTAATGGCTTGAAGTATTGTTGGAGTGGTTTATCATTTCTGAAGCTAATTATTCAGAATTGACTTTTAGTGCATTGATTTTCATAAAAATATAGTTTTAAAATTTTAAATGTATGTTCTATTTGGAATAATAAAATTATTTTAAAGGAATTTAGTCATAGGAAAGCTGAAGAATTGTTCTAGTGTTAAATTCTTATCTCTGATTTTTGAGTTAAGAATTGTTATTTGCTAGAATATGAAGAATGAGAAGAAAAAAGAATAAAGTAGATTGAGTCTCCAATTTTATGTAAGCTTTAGAACTGGTTTATGTCCAGAGCTTATGATTAAAATTTTTTTCAGGAATTATATGAATGACAGTCTTCGAACCAATGTATTTGTTCGATTTCAACCAGAGACTATAGCTTGTGCTTGCATCTACCTTGCAGCTAGAGCTCTTCAGGTAGGTTTAGATAGCCTGTTTTGGTCTATGGGATAAATTAGTCCTAATAAAAAACAACATTTTATCTAAACCTCTCTTTTTTCCTGGTTTAGATTCCATTGCCAACTCGTCCTCATTGGTTTCTCCTTTTTGGTACTACTGAAGAGGAGATCCAGGATATCTGTGTAGAAACTCTTAGGCTTTATACCAGGAAAAAGGTAATTCTGATTACTAGTGATTGTGCTAATAACTTTCTCAGTGGTAACACTCTAAACTGCAAAGGAGCAATACTAACTTCATTTTCCTCCAACAGCCAAACTATGAATTGCTGGAAAAAGAAGTAGAGAAAAGAAAAGTGGCCTTACAAGAAGCAAAATTAAAAGCAAAGGGATTGAATCCTGATGGAACTCCAGCCCTTTCAACCCTTGGTGGATTTTCTCCAGCCTCTAAACCATGTAAGATTTGTTCAGAATTGAAATGAGGTGGGCACTGAAAATGTGGGGTTATTAGAATGTTCTAGCATTTAACATTTGCAAGGAAAAGATGATATTAAGAAGCCATTACTATTTTCTCTTTAACAGTCAACTAAAGACATACTTGAAGGCGTAATACTTAAATTATATGTTGAAACAACTTTCGACCCTCTGTTAAATCCAGTAGTTAACATGTCTTTATGATGTTTGTTTAAGCATCACCAAGAGAAGTAAAGGCTGAAGAGAAGTCACCAATCTCTGTTAATGTGAAGATGGTCAAAAAAGAACCTGAAGACAGACAGCAGGCTTCCAAAAGCCCTTATAATGGGTGAGTATACTTGAGTTAGAACTGGCCCCAGGAATCTTATATGTGATTAACTTCTAACACACTAAGTACGTAACTAATATACTGATTTGTTTGGGTTTTTGTTTTGTGTTTTTTGAAGTGTAAGAAAAGACAGCAAGAGAAGTAGAAATAGCAGAAGTGCAAGTCGATCAAGGTCAAGAACACGATCACATTCTAGATCACATACTCCAAGAAGACAGTAAGTAAAATAGTCTCTTCGAAAAACTTATTTGGAATGTTTAAAAAGTTACTCTTAAAAAAATTGAACAAATTAGGTGTGAAAAAATTTTCTGATTTCAGTTGGAAAATGCACTATTTCATTAATCATTTATTAGCCAATAAAGCAACCGTAGCCAAAGAATCTTCTAATTAGCTTTATAATTAGATTGTGGCTCTTTTTCATGTATGAAAATACTTAATAAAAAGCATGGCTATCTAGAATATCATCTAAAACTTGCTAATTACTGAGCATATAGACATTATTTACATTTGTTTAAGATTTGTCTAATATAGGCTCGAGGAAAGGTAGTGAGGAGGAGAAATATAATAAAAGTCTTGGTCTGGCCAGTTGTCAATACAGGCCTGATAGTTTTGTTGTGAACCTGTTATGAACACCATCAAGATAATTTGTTTTCAGCAGAAATTGAATCTAAATCTCAACTTTTTATTATCTAAGTTACAATAATAGGCGGAGTCGATCTGGAACATACAGCTCGAGGTCAAGAAGCAGGTCCCGCAGTCACAGTGAAAGCCCAAGAAGACATCATAATCATGGTTCTCCTCACCTTAAGGCCAAGCATACCAGAGATGATTTAAAAAGTTCAAATAGACATGGTCATAAAAGGAAAAAGTCTCGTTCTCGATCTCAAAGCAAGTCTCGGGATCACTCAGATGCTGCCAAGAAACACAGGCATGAAAGGGGACATCATAGGGACAGGCGTGAAAGATCTCGCTCCTTTGAGAGGTCCCACAAAAGCAAGCATCATGGTGGCAGCCGCTCAGGACACGGCAGGCATAGGCGCTGACTTTCTTCGGTTGAGCCTGCATCAATTCCTGGTTTTGCCTATCTACAGTGTGATGTATGGACTCACAATCAAAACATTAAAAGCAAACTGATCAGGATTTGATTTCTTAAAACCCTCTAGGTCTCTAGAAACACTGAGGACATTTTCTCTTGAAAAGAACTATGTTATTTTTTTTAATTTTTTTTTTTTTTTCACATTAAAATGCGCTAGCAGTATCTAATTGAAAACCATGGTCAGGTTCAATTGTACTTATAGTTGTGTATTGTTTATTGCTATAAGAACTGGAGTGAGAATTCTGTAAAAATGTACCTTATTTTTATACAGATAAAATTGCAGACACTGTTCTATTTAAGTGGTTATTTGTTTAAATGATGGTGAATACTTTCTTAACACTGGTTTGTCTGCATGTGTAAAGATTTTTACAAGGAAATAAAATACAAATCTTGTTTTTCTAAATTGCCTC
Source organism: Pipistrellus kuhlii (assembly GCF_014108245.1). Lineage (NCBI taxonomy): Eukaryota > Metazoa > Chordata > Mammalia > Chiroptera > Vespertilionidae > Pipistrellus > Pipistrellus kuhlii. Next base: position 17,254,918 of record NW_023425515.1, on the reverse strand, counting down.
AAATATTTTATTAAATAAATTATTTAAATGAGCAAAATTTTATTAGTAAAATGGCTGTACTGATTTTCTGGCAAACTTATTAGCTAGTTTGTGATTATACAATTCTTAGTCTTCTCTGTATATATGGGAAAACATGGGAGTGTAACATTAAATGATAAGTCAGTTTTAAGGACTGTCTAAAATGAACTGTCCTCAATGAGCAAAACCAAACTTAACATGATAGTGAATCAGACCCAACTATTGAGCTTTAAAGTTTTTTTTTTTTAATTTATATATTTAGTGATTTTTATCTAGGCTAGGATAATGCAATAATGAGGTGAGGCCCTCAGAACCTGGTTGGCTGATAAAGTAAAATCTGGACACTAGGAAAATGAAGTTTTGAAAATGCCATTGTATATCCAAATGAACATTTTTCAAATTACATTGAGATTTTCCCAATACTTTGGAAGTGAATTTAGAGATTTTAAAAAGCTGTAATAAAATATTGCTGTATTTTATAGTTGCACTAGAGGCCCCGTGCATGAGATTTGTGCACTGGGGGTGGGGTTCTCTCAACCCAGTCTCTGCCCTCACAGTTTGGGAGCCCTAGGCAGACATCCTTACCTTTGCTGTGGAGGTGGGAGAGGCACCTGCCACCACCAAGGCTCTCCAGCCTTGAGCCAGATTCTGGCTGAGTAGGGCTCCCCATGAAGTGTGCTGACCACCAGGGGGCAGCTCCTGTGTTGAGTGTCTGCCCCCTGGTGGTTAAAGAATTAGATCATTTGTCTTGAGGAATTTTCCATATTCTGAGTTTGCTCATTATAACCCTATAGTGTCACTGAACATACATTCTTTGTCCCCTGTATTGTAAACTTATATATCATAAGTCTGCATCAAATTTAGGTTTGAAAACCGTTCATTGGTCCACCTTGACAGCCTTGTATATATGTTCCCCGATTGTATCTACATGTTCTTATACTTTTGTTTCCTACTACAGCTAATGCATATAAGCTGTTGTTTAGTATTTGTCTTAATGGCTTCAATTTTTTTCTTTTTTTTTTAATATTAGGGGAGAGATAAACATCAGTTTGTTGTTCTACCTATTTTGCATTCATTGGTTGCTTCTTGTATGTACTCTGACTGGGGAATCAAACCCACAACCTTAAAATTGGGATGACATTAGCCAACTGAGCTACCTGGCCAGGGCATGATTCTAATTCTTAATACAATTCCTTTAATGTTATAAAATGTTACCTTTGTCCTTTGCAATTGGTAGCTTTTTTGTTTGTTAATCCTCACCCAAGGATATTTTTCTTATTTTTTGAGAAAATGGAAGGAAGCGGAAGAGATAGAAACATGGATGTGAGAGAGACACATAGGTTGGTTGCTTCCTGCTCATACTCCGATTGGGGCCAAGGATTGAGCCTGCAACTGAGGTACATGCCCTTAACTGGAATGGAACCCATGGCAACTTCAGGCCACAGCCCTATGTTCTAACCACTGAACATACCAGCTAGTGCTAAAATAGTATCTTAATCCTTCAGGAAGACTAGTGAAATTCCTAACCAGTTTTCCATTTTAAAACAAAATGGTCATAAAAATGAGTACCTCCTTATTGAAATTCTAAGTTTTGGTTTATAGTTGCAAATTCTAAGTTTTGCTTTATAGTAATGTCACTGTTACCATCAGAAATTAACCCCATTATTAATGCCTACAGCCTGCATCAAAAGTCTCATTTAAAAATTTATAGTTAGCTTTCAGGAAAGTTTCCAAAACAAGCTAATTTTTAAAATAGTATTTGTTGTCCCAAGAGCTATTCATTTTGGGCTGTAAAAAATAATTGTGAAGATTGAGGGTGGTTGTGTGTGTGTGTGTTTGTTTTAATCCAGATTGTTAAGAATTATGTTAAAAGCACAGGCATACTGAGATCTTAGTTGAGCTGTAGAGACAGAAGGTATATGAGGGTTAAGGAAAACCATCACTTAACCCACTGGGAAAATTGGAAGGGGCGGAGCATTCATCGTGTGGGCCTTGATCCCCTTGTATCTCATAGAGGAGCTATTTGTGTGGCTGGAAATCACAGCGTGGCAATATTTGTAAACATTTGAGCTTGGTCTGTTTCCGGGATGAAAAAACATGGACTTGCTCAAGTCATTCCTCTACTAAGGTAACTTGGCAAGTCATTTAACCTCTTGTCTGCAAGTTGGTCCTTACCTCGCAGCATTTTGTATGGTATATGTATCAGACAAACATACGGCAGTTCTATTTTTACTCCTGCCATCCAAACAATTCCTATTAGGAAACATTTAAATATTGCCAGTGTGTCCAGTGGTTGAGCATTGACTCGTGAACCCCAGGAGGGGGCGTGCAGGAGGCAGTTGATCAATGACTCTCATCCTGGATGTTTCTATCTTTCCCTTCCTCTAAAATCAATAAAAGCATACATATATAAAAAGAAAACATTTAAGAACGTAAGGTTTAAATTGTTTCCTATAGACACAGTTCTATAAACACAGCTGTTGCAGAATGCTACTTCAGATTGGATCTGACTTCTCAACAGTATGCGTTTCATCAAGCATGGCCATACCAGGCACTTTGGTTCCAGGTGTCCCCTGGACCTTTCTGCTTTTGTCACCTCTGCACAGTGTAATTCTAACCTAGTTCTAAGTACAGAAGAAATTCCTACCCCGCCTGCTTTTGTATGTCATCAAATTCCTTCCCCCTGTATCAGCTACCAAGTGGCATGTCTATCTATAATTCCCAGACAGTGGCTAATCTATTTAAAAACAATCACTTGTTGTTCTAATACTTAAACTTGATGGTTTCCCATTCCATTACATAAAATACAAACCCCTGATTCTGTCTGTTTGTGAGCCGACCCTTGCCAGCCTCTTCAACTAACCTCTCCCTCAAATTCTCTTCCTAAGCAGTTGCTGTTCTCCCTGGTAGGGATGCTCTTCCCCCAAATCTTATGTGATAGCATCAGCATTCTTGTCCCCACTGTAAAGTCATGCCTCCAAAGAGGTCTTTTACACCCAGCCAGGATGGCTCAGTGTTTGAGCTTTAACCTATGAACCAGGAGATTGTGGTTCGATTCCCCGCTAGGGCACAAGCCCAGTTGCAGGCTGAATTCCCAATGTAGGGCATGCAGGAGGCAACTAATTGATGATTCTCTTTTATCTTTAATGTTTCTGTCTCTCTCCTCCCTCTCTGAAATCAATAAAAATATAAAACAAAGAGGTCTTTTACACTCTTAAATAAGCCCTTTCAGACATCCCATCCCAATCTATTCCTTAGCATTCATTTTTTCATAATTCTTATGATTTGAAATTATTTTAGTAATCAACTTTCTTATTCATTAGAATGTAAGCTTTAAGAGAACAGCAGGAAATCAGTTTATTCACTATTGCATGCCCCTCACCTAATCCTACAACAGTGCTTTGCTGATATTAGGATATGCAATCAATATTGAGGAATGAATTTCACATACCCACCTCACTCTTTCAAGTGTGAACAACTGCTGTCCTAGGTACTTGGAGCTTACAGTCTAAAGGAGGTAAATCAAGCATGTTAAACTCAAGGGCTAACATAGGCCAAATAAACAAGGTTTAAGTTTATGTGGGCCATAAAAAATAAAATAAAATAAAAGCTTCAATTTTCACAAAAATGTAAATTTATTTCAGTAGAGACATGCTGAATACAAAGGGCTAACATAAATGAGTAATTGTTAACATAAAATAATAAAATATTTTAATAAAAATTAATATTTTTTCTTGAACATTAATTTACCAGACATTGAATAACTGCACAAATTAATAAGCATAATGCAAATAAACTTATTTTTCTTGTTCTCCAAAAGGGAAATATTTTCTGTTTTGCATACCAAACAAGTCAGTATGAGACTAATGAAGTGGCAATCAGAATCAGCTGCTAAATATTCGCTGCTAGTATTAGTGGAAATGGTGCACCAGTGCATAAGGGAAATGAATGCAACACAATTATAGTAAACAGTCATTAGCAAATGTAGTTAGTTATTAATAAGTAGTGGCTCCACACACCAATCTGAGCCTGAGTAGCTCACTGCTGCTTACCTCAGTTGGCTGCCCTACCCACTGCTGCTGCTTGTAGCTCTCTGCTGCACATAGCTCTCTGCGCTGCCCTCCTGCTGATAGGTCATTCATTAAGTGATGGCATCCTGACAAATTTGCATATTACCCTACTAGAGGCCCAGTGCACAAAATTCGTGCATGGGGCCAGGTTGGGGTAGGTATCCCTCAGCCCAGCCTGCACCCTCTCCAATCTGGGACTCCTTGAGGGATGTCCAACTGCCAGTTTAGGCCCGATCCCACTGGGGTCGGACATCCTCTCACAATCCAGGACTGCTGGCTCCCAACTGCTCACCTTCCTGCCTTCCTGATTATCCCTAACTGTTTCTGCCTGCCAGCCTTATCACCCCCTAAACATTACCATGCCAGCCTGATTGATGTCTAACTACTCCCCTGCCAGCCTCTTTGCCCCCAGCTTCCCTCCTCAGCCAGCCTGATCACCCCTAACTGCCCTCCCCTGCAGGATTGATCACCTCCAACTTTCCTCCCTTGCAGGCCTGGTCCCTCCCAACTGCCCTCTCCTGCTGGCCATCTTGTGGTGGCCATCTTGTGTCCACATAGGGGCAGGATCTTTGACCACATGGGGGCAGCCATATTGTGTGTTGGATTGATGGTCAATCTGCATATTACTATTTTATTAAATAGTTTAGAGGCCTGGTGTACAGGTGGGGGCCAGCTGGTTTGCCTTGAAGGGTGTCCCGGGTCAGGGTGGGGATTCCCTTGGGGCATGGGGTGGCCTGAGTGAGGGGCCTGTGGTGGTTTTCAGGCTGGCCATGCCCCCTGGTGACCCACGCAGAGGCCCTGGTATCTGGAATTTATTTACCTTCTAAAATTGAAACTTTGTAGCCTGGAGCAGAGCCAAGCCTCCTGCTCCTACCGTGGCCAGCAGCCATTTCTGTTTGGATTTATTTACCTTCTATAATTGAAACTTTGTAGCCTTGAGTGGAGGCCTGGCAAAGGCAGGCAGAAAGCTTGGCTTCCTTTGTTGCCTGGGAAACCCAAGCCTCCCTCCTGCTCTCTATGGCTATAGCCATCTTGGTTGGGTTTATTTGCATACTTGTTCTGATTGGCTGATGGGTGTGGCTGATGGGCATGACTGGTGGATGTAGCTGAGTGATGGTTAATTTGCATATTATTCTTTTATTAGATAGGATTATAAGTATTATAAGTATACATAATACCCTATTATATATAACAGTATATTATAAAAATAAGTTATGAAATTTTTATTAAAATGTTTCTTACATACCATTATATTGGCTGGGCCACAAACATATTCATTGTGAGTTGCATGTGGGCTGTAGGCTGCAAGTTTAATATACTTGGCCAAGATCCCAGGAGTAACAAACTGGCAAGCCATGGGCCAAATCCTAGTTTGCATGTGTCTTTAGATGTGCAATGGCTGTTTTAAGTGAACTAGCTGCTAACATTTTGAAGTTGGAAATAGTAACATAAAGACCTAGACTTCCAGCTTCTTTTTAAAAATGAGAAGACATGAGATCTACAGTCAGTTCCTCAAGGCAACGATTGACTGGCCCAAGTAGCCCAAGGTTGGGGGGTGTGCACTCCAGTGCATTACAGTTCCTTCTACTCCCTCATAATTGGAACACTGAAGGCAAATGTCCATTTGCATTACCAGTGTGCTAATAAGGGTATTTTTCTTGAGAAATGCTCCTTTTGTTCAGTGATGTTACCTGCCTGGCCCTTGCAGTAGACCCTGACAACTCAGAAGACAATCAAGACTTAATGCACCCTTCATCTGTGAATGTGGTATTGTGTGTATAGGCTCCTGGGTCAGTTAAAAATCAAATTGGTTCTTTCCCTACATCTCCTAGTTAACCACAGTATAATAGGATTAACCTTTTCAAACTGTTTGAGTAGGCAGCTAGGTATACAGGAACTGGGAGAGGTGGTAGGTAGGGCTTAGAGGGGATACATGTGAGATGAGACAAACCAAAAATAGACAATGGAGGCACCAGGCCCCTGGGTGATAAGGAAAGATGATTCAGAGCACCTCCAGGATGTGGTCTACCTAGTGGCATAACATTTAGGTGAAGGTGCCTTTTATTTTTGGCGTGTGTGTGTGTGTGTGTGTGTGCGGGGAGTGTGTGTGTGTGTGTGTGTGTGTGTGTGGTGTGTGTGTGTGTGGTGGAAGTAGGAAGTGGGGAGACTCACTGAGGGGTATTCCAACTTAGGGGAATAGATCCTCTGAACTTCCAAATATCGTGGCACATCATTTGGTTTTGGCCAGCTGAGTTGCCTCCTCAGGTTCTGAGTGTATTTCTTCCCTACAAATAAACCCTTGCCTGCTTTTGCTGTTATTTGTTTTTTCTTAATTGATTTTTTTCCCTATAAGTAGGACAAGAACTGGGGCCACAGAATGCTGTCTCTAGCTAGGGCTATCTTTGGCCAGAGACCACCCCAACCACCACTGACAAAACTGGCATTTCTCCCTCGAGCAGCTCTTGCATTGCTTCATTGACCCATTTTCTTGGATCTTATCAAACAAACCAAGTTTTACTCACTTGATAATTACTGCAACAAAGAGTAACAGTGAACAGCGCCATGCTGAAATTTATGGGCCATGTTCTCCATTCCTAGCTGACCACATTTTATGCACAGTTAATATTAAGAATCAGCAAATCCACTTTTGACTTACTTGAAAATATTCAAATTGCAAATGTTAAATGTCATAAAAGCGATATACCTAGAATAAATGAATTGTGGAAGAAGTGAAGCCAACTGGGCTGTTTGGACTCAGGAAACAAGTTACAGAGACTAAAGAAGGGCCCTAGGAGCTTAGGAAAAAAGAAAGGTGGAGAGAATGCAGGTGGGGGAAAGAGAGAGGGAAAGGCAAGGGTGTGACAGAGAGTGTGTGTGTGCACCTGGGGCATGAAGGGAGTGGGGAAAGGGGTGGGCTTGAGAGACAAGAGAGAATGAGAATATGAAGTGAACATTTAAAAAGAACTTTCATTTTGAGTAATCTATATATATAAAAGCCTAAGCAACCATTATGACGGAACCAGTTGCTATTACGCGCGCTGACCACCATGAGGTAGACACTCAACACAGGAGCTGCCCCTTGGTGGTCAGTGCGCTCCCATGGCCAACCTTCCGCAGCCAGCCAACCTCCTGTTGTCCCTCCCCCCAGCTGGCTGACCCCGATTGGGAGTGGGCGAGATGGTCCCTATTCACCCTGATTGCTGGCCAGTCTAAGGGACCCCACCTTTGCATGAATTTGTGCACGGGGTCTCTAGTTTCAGACATAAAATAGTTGCAAAAATAGTACAAGAAACATATTCTTCACTCAGATTCCCCAAATGCTATCATTTAACCACACTTGCTTCATCACTGTCTCTCCAAATATCTATGTGCATATACATCATGAGTTTTCTGATATTTTTGAGAGTACTATGTGGTCAAGATGTCCCATTACCTCTAAGTATGTCAGTGTGTGCTTCCTAAAAACAAAGACATTGTCTTGCATATCCACAATGTAATTATCCAAGTCAAGAAATGAACATATTGACCAAAACCATAATTTACTGACCTTTTTCAAATACTGCCAATTTTCCCACTAACGCCCTTTTTTGGCCCAGGCTTCAATCTAGAATCACATGTTGCCTTTAGTCAGTCTCCTTTGATCTGAAATAGTGCCTCACTTTGTCTTTCATTGACATTTTTGTTTGGGGGATGTTTGTTTTTCCTAATATAGTTTAATAAATTTCAAATCTCTGAGGAAACTGCGGGAGTAGCACAACCAATACCCTTATATTCATTACCTAAGATTCCTTAACAGTTAATATTTTGCTACACTTGCTTCATATCTCTTTTGATATAAGTATATATGTGTTTATATACACTGAGTGGCCAGATTATTATGACCACCTGACATTTGTAGGCAAATTAGCCGTACACTGCATCGTATGGGATATGGAAGTTGAAGGCCTGTTCGAACACCTTTGCTGTCTGCAGTTACCAAGATAAAACGTCTCCAATTCACACAGGAACACAAGGATTGGACAGTCGAGCATTGGAAAAAAAAGTCATGTGGTCCGATGAATCATGTTTCCAGTTGCATCCTGTACATGGCAGAGTGAGAATTTCTCAAAAACAGCATGAAAGCATGCACCCCACATGCATGATACAACCCTTCAAAGTGGTGGGGGCAGTTTTATGGTTTGAGGCATGTTTTCCTGGCATGATTTGGGCCCTTTAATTCATGTGGAACAACTTCTGAATAGCACAACATACCTAAGTATCGTTGCTGATCAAGTTCATCCTGTCATGTTGATGGTGTATCCCAATGGAGATGGCTTCTTCCAACAAGACAATGCGCCATGCCACGGTGCTCCTGTTGTGCAGGAGTGGTTTCAAGAACATGAGGGAGACTTTACCTTGCTTAGGTGGCCCCCACAATCACCATATCTCCATCCAGTTGAGCACTTGTGGGACAAAGTTAAAAGAGCCATCAGGCAGCTGGTTCCTCAACCATCAAATCTTACAACTGGACAGTGCTGTTCATCAGGCATGGGGTCAGATTCCTCCCATCACCTTTCAACGTCTCGTGGAGTCAATGCCAAGAAGAATCACTGCAGTATTGAAGGCAACAGGTGGCCCAACGAAGGACTGATGCATCAGACTGTTGGACCTCAAAGGAGGGTGGGGATAAAAGGGAGAGATTGACCAAAGAATTTATGTGCATACATATGAGCCTAACCAGTGGTGGAGGACAATAGGGGGGTGGGGGGCATGCGTTGGGGGGGATTGGAATGGGGGGTTGAGGACAAATATGTGATACCTTAATCAATAAAGAAATTTTAAAAAAAGATACGTAGTAATAATAAATACTTGTGCCACTAGAGGTCACTGTTCAGCTACATGTAATAGAAGATCTTTCACCAAATCTCTTATCAGCTGACTGGCAAGGCTTGTTCTGAACACAATCAGGATTGGTCTGTTTCCAAAGGACCACGAGTGTCTTTAGACATGCCCACTTAGGCCTCATTTAGGTCTTAACCCAGGCTTGAACCTTTGATAACTCTAAAGGTACATATCTTTGCTGAGTTCTGCTGACAGAAAAACACAGATAGCAACCTCTACTTCACATAAGATAAGCACTATGTTCCAGGTGGCATTCTGTTTTATATATATATATATATATATATATATATATATATATATATATATATATATATATATATATATATATATGAATATATATGAATATATATGAATATATATATATATATATATATATATATATATATATATATATAACATTTAACATCTTTTTAAAATGCTACAGTAGTGGGGAAGTCCGCGAGGAGTTGATTTCACATACCTAGTAAGTAGATGAGCAAGGACTGAAACCCAGAGCCCATCCATTTACATTGTGTATCCATCACCAGCCCAGCTTTGAAACCAAATCCTTCCATATCCAAGCCTGGGATCCCTGTCCTCTTTATGAAACACCCACTTAATGAGATCTGAAGTCATCAGAGGTCTTTTCTCCAGGGCAGTGGGTGCAGCTCACCAGCTGTGTGAACCATGGGTAGCTTGTCCAGCAGTCATGCCAGTGCCCCAGCGCGGCTCAGCCCGCCCACTGTGCTTGCAAGCTGTCCACGCCCTGGATGGATCTGAGTAATCGCGTGACTCCACCTCCATCCGTCAGGGTTGTGCTCAGACCACCTGAGGCCATCAGCTTTTCCCTGCGGGCGCCCTTGCTTCCTAGAAGCAGCTGTGGCTTGCTTTGGAAGCTGCTTCAAATTCAGCCCCCATGGTACCTGGTAAAGTCTGGGACCTTTCCTCCTTGGCAGGGGGTGGTGGAAGAAATATGGTTCTTGGACTTAGGTTGACCTACTTTAGGAGCCCAGTCTTCCTGCTCGGTGCTGTGTGGCCTTGGGCAGTATTGCTGAACTCCTCTGAGCTTAAGTCCCCTCATCTGTGGGTAGACACTGATGACACTCTCCTGGCATGAATGTTGTGAGGATTAGTGAGATACATAAAGGACACTGGCACAGGGTAGGAAGTAACTTGATAGATTTCACTAGTATCTCTTCCTTAGGCACAGCCCCGTTCCCACCAATCGGAAGAGCTGACCCTGATGTGGTATCCTCAGTGGATCTGGCCTTTCCCCCAAACAATGGTGCCTCTTCCTGCCTGTGTCATTCCTTGAGCAATGAAAACTCATAGGCTGATAAGTCTCTTATCCCTGCCTACTTCTCTTAACTTGACTCCCATCAGAGCTGAGACTGGCCTTTGTTTACAACTCTTTATGACCTGTCTTAACCAGGGACCCGGAAGAGTAACTACTCAGCAAACAACTGTTGGTCACAGAGACTAATTGGAGTCATTTCACAAGTATTCATGGAGAATATTCACCAAGTGCCGGCACTGGGCCAGGCTCTGGGAGCAGCGAGGTGATTGAAACCCAGCCCCCACTACAGGAACTCCTACTCTGGCTACAAGTTTCTACAAAGGCCTGGAGCAGTTCATGCTCCTTTCCAAGCACCTAGCTCCCAGGGGCTGGTTTTCTTTGTTGAGGCTGTCTGCTTCCCTGGGTCTCCAGGCCAAGACCAAGTCCACAGCCCAGAGCCATGTCACCCTGGAGAGTACATAACCGGCATTCAGTGCCCAAGGACTAGGAGGCCATCCAGGCCCTCACAAGCTGTTTCATCGACTCGCTCCTTAAGACCAGCCCTGCAGCCCCTGCTCTCACAGGGGGAAGAGATGGTGAGTGCAGGAGCTGACTCAGTCTGTCCTCACCACAAGGGGACAGCACAAGACCGTGGGTAGCAGAGAACTCGGTCAGGGACAGGCTCCTGGTGACTCACTCCAGCAGCCCAGTATCTGAATGATTTGTTCTTGGGTGGAGTGGATGAAAGGGGGAGAATGGGTCGGAAAAAATGAAACCATCTGTTGAATTCACAAGTTGCCACAAGTCATGAGTTCAACCGATATTCAAATGACTAAGTATTTTTAGTACAGAAAACAAGGACTGTCTGCAAACCCAAATGATAATCAAAGAAATACTCTGCATTAGCAAAAGTTTTACTCTTTCATTTGCAAAAACAGCATGACGTGTTTTTTTTCCCCCCCAGGAAAAAGGAAGGCTTTCAGAATTTAAAAGAAACAGAGTTTACTGACTCAACCCTCTCTGAAACAGAATAAAGAGCCTTTCCTCTTATCTGGGTTCAGAACTGGCAAGCAACCTTGGTGTGGGCACTTCATAAATATTCATGAATGATGCAAATGTGAAGATGCAAAGAGACCATTTTGCCATTTCCAGAATCCATCTGAAGTGCCAGTGATTGAAGCAGGATCTCAACTGTCTTTTGCAGATCTTGCACAAGAAAAAGCCCAGTTTGGCTGGCCACATGGAAAGAAACAGAACCGGAGCAGTGGATTAATCTGTCCTGGAGTCTTGGGTGGTGACTGTACTTACAGGGAGCAGAGCAAACTGAAGTACTGGGTAGGATTTTAAAATATATATATATATATATTTATTGATTTCAGAGAAGAAGAAAAAAGAAAAAAGAGAGAGAGATCAATGATGAGAGAGAATCATTAATTGGCTGCCTCCTGGGGATCAAGTCTGCAACCCAGGCATGTGCCCTTGACGGTAATCGAACCTGGGACCCTTCAGTCCGCAGGCTGACACTCTATCCACTGAGCCACGCCGGCCGTACTGTATTTTTGTTTTTATTATTTTCATTTTTGTTTGTTTAATCCCTACCCAAGGATATGATTTTTTTAAAAGTGATATTAGAGAAAGGGAGAGAGAGAGAAACATTGATGTGAGACAGAAACATTGATGAGTTGCCTCCCATACGCATTCTGACTAGGGATCGAACCCGAAACCTAGGTGTGTGCCCTAACCGACGATCAAACCCGCAACCTTTTTGGTGCATGGGACAACACTCCAACCAACTGAGCCACCTGGCTAGGGTTCTTTTTTTCTTTCTTTTCTTTTCCTCTTTTTTTTTTGTTTGTTATTATTCTGGATAGGATTTTTAAACCACCACTCCCAAAACTTCCAAGCCGTTGGAATTCAGTGACTCCACTTCGTTGAGAAAACGCCCTTGCTTCACCTTCCCTTGGACAGGAGGCTGTGCCTATAAACAGAAATAAATTCTAAGCAGGGAGTGGCAGGCCTTTTTAGTCATCTTAATCCATCCCGATCACGATGGATCAATTGAGCCGAGGGACATTCAGAAAGAACAGGGTGAAACCAATACGTTGGTATGTTGCCCAGACAAGGTCTGCTCTTTTTGGCCCGAGCACACCTCACCTCGACCCTTGTAATAAACAGAAGTGAACGCACCTCAGGAACCACTGCCCAGACAGCCAGCCTGTGTGGCTGCAGCCAGGTTCTGGCTGAAGTGGGCCAGGATGGGCTTGGAGAACACCAAGGGAGCTGGCCTCTCTGCCTGCCCCTCCAGACACCTCTTTCTGGGTTCTCAGAAACATTTCCTCTGCCAGTAGGTTGACTCAGGACAGAGCATGGGTGCGGTGGCCACGGCTTGGGTATGGGCCTGGGCTATAATAAGCCTGGAACAGAACAGTCCTGTTTCCATATTCCAGCCCCCGACACTCCACACCCCACCCCACACTGCCTCCCCCAGCAGGCAGCCCCGGTCCTTTCTTAGCACCAGAGCAGTGTGTGAGTGTGTGTGTGTGTGTGTGTGTGTGTGTGTGTGTGTGGTGGGGGGAGGGCCCGAGGGGGCAGGTGCCTCCTCTCCAGTGGCTTTACAGTCATCCGGGGCTCCCAGGCCTTTTGTGAGCTCCGAGGCTAACACTGACATAGGGGCAGGTGGGAGCTGAAGCCAACATCCTAGAACCAGCCCCAGTCAGTGAAGTGGCCCCTGAGCATGCAGGGCTTGCCCCAGGAAACCCGGGCACTCGCCACAGCTTCAGTCCCTGGCCTCACATACACATACCTCTCTCCCGTGCTCCTTCTGCCGCTCACCTGAGCACCCTCGGCCCTTTCACACATGCCTCAGATCTGGCTGAGCACCTACTCGCGCAGGACAGACCTTGGCTGAGACAGGTCGGCTGTGGCTCTCTCCTCTCAAACCTAAAAGGCTGCGAAGGAAAAGAGCATTACCTGAGTCCTGGCTTTGTGTCAGGAGCTTTAGATGATCTCTCTCAATCCTGCCTTCGCACCTAAGAGGGAGGCCTCAACATCCCCTCTAAGAGCAAGAACGGGGAAAATAGGAATCAGGCTATTGAGGGCATTTAAATAAGTTAACTTATGAAAAAAATGGCATAGAGCAGCCCTACAGAACTGTCAGTTGTCCCTGTATGTTGTTATCTGTTACATGTTTAAAGAGGAGAAGACAGAGGCCACGAGACCATGTGCAAAGCCTGACTCTAATGGGCTCCACACGTGTTCTCCCTCTTCCATTCTGCTGCTCTTTTAGCAAAGTGCTGTCCCCTCCCCCAGAGGTGGTTACGTTTAGCTCATGACCAGAGCCTTCGGTGAGTTTTAGGCCAGTGTGTGGGAATTGGGGGGACAGGGGCCACCTGGGACTTGTTTGGGACCCCCCAACATTGTGTCCCCTGAGCTGAGGTTGCCAGCAACCAGCAGCGGCCGGTTTCTCATCTCTGGACGTTCTGGAGAGAGCCGGCGCTGGCATCTGCCCTTTGCTCAGAAGCTGGCTGGGGCCACACCATTCTGCCTTGAACCTCCTTGTCCCCATCCCCATCCTAAAACCTGGGTGGGTTTTCCTGAAACGATGGCAGAGCTGGAGCTGAAACCCAAGCCTGCCTGACTTCACAGCCCGTGTTTTCTCCCTTCTTATCTCAGCTCCTGGCCCCACAGCTGCCCAGACCGGGGTGGCAGGCAGACGAATGAGGCCACAGGGCCTGGCACAGTCACGACCTGGCCTTCCTGTGCGGCGGAGGAAGGGGACAGGAAACTGGGACAAAGGCCAACGATGAGTGCAGGCGCACACATGCATAGCTGAGTTGTGTGATCACGCCGTGTGTGAATCCGACCAACAGGAAGGTCAGATGCCCCCGCCTCGCAGGCTGAGGGACTCCCTTCGGGCCCCAAGCAGCAAAGCATCCAGGCGTGTCTGGGGTCAGGCAAAGCGCTGCCCGCAGTGTGTTCTGGGGCTTACATCATCATACGCTCCTAATTAGCTGTGTGCCCTTGGCCAAATCTCTCAGTCACTCTTAACCTCGATTTACGAATGTGTAAAGCAGGACAAATGAGCCCAACCTCACAGGTGCTCCTTCCTCATGGTGAAATGAGGTGCCCTACGGCAGCTCGCGCACAGGAGATGCTGACGAAATGGGAGTCTTCGCAGGCTGTGTAAGAACCCCAGAGACAAAGATCTGGGAGCGGCCCCACGTGGAGAGAGAAGCAAGCCTACGTGTCCCTTCACTGCCCAGTGGGTGCCATGGGCCTTTCTCAGGAAATCCAGGCCTGGATCCAACGATGTCTGTGATGGCTCGTCAGCTGTCTTTCGATGTCCCTATAGGCCTCTGTGACACAGTTGTCCACATGCCCCTCCACTACTGATATGGTTTATTGATTTCAGAGAGGAAGGGAGAGGGAGAGAGAGAGAGAGAGAGAAACATCAACGGTAAGAGAGAGCACTGATCAGCTGCCCCCTACTAGGGATCGAGCCCACAACCTGGGCATGTGCCCTGACCAGGAATCTAACCGTGACCTCTTGATATATATATCTATATATATATATATATATATATATATATATATATATGTTTGAGTTTTCACAGAGAGGAAGAGAGAGGGATAGAGAGCTAGAAACATCGATGAGAGAGAAACATTGATCAGCTGCCTCTTGAACAACCCCTACTGAGGATGTGCCCGCAACCAAGATACATGCCCTTGACTGGAATCGAACTTGGGACTTTTCAGTCTGCAGGCCAACGCTCTATCCGCTGAGCCAAACCGGTTCCGGCTGCCCCTCCACTTTTAGGCCCTCCACTTTTCCAAATTGTGCTCACTGATTTCCTTAAAGCAAGGTGATACTTGCCCCAGGTGGAGCCAGTTTCCCTCAGTTCTGCAGTGAGTGTCTGGATTGCCCAGCATCCTGTCCACTTAGGACGGGGAGAGCAAGGGCCCTGAGCTGGAGGGGGGCACGCAGGGGAACCTCCAGTCGTCTGGCAACCTTTCATGCCAGTCCCAATGCCAGGAAGCTGAGTCTCGAAGGAAGCTCCTCAGAGGCTGGGGGAAGGCCTGTGAGGGGAGTAAAGGGATATCTGGAATGTCAAATGCTCAGTTGGGACCTGTCTGATGAGAAGGGAAACAGAAAGTGGCTGCCCAGATCAAAGAGCAAGCGTTCCAGTGGATTACTCACCCTGCCGAGGGGATGACTGTTGCCTGGATTACTTATTCCACAGGTCTGGAGGGAAAGGCTTGTTAATTTTTAATTTAATTTTATTTATTTGCAGTGTTTCTCCCCACCGCCAGGCAGCCTGTCCTCATTCTGCACTTTCAGGGTCCAGAGTGCTAACCGTGACACAGTGGCACCTCATTCTTCCTTCTCCATCAGCCGGCCCAGCGTCGTCCAACTCCAAGCACATCTGGGCTGACCACAATGTCCTGGGAGAAGGTGCGCGGTGTGCAGCCAGATTACCTGGGTGCAGGCTGTTCCCCTCTCTCCAGCATGTGACCTCTGGAATGGAAAGCTGCTCATCTGAAAAGCTTTGCTGTGGGAGAGACTGTGAGAGCGTGTGCCTCTCCCAAAGGAGCAACAACGCAGCAGTTACTGGTCACGTGTCATGAACTTAAACATACAGGGACTCTAATTTCTCTCCAGGCCAACATTTTTTGAGATTTTTAAAAAATATCTATTTTATTGATTTTTTACAGAGAGGAAGAGAGAGGGATAGAGAGTTAGAAATAGATCAGCTGCCTCTTGCACATCCCTACTGAAGGGTATGCCTGCAACCAAGGTACATGCTTTTGTCCAGAATCGAACCTGGGACCTTTCAGTCCACAGGCCGACGCTCTATCCACTGAGCCAAACCGGTCTGAGTTCTTGGTTTTTTTTTTTTTTTAATTTTAACCTTTTATTTTATTTTATTTATTTATTTTAAAAAAATATATTTTATTGATTTTGTACAGAGAGGAAGGGAGAGAGATAGAGAGTTAGAAACATCGATGAGAGAGTCATAGATCAGCTGCCTCTTGCACATCCCTACTGGGGATATGCCCGCAACCAAGGTATATGCCCTTGACCGGAATCGAACCGGGGACCTTTCAGTCCCCAAGCTGATGCTCTATCCATTGAGCCAGACCGGTTTCGGCTCTTGGGGGATTTTTAAAGGTCTTAAAGGCTGAAGAGCAGTTATGTGTTTTTGGTTTCTCACCTGTTCCTCCATCCTGTCCCCATCCTCTGGGGGGGGGGGGATACGGGCCCTTTGGGGAGGGGGAAGCCTTAGCAAGGGACACCATCAGGCCTCAGCCAGGCTCCCTGCAGCTCAGAGGAGCAGCCAGGCGGAAGGGTGGCTGGGACGCACTTCCCACCTCGGTCCAGGCTGCTTTATACACTTCTCCTTTTGTGGGCCACTTCCTCTGTTAAATATATATATACACACATTTAAAGTTACATTTGAGAATAAAATTGCATTTTATGACTGCATGGTTATCCAAGTAGGTATCCTCTATTACATATTCACTTAATTGTGTTCTGATGGTGGTCCTGGAAATGCAATGTAAGAGAAACGCATGATGGGGAGCGGTTCGGCCGCTAGGGGGCAGCATCAGCTCACTGGAAGCTCTGAGGAAATCTGGGCGGAACGACTGAGGCAGGATTCCGACCGCTGACTCACCAAAGGCTAGTGCTGCTCCCGGCGTTTCCAGGGAGAGGGCTGTGTCTGCGCCGCACATCAGCCCCGGATCAGGCGGGCGGGGCAGCGGGGATTGCCCCACTCGGGAGGAAGCGAGGAGAGGCGCAGCCGGGAGGCACAGGCTCCTGCGGGTCTGGGTCACACAGGCCGAGGCGGGCCGACCAGCACGTCCTGGCTCTTCCTTCTGCGGTGCTTCCCCCTCAGAGCCTGCTCCGGGCTGGATCCTCCCAGCAGACCGGGGCAGGACCGGGGCGGCCAGACCTGCCCCTGACCACGTGGGCAAAGCCTCGCAGCCCTTCCACATCCTGGCAGAGGGGACAACGCATTCCAGGCCGGCCCACCCCCAGCCTCCCTGGGGCCAGGCGTGCATGCCTTTGTTCACGCAGGCTGAGTCTGCTTCTGCTTGGCCCAGCGCAGGCTGAGTCTGCAGGTGGGAGACACATCCACCCCCTCCCTCCCTCCCTGGAGGGCTGAGCAATGTCAAAGGCACCCGAGGGGCATTCCCTGCGCCCTCGGGGGGGGGGGGGGGGGGGGGGGGGCTGGGGGGGGGGTAGGGCAAGGAAGTAGAAGCTCCTCTGTCTGGAGGGCCCAGGCAAGGGGTGCAGCAAGGGAGGAAAGACCAGAAACACAATGGTTAGATATATACACATATAATACCTTAATAAAAAAAATAAATAAAAATAAAAGACCAGAAACAAAACAGCGCAGAGCAGGGCATGATCCCTCTCGGAGGCGGCTTTTCTGCTTCCCAAGGGGCACCGCTGCCTGGTGGCCTGCAAGTGCAGCAGGAAGAATAGGCCTCTCTCCCCGCAGCTCACCCAGGCGGGAGGGGAGGGCACCTGTGAAGGAGACTGAGTCAGGGTGGGGGTAGCTTGTCCACTCAGTCTCCTCCAGAAGTGATGAGAAGGTGCACAAGCCCCTGTGAGAAATAAAAGGCAGGCAGGAGCCTTCCCTTGCCGGATGAGCAGGAAAAGATGGGGCGTTTTTTCAAAGGGAACTGTGAGATGCCAGTGGACGCTGACATGGATGTGGCAGAAAGCAACCCTGGTGGCTGGTCCTTTCTGAGAGCAGCTTTGTGGTTCCAAGGAGCCAGGAGAGTTCTGGGAGCCAGGAGCCGTTGGCCAAGGGTGGCCAGGCTTGAGGAGGCCACGTCAAGGCATTACACAGAGGCCTGGAGAAGGGGAGGGGTGGGTGGGTGGGTGGGTGGTGTGTGGGGCCCCTGGGCGTTCCAGATGCTCTGGGGGCAGAGGTGACAGCCACCCACTGAGCAGCGCCCGCCCTCGGGGTCACCAGCAGGCAGGAATCTCTTCCTACGCACACAGAGTGACCCAGGGCTGGTCTGGTTAGGCAGGCCCGACAGAAGGAGGGATGCTAGGCCTGTCACATGGATGAAGAGTTAGAGTCGCCGAAACCGGTTTGGCTCAGTGGATAGAGCTTTGGTCTGCGGACTGAAGGGTCGCAGGTTCGATTCCGGTCAAGGGCATGTACACTGGTTGCGGGCACATCCCCAGTGGGGGGTGTGCAGGAGGCAGCTGGTCGATGTTTCTCTCTCATCGATGTTTCTTAGCTCTCTATCCCTCTCTCTTCCTTTCTGTAAAAAAAAAAAAATCAATAAAAAATATTAAAAAAAGAAAAAGAATTAGAGTCACTGTTCAGTCTCTGCATCTATCTCCACAGTCCCACCCCTGGCCCCCAGGAGACTGGTGAGTGGAGGTGACTGTCTAGTTTAGGTTGGGAGGAGGGACTGGGAAGCCTGTTCAGGCAGAGTGCCTGGGCCTCCCGGAGACTGGAGATCCGGTGCCTCCCTGGGAAGTGATCCCACACACGGCCGTGGCAACCACAGGTCAGAGCTGATCCAAGGAGGGCTTTCCCCAGGCTGAGCCAGATTCAGACCTCTGGAGCTCTGGGACTGAGGAAGATGGGCTTTCAGAACCGAGGAGGACTCTGAGGGCGACCCACTCCGAACCCCTCGTGTTGGCACTGGAGGGACTTTGGAGGAAATAGAGTCACACGTTGCCCAACAGGATGGTGTGACTGGCTGAATGCCCGTGGCTGCCCAGAGGACAGGAACAGGGAGTCCCGGTTTATGCTTGCTGGCAGATGACATGACCTGGAAAATGGAAGGGATAGGTGCCTCCTGAGCAGCTGGCTGTCTCTCCGAGGTCATTTGGCTGAGGTGGAAAGTGTACCTTAATGTTAAGGCCAGACCAGAGAAGGAACTAAGCCACCGAAACAGGGCGATGTATCAGAACAGCGGGACCAACAAAACATACAGCCAGTTCGAGGTCACATGATGGGAAGGGCAGCTGTGACACGGTATCCGAGGCGCCTTCCATTTCATGTTCTATGACCTAATGTTTGTTCTAAGAGCCTGAGGCTCCAAGGAGATCAGAGGGCATCGGTCTGTGTGCCGACCTGGAGGAGCAGGCCCAGGGGCGGGCTGGGGTCGGGGTGCAGTTACTCATCCCACTGGAGTTTCCCTGGACCACTCAGGCTGTGCTGACTCAGTAGCTGTGTCTGAGATTGGCACCACCGCCCAAGGCCTTCCATGGTGATTGCCCTGCGTGGAGAGACTTCTCACAGGGGAACCACACACCTGTGCCTTCTGTGGACTCCCCCACCTCTGGAAAAGCAGAGGGCTTCCTGCCTTCCTCCCTGCGGCTGTCAGAGCCTCTGGCCCAGGGCGGGGCTGGAGGCTGGCCATGTGACCAGAAGCCAGTTTGATTTCTTGAGTTCAGCAGCCAGACTTTTTCAAATGTTTATTTTGCCAAAGAGAAAGGGCACCTGGGATTTAGATTTGGAAGACACCTCAGCGAACAGCCAATCCTGTAATTTCACAGATGGAGAAACAGGTATGAATAGGTGATGTGCTTTCCCTAAGATCAGACAGCACCTCTTTCCTCGAGACCCCAGGTACACCTGGCTCCAGTCAGCAAGGGCCAGGGGCTTCTCTGAAAGGTGAGCCACAGGCCCAGCCCTTGGGCGTGGGCCTGTCTGGGGCAGGCAGAATAATGCCACCCCCGCTGCCCATGCCACCTCCGATCCCCGGAATCTGTGACTATATCACTCTGCATGGCGAAAAGGGCTGCAGGTAAAGTAAGTGAAGGAGCTTGAGGTTAATGGGATTACACTGGATTATCTGGGTGAGTCCTATGCAGACACAAGGGTCCTTGTGAGTGAAAGATGGAGGCAGGAGAGGCAGAGAGATCAAGGGCTCTGAGCTGGAGCAGGGGCCTCGATTCGAGGCACACAGGAGGGCTCTAGAAGCTGGGACAGTAAGGAAACAGGGTTCTTCCCAGGGCCTCCAGAGGGAGAGACGCCCTGCTGACACCTTCATTTTAGCCCCCTGAAATCACGCTGGACTTCTGACCCACAAGGCTGTGCTCTAATAAACTTGTGGTGATGTATTATTATGGTAGCACGAGGTAACTCATTCATGTCACCTTACTTTTCCACCTCACTGCTCTTTAGTTTGTAGTCTTCAAGAATGTGCTTGGTAACTAATGTGCCACCCTTCGATTTCCACTTAATAAGATATAACAAGGAATAATTCTGAAAGTTTCAGTGCAAATACCAAGTCCCTTTCGTTCAGTAACAGAAGTTGTAGATACTGAGCAGTTTTGGACTCGGTTGGATTTAAAAACGAAACCACTTCATTTCTCTCTCATCACCTACCTCTTAAGCTCCCTCTGCTGGATTATGCTTCTACTTCTGGAGGTGAAATGCTCGGCTATCCTAAAGCTTTTCTGGCCACTTCCAGGGATTAATAAACATCTCGTTATTAGGTATGGAAAGTCCAGTCTAGTCTCACAACAAAGCTTTCACCTCTCATAGAATACATAGCTTCTCCCACCCTCGTTTGGGCCTGAACGAGACTCTGCACTGTGCAGAAGAGCAGCAGGTGACTGGGGAGACAGGTGGTCAGCTTCTTGACCAGTTTCCTACCTGATTCTCCCACTCTGCTGCACTCACTTTGCGGGTTCTGGCTCCTCCAAGGTGGGGAGGGAAGGGGCAGATGAGACCGACTCCGAGTCCGGTAGATGTCCCAGTGATAGCTCCTAGCTCATGGAGGATTTGGGAGATCTCCAACCTCACAGTTGTCTACCAAGGTGTCCCTGCCTCCTGAGAGCTCTTCCTGTAGTGCTTCCAACTCTCTGTAAAAAAGCCAACTCTCTGTGAGGAGCACCTAACTCCATCTTCTTGGGTAGGGCCTCTTTCATGGAGACAACTTCCACAGCCTCCATTTGATCCTCAATGGAGGTACCTCTTTGCTCTGCAAAGCACTGCCGGTGCCCGCCCCGCTCACCCAGCCTCTTCACTCTCCCATCCCAGGCCGCTCCAGCCCGAGTCCCACCTTTGGATTTTCCCAGGTAAGTTTCCGTGTTCTGAACCATCCTAGCCCACTTCTGCCTTTGGATGGTTTGTGAGAGGCAGCTGCCTCTGGAGCACGGGGAGCAGACACTCACGGCATCACCCTGGCTATGTTGGAGCATTTCAGGTCACATTGCAGACCTCATTAGAGTCTGGATCCGGCCTCTGTTCCCCTCAGTTCCCAGGGACACAGGTCAAGCCCTCCTAAGAAGCCTCTCTCCACATTCTGTCTGTCCTGCGATGGCGTGGGACCAGTTGCCACAGCTTTGACCAGCTGGGAGGTTGAGATGCTCCTCTCCTCCTGGGAGATATCCCACCTGGTACTAGTGATTCGCTGGAAGCTCCCCCCACTTGGCCTGAGGTGAAGACTCACATTCTCAGCACATTGACAGCTCTCCTCAAAGAAGTCCCGCTTTCTTCTTCCTCCTCCTCCTCCTCCTCCTCCTCCTCCTCCTCCTCCTCCTCCCCTCCTTCTCCTCCTCCTCCTCCCCTCCTCTCTATGCCCTGTGGCAGGTGATGGGTGCACGGTCACTGGGTTGGGATTTATTTATTTATTTATTTTTAATGTCTTTATTGATTGAGTTATGACATATGTGTCCTTATTTCTTACCATTTGCAACAGCATGGAACTGGAGAGCATGGTGCTAAGTGAAATAAGCCAGTCAGAGAAAGACAAATATCACATGATCTCACTCATTTATGGAATATAATGAACAACATAAACTGATGAACAAAAACAAATCCAGAGGCAGAGAAAAATCGATCAGACCGTGGGCTGGGTTTTGTTGATCACTGCTTAGCAAGCTCTGTGTGGCTCCCTCCTTAGAATGTGCAGGGGCCACATAATATCCCTAGTCCTCAGCTGACATTCTGTCGCAATAGGAATGGCCCCCTTATCATCCTGCTCCGGAGCAATGGAATGTGTCAGGTTTCCCTTTTTGCCTTCATTGCCAAGGCCAAGTTTAATACCTGTCTGAGAGGCTTCTCCTCAGCCTAGACTTTTGATTGTTTGGCTTTGTCTACCTTTCTGCCCCCTCCTCACTCCCTCCCTGTAGCTCACTCTCTCCTTGCATCTGCTTTCTTCCCTGTGCATTTGCTGCTGTCCCATTGTTCTTTCCTCTTGCTTTGGTGATTCTGTCCACTTGCTTAAAGCTGAGGCAGAGTCATCGAGAAGGAAATGAGCTGCTTTTGTTTCACTGTATGTTTCCCAGGGGATGGTCACATGGAGCATGGTCACATGGAGACCATGGGTGTTTTTCCTATGCAAAGTCACAACACCCCACAACACATAGCTGGCATTGGTTTCACCAGAAGTTACAGTGGCATTTCTCTTGAATCAGGTGATGGAAGAGACATGATGTGAGGTTTCAGAAACAACTGGCCACAAGTACCACAGAAGTTGGAGAAACATTGAAGGCAAATGTCTAAAGCAAGTGTGTCTAAAGAGACTAATGGTGGCTCTCTGAGACACGAGTGCTGAGTAATTGCAGTGCTGGGAAGAGTTGCTCTATCAGAAAAGGAGGGAACTAGCTACCCACGTGTGAGAGTGTCAGAGTGCCACATCAGGGCTCAGAGCACAGTCAGGCAGTCATAGAAGGGACGGAGCGCCTCTGTGGCCTGGAAGACCCAACTAAGACTTCCTGAAGCGTATCAGTAGGAGAGAAAGGCCGATGATTATGGGAGAGGGAGCCAAATGGTGGGAGCAGAGAAAGAGGAGAGGCACTAGGGCATGGGAGAGCTCTGCCCACCCTGCGGTGCCCAGCAGAGCGAGGAGAGGCGGTCTCAGTGCCTGCCGGTCTGCCTGGGGCTGCTCTGAGTGAAGAGATGCAGGTGGGGCGAGTAGCCACGGGGGTCTGGACAACATGGGCTCGAGGAATTTAATATTTTGGTTGATGGTTTCCTGATCCTCATCGTGAAATATACAACTCGGGCTATGTAAGCTTGATGTGCTTCACCATTTGCTGTAGAGACTTCTGATGGGGACCTGCCTCTGCTGGGGCTGGACAGGATGGGCTGGTAGAGTCACAGCACACTGTGTGCTCTGGGGAGACTAGCACGCTTGCGATTCACTGTTCAGAGTAAGGGAATAGATGAGCGCTCCAGGGCCGCCTCAGTCCTTAGGCCTTGTTTTTAGGATAAAGAGATCTCTCAGCATCGCCTTCCCTCAGAGCAATGATTCTTACTAGACTTTCGTGGACATGAGGTCACTCAGAGGACTTCCCTTGCTGAGCTGTGTTCCCCGAGTATCTGCTTCAGTAGGCCTGGGTGGGGCAAGCCCTGTGGCTATACTGAGCTGTGATCCAGGGAACACACTTTGAGAACCACTAAGAGTTTCTTCCCTCCATGCCTAGACTACTCCCCAAACCATTGAATTACAATCTCTAGAGGGGGACACAACATCAGTATTTTCTTTAATACCCCTGGGAAGTTCCAAAGATGATCCCAACATCAGGTCTACTCTTCTACATGAATGATTTCTAAGTGAAAGACATTAAAATACCATCATTTGGGCAAGAAAGCAGCATTTCCTGTCTTGTAATAACACAACACTGGGATATAACTGGAGAATGAGAGTTCCTACTTGTTAAATACTGATGATGTCCCAGGATTAACCAATTTGTTCCTTTTAACTTTCCCTACTTTATGGAGGTACGAAACAGGCGTGCAGTGAAGTTAAGTAAGTTGCTCAAGATCATGTCCCTAGTGACAGGGCTGGGATTTAAACCCGGGTACCCTGGTTTCAGAGTCCCTGAATTAGGCCTACGCTATAGGGCCCTGTGTGCTCAGTTTCTGGGAGACTATTAACGGCTTTGCTCTCTGTGAGCAGCACTTAGGGCGAACATGGAATGAGCCCACCATCTATCACACTGGGTTGGAATCCAGGAGCCACCATTTCATAGTGATGTAACGTGAGCAAGTCCTTCAGCTCTCCGGAGCCTGTCTTCTCATCTGGAAGATGGTGTAACGGTGTCCACCTTAACTGCCTGCTGGGAAGGCTTACAACAAATGAGGGAAGTCCTTGGCCCAGTGCCTGACATGGGGCTGAGGTTCAAGAAATGTTTGCTGTCTTCCTCTTCTCCCTCAGCCCTTCCTCTCACGGTCCTCAGAGCCCCCTAAGAGTTTTTCCCAGTTGCTTTTTGAGTGACTGCAAACGCTATTTCCCTCACCATCGGCAGACACGATTGACTGAACAAATACATTCTGGGGAAATGAGAAAGCCTTCCTGCGGTATGGAAGGAAGCACAGATGTTAGGCTTTGCTGAACAATGAGTGGGACACGCCGGACACTGGAAATGAAGGAAACGTGTGCTGCTCCTGGAGGGAACAGACGGCCTGATTCACCGGCTGTGGTGTCCCAGCACATCTCAGAGCAGCTGCCCTGCACCAAGGGTCCGGGTGCTGGGTGGGGCACCCACAGCCGCGGGACGTGCTGCGAGTCAGTACTAATGAAAAAGTCCTGCAGCTCCTGAGTGACTCACTCACCACAGTCAGACATCAGACTACATGCACTTTCTTGAGGGGAGAGAGAGGCAGGCAGAGCCTAGTTCGCTGTGCTTGTGCACAGTTCTGGGGTAGGCTTTTGGGAGTCTTACCAGTGAAAGTCACCCAAAGCTAAAAATGATTGCACATGTTGCTTAAGACATTTTTAGAGAATCTAGAATAACTAATTTTTATATGCACCCACTTCCAGGAAGTTTTGAGGGGGCTCACGAAAGGAGGTGAAGGTACTTTAAGCGAAGATGGGATAAGTAAATCAGAGAAAGAAAACTCTGCTGGTGGTTGGGGAAAACAAGAGATAGAGAATGCGAACTCATCTAATGCTAGACCAGGAGGGATCCTAGACACTGAGCAGAAAATAGAGCTCAGAGGTTAGATACTGAGCAGAAAATAGAGCTCAGAGGCTCCTGGCAGCGGAGGCAAAAAGATCCGCACAGTGCGGTCTGTGGCTTTCCTGTTTTCATTGATTGAAAAGAAAAAAAGAAAGAAAGAAAGAAAAAAAGCACAGCCAGACTTTATCCTAGCACTGAAGTCCAAGTAGAAATTATCTGCAAGTTTTTTGTTGTTTTGTTTTTAATATTAATCAATGTAATTAATGTCTATGGCAGTTTTACAAAGAATGTAAAGTTGTTCTTCGCCGCCCTTGCCCATTTGGCTCAGTGTATAGAGCATCAGGCTGTGGACTCAAGGGTTTCAGGTTCAATTCCTGTCAAGGGCACATGCTCGGGTTGCAGGCTCGGTCCCCAGTAGGGGGCATGTAGGAGGCAGCAAGTCAAGGATTCCTTTTCATCATTGATGTTTCTATCTCTCTCTTCCTTTCCCTTCCTCTCTGAAATCAATAATAATAATTAAAAAAAAAAAGTTGTTCTTTGCCTGACCATTTCTTCAAATGACATGGGATACGTGTTCTGAGAAAACAGCTCTACTGAGCACCAGAGTAACCCAGTCCGGAAGAGAATGTTACATCCTGAGAAGGAAAACTTTAGTACCTTGCATATTACCATTGCTGATTGTTTGGGCAACATATACTGGCCCTTCCCTTTAAATGCAAAGAGACACATTATTAGAGAGCACCATTTACTAGCTCTTTAATAGGAGTCTGTTTAACGGTAAACACTTTGCTGTGTAGGCCAGACATCTGAAGTGCAGCCTAGGGAAGGAAAAGGAATTACAGTTTTGTGCTTCTGTGTGAACAGTATAGGTGTTGAGGTGAAAGGCATTTGTGCAAATTTCAAGGAGATTTTCAAATTTGAAAAAACAACAACAACAAAAACCCCTCAACATTTGATTAACTTATATTTCAAACAAAAGCTGGAATAGCTTGCTTGGGTTTCTGAAAGTTAACAATAGCAAAAAGGGAGCCTGTTTTGAATTTCAAAAAAGCAGAGTGAGGCAGGAGTTAACAGGAGAATCGCCATAGTCTTCCTAAGTGCATTCTCATCACTGAATGTTTTAGCTTCTTAAGGGTAAGACAGCTTTCAGATGGTCAAAATTCATATAGTCACTGAGCTGTGGCCCAGCACACCTTTCGTTATTAAACTTGACCTAAAGAAGCTTCAGGAACCTTCAGAGTCAAGGGCAGAACCCGGGGTTCAGCCCAAGTCACCAGAGCGACTCTAGAACCACCTGTCTTCCTGAACGAGTGGCCTCTTACCCACCCCACAGCCTGGAGCCCGCCTGCAATCTTCCCGATGCTGCTCAGATCACTGATCAAACTGCTGTTTGCAAAAGAACAGGTTTAATTTGTAAGAAAGACAGGTAACACCAAACACCCAAGCTCAGGGGCACAGGAACCAGGCAAGGCCGAGGCTCGAGGGCGAGCTGCGTGGGATCTGAGGGGCTTAAGCTCTCCCTTCCTCTCCAATGCCCAAGGCTGCTCCAGGGTGGGGAGGCCCTCTGGGACCCAGGGTGCAAGGAGGGCCCTGGCCGCAGGCACAAAGCCCTGATCAGCATCCAGGGATCCCTGAACAAGGGCATGTGTCCCTGAGACAACCTGCCTTAGGTGCTATGGCTTCAGGCTGCTAAACATACATGAGCTGCTTCCCTGGTTGCGTGTTCCTTGAACATGTGGTCTGTCACTTGCATGGACAGTCTGTAACTTTGAACATACCCGGCCAGCAGAGGTACCACCTCATCCAAAGCTGTCATCTTCAGGCTTGGTGGGGCAGTGGCAGGAGAGAAGGAGGCTTGGGTGTGGGCCACAATCATCACATCAAGTGAGACCCTCGGCCTTCCAGGCTCATTCCTGTCCTGTGAAATGGGACCAATACCGACAATGAGCTTCCTACCCACCTCCCAGGGTAGGATGTGAGGCATCAAATATGAGAGCATGTTGAAAATGGCAACCTTGCTTGCCATAAAGTAACTCACTGTCAATCCCATTTCCTTCTTGAGGCCTTCCTAGAGTTGATTTTGGCCTTTGGGTTTTCTTAGTTTGTCTTTCCTTTTAGCGACTCCAATTTTAAATTTATCTTTGCTTCCCACACCTAAAAGAACCACTTGACCTACAGTTTCATGTTTCTACTCAGCTGTTTATAACTCCTTGTCTATGCAGGTTTGGAGGCCCAGGCCAGATATAAGATTTCTCTGGATGGGGCCCATTTCACAACCACTTTTATACTCTGTTCTTCAAACATTTAGAATTTGGTTGAGGGTGAAACTAATTTTAGATATTTTAACTTTTGCATAATAGTATTTTTTCTATATATATTAAAATAAGTACATAGTTAAGATTATTCAACTCTATGTAATTTAAGTCATAGACTAACTCTATGTAATTTTGTACTCTCTATTTCTTTCCGGCATTATAACACGTGTTACTATGTTCCCATAGCATTTAAAAGTATAAGTAAATGTCATTTGTAATAGCCATTTCTCAGTTTTGAAGGCTATAACATATTTTACTAAATCATTCCCCTACTGTTGGCCATATGAGTGGTTTTCAATTTTCCACTGTAATAAATAATACTGCAATGAACTTCTCTTTTCATAACACTTTTCCTGCTTTCTCTTTGCTTCCTTAGGATACTTTTCTATAAGGGGAATTCTGGGTCAAGGGTTATAAACATTTTCTAAAGACTTTTTGATGTGATGATGTAGAGCAGTGGATGCCAACCGGTGGTCCATGGACCACTGTTGGTCCATGAGGTCCAAAAGGCTGGGGACCATTGATGAAGAGGGTAGCACTAAAATAGTTTGGAGCAATAGGATTTCACCAAATAATGATGGTTGACCTGAAAAGATGACAGAAAGAGAGAAGGATGGCATGGGAAATCTTCTAGGGCCTTAAGGCCTTGTTCTGAATATAAATTTTCATAAATAAATGAAATAATTGTATGCTTTAGACTGAGCCTTACCCCTACACATGACACTTACATAGAAAGTTGGGAGAGCATCTGGCAGTGGGGATGACAACCGCTTACTCCACATGAAAGTAGCAATTGGCCCTATACTACTGTCATCATGGCTCTGGTGACTTTAGAAGTAGAAAGGACTTAGAGAGGTCCATCTATTCCTCACCTTGCAGTTGAAGAAACTGAAGCTTAGCTCTCCTAGGACAGTGACTCTTAAACCTGGTGTGTATGATAATGACCTTGGGAGATTTTTAAAAATCCAGGTTCTGCTCCCAGGTATTCTGAATTCCTTGGTCTGAGGGGGACCCAGGGGTTGGCGGGGGGCAGCTATTATACAAAAGCTCCATAGGTGGTACTAACATTACCTACGTTTGAGAAGTTCTGGCAAAGTATGGGCTTTAGAATCACTAATACTATATCTGGGTCAAATCTCAGCCATTTACTGGCTCTGTGATTTTGAGCAAACTAATGACTTCCTCTCAGAGTCCTCATTTGTATATCCTAAGATTGTCATGAGGATGAAATGAAACCACCTATGCAAAGTGTATTTTGAGGTTCCTGGCACAAGGTTGGCAATCAAAAGTGTGGGGCCCTAGCTAGTTAATAGCAGAATTAGAGGGCCAGTCAGAACCATGTGATGCACCCAATGAGTGCTTGTTGGAGTTCTTTTTATAGGCTAATCTTTGAAAATGAATATGCATGTAACTGAGCAGTTTAAACTTCACTTTGAGTTGATGTTAGTCAGAACAATAAGAGAGAGATTTATCTCATTTGCTAGGTATTAATTTGCATCTTACTTTTAGTTCTTCATCTACAAAGACACCCATTTTTACTCTGACAAGACAATCCATTATGAATTGTCTTGTCAGAGTAAAAATGAGTCCTGCTAGAAAAAAGTTATACTTCTATAATTACATGAATGTATGAAAATGTTTAGGTAACTCATGTAATAAGCTAAGGATATACCAGTTAAAATGTCCTTTAAAAAAATTGCCATGAGCCGAAACCGGTTTGGCTCAATGGATAGAGCGTTGGCTTGGGAACTGAAAGGTCCCAGGTTCGATTCTGGTCAAGGGCATGTACCTTGTTTGAGGGCATATCCCCAGTAGGGGGTGTGCAAGAGGCAGCTGATCGATGACTCTCTCTCATCGATGTTTCTAACTCTCTATCTCTCTCCCTTCCTTTCTGTACAAAATCAATAAAATATATTTAAAAAATTGCCATGAAAATGGTAAGACCCCCTCCAGCAATAGGCTAATACTACTTCACATTTCACTAACTTCAGCCTATAGGTTGTTAGCATAATATTTTCTGTCTCCATTCTGGATGGCTGGATGGACAGATAGATAGACAGGCCGACAGAGGACAGATAGATCGGTGGGATTTTGCTTTCAAAGATTGAGGCCTGGCTCTGACATTCATGGTGTAAAACCTCGGGAGTCATTTTTTCTCTGCTCTTTTGCCTTCTCAGGAGTAAAACGAGGGCTTTCATGCCCTGATGGGGCTTTAGCACAAAGTGAGTCTAGAATTGTGATGCTGATCAGTAGGAAACAGTTGTTAAATATTTATTAAGCGCCCACCGCGTGCCCATCACTATGGCAGGAAGTCCTGTGGGAATTGCAAAGCCCTAGGCCTTGATGGGGAGTAGCTTGGAGTCTAGCTAGGAGAGAAAAACCCCACATGCGAGGAACAACGAGGGACCAATTTCCACCTGAGAACTGTGATAAGTCCGGCCCAAGTGACTCATGCAAGAAATAAATGGGAACATTTAGCAGATGACAATCACAGAGAAATGGAAAAGCGGTTGAAATTCAATTTCCTGCCTCTTAGCGCTTTATTTTTCTTCAGTCTCTGACACAAAGTCCTGAGGAGTAATAACCTGAAACAAAGCTGTTTTAAGCTCCTTGGAGCCAGGCATTTCCTCACAGCACATTCTAACCCTTTGTCCACATTCTACGTCCCCGTTGCTTTGCCTGGTTTCCAGCAGCCTTCGCCAGCCCCAGGCCTGCCCACCTCCCCTTTGCAGACCTGGTGTGCCTCAGACAGCTCTGGACAGAGCCCATACTGTGCAGAGGACACACAAAGGGGGCACAGTGTGCAAATTGCCGTGTAGGAAGCGTGGCAGCAGGAATGTTTGAGCCATGCCATCTCTCCGATGGCCACGGGGAGGGCAAGTCCCGAGCTGTGAGTCACCTCCCTTGGCAGAGCAGAGCAGCTGATGGGACTGGTGGGCATTTTGGTCTGACCCCATTCTGAGCAACTCCCCAAGCGCTACAATTACCCATTTGTAACAGTCTCTCCCGGTAGCCAGGAAAGCAACAGCAGTGGCGGCCTATACACTGAGTGGCCAGATCATTATGATCTCTGAATGCATAATGATCTGGCCACTCAGTGTGTGTGTGTGTGTGTGTGTGTGTGTGTGTGTGTGTTTGTGTATATTTAATATACATATATTAGAGGCCTGGTGCATGAATTCATGCATGGGTGGGGTCCTGTCAGCCTGGCCAGGGGGAGGGGACATGGGCCGGTTGGCCGGCCTGCCTGCAGGTTGAACTCCTGGTTGAGGGGACAATTTATATATTAGCCTTTTATTATATAGGATGGATATACACTGAGTGGCCAGATTATTATGCCTTCAGAGATCATAATAATCTGGCCACTCAGTGTATATCAAACCTCAAAAGTAAAGCTGTCTGGATGATGAAGATAGAAGAGGAAGTTTGAGAGACTCGAAGTGGATGGGTTTAACAAGAGCTGGCTGTGAACGTGTGGCTTCGGGAACTCTCAGAGCCTTGGGAATGATTTCCTTAACAAGGGAAGGAGAACTGACCAGGGGCATGAGTGTTTCCTTTTTCACACGAGGGTGGCAGCCTTGCCAGGGGACCGAGCATGCTTGCTGTAGCTCAGGGCTTTGGTCTCAGCGCAGCCATGGACTCCCTGCGCGTCCCTGTGCAAATCACGTCCTCTCCCCCGGTCTCAGTTTATCCATCTGTAAAAGGACGGGGTCGATCCAGGTTAAACTGGAAGGCCCTTCCTGACAAGAACATCCTGACTCTATGCAAACCCCTTGGGGGTTGCGAAATGATTCACTGCTTTGCCCAGAGAGAGATCTAACTTTGATGAATAGCGCATATTCACTGACTCTCTGACTAAGTGGGCTGGGGCACCTCTGCGTTGCCCTGCTGTGCTGTGCACGCTGCCGAGGCCCCTGGGAAGAGAGAGCTATTTTGAGGCAGGGCTGATTAGAGATAAGGTGTCTCCTTTCTTCACAGGGCTCTGGCCCTGACTCACCCGGAGTTCTTGGGTTTAAAGCTTAACCCTTGATGGATGGATGTAAGCTCACCCCTCTGCTGGCCTATGTCAACGGCTGCCAGGACACGGCTGCAGAGCCCCGGCTTTATCAGCCGTCCCGAAAGAACATTCTCTGACCTCAGCTTGCTCAGAGAGCTTTTCTGAAGTGCAGCCCTTGCTTGTAACCTCTCTCCTTGACATCTCTTGTTTGCTCTTTCCTGTTATTCCCAGAGTCTTCTGGGTTATATAAAGGGAATGTCTCAGTAATCCTCTTAACAGCACAGAAATCCGGCCACCCCCGGTTAGGCTGGGGGGAGGGGGAGAGTCACAAGATTCTTGAAAGAGGCACTAGAGCAGAGTTGCAAAAGTCTTTTGCATGGAAAAGCTCGGCACACAAACAGACCACGAGAGTTCTGCTTGCTTTTAGTGCCAACAGCACACTTATCCTAACATTTTAACTTAAAAAAGTTTTTTTTTTTTTTTTTTTTTTTTTTTTTTTTTTTTTTTTTAAATCAGCCTATGTATTTAATGTTACACATGCTTGAGATATTTTCTCCCCATTTATTTCCACTCCTGGTGTGTTATCTTTAATCGATTTGTTTATTTTCTGGCCGGGGAATGTTGAAAGCACTCTTGTGCCACGTGACAGGACAGAACTGTGGGGCCGTGGCTTGGGCTGTGCCTGACTCTATTCAGTCGCTTGGTCCCTACCAAGCTGGATGCAGATGGAATTGCTAAAAACGTACTCAGATTTCAAAGACACTTGAGAGAGTTCACCTCTTCTAAAAAAAATGTGCACCAAAGCCCTTTCTAATGAGAATAATCACTTTCCTGTTTGTTTTTAAAATTAAGCTTTTTGAATTTCATGTTTTCTTGGCATAAGGGAGATAACCCAATGTGGAAAACGCTGTCTGGAAAGAGGGATGGAGTCACCATGACCCAAGGTCATGGGAAAGTTATAGTCA
This sequence comes from Pipistrellus kuhlii, assembly GCF_014108245.1. NCBI lineage: Eukaryota > Metazoa > Chordata > Mammalia > Chiroptera > Vespertilionidae > Pipistrellus > Pipistrellus kuhlii. The sequence continues at coordinate 17,222,524 of NW_023425515.1, read as the reverse complement.
CCTCTTTGAAGTTCTTTTCTTTACCCGTGAAAACAGGATTGTGGGTGCGTGCTGAATTTACAGATACAGAGTGGATGGTGACATAAAAAGAGGCCAGTCTGGGCTCCAGGCCCCGAGTTCCCTCTTAGGTTCTGTCCTTAACAACGGACAGAAAGGGCAAAGAGACAAGCACCTTGGAAAAGTGGCTTTCTTTTCCGAACCTTGGCTTCCTCATCTATAACAGGAGAAGTTTGTACAAAACCGAGCAGCTGTGGGGAGCTCTCAGTTGCACAGAGGCAGTAGGCTCATGAAAACTCATTTTAAGAAACACAAACTATTGCCCTGGCCACTTTGGCTCAGTGATTAGAGCATTGGCCTGTGGACTAATGGATCTCAGGCTTGATTCCTGCCAAGGGCACATACCTTGGTTAGAGGCTCAATCCCCAGGCCCTGTGGGAGGCAATCAATCAATGTGTCTCTCACATCGATGTTTCTCTCTGTCTTTTCTCCTTCCTTCCTCTCTCTCTCTTAAAAAAAAAAATAAATAAATCCATAGAGAAAGTATCCTTGGGTGAAGTTTATAACCATGACAAAAATACATAAATTATTTATATATTTAATCTATTAACCTCTCAGATTCTTTATTTTTTAAACATTTTAATTGAACTCGCTGGGGTGGCATTGGTTAGTAAAATGAGATAAGTTTTAGGTGTACAGTTCTATAATACATCATCTGTATAGAGAGACCACGTCAAGTCTCTTTCCCCCTTTATCCTCTTCTTCCCTCTGCCCCCTTTCCTTCACCAGTGTTTCCCAAACTTTTGACATATGTGTACCCCTTCTATAATTTTCTTAATGCTGAGTACCCCTGGTACTCATGAGAACGTAGAATTAGGTGCAGCTAAGCACGGTGCAGTGCATATCCCCACCAAACTCCGGTGCAACGAGTACCCCTACCAAACGCTTCCCGTACCCCTGGGGGTACGCATCCAACACCTTGGGAAACACTGCTTCAGGCAATCACCATACTCTTCTCCATGCCGATGAGTTTTTTTATTTTTTGTTTCTTTTTGTTCAATCCCTCTAACCCCCTTACCTAGTCCCCTCCTTAGACAGCTGTCAGCACACGGGGAACGTTCTTTATAGTATGCCATCGTATGCACAGACCATAAATTGCTTACCTGGGCCTTTAAGGATGGCATTTAGACTGTTGCCAGGCTTCTGCTACTCCCAGCAATGCTTTAGGGAACAGCCTTGCATTTTTTTTTTTAAGAGCTTTTATTTTTTTTTATTATTATTTTTTAAAATAAATCTTTATTGTTCATATTATTACAAATATTCCTCTCCCCCCAGCCCCCCTTCATTGCTCTCCTCCACCAGGTTCCCACCCCACCCTCTGCCCTTTCCCCACCCCCCATTGTCCTAATCCATAGGTGCACAGTTTATGTTCAGTCTCTTCCCACATCCCCCTCTCCCCTTTTCCCCTAATATTGTCAGTTCACTCCCCTTCCATACCTCTGATTCTATTATATTCAACAGATAATATTGTTCATCAGTGTTTTTTTTTTTAAATTTCCTTGGTTTTCAGATTCACTTGTTGATAGTTACATATTTGTTGTTCATAATTTTTATCTTTATTTACTTTCAGCCTTGCATTCTTCATCTGCACACAGGTGAGGATTTCTGCAGGATGGGTCCTCGCTCACAGGGTGTGACTGCAGTGGGCTCACACAAGGACTGTGGCCTGTTGGGAAGGAAATGCTTCCGGGGGCTCCCCCTCTTCTCTGGGCCACACTTTCCCAGCTGCCTATTCCCACGGTGGCCCTACGTGTCTCCTTTGCTGACCAGAGTGAAGTAGGCAGTGTTGGCATGAGCCCTCTCAGGCTTGCCCCACTCCCCTGGCCCTCACCGACTCAGGGTGGGCCCGGAGTGCCAGAGACTCCACAGAGTGGGGTGGTCTGACCCCTGCCTCCCTCCCAAGCCCTGGAACATGAAACCACGGATGTGTGAAGCTTCTAGCAACTGCACATCTGTGATTTGGGGTCAGTTCTAGTGCATTATCATTTACGGGCAGACGCTTACAAGGCCAATGAAGGCAAGAGTCGCTGCCGTCCAACCAACTCTGGAGCAGCAGAAAAGGGCCTGTGTGGAGCAAATTCTAACTGAACACGTACCTCCACCCCATCCCTAGCCATTCACCCCAAGGCGTTCTCTAGCTGACAAACCTAAACAAACCACAAACAGCAGTCGGAATGCAGCGTCCTTGCCCACGGTGTAGTAAGGATTGACAGAGCAGCTGACACTGGTGCCAGGGACCCATGCCCACCTCCCTGGTCCCCAGCCAGCTCCCTCACTGCAAGACCCCCTTTTCAGAGACCAGCTCCCCAAAGATGGAATCCCCATGGTGACCTGCTGCCCTTGGCTCTGCCCCCTGGGAGACCCACATGGGGGGGAGCTGCTGTGTTTCTCTGGCAACTTAAAAAAAAAAAAAAAAAAATATATATATATATATATATATTATATATATATATATATGTATGTATGTATATATATATATATATATATATGTATTATTGATTTTTTATAGAGAGGAAGAGAGAGGAATAGAGAGCTAGAAACATCGATGAGAGAGAAACATCGACCAGCTGCGTCCTGCACAAGGTACATGCCCTTGACTGTAATTGAACCCGGGACCCCTCAGTCCTCAGGCCGACGCTCTAGCCACTGAGCCAAGCTGGTTTCAGCAACTTTTTTTTTTTTTTTTTTTTAAAGCATTAGCTTCATTTTAACTCCCTCTCTCCTGCCTGGCCCAGCGCAGTCTCTGCTCTGCTCCTGGTTTACACTTACGTAAACCTCTAGCTTCCTCCCCGATTCCAGGCCTCCTGGCTACGCTCGCAGACTCCCCGGCCTGTGCTCACTCCAGATTTGGCAGGTGACCGCCACGCTCGGTCCCAGAGGTGCCTGGCCCTCCTCCGCCCACCCGGGCATGGGAAGCATCCTGGGCTGGGAGCTCGCAGGGCAGGGGAGGATGCTGTCCACACCTGATAAGACTGACGCCGAGGTGAGGTCAGAGTCTGGTGAGGAGGCGGCCGGGCCCAGCCACAGATAACCAAGGATGCTCTGGGTGCTGGGTGGCTCTCAGGAGGACAAGTACCTGCAGAAGCCAAAAGGTAAACTCCTGGGAAGGGAGAGATGGATGGGGACGGGGCCTGTGAAGGAAGGGGACCCGAGAGGTGGCCTGGGGGTCTTGGCCAGGGGGTCTCTGCAGGGCCTCCATCTGCCCACACTCATGGCCTTTATCTCCCAAGTTGCAGACACCATGGAGCATTTTTATCTCTCACGCCCCGTATCTCAGATGCTGGCGCTGCTGGAGCGTTGCACCGAGCCGCGGCCTGGACGCCCTGCCTAAGTCCTCGTTCCTGGAAGGGGTGGGAAAGGTCCTCTCCATCTTCCTGTTTAAAAATAGACCTTTCATAACTACGTGTGCATCCATGGCTTAACAAGAATCACAACTCCATGTCTCGGGTGGGATTTAGTTTGGACAATAATAAATGGCGGAACATCATTGCACTCGTTATGCAACCAAACTTTTCTGTGGGGTTGGCATCACCCGCAGTGAGTGGGGGAGAGACCGGAGCCTCAGAGAGGCATGCCCAAACTCACACAACTGGCAAGGTGTTGGGCCGGAGTCTGAGCCTGGTCTGTAGGCCCCTTTCCCTTAGCACCCACATGCTGCTTTGAGATTGGGGTGGGGATGTGGGGGGGTCACACAAAGGTTAGAAGCAAAACACTGCCGGGGACCAAAAGTTCCTCTTCTCTCTTGGCTGTGGGCCTGTGACGGGTGGCTTTGCATATACCAGCTTCCCCCAGAGCTCACTGGTGGGGGAGTAAATAGGTGCAAACCCTTTCCTACTCCCCTGGCTTCAATGGAAGCACCTGGCATGTTTTGGATTTTTTAAATATGTATTTTTATTGATTTCAGAGAGGAAAGGAGAGAGAGAGAGAGAGATAGAAACATCAATGATGAGAGAGAATCATTGATCGGCTGCCTCCTGCATGACCCTTATTGGGGATTGAGCCCACAAGCCGTGCATGTGCCCTTGACCGGAATCGAACTCGGGACCCTTCAGTCCACAGGCTGACGCTCTATCCACTGAGCCAAAGCGGCTAGGGCTGTCCTGTATTTTTATGTGATTGGGAATACTTGTGATTTTTGAGGCAGACTTTATAGCTAAGAGTGAGGCCAGAACCCTCCCTCCCACTTTTTTTTTTTTTTTTTTTTTTAAGCATTAGCTTCACTTTAACTTCTGTGAAGAGAACCCGTGACTTGCTCCCACGGGAAGCTGTGGTGTTGGAATTAATAATAAAGATCTGTTAATTCTCTGCTTTTTCCCAGGCTGCTTTCCAAAATGTGACATGGTATCCTGATGATTCTGCTCCGGATAAACCAATGATAATCTGCAGCCCAGTGAGGGGCAAGTCCCGGGGATGGACTCAGGGGCCAATGGGCTGCTGAAGTCTGGGTTCTTGAACCCCATTTCAAGAGGCTTTGAATTCGCCAGATTGCTTGCTGAGCATAGGATACTGCCCACATGTGGCGACCTTGACTTGGCAGCTTCCCTGAGTTCCCTTTTCCCTTAAGCCAGTGCCGACATTTCCAAGTCACTCGGCAGGGATCCAGATTCAGTCTCTGTCTTTCTACTAATGACCCTTGTCCAGGTCTGGCCCATTCTCTGTGCCCCACTCACTTCCTGGGGGGAGCCGAGAGGCCTGGGCAGGGGAGGAGGAGGGAGGCTGCACAGACTCTGTGAGGGCTGATGCTTTCTGATCTCTCCTCGGCTCCTCTGAGGTAAGCGTGGGACAGAAGAACTTTTTCTCCACCTCCCTGCACTCACCCATTTGTTTATCCCTTTCTTTATTCGTCCACTTATTGAACATGCAGGAACTGAGACCCTGAGAATGGAAACATTGTGTGGCTGAGGGGGTAACAGGGAGGAGATGAGATTTGGACTTGGCTTTAAAAAAAATGTTTTCATTGATTTTTTTTAGAGAGTGAAAGAAAGAGAGATAGAAACATCAATGATGAGAGAAACACGAATGATCAGCTGCCTCCTGAATGCCCCCTACAGGGGATTGAGGCATGGGTTCTGATGAACCGGTGACCTCTTGGTTCATGGGTTTACTCTCAACCACTGAGCCATACTGGCTGGGCTGGACTTGGCTTTTGAAGAGCCGAATGCAGGCAGAGAAAAGGGGCCCTCAAATGCCAACAGTGACTATCTCCAGGTGGCAGAACTGAGTGATTTTTTTCCCCTTTCTTTGTGGCTATTTGTTTAGAATTTTTCCTATGAGCATACATGAGTTTTTGTAAAATAAAAGTTATCCAAAAGTTGAGTACATGGGAAACATGTGCTCAGTGCACAAGGGCGGTGTATATGAAAATACTTGAAGAGGTCCTAGCCAGTCAGAGGATAGAGTGTTGGTCTGTGGACCAAAGGGTCCTGGGCACATACCTAGGTTGCAAGTTCTTCCCCGGGCCAAGCCCTGGTCAAGGCTCATGTAGGAGGCAACCAATCAATGTGCTTCTCTCACACTGATATTTCTCTCTGTCTTTCCCTCTCCCTTCCACTCTCTAAAAATCAATGGAAAAATATCCTTGAGTGAATATTTAAAAAAAAAAAAAAAAAAAAAAAAAAAAAGGAAAAGAAAAGAAAGAAAGAAAATACTTGGAGAGTAGAGAGGAGGGAAGTGTTACTTTCTGCCATCACTGGAGAAGGTCATTGTTGAGTTGGACCTTGACATTGAGGAAGATCTAGCAATAGACGTTGTGATATGGTCTGCCCAGCACTCCTCTCCTCTCTTCTGACCGTCTCTCCTGTCTTCAGCCCACAAGAAGCTGCCTGGTTATCAGATGACCCTGCCCTCATTCCCATGGTATCAAGTTGCTCCTTAAGAAAGGTCGTTGTCTGAGGGCTTGGAAGAGTTCATCTTAGAAGGAAGCAGGAAAGCCAGAGGCACAGTTCAGAAGCGAGGTAAGAGCCTCCCTTCCCCCCATCCTGCCCTCTCATTCTATAGATGCCCCAAGTAATACAAGGACTGGCAGCTGGAACTCAGGTCTCCAGCAATTTCAGCCTTGTCGCATACTGACAACCTATACACTCAGGTAATTTCCATCCCTCATCCTCTGACTCTCATTCCACCCCACCTTCAACATTTTGTCTGCCCAGGGAGGGTGTTAAGAGGATATTGACTGCCACAGGTTCAGACATTTCTCCTGGGGGTGGAGATGGGGAGGGGGGGGGGCAGGGAGCACCCTACCCCAAACACACGCTCAGCAGGAATCGATCAGCCTGACTATGGCTCTCAGGAGATTGTCTGGCCACGTGGGTGGAGGCAGATCACATGGGCTGTTTCTGTTTTATGCTCATCCAGTTACCTTAGCAACTGAAAACAAGAGGAGACAAAGCACCACCTACCACACCTTGATGCATAGAGAGACATGGGGAGTGGAGGAAGCACTGGCCTGGGGGTCAGGAGGCCAGGACACTCCTGCCTGGGCTCTGCTGGCCACTGGCCAGCTGCCCCCCAACAAGCCACCTCCTTTTTGGGCCTGCTCCAGACAGAATGAGGGCTGGGGCTCTCTGGATGGTTCAAGGATGGAGTAGAAGAGTACAGTTCTCTGGGGAGAAGACCTACCGATTCTGCCTGCGGTGGCTTCGGGCACAGGAGCTGAATTGGAGCAAATACTTGCCAGCCAGTCTCCTGTGACTTAGCTTGCCATCCATCTCTTGTGATGCAGACATGTTTGTGGACCGAGCAGACGATTGAGCCCAAGGAAGCCGGCACTTGGCAGGTGTACCCTGATGGATGTTTCTTCAGCTGGAGTAGGAGATACACCTGGTGCAGGAGTGTGCAGAAAAAAAAAAAAAAGACTGAGAAAATCAAATGTAATTATGAGCCTCTCAACCCTACACATACTTGTAATAATAAAAATAATACATTCAGTGTGGCTTTTAAAAATCTCAGAGACCTTTCCCATCTGTTCTCTTGTGAGGCAGGCAGAGCAGGCATCATGACCCCTATGTCGCCATGGAGGAGAGACCTCGGAGTCTCTTAGACTGTGGCCTGGCTGGACCTGGACTTCCGACCTCTGCCTCCTGGTCTTGGACTATTTTGTTGGACGTGACAGATGAGAGAGCTTTTTATGAAGCCGAAACACTTACCAACCTTGATTGGGGCCATGATTCTTGGACTGAACACATGTCAGACACTTTTCTGAAGAAGAAAGAAAACCAAGATCCAATCATTCAACAAATAATTTTATTGAGCACCTACTATTTGCCAAGCTTTGGACTAGGCACGGAGGATTCAAAAGTGAGAGATGTGGTCTCTACTCCTGAGCAAGTTCCACCCATTAGATGCCTTCGCTTAACTAAATCTCCCATGTTGACTCTGGATTGAATCACCAACCATGAGGTCCCCAAAGTGACACCTTCTACTCTGCAACCATTTTTTTTTCTATCCCAACAGAACTCCGCCAGGCTGTGCCCATGCTGGGAAAAGGCACACTTCTCCTAAAATTGATGGGGGCAGGAGGGCGGAATAACCAGAAACAGGGAGCAAAGGTGAAAACCTTAAGCAAATGTTAAAGCCACCTGCTCTGGGGCAGGGGCAGGGCCTGGGCTGCGGGGAGAGGTGACAGGCCCATTGGCTTGAGGAAAATGTGCTTCCAGGAAAGCAGTGGGGACAGCCTCCTGGCCAGCTGGGGCTCACAGGAGCCGAGAGGCAGCCTTGACAGCAGCAGCTGCAAATGGGTGACAGGCAACCTGCATTCAGCCCTTTCTTTGAAGACACACACAGCCATTACATTCCTGTTTCCACAGATGGAGTTCGGAGCCACATCACATCGACAGCAAACCATTTTCCGAACTGATGTGCAGAATCAGAAAGCCAGGCGCCTAAATGTCCAGACTAGCTGGACAATGGAGAGTCCGTGAAGAGAGCCTGAGGAGAACGGTTTAGCATTTTACCTCGTTCCCTGCACCGGCCCAGCCGCGCCTTGTTCGAGAAACAGCAGAAGAACTGGCTGGCCTTTTAGATCCTCTTCCAGCAGCTTTCATCTGCTCCGTGAAATGACAGGAAGGGAGCACATTTCCACGTGAAGAACCCCAACTTTCCAGGCCTCCATCAGGCGCCAGGAGCACACTCTTACCTCCTGGCAGACTACCTCTGCCTTCGATTTCTGCTTTTCCCTGCAGAATTGGTAGCCCAAACACAAACGGTGGGTAAAACACAGCAGACCTGAAGACTCAAAGTGAACGGAGTTCGGAAAGACCCACGGCGAGTGAGGTCATGACACAAATAGGAACATCAGAAGGCAAAGGAAGGCCCACCTGGTTTCAGTGCTCATGTTCAGGGACACAAGCCACAACGCAGGAAAGGAAACTCCTTCTTTTATTTTGTTGAGCAGATGCAGATCGCCTGTCCGGGTGCTCATCTTTAAAACAGCGGAGAAATGCTTGAAGACTAGACCAGGGTGCACAGGACACTGGAGTCAAATGATCCTTACATTCAACGGAATGTTAGACCTGGAGACTGGGAGAGGCCTTAGAAATCACCGAATCCACCGAGGATATTTTTCCGAGAAGAACCTGAAATCCCCGTAATAAAGATAATAAGATAGCTGTTGTCTCGAGGGTCCCAGGTGGAGTCTAGGGTGGCAGTAACAAAGCACCACCCTTGATGGCTTGAACACAGACCTTGGTCTCCCAGTTCTGGGGCCAGAAGTTCAAGATCAAGATGTTGTCAGTGTTAGTTCCTTCTGAGGCCTGGGCGAGAGGAACTGGTCCACGCCTCTCTCCTAACAGCTGTGCTTTGCCGGCAATCTGGGGGGTTCCTCCTACACCCTGGCTCCGCCTTCATCTTCACATGGCCCTCACCCTGGCTCCATGTTCATCTCTGTGTCCAAACTTTTTTTTTTTTAAATATATTTTATTGATTTTTCACAAAGAGGAAGGGAGAGGAATAGAGAGCTAGAAACATCGATGAGAGAGAAACATCGACCAGCTGCCTCCCGCACACCTCCTATCGGGGATGTGCCACAACCAAGTTACATGCCCGTGACTGGAATCGAACCTGGGACCCTTGAGTCTGCAGGCCGATGCTCTATCCACTGAGCCAAACCGGTTTCGGCCCAAACTTCTTTTTAATATGAAGACAATATTAAGTATTGGGTTAGGGCCCATCCTAATGAGCTCATAGTAATTTAACTAATTGTATCTGCAACAACCCTATTTTTGAATATAGTTATATTCTGAAGTTCTGGGTATACCCACATATAAATTTTTTTTTTGGGGGGAGTAGGGATGGGACACCATTAAGTTTATAACACTACTTCCAAAAACTAAGTGAATCGCCAAGGATACCAAAGGCATCTCATACATTCTCTGGCTTTTTTTTCTGCCCCAATATTTTTCAAAGTCTGGCCCAGGTGCCCCTGCAATCAATTCTCCTGGGATCTTCATAAAAATAAGCCTGTTCAAGCCCCTGAGTCAGAATCTGGGGGGTTGCGGAAAGACCTCAGGACCCAGGTATGGAGCTTGCTTGCTTTTGATATTTATTTAAAGGTTTAATTTAGTGAAGGGGAATCAGGAAAAGACACATAGCAAGGTGACCCCCCTAAGCCCTCACCCCCACACACACCTCCCAGTGAGCCCCAGATGAGGGCCGGTGGAAGAAGAGCAGGAGATGGGGAGGGGCCTGTGGGAAGTCCGAGTGAAAAGCAGAGTGGGAAGCTCCCGGGGTGGTTCCCTCTGGAGATGACAATAGAAGGCACTTCTTGCTCACAGCTGGCAATGTGGTGCTGATGAGCAGATCTGAGGGGCTTGCAGTGTGGATGCCCACAGAGGAGGCCGCCCACCTGCCCAGGCGATGCCAGGCTGTGGAATGCAGCCCAAACAATGGGCTCCAGTCACTTCCCCTGGGCAGCATATCCATCGTTCTCCCCAGCTCCCGGCAGACCTTGAAGGTCCCTGTCTCTCAGAATGGCATAAGGCGGATGCCCTGAATCGTGCTTAAGAGCCTGCTGATGGTGGCATTTTCCAGGGCCAGATGCTGGACCCGGAGCAGAGGTTGAGGTAGTTCAGGCCTCACTGACTCTGCTCCCAAACTGCCATGTGAAGCCATGGGAGGCGGGAGACTGGCCCGGCCATGCTGGCTCCCTGCAAGCTGATCTGGAGGGAGCAGATTTGCCATCCAAATGAGTTATGGCCTTTTAACCGCAACCCACACAGCCAATGGGAACCTGTGGGGTGGGTGTCTGCGTGTGCCATGCCTGCATGGAGGTCAGGGGGCAAAGAGGGGGGCAGGGAGAGTCCACCAGCCTCCCAAGTCAAAGACCCCAGCGAAACAATGGCGAGCGAGACTCTCACTGAAAACGGTTCTCCCAGCACCAAGGCAGCAAGACGCTATCAAAGCGAACGTCGATCATCCATCCATCCCTCACCTTTCTCTGTCTGTTCTGGCTCAGAGTTCTCGTGTCTTAAAATACTTGCCTGGCTGCAAGCACGGTGACTCACCTGGCCTGGCATTGAGCAGAGCGGGCGGGAGGAGCCTTCTTTGGAAGAACTGTCAAGACCCAGCACACAACCTGTTCGTGTCACACCTTATTCCTGTCAAGGGGGAGACACACTTCTTGCTCTCTTGTCAAAATTGGAGTTGCTGGGGAAAGTGAAGCAGTTAGGATGTGTCAGACTCGGGGCTTGTATTAAACAGAGTAGAGGAAATCGGGAATGATTTCCTCCGCATCAGCCCCTTCCCAGCGAAGTGGGGGGTGGGGGACCCTCTCTGATAGGCCGCTGTCAAAGGTGAAAGTCCATCCGTAGACCAGTTCTAGCCAGTCCGCTGGCGGCAACCCGGCCGACCGGTGCCCAGTTGCAATGGCTGGGATTCCATGAATACCGACTACGGCAATGACCTCAGAACTCCTCCGATGCGGGTAATTCGAAGACTGCATGGTTTCTAAACTTGAATTAATAAAAACTGGGGCCAATAATTTTACGGTCAAATAAACTATGACTATTGGTCAGCTCAGTTTCATCCGGGTTCCACTATGTATGGTAGAATATGGAAAACTCTGAAGTCAGACCTGAATTGCCTCCCATTATGCCCTGTGACTTTGGCCAAGCTACTTGACCTCTCTGTCTCTTTCCTCCTCCGCCAACGTGGAAATGATATCCTCTTCCACATTACACATCAATGGGTGTTAAAAAAGGTCATGGACGTGCAAGGTGCCAGCACAGCATCTGGCCCATAAAATCTCATTTCTTTTCCTGTCTCTTTTGTTGTTTTTACCCCCTGCCATTTGAAATGAGCACCATTCTTGGCTAACCAATGATGGCACATTTGTGAGTGGGCCTACATTCAAGATGTCACAGAAAATTCTCCGAGAAGAATCAGAAATGATGGGGTTGCAGATCCTGAGACCGGCAGTCGCCAAAGTCACCAGAGGGGATTGTCATGGCCCAGAAAGCCATAGGAGCAAAGTCTCTGTTGACATTTGGAGATGTGGGGAAATGGGTTGCATTTTCCTTTCGAAAGGCCCACAGGTATTCTCTGAAACGTGACAGCAGGGGCAGCTCCAGGGCTACAGGCGACAGGCCCTGGGAGCCCACCCCCAGGGCTGCCTCCCTCCTGCTTCCAGCCTTCACCCTCTGGTTAGGGGCAGCCCTGGGCCCAGCTGACCACTTCCGATGTCCAGCCACAAAGACCTGTCGTCTTCTCTGGCTCTTCCCATTACAACTTCACACGTTAGCCTTCGCTGGGTTTCCCCCTTACCCTGGCATTGGCTTGGTCTCAGCTTTCCATCAAAGAAAGATAACGGGTGTGAGTCCAGCTTCACCCTCATTGGTTGGGGGATTATGGGTAAGTTACTTAACCTCTTTGACACTCCATCTTCCCATCTACGAATGGGGCTCCCACATTTTTTGGTTGTTGTGAAGACTCATGTGAATAAAGAGCATATGAAAGTATTTTGTAAACTGTAAAATACTGAGAGAAAAAATAATTCAACCCCCTCTTAGCACATATACCTTATTAACACATAGTCAGTGTGTAAAGATATCTGTTAGGCTATTTTCTGATCTTTGCTGGGATGATGCAGTTCAATCCCCAAACCTGCTAGGGGGTGTCCTGAGCAGTCCTCCAGGGGCACCCATGGGTCCTCTAGTTGGCTTCTGAGGAGAATCTGACATTTACCATGTACTCACTCCAGTTAGGCTCATGCCTGGGACCCTCATTTGATCCCCATTGGCCTGGTATTAACCAAAATCCTCTGACTTATGTGGGGCAAATGAAGCCAGTCAGAACGATTCATCCAGGTGATAGTTTGTAAGCATCATCTCTCCATAGAACTTCATCCCAACAGAGCATCTTCTCCCCCCACCTTGCACTTTTGGGGAGCCCCTGGAGTAGGGTGTCTTATGTGTATTCACTCAAACCACTTCCCCAGGCGCCAGGCACTGCCCCCCTCCCTGCTCTGCCCTCTCGCTCTGGCAAAGCTGCCCGGTGGGGAAGACGCCTCGCTCTCTCTCCTCTTAGGCTCATGTTCGGTGTCGCCGTAACAAAGTGTCAAACAGAGCATTTTGGCAAGCGGTCCTGTTAGCTTTCAGTGACAGCGCCGCCCAGGAGCGGATCCAACATGAGGGAGGGCCAAGGACAGGCTGGCCACAGTGTGCTCCGACGGCTCCCATCTCTGACACGAACACCCTGACACTTGGTGAGCTCACTGTGCTTGGCTCCCCCAGACAGGCAGGGCCCGGCCCCGGGGCGGGGGGGGGGGGGTTCCCCACCGGCTCAGCAGACATGACGGCATCCCAGGGCAGACTCCAGTGTGGACCCTCCCAGAGGAAGGTACACAGAGGAAGACACGGAGGCTTGGAGGCTCGGGTCACTTCCTAGTACTCAAGGTCACACGGCCAACAGGTGGCAGAGACAAGAGCCAAGCCCGGAGCAAAGTCCAAAGCCCAAGTTCTCTCTGATCCAAATCCCATGATCAAAGTGGCAACGTGACATGTTGTTCTGACCCCTGGCGTCCATACAGAAGGGCACGCTGTGCCGGTCACTGTTTACCGCGCGTCCTTTTCCTCCTCCCCAGCAGCTTAAGTTACGCTCTGACTGGTTCCTATTGGGAATTGCGCGTTAGTCATAAAAATGTCGGGATCACCTTCCTCCCCATTTCTAGCTGCCCTCCCAATAGTCCTACAACTTATTTCAGTATTGTTTGGCTCATGGTTTACACAGATGACACAACAAGCAAGTCTTGGCTGCTGCAAAAAGTCAAGGGCCACCTTAGCCAGTGGTAGTAGATCTGAGAAAGACACAAATCCCTTGATTTCCAAAGCCCCTACAACCTGACCATCCTACACTAACCCTCTGCTCCTGCCTAAATGCCCTGACCCCCAGTCCTTTTTTTTTTAAGTTCTTTAAAAAAAATATATTTTATTTATTTTTTGCAGAGAGGAAGAGAGAGGGATAGTTAGAAACATCGATGAGAGAGAATCATTGATCAGCTGCCTCCTGCACACCCCCCACTGGGAATGTGCCTGCAACCAATGTACATGCCCTTGACCGGAATCGAACCTGGGACCTTTCAGTCCGCGGACCGACGCTCTACCGCTGAGCCAAACCGGTTTCAGCTCGAGTTCTTTATTTGGCCCACATGAGTGGTTTGGGGGTCTGTGCCCCCATGTCCAATGACCTGGCGTCTGCCCCCTTCCTGATGAACACTCCAGTTTCCAGGGAGGGCCTGAACCCAGTTCTGGCTCCACCTTCTTGGCCGGGGTCTTGACAATCTACCATAACCTTGCCAAAGTTCTCCATGGGGAGCTGAATAGCCTTCTCCCCCACATGCTGCCAGGAGACCTGACTATACCTAAACAACCCCCTCATTTCCCTCTAGAATAAATGACCGCATTTCCTCTCCAGGCATGAGCTCCAGACTCTGGCTGTACTAGCTCCACTCAGCCAATGAGAAATCCCTCCGGGGAGGGGCAGGCACAGCAGCCTGGCTTGGCCTGAGCTGACCATGTCCCAGGAACTCTGGGGTCAGTGCCTTGCACTCCCTTTGGCAGGCCCCTCAGACACCACCAGCTGAGATTCTCGGGGGCTCAGGGACCTGGGGGAAGTGAGTCTCAAGCTGGATTTCCCAAAGACCCTGTTTTATATCATATAACCCCCACCCCTACATTCACTGTCCCCCAATTTTTGCTTTCTTTTTCTCCATAGCACTTATGGCCCATTGGATATCCTGACATACTCCCTGAAGTTTACTAGTAGTCTGCTTTGCTTGCACAGCGCCTGGCCCGTGGCTGCAGCTCAATAACTGTTGGATGAATGACTGGAAGGCCTAGGGGCTTGGCAGGTGGTGCCAGAGCACACATACCGAGGCGTGGGGAAAACCAGGAGTTCTCATTTCTCAGCTGTCACGGAGCCCAGCTGCCTCAGGGCTGCCAAAGAGGACTTCCAAACTTCCTCATCTTACCAGGGCAATAAACTATCTCCAAGTGCTTCCCCAGCACAGCGCTGGGCACTGGGAGAAATGCCGAGCCTTCGGGCTGCTATTTATCCCGGCCTCCTCTGAGCCACCCGCCCCACTGAGCCACAGGTGGCTCCCCATTGCAAGCCCTCAGTGTGCCTGCACACGGTCTCCTTCCTTCCCAGACATGAGTCCGTCTTACTCATCTCCACATCCCTGGTGTCCAGAGCAGCGCAGAGAAGCTATAGTGTGTGATAAATAGCTGGTGACTAAAGGAATGCCTCGATCCCGCAGGCAGACCAAGCCAGCCCTCTCTGAATTAACCGTGTGACTCACACACCAGGGCATGATGAGTTTATGTCTTCTTATTGTCATTAATGACTCCTTTGTTCCAAAAAATTTTCAATTCGGAGAGATACCTTTGACCTATTGTCAATGTTAAGGTATCTCCTATGGAAGAATACTATTGACAAAAAAAAAAAAAAAAAAAAAAAAAAAGACACAGCAAAGACACTTAGAGTGAAACTGATTATGTTTCATTTTCCCAGACCTTAAATATCTGTTTTTACTTAGGGCTGACTTTTTCATTATTGTTATTATTATGATGTGGAGTGCTTTATGATATTGAAAATTAAATTCTGTGGAGAAGAGCTGATGCTGCCTTTATCATGTCTCCTGGAATAAACTGTATTTATTACAAAAAGCTTTTTTTTTTTTTTTTTAAACAGGCAAAAACTACCTATCTAGTTTCTCTTGGATGAGGGGGCTTTATTTAAAAAGAGGAAACAATACAGAGAAAAAGTAAGACAGATGTCTTCAAGAGGAAAGACTGAGAATTTTCTAAATAAAACTGTTCATGGATTGCACTAAGCTTTAAACCAGACTGGACATTGAGTTGATTATATTCCTCAAATTAAATTATTTAAACTGATTGAATCAGTGTGATAAAAAAAAAAATAAGAGGAGAAAAACTCTGCTTTGATTTATGACTTTAAACATTATGTACCTACACTGATCAACTTATGGGTAAACTAGAGGCCCGGTGCACAAAATTGATGCATAGGGGGTTTGTGTGTTCCTCAGCTCAGCCTGTACCCTCTCCAATCTGGGACATTCCTCTCACAATCCAGGACTGCTGGCTTCCAACTGCTCGCCTGCCAGCCTTCCTCATTGCCCCTGACCACTTCTGCCTGCCAGCCTGATCACCCCCTAACCATTCCCCTGCCAGCTTGATTGATGTCTAACTGCTCCCCTGCCAGCCTGTTTGCCCCAACTTCCCTCTTCTGCCAGCCTGGTCACCCCTAATTGCCCTCCTCTGCGGAGTTGATCACCCCCAACTGCCCTCCCTTGCAGGCCTGGTCCCTCCCAACTGCTCTCCCCTGCTGGCCATCTTGTGGTGGCCATCTTGTGTCCACATGGAGGCAGGATCTTTGACCACATGGGGGCAGCCATCTTGTATGTTGGAGTGATGGTCAATCTGCATATTACTCTTTTATTAGATAGGATAGAGGCCTGGTGCATGGGTGGGGGCCAGCTGGTTTGTCCTGAAGGGTGTCTGAGATCAGGGTGGGGGTTTCCTTGGGGCATGGGGCGACCTGGGTTAGGGTCCTATGGTGGTCTGCAGGCCAGCCACAACCCCTGGCAACCCAAGCAGAGGCCTTGGTATCTGGGATTAATTTATCTTCTACAATTGAAACTTTTAGCCTGGAGCGGAGCCAAGTCTCCTGCTCACTCTTTGGCAGCAGCCATTTCTGTTGGAATTTATTTACATTCTATAATTGAAACTTTGTAGCCTTGAGTGGAGGACAGGCCGCCAGGGTGTGCGAAAGCGTGGCTTCCTCCATTGCCAGGGAAACTCAAGCCTTTCTCCTGCTCTCTGTGGCTACAGCCATCTTGGTTGGGGTTAATTTGCATATTCACTCTGATTGGCTGATGGGCATGGCTTATGGATGTAGCAGAGTAATGGTTAATTTGCATATCACTCTTTTATTAGATAGGATGCCTAGGTGCCAATTCTCTTTAGGCAAATGGATGCCTCTAGGAGACTATCTTCATGTGCTTTGAAAGGCAAATGAGAAAAACACATTGAAAATTTCAAAACATCATCCTTATTATTCCTGACAGCATCTGTTAAGCATTTGAAATCTAACCAAGCCTAAAGCCAGTCTACCCCATTTAGCAAATCAGTGGGTTCCATTTTTGGTTTAGCTGGTTAGAGCTGGGTTTTAGTCACTTGCTACGTGGAGTCCTGACCAACATGGTAATGACAGCATCTATTTTACATAATTTGTGTGGCATTGGACACAGCCCCACGTGCAGATGGGGCCAATCAAACCCATTTGATGGTCAGATTGCTGCCATGGCAAGATCCCGACACTTGTTTTGAAGAGCTCCCCAAAGTCCATTCCTAAGCCTGCATTGCCTCTTCTCGCAGGATAGAAGGAAAAGAACAAAGGAAGAAGGATCCTTCCTCCTGGTTATCTGGGGTCAGAATGCCCTCTCTTCCCACTCACCCCTGTGGAGGTGGTACTGAGGCCCCATCTTAATCCTTCCTGCTTCTCTCTAAGAGTGTTTCAGTTTCTCACAATAAAAAGACTGACCAAAAACTCAACCAGCCTCCCAGCTGTAACTTCCCCCTCTCTGCCCAGCACACTCTTCTGGAGCACTGTTCTCTGCCCCCTACCCCTGCTTCTCCTCTGTCCCAATGCTTACTTCTAACCCTGTGTGACTTGGTTTCTGCTCTCATGTCCCCATCGAATCTGGGTCACAGGAGTCCTTAGCAGCTTCTTCATTGTGAAAGCCAATGGGCACATTCTAGTGACACTTTTCACTGCCGACCAGTTTTATTTACAAAATGCTCAGTCTCTCCTCTTGTGACTATGAAGACAACCATCTTACTTTTCCCTGTGTGTTATTTCCTCTTTTTAAATAAAGCCCCAGAGAATCTCTTCATTTGGACTGCTTCCTGCCGCCTTTTCCTCTGTGTCCTCTCCCCCTTCATTTCGTTGCCTGCCTCTCGAGATCCCTGTTTTATCCTTAGAAGCTTGTGTCTGTCAGGGTTAAGTTCTCACCCATCCCACAATCTCCTCATCCTGCCCACTCTCTATGGGCCATCCCAGCTCTGGTGACCACCTCTATGTTGACCATTCCCTAACCCAGGTCTCTCTTTCACCCTTGGCACCCATGTTCCTAGCAAGTATGTTTAAACACACATAATCTTCCTCTCAGATCATCTATCCCTCAACTTGTTCTCACGGTAAATATTATTGTCCTCCGTGAACCTGCCCGGAGAAACTGGCAGTCCTCCTGGGTGCCTGCCTTCCTTTCCCCACTTCCCGCTCACAGGCATGGCGCCTTGCACCTGGCAGGACATAATGCATCACACACAGCATTGTGTGCGGATAGACGGACAGATGAACTATGAGGATACACAACACCATGATGGGTGAGAACTTAACCCTTACTTGAGTCTGGAACTGGACGATGCTTTCCCTTTCACTGTTTTTTTTTTTTTTTTTTTTTACGTCTTCATTAACAGGAGGGACATCATTGTTCATTGTCCCAGGTGATCCTCAACTCTGATGCACTGCCATTCCAGACTGCTCCAGCCCGACACCTTAGGTGTTTAACCATTCCTTCTTAACTACTGAGCCCCTGTTGCTCCCCTTTTTGTGCGTGCCTGTCCTGCCTTGAGGAAAGGAGAGAGGCCCCAGTGATAACGTAGGACATGACACATGAATGACACCACTTTGCAGAGCATTTTCACCCTGATAAGAGCTCCCCATGTCTCTCTGCAGCCACCATGAGTCACAGGGAGCATTGGGAGGGAAGGAAGGGGAGAAGGAGGGGACAGGGTGGGAGCAGCTGAAGGAAAGATAAACGCAGGCCATTTCCTCCTTTCCCTGTCTTGCCAGATCATGCAACCCGTGTGAGCCTGCCCAAGGGCTGCACACGGGAAAGTACCTTCCCCCTCCCGCGTGACTAGGGCCTGGTAATGAGGATACCGTGATTGTCTCATGAACGCCTATGTGCTTAGCACTCACTACTTCTCAAAGCATCACACACATAA
Source organism: Pipistrellus kuhlii (assembly GCF_014108245.1). Classification (NCBI taxonomy): domain Eukaryota; kingdom Metazoa; phylum Chordata; class Mammalia; order Chiroptera; family Vespertilionidae; genus Pipistrellus; species Pipistrellus kuhlii. The sequence continues at coordinate 17,203,943 of NW_023425515.1, read as the reverse complement.
TTGAATGACTTCCATGCGCAGGCATTGTGCTAAGCCAGTGATGGGCAAACTGTGGCTCTCGTGCCACATGCAGCTCTTTGGCCCCTTGAGTGTGGCTCTTCCACAAAATACCACATACCCTAATTAAGTTAATAACAATGTACCTACCTGTATAGTTTTAGTTTAAAAAATTTGGCACTCAAAAGAAATTTCTGTCGTACTGTTGATATTTGGCTCTGTTGACTAATGAGTTTGCCGACCACTGTGCTAAGCAGTGTGCATTTGACCTCACGTAAGCCGGGAGACCCTGGCAGGTAGGTCCCGTTTTTATCTCCCATTTACAGACCAGGAGACCAGGAAATAGAGAGGTTAATCGCTTCACTGAGGCCATCCAGCTGGTCCTGTAGTCCCGCCCATCATCAGATCACACCCAGGTGCTGGGCGGCCACGGTGACGCTACTTCTGAGGAATCGTGGTTATCTCATGGGCCATAACACACATGTAATGCGTGGCACCCAGGGGCCTGATGCAAGTGCGCTGAAGGAGTGCCAAAACCACGCCAGGACGAGCTGGATCTGATCCCAGCTGCCGGAATCCAGAAATGCAGCCTTGGATCTTTCCTCTTGCTTCTCTAGATCTCAGTTCCCTCATCTGTAAAACGGAGGGGTAAAGCAGGTGTCCTCTGAGGAACCTGTGCCTTTAGCATTCTGTGGCTCTCTCCCAGTAGAGCAGTGTCCCCAAGGAGCTGCTAAGAAACGGGACAAAGAGCAGAATTAAGATAGCTGGGTTCTCAGCTGCCGGCCTTCTCCTCCAGCCTGAGACCAAGAGCAGAGGCGGGGTTGGAGGGTGGGGGGGTTGGGGGGGGCTTTCAGCACATGCGCATGCCCCAGCCACCAGGCAGGAGTCTTCCCCCTCCCCTCCCGGGGGAAATCAGCAACTGGGCAGGGATGGGGTGGTCCTGCCAGGAACGAAACGAGGTGCCTGGGCCTCGTTAGGAAAAGCCAGGGCCTGTCCCAAGGCCCCTGCGAAGGCTGTTGGGTGCAGGAGAGCGAGTCCGGGTGTCTGAGCGGGGACAGGACGTGCAGGGGGCCGCGCTCCTGCGGGGCCTGGGGGTGCAAGAGGGGAGGCCCCGCAGCCCTGGCTCGGGAAGCCAACCCGGGGAGCATTTTCCTCTCCAAGCTATACTGCTGATCAAAGCAAAAACTTTTCAGGTTACAGAGGACGCTTGTCCCACGAGGGTGGGAAGGCGAGGTCTGAGGCGTCCCTTGATGGTGTGAGCAGCTAAAGGGCATGAACACTGCAGGCAGGCCCACTGTCTCCACTGCTCAGGGATCCATACACTTGGGCGGCTGCTTTTACACAGTGAACACGGAGTGTGTGTGTGTGTGTGTGTGTGTGTGTGTGTGTGTGTGTGTGTGAGAGAGAGAGAGAGAGAGAGAGAGAGACAGACAGACAGACAGACAGACAGACAGACACGTGGGAAGAGAGCACTGCAGCCTTGCCCTGCTCACCCCAGGATCTTACTCATCTTCCTGCTGCAGAATTCCTCCCCAGAACTTAAGATTGAAAAAAAAATATATATATATATTTTAAATCAGGGAAGAAAAAGGATGCTAATCAAAAAGTCCCCTCCATGAGAGGTCAGCATCTGAGTTTGTCACCTGTGGAAAACCCAGGTCAGAGTGACTGCCCTGAGTTCTGTGCTCCCTGCTCCGGAAGGGAACACAGACCTCAAGGAAGTCTGGGTCAGCAGCTGGGGGAGACAGAAGGAAGGAGAGCCCTCCCACCAGCATGCCACTCCGTTCCTGCTTTTGGTCATCGGCCTTGGTCCTGTGAGGACCTCAAGTCCTGTTCTGCAAACAGAGATATTTTTGGTCCCTATGAGCGGTGAGGAGGCAGAAAATCATCCAGGAAGGGTGGTTGCTTAGAGTTTGAGCTGATCTGGCACAACCAGGGCCTGGGCCTCTGCTTTCTTCTATCAGAATAAGACGTGGTGCTGAGCTCACTGCTCCGAGAGGGGTGATGGGGGGGGGGGGGTGCTGCTGGGGGAATTGTTGCTGACAGCCACTCGTCTCCGATCACTCAGGTTACTCTGATTTCACTTCAGTGCATTTCCTATTCTCCCCAAGCCCTCAAATGACTGAAAAAGAAAGAAAGAAAGAAAAAAAAAAGTAAAAGAAAAAAACACGTTAAAAATTAAAGAAGGCAGGAAATAGCCCTTCGAATTAAAGTGAGTTTGTAGAGATTCGCCATCTAAAGGGTTTGCTTAGGAGACCATTTAGCAATCCCCCTTTTGGGAATTATGGAGGCAAAACGCCACAAAAACCAAAGGCAACCTTCATGGAGGAGGAGGGGCCCCCAGTAAAGTCCTTGACGTGTCACCCATAAGGTTCGCCAGGTCAGAATGAGCACGCAGGGTGGGAATGCGTGTGTGTGTGTGTGTGTGTGTGTGTGTGTGTGTGTGTGTGCAGGGCGAGGGGGAAGGGGGGGCGCTTCCATGTGCTTCTTCTGTGGCTAAGATCTCCAACAATGAGAGACAAGTAATGTGTGCCTCCTGCAAAGGGCAGTTGGAGTTCAAAGCTGTAGGGAAGTCCCCTAACAGAACCCAGGGCAGCTTCCTACGGTTTCAGCACATCCATCCACCTCTCCCAAAGGCAGGCCAGAAAAGAGGGTGTTTAGGTAGGAAGATAACTCAATCCAGGGGCTCTGTCAGAGCAGAAAACCCCAAACATCCTCATCATCTGTGAGCCAATTCCTTCGTAGTCAAGTTTAAGGGGAGATCCCCAAATGAGTATTATTTTTTTTTATGTGTGTTTGTTTTGCTTTTAAAAGTATAGCAGAACTTCTAGGTCCAAATGGATCCCAACACCTAGAGCTCTCAGACCACCCCAAAAAAGTGGGAGCAGAGCCCCCCACATACACCCCAGGAGTCCCCTTTCCTCCACCCCAGCAGGTTACTGGGAGATGATGGTGCCACATGGTATACTTCAAATGTGGGCAAGTTGCCCTTCCACTCCCACCTCCACCCCACTCCAATCACCTTCACCAGCCCGCCACTCTATAGCCAAAGCAACCAGCCCAAGCCTGATCAGCAGAAAGACAAGCTCCTGCAGAAACCGGTTTGGCTCAGGGATAGAGTATTGGTCTGTGGACTGAAAGGTCCCAGGTTCGATTCCAGTCAAGGGCATGTGCCTTGGTTGTGGGCACATCCCCAGTGGCTGGTGTGCAGGAGGCAGCTGATCGATGTTTCTCTCTAATCGATGTTTCTGACTCTCTATCTCTCTCCCTTCCTCTCTGTAAAAAAAAAAATCAATAAAATATATTAAAGCTGAAACTAGTTTGGCTCAGTGGATAGAGTGTCGGCCTGCGGACTGAAAGGTCCCAGGTTCGACTCCGGTCAGGGGCATGTACCTTGGTTGCGGGCACATCCCCAGTGGGGGATGTGCAAGAGGCAGCTGATCGATGATTCTCTCTTATCGATGTTTCTAACTCTCTATCCCTCTCCCTTCCTCTCTGTAAAAATATCAATAAAATATATTTAAAAAATAAAATATATTAAAAAAAAAGGCAGGCTCTTGAAGGCATTAGACCCCACAAGATAGTAACAATAATATCCACAGTCTGCCTTGGCGGATCCACCAGAGAGCATACTTATTTGTACAAAAAGAAATCTACACGAAAAGAGTTCAACCCCACTTTCTTTTCTGTACTACAGCCCCGGAGGAAAGTTTCCGGAAGTGGCAACTTCATTTGTATCTAATTTTGGCAAAATAATTGCAGCCTGCCTCCAGCTTGAATGAGCAGCGTGGTGTGGCTCCCAGGAGTTACTTATTTTAGCAGCCTCCCTCAGGATGAGTGCCAGCTGCTCTCCGTCGCATGCGGGGGAAGCCGGAGAAGGCGCTGCCTCGCACGGCAAGTTGGCACCGCGGGCAGGAGCTGTCAGCCGTGACACTTAGCTCCGCTCAGACTCCGTCTTCTGTTGGCGTGGGACCTTTTCCTTTATTCAATCTGGGGTCCCGATCACTTCCTCTCTCTGCCTCCCTGTTTTCCTACCTGTCTCCACCCACCCGGGCAGCTCTCTGCTGAATCCATCTGATCAGAATAGCGCGCGTGCCAAGTGGGCTGTGTGAAACCCTTGGGGAGAGATGTGAGATGAAGCACGCTGTTCTTCAGGGCTCCTAGGGACCAGCGTGTACCCGTCTACACACACACACACACACACACACACACACACACACACACACAAAACTGCGGTGGAATCACATGCCTCTCTCTCTCTCTCCACTTTATGCAGATGGGGCAATGCCAAGATCGTGACTTTAAGAGCTCTGGTTACAGGGGGGAAGTAAGCCACCTTGACAATGACCCCAAAAGTCGCCATCTGCTAGTATCACACCCCGTGCAGACCCCTCCCTCCCCCTCCCAAGTGACAAGGAACCGACGTCCGGGCACTGCCAACAGCCACGTGCGTGAGCCCAGAAGGTGGTCCTCCCTCGGGCAGACCCTGAGATGACCTGGCTGTCCCTGGCCTGCAGCCTGGGAGACCCCGGCTGTGTCGGGATTCCCGATCACAGAAGCTGTGAGGTAACCCGTCGAGTGTCTTAAGCACCTACGTTTTAGGATGATGTCTATACCGCAATAGAAATACTAATAAATCAGACTGTCCCCTAAACAGGAAGTTAAGAACCTCCAGGGACCCCGCCAGAACTCTGTCTCTAGTCTGACCTCCAGCTACAGCCCCCCGGCCCCCATCACCCCGGGGCCACTCTTGGGCCACATCTGACTCCTATGCTCCTTGGCGTCTTTGTAAGTGCTGCTCCTTCTGCCTGAAACAACCAGGCTCCTCTTCTCTGACACATCCCTGCTTACTTACCCCTTGACACCTGCCTCAGACGTGGCCTCCGGAAAGCTTTCCTGACCAGCCAGACTGAGCTCTCCCTGCCCTGGGTCCCCGCCACACAGCACCTATCGCGCCGTGCTGTCCCACTGGTAGACCTGTGAGGTGCAACTCCTGGAGGGCAGGACACTTTTCTCGGTCTTCCGACCCCTGTTGCCTGCCCTGCACAGCAGGGGAATACCAGTCCTGGGACTGATCAATGGCAGTTTGCAGAAGTAAGGGCCTCAGGCAGGACACAGCCTGTGGCAGCTAGTTTCACTTCCAGTGGATGTCACAGCATCTTCTCAGCGTGTGGTAGGGGAGTACTTGGAGTAAGGGGGCCATGCATGGATTCTGAGCACTTAGTCAGCAGATCTGATGCTGCTGTGGCAGCCTTGAGGGTCATGAAGCTCTGGTCCCCACGCCTCAGCCTTTCGGCTAATGTCACCGGAGCTTAGAAGTTGACAGTCTTTTTTTTTTTTTAATTTATTTATTCATTAAGGTATCACATATTTGTCCTCATCCCCCCATTCCCATCTCAAACCCCTCCCTACACATGCCCTCACCCTCCTGTTGTCCGTGACCACTGGTTAGGCTTACATGTATGCACACAAGTCCTTTGGCTTATCTTTTCCCCTTTCCCCCACCCTCCCCTACCATCCCTCTGAGGTTTGACAGTCTGATCGATGCTTCCCTGTCTCCGGGGCTGTTTTTGTTCTTCAGTTTATGTTGTTCATTATTTCCCCTAGATGGGTGAGATCATGTGATACTAGAAATACACTTATAGACAAGCAATAATGGTTATGCTGAGAGGCAAATGAATCAGTCTATAGTGAGTTTCTTTCTGGGCCAACAGTTTTTTGTGTTTTTTTTTTTAGTCTCAATTTCAATGTCAAACAGTTCCTTATGTGTACATGTCAGCAATGATATTTCAGTTCTGGATCATTAGAGTTGTTATCATCATTACAACCCATGACCTTTGAGTGCCAGGCTTCACAGAGATCCCTTCCTTTTAATTTTAGAGAAAGCTAGAAAGAAACCATGAAGGCCCCCTCAGGGACAACCTGAAAAAGGGGAAAGCCGTACTTGTGTCTCAGCTAGCCCATGCAGGGAGGAGCTCCTGGCAGGGGAGATTGTTGGAAGATGGTACAGGAATGGAATGCATTGGAAGCCTATGTACTCATCACCATGTCCTGGTAATTGTACCTCCTTGATAGAACCTTCCCATTCCTCTCTTCTGCTGCTCTTCTCCTAGTCTTTTTGTTTTTAAATATTTTAGAGAGAAAGGAAAGGAGAGGGAGGGAGGGAGGGAGGGAGAGAGAGAGAGAGAGAGAGAGAGAGAGAGAGAGAGAGAGAGAGACATGAATCAGCTGCCCCTGCACACCCCCTACTAGGAATTGATCCTGCAACTTGAATATGTGCTCTGACCAGATATTAAACCTGAAACCCTTTGGTGCCACATACTGGGCAGGGCACTCTCCTAGTCTTTTAAAAAAATATATTTTATTGATTTTTTACAGAGACAGATAGAGAGTCAGAAACATCGATCAGCAGTCTTGGCCACACCTTCTACTGGAGATGTACCCTCAAGCAAGGTACATGCCCTTGACCGGAATCAAACCTGGGACCCTTCAGTCTGCAGGCCGACACTCTATCCACTGAACCAAACTGACTAGGGCTTCCTCTAGTCTTGAACTTGCCTGTAACAGCTTCCTAACTCATCTCATGGCATCCACTATGACCCTTTCCAAGCGTTTGTCTGTGGGAGGCTGGAGCAGTCTTTCTGAAAGGCACACTGGATCGCTTAAACATCCGGGGACTCTGCGTCTGGTCTGTCTGAGGCCAGCCTTGTGGAGCATCCTGCCCTGCCGCCCCCCCCCCCCCCGCCCCCCCCAACACTTGTGTCTCCCACAGCATTGAAGACGCAGGTGCTGTCCAACCACGTTGATGCAGGGGCTGGCCTGGCCTACTTAATCCTCCTGGCCCTCCAGATCTCATTTCACTCATCATTTCCTCAGAGGTTTCCTTGACATCCATTATCGAATCAAACCCCTTCTTGTGTACTCAGGACACCTCGCGCGCTGCAATGTTATGCTAATCTGAGTGGGTATTTTATCCAGCTCATCTCCTTCTCTACTGTGTGCTAAGTTCCGCAAGGTCAGAGACCACGTCTGCTTTTGCTGACATGGTGTTCCTGCTGCGATATTTGTAGAGGAAGTGAATGAATGATGGGTGCCACTGGGGGTACATGGTAGGAAAACACAAGTGCAGGAAGGCTGAGCATTTAATGGGACCCAACGCCGGGGGGCACAGGGACATCATTTGAATGTACCCGCTCCTAAAATAGGGTCTTGGAGTTTCCTTAGACTCATTATCGAATCTTTAGAGACGTGTGACTCCCCTTCCCCCAGGCCACACAGCCCCAGGGAAAGCCAAGGATTTTGTGTCAACTCCCAGGAGCCTTTGTCTCTGCCTTTCCACCCCCTCCCACCCCTGCCTCCCTGGGGACTCAGGGCCGCTCTCCTCTGCAGAGGGGGAAGGGCCCAGTTGGGGCAGAGACCTCCTGGGTCCTTCTTAAGGCTCTGCTTGTCTGCATTGCTGTCACCCCCTCAGGGCCCTGTGGCCTTTTTCCAGGCACTTTCTTTCTTTCTTTCTTTTTTTTTTTTTTTTTTTAAATATATTTTATTGATTTTCCACAGAAAGGAAGGAAGAGGGATAGAGAGCTAGAAATGTCAACAAGAGAGAAACATCAACCAGCTGCCTCCTGCACACCCCCCACTGGGGATGTGCCCGCAACCAATGTACATGCCCTTGATAGGAATCAAACCTGGGACTTTTCAGTCCACAGACCTATGCTCTATCCATTGCGCCAAACCGGTTTCGGCTATCCAGGCACTTTCTGCTACCCGCCCACAGCCCCCATGTTCTCTGCAGGGGTGTGATGGCCTCGCTGCTGTGGCTGCCCCTGTGAGTACCTCTGCCCCGCCCCCGCCCTGGATTTGGAGTGATGAACCACTGGCCTCTTCTCTCCCTAAGGTGATCCCCTCCCTTCCTTAACCACCCTCTTCTCTCGCCGCAGTTTTGTAGCCAGCAAACCATTTCCCCTTGCTTGTTCTAGCTTCGCAAGTCTAGGGGTCTAGGGCCTGCGGGTTGGTTTCATTCCCCAATTCCTGTTTCTTCCCCAGCAGCGGGGGGGCCTGACAGGACTGAAGGGATAGAGAGGTGGCAGCCATTCACCCCACAAACATCCACTGCCTCAGGGAGAGCGATGAGCAGGGTGGGGCCTCCACCCCAGGAACGTCACACCTGCTGGGGCTCCTGGCAGGGACTTTCAGCCCCTGTGAGGTGTTCGGCTGTCAGACCAGGACTCAGAGTGCGTTTTCCCTGCAGTGATTCTTTTGCCAAGAGCCAGGGGTTTAGAAGAACATGAACCTGGTTTTCCTCCAGCTTTTGCTACACAGATGACAACATTATTACCCTCCGCTTTTAATGTGCAAGTCTGTGCACAGAGCACAGAGGCCAGGAGGGCTCCTGAGTCATTGGAGAGAATTCTCCTCCCCCAGCACCCCCCCGCACCGTTCTGTCTAAGTCTTCCGTCTCCGTGAAGCAGCAATGTGGAAAGCAGGGGGGTGGGAGGGAACCTTCAGGAAATTTAAAGGAGGCTTGAAGTGAGCAGAGCAGAGCTGAGTGCTGGCAGGCCCTGGGGCTGCCAAGGCATCATGCAGGGCCTCATCCAGGGAGCGGAGGGGATGCCTGCTCCTCGGAGCAGCATGGGCACCAGCTGGGGCGGTCAGATCGCTGTGCCCTGGGCAGGGATGGGAACACAGCACAGCCAGCAGGGTGTTCTGGAGGCGAGCGCTGTCAGGATGGCCTGTGCCAGCCTCATTTAGGTTCCTGAGTCACAGCTGCTGGGCTCACCGTGTGGCGTCAAGAACCCATAGCAAATCCAAACACCTCTTCTCCCATGGCCCTCTCTCCCACAGCACAGCGATGGCTGATGTCTTGTGAGCACCCTGCACCTCACTCATCACAGGGCAGCGGATGGAGGATCTGTCCCCTCTGGGCTGTGAGCTCCTCCAGGCGGGAACCGTGGCCCAGTGTCTGCTGCCTCTCCAGGGTGCGGCATCTAGTAGGTTTCTATGAGTAAGTGAATGTATAGGGACATACACTGAGTGGCCAGATTATTATGATCTCTGAATGCATAATAATCTGGCCACTCAGATTATGATAATCTGGCCACATCCACACTGAGTGGCCAGATTATTATTATACATATATATTAGAGGCCTGGTGCATGAATTTGTGCGTGGGTGGGAGGAGAGGAAATGGCCAGGGGGAGAGGAAATGGGTAGTTGGCTGGCCTGCCTGCTGGTCAAATTCCTGGTTGAGGAGACAATTTGCATATTAGCTTTTTATCATATGGGATGTACAATGAGTGGGCAAATTATTATGCATCCAGAGGTCATCATAATCTGTCCACTTGTTGTATAGGAGGCCAAAGAGACTCCCGTATGGAAACGTGCTCAATAGCGCAGCACGTTGGTTCTCTACAGTTTGCAGGATCCAAAGCAGGAATAACGTGTCCTTTCCAGAGAAGGTATGTCTCCCACAGGGACTGCACAAGAGCAGGTGCCTGGAAATTGGGGACCAGGGCCCGCAGTGGTAAAGGAAAGCCCCAGAAAAACGACACAGGAAATGGAGGTGTTCATCCTTGATAATAGACTCCAGCGCATCCCCTGGCATTCTCCAGGAACCCCACAGACAGTGTCTGGGAACAGGGCTGTGGGGAGGGGAGTTCAGAGGGACTGGTATTTCAATCCCTTCAAAAACGTGCAGGTGCACGCCCACGCTTTCCCACAGCCGACCACTAGGGGGCAGGTGGAGGCCGGAGAAGAGGTGAGGCTGGGCTCAGCAGGCCCAGCACATCCAGGTTTGCAGCCAGCACACTGGGCTGTTTGTATAACTCCGACAAGGCCCCACCTCTCTTCCTGCCTGTCTTGGTCCCTGTGATGTTATATGATGTGGCCTGTGACATCAGATACCACACACCCATGGTAACCAAACACAGCTCAGTGTGAATATTAATAAACCGTGTGTGTGTGTGTGTGTGTGTGTGTGTGTGTGTGTGTGTGTGAAGGATCCTGTTTTTCTTGTTTAACTCACCATTGGTATATGGTATATGTGTTTTTTTAATTTAAATTTTTAAAAATTGTATTTTTCAGCTACCGTTTCCATTCACTATTATTTGGATTAGTTTCAGGTGTACAGCGTAGTGGTTAGATAATCATACTCTACAAAGTGTCTTCTCCCCCCCTCCTCATCTCCACCCCCATATTTCCAATACCCACTTGGCACCGTATCAGTACTGTGGTTTTTCTACTCATGCCTCACATACCCTTTATTATCCTGAACACTAGAGTGCCACCAGCTTTTTTTTTTTTTAATTAAAAGATTGATGGGGAACATGTGCATTGGTCTTCTGTTCATCTAGCCTTGAAAACAGCAATCCATGCCCTCATGTTAGACTCACCACTTCCTCTTGCTATCCAGCTAACACTCTGCGTGTGCACCTACTAGCAGTACACATCATTTCAAGAGAACATTACTTTCTTGATAATTTCCACACTCCTTGAAAAGTCATTTTCTCCTAAGAAACCCCAGCAGATGGGACTCCTCCAATGGTTTAAGTTTTTCTAATCCTCAAGGATTCACTAAAAATAGCGCACTGTCCTCCTCTACAAATCAGCCCCTTTATACACATCATCGGCCCCAATAGACTGAGGCCCATAGACCTGGGCCTAAAGTAAATTAGACTGAGCATAAAGGAATCAACATGGTACCAGGCCAGACCGCAGAAATCAAAGTCTCTGTGTAAGTAAGAGTTGCTTGACGCAGAATCAGAGAGTTTGGAAGGAGAGTCCTCCTGCCTGCTGAGAATGTCCAATTAGAAAGCCATCAATGCTTGGTAACATTAATAGAAAGCTTTGCCTGAATGAAGTTAAAGACTCTTCAATAAATTGCATCTTTAATTGGAATGAGAACAAACCGACCATGTTATGTCAGCCAATGGGGAATGGCAAAACCATCCTAAAAGAAATGGATTTCTAGCGGAATCAGAATACTTAGGCAAACCTTGTGGTGAGGCAGACTGCTTTGAATGCTACCCCTGATTTCATTCCAATCATAATCATGGCTGAGAAACATCTTTTAAAGCTACAGCATGATATCAGGTTACTTTAACGGTTTGCAAAATACTCTCAAGAGTTACCTAACAACATGCATTTTTTGTGATGCCCTAGATGTGTTCGTCTGAAATGGTTTGATTTTTCAGTTAAAAACATAAACAGGCTTGGCTATATTTGGACACAGATGCTGCCGGAGTCTCCAGATTCATTGTTTAAAGGTATGCCATAAATATGACACAAAGTGTGTCGAAGGCGCCCATCTGATTGGGTATTCAGGCTTACAAAGAAAGTAATTACAGGGCCGGAGACTGGGAGTCAGCCCTCATTCATCTAAATTCCTTTTCGCATATCAACATTGCTTGACCTTGATTTTTTTTGTTTTTTTAGATGCAAGTAAATGACATTGATGTCATTTGAATAAAGCTGTCTTTCAAGCACACCAAGGAACCTGAAATCAAAGATGACAGGCTGACAGAAGTTTGAAGAAATAACCAACTCTTAGGAGTTGCAGTGGTTTTACAAACAGTGTCTTCCCTTCTTATTGAGCTACATTTTTGTCTTCTTTCTAGGGAATGTTTGCCAGGTCCTTTGGAATATGCCCAGATACCAGTTTCCTCCTCCACCCTTCTGTTTTTTTATTTTTTTATTTTTAAGTATATTTTTTGTTGTTGATAGTATTATAGATATCTCTCATTTCCCCCTTTCCCCCTCCTCCTAGCCCCTACACTGCCCCCTGCCGCCCCGGTCTTCACTACCCTATTGCCCGTGTTCATGGGCTATGCATATAAGTTCTTTAGTTTATCTCTTCTTGTCCCCTCAACCCACATTGAGGTATCAGTCTGTTCCATGCCTCCCTGCTTCGGCTCTTATTTTGTTGGTCAATTCATTTTGTTCATTAGATTCCACAAAACAAGTGAGATCATGTGATATTTGTCTTTCTCAGTTTGGCTTATTTCACTGAGCATAATGTTTTCCAGGTTCAATTCTGTTTTTTGTGTGTGTATGTGTGTGTTTAATTTTAATTTTAAAAAAAAACCTTTATTGTTCAAAGTATTATATATATATATCCTCCTTTTTCTCCCTTTTTCTGTTCTGAGTCTCCCCACTGGGCCCCTGTGGTCTGCTAATATGACCTCCAACCTTCCTCGCCTTTCTGAGGGCAGGGGCCTCGCTTCGCCTCCTGACAAAGCACTTTCAGTCCACTCTCGGGTTTCTTCATGGCTGATTAAACTGTCTGTGTTTATTCAGGACCCTGCTCCGCGTTCTGTGTCCGGCTGCTGACCTCTCCGTGAGTGCATTGTGGAGGAGAAAGCTCCCAGGGCCGGCCATCTGACTGCTCGCTGGCAGCTCTGGGGAAGATTGGATGCCGGTAAATGTTCAGGCTGTTGAAAATATTGGTACATCTTTAATGCCTGTGATTTTTTATTTTTGCCGCGTTAGTCTTCTGAGTATGGTGATGGGGCGAGACCAGAGGCACGTGAGAGGCAGCAGCGTGTGGTGGCCTGTGAGTTTTGACCACCAGCATCTCCCTTGAACTCGCCGATGTCCATCATCTCCCCACTAAGCTCCAGGGCTTCAAAAGGGGCGATGGCTCCTTCTTTTTCTTTTACAATTCCAGTTGATGTCCAATGTTATCTTACATGAGTTTCAGGTGTACGGCGTAATGGTTAGACCATTATATGACTTACAAAGTGATCTTCCTCCAATAAGTCTAGTACCCACCTGGCACCACACATATTATTATGATATTATTGGCCTTATCCCCTAGGCTGCACTTTACATTCTTGCAACTGTTTTGTAACCACCCATTTCTAATTCTTAATCCCTTCACCTTTCACACCCAGCCTTCCAACCCCCCTTCCATCTGGCATCCATCAATTTGTTCTCTGTATCTATGGGTTTATTTCTGTGTTGTATGTTCATTTATTTTGTTTTTTAGATTCCATACATAAGTGAAATCGTGTGGTCCTAGTATTTCTCTGTCTGATCTATTTCACTTAACATGATAACTTTTATGTCCATCCATGCTGGACAAGTGGTAAGATTTCATTCTTTTTTAAAAAAAAAAAACATATCTTTATTGATTTCAGAGAGGAAGGGAGAGGGAGAGATAGAAACATCAATGTTAAGAGAGAATCACTGATCAGCTGCCTCCTGCATATCCCACCCTGGTTATGAGCCCTGACCGGGAATCTACCCATGACCTCCTGGTTCATAGGTTGATGCCCAACCTCTGAGCCAAACCAGCCAGGCAGATTTCATTCTTTTTTTTTTTAATGGCCTAGTAATAACCCATTGTACATATGTACCACATCTTTATCTACTTGGCTAATGATGGGCACTTGGGTTGTTTCTATATCTTGACTATTGTAAATAATGCTGTAATGAACATGGGGATGCACATATCTTTTGGAATTAGTGTTTTTGGATTTCTTCAAACAAATACCCAGAAGTGGAGTTGCTGGGTCATAAGGTAGTTCTATTTTTACATTTTTGAGGAACCGCCAAACTGTTTCCCGTAGAGGTTGTACACGGTCCGTGGTTCTTAACAAGAGCAGGTCTGGTCTTAATGCTTGGAAAGAGGAGAGAGAGAGAGAGAGAGAGAGAGAGAGAGAGAGAGAGAGAGAGAGAGAGAGAGAGAGAGAGAGAGGCACAGAGAGTTTTACTGAGTGACCGAAAGACAAGCCAGAACAAATGCCTTAAGCCAAAACCCCCTTGACAGAGATTCTTGTCTTGTCAGCATGACAGACAAACCCTCACCCATAAGCCTGGTCTAGGGCTGAAAGACGAGCTCAGCGCCGCCCCCCATTCCCCAGCCCCACCCCTCCCTGCACTCCAGGGCCCAGGTCAAATGCAAGTCCTACTGTGTGCAGTGATGGTTCCTTTCACTGTAACATGTACTTGCTGTGCCTCCCAGAATCACATTCTTCCGGTTTGCTTATTTGTGTAGGAATTGTATCTGTCTGACTTGACTGCGAGTGCTTGGACGTGGGGACTGAGCCTTGGATCTGTGCGGGCTTGGGAGCACACGGTGCATGTTTCAGTGAAAGTGGGGATGAACGAGGTGCAGATGGGCGCTCTCTCCAGGCCTTCTCTCACATTCCTGTACTGCCACCCCACTCACCTGTGATAACGCGGTCCTCCCTCACCGTTTCTCAGAATCCCTGCCGCTCCCACTGGCACCACTGGAGTGGCCTTCTTCCAGTTTTCTCACTTGCCCCTCTCACCCTTCTATCCCTGCCTCGTCTTTACGAACCATCTCTTGTTATAAACCCTCAAGGGGCTGAGCTCGTCTTTCAGCCCTAGACCAGGCTTATGGGTGAGGGTTTGTCTGTCATGCTGACAAGACAAGAATCTCTGTCAAGGGGGTTTTGGCTTAAGGCATTTGTTCTGGCTTGTCTTTCGGTCACTAGTTGAACTTCCTTTGCTTGTCACTTGACGATAACACAGTCAGTGGTTTGTCGCTCAAGGGACCTCAGAATACAATGCAGTAACCAGAGAATCGCTGGAGCCCATCCCTGGTCCTCTTGCGAACAATGTTCACTGCTCCATCTCTATTGTGATGGTCTCCCACAATGCGTGTCTCTCTCTCTCTCTCTCTCTCTCTCTCTCTCTCTCTCTCTCTCTCTCTCACACACACACACACACACACGAACACACACACACACACACACACACACACACACACACACACCTGTTGTTTGGAGTAGCTGCAAGTGAGCTGGTGAGAGAGGAGGAGACTCTTGGTCCGTGGCGCTTGGACATCTTGGGCTGGAGAAGTCTGTCATGGGGGCCGTCCTGTGTGTCGCAGGGCGTTTAGCAGCATCCCTCACGTCTACCCCACCAGATGCCAGGAGCATCTCCCAGTCACAGCAACTAAACAGGCCTCCACTGGGAGGGACAAACACACTGGTTGGGAGGCACTGCCCTGAGGCTGGAGGCTGGAAGCCCCCGCCACAGGGGAAAGGGGTGAGCATCATAACTAGTTTTTTCCCTCTCCTCAGTTTTTTTTTCCTTCTTTTTCGTGTGTGTGTGTGTGTGTGTGTGTGTGTGTGTGTGTGTGTTTAATGTAACCAGCATGGTATTCTGCCCTATTCGGTTTAGGGAGAGTCTCAAGATGCACTTAAATTACATAGTACTCCACCACTTGACCCTTTTCCACCTTAGGGACCATTTCTGCCCCTCCCTCCCGCCCCCATCATCACCAATGGACCGGACTTCGCTTTCAGTGGATTGAGTCCACCTCACTTGAAGAATCCCACTGGCTTTCAGAAAACTCTGAGGGGCACAAGATGGACCAATAGGAGAGGCAGCTGGCTGGAAGGGCCTATAGAGCTTCCTGTTGTCCCCAGGACTGGACACTGTGCTGGGGATTTGATCCTCCGCTTTGCCATCCAGGAATTAGATCTTCCTCTCTTTTCTGAGCACTAATGAGCCACTGTGAGCAATAACTCACACAGACGGAACTCACCAGAAACTAGGCTACAAAGCAGACTGCGACAGTCTGGCTTTACAATACACATCTCCCTCGAGCTCTCTCTGGGGTTTGGAAAGCTGGGCAGGCAGCAGGAAATGTGGTCTGGAGGACACGGGGATAGGGGTGGGGGTGGGGTGGGGGGTAGGGCCCCCCCCCCCCCCCCCAGGCCAGGGGCTCCAGCCCTGGCCGGGTGTCTGGCTCCTTCTGTTTGTCCCAGCTGCCAAGGGAGCTGACGGGAGAGAGAGAGAGAGTGGAGGGCTGGGATCTGAGAGGAGAGGGAGAGCTGAGAGATGTACAGTCTTCAGAAATCATTCACAGTTCCTGCTTCATGTAAATGTCAGTGTCCTCGCTAGCAATCAGCAGCTGTGTGTCGCTGCAGGTTGCCCAGGACCAAACCAGAGAGAGTCGGACCTGCATTGCCACCATCTGTCCATTATCCAGATATCATTGCTGACATGTACACATAAGGAACTGTTTGACATTGAAACTGGGTATCAGAACTGTTGGACATTGAAACTGGGACTCAAACATTTTTTGTTATTATATCTTTTTCTCTAGTCTGCAGTTGCAAGATTTTTCAAAGAAAAGAAATGGGGAAAAATAGTAGTTATAGAGATAAAGAACCACTGAACAGACTGTTAAACTATAGTGGGAAGGCAAGGGAAGTTGGGCGGAAGGGGGGGGGTTGCTGTAAAAGATCAACCGAAGGACTTGTATGCATGCATATAAACATAACCAAAGGATACAAGACACGGTTGGGGTGGGGGCAGGTGAAGGCATATGCAGGGGGAGGGGGTGGGAAGGGGAGGCTGGGGAGAAGGTCAAGGGAAGGAAGCATATGTACTACTATTTGTAATGCTTCAAACAATAATAATAAAAAAAATGTCAGTGTCTGAGGCCGAGTGGACACCGTTCCAGCGTGGGCTCCTGTCACCAGGGTGCCCGGGAGGCTGCCATGGCTGAGGCAGAAGGGGAAACCGGGTCACAGGGAGTCGGGGCCTCACGGGACATCCTCTCGGGCTGTGGAAGAGCCTGATGAAACAGCCCTGCTTCTGAGGAAAGCGGTCTCCCCAGGGACGGGAGCCAGTCTTCCGCCCCAGCAGAGCTGCCCTGGCAGGAGGCCCAGCACCCTGGCAGCTGCCGTTCCCCATCTCTATTTTAGTTTATTTATTTATTTTTGTTAATCCTCACCTGAGGATATTTTTTTCATTGATTTTTTAGAGAGACTGGAGAGAGGGAAGGACAGAGGGAGGGAGGGAAGAAGAGAGAGAGAGAGAGAGAGAGAGAGAGAGAGAGAGAGAGAGAGAGAGAGAGAGAGAGAGAGAGAGAGAGAGAGAGAGATGAGACAGACACATTTAGTGGTTGCCTCCTGCATATGCCTTGGAACCCAGGTACTTGCCCTTGACAGGGAATCAAACCTGCGACCCTCAGGTCGGTGGGCCGATGCTCTACCACTGAACCACACTGGCCAGGGCAGTTCTCTATCTCTTTGCCCTCCTCCCCTGTGAACCCCCTCTCCCCTGTCACCACATGCTGTACTCAGGGACTGGTCACCACGTTGGCTAACACAGAGTCTCGGCATTCTGTGCACAGCTTCGAGAACCCAGGGATCGGTAGGAATTTCTTCTGAATGGAGCTGTAGCCCCATGGCTGCACTAGGCCATAAGCCCAGGCCAGATGTGTTCTCAGGCTTGTCCCTGGCCAAACCCTGTGGGATACCCTTTCTTAGGAGATGTCTTCTTGACCGTAGTCTAACTTTGATGGATGTTTCTGCTGAGTGGACGGTGAATGCCATTGTCAAGTTCATATTTCTCCTAATAGAGGGGCAGGGGAAAGGCAGGGACATTGTGGTCTCCATGTTTTCAGCCAATGGAAGCAGAATGCCACCTCTCTGACCATTCCCTCCAGGTGCCTGGTGCTGTCTTCTGAGCCCCGTTCACCGGAGGCTTTTTGGCTCGGGTCCTGGCTGGCGTGCAGCTCCACTGGGCTGGCAGCACGTCCCTCTGGGTGAGGAATGCAGGGGCTCCACCTGCTTGCTGGTCACGAATCGTGGGTGCAATCCACTTACCACACTGAGAAGTCCTTTTTGCCACTTGAGTCATTCTCACTCCCATTGCTGGGCCTTTGTCAGAGAGTCCTTTGTCACCTTTGAGAATGTTATTTCTAGGAAAAGAACCGTATGGCCATGGTAAGTGTCGCTGGTGAGTTCTATTACATGAGGCACACTCACTGTCATAGAAAAACATGAATCTGATGAGTGCGTTACAAAGCCTATCGCTACCACAACCATCGTCTTTGTCCCCAAACACCAAGGTACCTGCACTTCAAAAGCGTGTTCTTCAAAAGCCATTGTGTGGGGGAAATGGGATGAACAGTGCCTGCATGATGCTGGTTTCTTTTAAAAAGGAAAGAGAGGAGAATGAAAAAAAGTCACGCAGCTCCTACAGGGCTCTCGGCAGGTGTATCTTCACTGGTCTGGTTTGTTGCTGACTTGGTTAGACGTGGTCTGTGTCTTGTCTGTTTCATCCGTGTGGCTTCTTGTTCAGACAGGTCTAAGTCAAGGTTCTTCACACCTGCTGAGGCCACACCTGCCTTTTCCCCTTGCAGGCGTCTCACCTCAGGGCTTTCACACTTGGTACGAAGAGCCCGTAAGCACATGAAAAGCACATGGGGTCCTGGATCCTCAGCATCAGTATGGAGCTGCTTTAGAGATCTCTCATTTTGCTCACAGACTTTTGGGAAGTGTTTTTATATTACACTAATGGCACCATACACGAAATTCATGCATGGAGGGGGGTGTTCTTCAGCCCGGCCTGCATCCTTTCCAATCTGTAGGTCCTACCAGCAGTAAGACCCCTCGAAGGATGTCCTACTGCTGGTTTACAGGGATCGGGCCTAAGCCAGCAGTCAGTCACCCCTCTCACAATCCGGGACTGTTGGCTTCAGCCACTCACCTACTGCCTACCTGTCTGACTGTCCCTAACCATTCTGCCTGTCCGCCTGCTTGCCCCCAAATGCCCCCTCACCAGCCAGATCACCCCCAATTGCCCCACTGCTGTACTGCTCACTCCAAACTGCCCTGCCACCCCCCACCCTGTCCTGACCACTTCCAACTGACCCCCCTGTCATGATCACCTCCAACAGCCCCTGCCATCCCATCCTGGCCTGATGTCCCCCAACCCCCAAAACCCAAGGTCCCAGCCCCTCCTTTTTTCTTTTTCTTTTTTTTCAGTACCTCCTTGAATGGAGGCCAGGGCCAGCCAGGAAGTTTGACTTCCTCCATTGCTGAGGCAACCCAAGCTTCCTTCTTGCTCCAGCTCCGTGGCCGGCTGCCATCTTCGTTGGGTTAATTTGTATACTCACTCCTGATTGGCTGGTTGGTGTGGTTTGTGGGTATAGTGGAGTGATGGTAAATTTGCATGTTTCTCTTTTATTAGTGTAGAAGAGAGTGATGTAACAATGGAGTTGAGTGCTTAATTGGTGTGACTTTGAAAGATAATGCACAAGGCTTCAGAACACATTTTATGCTTCTAGCAGGTGCCATAGCCACTCCCTCAGACTCCTTGGCATTATGGGTTAAATTGTGTCCCTGCCAAATAAATGGAAGACCACCCCTTGAACCTCAGACGTGAATTTATTTGGAAACAGGGTCGTTGCAGATGGATTAGTTGAGATGAGGTTATGCTGGAGTAGAGTGGGACTTGTAAAAAGAGGAAAATTTGGATACAGACATAGGGGGAAGGCCTTGTGAACATGCAGGCAGAGTGGGAGTGATGTATCTATAAGCCAAGGAATGCTGAAATTTGCCAGCAAACCACCAGGAGTCAGGGGAGAGGCCTGGGACAGATCTTTCCTCACAGCCTCCCAAGAACCAACCCTGCTGGTGCCTTGATCTTAACTTCTGGTCTCCAGAACTGATAGCAAACCATTTCTGTTGTGTAAGCTACCCAGTGAGTGGACTGTGCTAGGAGAGCTCTGAGCAAACTCATTCAAGGAGCCAGTCTTTTTTTCTTCACTGGCAGAGCTGGAGAACTGAATGGTGGCCAAGAGCTCAGTGTCAGGGTCTGACAGACCCAGCTGTGGATTCCGTCTTTTCCACCTACAAGTTGTGTAGCTTAGGGCACGGATCCAAACGTCTCCACGTGAGGATTAAACAGAGGGTGGGACCGGCAGCCCGGTGGGTTCTGAATAAGATGTTGCTCTTGTTTTCCCTTCCCCTTCTGACTTTCTGTCCCCAGAAGGCATTTTCTCTGAGAGATGAGGAACTCAGAGCCTGGAGAGGTAAGATGATTTGTCCTCAGTCACTCCACCAGCTGGTGCAAGGCTGGGTAGCAAATCCAGGCCTCTGGCTCCACACCTGTACTGTGGTTCTTCAGGAGGTTGTCTTTCGGGGCTCCCTCCCCCCCCTGCATTATAAAAATCCTCCACACATTGTCTCCCACAAACAGTTGTAAAGGCGACAGCATAGCTAACCCTCTAGGCCCCACCTGGTGAGAAGATTTGCTACGGAAAAGTTCTTGTACTACTCAGAAAGCCTTCTAAACAGAAGAAACGCCTGCTACTTTATTGTATACTTTATTCTGCTTTAGACATATTCTTTTTTTTTAAAGTATATTTTATTGATATTTTTACAGAGAGGAAGGGAGAGAGATAGAGAGCTAGAAACATCGATGAGAGAGAAACATCGACCAGCTGCCTCTTGCACACTCCCTACCGGGGATGTGCCCGCAACCAATGTACATGCCCTGGACCAGAATCGAACCCGGGACCTTTCAGTCTGCAGACCGACGCTCTACCACTGAGCCAAACCGGTTTCGGCTAGACATATTCTTAACATGCAATGGTTAGTGTGATGTAATTATTGCCTCATTTAAAAGGGAGAATTTTATTCAAAAGTGTTTTTGCAATGTTCATTACAGGAAATAAAGGCTAGGGCCCATTAAGAAGGAACTAGTTAGAGTCTGAGGGCCTATCGGGGCTGTAACCACTGGGGAGGCCTGTCCTGCAGAAACACAGCCTGCTCGGTGATCATAAGGAATTGACAGGCAAGAAAGGCAATGAGCACATTGGATGGTGATGACTAATTCCTGGCACAAGATGGCCCAAGTTCTTCCCCATAGAACAAAGGTATGGGGGAGAGATGGGCTTTCAGACTGAGGAAGGCTGCCTAAGCTTTTAAAAAAAAAATTATTTATTTATTTATTTATTTATTTATTTATTTATTTTTTATTGATTATGTTAACACATAATTGTCCTCATCTCCCCATTCCCTTCCCAAACCCCTCCCCAGGTATGCCCCCACCTCCTTGTTGTCTGTGACCACTGGTTTGCTTATATGGAGCATACAAGTCCTTTGGTTGATCTCTTCCCCTTCCCCCCACCCTCCCCTACCATCCCTCTGTGGTTCTGTTTTTGTTCATCAGTTTATGTTGCTCACCATTTCCCCTAGATGTGTGAGATCATGTGCTACAAGAAATACACTTGTAAGAACCAAAAATGAGACAAGCAATAATGGTTATGCTGAGAGGTAAATGAATCAGTCTATAGTGAGTTTCTTTCTGTGCCAACAGTTCTTTTGAGTCCCAGTTTCAATGTCAAACAGTTCCTTATGTGTAGATGTCAACAATGATATTTCAGTTCAGCAGCTGTGCGTCGTTGAAGGATGCCCAGGACCAAACAAGAGACGGTTGGACCTGCATCACTACCATTTGTCTACCATCTAGGGCTGCCTAAGCTTTGACTTAGTGCTAGTGAAGATTACAAACCCCGCCCTCCTGCAGGAACTCAGACACCCTCCGGAGAAAGCCACGGGCCACCTCCCCATAACATGCCCGGTGCATCTCTGCTCACAGCGTTGCAAACAAGCACAAGGGTTTCCCTTCTTCCTTTCACTCTGAGGTCCCCAACCCCAGGTGAAGAGCCATTCCCTTCTACCTTAGTGGGCCCTTGAATGAGCTAAGGGACACTCATTACTTCTTTTCTATTTAATGACTAGAGGTCACTTGAAAAAAGCTGTCCGGCCTGGAGTAAAGACTAGTTATTGGTGTACTGGTATTGGTGGGAGAGTCTAAAATCAAAGTTTACTGAATGAAAGGGTCAGTCAGAATCAGGAAACCTGGTTAGGCCAATGTAGAGTCACATGGCTCTGAGTCAGTCACCAAGCCTTGCTTAGGCTCAGCATCGTTGTGAGCAGACGGAGAGAGGACAGTGCCCCCCTCACAGTTCCCTTGGGAGCAGTCAACATGATAATACCTTGGATTGCAAATCCCTATGTAAACTGTCTATGAATAGAAGGTGGTATTAATAATAAAAAAAAAGACATAGTGACAAAAATACCTAAGCAATACTACTTTTAGAACTTCATTCTGAATTTGGAGAATTTTAACACAGTCTAATAGAAAGTATATTTCACAGTGAGGGGAGGGGGGAGTTTTGGGGGGGCTGGGTCTTGTTCTATTCTATGTTTGTATTTTTATATCTAGTGGAAAGCCTAACCTAGAAGTTGCCAGCCAGCCTACAAGCATGTGTTATTTTGTCTGCAGAGTGTTAAACAAGTTTTGTTTTGTTTCTTTTTTAAAAATCAATTACCAGCATTTAAAACTAGATTTCCCAGAAACAACAAAACCTAGATTTCAGCTTCTCTTGGGAAAGGAGACACAGAGCTGCTTCTGCTGGCAGCACTGGTTGGGGTTTCCTCACTGCTCCTCACTCCTGGGCAGATTGCTCCCCCACAAAAGCCACACCCAAGGCACCCCGAGGTGTCCTTTTCCCACGGGGAGGCCTAGAGTTTCAAATAGCAACTTCCTTAATGGGTGTTCAAACCTGGGTGTCTGGTCTCCTACGTGCAGCTGAGTCTTCCTGGCCCAGGGGTGGTGAACTTGCATTTCTTGTGAAATGAGCACAGGATCCTTGTGTAGATTCCATTAGAGGACACAAGTAAACACCTTGTAAGAATCAACCCTTGGCTGTCAGCACACAGCTCTGAGCAGGAGCATTCCAGGCCACTTAGGGCATCACAGAGATTCTGATGAATAATCCGCAGCTCAAATTCCGGGAGTGATAGTCACAGTCAGGCACGAGGTCCCTATAGCAGCTGAGCTCCTTAGAGGGTCAGGCTGAGGAAGGAGGCTCTTCCTGATGTTGTTATCATAATTAGATGGCTAATTTTTTAAAAATATATTTTTATTGATTTTTTACAGAGAGGAAGAGAGAGGGATAGAGAGTTAGAAACATCGATGAGAGAGAAACATCGATCAGCTGCCTCTTGCACAACCCCCACTGGGGATGTGCCCACAACCACGGTACATACCCTTGACCAAAATCGAACCTGGGACCTTTCAGTCCTCAGGCTGATGCTTTATCCACTGAGCCAAACCAGTTTCGGCTAGATGGTTGATTTCAACAATAGGAAAAGAGCAAAGGGGAGGCCAGACATTACAAGCACGGTCATCTGGGCAGCGTCACCAGGAAGCTATAGCTTCATGCTTCCCGGGGAACCACTGGTCCATTCCCTGCAGATCAGTGGGGGAAGGGAACCAAAGGGGAGATGGGTACATGCGCAGTGAAGTCAGGGTGATGTAGGGAAGATGCTTATCTGTTGGTCTAGCCTAGGAAAAAGGTCATTGGCAAGAAGGGTGGTGTCACTGAAAGAGGGCAAAATCCTGGAAAGTTAAAATCCCCAAGGCGTTCCCTCTCTCTTGCTTGGGTGCTCACATGCTCTTTCTTGCTCCGTGACCCACACTCACCCATGCACTTGCCTCCACAGCCATGTGGCCTTCAGCAGCCTCGTGGCTCATGGCAATGCAGCCTCCACATGCAGGATGCTGGCCTGGACTGGCCTGGACTTTAACATGGAGCAGAAATTCTGGGAAGCGGTCTTATTCTGGGCCTACTGAAGACTAGATTGGACTTTTCCCACTGTGGGATGGATGGAGATGGAACCTGGGAGGGGGGTACCCTCAATTTTACGTCATCAATAAAGCTTTCCATGAAACTCCACCCTCCCATGGGGGCCTCAGGAAATTCTTTTCCTCGAAAGACCCGAGAACTCCACTTCCACTGATAACACTGAGACCATGGCTTCTGAGAACCAGTTTGTAGCACCCCTACCCCTCCAGACTCCCACAAGAAGACCTGGGATGCAAGGTAGAACAGGCCCTTAGCATAACACAGCTGCCCTGTGTCTTCACGGAATCACGTCAGTGAATCACTGGGAGTGCTGGAAAAGTTGGCAACATGTCACAGGCCAAGAGGTGTCTCTGTGTTTTAACAAGGTCACCTGGAGCAGATTTGATAAGTCCCTGCATCTGCTCCAATGAAACATTAACCAGCGGCAGCTTGGTGCATTTGTTCTGAGCACTCACTTCCTGTGCAAATACACAACTGACTTCCTGCAGGGAGCCAGTGGCCAGGAGCCTTGTAGGATGGCCTTGGCTTCTGGGGGGTGAGAGGGAGGCAGCTGCCGGGCATTGCTCTCACCCTGTTTGGCGTTATCTCTGAGGATATCACCAATACCTAGAAGCCAAGCCCAGGAAGGAGCTCGCCACTTTCTTCTTTCTGCCAAGGCTTCCACCCTGGCCTGTTTTGTAGGAAATTGCCTCCTTTCTTCTGAGCAGAAGGGAACTCATCCCTGGGTCCAGCAAAAGATAAGTAAATGATTACAGGGTGCCATAAAAGGGTCTCATAAAACATTTATGGGGTACCACAAAAAGCATCTGTCTTTTATGCATCTGTCTTTGGTTCATTGGTTGCATGTAGAAGGTTGGCTTTGGGGTAAGGCTTGCTGTAGGAACTGGGCTAGCTAAGGGTTTTCCCTGTAGCTTCCTCCTTCATCTCCTGACCTGACAAAAGAAACTCTCTGAGTCACACATCAAGTGGACTTGTATTGGGGAAATAATCCAGTTGCTATGGTAAACTAGGAAGGTCCTTTAGAAAGAAAACCAGGGCTCTCTCTGGGGAGTGCCTTGCCTCAGAGTGGGGCAAAGGATGGAGTGCCGACCCCACATCGGAGATGTTGAAATGAAAAGAGGTGCATTTTTGCCAAGGAAACTCAAGGTCATCTCCATTCAAACTGTAACCAAAGGCAGAGATTCTGAATCAGGTGGGAGGACCCCAGGGAGCCTGGATTTAGAGAAGTCTGGGCAGGAGCACTTGGAAGACTTGGTGGCCACAAGCAGTGAGGGTCCCTGGGGGGCTCCCCACCTCTCCCACCTAAGGGAAGCTGTCTGCTCTGCCAAAAGGCCCGGATTTCCTAAAAGGGCTCCAGTCCCTAAAGAGTCCCTGGTCAGACACTCTATCCAGATGGACTTTGACTTCTGACTATTGGCCATCTTGACTCTTGTCCACATCTGCTTCTAGGAAATCTCTCTGGCTTGGATCCCTCAATTGGTACATAAATGAGGACACCTCGCCCCCATAAATCCTAAGCTTGCTATTGCTTTTTAGGCTTGCTTACACACACACACACACACACACACACACACTCACATGCACACACTGCTAAGATTACCCCCTTGTTCTCTGGACAGTCATCTCTGGGAAGAACCGTTTGGACAACGGTTACTGGCCCACCACGAAATCTGGAGACCTGTATCCCTTAACCAATGCACTGGTAAAAAAAAAACAAAAACAAAAAGCATCCTGCCATTTAATATAGCCTTCTTCTCTGTCTGAAATGTGCAGACATATGATTGTCTCATGTGCAACATAGTGGTAACTAGAGCTTATCTGGCCAGACTGGACAAAACCAAACCTTAGCATTTCTTGAGCTCTCTCCCATCCTTAGAATCTACGATTTCGAGATCCTTCCAAATATGTAAAATGTGGCTCACATGAGATTACTAGTGACTGAACCAAGTGCAGGATCTTATTTAGTTCTGGCTTCAAGAGGAACTTTATAAATTACTTTTTGGGTGAAAACTCCTTTTCCCTTTAAACATTGCACTGAAATGGCAAGATTCTCTTCTGAAGGTTAATGCTACCACAGCAAAGGAAGGGGGAGGCTATGACAATCTGAAATGGAAATATGTGGTGTGTTATTTAAAGAAAGTCAGTGCAACAAAAAGAAGAAGTCGGCCTCATTGGAGATCCTGATGCACCATGCAGCCCAGGGCTGGCCAGCAGCACAGCTCCTCTGGTCCTCTCACACCCTGCAGCCTCTGTGTGTCTTTGCTCAGTCTTTCCCAAGCCTTCAGTACCACCCTTCCCCTCCCCCTGCCTTTGTCAGCTGAGGCTTCCTTGTCTATAAAGTCCCTTCAGTGCAAATCTTCCTTTGGAAAAACTCATTGCAGCTGGGAAACTCATTCATCT
The DNA here is from genome assembly GCF_014108245.1 of Pipistrellus kuhlii. Classification (NCBI taxonomy): domain Eukaryota; kingdom Metazoa; phylum Chordata; class Mammalia; order Chiroptera; family Vespertilionidae; genus Pipistrellus; species Pipistrellus kuhlii. Next base: position 17,178,118 of record NW_023425515.1, on the reverse strand, counting down.
CTTCCTCCCAGGTCCTCAGCCCTTCCTAGCTGAGACACTTTCTGGCTTATGTTCATTACATCGTGTACTAGTTTGTTCATGTGTCTGTCTCTACCGCTGGACTGAAGCTTCTGGAAGGCAGAGATACTATCCTAGCTGCCATTGTCCCCCCATGGGCCCTTGCATGGGTTAGACACATTCCGTACATTTTTGCAAAGTTTAGGTGAAGAAGGGGGACAACCCCCCTAGTCCAGATGTGTTTGTGTGTATGCCATAGATCACTTGGAATGTCGCGTGGTGGTGGGAGCACCTTATTGGATGTCATCAGGGTTTCTCAACCTTGGCACTGTTGACATTTGGGCTGGACCATTATGGGTCCATTCTGCATATCGGAGAATGTTTAATAACATCCTACAGCAGATGCAGGCAGCACTCCCCCACCTCCCTAGCTGTGATGAACCTAAAATGCCACTTGGCATTGTCCATGTCCCCCTAGGGCAAGCAGAACTGGCCCCAGCTGATGAAGGTGACCCCGAAGGAGGCCGAGAGAAAGTGTCAGCCACCTTGCCCAATGAGGATCCTACACAAACGTGCTCCTTACTCTAGTAATCATCATGTGAATGCATCAGCATAAAGCAGCTACTTATACCCTCTGGCCAGATAGTTTACCCTGACAGCCTGTTATAATGCTCGTCAAACACTGGGATTTCCTTACACGGGGTGGGGAAAGAGAACTGGGTAAGGCTCACCCCCTGGGAAACACAAATATCTTTTTTGGGGAGGTCGTAGTCTTGGAGACAGCACAGCCTCTACTAGGAGGTGCCTGGGGTCACAGCAGGAAGACCACAAAGGCAGAAAATAACAACAAAAACTAAAATAAAAAAAATACATATTTTTTCTTAGCAGGTCCTGGGGGATCATCGCTGCTTAATAAATGAACACATACAAAACCAAGGAAGGTGCACACTGATTTTGGCACAAGCCCTGGAGCTGTGGGAGTAGATGGTTTGAATATTTTGGTGTGCACGAAGGTAACCCCCACGTATTGTCACCAGTCTCCTGGGGTTGGGGCCATCCATCAGCTACAGAGCATCCTACAGGCAGGCGGAGCTGTGAAGAAGGTCATTTGCTTAAATATGGCAAGTGGTGTTTGAGCGAACCACCCCCTCTGCTTCTCTGTGAAGCTATTACACTCTGTCATGTCTGTGAGCTGAGTCGGAGTGATGCCCAAGTGGCCAAAATAGACTCCTGGTTCAGGGCCTGGGGGAGCGGGGGGATTGCTTTTTCCCTCATCGAGGCAGTAAAGATTGATTTTTCAGGCAGTGACTGAGGCATTACGCATTAATGACTACGCAAGGACTTTCATTTCACACATTGCTCTCTGACAGTGGAAACTGGGTCTGTTATGTAAGGCGTTGGCTCGACGCCCTTTCATGCGTGACTCCTTCCTCATCTCATCATTTACCTGCCCCAGGCGCGGCCTGCAGACTCCTGGGAATGGTTGAGTAAGGGCCCACGGTTTGGTGCAGAGCATCTCAGACCGACGAGATATGAAAAGGACTGAGGCAGCTGCTGTGGTGAGGAGGTCTGCCTGCCATGGCAATAGCCACCTGACTGCTCTCACCTTTAACGTTGTGTTGGCTGCTTTGAGGAACCAAATGGGGACCTCTGATGAGAAAAGCCAAAGATGCGAGGCAATCAGCAGGCGGTGGATAGTCCATTCTCCTCAATGGCACCAGGAGAGGAGCTCTCGTAAATCCCTGCAGGACATCAGTTGAGCTTTGCAAAGCACCGATTCGATTCGTCAGAAGCCAAAGGTTGAAGCAAGGGCAAGAATGGCAAGAATGACAGAGTCCGCTCTGACACCCGGGTGTCGACAGAGGAGGCATTTCCCACATGGAGCTTGTATTTCTAAGGACAAATCTGCAACATACGTATCAAAAGGAGACATGCAACCTGTGCAAGACGCCGCTGCAATTTGCCCTCAGAGCACCCGGGAGGAGTCTCTGCCAGCCGAGGTCACACCCCCACGGCTTCGGCAGCTGCCTGGCCACGTGGTTGAAGAGCCGGTTGTAATAGGGGCTCTTCGCCTGGAGTCCATGTCTGGACAGCTTCCCCAGGCTGCTAGGAGGCCCTGACACGAGCATGAGCTAGCCCGTGAGCTTCTATGTACATCTTTTCCCAGGAGAGGGTCAGCCCTCTCACTCTGCTCGCCAAGCTCACAGTCACTCTGAACAGACTGAGAACCTTTGCTTTAGAGCAGGGGTGGGGAACCTTTTTTTCTGCCAAGGGCCATTAGGATATTTATAACATAGTTCCACGGCCACACAAAATTATCATCTTAAAAATTAGCCTGCTCTATTTGGTCAAACGTTTAGTTAACTTACCCTTAATGCCTTGGCAGGGCCTCACCAAATGATTTCGAGGGCCTTATATGGCCCGCGGGCCGGACGTTCCCCACCCCGGCTTTAGATAATGTGTGAACCTGATATGGTTCTGAAATCAATAAAAATATATTTAAAAAATACATTACTTCCATCCCACTTGCTCCCTGGTTGTTGTTAATGAGTCAAAGCTCAGAGTTCCAGATGAAAAAGAAGGGAGAAGTGAAGAGCCAAAGACTCAACAGTGCAAGTTAAAGCAGGATTATCTATTTTAATGAGGTTATTCATACCTACTTCAGCATAGCACCTTACACATTGTGGCTCATGTTTCCTTTCTCATTCATTTCTTGTCAAAGCCCAACAGTCCCTGGTTCTCTGTTCATTCCCACAGCACCCTACTTCGGTGGGGGGGAGGGAGGGGTAAGGGGAGGCAGGGGCTCAGTGAGGTAAATGAATGCAGTTACAATGCCTGCCTGTCCCTGGCCTAAGGGGAGGCATGAGAAACCTTTGAGATCCATCAGACCACTTTCCCTGTCATCTGAAATTTGAGCAAAATCATCACTTTGAAACCTATTGAACTTATTCATTATTCACAGCGCTGTCTCCAGGTGACCCTGGGGAAGAGTTCTGTGTCTCAGACCCTTCACTCTGTGCTGCTTCCTGCACATGGAGTGCCCAGTTCCTGCCTGTCCTGTCCTGGTTGCTGAGCCTTGTTCCAAAGCCACTGAGAAATCAGTACATTTCCTTTTGGTCTACATTAGCCAGGATTGGTTCCTATTGCTTATCATCCAAGGAGCCCTAACTCACACCACACTGAACCCGTGTTTCTGAGTGTCCCTGAAGTCACACTTTGTTTCAGAATGTTGCCCCAAAGCTGTGTTAGAAGCCATTGAAGTCTTTCATTTACCCTGACTCTGGAGTAATTATTTCCTAGAATCCACCTTTTTTGATTGCCAAGCCTATGTGGTCATTAGTTGATTGTGGTTTATAGCATGGCTTTTGGCTTTTTTTTTCTCTTCAGGATTTTTTAGCTCAATTCAGACTGGGCCAATTCTCTCCTCTCTGTATCGGGGAACAACCTGGCTTCCCAGGGGCTCTGCTGCTTGATGCTCCTCACATACACGCTGTGGAAATGCCAGTGGGACAGCAGTTTTGCAAACCAAATTGGAAAACTATAATCAAGAGCTTTTAACATTTTTCCCCTTGAATTGGTAATTAAGCTAATTCAGGAATTTATCCTAAAGAGTTAGACAAGTTTAAAAATGTGTAAGCATATTTATTACAATCTTATTTTTGTAGTAGCAAAAAAATGTCTAGCAACAGGAAAACAGTGAAATAAACAATGGTCCATTCATATGATCCATTAAAAAAACACACACCCCAGTTTTGTAGAATATTTAATACTGTGAAGAAAATTCTCACACTTGTGTACCTGGGGGAAACAAATGGCACACTATGTATAGGCTAATCTCCACTTGTTTTAGTCAAACTGGGCAGAGTTGCACCAAAATGACAGTGGTACCTCTTGATGGGGTGTAATGGGTAGTTTAGTAGGTTGTAAACAACTTGAGGGTAGGAACTATGTCTTAAGATTATAGCTTTAATTCCTTGCTCAGATCCAAACACATAGCTTTCTCCTTGAACTAGAGGCCTGGTGCATGAAATTCATGCACAGGGTGTGTGTTCCTCACCCTCTCCAATCTGGGACATCCCTCTCACAATCCAGGACTGCTGGCTCCCAAATACTCACCTGCCTGCTTTCCTGATTGCTCCTAACCACTTTGGCCTGCCAGCCTGATCACCCCCTAACCACTTCCCTGCCAGTCTGATTGATGCCTAACTCCTCCCCTGTCAGCCTGTTTGCCCCTAATTGCCCTCCCCTGCAGGCCTGGTCACCCCTAACTGCCCTCCCCTGCAGGCCTGTTTCCCCCCCCTCCCCCCCCACCAAATTGCTCTCCCCTATAGGCATGGGTCACCCCTAACTGCCTTCCCCTGCAGGCCTAGTTCCTCCTAACTGCCCTCCCCTGCTGGCTTGATCACCCCCAGCTGCCCTCTCTTGTAGATCTGGTCCCTCCCAACTGCCTTCCTATACTGGCTTTCTTGTGGCAACCATCTTGCGTCCACATGAAAGCAGCCATCTTGTGTGTTGGAGTGATGGTCAGTTTGCATATTACTCTTTTATTAGATAGGATAATGAATGAATTTCTTTATGTTTTTCCAAAGAATTGTTTTAAATAATGTACATTCCATGTAAAATCAGGAGAAAAAAAAAAGCCCACTTTAGGTAATAAAGCTTTAGTGCATGAAGTTTATTGAAATCCTATTCATGCTTCAAGGTCCTGTGACAATTTTGTTGTTGCGTGTATCCTCACTTAAGGATATTTTCCCTTTGAGTTTTAGGGAGAGTAGAAGAGAGAGGGAAAGACAGAGAAATATTGATGTGAGAGAAACACATTGATTTGGTTGCCCACTGCATGAGCCTTGACAAGGGCCAGGCCGGGAGGAGCCTGCAACAGAGGTACATGCCCTTGACTGGAATCGAAACCGGGACCATTTTCTGCAGGCCGACACTCTATCCACTGAGCCAAACCAGCTAGGATGTTTGGTAGTTTTAAAAGGTGGCAACAAATATTTGATCACTCCTTTCAAAGAGAGGTGAGGTCTGTGTCCCTTCCCTTTATATGGAACTGCTTCCAGCAATACAGCATGGTAGAAATGGTGCTCTGTGACTTCTGAGGCTAGGTAGTAAGTCTATGCAGTTTTCATCTCTTTTTCTAAAAGCATGGATGTGAAAGCCCTGATCTCCAAGTAAGAGGTCTACCACCTGAGGCTGCTCTGGTCAACATTCCAATTGAGTATGTCCTTCATCCTTGGCACATGAATGAAGAAGTCATCTGGGCCCAGGCATGGCAGCCCAGTGGTTGAGCATCAACCTATGAACCAGGAGGTCACAATTTGATTCCTGGTCAGGGCACATGCCCTGGTTGCAGGCTCGGTCCCCAGTAGGGGGCATGCAGAAGGCAGCTGTTCAATAATTCTTTCTCATCATTGATGTTTTTATCTCTTTCTCCCACTCCCTTCCTCTCTGAAATCAATAAAAATACATGTTAAAAAAATTTTTTTAAAGGAGCCATTGGAAAGTGGATGCCTTTAACCCCCCTGTCCTTTGTGTCATTCCCAGGGAACTGAGGTTCAGACAGCATGGAGCGGAGGCAAGCTGTTCACATTGTGTCTGCCCAAATTCCTGATGCACAGACAACCTGAGCATTATGATCGGGGTAGTTTTACACCATTCAGATGGGAGTGGTTTGTTAGACAGTGGTAGATACCAAAACAGTCTTACTCAAATGTCTCCCTCTCTGAAACCGGCCCTGATCCTTCCTGTCCTCCCACAATCCTAAAACCAGAATTAAAATTAGTCATACTTGTCTGTGAAAGCCACGAGTCAGTGTCCTGACTCATGTTGTCTTTCCCTAGAGTCTAGTAGACGATGCATTCCTTGAGTCATTTTTATGTCCTTGGTGCACCCAGCACAGTACCCAGCACAGTGAATCTGACTGAGAGCCCTTCTATTCTTTTGGTGCTGCTAGCATAATGCACAAGAGAGATGGACATTGGTAGAGAAGACAAATTGGTGTGCACATCAGGCGTTCATGGCACTCTGGCTGCCTCCATGTTTCTGGGCTGCAACTGGATACCACAGGGAGATGGCAGGATGCCTGCAAACCATCCTAATGCCTTAGGCCATTTGGGCTACCAGAACAAAATACCACAGGCTGAGTGGCTTAAACATCACAAGTTTGTTTTTTCTCACCGTCTGGAGGCTTCAAGTCCAATCAACCCTGTTGGCAGGATTGATTTCTTCTGAGTCCTCTTTCCTTGGCTTGTAGTTGGCGAGTCTCCTCACTGTGTCCTCACAGGGTCTTTCCCCTGCACATGCACATCCTGGTGTCTCTGCTTCTTCTTTGGAGGATACTAATCTTATTGTATTAGGTCTTACCCGGATGACCTTATTTATTTACTTTTCATTTAAAAAAATATATTTCATTGATTTTTTTACAGAGATGAAGAGAGAGGGATAGAGAGAAACATCGATGAGAGAGAATCATCCATCAGTTGCCTCTTGCACACCCCCTACTGGGGATGTGCCCACAACCAAGGTACATGCCCTTGACCGGAATCGAACCTGGGACCTTTCAGTCCACAGGCCGACACTCTAGCCACTGAGCCGGATAACCTTATTTAAATTTATCCCTTTAAAGGCCAGATCTCCAAATGCCTTCACATTAGGGATTAGGGCTTCAACATCTGAATTTGGGGTAGTGACGGGGCACAGTCAGTCCATTACACCAAGGGGCACAGTGGATTCTTGGTGGTGTTTACTGTCCCTGTCAGTGTAGATGTCCGTGAAAGAAATTAATGAACACAGTGATCCAAATTCTATCCACAGACACATTCCTGGTTGCAAATTCCAGGCTTATGCTACGCTTGCTCCGGTGCCCCTTTAAATAACGGCCAGCTTAGGTAATAGGAGTCTGTGACAACTAGCCCTTCCCAACAGTCAGTGACAAGATCTCATTTCAGGTGGGTTTTGTTTGCTTGCTTGCTTTTTGTTCGGTGTTCAAGGAAACCTCAAACAAATCTTCTTCAGTGTCATTGTCGGCCACAGCACAGCGATGATGGCAGAGTGACGCAGGACATGTCGCTGTGGGCAGGAGGCATTCATCCATCACAGCTTTGCCGGCTTATGGAAGCTGAATAAAGTGCACTGGGAAAGGAGCTTGGGAGAGAAATTGCTGTAAGCAGTGGGAGGATGATTTAAGGACACGCAGGAGTGCCAGGAGCTAGGGTGACTAGTAGCTGCTCTTTATAATTTCCTTAACAAATTAATTCCTAGCAACTTCCTTTTTCATCAATGTCTATTTTTACCATTTTATATCATATTCTGAAAATGAGAGAAAGAGAGAGAGAGAGAGAGAGAGAGAGAGAGAGAGAGAGAGAGAGAGAGAGAGAGAGAGAGAGAGAGAGAGAGAGAGAATGAGAAACACAATCTCCTACTGAGTCTAATTGGATTGGGGACTGTTTTATGCCCATATCTGTGAGCTACACCTGCTGAATAAAGCATGGAGCAAATATTCAAGGTCACATATTTACCCTTTGCAATTCACATGCAAGCGCACCTATCTTGCATTTTTTTTTTGCCCCTTGTTTTCAGCTGGTCTTTGTAAGACTACCGTATTGTCAAACCAGCCCTCTCTCGCCCCTCCCCCCACCTCATTTGACTACTTAAGGAATGAGAGAACATTCCCTGTTCAGATTCATGAGATCACTAATGCCCACGGCTCCACACGGATCCATTAGCTCTCATTTTCACATAATGTAGCACATTGCCACAATTACCACCGGCCGATGCGGAGTGTTCGAGCATTAGAAAGTTCGTTAGGTGAAAATCAGTTCTGAAACACATTTTATCTGCCAGCTGAAACTGGAAAGACTTCTGTTCCAATCTGTGAGAAGTCTCTATCCCTGCTCAGCACGCTAAAGCCCTTAAGATTTTATCTCTCTTGAGTCGTCTAGAGGTATGAAGGGATCCAATTTGCTAAGTCCTTGTCTTTGACACAAAGACAAATACCCACTCCTGCGCTGTACTTCACCAAGTGATGATTCATGCTAAAAAAAACCTGTCAGGATCATGAATTCTCCAGATCAAGTGAACTTTCTTCATTCATTTCAGTGTGTTCTCTCTCTCTCTGCTGCTTCACTTCAGAAAAGAGGTATAATTACTATATGAGTCAGACTCACAGCCCTGCACCTGTTAGGAAATTAAAAAATACTTCCCCCACATCACATTACAGAGGGAGGCCCATTGTTTTCTTGCAGTTGTGGGTGCTCTCTCTTTTGACAAAATGACTACATGGAGGCTTTAAAAGCCAGAGTGATAATGAAAAACCATGATAGAGACATTTCCAAATGCCGATACATAAAGATAGTAACTTGAACTTGGTAAACTCTGGTTTTTATTTTTTCTAATTGTTCCTAGATTAATAAAAGCGGGCCTGTTTCTCCCAAGCAAGACAAAGCAGAAGATGTAGGCGGCTCAGAATCGTTCTCTTGGATCAGACCCCCGGTAGTTCCTTAGGTGTTAGATATGGAATTCAGCCCATGCTAACTAAGGAAGGAGGTTCAGTATGTTTGAATCTGTTATTGACATAAAGATTAAAGGATAACTGTAAGTAAAATTGACATCATGACTTAAAAACTGTGCAGCTCAGGAAGGGGGCAGAGTGTGATAAAGAAAAATTACCCAGGAATTTCTTGTCTGAATGCTGTATAAAGAGATAAAGATCAAAATACTATTGTTCTGCCGATGACAGATATCGTGTTTGATCCTGATTCCAAACAAAAGACAACTTTACAGTGTCCGCTCTCTCAGCCTGGCCACACTTTCCCCAGGACTTCAAACGGTGTTTCTGTGTGAGGCTAATGTGAAAATTAGAAAACCCCGTCACAGGTTGTTGGGGTGCTACGGGGAGAGCTCTGCTAATACTCACCCCCAGCGCAGCTTACAGGTAACATCTCCAGGCCTCCCATGCACACCAACAGGGAAAAGCAAACAGCAGAGAGGTGGTGTTTGCCCTTGGCCAATGGTGGTAGTAGAAGTGAAACAGAGTTGGAAATGCCTAGTGATACAAGTTTTGTCCTTTTAATTTGGGTTTTTTTGAGTGAAGTTTTTTTCCTAATGTTTTTCAATGTTTTTTTTTTTTAAATTGATTTGAGAGAGAGAGAGAAAAACATTGATTGAACCTGCAACTTGGGTACGTGCCCTGATCAGGAATTGAACCCCCACCTTTCAGTGCATGGAATTTTATACTCATATCTTTATAGGAACTCTTTGAGTCCTGGGCTGAAATGGCATTCTTCTAGAAATGATTGGCATTTGCTCTTCCCAGTTTCTGAGAGCATAAAAACACACATCAGCACACTCCGCTTCCCCCTTATCCCCAACACACACACACACACACACACACACACACACACACACAAATAAAGCACTGTGAGCGCTGGCAGAAACAGTAGGCATCAAAATCAGATCTGTAAAGACGATCAGACACAGAATACAAAATAAGCATGTTTGATATGGTAAAGGAATAAAAATTTGGGAACAAGGAATAAGAGAGAAATTTTTAAAAAATCAAGCAGATTGAACACAAGTTGAATAACGTTTTCAGAAATGAAAAATGCAGAAAGATTATGAGGCCAAGTGGAGGAAGATCTGAGATGCAAGAAAAAATGGTGAGCAAAGAAATTGATAAATATGTTGGGTAAATCTAAAGAAGTATTTATTACATATAACAATTATAATAACAATGTCTAATTTGTGAGGTTACACAAGCAAGATGCAATTCAAATACTGGTCAATGGGGAAGATGAGGACAAATATGTGATACCTTAATCAATAAAATAATTTTAAAAATAGATAAATACATCTCCACAATAAAAAAATAAAATAAAATTGTTAGTACTCAGTTAAATATATATAATAAAAACAAAAAACAAACAATAAGACCCCACAAATACTGGTCAAAATACAATAGAAATTGGAACAGGGTGAAAACTCGTTGAAATGTTCTAAGCTTCTTGCATTGTTTGGATGGAGCATTGGAAGTGAAGTCAGCACATGAAAATGTCTAGGGTAACTCCTAAAAATAGACATACAGATCATTGTTTCCAAAGGAGCAGAAATAGGGGAGAGAGAAGGAATAATAAGCAAAAATAAATAAATAAATAAATAAATCCATTCACAAGATGGCAAACCAATGTGGGGGGAGGGTGGAGACACGGAGAGCACATGATATGATGGAAGATCAAAAATGGTATTACGATCCTCTTCTCTCAAACAAAACAAATGGCAGTTTGTACTCTCGAAAATGATGGGTGTTAATTTCATCCTGATATTAACAATGAAAAGTGACCTTTGGAGAATAAAAGGCTTTATTTCACAAAGCAACTGTAAGTTTTGAAGACCCATGTCTCAAAAATGAACTTTTATAAGGCCATTTCTAGGAGCACTCTTATGATTACTAAATTTAGAACATATTTTTATTCTTGAAGATTTTTGCCTTTAGCTTTATCTGGAGAGTTTCTTTCCTTGTGACTTGATGCATCATTTGTTCTTTCTCTTTCCTTTTGTACCAGTCTTAATGCTTTCTCTCCTTTGTATTTAGAAGGACCTGCTTCTTAAAGGCTACAGCTAGGACACCAGATTCTAGAAATAAATCAGAAAGCACAGGACCTAAAGACTTAATACAGAAAATGGCACGTTTTAGAAAAGGGTTATAATAGTAGTACATAGCTTCCCAAAGCATCCTTTTCAGATTCTGCATCCATCCTTCATGCAGGTCTGTTTCATTTTCCTACCTGCTACTTTCTTTCCTTTGTTCTATACCGTATAATGCTTTATCCATAGGGTCTAAGCTGGGGTTTTCCCTTGACCGCTCATCTTTAAATGAGGGCAGATCTTAAGGTCAACAGGTGCAGGGACATCTCTCAAGTTTGCTGTGGGTGGAGGGTCACATTCCTTCTCAGAGAGGCAACTGGAGGGAAAGGTTAGTCCCCAGTCCGGTTCACAGCTAGTGGTGTCTATTCACCAGTGGAGGCTTTGCCACTTCTTAGCTCTCTATATCTCAGTTTTCTCACCTGTGAAATAAAAGTAATAAATACACCAACCTCACAGGGTCTTGGGAGGATTAAATGAAATTATTTTAAAGCCCTTGGCACTGTGCATTGCCCATCAGACAAAATAAATATCAACTATTATTACTGTTGCTACTGCTACATTATTGCTGTTGCTGCTGCTGCTACCAGTACTGCAGTGAAAGGTATCTTCTCACAGGCCACACTCTGCCGGTGCTGCTGGGCACTGATCCATGGAGCCATTGCTGTCCTCAAGAGGATTCCTCTTCCCAGCATATACCCCCGCTGCCCTCTCTCCCTCCCTCACCACTCACTCACACAAGCTGTAGGGAGCAGTTATAGGGTTAAGCCTTGGACTGACCTGCTGGCAAATCCGCAAACAAGTCCCAGCTTAGAGGCTGCAGCCCTCTTAGCGTAATTAAGCTTGATCTTATGACTGCTCCCTACATCTTTCCTGGGTAGCTAATGGGCTGTGGGAGGTGCAGCAAGAGCTGCCAAAACAAGTGAAACTTATAAGAACATTGTAAATCACCTTGTTTATCCCTGACTATAAATAAAGCATCAGCTTTGCAGTCTGGATCTGTTCTGTGGTCTCAGCCAGGCACAGAAGATCCACCTGGACCCAGCTTATTCTCTTGGTCTGTCTTTTCTTTATCCTTCACTGGCCTTCCTCCAGGCTCGCCAAACCCTTGGCTGTGCTGGCGTGGCATACAAGTTCCTTCTTTAGTCTTGTTTTAGGACTTGTCATTGTAGAACATTCCCTGCAAATTGGCCGTGAGGGGTAGCATTCATGCTACACAGCAATGGGGGTCCGGATTACTATTGTGACTTATCGATAGTTCTCTGTGTGCTATGTATGTGTGGCTTTTTCTTCACAGGGTGTTTGAAGGGATTTTTGAAGGGCCTGCACCGAGGCCTGTTAGTGAGATGCCACACCATTTTGCACCAGAAATGTAGTTCCTGCTTTTAAACTGGGAACACGAAGTGAGGGCATAAGCCTGATGCCTGTGAAGACGCATCAGGAAAAGAAGGCTCCACACCTTTTTATTCTGCCCCTTGGTAATGAAGGAAACTCCCTCAGTCTGACCTGCAGCGAGACCCTGACCCTAACCTGAGTGAGCTAAGGGAGTATAAAGCCCCATTTTTACCATATTTAGGTAAGTTGGAAGATCTGAGGTGAAATTACCCCCTCAGGAGGGCTGAGACCAACCCAAGAATGGCCAAGTAAAATGCTGAGACAATATCCTTATCATGTTTCCAGGAAAATTCAGAACCTTTATGAGAAGAGCTGTATACAGAAACCCATGGAATTACACCTGGACTAAGGTTTGTATTAATCCTTTAGTAACTGAATTTCAATAGCATATGGATACATGGTTTCTCCATTAACATCTTTTACACTAAGGAAGGCCAAAAGAGGCATCTATACTAATAAAAGGATATTATGCTAATTAGACCAGATGTCTTTCAGATATCCTTCCTGAAAAGTTCCTCATGTTGTGGTGACCCCAAACCATAAAGTTATTTTTGTTGCTACTTCATAACTGTAATTTCACCACTGTTATGAATTGTAATGTAAATATCTGTGATTTCCAATGGTCTTAGGCTCTACAGCAGCAGTTCTCAACCTGTGGGTCGAGACCCACAGGCTGAAAACTGCTAGCAGGGTCACCTAAGATCATCGGAAAACACAGATATTGTTTTCTGACTATATCCGAGTCATGAATAATAACAGTAAATTAAACTAATTGGAAGAAAGGTGGGTGTACTTGACAAAGGTACACAAAACCAGATGTTCGTATTTTTCAGAAAACATATATTCCCAGTGTTAAATCTTGTGAAAGTCTCTACTTAAGAATATTTCAATATTCTAAATTATATGTCTCTTTAATTCTTAGGCTTGGATTATTATTTATGAGAATAATTAATAGTAATAACGAACAACCATACAAGCTAAATATCAACTAAATAAGTATGGTAATAAAAGGTATTAAAAAACTTTTTAGCCCAGTCAGCAGGTCTCAGTAGTTGAGTGTCACCCTATAAAACCTAGAGGTCATGTATGGTTCAATTCCCAGTCAGGACACATGCCTGGGTTCCAAGTTAAATCCCCAGCATGGAAGTGTGCAGGAGGCAGCCTATCAATGTTTCTCTCACATTGATGTTTCTATATCTCTTTTCTTCTCTGAATTCAATAAAAATATATTTAAATATATATGTTAGAAAACTTTCAATGGCAAATGAATCAATCCCTTTTATAATTTTCTGAATTAAAAAATTTTAAAGAATGTGGCTGCCCTGTGGTTTGAGATGAACTGACTTAATGCTCATAGGTGAGTGAACATAATGTCCTACTGTGTTAAATACAGACTTTGAAATATCTGAAACAAATTCTCATTCAATTGCTCTTAGTTCTACCTTTAAAAAAATAAATTGCTCTAGGCATAATACTGTAAATTACAGTTTTCTACTTAAGTAATTAAGAACTACTTTTAGGGGTAATAAAGGTACTCTAATATTTACTTCATAATTTTAACAAGTTATCTAAAGTTATAAGTTTCTCAGTCCTCAAAAGACAATCAGTATTATCCAATTTTCTTTTGGGAATTGAATATCCAAGTATGTACCTTTATGAGATTAAAAATTGCAATTATTCAGTGAGTTGCCAATGAACAAAATGAATTTTTTAAAAAAATCCTCACCTAAGGTTATTTTTCCATTGATTTTTAGAGAGCATAGAAGGAAGGGAGGAAGGGGGAGAGAGAGAATATGAGAGAGAGAATGAGAGAGAAACATCAATGTCAGTGAGACACATTGACCACATGCATCCTGATCTGGGCTGGGACTTAGCCTATTTAACCCGCAACCCTTTGGTCTATGGACTGACACCCTAACCACTGAGAAAAACCAGCTAGGGCACAAAATCATTAAAAATAAACCTCCAATTCTTTGCAGGCTCAGAACCCTGGGTGATGATATATCATGAATATTAATGGAATATAGATTTCCTTGAATTCACTAGTTCCTCAGAGAGCTGCAGTCAATAAGTGAAAAGATAGGATTTGAGTGCTTGGGGGCTGAGGCGTTGAATGCACCCACATGTGTGGGTGGGATAGGGTCTCAGAGCAGCACTGTTTCAGTTAGGCAGCAAGCAAGGCCATTTCTGTTCAACGCTAATGCATAACTCTTATCGGGCCGATGGCAGGGCCACTGGCACCACTGTGAGCAGTGATTCTCATACTTAAATGCATACACAAATCCCCTGAGGATCTCATTAAAATCAGATTTCATCCAGTAGGTTTGGGCATGAGGCCTGATCTTCTGCATTTCTAACAAGCTCCCAGGAGATGCTGGTTCTGCTGGACCACCAAGAATAGCAGAAACTTAGAGCACTGATTCTGTTCTCCCAGTCTAGCTAGCAACGCGATGTGTGACCAAGAGTTGGGGGCCCAGGCTCTCTCATTTGTCTGCTATTAAGCAGTGTAAGAATGGGAAATTATTTAACCTCTAAGAGACCTGTTATCTCCTGTAAAATTACAGGTCTGCACCAGGTGGTGTGTCCCTTCAGAACTATACAGGATTCCTTATTTTTGTCTTAGCTGTTATCTTCTATATGTCCCCTCGTAAGTGGTGAATAAACATCAGAACATTTTATTGCATTGTATTATTCCCCAAAGTCACAGTTGTGCTTTGTGTTTTTTTGACACAAGATGATAGCTATTTTTTATGTCACTTTCCTCATTCTTTCCCTATAATTTTTAGAACACTATTCAGATTTGCATTTTCATTTCACTTTAAGGAGGCTTTTAATGAATACTGAGTCTGTGAGGTTAGTTCTCTGTTGCCCAAATGAGAATGTAGTTCTTGTCATTTCATATTTTTTTCAGAAAAGCTGCAATATTCTGAAATAGAGGGTGATCCTTAATTCGAGCCAATCTCCTACATGGCATCCCTGCTAAGGGCAATGGCTGGTAATGGTTTCAAAGCATTTAGCAGGGAACAAATTCTTCCCTTTCTCTGAATAGAATCTGAGGCAGCTGCTTCCTGTGTATTCCCATTACCAATACTTTATTCAGAACTTGATTAATTCTTGTCTGGACTTACTGTACTAATCTACCAACTAGTGTTCCACTTCCAGCCTTTCAACTCTGTAATTATTTCAATACATTCCTGCCAGACTGATGTTTCCAAATGTCCACAGAGTGCATGCCACTTCTGGTCAAAATCCTCTACGGGGCCCTTATTCAACACCTTTATACCATGGGGCCAACCTACCATTTCAGGTTCCCACTACTTCCCATAGCCAAGTATTTTCAACATTTCCCACATCCATGGCTGTTTATATATTTCCTCTATCTGGTGTACCTTCCTCTGTGATACCCCACTCCACTCTTTAAGAGCTCTTGTAAATTCCAATTCTTGCTTAAAATGTTCCCTGATTCTTTCAGAAAGAAGATGAACTCGTAAACACCTTGCCTTTGGATTCTCTTTTCTACTCAACACCTGATGCCCTATGTTGTAATTTCTTCATATCCTTCCTCGCTGCCATCCACTGCACAATTCTTAGGCATCTGTAGTGTATTTTAATTATCTCTGTAGGTCGCACAGTGCTTTAAATTTTTTTTTTATATCTGTTGAAGAAATGAATGAATGTATAATGAGCTACAGTATTAATCTACAGATCAAATGTTCAGAAACTGCAGAAGTTTAAAAATTATTCATCATGCCCTAGCCAGTTTGGCTCAGTGGATAGAGCATCAGCCTGCAGACTCAAGGGTCTCAAGTTCGATTCCAGTCAAGGGCATGTACTTTGGTTGGGGGCACATACCCGGTGGGGAGTGTGCCGGAAGCAGCTGATTGATGTTTTTCTCTTAGATGTTCCTGGCTCTCTATCCTTCTCCCTTCCTCTCTGTGAAGAGTCAATAAAATATATTTAAAAAAATTATTCATCAGTCTTATCTAGAATTTATTTTGGGCAAATTAATTTCTGTGGCCCAGTATTCTCTCTATATATATTTGGGGGGATATCTAGTAATTTTTTTTTCTCAATGAATAAACCAGTATGCTATATAAATGTTGGAAAAGGGAGAAATCTTTTGACTTTCTGGAACATGGTAAATATTGTCATAGGATATGTGTATTTCAGATTCAACTACTGTGTTGTTGAGAAAATTTTATATGTGAATTCAGATGTACTAAGATGATATACTCATTTAAGATTCTAAAGATTTAACACAATTACACTGGCTTTCCAATTTATTACTACACTGTTAATATTTCAAAAGGAACAGTAGAACGTCTTTCTTAAGGTAACATGGGCACTGCCTTGGGAATTATCCCATTATTGTCTATCACGGTTTGGGGACCACTAAAGGTGTACATTCATTATTTTCTTAAAACACAAAAGTAAAAAAGTTTTAAAAATCCACAATTATTATAGGATTTGTGAATCTTGGGCACATACCAAATTGATTTCCAAATGCCCCATAAGATGCAACATGAAGACTGGGAATGTTCAGCTGCAGTGTATTAACCCTTTAGGATACGAGGCTGTTCGACCAGTGCAATACTGCAATAATCATAAGAACTGTAAAGCTAAAGCTTGAGAAAATGTGTTCCACAGTCAAATAAATTAGCTATAATTTATCTGTGATGTTACAAAAACTTTTTAGACTAATAGAACATTAAAAACCTTGGTTTGTGATGGGTGAAAAAGGGGGAAGGGATTAAAGAAGTACAAACTGAAAAAAAAATGTAGCTATAAAAGAGTCATGGGTATGTAAATGTATAGCATAGGTAGAACAGTCAATAATACTGTAATAACTGTGTGGTGCCTGGTGGGTAGCAGAAATTTCGGGGGGACCACTTAGTAAAGTATATGACTGTCTAACCACTATGCTATACATCTGAAACTAATACAAAATAACATTGAATGTCAACCATAATCTATACTAATATAGACAAATATGCAAATTATTTGTTACAGCATCACGTCACAACCAGATCAGCAGGCTGTGTCCCCGCCCTCTGCAAGGCCCGGGTACGATAGGATATGATAGGAGGGAATAAGAAAGGAGAGTGAGAGGAAGGCAGGCCTGCATACAGACAGAAATACAGAAAGGGAACAAGAAAAAGATGCAGGAATGGAAAAGGGAAGGAAATGTGGGGTGGCATGCCGGAGGGGGTGGCGACTTTGGGGGTGGAGTGGGTGGTGAACAGGTGCACCTGTCGCGGGTCAGGACATTAGCAGGGAGGTGCCTACAGGTCTGGGACAGAGTGGTGGATGGTCCGAGGCCTTCTGGGCGGAGGAGCTCCTGCTTCGAAGCAGCAGCCGTGCCTGGGCCATGTGGGCCTCAGCCACCCTCACTGGGCCAGGTGTTCTGGTCAGGGAATGGGAGCAAGATGGTAGTGGGGAGGCTGGAGAAGGGGGGGTGGGGGTGGAAACAAACACCTGGCCAGGGCTGAGCCCTGGGCTGGGGGTTAATGCACAACCCCCCAAATGGAAGCTTTAAAAAGGGAGGGAGAAAAAAAAAGGGGGGGGGGGGTGAGGGAGAGAGGGAAGAACATTATAAAGGATTCAGTAGAGAGCAGAGTTAAAGAAGGAAAGATATATTAGTGAACTGTAGGAGCTATAATGAAAATCAAATATAGTTGTGTACTGGCGACAGATTTTATTTATTTATTTATTTATTTATTTATTTATTTATTAAATATATATTTTATTGATTTTTTTACAGAGAGGAAGCGAGAGGGATAGAGAGTTAGAAACATCGATGAGAGAGAATCATCTATCAGCTGCCTTTTGCACACCTCCTACTGGGGATGTGCCCACAACCAAGGTACATACCCTTGACCGGAATCAAATCCGGGACCCCTCAGTCTGCAGGTTGATGCTCTATCCACTGAGCCAATCCGGTTTCGGCTGGGGACAGATTTTAAAAGTAGGAGTTACAAAAGAGAAAATATGATAGTGAATAATTAGGCAGGTAGATAGATATTAAAACAGTAGAAGTAAGTAGAGAAGAATGTATGGGAAAGGAAGGATAAGAGAGAAGTTTTAAAGGGTAGCAGGTAGAGCTTAAAAGAATGGGAAGAAGGAAGAAATGGGGGAGGAAGCAAAGTGAGTCCGAGGGAGGAAGTGAAGAAAAAAATTAAGGTGGGAAGGAAGGAAAGGGGGAAAGATAACGGAAAGAATGTGGGGAGGGAGGGCAGGTAGGAGAAAGATGGAAAGAAGGATGACGGAACAGAAGTAGGAAATAAGGAGGAAAGAAAAGTTTATAAATGATGAGTCAGTAGGAAAAAGTGTTACATAAAGGAGAGAGAAAAATTGTGTGAGAGGGAGCAGCCAATAAGGGAGTAAAATACAATTGTGTGTGAAGGGAATAAAATTTTTTTTAAAAAAAGTTAATAGGGGTGACCAGGCTGGCAGGGGAGGGCAGTTAGGGGGATCAGGCAGGCAGGCAGAGTGGTTAGGGTAGGCAGGCAGGTGAGTAGTTAGGAGCCAGAGGTCCTGATTGCAGTTGGATATCCCCTGAGAGCTCCCCTCCTAATCCCTCATGCACAAATTTCATGCACTGGGCCTCTAGTTGAAAAATAACATTTAAGTAATTCAAAGTTACTTACGAAGTAGAAAAAAAAAAAAGTAGATAATGGTGGATGTGGAAACCTATGAATCTGAACATTGTTTCACATCCGAGCAACAAGCTAATCATTTACCAGCTTTGCTCCCAAAAATGTAAAATACAATATTTTCTCTTCAATATTGGAGTATAGTTTCATTTGCTGCTAAAAGACTTTTGATTTCTTTCACCGACTTTTTGTTAGAGTGGCACTAGTCCTCAGTAATGACTAAAAATAGAATTGCAGGAAATATGTAATTCACAAGTCTGTCTTACTAAACTACTTTAAGTTGATCTGTGTTTAAAAAAAAAAAGGAATTAGTGAAAAGAACATTTGAAGTCATTGAAAAATAATAAAAAAATCTTAGTCTAACAAAATTTAATGTCTTCTAGTCAATTTCATTGCCTGAAAATATAACTTTAAAGCAGTTTTGACTAACTAGAAATATAGTAATTTAATTCAAGACTTTTAAAAATTGTTTGAAAAATCTGTTAACTATAGAGCTCTCCATCTTTGCCCAACAATATTAGGGTTACACTTCTCTAATAAATATTTTCTATAATATTCATTTTTGACACCTATAAATCCTTCCTTTGAGGTCATGGAAAATGCATGTGTATAGAAAAATTAAAACTTTCAGACTTACTATCCATTATATGCGTTTGAGAGCCTTATTTTGCCATAATCACTACTTTCTTAGCATTGATGATACTGTTCATGATTGGATTTTGTTCATCATGATGAGAAAATTAAGGAAAATTTGAATGTGCTCCTAACCCCCCGTTTACATACTCTAATGTTTCTCTTGTTTCTTTAAGTGTCTTTCTTTAAAAGGTATAAACACAGTTTAGACTGTACCATTCAAATCATCTAGGCTGAAATAAATGTAAATCTTGTCTCTCTATCATAGACTTACCTCTCTGATACACTTGTGGAATATAACAGAGCCTTACTTACTGCAGATCATGATGTTTCCCAACAATTATTTACAGAATTATTCATTGTAAAAGCAAGCGTGTACAATAACAACAAGCCAAGAAACCAGGTTTCACACTGATAGTTTTTACATCGCTTTAGAAAAGCTTATGTGTGTCTTTATTTACAAATTTAAATATAATCATAATTTAGGAAAGTGTATCTATCCTTATGGTTCCTGAAGAGAGAGCTACAATCGCACAATTGAAAGAGCACATCTAATTGTCCCAAATATTATCTTATGCTTTGGCTAAAGCTTTCACTAGCTCTTGCCATTTCCCTTAATGATGAGCGTTTTCAATAAAAACAGACACCAGATCAGAAACATTGAGGTTTAGCGCAGTAGTCTCCAGAATTGACATGACTACTACTGACATTATACAAGGCAATTTTAAAGGTATACCAATGAATATTTAGTAGTTTAATAGACACACATTTATTTTAAGCATATTAGAAAAAAAAAACTTAACTAGCAAGTCAACCTCATTAAAGTTATTCTTCCTCTGGTCATGCTTCTTTTTTACATTAAAGTTTAAAATGTGATTGCATTTAAAGAAAAATTAGGTAAATTCAGTGTAGGTGTCTCTGACAAAAGTCATGATGGAGTCCAGGGAATCTCTGGAGAGTGGAAAAGTGAGGTGGGAAGGTTGGGGTCAGGTAACAGTGGTTCTGTAACTAACTAGCTGACAATATAGACCTCTTTGGGCATCCAAGGCCCACCGAGCTCCACTGTTCTATGATGCTACATTATCATGTCAAATGCCATTATAGGGAACACCAATCTCTGTACAACAAAAATAAGCATTCTAAGCTTTAACACAAAATGTGCTTATTTAAACTGGGCAGGGAAAGTAGAAGACCTAATGTGGAGCTTTCTTTGAGGTTAAAACAAACAAAGAAACAAATCTACCACTGGTAAATTAGACCAATCTTTGAAAGGTTGGAGGTAAACTTGATTTTGCTTAGTAACTTTTGCTTTTTAGCTCAGGGAAGGGATTTCAAGTGCCCCTATCAACATGAAATCCTATCAACATGATAGCCAAATACCAGAGAGTTTTGCCTGCCATATTCACACATCATATACCATTCTAACCTGGGAGTAAGAAGCCTGAATATCCATAATGCAGTCTGATTGAGGATTTAAGTAAAACAAGTCTCCATCTAACTTGTATTAAATGGAGAAAAAGATAGATGAACACTACTTAAAATAAAGAGTTGTGTTTTTAGAAATAGGTAGACCCTGGAGGTTTAGGATAACTTAAAATAGCTTGTCTTGTTTCTGGTTTAAATTTTCACTCTGGAAATAGAAAACATATTAACCAATTACCCATTTTCAGGGGTAATAAAATTGGAACCTTTATTAAACTCTCTTGAATTAGTTCTCTTCTCAATGGCTTGAGAATACAAGTTCAAATCAAAGCCTAATTCTGATGCCAAAAAGCATTCAATGTAGAAAATCTCTATGGAGCAATTGTTTCATTACCAGGATTTCTATATTCTATACTAATCTCTATAGCTTGAAAAGTAAACTAGTTTTTCCTTGAATTGGAATTGCTTGCCCCCCCCCCCTTTTTTAAGATCCCCAGACTCCCAGAGAAGAATGTCTTCTTAAAGGTTACCTGTCATTTCTTAAAAGAAATTAGGTTACAATTAGGCTGGAAAGATGATGATGATAATGGTGAGGATGAAGAACTCTGTGAATATTTAAACTAAGCATTTTGGAATTTATCCAATCAAGGACTAACGAACTTTTATTTTCTATTTGGAATACTAATTACATCTATTTAACCTATTCAACTTAGCAAACAAGTGAAAGAACAGCAAGAAACTACTAAAACCTATTTTTTGTGTGTGTGGAGATATCTCTGCCTTGTAGTGGTGTAAAACAAGAAAAAATGTTCTGGGTGAAAATTTCACCAATGATGTCTGAGAGGGCGAAATTGGAGAGCACATCTGAACATACTTTCTATAAATATAGAAACTGGCCTCTGGAATCACAACAATTTCATTATTTGCTGCAATTTCAAAGGCCTCTTGGAAAATGTGGCTTCCCAGCTCCTTAGGGGTTTTTTTTGTTTGTTTGTTTGTTTGTTTGTTTGTTTCAATTCTCTTGCTAAGAATGTCTATAGACACGCATTCTTGATCTGGGGTAGCCACGTGCTCTTTGTCATCCTCAGCTACATGCACGCTGTGTGGATCTGTCTGCTCCTGACTCCAGGTAGGTCACCGCTGGTTCAGTCTCCTCCGCAGCAGGGCGGCCAGTCTCCGTCTGGTGTCATTCACTGAAGATACCTGGCCCCGGGGAGGATGCGGCTGGAGGAGACTGGGCAGACCTGAGCCATTTGCTCTCTTGGCCTGGGCTGAGGTTGGAGAAGGGGTGGGTTTGGGCACCATGTGCAGGCCTGGGATTTTGGTGCCCCTTTCAGAGTTGGGTTTTGCAAGGCTTCTCTCTCCCTGATGACCGGCGGCGGAGGCGGCGAGGCTGCCGGGGCTCAGGAACCGCGGGGTCACCGGTAAACTCCCACTGAGCCTCCTGAGCTCCAGGAGCTGTTCTCGGGCCTGACTCAACGCCTCCGTCAGTTCAAAGCGTTCTTCACACTCTCTCCGCACGGTTTCCTGAAGAATAGTGTTCTGAAATGAGAAAAAAAGGAGGGGAAGCATCCTTGGCTTTATACGGTGTACCTATGGATGGTTCTTGGCAACCAATATAAACAGAACTGAACTGGAAATCAGGGGTCTGGGTTCTTTGACTATCTTTGTGGATACTCTGCCATATGGGGCAGAAAAGTAAAAAATGCAAATGACTTGTGAAGCTGGAAAGAACTCGAAGAGAACATGCATTCAACCCTTGCAGTTTGCAAACTAGGAACAAATAACCAGGGTCACAGAGGGTAGATGTGGGGCTGGGGCTGGAACCCAGAACCCAGAATGCCTACTCCAGTGGGGTTTCAACGTCTCTGAGCCTTGTGTCTCAGACACTCTGTCCTACCTATGTGATGTCTCACAGTTAATATCTGTAGTGCCATTAAGTGATTGAGCATTGACCTATGAACCAGGAGGTCATGGTTCAATTCCTGGTCAGGGCACATGCCCGGGTTGCAGGCTCGATCCCTAGTGTGGGGCATGTAGGAGGCAGTTGATCAATGATTTTTTCTCATCACTGATGTTTCTATCTCTCCCTCTCCCTTCCTCTCTGAAATCAATCAATATATATATTTTTAAAAGTTTGAAGCCTCATAAATTTGAGCAGACTTGCTTTATATATCCTTAAGAGAATCTGGAGCCAAGGGTGGAACCCATGGGATTTACGTTAAGCAAGAATTTGAACAGCTAGAACTCTGCAGAGGATACTCTGAAGCAAGCATGTCAAACTCAGCCCATGGACCTCATGCCTTGTGTATTTGGCACATGTTAGCATTTGAGTTTGACATGCTTACTCTCAAGGGTCTAATCTCATTTGATTGGGATATATCAGAGCAAATTTAAGCTTCACATGTGTGACTGGACTAGAGATCATTAAGGCCCTTACAAATTCTGAGGCTCTACATTTCTAGCTCAGGAGTTGCCCATCTTTCAGCTAAGGAATTCACTGCAATTACTTCAAGGCCCCTGGTAAGAATTAGGTCGTGGATCTGCCTCATGCCCTGACATTTATGTCTGCACGGTGTCAAAAAAAGAGTCTAAAAAGTAACAATTCTGAGTGGTATCTGAATAAGTAAACACAATTAAAATGATTGTGGCATGAGATTCTTCGACTGAAAATGAACTTCCGTCAGGTTAGCTTGTTTGTAAAAACAGCCGAGACGTTTCCGAGTCTGACGCTCAGTGGAAAGCATCCTCCTAGGGGTTTCATGACTAATCTGCTGTCAGTGGAACTAAATAACAGGCCATCAGGGAGAGTGCACCTTCCTGTACTTGAGTTTCTTGTGATAATGGTTAGAACTCCATTCCAATTCCAAATTTGGTAATCAATAGTGAGGAATGAGGAGCAATTGCAGATTAACAGTTGCCCTGTCATCCTCTATGAAATCAGTGTCATGCCTGGGTCACACAAAGCCTCACACGTACATACTAGTATATTATTAACACACATACAAGATTCATATAGGCACATATTTTTTAAAACCATGAGGGTTCATCACTTACTTCTAGTTCATTTCTTTCTATTCTATTTTTATTTCTTTGAGAGACAGGAGACTAAGGACTGTGTTTGTGGCATTATCATCTGGGTCTCATGAACTCTACCTGAAATACTTGTTGAAAAAGCAAGGGAAGGAGGGCTGGAGAAGATTAAGATGGTCTTACGTCGGGTGTCACCTCATTTCCTGCTCCCAAGGACTATGTTTGACACTGAAGCTCACACTGGTTATATAACTTGCTGAGTGTAACCCAGCTCCCAGAGGCCTATGCCTAAGTTAATTGTCAAATTAATTATATCAACCATGCAGGGGCCATTTTGTTCCAGAACACTGAAGCAATAAGAAACACTAAGACATTTAATTTCATTTTGCCCAAGTTTTCTAAACTTCGTGTAAAATGATTAGATTTACAAGTATTCAATAAATTCGTATAAAAATTTCTTGATTAAGAAAGCGATGAGAGTTAATTTTATTTGACAGTAAAATGATAAAAAATGGATAGCAGTTAACAATGAGGCCAATAAATTGGTGAGATGAATAATAGATACACTAATATGGAGAAAGTGATGGGTGATGTGATGACAAGAGTTCTCATTTAAAAGTAACATGAAATTCGAACCAATTACTAAAATTAAATTTAGAACTCAAAGGGAAGGTGCGGTGCTTTACACAAAACATCCATAAAGTAAATCACTTAAAAGCTATCCCAGGCAAGTGACACTCGGCTAGAGGAGGAAGTAGAAAGGCGAAATGAACCCAAAGGTGTCCCCATAGCAAGTATAATGGAAACAAAGTGCCCATCAACTCCATCTGAACTTGGAAGGGCTGCTGGCCATCCCAGTTGGGGGCTCACTGCTGTGGAACTCATCTTTCAAGGCTATCAGCTTCCAGAAACAAAGGATGAATTCTTGTTCTTATTTCCCAAACTGGGAGGACCTCTGAATGGAAAACAGGATCCAAAGTTAGGACTTTTATTTTTGACTATTCTGCAAACACTATGCAATCTCAGGTGAATCCCACAATAGCTGCATATTCTCTGCTACCATTACCTCTTCCTCTAAAACCAAGTTTATAATTCTGTGTTGTACAACAAGCAGCTCATATATATTATCATTTTCTCACTCAGGGAGCAAAAAATGGAAACAGAGCTCAACAAGTTTAGGGGATTGCTTTTTCAGGGGTGGAGTGTGTGTGACAGGGCATGACCAGAGCACACGTGGATATGGCCAGAATCAGTAAGACACGTTAATGGAAAATTCCATCATATGTGGAAAAGCATCATTCACTCGTGGTTAGATGGTTTTCAGCAATCGAGGAAAAATGTTTGGCTCTTTTTCAGTTGTCTTTTGAGAAGGGTGTATTGTAGCAGAATTTTAATATGTGCTTTTTATTGAACAACATGGGGAAATGTGTGAGATGGAATATCTTCAGTAAGCCTGAAAATTATGTGCAAGCATGAGAATAATCAGTGAAGCCATAGCATTCAGGCAGAGTTGTCATTGGCTATAGTTTAGTGTGATAAACTAGCATAACTGGATTGCAACTAAATGGAGTCAAGATGAAAAGGGAGGCATGAGGGAGGTGAAGAAGGTTTTTGAGACCGAGTGAGCATGAGTACAAACACCTGGCAGTGGGAGTGGGAGTGGGAGAGGCACGCTTTGGGATGACACATGGCTTAGCATGACTCAACTGCAGAGTGTGCAGGGGAGGAGAGACCAGGACTGAGGCAGGGAGGAGTGAGCAGGTCAGATCAAGCACAATTTTGGTAGCGTGCTAATACTAGAATTTTGTTTCACATATTATAGAATCACCTAGTAGTTTCTACAAATACCTATACCCAATGCCAATTAAGTAAGGATCTCTGGGGTAGGGCCCAGCCATCAGTGCTTTTTCTTAATTCTCTAGATCAGTGGCCACGGTTTGCCACTCTGTTGACTAATGAGTTTGCAGACCACTGGACTAGACTAAATGTTACCGTATAGTTGGAAGCTGTTTGAGGATTAGGCTATTGTGGCATATTGTGTGTGCAAAGAGGTAAAGGGTAGTATATACAGTGGTCAGCAAACTCATTAGTCAACAGAGCCTAGGTTTGCTGACCACTGCCCTAGATGATTCCAATATACTGATACTTTAAATTTTTTTTAAGTTGATTTTAGAGAAAGTGGAAGGGAGAGGGAAGGAATATTAATATGAGAGTGATACATGGATCAGCTGCCTCCTGCACACCCCGTACTAGGAATGGAGCTAGAAACCTGGACATGTCCTTTGTCCAGAATTGAACCTGTAACCTTTTGGTGCATGGAAGGATGCCCAACCAACTGAGCCACACCGTTCAGGGCTAATACTAGAGTTTTAACTTAATTCTGGGGGCCGTTTGGAGTGATTGAAAGGTTGATCTTAAGCAAGGAGCTGGCATGATCAAATTTAGATTACAGGAAGATTCCTTTGCCAGCCCTGTGGAAAATGGCCTTGAGTGAGGAATGATGGAAGGAAGTGGGGACAGTAGGAGGCCAAAGTTTTCAGGGAGAAGATTCCTATCCTGAGTGGCTCTTGATTAGGGGAGAGAGAACTAGCATTCCAGGGTCATTACACTGTGTGGATTGGTGGAAAGCATTATCTATACATATGTGTCCAACATTTTCAAATAAAGGCCACTTTGAATGAGCTTAAAAATATGGCTCAATTGTACTCCTACTGGGCAAGTAAATGTCAAAATAAAAATATAAATTGGCTCACCATCTGTTGGAAATTTTTAATATGGCCAATTTTCTCCACTCTTTGCAATGTAAGAGTGGTTTATTTTTATGTTTGTTTTCATTTTTATCTTTAGAGACAGCTGGATTGCTTTCAACAGTGGAAAAGGCAAGAGAAGGGTAACTTGATCATTCTGAAGGTGAGAATCCTGTTTGTGAGAAAAATCGGCTACATCTGGAATAACTTGGGGGGATATGCTAGGAAAGCAAGTCCTCAGTGAAGAAAAGCACAGATTGGCATCTTTGTTTATGCTTTACTAGAGGCTCAGTGCACGAAATTCGTGCACAGGTAAGGTCCCTGGGCCTGGGGGGCGATCAGGGCCAATTGGGGCCTTCTGGCTGCTGGCCGGGGCCTTCCTTTGTTCCATTCCTCTCCCTGTTGGTCAGCACACATTAGAGCGAGTGATTGAACTTCTGGTCTTCAGGTTGAACTACTGAGGGAGCACTTTGCATATTAACCTTTTATATATATAGATACCCAGTCAGATTACAGTTTCCACCAATTCAAACTAGCTATATATCTCAGGGTTAGTGGATAGCCATCCAGCTGAGTGGGGAGCTGAGATGAAAGGAAGCTCTGTGAAAAGATATGGAAATCAGAAAGATGAGTAGGAGTTGTTAGCAAAGGATATGCCCAAATTTCCATTTAAGGCTTCTGCTCAACTAATCTGATCAGCCCAAAATACTGCAGAGAAACAATGGAAACTGCCCTTTGGTAAGACAGGAATGAGCATCTGAATAGATTTCCAGGAGAGGAGGATGATGGATGTCAAGAAAGTTATTCTTAAAATTTTATTTGTGTGCTTGCAAACATAATGAACATTGTGAAATAACTATGGCAGACATACCAGAAATGGCAATAATCCTTGCACTGATATGTTTAGTTTTCTAGTATTGATTACTAACTTTTTATCTCTCAATTTGTCTCAGCACTCCATCTAATCTATCAGTTTTTCTTTGGTCTTGTCTTGGAGACCTACTTCTAAAAATCCTGCATTCTTTTGCTGAACCCATCTCTAAATCTATCACACTGCTGTAATCCTTAGACTTCCTACCGTGAGCCTGCGGATTCCCTCCACCTCTTTCCTGTGTTGGATGGAACTCATTTTCTGATTCCAATCTCTTCTTTGTTTGTTTACTCCCTCATTGCAGTCTCATAGATCCTTTAAACAGCTTCCCAAGTAAGGCTGCAAGGGAAGTATCATTTTTGAGGAATCTATGTCTGAAAATATCCTTATCTGACCCTTGTACTTGATTGATCTTTTGGCAGGATGTAGAATTCTAGGTTGCAGATAATTTTCCTTCATAATTTGGAAGCCATTGTCTTCTGGCTCCTATTGTTGCTGTTAATAACTCTGATGCCATTTTTATTATTGATCCTTTCTAAGTGACCGTTTTTTGTTTCTGGAAGCTTTTAAGTAATTACGTTTATCCTGAAGGTACTGACATTTCGTGATGAAGTGCTTTGGTATGTTAGCTTTGCCATCCATTATGTTGGGTGGACCCTTTCAGTATAGAGCTACATGTCCCTTCTGTACTTGGAAATATTCTTGAATTAGTTCCTTGATAGTTTCCTCCCTTTCCTTTTCTCTTCTTGGAACTCTTATTAGTGGATTATTAGATAGCCTCACTTGATCCTTTAATTTTCTTTTCTTCTCTTTATTTCTTTGCTCTTTCTTATACTTTCCTGGAGATTGCTTCATTTTTATCACCTAACCCAAATGTTGAATTTACTGCTTCAGCTCAGTAATCATGCTTGCTCTTTTTCATAGCTTCCTGTTCTTGCTTCATGTATGCAATATCTTCTCTTTTCTCTCTAAGGATATTAATTATGCTCTTTTTTGAAGTTCACTTTTGCTTCTCATGTTATTTTGTATGTGCTTCACCTAATTTATTTTTTACTTACTTGTTTGATTCTGGCTTCTGTCTTTCATATTAGAGGTGTTCCTCAAATATTTGGAGATTCTTGCCTTTTTGAGTCTCCAAAATGCTACTGGAAGTTCTGTGTACATAAGGAAGGCCTTATTGACTAGTATACTTCTTAGTGAGTAGAGTAGACAGAGATACAGCCATTTTACTGGGAGACCCCACTTGTCAGTATCAAGAATTCTTTTCTTTTGATACAGCTCATTTCTCCAGATAGGGCTCTTCCATTTTCCTGGCCATTGGTATATAAACCTGGTTGTCTGTATTCTGGGAAGATGGGGGAAGTAGACTAGAAGGTCTCACCCTTTTATATACATACTTTCACTTCAGCCTTATCCCATACTTTGCTGTTATCTATCCTTAGGTCTAAAGCCCCTCACATTGTTTTTCTAGAGTGTAAGCCTTTGGTACCTGCCAGGACAATGGGTAGGGGAAACTTGAGTTTAGGGAGGGCATCTGAGCATCTATCTGCTCCTTTAATAATCATTCAAACAGTCCTATTTTCAAATCCATTCTTCTCTCCCTCTCTCATAGGTATCTGGTGTCTCTAATCCCGGGCCATTCCACTGCCAGGGCACGTAATTGGGTTTGCTCCTTTAAGTATTTCACCCCATTCCCACACTCTGCAGAGGCATTAGGTTTCAATGTCCTATAATCTGCTAATTTCCTTTCACCCATACTTTGCTTTCCATTTCCCAAAATGTAGTTGACATCTAGAGTCAACTTCTCTCTTGTTTTCCTTTCCTTATGAATTTATTCACTTTTAATAATTTACTGTCATTTTAGTGGTGTTTTGGGACGTACTAGAGATAAACATATGTATTCAGTTCTCCATGTTTAACAAAAGCATTCCTTTCTATTTTTTTAATATCTTTCCTTGTCATTAGATGGCACAGGAACTGGTAGAATTTAAAACGTCTGCCCCTTTGTTTTCTTTATCTATAGCCTTACGACAACAAAAATACTGAATTCTCTGTACTGTGTTTCCTTTGGTTGTTATACATAAACTGGTTTTGTTTTGTTTTGTTTTGCTTTTTAAAATTTACTATTGATACATTCTGCTGAGACCAGTTTGGCTCAATGGTTAGAGCGTCAGCTTGGGGACTGAGGAGTCCCGGGTTCGATTCCGGTCAAGGGCATGTACCTTGGTTGAGGGCATATCCCCGGTAGGGGGTGTGCAAGAGGCAGCTGATCGATGACTCTCTCTCATCGATGTTTCTAACTCTCTGTCTCTCTCCCTTCCTCTCTGTACAAAATCAATAAAATATATTTAAAAATAAATAAATAAATAAAATAAAAAATAAAATTTACTACATTCTTTTTCTGGATCACAACAATGCCCTTAACAGTGGGCTACACTGTCCCAACAGGACTCACATGGAGTTAGTAGGAAGGAAAACTGGCAGCGAAAAGCATGTGCTCTATTTTGACCTGCTTTTAAATGGTAATGTCCTATTCTCTAGCACTTTATGTGTTGTTGTTTTCTCTGACTTCCCTTTCTTTTTAACGTTGTGATTTTTTTTTTTTATTGTGAGCCTGTACCCTCTGAGGAATTTTCAGGGCCCCCTTTCACATTTACATTTCCCTTACAGTTTTATTTTCCATTTTCTCTCTTCTTATTGACCTGTATCTTTGTGGCTTCACCTTCCTGACCCTTATTTCTGGGGCTGCTCTCCCACAATCCCCGCTCCACACAGGAATGCCCATTTTGCCCTTTAGAAGCTAGGGCTTTCCTCCTATCCTTGAGAACTTTCTTCACACAATGAAAAGCAAAGTCCACCCATTCTCTGGCCTCTTGAGTGAGAGCAGGACGTTCCTCTCCTTAATTAGCTTTCTTATTCGAGTGCTAATTTATCTTCATTCTAAAGGGAATTTGTTCTCCACTTAAATGTGGCTTTTCTTCTCCAGGACCTAAGAAATTTCGAGTGTCTGGAATGCATGGCCAAAAGAGTGGTGCTTTCACTTTGTATGCTGCAACCTCCATTCTTTCTGGCCAGGAACACCAATCGCTTTTATTGGCCAATTTCCCATTTTTATAAGAAATTCTGGGTGTTGGCATGCTTAATCAGAGAAGCAGCCTTAATTATTTACTCTTACTGTTCGGTTATAATTATTTAACTTCTACTGGAAAATCTAGCCTCCCCTCCCCTCTCCTCATGCCAGCAAAAGGAAATTTGCCCCCCTGGCATGTCCTTGCTAGTAGATAACTTTCCCTGTGGAATGATCGATCCCTCTCTACTCCCCAGTAATGATCTATAATCATTTATAAACCATCTCGGCCTCCTGATCTTTCAAAAGTCTGCTTTATATATATATTTTAAGTCCTTATAGTTGAAAGTATTACATATGTCCCATTTTCCCTCTTGACCCCTTTCTAGCCCACCCCACCCTCGGCCTGAGCGGCTTCCTTTTACAACGAATGAGCAAGAAGAGCTCCAAATGTAGCTCCTTTTGTCTGAAAATGACATTCACTGTCCACTTTTAGTCATTTCTTTTGCCAAAATCACCTCCAGGGGCCCTGAGATTGGGAGCCCCAAAATGGCCCCCTATGCCTACCCTCCTGCTATTCTCACTCATGTGCAATCCCTTTTGCTCTGACTGTGAGCTGGGCTTATTGACTCGTTTGTGATGAGTAGAATACAGCAGAGGCCATGGGATGTCACTGCCGAGATGAGATTACAAAAAGACTGTGGCTTCTCTCTTGGGCACCATCCTCTTTTGCACTCTCTCATTCTTGCTCACTTGCTTGTTCTAAGGGAAGCCAGTTGCCCTGCGGTGAGCTGCTCTGAGGAGAGGTCTATGCTGTAAGGAACTGAGGGAGGCCTCTGACCTCCGGCAAGGTGCTGAGGCTCTGAGCCCAAGAGCCCACGAGGAAATAAATCCTGCTCACAACCATAAAGTGAGCCTGGAAACCAGTCGTTGAGCCTTTGCATGAAACTGCAGCCCCTGACAACCTGATACCAACCCTCATGAGAGGCCTTGAGCCAGGGGCACCCGGCTAAGTCACATTCAGATCCTTGTCCTACAGAAATTATGAGATAACGTTTGTTGTTTGAAACCACTGAATTTACAGCTAGTTATTGTGTAACAATGAAAAACTAATATAGGACCTTAAGGACAATTTTTTAACTTTAGTCTATGCTTTTTATATAAGTTGCTGTTTAGGCCATTCTTGCCTCTTGATGTAAATGTAATTACTCAAATAAAACTTTCTTTAAAGTCCTCTTTGAGAGCAGAGAATGGCTGTGTCAGTCTTGTTCATAATGGGAGATCCAGTACCCAGGACAGGGTCTGGCACCTGGATAGATGCTCAATATATTTTGTGAATTTGACCTGTCTTTTTCTACTTGTCCTAGTTTATAAATTGCTTCTCACTTTACACTTTGTCATTTCTTTGGGTTCTCTTACAATTCTGGAGCCTGGGAAATGAGAAAACCTGCTGGTCTAGTTGCCTTGATCTTTCTGCCCTTTAACGTGTTAAGTGCCCCGCCTGTTTTGTCTTCTGGATGGAAAGTATAGTATCAGTCACCGGTGACTGACTGGGTGCTTCATGTGTTAACCTGCTGTCGCTCCTCTAGAACTTCAACACTCCTGCCTCATTTGAAGCAAAATTGCGTCACCTCTCTCCCTTCAGGGTTTTTCCAGTGGAGCTGAGCCCTGTGTGCCTCCCCTCACCCCTGCCTGCACTGGTGAAGCGGCTCCTTTGCTAGGGACATTGTTTTACCCTCTTCCAACAGGAGACACTCAATCATCTGATCCATTAAGCATCTGGCAGAATAAGTTGTGTGTTTACCATCATTTTGAAAGGAAGGAAGGAAGGAAGGAAGGAAGGAAGGAAGGAAGGAAGGAAGGAAGGAAGGAAGGAAGGAAGGAAGAAATGAGGCTTGGAGATGAGTGCTAAGACCTGGGGTCACTAAACTATTGTACTTAGAAGCAGAATCGCTATAACTCAGGCTTCTGAAAGAGGAAGCACTGTTATCCAGAAAAAGGAAACACTGTTATCAATGAATGTTGGCTCCACCATGCTGTGTGACCTTCTAGAAGTGATTCAACCCTCTTCATTTATAACACGGAAATAATTTCTACTTCTTAGGGCTCTTTAGGCATTGCTCTTGACCTAGCATTCTTTCCATTCCCACTTTAACTTATTTTAATAACTCCTTTGCAAAAGATTCACTTTACAAGTCTAATGATGGCATATATGTTTTACTTTGCCTGATAATTTAAATACAGCAAGAGCATGGTATAATTTAGTTGTTAATAATCAATGTTATTACTAGCACTTTCTTTTTATTCCTTTATTAAGATGCCCATAAAACCAACAAAAGTATTACTTGTCATTAACATTCAGAACCTTCCTCCATTTGCCTTTATTTGCTATACTGTCATTCATGGGATCACATATTCTTATGTGACATAACTTTGGTGACTAGAGAGTAGATTAATTGCTCAACTGTCTTAGTCAGTTCAGGTTGCTATAACAAAGTACCATAGACTGGGTGACTCAAACAACAAATAGAATTTATTTCTCAAAAGCTCCAGAGGCTGGGAAATTCATGATCAAGTCACAAGCAGATCTGGTGTCAGTTGAGAACTTGTTTCCTTTCTCATAGATGTTCTCTCCCCTGCCCTCACATGGTGAGAGGAATAAGGGAGCTCTCTGGTTCTCTTTTTATAAGGTAACTCATCCATTCATGAGGGCTCTACTTTCATGACTTAAATATATCCCAAAGTCCCCGCCTCTAAATAATCATTACATTGGGGTTTAGGTTTCATGACTTTTTAAGGGACATACACATTCAATCTATGTTTGTTTCTGCCTAGCAGTTCAGAAATCAGACTTTTGTTAGAAAAATAAAATTAATCAAAATATGTCTACTCCAGTTTAAATAGAAACATTGCTAAAATAATTATGCATACATAAGAAAGAAGACCAGCACATGTAAATTTAGATTGAAAGAAAGTAAATCCCTAAAGAAAAATCACATGTAAGATATATTGTCCAAACATTATCTGAACTAAAGCAGCAAGTGCTCTAAAAGTTTTTTTGATTTTTTTTTTTTGCAAAGATTTAATGCCAAAACCAGCAAGACATATAAAGATGACTAGTCTCAGATGTTTTAAAAGGTCATTTGCCACTCAGTAGAACTGGGTGGTGAGAAAAACCTTAGAGATTATGTAGTTCAATATATTCATTTTACAGAAAAGGAAGCCAGGTCCAGAAAGGTTAAGTGACTGTCTAGTTAAGGACAAAACCAGGATGTGACCCCAGGTCTCTGACTAACAGTCCAGAACGTTTTGCATGACACCAAGCTGCCTAGTATGTGTTTGTTTGTTTGTTTGGTTGTTTGGATGGTTTTTGAAGGAACATGTGCTCTCTCTCTAACTGCAGTGGTGCCAACGTCTGTCCTACCTCTTGCTGGGACTGCTGAATTTGCTGTGTCAGCTGCATCTGTTCCAGCAACACTCTCTCCAGTTCATCGGACTTCTGTTTCATTTCCTTCCTCAAGTCCTCTGAAGCCAAGTCACTCTGGTCAATTTCCTTCTTCAAGCGAGACTCAAAATCTGCAACCAGATTTTTAAGGTTTTCAATTTCCTTCTCCTTCGACTCAGATTCTTCAGTATATTGGATACAAGATTCATGGAGTTTTTTTTCGAGAGTGGCCACTTCCAGCCTTAGATCTCTAGTAGCGTCTGAGATTAGGTCTGATATCTGTAAGATAAATCTTGTATTAGTTTTTAGGCAATATCTCTAGGTAGACACAGTTCTTATGGTTTTAAGAGGCTTATTCTAAATACTCAGTGTACTCTGCTGATCAGAAGAAAACAAATCCTATGACGTATGTAGGCCTCTGAGATTTTCTTTTTAAAAGTTAAAGACTAACACTTTATTTTTGCCACCTTGAATGGATTGCATTAATCATTTGGGCATCCTTGGAAATATATAAATCGCTGTAACTGAATTAAGCTACCAAGAATAGCTTGTGTTTTTATCTGGATTCACTACAGGGTGGCTTTGTAATTAAAAATGCCCAATGCTTGTGGATGCACATAGGGGAATACAACCATTGTATTTTATTCATTATCAGACCAATAAGTTTTCCTTTGAGATTGTTTTTCTTCTTATCTCTAATGACTGGATGTAGCTCAGAAACTATACCTTCTAGAGCAGCAGTCTTCAACCTTTCGGACCTCACGGACCACCAGTCCGCAGACTACTGGTTGGCGATCGCTGTTCTAGAGCATTACTGCCCACTAGAACTCTCTGTGATGATAGAAATATTCTGGGATGTCCAATAGGGTACCCCACTGGTCACAGGTGGCTACGGACAGTGTGTGCTGGTAAATGTTTAACAACTGACTCACAAGCACACATAGCCAGGTCTTATCTATCTCCACAGCATAAATATGCTCACCATGACCAGTTCCAAGCTACCAAAGGGGCATCACTTATCGTTGAGTCTGGAAGAGAAGTGCACAATAGGCTCTCACTTGCCAGTACCGCCCAATGAGCATTGGAAATGTGGCCAATGGGACTGAGGGACTGAATTTTTCATGTGACTTCATTTTAATTCATTGAAATCTAAGTAGTCACATGTGGCTACCATAGTATACAGTACAGTTCTAGAGGACACCAGAATATTATAAAATAGACTGCTTTTCAAGGTGGTGCCTCTTGATAAAGAGAAGAGTGAATATCTTGGGGAAACTAGTCATGACAGTCTTTAGAAGGGGAAAGACTGTTTTCTCTCGCCTTGAAAAACAAAACAAAGAACAGAAAACAAAGCAGGAAGAGCAAAGCTGCTTCTGATGAAACAGATCCTTATTATTTATGCCACGGATATTGACAAGCAATACATATTAGGACAACAAGAAACCAATCCATGGAAGAATCTGGAAAACATTCGGAGACCAAAGTCCCAACGATTTTGTGAACTCTTACTTAAGAATTAAGCCTCTACAATTTGTTTCAAATGTTAAACTTACATTAAGAATAACTTCTTCAAGAAATCTATTTACCACACTTAGTGGTAATTTTATAAATTAAATTAATATGCCATGATCTCCAATTAATCCAGGAAGGAAGAGGGTCACTGCTAGTCCTGGACAGTAGTTTCCATCATCCCGAGGAGACATGGCAAAGAAACAGAGCAGGCTGTCCCTGGCAGGGAGGCTCACATGGTCACAAGTGTGTTCTGATTTTCTTTTAAAAAGGGAGTCAACATTTAAAATTCAAAACGTTCACTTTAAAAATCTGGACTTAGGAGTTCTCTTGAAAAAAACAGAAACCCTTGCCTTTTGACATTTCCCTGCAGATGGGACCCTGAGACAGCAGTCCCAAGGTGACGGGGGGCGGGGTGGGGAGAAAACACGGGACGGGAGGGCATGCCAAGGGGAGCCAGTGGTGACCTAGGGTGCAGGGGGTAGAGGATGGGAAGCAAGAGATCTGCCTGGGAGAGAACCTGCCTCGGGGAGGCGGAACCTTGGGTGAGCCAAGGCTCCAAGTTCCCCCGCATGTGCCCCATTATTCCAATAGGACTTCACTTATATGATAAAACACAAATTGAAAGGCAAAATTGAGGAGTATTATGCTAAGGGAAATAAGCCAGAAAAAGACAAGTATCACATGATCTCACTTATTTGTGAAATCTAATGAACTAAATAAACTGATGAACAAAATATATCCGGAGACACTGAAGCATTCAACAGACTGATGAATTTCAGAGGAAGGAGACGGGGCAGGAAAAGATTAACCAAAGAACTTATTTGCATTTGAAAATTATGCATTGTGGTGGGTGGGGGGCTCAGCTGCCTGCATCCTCTCTAAGTTTAGGAGCCCTCTGGGGATGTCCAACTGACAGCTTAGAGTGGGCCTAGAGTGGGCCTAAGCCAGCAGTTGGATATCCTTAGCACTGCCACCACCTCTGCACTCGCCAGCCTTGAGCCCAGCTTCTGGCTGAGCGGCACACCCACTGTGGGAGCTCACTGGTCACCAGGGGGCAGCTCCTGCATTGACCTTCTGCATGTCATAGTGACTGGCCATTCTGCTGTTCAGTTGGTTTGCATATTAGCATTTTGTTATATAGGATATGCATAATCCATGGACAGACAATAGTGCAGTAAAGGCCTAGGGAGGGGTGGAAACCAAGTGGAGGGGGACAATTGGGGGAAAAGGGATAGTGTAACACTTTCAGATAAAAAGGGAAACATTATTAAGAATTTCAAAATAGCATCTGCAGAGCATTATACCCAAAGCATGAGGCCTTTTTGAGTATGGGGCCCTGTGATACTGTTCTTATCATACAAGCTTGTAGCCGGGCCTGCCTTTGAGAAGGTTGTACCATATCCCCTGTACACCAACCAGAGGCCATCCAATCCCACTTGATGCTTACTTTACACCAACTGTTAATGATTTTATAAAATATATATATTGATTTTATATAGAGAGACAAGTATCACATGATCTCACTTAGAAACATCGATGAGAGATGTTTCTCATCGATGTTTCTAAGTGAGATCATGTGATACTTCTCTCTCTCTCTCTCTCTCTCTCTATATATATATATATTTATATAAATATATATATATTTATATATAATATATATTGTATATAATATTATTGATTTTTATATATAATATATAATATATATATATATAATGTATATATATAATTGATTTTTTACAGAGAGGAAGGGAGAGGGAGAGAGAGTTAGAAACATCGATGAGAGTAACATCGATCAGCTGCCTTCTGCACACCCCCTACTGGGGATGTGCCCACAACCAAGGTACATGTCTTTGACCGGAATCAAACCCAGGACCCTTGAGTTCACAAGCCAATGCTCTATCCACTGAGCCAAACCAGTTAGGGCATAAGTTTGTTTTTATAAAAAATTCCATACATAGTTGGATTGCATGCTTATATAATTTATATCAGCTATTCATCCTGGAGAATATCCAAACCATTCTACCTATGTAGGTAAAACAAGGCCCAGTGTCTATGACGAAAACTGCTGGAGTTCTAAGTCCAGCAGTGCTCTCAGGAGGAAATAACCAACATCCACAGTGTTAAACCCATTAATGGTGATCATCAGAATGACAGACCTTCATTTGTAGCTCCTCTTGTTCTTTCTTATACTTTTGGATTATTTCTTGGTGTTTTTCTCTTTCAATATCAAGTTCCAGTTTAGCTTCTTCCTTAAAGAGAAGAGCTTGCTCTTCAAATTCAACTAAATGTTGAGCTCTTTCCTTGGCG
Source organism: Pipistrellus kuhlii (assembly GCF_014108245.1). Taxonomy (NCBI): domain Eukaryota; kingdom Metazoa; phylum Chordata; class Mammalia; order Chiroptera; family Vespertilionidae; genus Pipistrellus; species Pipistrellus kuhlii. Next base: position 17,140,395 of record NW_023425515.1, on the reverse strand, counting down.
AGTTCAGCTTCAATCTAAAAAATAGCATTTAACACTCACATAAAACCATTTTACCTTAAAATAAGTAAATTAATCTTATTTTCAGACTCCAATATTTTTTAATTCTCACCTGAGGATATTTTTCTATTGCTTTTTAGAAGGAGTGGAAGAGAGAGGGAAAAACAGAGAGAAATATTGATGCGAGAGAAACACATCAATTGGTTGCCTCCTGCCTGAGCCCTGACCACAGCCTGGTCCGGGGAGGAGCCTGCAACCAGGCATGTGCCCTTGACTGGCTGGAATCGAATCCGGGATCCTTGGGTCTGCAGGCCAATACTCTATCCACTGAGTCACTGGGGCTGGGCCAGACTCTAATATTTTTTAAAATTTCTAATTCTAATTCAAAAAGTTAACCTAATTTTTAAATTCTAGTATTTTTTAAAAAGTTGACTCAGAACTTAGGCCAGAAAAATTGACCTTGGGTCAAATATTTTAAGATCTAAGAGATGAAAATAAGTAGAAAAGTTAAAACAATATATGATTACAGTTTTGAGAAATATTAATAGCTTTGTCTTCTGTATATTTATACTGTAAACACAGTCCTTGCCAGCAATCCTATTTTTAAAAAAATTTTGAGGCCCTTAGACTAAGTTCTGTTGAAAGCTCAGAGGGGATATAAAGTACAAATGTTGAGTTTTTAATGGTCCTTTCTTGATGGAGACCATAGATGATCATTTTAATATGATTGTGGCCAGGAGGCTGTTTAAGGAAAACATGGGTCAGTAAGGCCTGCATCCATATTTTGACTCAGAATCTCAGTGCTGGAAGGAACTTTAGAAATCCCTTAGCTCAATTTCACAAGCTTCTATGAATAGTGGAAAGAATAAAAAAGGATTTTGGATTTAAATAAAGTTGAGTTTAAATCCTGGTTCTGACACTTTCTACTTGTATGATGTTATTGTGACTACTAGTAGCCAGATGCACATAATTCGTGCACGGGCGTGGGGAGTGGGGGGTGTCGGGTGTCCCTCAGCCCAGCCTGCACCCACTCTAATCTGGGACCTCTTGAGAGATGTCCTACTGCTAGTTTAGGCCAGATCCCATGGACATTCCTCTGGCAATCCAGGACTGCTGGCTCCTAACCGCTCACCTGCCTTCCTGCCTGATTGCCCCTAACCACTCTCCCTGCTAGCCTGCTTGCCCCCAACTGCTTCCCCTGCCAGCCTTATCACCCTCAACTGTTCCCCTCTGCCGGCCTGCTCACCTCCAACTGCCCACAACCACCTCCAACTACCCCTCCCTCCCTCCGCTGGCCTGATCACCCCCACCTGACCCCAACTACAACCTGGTCACCCACAACTGCCCTCCCCTCTTGGCACCTAACCGCCTCTACCTCAGCCCCATGGCTTTGTCCAGAAGAACGTCTGGAAGGTCTTCTGGAAGGTCTCTCAGTCTAATTAGCATATTACTCTTTCATTAGTATAGATAGAGGACTGGTACATGGATGAGGGCCAGCTGGTTTGCCCTGAAGGGTGTCCTGGAGCAGGGTGGGGATTCCCTTGGGAGGCGGGGTGGCCTGGGCAAGGGGCCTGTGGTGGGTTGTAGGCCTTGGGGTGAGAGTCCCCACTGGGGACAGTGCTGGCTTGGGTGAGGGGCTGGGTAGTTTGCAGGCCAGCCGTGCCCCCATGGGGTGAGGGTTCTCGCTGGGGGGCCTGGCCAGCCTAAGTGAGGGGCTGATGGTTGTTTGCAGGCTGGCCATGGCCCCAGTGGGAACCCTCACCCCATGAGGCATGGCCAGCCTGGGTAAGGGGCGAAGGGCCATTTGCAAGCCCCTCCCTTGGTGGCTGGCCAGGGCAACGGCAACCCAAGCCTCCCACATGCCCAGGCTGGCTCTGTGTTCTCTGCTCACAGGCCCCAGGAAGGCAGGAAGCTTGGCTTCCTCTATTGCCAATGGTGACCCAAGCCTCCCGCTCACTCTGGCTGGCTCTGTGGCCATTGCCATCTTTGTTCCGCTAATTTGCATACTCACTCATGATTGGCTGGTGGGCTTCGTGGAATGATGGCCAATTTATATATCTCTCTTTTATTAGTGTAGGTAATTTCTCCTGGTGAGGTTATGACTAAAGTTCCCTTGTGGGTCCTTATGAGGATGAAATGTGATGAAACATCTAAGAAAAGCTGTAGCATGAGCAGGGTTATAATAGTCAATGTGGATTACTTCTGTGCCCTGATCCCTCAGTCTCTGCCATGGAATCCACACCAAATGATTGTCTGCACTGTGCCTCCACACCACCAGAAACTGTAACTCACTCCTTTCCCAGCAGGCGTTTCCATTTCCAGACAGCACTAAGCATTAGGCACCGCTTCCTTTAGCTGAGCCAACATCTCTCTCCTTTGTGGGTTTTAACCCTGGGTTTTGGCTCTGCTACTGGAGCAAGAGAGTGAGTCCTGGATTCCTTCAGGCCTGGGAGTTTGTCTGGTGAGATTAGAGAAGAGATCCCAGCGACAGGCTGGCTCTGGATTTACACTGTGCCATGATTATAAATCCTCAGGGGGAGTTAATGCCAGATAACTTGGGAGAAAAACTGTCAGACTTGACTTAGTGAGACTCTGTGGTTGAGGTCACCATAAGAAGAGGAGAGATGTCAATCTGCATTTCTCAAGGGAACACTGAAACCAGATTACCAGGAAGCAGAGAGATTGCTATGAAGGTTTGTGGGAAGCCCTTTAAATGAAATAAAGTACAGACAGAAGCCTAGCTCCAGTGTGGGGTCGTTAGGTTTATTGTAGGTCTGAGCATTTGCCCCAAGGCTAAACAATTATACTTATATTCACTGCAATAAATTCTTTTGGCTCTCTCAAAATAAATGTCTGGATTGTTTAGGGGAAAGGATGTTGATGATCATTTAGAAACACAGAGGGTTGTTCAGATGTGTTGCTCTTGGACTACTAAAGACAAGGAACACCTTACAGGCATTCAGAGAAAAGAACAGATGTTCCTGTGAATTCTAGGTACTTACATCCACCTGCTTCCTGGTAGCCATTTAGGAACTTTACAGGTGTCTCAAATAAAGTGTCTGAACCAGAAATCCTGATACAAAAATCTGTCTCCACCTGCTCTGCCCCCAGCCCTCCCCATCTCAGGACTTAGAACCACCATCCATCTCGTTATTCAAATCCTTCCCCTCTCTCCCTTATCCTCCACACCCAGTCCAGCATTAAATCCTGTTCGTTTTTCATTTACAAAATAAAAATTGGATTCTCTTATTCCCTCTTAGTGATTTCTCAGTGCATTAGTGTAAAATCAAAAGGCCTCTTGGGATTTTTGTTTTTTAAAAACTATTTTTTTTAAAAGATCTCTTTTAAAACTAAGTAAAATCATAGGGCCACACCACCAGCCTATATGACACCTTCGTGTGAATCAACAAAGCACCCCTTCCTGAGATGAATTCAGCCGCATGCAGGGCACAGGGCTTGGTGAGCAGAGCACAGGCTGGATGGCAGCTCCTTCTCTCCCTCGGCCTGTGCTATTGTGCAGGGCACAACCCAAACGCCATCTCTGACAACCCTGGACTTCTCCAACCTAACTTTCACCACTTTCACCTCTTGATCACTGTGCTCCAGCCACACTGGGATAGATAAGAACACATGAAAAAAGGAAATCAAATGCAAAACATTTGGAAAGATCACAAGATGTGACTTTAAGAGTTAATGGCCACAAGATACCTTAACAATATTTTTAAAAAACCCAACTAAGTAATATTTTTTAGAAGCTCAAGAAAAACTATTTGTTTTTAAAAAATCTCTGTACTATTTAAAACTAAGTCAAATTAGTATTCCAGCTATAGGAGTTTCCTTAATTGCAGAATTTTCACTGAAGAGTAACACATTTGTGCATTTGGGACCAATTTTAAATGTTCAGCATGCACATTAATTTCCATTCTTCACATCGAAGCAACACTTCGAGTAAACAAAAATCCATGACAATTAGTAAACATATAGTTATTTTCAAATGTGCCATCCTTGTTGCATGGCAACAGCTGATTTTGTTATGTGCCTTTTACGTACTCTAAAGTAATTAAGCACAGGAACAAATGGCTGGCTACATTTTTTAATGACAAAAAGCACTTAAGTTGTGTTTATTCTAATATGTGTATTGTATATTTATAAAGGGAACACTACATTCCTACGCAAAGGCACAGTGACCCAAGAAAGAGATGACAATGTCATATTAGTGATTCTTCTTTCTCATGAGAGGACTTTCGGGGAATTTTTTATTCACAGCTTCAATAGCTAACGCAACCAAGACATAATTATCGTATCTTGGCTTTATTGATCTGGGTCTTGATTTACTGCCCAGCTAAATGATAAGATTTATTAATAAGAAGTCATGCCCTCTCAACAAAATAAAATGTTATAGAAAATTATACCTGCCCAAATACACCTATGATGTAATTAATTTATTAAAAAGATATCATGGTCTTAGTAAGAACTTACAGAATCCTATGCAGGTTTATTTTCACCATCAAATTAACAGCATAAAGCAAGAACATAATACTCTTATATGGTCAGATGCTAACACTACCTTGGTCTCCTGGCTGGGTTAAGATCACCTCAGGGACAGAGCACAGTGTTCAGAAATACTAGAGTGGATCATGAAAAGCAAAGAGTTCACAGGAGATTGTATTTGAAAGTCCTTCCTGGGGTGTGGCTGAAGAGATGAGAATCATACACAAGCAAAGGCAGGAAAGTTCACTCTATCAGTCCAAGAAGAGCTAAGGGAAGGGAAGGACCTGTAAGTCCCTATATTACTTTCATCAGTGAAATTTCTGAATCAAATATGGGACATTTACAATATATCTTAATACATACTGCCAAACTGCTGTCCAAAACATTGCTGTAATTTCCAGTCCCATAAAGAATATGAAACACTTTCTCACCGGTCCTTCAGTGCAGTGCAAAAACCACTCTATCAAGTGGATGTGTGGGGGAAATCTCTCATTGTTTTAATATGCTTTTTTTGTTAGTTGCTTTTATTGTTTATTGTTTATTGTTGAAGTTGATCATCTTTTTGGTTTTTAAAACATGGATCGGTAAAGATGGGAGAATGTGAATAAGAACAGATTCGCCAACTGAGGACACCAAGACTAATAAAAACTAGAAATAATTAAAGAAGTAGGAACTTTAGCCAAAACCGGTTTGGCTCAGTGGTAGAGCGTCGGTCTGCGAACTGAAAGGTCTCAGGTTTGATTCCGGTCAGGGGCATGTACATTGGTTGCGGGCACATCTCTGGTAGGGGGTGTGCAAGAGGCAGTTGGTTGATGTTTCTCTCATGGACATTTCTAGCTCTTTATCCCTCTCTCCTCCTCTCTGTAAAAAATCAATAAAATATATTTAAAAAAAAAAAGAAGTAGGAACTTTAGAGAAGAAAAAGACCATGCTAAAAAATGAAACAAAATAAGAATGAGACATTTAGAGCAACTTTAGTTCATATTCTCAAATTTAGTTGTTGCCCATATGAATCAATTTAAGTCATAACCAGGAAACCATGGCAGCAGTTTGTGCTAGGGATGGGTACCAGCTGGGGAAGAAAAAGAGTTGGGAAGGCTCCAGTGCACTGTGCATGGTGCATTGGTCTAGGAAGTTCCAGAAGGAACCAAGTATGTGCATAGAAGCAAAGAAATCTAGTTGGAATAGTCTTCTGGCAAATAAACAGACTTTAAAGGAGCAAGTAAGACACATGCTGATGAAAGCTACATTCTCATTACCTTTTCCCTCCAGTTAGCATCATCCAGCCGCTTCTGTCGAAGGGCCTCCTGCAGCTGCTCGATGCTCTTCTGATGTGAAATCAGCATCAGTTCCCTGAAAACCATAAACCTGACAAATGAGTCAAGTCTCATCAGAGAATATAATTTCACAATTTAGTCTGTTTATACTCTTTAGTAATAGATAGATAGATAGATCCTACCAGATATGATTTTTACTGTTAGCAATAATTCACAAACATTGCATAGTAAGGATTTTCTCAGGCTTAATTTCTGTATAGTAAGTAATGCTATTTTTGAATGTAATAGTAACAATATATATGGATTCAAAAGTATAATAAAATGTTTTTCATTGTGGTTCTAAAATTCATGACTAAATTCTAACACTAGACAATATTTTGCTTTGCTTTTTTTTTTTTTTTTAAAGGAAAATACATTGGGAAGTGCCATAAAATCAGCATGTTTGTGGTTTCTGCTAGATTTATTTTTCTTTTACTTATCTCAAATGCTGATTGGAACAAACCAAATTAAGTGGAGGGTAAAGTCCGAGGTGTGATATGGTATAGTACAAAACATTAGAAAACTGAAAACACAAAGAACATTTAATATTTTAACCCGCATAAATGGATCCCAAAGTTTAGTTTATTATTCTTGGGGTGGAGGTAATGTGGGTGATTCATGAGAACCTTTCCCAGAGGCACCAAAATTAGCATCTGACTATCACAAGTAGTGGCAAATGCATGCCTGTTGCTTAGGGTGCCTTCCTGTTTCTACAATCATGACTCTTCTTACTTTCTATGTAGGAGATTCTTCCCTGTTCCTTATTCCTCTTCCTAAGTCCTTTGTTTTCCATTACCAACCTCTTCCTTTTACTCTGATCCCTTTTCTCAAACTTGTGACTTTCATTTATAACTGCTGCTGGACATCTGTATCCTAGTGATGCATCAACACCAAAGATTTCACACATCAAAACACAAATTCATTGTCATATCCTGCAATCTTGCCTTTCCTTTTGGCTTCTGAAAACTTTTCTTTAACAATCAAAATCTTTGTTTGGAATTCCCGAGCCATCTCCAACTCTACCTTCTCCTTGTTCTACCACATCCATTCAATAACAAGTTCTATGTATTCCACTTCCTTCTTGTTGAACTATTTGTTCCCTTCCTTTCCCACTACCAACAACTTCATTAAGCTTCTTGACTTTATCTTCCACCTAGTGTATCGTAATAGACTCTCTGTCTATCTCTTGATCTCTATTCTAGTTTCACTCATTGTATTATTAAAAATTTTTTTACTGTAATAAAAATAGTGCCTACATTTCTAGTCTAGAAAATTTTAAAGACACAAACATAAGAAGACAAATTTAACTTAGTAACCAGAGGTATAAATATCACTTGAGGAAAAGTGGTTGAGAAAACAAAACTTTCCAGGCTTCTCTTTCCAGAAAATGTGTTGGATAAGATACCTTTACACTTTTCTACTAAAACCAAGTAAAACTATTTTATTTATTATATAAAATATAAGAATTTGTCAACTAACTGGACAAAAAGGTAAGAAAGATAAAGAGGACAAAACTCAAAATGAAAGAATGGACAAAGTATCAGTGGAAAACTACTGAAATCTGAGTAGTCTTCTGGTTAATTACATTATACCAATGGTAATTTCTTAGTTTTGTACAGAAAAGTAGTTTTACCATGATTAAGAAAGATAGGCTAAATGGGAAACATCAATTCTCTGTACTGTCTTTGTAACTTTGATATAAATATAAAATTATTCCAAATGAAAGGTTAAAAACAATGAAATTAATTGGAAGAACCCCAGCAATAAGTAGAGCACTGAAGCTAACTCTCATCTTGAAAGTACTTTCCAAATATGATGAAGTTGAGCTTTAAAATTTATAGGCATGAAGGGCACAGGAATCAGGAGACAAAGGAAGAGTCTCAGAGGACACTCACCTGAATGAAGTTGCATCACAAAGAGCAACTTACAGTATATGTGTGAAATTCACACTCGTATGTGTAAAATAAAACTAATATCTCCTCTCAAGGTACAAAAAGGAAACAACTGGCTTTGAATTTTGGTGCTAAGTAGAGAGAAAAATACAAATATCACATAAGAAATCAACCAACCCTAATGCAAATTTATATCCTGAATTCATATTACCTGAGTGGTCCCAAACATTTCATGTTGAAATGATAACTTAAAGTGGTGCTAGGTTAACCTTGTCTCCAGATTCCTGGTAGGAAAAACACCAATATTTTGGAGAGAAAACTATCTTAAAACTGGGGCTCAAAGAATTCCTACTGATAAAGAGATAAGACCTATGAGAACATAGTTTTTAAAAAAATCACAAAACTATTTTTGAAAAGTTAATAATAGGAAGAATGAACAAACAAAAAGACAGCATAATCAAACTCACAAATTCTAAAGTATTAAATTTTCATATACAGAATATAAAGTAAGGATGCTCAATACAGTAGAAAAAAAGAAATAAAAGTGATTTAAGTGACTAAGTTTGAAAAAGAACCAAATTGAACTTGTAGAAATGACAAATATGTGACAAATATGGTAGCTGAAATTGGAAGCTCTGTGGATGGCCATGTAGCAGATTATTCATAGCTGAAAAAATGAAGTGATAAGTTAAAAGGGATATTCAAAGGAAGTACATAGAGTGTGGTACAGGGAGTCAAAAATATAACAAGAGAAGTGGCTATCTGGAAGACATATTAAAAAGATCATATACTTATTCACTATTTCAGAAGCAAAGGAGAGAGAAAAAGAAAGGAAGAAATATCTGAGGAGAATATTCCATATTGATGAAAACAACAACCCACAAATCTAGAAGCTCAATGGATTCTAAGTAAGATAAATAAAAATAAATCTTACATCTGAGCACCTGGTAGTAGAAAATTATGAACATCTAAGTTAAAGAGATCCTAAAAGCCAAAGAGAAAAAAAACTACATTATTTTCCAAGGAACCCAAATAAAATGAAAACTTATTTTCCAATAGAACCAAAAGAAACCAAGGACAGTAAAATAATATGTTCAAAATCCAATGAGAAAATAACCATCAACCTAAAGTTGGGTACCCAGCAAAACTATCTTTAAGAATGAGACTGAAATAAAACCTGAGTGTTTGGCACTAACTAAAGGAGCATGAAATAATATGCTTTGCAAAAAGAAATACATTCAGAAGCAAGGTCAGACATGCCAAAAGAAATAGTGAGCAAAGTAACTGACAAGCTGCAGGTGTTAGCTGTAGATGCTTTTTTATTCCTAGTTTGCTGACAGCCACAAAATGCAGGTTGGCGGTTTCCTCTGTGGGAGGATGCAATGCAGTGGAATTGGGGAGAAGCATGATTGACTTCAAAGCTAATGGCAAGGTTCTTTTTCCTGAACTGAGTGATTGATACATAGATGTTCGTTGTGTTATACTTCTTTAAACTTTACACCTACATAAACCTTCTATGTATCTACTCAATATTTATAAAAATGAATGATAATAATAAAGACTAAGTGTGGAGTAGAATGTGTATGTGGAGGAAAACGAATTTAAGGGAGAAACCAAGGTGAGAGAAAGGCATATTAGTAGTACGGTGGGGTTTATTGACCACTCTGCATACTATGAGCAAGGAGGCGTCATCAGGCCTTGCAGGGACAGAGGTAGGGTCCCTGTCCAAATGGTGCTCAAAATCCAGCCGTACAAAGGGAGCTTTATCTTTGAAAGTGTGAAGCAGATCACCAGACTCCGATGCTTGCTCAGCAGTCTGTAGGCTGGAGAACAGCAAGAGACACAGACGGAACAAAGGAGGAGGATTCGGCCATTCCTGTCTCCTCTGCAGACTCATCTTCCTCTACTTGTCAATTAATATTTGTGTTCTCAGCACTTTGTTCTGGCCCTTTTTACTTCCTTTCTTCTCTTTCTCTAGGTGATCTTATCTACTCTTATAATTAAAATGCAATATAGATGCTGACAGCTCCCAAATTTTATCTCTAGCTCATATCTCTAGTTCCGATGCATCTGACTCATGCATCCAACTCTTTACCTGACTGCTCTAATTTTGTATTTCAGAGACATCCGAAACTTAACTTGTTGGTAATCTCAGAGGCTTACAATACTAGTTTACATTTTGCTCGTTAGGTGGCATCTGCTGCTCTACTCCATTTTTTGTTCCAGGATGTAGGCCAAGGAGTAACTCTTACCTGGGAATGTTGATTTTGTGATTTGTAGAAAAGAAAACTTAACAAAACATAGGACCTGTTAAATCTTCTGCTTAGAATTGATACATATCACTTCTCTTATATTTCAGTGTCGAGAACAAGTCAAACGGCCATGTGTGATGTCAAACAAATGTGGATAGCATAGTCCTCTCATTGGGAAGTGCACCATAAGTCACCTGGCACTAGGTGGAGTCCATCACAACTCTGAAATCCTACTGGAAGCCGCTATGAGGATTCCCACCCTGGAGGTGGGAACATTCTTTGCTTAGTCCATGGTTCTTTCATGCGGAAGTGATTTCTCAGTCCAGTTTTCTCCATGGCTCCTGGCTTTCCTCTCTGATATGCACTGGTCTATGTTGACCGCATTGGAAGTGGGCATTAGAGATTCTGCCCTATTGTGAAACAGCTTTGTCAACTTTTATCCTTTTCATAGACTATTTACCTTATATGGCAAAAGGGACTTTGCATATGTGATTAAGGATTTTGGGATGTAGAGATTATCCTGGATTATCTGGATGAGTTCTAAGTGTAATCACCATGGTTCTTTATATAGAGAAGAAAGTTAATGTGGGGGAAGGTGATGATGTGACGACAGAAGCAGATTGGATTCATGGGTCCAGGACCCGAGGAATGCCAGCAGCCTCTAATCTAGAAAAGGCAAGGAATGGGTTCTACCCTGGAGCCTCCAGAAAGAACCAGTTTTCCTGACATCTGGATTTTAGTCCCTTAACACTAATTTGGTTTTGCCACCTCCAGAACTATAAGATAACAAACTGTATTGTTTTAAGCCACTAAATCTGTGTTAATTTGTTATAGCAGCAATAGGAAACTAATAGAATGGTCTGCCTTCAAGTGATATTACGAAACTTCAGGTATAAGATTAGTACCTATAATAGTAAACTTGTTAAAAAAAAAAAAGAGGGGGGGAAACAGTGGTCAATGGAAATAAAGCAGCACTTCACCTGGTTTCATAGAATGTCATTGTCATAGAATGGTTGTGGCTGGCCGTATGCTTGTTAGGAGTAACCAGACAGCAGAGTTCTGGACATTTCACTCACTTTTATTTCTAAGCCAGGTTTCCTATTTGAAAAAAGGTCTTACTGATTAGAAAATTCCAAGAAGCATTTTCAGATGGGTGTCTGTGAGTACATTATAGGTTATCTTCACTATTAAAATGGATAATACTAAATATTTAAGATGCTTGAATTTCAGTCTCCCTGGAGATAGTTACATTTTTTTTGTTTTGTTTTGTTAATCCTCACCCGAGGTTATGTTTTTTCATTGATTTTCAGAGAGAGTGGAAGGAGGAGGTTGAGACAAATAGAGAAACATTAATATGAGAGAAGCACATTGATTGGTTGCCTCTTACACCCACCCCGATCTGGGTATGTTCCCTTGATTGAAATCAAACCTGCGACCCTTCAGTTCACAGGTCCACGTTATCCACTGAGCCAAACTGAGATAGGTTTGATAGCTATAGATAGTTAGCTATAAATATAATTTTGATATCACCAAAAAGTAGAATCTACTTCATATACTTTACTCTGATAAACCCAGTACAAAACATCCCACTGTTAAGTGTATCCTTTTAGAACAAAACTGGGAAAGTCTAGTATATTAGGAAAGCTAAAATATAGTAGGCCAAGGTTGAAATGATATTAATGAAGTATAACTATTCACTGAAGTTTCAAAGAACTATTAAGTTCCTTATGAATTTGTGCAAAAATAAGGTGTTTTGAGTGAACTGTTATAAAAATTATAAACTTACACCTGTGATGGTAAGTTTGCTTGATATGACTACAGAAATAAAGATGGTCATATGTCTTTGATTCCTTATAACTCCAAAAGCTCTTTAGTGTGAGTCTTTCATGGCACAAGGCAGAAAGAATGACTCTATGTGATATTACAAACACTTAACTGTCCTTGATTAGCATGCATATATGCATATACATTTCCTGGTTAACCTCTCCCTACCCACCTTCTCATCCCCTGGACAAGGTGCAAGATCTTTCATAGTGTACTATGTAAGTGTGGTTTTTATTCTTGGAATCAGGAGTATCTTTTTCATGCATATAATCACCTCTGTATGCACTAGTCAATGCTTATTTCATGATAATCAAAGGTGGGTGTGGGTGGAGAGGGGTCAATGGGGAAAAATCCAAAGGGGGCATCTACAATACTTTCAACAATAAAGATAAATTTTTTAAAACAGAAAGACACTGATAAAGAAAGACAATATTGTGCTGAAAGAACTAGTAAAGAATCAACTTGGACTCTCGTGAGCCTTTCTGCTAGATGTGTAGAGGAATGATAAGAAATGAAACACAATTGTTAGAGATGTATTCTATCTTTTCCATGTTATAAAAAGCTGAAAATGTGTAGCTATTTCTGGATGTCAGGCAGTTATCCAATTTCCCCTTTAGAACCACTTCTACAGATATTGCTGCTTTACGTTTACAGGAAACAACACAACATCAGGTCCTAAATTTGGATTGACTAAGAATCCAATCAAGAAGATTTTCACTAGAATACAGAATTAAACTCCCAGCTCTCATATTTAGCAAGTCATAAACTCTCTGAGCCTGAATCACTGGGGGCTTCTGAGTTTTAAACCCTGTGTTCAGTAGTTTGGTTGGGATTAAATTCATTCCCATCTATACATCCAGTATTAATTGAGTGTCTACCAGATGTCAGGCTGTTTTAGTCTCTAGGGATACAGTAGGTTTTTTTTCTTGCCAGTCTTTGGAAATAATTAAGAAAATTCCCAATTTTTAGAAGAAATGAAGACCCTGAGTGGTCGGTATCTTTCTGAAGTGGCGTTATTCACAGGAGGCAGAGCTGGCTCCAGCTCGTACCAGCCTAGGACTGTCTACAGTATGTAATGCTGCCTTCACTTTTCATATGTGGGAGAAGAGCTGGCCATCTGTAGCATTCTACCCTGCAATGTCACCAGATATATTTTTAAAATAATGTTTTAGGAGTTAGCACAATAGGCAAACTAGTATCTACACACAATTAAGAGGATTTGTTTTTAAAACTTTAACTTTTAAGTTCTTAGATTGAAAAGCAAACGAGAATCTAATTTCTTGCATACACGCAAACACCGAGATTCCCTTAATTGTAGTAAAAACGTAACTGCAAACAAATGTCAAACCATAATGCCAAATGACAGCTTTCAGTTCTGTTTCACAAGTTGTTCTAAAGGAGATGTCTTCACATTTTCAATCAAAGAGATAATTTTGATTTTGTCACAACTCCTGCCTCTGTTAAAAGCAGTAAGTCTGTGATATAAGAAGTCAGCCTCTTGCTCTGAGAGCTGTTGATGAAGAGGAAATCAGAGAAAGAAGCGAGTCTTGGGGGGAAACCCTGATAAGGTTTGTTATTTTGGAATGATATTCCTGAGGACACTTCATTTCATAATCCTTTATACTAATAGTATGGCATCCAAATGGATTCACTCCATAGACTAGTAATCTCTTTAAGAGTAAGGCAGATAATCTTGAATTCAATACACACACTTACTGAATATCTACATCACCAGTGCAAGGTATAAAAATTAATCAGATATGACCTTTGAAGGGTTAGCAATATAAGGAACAATGATAGGGAGGGAATTAATACATTGTGAGCACCAACAATCTACCAGGCATAATACTAGATACGTTAATCTTCACAAAAAGATAGCTGTTACTAATATGCCCATTTTACAGGTAAGGAAAATGAACCTTTAATGATTACGTTGTCTAAACTTGAGACTAGTCAAGGTGAAATATACACCTATGTTTGCTTAACTCTAAAGTCCGTTTTTAAAAATGCTAAGCCACGCTACCAAAAGCTCACAAACCTTAAAACATTGCTTCCAGCTCCCTTTCTATATTCTATGCTTCTTATTGCTTCTAGCCTCCATGAAAATAGGACAAGCCACAATGCACACAAATCTTCTCTTCCTCTAGAATGTGCTGTAAAAATGTGTGTATCATATTTTCATTCTGAAGAGATAGCTCTACTTCTGATTTTGCCTGAGAGTAGAAGACAAAACTCACTACGTTGTATTTATTTACAGTGAGTGGGAGAATCCTGAAAGAGTGTGAGGGTGAGGGAAGAGAGAGAGGGGTGGGGAGAGAGGGAACACTGTTTTCTTTCTTCTTTCTGCAGGGCTGGGAGGCCCCTGAAGACCATGTTACAACATGGTTGAGAAACAGCGCTCACATGGACAGAAGCTGACAAAATCGGGCCTTTTAAGGGAGATGCTGAGGAAGTTGTGCAAACTGTAGGAGAGGCAACATGGGTTATAAAGGTTAGACACACAGACCCTGAGCGAGAAATTCACCTCACTTAACCTATTTCCTTATCACTTAACCTATTTCCTTATGTGGAAAATGTGCAAACTCACACCTGCTTCACAGGTGAGGGCCACAGCTCTGCGAGGCAGTGCAAAAAAACTGACTTCCCCTCTGGGTGTGAATTAGGAAGTGTTCCTTTTCAGTTTGATATAGTCCCATTTGTTTATTTTTTCTGTGTTTCCCTTGCTCAAGGCGATATATCAGAAGAAAAAATATTGCTATGAGAAATGTCCTAGATTTACTGTTATGTTTTCTTCTAGTGTTTTCATGGTTTTGAGTCTAACATCTAATTAAGCACCCAGCCTGTTTTGTCTTCTGGACAGAAAGTATAGTGTCAGTCACCGGTGACGGACTGAGTGCTTAAAGTTTTAATCCATTTTGAGTTTAATTCTTATGTATGGTGTAAGACGGTATAAGATCTAGTTTATCTTCCTTCCCCCCTTCCTTCCTTCCTTCCTTCCTTCCTTCCTTCCTTCCTTCCTTCCTTCCTTCCTTCCTTCCTTCCTTCCTTTCTTTTTCTTTTGCACGTATCTGACCAATTTTCCCAACACTGTTTATTGAATAGACTATCTTTACCCCATTTTATGTTCTTGCCTCCTTTGCCAAATATTAACTGACCATAAAGATGTGGACTTATTTCTGGGCTCCATATTCTATTGGCAAAAATATCTAGGAAGGTTGGATGAATATGTTTCTTAGCATCCTTGATACTACCTCAATACCAGAGGTAACTGTGCTTATGGCAAGTCCTCAATAAGAGATGTTGACAAATAACAAAGAAGAAAAATAGAAAGCAATAAAAGAAAAAGTGGTATAAAAAGAGTTTTCTCTACTGGAAAATGTCAGATTCCACCAGTGAATGGACCAAGTAAAATTCAGTAAAGTATCACATGTGGTCTTTTTTTAATATTTTCAATAAAAATCTAATACTAATATGGGTTCCAACTCTACTTTCATTAACTAACTCTATAACTTTAAGCAAGAAATTTAGCCAATTTAAGCTTTAGTTTGATCCCTGTAAAGTGAGGTCATGGGATGTAACAACCATTCAGGTGAAATATATCTTTAATTCGGGGATTTCAGAACATTGATGTTTCAAATATATATGGAATACTGACATAAACATTAACTATTTTTGGAAGAAATTATTCTTGACTGCACCTTTCATTTTTCAGTGTTATAACCTCTTCCTTTGTCTGATTCAGAAGAGTTTTTGTTGTCTCCAGTTCATTTTCTGCAAGGTCAATACTCCTTTTTATATCTTCTTCTTGCCTTCCTTTTGCAGTCAGTTCTTCCTGTAAAGTTTTATGTAGTTGTTGACAAGCTATTAAAGAGTCTTCTTTCTCTTTAAGCAATCTAGTATGCCTAAAAAGAAATAGAAAAAAATTCCATCAATGTGCATTAGATACTATATTTTCATGTTTATTAAAGGTATGGAAATTTTCATTTGAAATTATAGACTATAACTTTAACTTATAAAAATTAAGAATGCTGCCGAAACCGGTTTGGCTCAGTGGATAGAGCGTCAGCCTGTGGACTGAAAGGTCCCAGGTTTGATTCTGGTCAAGGGCATGTACCTTGGTTGTGGGCACATCCCCAGTGGGGGGTGTGCAGAAGGCAGCTGATCGATGTTTCTAACTCTCCCTCTCCTTCCTCTCTGTAAAAAAAATCAATAAAATATTTTTTTAAAAAAAATTAAGAATGCTAAGGAAATAGATAGTTCTGCTATTATAATTTTCCCATTTACCTAGAAGCAAAAGTCAATAAACAGCTTCAAGATATTATATAGGATTATATATATATATATATATATTTTTTTTTTTTAAGAAAGCCAAAGTACATATTAAATAAAATGTTATTTAAAATGTGGTTTCAAACTTTTTAAAAATATATATTTTATTGATATTTTACAGAGAGGAAGACAGAGAGATAGAGAGTTAGAAACATTGATGAGAGAGAGTCATCAATCAGCTGCCTCTTGCACACTCCCTACCGGCGATGTGCCCACAACCAAGATACATGCCCTTGACCGGAATCGAACCTGGGACCTTTCAGTCCGCAGGCCAACACTCTATCCACTGAGCCAAACTGGTCTCGGCGAAAAATGTGGTTTCAAACTTAATTACTAAAAAATTATTAATTAAAATATTTGCAATGTATACCTTGATTCAGAAATAATGGATTCAAACTTCAGTTTTCTAAGTTCTCTTTGACATTCATCAGCTTCATTAGACTTTTTCCTAAAAATAATACAAAAGTGGTACAAATATTTTATTTCAAAATAGTTAAAGTGTAACTGTTTTCCCTTTTTAAAAAAATCCTTACCCAAGGACATGCTTAGAGAGATAAAAAGAAAGAAAGAAAGAAAGAAAGAAAGAAAGAAAGAAAGAAAGAAAGAAAGAAAGAAAGAAAGAAAGAAAGAAAGGAAAGGAGGGAAAGGAAAGGAAAGGAAAGGAAAGGAAAGGAAAGGAAAGGAAAGGAATAGGAAAGGAAAGGAAAGAAAGGAAAGGAAAGGAAAGGAACGGAAAGGAAAGGAAAGAAAGGAAAGGAAAAGGAAAGAAAAAAAAAAAAAAAAGAAAGAAAGGAAAGGAAAGGAAAGGAAAGGAAAGGAGGAAAGGAGGGAAAGAAAGAAAGAAGGAAGGAAGAAGGAAGAAAAAAAGAAGGGAGAGAAGAATCCATGTGAGTGAGAAACATGGATTGGTTGCCTTCCCTCTGCTTCCTGACTGGAGGATCAAACCCACAAACCAGATAGGTGCCCCGACTTGGAATTCAACTGGTAACCCTTTGGTACATGGAACAATGTTCAACCAATTGAGCCACTCCAATTGGGCTGTTTTCCTTTTTTAAACACGTTTTTCATTTATTACTTTTCTTATATTCATATTCTATTTGAGGTTATATATGCAGATTTCCTTGAAATTATAAATATATAGTCTAAGGATTTTTCTTTGCCAAAATAAATCTAATCTGTTAGTCTGACTATAGGGTTTTTTCTTTATCATTATTTTACTTAGAAAAACATTCTTATTATCTTCATATTATTTCTACTTTTATGGCCAAGTAAACTATCAGACTGATCTCCATTTAAATAAAAGTCTAAACTTTGGATAACATTTTTTAAAAAAATGAAAAACCCCTGTGTGAAGATATTGGAAAGTAACCAAGCAGGCAAATTCTGGAGGGATGTTAGCACTCGGAGTGAGGTGACAGCATGGTATCAGGTTTTTACTTGTTTGCTTAATGATTTTACTCTTGAGAGCAGGTCCCAGTCTACACTCACCATGTGGGGAAAACTAAAATTCATAGCAAACTCACAGTCATTCTGGCCTGAATAACTAGAGCATAGTGTTTGGGGAAATCACAGCTGCTGTGAAGGATAAATTCTGAATAGGAGAGAGCCAGAGAGAAGGATCCTAAATGCTGCATAGAAACTCTGCCCACATGTCTGGCTGAGCTCAGGACTACATGTGCACAGGGCATATTCCAACCTGACTAGTTAAAGATAAGAGAATGGAACTATGAGGCCAAAGTAACTGTCTGATAAAGAAACAGCATCTTGCCATTATTTGGAGAAACATAACAGAATCTATTGGGTCGGCAACTACGTAATTGCGGGTTTCACACATATATGGCTTCAGTTGAATTTTTAGGTTTGCAGACGTAGTACAAATGTAAAACACATTTTGTTATTTGATAGTTGGCTATTCAGCTGTTAATCAGTAAAAAAAGTTTTTTTTATCTGTTTTGTAGTTTTCGTTTGGCGTTCGTTGAAAAATGGAAAATCAAAAGGAACATTTTCGTCATATTTTGCTTTTTTATTTCCGCAAAGGGAAAAACGCATCGCAAGCTCATAAAAAGTTATGTGCTGTTTATGGTGACGAAGCCTTAAAAGAACAGCAGTGTCAAAATTGGTTTGCCAAATTTCGTTCTGGTGATTTTTCACTCAAAGATGAAAAACGCTCTGGTCGTCCAGTTGAAGTTGATGACGCCCTAATCAAAGCAATAATCAATTCGGACTGTCACAGTACAACACGTGAGATTGCAGAGAAGCTTCATGTATCACATACATGCATTGAAAATCACTTAAAACAACTTGGCTATGTTCAAAAACTCGATACATGGGTTCCTCACGAACTGAAAGAATCACAGTTAACGCAACGCATTAGCAGCTGCGATTTGCTAAAGAAACGTAATGAAAATGATCCATTTTTAAAACGACTGATAACTGGCGATGAAAAATGGGTTGTTTACAACAATATCAAGCGGAAAAGATCGTGGAGCAGGCCAGGTGAACCAACTCAAACAACATCAAAAGCTGATATTCATCAAAAGAAGGTTTTGTTATCAGTTTGGTGGGATTACAAAGGAATTGTCTACTTTGAACTCTTACCACCCAACCAAACGATCAATTCTGATGTCTACATTGAACAACTAACGAAATTAAACAATGCAGTTGAAGAAAAGCGGCCCGAATTGACAAATCGAAAAGGTGTTGTATTCCATCATGACAATGCAAGGCCACACACATCTTTGGTCACTCGGCAAAAATTAATGGAGCTTGGTTGGGATGTTTTGCCACATCCACCATATAGTCCTGACCTTGCACCATCTGATTACTTTTTGTTTCAATCTTTACAAAACTCCTTGAATGGTAAAAATTTCAATAATGATGATGATGTCAAATAGTACCTGATTCAGTTTTTTGCTAATAAAAACCAGAAGTTTTTTGAACGTGGGATTATGATGCTGCCTGAAAAATGGCAAAAGGTCATTGATCAAAATGGGCAATGCATTACAGAATAAAGTTATTTAGTTCCATGAAAAAATTGTCTTTGATTTTCTTTTTTAAATCCGCAATTACGTAGTTGCCGACCAATAGAATCTGCATAACATAACATTCACAATGTCCAGAATAAAAATTACTCATATAGGAGAAACAGAAATGCATAGCCTATTCTCAACAGAAAAGACAGTTAATAGGGACCGACTCTGAATTGAACCAAATATTGAAATTTGCAGAGATTGTTAAAGGAGCAATTATAATTCTACTCACAGAATTGACTGTAATTAATGAAAAGATAAGAAAAATCTTAGCAGAGAAATAGAAACTATTGAAAAGAACCAAATGGAAATCCTAAAACTGAAATAAACATTTGTCTTGATCTTATATAATTGGTTTTGTAACAATACTAAAAGTTAATATATGAAGAATGATTAATATTCCAATTTAAGTTTATATAAACTGTTCATCAAGTCATTATCCAAATGTACCTTAAAATAGCTTATACTGAACAATGAAATGTTACTTAGATTATCAATGGGTTTGCCCTACTTGCAGAATGACTTCGTTTCCAAAAAATAATTTTAAAACATCATGCACACAAATAACAGATTCATTTATTTTTAAACCTTTTTATAGTAAAATATGATAAAATTGTAAGATATAGGAAATTACATTTAAAATACATAATATAACAAATTATTATCAAGAGAACATTCTTGTAACTACCATCCAGGCCAAAAAAGAAAACTTTACCAGCTACCCTAGAAGCTTCATATTCCTGGTCCCAGCAAAGTCCCCTCACCCTAAAAAAATATCCTTGTGAGTTTTATGGTTATCACTTTGATTTTCTTTGCGGTTTTATTACCCAAATTTTATTCCTGAACACTACTATGCAAATTGTCCCATCAGGAGTTCAACTGGGAGAGCGGGAGTTTGATTGCTTGGTAGGGCACTGAGGGAAGGAGGAGGCAGGGAGGCAGGGAGGCCTAGGGATCCTACCATGCACAAATTTCATGCACCAGCCCTGTAGTTTCCAAATAAAATGTTAGGAAAGAAGGAATCAGGAAAAGATTAACATGCCATTAGTACAGTGGGAAGAGGCTTTGCTCAGGTAAGTTACAAAGGAAAGAAAAAGGAAAGAATACTAAAGATATATATATACAAGGATACAATTTTTTTTATCAGTTAAACTAGCAACTTTTTTTTTTTTTTTTTTTTTTTTTTTTAGTTATAATACCCAGTGTTGGTTAGGAGAGATGGGCATTTACAAATACTGCTGAATTTTGAAAGTCTGAATAATCGTTTTGGAGGACAATAAGTCATTATGCATTAAAAACCATAAAAATATGACATTTGGTTTTAGCAAAAACCCTAAGGAAGCAATTGTGAGTAGAAAGATTTATCTATATAAATTTATTTTAAAAAAATGTACTTATAAAAGTGAAAAATTTGGAAATTCTAAAAAACAAAGGATTAATAAACAAGTTATGGTTCATATGTAGATTGAGATACTATACAGCCATTTAATAATAATCAATAAATGTATCATGTAATGATGTGGGAAAGATCATAGATCACTAAGGAAAAATATGTTTAAAATTACATTGTTTAGAAAAATGAACTATAAGGTTATATCATAATATAACTACAATGTTCTATTTTATATTTCCCTGTATTTTCCAAGTTTTACACATTTAATTTGAAATCAAACGAAAACGTTACTTCAAAAAATGCTTTGAGACTCATCAGCCCCACCATGACTTTCATTCTGGGTTCAGACTCTTGTACACACTTTCCCAAATCTTAGGCAGGGACAGTGCAATTCCTTTTAGTGGTTACTTTATTAACTATGTGGACAATTGATCTTGGCTGCATTTTTTTTTTTCATGCCTGCTCTTTAGAAAGCCTATCATCCCAATAACTCCCCTCACCATGGTCCACTCCCACTGCCACTCCAGTTAAGCCATTCTTTCTATGGTCTACCCTTCACAACCCAATTGTTATCTTCACCTTCATTAGGATGGGAGAAATTGGAAGGACTAGAAAGAATGCCTACATCTCTTTAAACACTGCATTCCTTCTTTTACTCTCAGCAAATAGTGTTAATCCTTTCTCTTCAAGTGCTTTGAATGAGCCTTCAGAAAGGCCCCTGGTGCTCCTGCCAATCAAAGCAAAGGGAGTCAGATGAAATAATTGGATATTTTCCCCTAATCTGAGAGGCAAAGGTCAATACCACGCCATTCCTTTATATGAAATAGCCCTTCTCAAACTGCCTCCTTGATATTTCTACTTTGCTACCCAAAGACATCTCAAACTTAACAAATCAAAAGCATTTTTTTTTCACTCCCATATCAATATCTCTTAGAGATTTTCTCACTTCAATAAGTGGCACCAACACAATAATGATACTGAAAGGTAACACCTTATATGTCTAAGGTAACTCTCAAAGCAGCCAATTTGCCCTTCTTAGAGTTGAGAAAACTGAGAGTAGAGAGATAGGTATCGTACCCAGCTAGCAGTGCTGGGATTTGAACCCTAGCAGTCTGGCCTGGAGTCTAGGCTCTCAGTCACTATACTCTACTGCCTCTCAACTGTCTGCCCTGATGCTGAAAAACTCCAAACACCATCTTTATTTTCACCTTTCCATTCTAGTCCCCTTCTTCCACAGCCACATCTACGCCATCAGTAAATCCTGAAAGACTGACCTCCAACATAAATTTCTCTTTGTCTCCACACTATTTGTACTAACTATACCAGTCACTTCTTACTTCTATGAACGCACAGCTTCCCACCTAGTCTCCCTGACTGCTCTTGTATTCCCACTCCAGGAGCCATGCTGACTGCTTAAAACATATCAGATCAATTCATTCTCTCCTCCAAAATTCTCCAATACTTTTCTATTGTCCTCTGAATAAATCCAAACTCCTCACTAGGCACTGTACATGCTGGCGTATTAATTTCTTACTGCTGCTCTAACAAATTACCACAACCTTAGTGACTTAAAACCACACAAGTGTATTTATCTTACAGTTCAGGGGTCAGAAGTCCTCAAATCAAGATGTCTCTAGGCTGTGTTCTTTCTGGCGGTTCTCAAGGGGAGAATCCGTTTCCTTCCCGTTCCAGGTTCTGGAGACCACCTGCATTCCTTGGCTTGTTGCTCCATCAAATTACATCACTCCAAGCTCTGCTTCCATCCTCACATCTACGTTTGTGACTTTGAGCCTCTTGGTTTCCTCTTAGAAGGATCTTTTCTATTACACTGGGCCATCCCAAATAAACCAGGATAATCTCCCAATCTCAAAGTCCATAATTTAATTAGACAAGCAAAGTCTTCTTTGACATGTAAGGCAACATACTCAGAGATTCCAGGGATTAGGACATTTGTGTGTCTTTGGAAACCACAGTGTGTCCACTACAACTGGTCTCCTTCATGTTTCTTGAATTTGTAAACTCACTCCAAGAATTTAGGGCCTTTGATCTCTGTTTTCAGATATTAGCATTTTAGGATAGTCAGATCTTAACTCACAGGCCATTTGCTCAGGGATGCCACTTCATCAAAAGTATACCATCATCCCCATTATTCGCATTCTAGTATGCCTGTTTTATATTTTGTAGTCCTTAACATTACCTGAAATTACCTAAATAGCTCCACTGGAGCTTGTCAATCTTGTTACTCCAATATCTAGGGCCTGCATACAACGATCACGCCACATAATCAACACTCAGTAGCATCTTGCATTGAATGAATGATGAATGAATGAATTTTAGTGAATGAATGAAGTAAAGTTAGCCTATTCAATTTAGGATCATGGGAAAAGCAAATCTATACTCTGACAGACACTGGATGCCACCAGGCAACCTATTTGGGAGGCAAAAAGTTTTTAGGAATGACTAGAAAGGTAAAAGGAAAATTTTTTCTCACTTCTAAGGAGACACCAACAAAATAGGCCTGTCCTGCCTCTGGGGTGGTTACATATGGATGTGGTACCTGGAACTGCAGATACTTTGTGGTCACAAGGGACCCAGGCTTGGGGTGAAGCCAGGCAGCAAGATAAAGATGGAAGGAACAGCAAGATCTTAGAGATATTGCTGAGCTGCTGGACCGACTTAACTTGAAACCACTACCTCTGTCCCTTGCCCTTGTAGCCTAAAGCATCATAACTGTTAAAATTTGTTTTCCAATACATAGCAAGTTCTTACAAATCTTGGAAAATAATTTCTTATGAATCTTAGGTAAAAGACAACCTCAAGTTCATCCATTTACAAACTGCCTTTCCCCCTTAAGTAAAAATACACAAAACATATGAAAACATTAAAAAAGAAAAAACAAACCTTTATGATAAAAGAACCACCTTAAGTTGGATATGTGAAGCCCATTCCTACCCCTATCCCTCACAAAGGGTGAGGACTGAAATTTTAAATGCACCTGATTTCACAGCACCTTCCTTAAACATCCAGTTCATTTACCAATTATATGTTAAAAAATTTTAGTGAGTTCTTTGAACTTCCAACTATTTTATTATAAAACAGTGGCTAAATCTGGCTTTAAGCTACAAATAAAATAGTACTTATCTGTGCCTGGGGTTCTCCTGAGCTCTGAGCGCCATGAGCAGTCCCAGGCTCTGATCCTAAATGCTCACCCTACTGCTCTTCGTCCCAGGTCTCAGGGGTGAAGGGAGGTAGATGGCATAGAGATGGAAATGTTATGAACAGTCAGCATGAAGAGAAGTCTCCAAAAGTTGGGACTCTAAGTGGCTCTATCTTTGATAACTCAAATTTTCTAAAAACGGGTACTCTTCCTATTCTCTCATTTTAAGAAGTTCTTATGTAAGCAGGAAGCACCCATTTTATAAAATTTAGACAACAGCCTCAGCATTTGTGCAACTGTAGAGTGATTTTCTCCAGGTAATTCATTGCATGGACTTTGGAGAGGTTATATACTTCTCCCTCCAACTCTAATCTTTTCTGATTCTTACTATTTCTCAGTACTCACATTATAAATTATGTTAGAAACACAATGAACAAAAAATACCACCACAGCATGTGTTCCTATTAAGTGGGCAGTCTCCCTGAATAAATATATAGATAATTCTGTGCACACTTATTGGGTAAAAATCAATGCATGTCACAACCAATTAGCTTTCTTCCTTTTCCTCGGTGTATGTATTTCTGTGTTTATCTTCTCCACTAATTTCCCAGGACTCCACTCTGTCTGCTGAGTTTGGTTTGTTCATAAATTCCATTTTAACTGCTCTGCTCCTGGACTGTTCTCTCTTCACTTCATGAACTCCAAGATACCTTCTTTCCACAGGAGGCATTCATATAGCCAAACCCCTCCCTGATGTTACTAGAGGGTGGGGAACAATGATTTTTTTTTCTTTTTTCTTTTTCTTTCTGGCAGTCACTACCTTGTGTCTCTTTTTTGTGTTTCTTCTCACCTAGAAAGTTACTTCCTGGATCTAGGGAGCCAAGGACCCCTTTCCTTCAATCTTAGCCACCATACACAGAAATAAAACTCTTGTACTTACTGTGCTATTAACCACAATGTTATAAAGCACTGTTTTTTTGTTTTCTTATTTTACAGAAATAAATTATTTTGCTACAAAGAATACAAATATACATTAATTAGCATTTTTAAACTTTGTTTCTCATATGTTTTAAGAATTTTATTAATGAGGATTGGATTAAATCTGTATATTGCTTTGGATAATATGGACATTTTAACTATGCTGATTCTTCCAATCCATGAATATGGAATGTCTTTCTATTTCATTGTGTCTTTTTCAATTTCTCTTAATAATGCTTTATAATTTCCAAAATATAGGTCTATACATCCTTTGTTAACTTTATTCCTAGGTATTTCTTTTTTTTTTTTGTTACAATTGCAAAAATATTTGATTTTTTCATTTCTTTTTCTAAAATTTCATTCTTAGTATATAAAACACAGTGAATTGTTGTGCATTGATTTTTTTATGTCCTGTAACTTTACTATATTTTTTATTGTTTCTAATAGTGATTTTGTTTTTGTTTTTGTTTTTTGTTTTAGTCTTTAGGGTTTTCTATATAAAGAATCATGTCAAATGGAAAAAGTGACACTTTTTACTTCTTCATTCCAAATTTCTTTCTCTTGACTGATTGTCAGGAATTCTAGCTCTATGTTGAATAGAGATGGTAAGAGTGGACATCCTTGTCTTGTTCCTGATCTTAGAGAAAAAGCTTTGTTTTTCACTACTGAGTATATTAGCTATGGATTTGTAAAAATTGCCTTATTATGTTGAGGTACTTTCATTCTATACTCATTTTATTGAGTGTTTTAAAATATTGTTCTTAGGAGAAGACCATGGTTAATACAAAGCATTTGGTTGCTAAGCATTCTAAATATTTATATTTCTGATGAGGTTCATCCTTCTAAAATATCGGAACTGAAAACCAGAACTATCAGATTATATACCACAAACTAAAATATTTACTAACTCTAAAAGATTACATGAATTCTATTTTAGTGTTATATTGGGTCGGCAAGTAAGTAATTGCGGGTTTCACACATATATGGCTTCAGTTGAATTTTTAGGTTTGCAGACGTAGTAAAAATGTAAAACACATTTTGTTATTTGATAGTTGGCTATTCAGCTGTTAATCAGTAAAAAAAGTTTTTTGATCTGTTTTGTAGTTTTCGTTTGGCGTTCGTTGAAAAATGGAAAATCAAAAGGAACATTTTCGTCATATTTTGATTTTTTATTTCCACAAAGGGAAAAACGCATCGCAAGCTCATAAAAAGTTATGTGCTGTTTATGGTGACGAAGCCTTAAAAGAACGGCAGTGTCAAAATTGGTTTGCCAAATTTCGTTCTGGTGATTTTTCACTCAAAGATGAAAAACGCTCTGGTTGTCCAGTTGAAGTTGATGACGCCCTAATCAAAGCAATAATCAATTCGGACTGTCACAGTACAACACGTGAGATTGCAGAGAAGCTTCATGTATCACATACATGCATTGAAAATCACTTAAAACAACTTGGCTATGTTCAAAAACTCGATACATGGGTTCCTCACGAACTGAAAGAATCACAGTTAACGCAACGCATTAGCAGCTGCGATTTGCTAAAGAAACGTAATGAAAATGATCCATTTTTAAAACGACTGATAACTGGCGATGAAAAATGGGTTGTTTACAACAATATCAAGCGGAAAAGATCGTGGAGCAGGCCAGGTGAACCAACTCAAACAACATCAAAAGCTGATATTCATCAAAAGAAGGTTTTGTTATCAGTTTGGTGGGATTACAAAGGAATTGTCTACTTTGAACTCTTACCACCCAACCGAACGATCAATTCTGATGTCTACATTGAACAACTAATGAAATTAAACAAGGCAGTTGAAGAAAAGCGGCCCAAATTGACAAATCGAAAAGGTGTTGTATTCCATCATGACAATGCAAGGCCACACACATCTTTGGTCACTCGGCAAAAATTAATGGAGCTTGGTTGGGATGTTTTGCCACATCCACCATATAGTCCTGACCTTGCACCATCTGATTACTTTTTGTTTCGATCTTTACAAAACTCCTTGAATGGTAAAAATTTCAATAATGATGATGATGTCAAATCGTACCTGATTCAGTTTTTTGCTAATAAAAACCAGAAGTTTTTTGAACGTGGGATTATGATGCTGCCTGAAAGATGGCAAAAGGTCATTGATCAAAATGGGCAATACATTACAGAATAAAGTTATTTAGTTCCATGAAAAAATTGTCTTTGATTTTCTTTAAAAAATCCGCAATTACTTACCTGCCGACCCAATAATTATAGATGTGCTATATTTATACTGTAAAGTAATTTTTGAAATTTCTAAAATTCATTTTTAAAATCTCTTTTATCTATTGAATTTATTGGGGTGACATTGGTTAATAAAATTATACAGGTTTTCCCCCAAATATTTTTATTGATTTCAGAGAAGAATGGAAAAAAAGAGAAACATTAATCATGAAAGAGAATAATTGATTAGCTGCCTCCTACATGACCGATACTAGGGATTGAGCCCACAACCTGGATATGTGCCCCAACCAGGAATCGAACCATGACCTCCTGGTTCATAGCTTGACACTCAACCACTGAGCAACACCAGCAGGGCAAGATTATACAGGTTTCAGGTATACAATTCTATAACACATCATATGTATACTGTATTGTGTGTTCGCCACCCCAAGCCAAGTCTCCTTCCATCACCATTTATCCCCCTTTTACATTCCTCTACCTCCCTCCACCCTCTTTCCCTTTGGTAATCACCACACTGTTGTCTGTGTCTATGAGTCCCCCCCTAAAATTGGTAATTTTGTTTGTTTTAAACATACTTTATTGATTGTAAAGAGGAAGGGAGAGGGAGAGAGATTTAGAAACATCAATGATGAGAAAGAATGATTGATTGGCTGTCTCCTGGAGGACTAACTCACAACCCTGGCATGTGCCCTTGACTGGAACCGAACCTGGGACCCTTCAGTCCACAGGCTGAGGCTCTACCCACTGAGCAAAACCAGCTAGGGCTAAAATTGGTAATTTTAAGAAACAACGTCAATATTGTTTCTTCTGGGCAGATAACATAGAAACAACAATAAGAGAAAAACTTTAGAGACAATTTCACATTAAGTTACTAATATGAGCAACCAGGGAAAGCTTTAATCCATGGATGAACAGGTAAATTTCTTACTGATGGGAAAGTAATTTCATGTACTTAAAAATATTCACAGGTCCTTTGATATAGCAGAGAAGAGCTGCAGGTGACCATACCCACACAGCCAGATCCCTGCAGAGGAGTCACAGGCATTCTAAATTCGTACAGGTAGTTTAAAGTTCAGCATCTTACATGAACTTTTCTTTATAGCCGTCCAGCTCGGTCACTGCCTTCTGAAGTTTTAGTCCGAGTCCCTCTACTTGACCTTGCAAATCTGAAATGACACAATATGTTCATCTGATTAGGACGTTTGAAGTGTCCAGATAGTTTCATAGAGGAAACCACATTCCTTTGGAGTTGCCGCTCAGCAGCTCTCTAAGAATCGGGCAGGTAACTGTTGATTCCACTTTGCCTGGATGACCACATGCAGCTTGTCCCTATTCTAAAACCCCAATGGAGTTACGGTAATGGGTTTTGACACATTCCATTCATTGGCCTCTGTTTGTTACAACATCATGCTTATTTCTGAACAGCTAATAGGCTGAATTTTACTAATGTTTCCCAAGGGAATTTATGTAGGCAACACACATATGAATTCCTGATCACATGACTCATTTGTGAAACACCTGACTGCCTCACCTCCTCTTGTGGCCTAGAACTGAAGATGTTGCTGAGGCCTCCTGGTAGAACTAAACTAGACAAACCATGTGCAAGGGTACAGGTAAAGCATATGTTAACTCAGGTAGCTTCTAATAGGCAGTTTAATGACTTTCAAAGCCAAGAAAATTCAAGCAAGAAGTTGGCTTTCACAGCCTCGAAAAGCAGAATTCAAGGAGAGTTTAAGGAAGATTATTCCAACAGCCGTGTCTAACATGTCTGTGGATGCAGAACTGAAACGAAAGCACAGGAACAAATACTTGAATCTTCTGAGTCCTGCCATTAGGCTGTGTAAGGGAACTGAGATCTGAATCCTAGCCTCAGTGACAGCTCTGTAGGCACTCTTTTTTTAATCCTCACCCGAGGATATTTTCCCATTGATTTTCAAACAGTCTGGAAGGGAAGGATGAAGGAGAGCAAGGAGAGTAGAGAGAGAGAGAGAGAAACATCAACATAAGAGAGACATATGAATTGGTTACCTCTCACAGCACCCCAACTAGGAGCTAGGATTGAACCCACAATAGAGGTATATGCCCTTGACCAGGAATTGATCCCTCAACTCTTCAGTCTGTGGGCTGATGCTCTATCCATAAACCAAACCAGCCAGGGCTTATCAGCACTTTTTTTTGGGAATAAGATGAAAAACAATATGGAGCAAACTGGTTTCTATGAAAAACAATATCTAAAACACTGGAATTATAAAATTCCTGTTATATCTTCTTGGGTATTTTAATAACACTTTTTTAAATAATAAACTTTGAAGTCTTTATGCATGCATACAAATACATTATCCTATCTAATAGAGAGAATATGCTAATCTACCCTCACACCATCGCAAAGATGACAACGCCCACAGCCAATAAGGAGGGAATATGCTAATTGCTGCCACACTCTCAAATATGGTGGTGCCCACAGACACAAGATGGAGGTACCCAGTCCCTTCAGCAACGCCGAGGTGGGAGGTACACAGCAAGGGCAGGCCCACCCCCAAGTGGGCCCAGCTGCTCCACACACCTGCCTCTGGAGTCCCCCAGTCCCCCTCAGCCTCCCATCCACCCAGGGCTGGTTTGAGGCACAGGCAAGCCTCAGATGGTGGCTGCCCAGCCGCCCAGGGCCACCTGAGGCTCAGGTAACCATGGCTGGCTGAGGCTTGTGCTGCCAGCAGTGGCAGCAGCAGAGGTGTGATGGGTCATTGCCTTCCCCTGATCACTAGGTCACCTCCTGCCCCTGAGTGCTCCCGGACTGTGAGATGGGAAAGGTTGGGCTGAGGGACCCCCCTCCAGTGCATGAATTTTCATGCACCAGGCCTCTAGTGTGTGTGTGTGTGTGTGTGTGTGTGTGTGTGTGTGTGTATCTTCAATCTACCTTAACTTTGTTTTAGAAAGGAAAGCCATTTTCTTAAGTCAGAAAGTAAATTCACTCCAAACAAATGTTTTAATTAGAATTTATTAGATATTGGCACAAATTTTGTGTACCCAGTACTTTCACAGACAGTATTTAATTTTATCCTTGAAACTGCCTTGAAGTTGCTAATAGCCCCATTTTCTGATGAGGAAAACATGAAACCCTCTTTGATTCTCTTGCCTGGTATCTTACAATGAGTAACTGCATTAGCCTACAAAGAAACCCAGTAAAGATTTTAAACTCTGCTGAGGCATTAATTTGAGAGGAAATAAGATTCAACAGGACTTACTTGGTAGATAGTATTTGTGGGGTACAACTTTCCATTTATCAAGTGATAACATTATATGAGAGAAAAGATAAAATAAATGGAGAATTTATTTATTAGTATAACCCCAATTTGGAAACATAGCAATCTCATAAATGTTGTGTAATGTGTTTCCTTATTATTAAGCTCATGTGTGCTTGCAGAGGGGTTCTAGTCACATGGGCACAGCTAAGAGATTTGGACCCATCCTCTGAAGAATACGCAGAGAGGAAGTTGGTGACTGTTGGAGGTGTTCCAAGTCCCGGCACAGTGCAGAGAGCTTTCTCCTGTATCATTTCATTCACAGTCCCAACTACCATGACAGACAGCTACACGTTTTATTTTTACCAGTGAATACTCTGAGGATTAGAGTAATTAACTAGCTTATCAGAGGTCAGACAGCTGGTTAGAAGTGATCTTGTGATTCAGACTCAGGTTGGCCTCATTCCACAGCCCTTATTTTTCCAACTTTCTTACACTGACTCAAAATACGAAAACTAGAAGGGAATATATTTGTCCATGAAAGTGTGGGCAGAGTAGTTATAGACTTGCTTAGCATATCCCAGAATCTCTAAAGAGATACATTTTAAGGCAAATGAAAAGTATTATTTTATATAATATAATCAGTGAAATTTCTAACTGCAAGTGATGGTTTATATTTTAATTCTTGAAAATTTTTAAATTAATATATTATAATTAAGGAAGATATTAAGACAAAGTGTCATTATTACCAACTTTATGAGACTAACATTTATGACTTCCTGTTAAATGTCCCTTAGTGGTTTTGGCAGGATATAATCTTAAATTAGATGAAACATGGGTCTGAGGCCATGTGACAAATTTTGTTATTACTTCTAAATGCTATTGTTAAGGGGGAGAATTGATTACCTTAAAAATCCCAAAGAATTGATACTTGATATGTGACTTGTACACAATTAATTTTCAATTATCTAATAATTAGGGTAGACAGTAAAATTGGCAGATAATTCAAAACCATTTCTATAACATTGGAAGTATCCTTAGACTCACATTTGAATATATTTGGTCATCACAGTTCCAGAATTTACTGGATTTAATGGAAAAGAAACTACACAATCATACCCAACTCCAGGAAAACAAAAAACCTATTATACTCTCCAGTATTAATCTCTCTATATACCCACCTAAATTTCCCTTTCTCCCTACTTCAAGATAAACATAGAACACTTAGTCTTTAATTCACAATACCCAATGATTGGAGAAGCCGCTTCCTGCAGTTTATTCACTATGTTTTTATAGCATCTCTGAATAAAAATAAAGCAAATAAACATTTTACTTCAAAACACAGAAACCTCTGAAGAGACTGCCATGTGAAATAAATAGAAACAGGAAATATAAGTAATATCAATAAATAAGCCAC
Organism: Pipistrellus kuhlii; assembly: GCF_014108245.1. Classification (NCBI taxonomy): domain Eukaryota; kingdom Metazoa; phylum Chordata; class Mammalia; order Chiroptera; family Vespertilionidae; genus Pipistrellus; species Pipistrellus kuhlii. The sequence continues at coordinate 17,108,874 of NW_023425515.1, read as the reverse complement.
AAAGTAGAGAAGATATCACAGATAATTGAAAAAATTATTCATTATATGAATATATTTTCATAGCTTTTTCTTTCTTTTTTACTTTTGGTTACATTTTCTCCAATAAAGGAGGGCTAAGAATTGTTTCAAAAATACATAGGCCAAATGTTTACTGTTCTGAAAGAGGCGGTAAGTATCCTATTGGTTTATAATTGGTTCTGGTAGACTGGTAGGGCCCTTTTGTTTTTGGAAGCGGAGTGCCCAGTTCCTGTCCTTAATAAATAAAGGAACACAGTTAGGATAAGCAGCAGAGAGATTAAGCCACCTGCACTAGACAGCTCCTTCAGTTCCCAAGGCAAGGAGTTCTTAAATAAGTGTATTGTTCTGTGCAGTCCTCCTCTGTAGTTAAATAAATTCAACTTCAATTTTCTGTCATTCACCATGACATTGGATTATGAGGCAAAAGGCCCTGAATGCCTACAAGAAGAAAAGAAGCATTGGCTTTAACCACCATGCAGATGTAAGGCGGAACCCATGGAAACAATCCAAAATTCACAACATCAAACTCCACTAAGATGGGATGGTGCTCTTTGCAGATATTAAATAAAAAGCAAATGATTTTCAATGAACAAGACAAAAAGAGCTCTTAGCCTCTCTTCATACAAAGCCAGCTGCTTGCTGGATAGCATTGCACAGGCATCAGATTTGGGATAATTAGTTATTTAAGAGAATCCTGTTATTCTGAAAGGTTTCTAGAACCTACAAAAAAAAAATAAAGGTATTCTTAGTTCTTTTACAGAAGAATATAAAACTAGTCATTTGGAGGGTATAGTAAGTTAGTGTAATGTTTGGGTTTTTTTTAAACCAATAAAGAAAATATGGGAACATATTTCGAACTTAAAACTTTCTGGGATATTAAAAATGTAAAGCCTGATTCACAATGCTATGGAGGAAATGGATTTCAGGTTCAAGTAGCAGGATGGAAGAGCAAGCAGGCAGAGGACTGGTACCCAGAGATCCAGGGAAATTTTTTCAATGAGTAGTTGAAGGCACCATAATAACATAAATATTAAATGGTGGGAATAACTGAAGAAAAGGAAAAACAAAAGCGCATTCTTCTTTTAATACACTCCTACGACCAGATAACATCAAGCTGTTGTGCATAAATCTTAAAGCCACAATGCCTTATTTCAAATTCTGGCTCTGTTTCCTACTGGTAATGTGAATTTAGGCACTTGAGTTTCCTGCCTACACAACTGTTATTATAGCAAAGGATTATTCTGAGAATTGAGTGACCTGATAAATGTAAAAAGGAGAGCAGTAGCAGTCACATAATGAGATCAAGTCACTGCGAGCTCTTATAACTGGTGGTGGCAGTAACCACCTACCCCTGACTTCTACTCTGAATGTCATCACTTGTCACCTTGGGGAACTTGTTGGGGCCAGTGTCACCAATGGTCACCTTTGTATGGGGAAGAGGAAAAACGAAAGTTTTAATGGTGCATTTCTCTTTAATAATCTACAGAGCAGTTATGGCAAAATGTTAAAACTAGTTAAATGTAGATGATATCACACACATTTGTTATCGTATTCTCTGTATTTTTCTGTGTTTGACATATTGTACAGATACATTATTGAGAGTGGGGTCTTGCTTGCACTGGTCAAGGATGACAACATGTTCTGCACCGAGTCTAATAAATCAGTGCTGTGTGTCCAAGATACAAAAGAAATCAAGGGGCAGAACTTGGGTGGGTGGGGGGAGGTGAGGAGTAAGCTTGCAACTGTAGTGAAAGGCAGCTCATTTGATTCTGTGAATAAGGTGCAGAGGGAATCAATTGTAGCAAGAGAGGGATATGGCAAAAAAAAAAAAAAAGCGTTTTGTTTCTGTTTTAAAATATTGGGACATGTTCATTTGCATTTGGGAATAATCCATTCTAGAGGGCACCCACCTTTATGGATTTAAGTATTCCTTCTAAGATGCTTCTTATGTGTGAACAAATAGTATCTTTTACAGAAGTTAAAAAAAAAAACCTGCACAAATAAATCTCATTTTAATTCTTGCTTTTTTTTCACTACACATTATGTTTTTTGAGATTCATCCATATAGCTATGCATTAGATATAATTCATTTCTTTCTGACATTTAATCATGTGCACCTACATTAAATTATGTGCACATACCACATTTTACTGATCTACACCTCCAGTCACAAACCTAGGTTGATTGCAACTCTGTGTCACCACAAATGATCCTGCTATAAAGCCTTTTACTCATCCTCTTGTGTACTTAGAGGGGAGTTTTTCTGCAGTCTGACCTCAGAGCAAACGCCTGAGGTCACAGGCATACACATAATTAAATAACACTGAATGACAGAGATAACCCTATCCCTCCACCCCAATGGGTGGAGGTTCCTGCTTCCCCAGCACTTACTAGAAAGAGCTACTTAAGTATTTTTACCAACCCATAGGGTACAAAATAGTGTCTCATTATTGGCTTAATTGCATTTTTCTGCTTACTATTGAAGCTGATCATCTCATTCTATACTTTTTAGAAATTCATGTTTCCCCTTTTTATATTTGCCTTTTCCACAGTCTCTTTTCTATCCACTCCAATGGAGCTTTCTTCTTCGTTCCTCCACAGAAATCAGTCTTCTTAAGGTTACGAATGAGCTTCTTTCTCTGTTGGCAATTTCAACATTTAATTTGGCACACAGTCTACTTCCTCTTTGATACATTACACTACACTCTCTTGTTCCCTCCTTGGCTATTGCTTCTCAGTCTAAATGGATGATTCTCGTTCTAAATGTTGGGAAGCATCAACAGTTCAGCCCTAAGCACCTTTCCTACTTGCATTTTCTCCTTGACTGATATCATCTAGTCTCATAGCTTTGAATAGTATTTATAAACAGGTGTCTCCCATCATCATCATCATAGCTAATAAGTGTTGGGCACCTACTATGTGCTAGATACTATATTCTAAGTGCATTATACTCATTTAATTTTCACAGTGTAAACTAACTAGAATGTAAATTCCATTTGAGTAGGAACTTGGTTATATTCATAGTGTTTGAGACATGGAAGGTGCCAAAAAAAATAACTGTTGAAAGAATGAGTGCAATTTTATAGATATTAAGTGACAAATCCCAGCAAATAAATGTTTAAAATTGTGGTTAAACTAAACATTTAACCTAGGATTAAATTGCATGGAACATAAAGAGTTGTGCAATTTTCATTGATAATACTAATATGATGTATTTTGGCATTACACTTCAACTATATTATAAATATGTTATTTTATTCCAGTAAGACACCTATGGAGTACCTACCTATTCTGTTATAGATAGGGTCCATGCTAATTAGATTCAGCATATAAATATCAATGATAGATTCCTTTGTTCTTAGGGAAATTATAATCAAATACCTCATTTTGCCTCCATCAATGATGAATTATGTGTTAGATAACAAACCAATACCTATTTTAAACTTAAACCTGTTTTATTTTCCATTATTTTAAAATGATTTTATTTAGTCAGTTGGTTAGTTAATTATGTGGCTGAAATAGTTAATTAGGTGGCTGAAATTTCTGATTAGATATAATTGATGTGAGTGAACGTAATATACTGCATTTAGATTACTGTACCACAAATTGAAGAGGTTAGCCCTTTAAAAAAATTATATTTTTAAAGGAGCAGAGGAAAACTTTGCAGATATAAGAATATATGCCAATAATACAAGAAAGTTCTTTAATGAGTATTCAACTATATCAATTGCAAATTAACACATTGCAACTTCAGCCAACATTTTACAAAGCTCAGATGGTGATATAGCCATTTGGAAAATGCATTTCATTTTAGAGTTTATATTTCAGAGGTTTAATTCACATCTATTTTGAAACAAGTGTACTTGAAATACATTAACTTTTTCTGCATAATGCCAGAAGAGACTGAAATATCATTTGGTGATTTTTATAAATCAGATGCTAGAACAGGTGTGAATGTATGTGCAGCTACAAAGTTGCAATTCAGTCCAGATGTAGTTATATGAAAACCAGAAAATTATTAGCTTGGTTTGTGTGAAAAGAAGAGAGTGGGAAAGTGAATTAAATCAAGCTAAGGAGATAATCAGGTTCTTAAAATTTGGAAATAAATTATACTCTAATATTAAGGTTCAAGAATTTACTTCACGTCCAAAAAAAAAAAGGCTTCTAAACCTCCACTTTTTTTTTTTTTAATTCTGAACATTAAACCAACCCACTACAACATGAATATAACTGTAATTTATATGGGCTTATAAAATATTGCAAATTATGAATAAGATAGGAATCAATCTATTCTTTTACCCTCGATACATCATTTAACCACTCTTCTCAAGTGACAAAATTAACATACTTTTTCCATCTCATAGAAACAATCCTTGTGGATTTAGAAATTTCTGAATACTTTAGAATAGTTCTTTGTTTTCTGACAAATTTGTACAAATAAATTCACCTATATATATTTCATAATAGATCTCATGATAGAGAAAATGGGGGTAGAGATTATAAAACTCTATTATTCAAGACTAAAAAATACTAGTAATGTATATGGAGAACATAAAGTTAATTAAGTAGAAAGAGACAGTGACTTATAATGAACTTAATATTAGCCGAAAATATTTATGTGATAAAAAAGAAAAAGACTTAGGGATATTAATAAAGTAAATAAATAAATAGAAGATAGAGAAGTTTAGATCTATGGGAGTGGGGGGCAGGCAATGATAAGATATGTACATAAATAATATCTTAATAAAAAATTAAAAAATAAATTAAAAAATAAAAGTATTCACATTTTCAAATAGCCACATCCTATATAATAAAAGGGTAATATGCAAATCAACCAAGTGTCAGAACAACCAGTTGGTATGACATGCACTGACCACCAGGGTGCAGACACTCAATGCAGGAGCTGCCCCCTGGTGGTCAGTGTGCTCCCACAGTGGGAGCACAGCTCAGCCAGAAGCCAGACTCAGCTGGCGAGTGCAGCTGCAATGCCAGGAGCCTCTCCCACCTCCACAGCAGTGGTAAGGTCGCAATTACATTCTCGGTATGAGCACAAGCCCAGGTTGCGGGTTCCATCCCGTCGGGAGCGTGCAGGAGGCAGCCAATCAATGATTTTCTCTCAATATTGATGTTTCTCTCTCTTCCTCTCTCTTCCTCTCCGAAATCAGTAAAATCAAAAAAATAATAAAATGTATGATTTTCCTTTGTTATTACAGAAGCATTTAAGGAAATTCCGAAACTTTAATCCTAATTATTATAATTTGGTTTGCACCAGGAATATGCAGTATAATATATTTTTTAAAAATATATTTTATTGATTTTTTTACAGAGAGGAAGGGAGAGAGATAGAGAGCTAGAAATGTCAATGAGAGAGAAACATCAACCAGCTGCCTCTTGCACACCCCCTACCGGGGATGTGCCTGCAACCTACATACATGCCCCTGACCGGAATCGAACCTGGGACCCTTCAGTCCACAGACTGACGCTCTACCACTGAGCCAAACTGGTTTCGGCCAGTATAATATTTCTATACTTATTTAGGGGTACCTATATTTTATCTTGTTAATTCTCCTATTGCTCTAAGGTAGGCAGGGAAAGCTATCATATTTCCATTTACCAATGATGTAACTGAGTCAAAGAAATTAGTAAGTTGTCCAAAGGGGCTGTAAAAGGCATAAACAGGGCCAGAAAGCAGAAGTTTTTGTTTCCTTGATCAATTATTTTTCCTACTGAACATTACTCATTCTGATTCCCCCCCACACACTTTAATAAAGAAGCTATTAACTAAGGAATATAGTACTCATGCATGCAAAACATGGATGAACCTCAGGAACTTTATACTAAGTCAAAGAAGCTAGGCACAGAAGAACACATATTGTATGGTTCTTACTATATGAAATGTCCAGAATAGGCAACTCTGTAGAGACTGAAAGTAGATTAAAGATTGGGTGGCAGGGGGCAGATAGGCAACAGAGCAACTGTTAATGACAGTGAGTTTTGTTGTTAGGTTACAGAAATGCTCTAAAATTACATCATGATGATGGTTATATAACTATAAATATACTAAAATCATTGAATCATATACTTAAAATGGGTGAATTTTATGATATTTAAATTATTTATCATTAAAGCTATTTTTAAAAATTCAATAAAGATGAAAAATATTATAGGCAAAATAATGTTATTAAAATATCTGCATATTACTTATTATGCCAAAGAGCATACTGGTGGGAAAAACATTGACTTTTTTTCCACTTGGAATAAATTTAAATGTTGGTCAAATAAGTTTTTGGACAAAAATTAATGCTGAAGTAATTTATCTGAATTCTGTCTCCCAATATTTGTGACTACTGACAAAAGTAAAAGACACTTTATTCTATGAGGTGGAAAGAAACCATTTAAGTGGACTGATTTGTGGGTCACAATGACCTCTGAGCGGAATATTGTCAAATGAGATAAATTGTGCATTTTGGAGGTTATATTAGTGTGACCTAAACATAAAATTACAAAACTTATGTAAATAAACCTTTAAAAGTAAACTTAGTCTTTAAAATTTTATTTCTTGTTTACTTTCCTATGAAAAAAGATTAAATTTTGGCATTAAGAGTTAGACTGCTATTGACAGTCTATTATTTACTCCTAAACTACCGTGTTTCCCCGAAAATAAGACATCCTCCGAAAATAAGACCTACTTACAGGTTTCCTTCTGAGTGAAATATAAGGCATCCCCCCCAAAATGAGCCCCCCCCTAGGCTAAACATGAGAGATTTGGTCCACTGATTCCGAAAGAAATGGAGTCACAAGAAATTCACCAGGAAATTCAGGAATTGAATTGTTATGATGATGTTCCAGAAGATGATGACATGATTGTCATTGAATAAATGAGTAAATTCTTGATTCTGTAGGATTCACAGTTTGTCTGGTTTGTGTTGACAACTACTGTACTACCGTACCAAATACAGGTAATAAATTTTCTTTATTTTCATTTAACAATAAATGTGTACCGTATTCTTCTTCATGGAAAAATAAGACATTCCCTGAAAATAAGACCTAGCGAATCTTTGGGAGCAAAAATTAATATAAGACATTGTCTTATTTTCGGGGAAACAGGGTAGTATTAAACCATATGCACCAGAGTTATCACTTGTATTTAAATTTTTGAGTGTCTGTATTTCAAAGAATAAATAAAGAGAAAGTGTGGGGAAAACCAAATTAAAACTTTTTTATGAAGAAAATTAGTAATCATAAAGACTATTTACCTGAATCAAAGTTGAAATTGTTCAAGGTTGATTTAAAATGAAAAAACAAACATTTATTTAACTTTGGAAATGAACCAATTGTACCAGAATTACAGTGTATTAAAGAAAGCCTAAAGGGGTCTTCAAGAACTATAAATACAGTGTATTACAGTTCAGCAAATCAGTTGCCTAGGTGTGAACCCATTACTTATCAGGGATGAGTGGCATGTCAGAATTATCTGGCTAATGTATGTAGGCGATGGCCTTCTAATTCTTGGCCTAGAAAGCTTTCAATTAGTACCACATTATTGGGGGCAGAGGCTGGAAGACATAAAAAAGGTATACTTATATAGCTTAAAATAGAGAAAGATACTTTAAAAGTGAATTCTAAAAATAACAGGTATGGGAATAAAATATAAATGTAAAATAGTATTTAAACTATTAGAACAACTTTAAAATGTGTTTATAAGAAAACACATGATAATATAGTATTCAGCATAAGTTTAAAGTTTTAGGGTATAAAGATTATATTTCTCCAAACTCATTTTACTAGGCCATCATTACCCTGATACCAACCAGATAAGGATCCTACAAGAAAAGAAAAGAATGGGCCAGTATCACTGATGAACTCAATTAAAATATCCTCAATAAAATACTAGCAAACAGGGATTTGTTCCTGAATGCAAGGATGGTTCAACATGCCTAGATTAACCAAAGTGCTCTACCACATTAATAAAATAAAAATAAAAATTATATGATCATCCCAATAAATGCAAAAAAGCACTTGACACAATATAAATCCATTTATGATAAAAAAAAATTCTCATCAAAGTTATTGTGGAGATAATGCACCTCAACATAACAAGGGCCAAGCAGATGAGCATAAGGGTTGATTTGCTTTCACTCCCTGCCATTTACCAGCTAGGGGTGGACAGGCATATTACATTTCTGGCCCTTGATTCTCTCTTCTGTAAGACATTGTACTTATACTTGCTTTACATGGTCACTGTGAGAATTGACACAATTATCTTATATTCAGTGCTAGCATGGTGACTAGTACACATTAGGTCCTTAAAAATGTTCTTATGGTTAGTCTAGGGGCTGGGTTAGCAATAAAGACATTTTCTAATTATCTGGTTCCAATCACTTGATGTTTGGAACACCTCTATTCATTGCTAATAGCTTAGCTTTGCTAAAACACTGCTTTTATTATATCATTCTCATAATTATCAATTCTCAGTGATTCCACAGTGCCTTCAGGAAAAGATGCATACTTCATAGCCTTATTGCCAAGATATCCATTCCTCTGAGGTAGAGGGAAACAAGGTGCCCAAAACACAATTTTAATATTTTCATTTGGGAAAATGGAGTGCCTGAAAACTTGGATTCACTTTGTAAAAAGCATATGTTGTATTTTCCTTCAGTGAGCTAAGCCACCAATCCACTGTGATAATCTCACATTAAAGTAAATTTGCTTTGTTTTCCTGAAGTCTTAAAACATCTTTCTATCTCCACTTTCCTTGCCATTCTAAATAGAATAGGAAGGAATGACAATGAACATGGGTCAAAGACAGCCATTGGCATAGTTACTAATAATTAGGCATATTTGCAACACAAGGTAATAAAAAATGATTTTATTGTGATTTTAAGAGAAATAAAAATTTAGACATTTATTATGGACAGTTGCTACCAACCACATACACAAAAAATCTTTTACCTAGGATATCTTTTTGTAAGTCATGGCATCTGGTTTGCAGGTTCACTTCCTGTTGTTTAGCGGTCTCAATCTGCTGAGACCTCAGAATGGCTGCATCTGACAGCAACTTGAGGCTTTTCATTTCCTCTTCTAGGCATACCTTATTTCTGTGGGCCACTGCCAGACTTTTATTCAGTATCTCTATTTCTGTAAAGAAAATTCAGAGTTTACAAATAGACAACACTGAATTATAATGTCCAAAAAGTGACTATTTTCTTTTAGAAAATTAATATTTGAAAGCCAAGATGACTTTCCTGAGAGTATAATGACACCAAACCCAAAGCTTTCATGGTTATTCTGAAAAAGAAAAAGAATTGTGTTGCTAAACTATGCATTATACCTTTTAGGATGCTTGGGATTTTTTTTTTTTGTCTTTAAAGTTGTACTAAATGGCAATTTGGCCTGCTTTTTAAATACTCACATAAATGAGTAACATATCTGTGTAATGTTCTGGGTTTTACTGAAATTAAATTGTTTTCTTGGCAACATGATTCAGAAAGGTAAATTTAAATGTGCTAGCATGAGCTGGCTGAATGGCATTTCTAGGAGAGTAACTAGCATACATCTATACAAATTGCATAAACTGATGAAGAGAGAGGACCCAGAGACATGGAAGCATGGAACAGAGTGCAGAATCTCAGAGGGAAGGTCAGGGAGGGTGGCTGGCTTGGGAGATAATCAATCAAAGACCCTGTATGTATTTATGCATAACCCATGGACACACAATTAGGTGGTGTAAGTCTGGGGTGAAGGGTGGGAGCAGGCTGGAGAGGATTAATGGGGAGGGGGGAGGAAAGAGACATATGTAATACTTTCAACAATAAAATTTTTTTTTAAAAAAAGTAAATTTTGAGAAAAGTAATAAGGGTGGAAAGGAATAGAAAGATGCAATGTCCAAAACTAATGAATTTATGGACATAAAGTATTAGTTAATATATTTTAACAATACTCTATCCCCTCAAAATGAGACCAGAATTTCATCATGGCAATCATTTGTCATTCTCCTATCTACTTAAAGCAATAAAAATAGGCCTTCACAGCATTAAGGGTAATATGCTAAGTAGACCAAACGTCCTTCCAGGCGTCATTCTAGACGTCCATCTGGATAAAGCCAGGGCCAGAGCAAAGGCTGGGACCCAGGTGCCTGCTGGTAGCAGCTGGAGCACAGCAGCCTGGATCCCAGATGCCAGAGGGAAGCCTGTGCTGGCAGCCAGGGAAAGGAAGGCCTACTCTTGCACAAACTTTCATGCATCTGGCCTCTAGCTCTATATAATTTCATTGAGAAATGTATGGAGCATGCTATCCTTCAGAGTGGTAATTTATTACCAAGCTATCCTTTCATCAGCCTTTTTAGCAATGCTGCCTTAAATCTCACTACGAAGATATACAAACACACACAATAATGATAAAATACTACAAAATTTGTACAACCACCATTAATTGAAATGATGAATATGTGAAAATCTGGACAGCCTGCTTTCCAGAGAGTTCATTTGGCATTCCTTTCCTTGCTTAGGTCATTCTGGGCCACATGATGGATGTAACATGTGATTAGAGGTCAAAGGAGGTTGGATTGGTTTATTGGTTGTGGGGCCAATACAACAAAAACAGCAGCCCTTTGGGCCAGTGAGGACCAGAAGCAGAGATCAATGGGACAGACCCGGCAGCAGCTAATATGGCCAGGAAATACCTATAGGAAAAGTAAAGCAGTGTGCTGGAACAGGGCACAGAGACCAGGGCACATCTTAAAAGAGGTGGTGAGTACAGTCAGGAACATGGTCCAAGGAGAGAGAAGCAAAATGTCTTTGTGTGGGAAAACATTTGTCCGGAAGACAAAGTGGCATGTAAGACAGACCTAGGTCTGGTACCTTCTGTACTTTTAATTCTTGCTTATAATGGAAAACTGGGGAAATAAATTGGCAGGAGCCATTGGGGTCTACCATATTCCAGTTATTGCATAAAAACATTTTTCTTAAGAACAGTTATATGCTTCTAAAAACTTAAAAATGAGCACACATTTATGTGAGAAAAACTAACACATAGAGATTTAGAAAGAATGTAATTTTTTTTCGGATCTGAAAAGTCTTCCTGCGTATTTTTAATAAAGATGGTGTCTTGTGACTAACTTGTATGTACTGTACTCTAACCATCTATGCTCGAGTCAGCATGACACTGCAGAGGGGCACACGCTGCCAGATGATGCCGCCTAGGCTAGCAGGCTGACTGGTAGTGGGCACAACCGTCTGTCTCTAAACCAACTATTTGTGTCAACATGACTTTCAGTATGACATTAAAAGAATTAGAATCAGCAATGCAGATTCATTTGTCAAATGTATTCTAACACATGGAAAAGTACAGCAAGATTTCAAAACTAACAAGAGCTTCAATGTTTCTTACATGGGATTAAGAGAGTAAACTCAAGGGAGGTGAATTAACTCACCCACGGCAAACCACATATCCCTGTGGCAATCTGGTGTCAAATATTCAATCCTATTTTCATCATTAAAGCAATTTCATGCTTGTCAGTCATGTGTCCCAATTTGGGGTTCAGAACTTATGATCTCCATCAGACCAACCTATTCCGGTCATTGTTCCTGCCTTGTGCTTTCCCTGTTTCAGGACCACCCTCTGTATTTGTCCGAATTTAATTATTAAAATTTAAAAATTTAAAAAGATATTGATCATATACAAACTCATTTCTTGAAGCCATATAACATATAACAAAATTAGGAAACTGAAGTTGTATGGTTAAAAATTTTTTTCTAACATTAAACTATATAAAAATTTTAAAACATACAGAAAAGTGGGAAGAATTATACGTGAACAAAAATATATACACCATGTAGATTCTTCAATTAACATTTTACTATATTTGCTTTCTCACATAGCTACCCATCAATCCTATCATATTTTATGTATTTCAATATAAATTGAGACATTAGTATACTCACTCCTAAATACTTCATTCAGCATGCATATCAGTAATTATCCCTCAATATATAAATTCCTTATTTTTTTAGTATAATTTACCTACAAAATACACAAATCTCAAATGTAAAGTTTTTAATAAATGCACCCACTGTGTAACCCAAACCCCTACCAAATAGCAATACCATCATCGCAGAAAGTGCCCCAGTGCCCCTTTTCCAGTCAACCCTTCACTCTAAGATAATTCATGTTCTAATTTATCTCCCTCTGTAAAATAGTTTTGCCCATTCTAAAACAGCCTACAAATGGAATCACACAATATGTGCTATTGTGTAAGGCTAATTTTCAGGAAGTACAGTATTTTTTAGATTGATCAAAGCTAACTGTATTATCAGCAATTCATTCTATAGTTCATTTTTAAAATTTTCTTTATTAAGGTATTACATATGCATTCTTATCTCCACTTGTCCCTCCCCCACCCCCAGCTCAGGCCCTCACTCCCCTGGTGTGTCCATTGGTTATGCTTATATGCATGCATACAAGTCCTTTGGGCGATCTCCCCTTTACCCCCACCCTCTCCTAAGTTCCTATGAGGTTTGATGCTCTGATCAATATTTCTCTGTCTCTGGATCTGTTTTTGTTAATCAATTTATGTTGTTCATTATATTCTGCAAATGAGTGAGATCACGTGATAGTTATCTTTCTCTGAATGACTTATTTCACTTAGCAATAATGCTCTCCAGTTCCATCCATGCTGTTGCAAATGGTAAAAGTTCCTTCCTTTTTATAGCAGTGGAGTACTTCATTGTGTAGATGTACCACAGTTTTTTAATCCTTTCATCTGCTGATGGGCACTTAGGCTATTTCCAAACTTTAGCTATTGTAAATTGTGCTGCTATGAACATAGGGGTGTATATATCCTTTATAATTAGTGTTTCTAATTTCTTGGGATATATTCCTAGAAGTGGGATCACTGGGTCAAATGGTGGTTCCATTTTTAGTTTTTTTTGAGGAAACTCCATACTGTTCTCCACAGTGGTTACACCAGTCTGTATTCCTACCAGCAGTGCACAAGGGTTCCTTTTCCTCTGCATCTTCGCCAGCACTTGTCATTTGTTGATTTCTTGATGTATAACACCAGTAAATTAATAAATGTGATACATTACATAAGCAAACTGAGAGATAAAAATCACATAGTCATATCAATTGATGCATAAAAAGCATTTGACAAAATCCAATACCCTTTCTTGATTAAAATCCTAAGCAAAGTGGTAATAGAGGGATCATACTTCAACATAATAAAAGCCTTATATGACAAACATACAGCCAACATTATACTCAATGGGCAAAAACTAAAACCATTTCACCTAAGAACAGGAACAAGACAGGAATGTCCACTTTCACCACTCCTGTTCGTCATAGTACTGAAAGTGCTATTAGACAAGAAGAAGAAAAAAAAAAGGTATCCAAATTGGAAAAGAAGGTGTAAAACTGTCATTATTCACAGATGACATGATACTGTACATAGAAAACCCTAAAGACTCCATCAAAAAACTACTAGACCTAATAAATGAATTTGGCAATATAGCTGGATACAAAGTTAATACCAAGAAATCTATGGCATTTTTATACACCAATAGTGAATTTACAGAAAGAGAGATTAAAAAAACAACCGAAGGACTTATACGCATGCATATAAGCATAACCAATAGATACAAGACACTGGGGGAGGCAGGTGAGGGCATGTACTGGGGGGTAAGGGAGATCTGGGGGAGGTTATTAAGGGGGGAAGAAGAAAAAAATAAAATAAAATTTCCATGGAACAATAAAAACAAAACAAAAACACCACAAAACAAAACAAAACAAAAAAACCCAACAACTCATAGGCCCAAACAACAAGGTGGTGGTTCCCATAGGGAAGGGAATGAGGGTAGTGAAAGGTAAAGGGGGTCAAATATAGAGTGAGTAATGTGAAGATAAATAGATAACATTGGTGGGCACACAATGTAATATACAGATGATGTATCATAGAACTGTACACTTGAAACCTATATAATTTCATTAGCCAATGTCACCCCGATAAATTAAAAAATATAATAAATAAAAAGAACAACAAACAATCCCATTTACCACAGCACCAAAAAAATTAAGATACCTAGGAATAAACTAAACTAAGGAGGTGAGAGACCTGTACTCAGAAAACTACAGAACACTGAAAAAAGAGATAAAGGAAGACATAAATAGATGGAAGAACATACTATTTTCATGGATTGGTAGAATCAACATAATTAAAATGTCCATACTACCCAAAGCAATCTATAGATTCAATGCACTCCCCATCAAAATACCAATGACATATTTCATAGACCTAGAATAAACTCTCCAGAAATTCACCTGGAATAAAAAAGCCCCATGCCAAAACCGGTTTGGCTCAGTGGATAGAGCGTAGGACTGTGGACTGAAAGGTCCTGGGTTCGATTCCGGTCAAGGATATGTACATTGGTTGCAGGCACATCTCCAGTAGGGGGTGTGCAAGAGGCAGCTGATTGATGATTCTCTCTCATCGATGTTTCTAACTCTCTATCCCTCTCTCTTCCTCTCTGTAAAAAATCAATAAAATATATATATTTTTAAAAAAAGCCCCTGAATAGCTGCAGCAATCCTGAGAAAGAAGAACAAAGTAGGAGGTATCTCAATACCAGATATCAAGCTGTATTACAAAGCCACTGTTCTCAAAACTGCCTGGTACTGGCACAAGAACATACATCTAGACCAATGGAATAGAATAGAGAACCCAGAAATCGACCCAAATCCTATGCCCAATTAATAGGAGGCAAGAGCACACAAAGGAGGCAAGAGCACACAATGGAGTCAAAACAGTCTCTTTAATAAATGGTGTTTGGAAAATTGGATAGATACATGCAAAAAAAAATGAAAATAGACCACCAACTTACACCATACACAAAAATTAACTCAAAATGGATACAAGACTTAAACATAAGATGGGACACCATAAAAATATTAGATGAATCCACAGGCAGCAAAATCTCAGAAATATGCCAAAGCAATGGAACCTAAAGAGAAAATAAACAAATGGGACTACATCAAAATAAAAAGCTTCTGTACAGCAAAATAAACTATCAACAAAACAACAAGAAAGCCCACTGCATGGGAGAACATACTTACCAATGTTATCTCTGATAAGGGTTTAATCTCCAACATTTATAGGGAACTCATACAACTTAACAATAGGAAGATAAACAACCCAATAAAAAAAATGGGCAATGGACCTAAATAGATACTTTTGGAAAGAAGACATAAAGAAGGCCAAGAGGCATCTGAAAACATGCTCAAAGTCACTAATCATCCCAGAGATGCAAATCAAAACAACAATGAAGTAGCATCTATAGTTCATTTTTTAACTCAGGTTTTTTATTTTTGTGTTTGTTTTTTTTTGTTTTTTTTTTTTTTGTGTGTGTGTGTGTGTGTGTGTGTGTGTGTGTGTGTGTGTTTTGATAACCTATTCTGATTTAATTCTGGGTTTATCCAGTTTAAGGCTATTTTAAATAAAGCCTGAATCAAGGTGTTGAATATTTTTATATTCAGTATTTTTTGTGGACATATGCCTTCATTTTCTGGAGCGTATAACTGGCAAAATGAAAAATTTCAGAGTTATCAGACAGAAGTCTCTGTAGTCTTAGAAAGCACATCATACATTTTTTCAAAGTGGTTATATCATTTTATACTCTCATCAATTTGTAAGAGTTCCATTGCTTTCCTTCCTTACCAATATTTATTGTCAATCTTTTTCTTTTTACTCAGTTTGATGGGTATGTACTGATGACATCTGCATTTCCCTTATGAATGATAATATTGAGTCCATTTTAATGTTCTTATTGACCATTTGTATATCTTTCCTTGTGCCTGATAAAATCTTTTAGCCATTTTTAAATTGGATTTTTTGTCATTTTATTGTTGACTTATAGATTTTGTGTGTGTGTGTGTGTGTGTGTGTGTGTGTGTGTGTGTGTGTTTATGTTGTTAATCCTCACCTGAAAATATTTTTTTCCATTGATTTTTAGAGAGAATGGAAGGGAGAGAGGAGGGAGAGAGAGAGAAAAACATCTATGTGAGAGAGATACATCATCTGTTGCCTCCCAAATTTGCCCTTCCTGAGTCCTGGATGAGCCCTTGACTAGGAATCCAAACCACAAGCCTTCAATATTAGGGCCTGCTCTAACCACTGAGTAATACCGGCAAGGGCTGACTTGTTTTAATGTAACCTGTACAGCAGTTTGTTGTCACCTTTTAAAAATAATTTTTAAATTTATTGATTAAGGTATTACATATGTGTCCTTATCCCTCCATTGTACATCCCCCCCCCCCCCACTCATGCTCTCAACTGCACTGGTGTCTGTGTTCATTGGTTATGGTTATACGTATGCATACAAGTTCTTTGGTTGATCTCTTTCCCCCTTACTCCACCCTCCCCTACCTTCTCTCTGAGGTTTGATGGTCTGAACGATGCTTCTCTGTCTCTGGATCTATTTTTGTTCATCAGTTTATGTTGTTCATTATATTCCACAAATGAGTGAGATAATGTGATATTTATCTTTCTCTGACTAGCTTATTTTGCTTTGCATATGCTCTCCAGTGTTGTTGTTTTTTAATATTTTCTCTGGCTGTGACTTATCCGTTCATTTTCTTAATGGCATCTTTGATGAGCAGAAGTTTTAAATTTTGATGAAGTTTAACTTAACAATTTTTGTTCTTCTGTAGCTCTTAATTCTATGCCCTATCCAAATAACTTTTATTTACTATCAATTTATGAAGACATTTTCCTGTTTCTTATTTTACAATTTTAGCTTTAATACTTAATTATGTGATTTATGTTGAATTAATTTTTATCTACTATGTGATGTAGGGATTAAGGTATATTTTCCTATATGGGTATTCAGTTGTTATAGCACAATTTAGTGATAGACTTTCTTTTCCCATTGGATTATTTGGTGCCTTTGTTAAAAGTGACATAATCACATAAATAGAGGCTATAATCTACCATTAGTATCCTATACCAGAATGGTAAATTTCTCATAACCAATGAATCTGCATTGACACATTATTATCACTCAAAATCCACAGTTTACATCAATATTCACTCTTGCTGTTGTACATTCTATGGGTATTGACAAATGTATAATGACATGTATCTACCATTATAGTATCATACAAAATATTCACTGCCCTAAAAATCCTTTTTAGGTCTGAGGGAAAATTACAGCGTTCTTTCTTTCTAAAGTTTTATGAACTTCATCACAATCTATCTATTCATCCTTCTCTCTAACCCTGGCAATTACTGATCCCTTTTCCATTTCCATTGTTTTGCCTTTTCCAGAATGTCATTTAGTTGGAATCTTATGATACAGACTGGCTTTTTTGTTTTCACTTAGGAATATGCCTTCTCTCAATTTTTGACATTTTCACCATATATGCCTGGTTTAGGTCACTATACAGTATTTTGGGATAATTATTTTGTCCTAAATTTATCATTGTTATCTGTGGGAAGGCTGACCTAATATGAGCTACTCAGCTATTAATAGAAGAAAACGTTTTAAAATGCAAATCGGTACAGTTAACAGAAATAACTAGACTTCTGACCACAGCTCAAGAATAGATATTTCACAGCTTATCTTAGACCAGCCTATATTTACTGAATTTCAGGGTTTCAATAGACCATAATGACCTTCTAGTCTGTCAGCCAATAACAAGTTTCAAGGTTCATCGTTAAGTCCCATCACATAAAATGCAGAATCAGTATTTTATTACTCATGATGTACTACTTAAAAAAAAAAAAAAGACAATTACATTCTATATGTATGTAACAAACCTGTCAAGGCTGTTTCACTTATGTATTTAATTTGAAGAAAAACTTCTCCTTTCAGTGAAGTCCAGTTTTGAAAATGGTCATATACTTCATTTTTAATGCTGGTTATTTCCCTTTTAGTAAAAGTAAGTAATGAAAGAGTCTTATTCCAAAAATATTTGTATTCCGACAATCTTTGACTGTAAGGTAGTAAAAACAAAGGATTTTTAAAATTGTAAGCATAGTAACAAATATTTCTTTGAAAAAATAGTTTTCTTTGAAAGATGGGTTTAGAGTGACTATAATCTACTGTCTAAATGGGGACAATTTTGAAAGTGATGTGCTGTTTGTATTTTGCTGAGATGACAGATATAAACTGGAAACATCCCAGAAAGCCTAAGGTATATGGTTTTCCTAACTCTTTTCCACTTTGTTATCATTTTAACTAGAAAAACAGCCATTTTTATATGCAACTAGAGGTCCAGGGCACGAATTCCTGCATGAGTGGGGTCCGGCTAGCCCACCCCAATCAGGGCTGACTGGGCCAGACTGGGGAAGAAGAGATGTGGGAGGTTGGCCAGACCATGGCTGAACTCCAACTCCCAGTGGAACTCTCAGTTGAGGAGGACAATTTGCACATTAGCCTTTTATTATATAGGATTATTACATAAGATGATTCTATTAATCTTTTAAAATTAACAGCAAACATTAAGTGAAGAAAATTAGGTCAAAAGTAACTTAGTCACAGAGCCTAAATGAGAATGTTGGATTCTTAGATAGAATTCTCCCAGCATACCGTGGATCCACAGGCAGTTTAAAACCTCGGGTAAAAATAACAAAACCTTTAAAAATGATTAATCCAGTTCTGCTTCACGAAATGCCATCGCTCAATATAATCACAGTGTTTTGTGTGTGTGTGTGTGTGTGTGTGTGTGTGTGTGTGTGTATGTGTGTGTTTTAACTTCAGATGTCTTGACTATAATTTACCTAAAATCAAGAAAGATGCAGGCATAAACCTGGGAATTATCATA
The DNA here is from genome assembly GCF_014108245.1 of Pipistrellus kuhlii. Taxonomy (NCBI): domain Eukaryota; kingdom Metazoa; phylum Chordata; class Mammalia; order Chiroptera; family Vespertilionidae; genus Pipistrellus; species Pipistrellus kuhlii. The sequence continues at coordinate 17,090,043 of NW_023425515.1, read as the reverse complement.
AAAAAGATGATGAGTGAATCCATGGAGCTGTAATTATTTGGTTAATATTTATTTCCCTGAGAAGACTAAGATCTATGATGCAAACACTATATATGTCTGTCTTGTTCATCACAATCTCCCTAGCACCTAGCACAGTACATGCTCAACAAATATTGACAAATAAATAAATGAATGAAAAAATAGATGACTCAGTTGGAAGAATGAAGTATTGTAAGAAGTGCTGAGGATAAAACACTGGACAATATTAACATTTATGGGAATTGAATAGAAAACAATCCCTCAAAGGAGACTTGGGAGGCACAACCAGTGAGCTAGAAGAAAACCAAAATAATACTGTCAGGAAGCCAGGGGCAAGACAGTTTAAAGGAGAAAGTAGTGGCTACTGTTTGAGGCCCCAGACAAAGGCGAACAGAGTCCATTGTATCTGGTATTAGGGGGCGTTAGGTCAGCGTTTTTCAACCGCTGTTCCTGGTGTGCCGTAGGTGCAGACAAGACAAGAATTTTATAATTTTTCACTATTTTGTTTACTTAATATTTCATAATAAAGTAATTATAAAATACTTTCTTTGTGTTTATTTGATTCCTATTCAAGAGAATTACTTTATATATAGTCAATATAGGCACAGAGTTAAATTTTTTAACATTTTCTAATGGTGGTGTGCCTCGTGATTTTTTTCATGAAACAAGTGTGCCTTTGCCCAAAAAAGGTTGAAAAACACTGCGTTAGGTGATCTCAGAGAGAGGCATTAGGCAGGAAAGAACTGAATAGTAAAGCAGAAGTGAGTAAACAGGGGCTATGCAGTAGCTACAATTGAGAACACTGACTGAGGCAGCAAGAAGAGAAAGAGGACACTACAGAGCAGAATGGTTTGTTAGGATGGGAGACACCTGAACGTGTGTACACAGCTGGACACAGTGTGAGTGCAGTCACATAGGCTAAACACAACCAGGAGATGCACTTGGTTCTTGTGTAAAGTCCTAGAAAGGACAGATGTAAGTAAAGCAGAGACTGAAAGATTAGCTTTTACCAGGAAGAACAGGGGTGGTGTGATTTTGCATGGTAATTAAGGCCCATCGAATGATCAGAAGCCACAGGGGATGCCTCAATCAGCAGGTAGAGCTGGGAGCAGAGAGAGATGTTGATTTCAAAAAGGCACAGTAAGAGTCCAAATAGATCACTAACTGAAGAAAGCCAAAAGTGAGGGTGGGAAACCTGAATGTGTAGCAAGAAACTGGCAGAGGCAGACAAGAGCTATGAACCAACTCAAGGTTAAGGGGCTAATGGGCCTGGTGTAAGCCATGTACCGGCAGGCTCTCGAGTGATACAGAACAGACTGAATGAGGATACAGGTGCCTCTGTAGGGAGAGAGGCAGGAAACAGAAAATTCAAACTTGTTCGTTAAGAGCAGTTAAGAGCAAGATTTTGTGAGACTAAATCTTGTATGATTTTTCAAAAAAAAAAATACAAAAAACAATGACATAGAAAATTAGGTTTCAAAGTGTGCAATTGGTTATAGAATGAGAAAAAATCATTAAATTTAAAAATAAGAATTTTAAAGTTGATCAATTCCATCAATATCACAAAATAAAGGAAAACAATATAATTTTTTAATAAGTAACAGTTCCACAATACTTTTGCCTATAATTGTTGGCTACATGATCTATAAGCACCTTTTCATATGAGAACCATTTTATAATAATATCTTGGAGAAAATGTAAAGATTATACAACCTTTCATCTAGCATGGCCATTAATTTTTTATTATTGATAGTTTAAAAAATCTTTCAGTTTCATAGCTCACTATTGATGATGTTATTTAAATACTAACTGCTGTCATATTTGGAAAAATCCTTCTCAAATTTTTTTCATAGATGATTATAAGATTTTTGACATTTCAAGTTTTTTTTTGTGTGTGTGAAAATAACTAGTCTTATTTTATTTTTGAAAGAATGAAATGCGCCCTAGCCAGTTTGGCTCAGTGCATCCATCAGCCTGTGGATTAAAGGGTCCTGGGTTTGATTCCAATCAAGGGCACATACCCAGGTTGTGAGCTCAATCCCCAGTAGCGAGCATGCAGAAGGCAGACAATTAATGATTCTCTCTCATCATTGATGTTTCTATCACTCCTTCCCTTTCCCTTTCTCTCTGAAATCAATTAAAAAATATTTTTTAAAGATGAGCTTAAAAATAAAAGAATGAAACTCATGAACCAGTTTATCTTAGATGTCCTTGAAGTGGTATAATATGACTTTTATGTTATATTCAGTGATGTTAGTAGTTTTTTGTCAAATCAGCAAGAAACTTAAATGTTTCTCCAAAATATTTAAATAATTAACTCTTCTTCATTAAATGGATTATGAAATACTCTAAGACCTCTTATTGAAAAAATATTTCTCTTAATTCATTTGCTTGTGATGTAACATTAACAAGCATCATTACAATTTGTTTATGCCAGAATAATTTCTATTGCTGAAATTGCTTTTATTCTATTACTTTTAAAGAATTCATGAACATCCAAAATTTTAGTCTGTAATTCCTTAATTGTGCTATTGAACCATTCTAAAATGTCTTTCTAAATGGCAGTTATAACGGAGTATTCCCAATTCATCTTTCCCTTATAGCTCCCAAATGCTTATGACTAGTCCAATGGCATATTGACATCAGAAGTATAGAAGAGGAGAAATCAGAGTAGAAAAAGATAGAATTTTTAACCAATTACTATCAAACTATCTTACTTTGCTGGGGGCCCTCTAAGAACCTTGAAAAGGGGTCCTGAGTAAAGGGTTCTGAAACTTAAACATTATTTCATTCACAGTAAATCTATCCATTATGATATCTTTAATGTTCTCTGTGAAATATGAGGCAAGACACAGAGCTAATGAGAGATGTGTTGTACAGGGAAATCTAAACAGAACAGCGAGGATTTAGAATAGTGTTGGAGGGCCTAGTATTTAATAATCTGTGCATTAGAATGAAGACTGCGGGCTTTAAGGAAAATTAAATAAGCAGAGGTAAAAGGAGTTGAAGTATAGTAAACTCTTCTAGGCAGAAACATCATCTATGTAGAAAAATTCTCTATGTAGAAATATCTTCTATATCCTATACACACACACATACACACACACACACACACTCAAACATACATACACACTAAAAACTTATAAGTGGGTTCATCAAAGTCACATGTATACATGATCCACATGCAAAAATCAATTTTATGGCTGCATAATAGCAACGGCCAATTCCAAAAACAAATTTAAGAAAACAATACCTTTCATGACCAGATGAAAGAGAATAAAACACTTAGAAATAAATTTAGTAAAAGGAATGCAGACTTGTATATTAAAAGTAAAACATTTCTCTGAGAACTAAAGATCCCAATAGAAAGACATACCATGTTCATGAATTAAGATTCAATATTTTTAAGATGAAAATTAAATTGATCATCAGAATCAATGCTATGCCTATCAAAATGCTAGCATGCTATTTTGCAAGAATTAATAAGTTGATCCTAAAATGCATATGGAAGTGCAAGGGACCCATAATAGCCAAAAACAATCTTAAAAACAAAGAAATTTGAAGGATTTATACTTCTTGATTTCAAAATGTACAAAAAACTACAGTATTTAAGAGAGAATGGTACTGACCTAAGAACAGACATATAGATTAATGCAGTGTTTCCCAAACTTCTCTCATGATGAGAATCACCTGGTGGAGTTGTTAAAATTCAGATTCCTGAATCCCAACTAAGAAGTGCTAAACTAGAATTTTTGGGAACATATAGGTAAAATTGTATACTTATTTTACCTATATGTTCCCAAAAATTCTAGTACTTATTTTACCTATATGTTCCCAAAAATTCTAGTTTAGAATTTCTTAGTTGGGATTCAGGAATCTGTATTTTAACAACTCCACTAGGTGATTCTCATCATGAGAGAAGTTTGGGAAACACTGCATTAATGGAAGAGAATAAAGCCCAGAAATAATTCCCCACATTTATGGTGAACTTATTTTAGGTAAAGCCACTAAGACGATTTAATAGGGAAAGAATAGTCTCTCAAACAAATGATGCTGGGACAATTGAACATCCACAAGAAAAAAAGATGAATTTAGATCCTTGCCATACATCAGTCATAAAATGTAAGAGCTAAACTACAGGAGAAAATCTTTGTGACTTTTGGTTAGTCAGAGTTCTTAGGTACATTATCAAATGCATAACCCATTAAAGAAAACATTGATACATTTTATTTTATTAAAAATAACAACTTTTGCTCATCAAAAGAGACTATTACAAAAATGAAAACATGAACAATAGGCTGGGAGAAAATATTTGCAAATCATACTTCAAATAAAGGACTTCACCCAAAACATATAAAGAAGACTTACAATCCTACAATAAGAAAACAGACCACTGGCAAACAAAACAAAATATTTTAATGGATATTTCACCAAATAAATATGCAAATGGTTGATAAGTAAATGAAAAGGTGCTCACCATCATTGGTCATTTGGAAAATACAAACCAAAGCCACAATGAAATATCATGTCACACTCACTAAGATGGCTATAATAAAAAAGACAGACAATAAGACGTGTTGGTAAGAATACAGAGTAACTATAATCCTCATTCCTTATGGGGCTATCAATTGGTTCAACCACATGGAAGACAGTTTGGCAGTTTCTTAGAAAGTTAAATTTAAATTTACCATATGATTCAGTAATGCCACACTTAGGGATTTACCCAAAAGAAATAAAACATACATCCACACAAAGACTTGTACGATAGCATTATTCATAAGTGTCAAGTGGAAAGAATCCAAAAGTCCACTGACTGGTAAATGGATGAGTAAAATGTGGTGTATCCACACAATGAAACTATTAAAGCAATAAAAGCAGAAACAAAGTGCTGATGCATGACACAGCATGAATAAACCTCAAAAAAACATAGTGATAGAGGCCTGATGTAAAAGACCACATATGATTCCACATATCTGACATGTCCAGAAAAGTGCAAATTTACAGAAACAGGAAGAAGGTTGCCTAGGACTGGTGGTAAGAGCAGAGATTAAATGCAAATGATATGAAGATGTTTGTGGGTTGCACAACTCAGCAAGTTTACTAAAAATCATTGCATTGCCACTTAAAATGTATGGGTTTTATAAAATGCAATTAGGTCTCAATAAAGCTGCTTTGATCAAGACTAAAATACAAAAGCCAAAAAATGGTTGGGGAAAATCAGAGAAAAATACTAGAAACCTTAATAAGGCTGAAGAGTTGACTTGAAAGTAAGAGAGCTATGAAGAGAGATTTTTGGGAAGTGGCATGAAAATTTTCAAAGATGATGGAGTCTAAATAGATTTACAAATAAGAAAAAGGACAAGTAATTCATATTTCAAAATTTTTTTTGTGTGTGTGCCAGGAAATAAAATACACCAAGAAAGGGAAAATGTATTGGTTACTGTGTTTTCAATCTGAATGTCACTGCAAAATAAGAACAACATGCTTGCCTGACTTAAATTTTATTGATAAAACCATTCAGTTGTGATAATGGTAAAAACAACAACAAAAAACAAGTGAAGTTATTTCAATTTTATTCAAGCACACTGAATACAGAAACTATACTACTACATTGTATTTGAATGTTTATAAAGCTAGAATTAAATGTATCTTTTCGACCTTTATAATTTTCAATTAAGTAAAGATAATCTTACCTGAGGACCTGTGATTGTCTTTGTTTAATTTCTAACTCACATTGTAAATGATTCAATTCTTTCTGTAACCTCTGAATTTCATTTTGCTGATTTTTTAACTGTATGCTTCCAGCTTGGATTCTAAAATATAAACAAACAACATCTATTACAAGCCTAAGTATTTCCTCATTCACACTTTCTTAAATTAATATTTAAATACACTTTTAATAAAAATAAATAAAAGAAGAAAACTGCATCTCTCTGTATACTTAATGAGTGTACAGAAAAGGTATGGAGACACATATCAAACAGCCATTATTCCTGGGGAGGACAGTAAAACTGATGGGCAGTGGACAGGCAAAGAACATTTGAAGGGAAGTATAACTTTTACTCTCTATCTTTTGTACGGTTTGAATTTTTACAATGTACATGTATTTTTACTTGAAATATTAAGTTAAATGTAACTAAAGAAATATAAACTTATTTTTACTCAAGTAAGACATACATAACTTAAAATGTAAATTATTAGATTAAAAGTTGTAAGAGAAAAGTGATCCTTGACCTTTAACCCAATTCGCACTGCCCAAACCAACTCCTTTTAAGTTTCTTCCTGTTTATATTGACTTCTATAATGAAATATTACGCTTGTACTGTTATTCATTAATATTTAATTTTAGGTATTATCTAATGAATTACAATTCAGTTAAGATATGGTTCTGCTACATATAACCGAGACCTGAATATGATGGCTTAAGATACAAGTATATTATCTTACATAAAACCAAGGTACTGGTAGCCAGTCTAATGTTGATATGATAGCTTTATAATGTCATCAAGGCCTCAGGATCCTTCCAACTCTCTGTTCTACATATTTGGTGCACATCTTTTATTTTTCATAGACCATGATAATGGCAGAAATTCCATCAATTACTTTCCCATTCCAGACCACTGGCAGGAAGAGACTAATGGCTCACTCTGTGCCTTTTAAGGAGATTTCCAGAAGTATTTCTGCTAAACTTAGACACATGGCAATACCTAGCTGCAAGTGAAGCTGGGAAATGTAGTTTTAACTGGAAAGATTCGTCCCCAAAGACATATCCACAATTCTATTACTAAGGAGCAAGGAAGAATGAATGTTAAGGTAGGCAGCCAGCAGTCTCTTCCACAATCCTAATGAAAGTTGACCTTCCTACTCATATCTACTAGTACACACCTACACTCCTGTATACACACACACACACAGCATTGCTCTCCTCATCCTCCCAATACAGGTCAATCTTTTATTTAGTAATTACATTACTCTCCACTAATGAGCCACATCTCATGCCATGATCACATTTCTTTTCTTGCACATTTTTTGTTGCCTCGGGAATAAAAACCATCTCCTTTTCTTCTTTCTCAGTTCTCTGTGTACCTACCACTGGTCTGATTCTTTTCTCTCAGTACCTTGAGATACAGTAGATAATCCTTCCAAATCATTTCTTTTCCAGAAGACAGCCTTCCTAGAGCTAGCTCTCCATTCCCCTGCACTAGTCCGGGTTATGTTCTGGTTTGACTATGCAACTGTCACTAGGGGACTCCTCTCCCTTATCATTTCAGGGACTCTTTCATGTGAGATCTGAATTCTGGTTCTAAAGTCTTCCATCTTGGTTTACTCCTTTGAAGTGGAATAAGCCCTCCAGGATCTTTTTGTGCATTGGGAGGTATGTTTGAGACCTTGAATAACTGAAATTGTCTTTCTTTTATCTTAGACTGGGCACTTTGGCTGGATTTAGAATTACCAATGAGAAAAATATTCTTCAATATAAAATTAGGGCACTGTTCTACTGTTTCCTAACTTCCACTGCTGCTTCTGTAAGTCCAATGACATTTTAATTCTTGCTGCTCTGTATGATACTGCATGGAAGGCCCTCCCTATTCCACATCTACCTCGATTCAGAAGCTTTGAGATCTTCCTCGTTTGATCACAATATATCCTTATGTTAGTCTTTTGTTATCCTCTCTGTGCTGGGCACATGGTATTTGCTTTGAAAACGGATGTTCTTTAGTTCCAAGAATGTTCTGCTAGGATGAATAATTCCCTCCTCCTCCATTTTCTCTGTTTTCTTTTCAGAACATTTTCCTGTTGTTTTGGATGTGAGATCTCTTGGAAATATCTTCTGATTTTCTTAACCTTTCTTTGCCATTTTGCCAATTTAAAAAATATATATATTTGATTGATTTTTTATAGAAGGGAAGGGAGAGGGATAGAGAGTTAGAAACATCGATGAGAGAGAAATATTGATGAGCTGCTTCTTGCACACCCCCTACCGGGGATGTGCCCGCAACCAAGGTACATGCCCTTGACTGGAATGGAACCTGGGACCTTTCAGTCCTTAGGCCCATGCTCTATCCACTGAGCCAAACCAGTTTTAATGCCATTTTATCAATTTTGACATTATGTTCCACTTTCATTATTTTCCATCCTGCCTAAAAATTTTAATTTTAGCTATCATATTTTAATTGCAATTCTTAGTAAGTTAAGGTCACCATTTTACTACCCCTTGTTCTTTTTTCATGGGTACTACAATATTTCTTGCCTTTTTGAATATATATATCTAATATATTTTTAAAGTTTTCTGTAGCTCATCATATCATTTTTTCCCCTTTGTTTTGCTTTTGTCTTTCATATCTGAGGCTTCCCTTGAGAATCTGAAGATCCTTACTTAAATGAAAGACTTAAAACCATAAAACTTCCAGAAGAAAAAGTAGACAGTAAATGCTCTGATATTTCTCTTAGCAATATTTTTCTGATATATCACAAACAAAAGACAAACTAAACAAATGAAACTACATAAAACTAAAAAGTTTTGCACAGTAAAAGAAACTATCAACAAAATGAAAAGACAACCTAATAAGTGGAAGAAGATATTTGCCAGTGATAAGGGGTTAATATCCAAAATTTATAAAGAATTCATACCATTTAATACTGAAAAAAAAACACACAATACAATTTAGAAATGGGCAGAGGACCTGAACAGATACTTCACAAGGAGGACATACAATGGCCAATAGATATATGAAAATATGCTCAATATCACTAATCATCAGAGAAATGAAAACTAAAACCACAATGAGATATCACCTCACATCTGTCAGAATGGCTATCATTAATAAATCAACAGTGTTGATGAGACTGTGGAGGAAAAAACCCTTGTACACTGTTGGTGGGAATACAGATTGGTGCAGCTACTGTGCAAAACAGAATGGAGGTTCCTCAAAAAACGTAAAATGGAACTGCCTTACAAGCCAGCAATTCCATGTCAGGGAATATATCCAAAGAAACCAAAAACATTAATTTGAAAAAATATATGCACCCCTATGTTCATTGCAGCATTATTTACAATAGCCAATATATGGGAGTAACCTAAGTGCCCACCAATAGACAAGTGAATTTCAAAAAGTGGTGACACATACGTAAAGTGGAATTACTAATTGGCCACACAAAAAAAGAAATTTTGCCATTTGTGACAACATGGATGAGCCTAGAAGATACTATGCTAAGTGAAATAAGTCAGACATAGACATAAATACCATATGAACAAAATTAATGAACAAATTAAAATGGATTCATAGATACAGAGAACAGATTGATAGTTGCCAGAAGAGAGAGGGCCAGGTGAAAAAAGTAAAGACATAAAGAAGCACAAATTGGTAGTGACAGAATAGTCAAAGGGATGTAAAGTACAGCATAGAAAATATAGTCAATAATATTGTAATAGCTAGGATCTAGTAATAATTAATGTCGTTTTTTAACATTCATTTAAAATCTTGCTTGGCGTTGACTTGTATTGACATAACCTTCAAACACGTGGTATCTACAGAACGTGTGAAGTGCAATTAACAAGTTTTGCTTGAAAAAGTTTGTGTTTGGTTTGGTTTTTGTTGCAAAACTAGGGCTAAGAAGATGGCAGATGAAGAGCATATTCGGCACTGCATGCTTTACGAGTTCCAATTAGGAAGAAAACCAAGTGAAGCTGCAAAAAACATCTGTAGTGCTCTTGGTCAAGATGCAGTTAGCACCAGAAAATGCCAGCGTTGGTTTGAGAAATTTCGCGAGGGAAATTTTTCGTTAGATGACAAGAGTGGTCGAGGCCGTGTGTCCAATTTTGATCAAGAAGCTCTTCAAGCTCTTTTGGTGCAAAATCCTCAAATTACCCAACAAGAGCTTGCGACAACTTTAAATTGTTCACAAAAAACAATTTCCAATCAATTGCGTGCACTTGGCAAAGTCCAAAAGTTTGGAAAATGGGTTCCTCATGAGTGGACCGACAACAACCGTAATCAAAGAGTCACAATTTGCAGTTTGCTCCTCTCTCGTCAAAACTGTTTGCCGTTTTTAGAGCAAATTGTTACTGGAGATGAACAATGGGTGCTGTATGTTAATTTGAAAAGGTGGCCTCAATGGTTGGACAAAAATGAGGCTCCGCAGCCCATGCCAAAACCTGACTTGCATGCGAAAAAAGTGATGTTGTGTGTTTGGTGGAATTTTAAAGGAATTCTTCATTATGAACTTTTACCATCTAACCAAACCATTACAAGTGCAGTGTATAGTGCCCAATTGGAAAGGTTAGCCCAAGCTTTAAGAGAAAAAGAACCCGCGCTGATTAATCGGAAGGGCGTAATTCTTCATCACGATAACGCACGACCGCATACTGCAAGAATCACTGCTGAAAAACTGTGCCAGTTGGAATGGGAAGTTCTCCCTCAACCTGCATATTCTCCTGATATTGCCCCTTCCGATTACCATTTGTTTCGTTCTTTGCAAAACTTTCTTCTTGGAAAAAAATTTAATAATGAAGAATGCCTCGAAAATGCATTGACCAAATTTTTTGCATCAAAATCACAAGAATTTTACAACAGAGGGATTAAAATGCTTCCTGAGCGTTGGGCACAAGTAGTAGAAAACAACAGCAACTATATTGTTGATTAAATTTTGTTGTATTGTTTAAATAAATTCGATTTAAAAAAGTATTAGAAAACGACATTAATTATTACTAGACCTAATATATAATAGCCAGATGGATACTTGAACTATCAAAGGATTACTTTGTAAATTATATGGTTGTCCAACCACTATGCCATAGAGCTAAAACTAATATAAAATAATATTTAATGTTAACTGTAACTGAAAAATGAAATTTTAAAGAGTCAAAATATAATTATAGCTTTAGAAAAAAGTCTGAAGATCCTTTGTTGTCTATTCATATTTATAAATGAAGAATTCAAAGGATAATGTATCCAGTTTCTATAAAGAATGTATAAATCAAAGGTTAGGAAAATATATACAAGACAGATGCTTTAAAATGATAAAATATATATTAATATTAATAAACAGCAAAACATTAAATGGATTAACCCTTTCACTTTCATAAAATTTTCAATCCACCAAGAAAAATGATAATCATGAACTTTTGTATATCAAAACATACTTCAAAATATGTAAAGAAAAATCCAATAAAAACAAGTTAATAATGATATATTATCACATTTCACACAGAAATGGACAATGACATGACAAACAGTTAAAGATATTGAGAATTTGAATAACCTAATTAACAAGTTTGATGTATGAATATACTGGAACATATATCTAATAATCATTTTTTCTAAACAGATAATCATAAAAATTGATAATATAACCAGCCACAATTGAAATTTTAATATGTTCTCAAAAAGAAGAAATATACATATCCACTTTCATTTCCCACAACAAAATTACATGAAAATTTTAAAACAAAAAGGCAGTAAAAATCTATATATGTGGAATCTTAAACATATCTAATAAACTTTGGGCCAAAGAGAAAATAAAAATGGAAATTATAAACTATTTAGCAATAAATGATCATGAAAACACTATCTATTAAAGTACTTAGAGTGTACTGCTGGTAGAAATGCAGCCACTGTGGAGAACAGAAATTATAAACACCAATTGGAAAGGATATATGCACCCCTATGTTCATAGCAGCACAACTTATAATTGCTAAGATTTGGAAACAGCCTAAGTACCCATCAGCAGATGAGTGGATTAAAAAACTGTGGTACATCTACACAGTGGAATACTACTCTGTGATAAAAAAGAAGTTCTTACCATTTGAACAGCATGGATGGAACTGGAGAGCATTATGCTAAGTGAAATAAGCCAGTCAGAGAAAGATAAATATCACATGATCTCATTCATTTATGGAATATAATGAACATAAACTGATGAACAAAAATAGATCCAGAGACAGAGAAACATTGATCAGACCATTAAACCTCAGAGGGAAGGTAGGGGAAGGTGGGCTAAGAGGGAGAGACCAACCAAAGGATCTGTATGCATATATATGGGCCTAACTAAAGGACACAGACAACAGGGGTTGACGGTATTAGTGGGGAAGATAGGGAGGTAATGGGGGAATAAGGACACATGTGTAACACCTTAGTCAATAAAGAAATTTAAAAAAATAAAATAAAAAGTAAAAAAAAATAAAAGCAGAAAAAAAATTTAAAAACATAAAACTTAGTCATATGACAGAAAAAATAAATAAAAGCAATGAATGTCTCCAGGTTGAATCTCAGACTATAAAAAGAGATGTTAATGGCAAAACTGATAAAAATCAAAGGAAGAATGTAGCTTAGTTGATAGTGTTCTACTAGTGTTAATATTTTAGTATTTATAATTGTACCATAATTATGTAAGGTGTTAACATTAGGGGAAGCTGAGACTATGGAAACTCTGTTATTTTAGTAACTTTCTATATGTCTAAAATTATTTTAAAAAGTTAAAAAAAACACTTGTAGATATTTAATTAATGATATGTACATGTAAAATGTATCTGTAGTATAAATCGTGGTGTAAAAAGGTCGGTGCATTTTTAAATTTGGAAGCTATACAATATTTTAATAGCAAAAATAAAAGGAAACAGCCTTCATTAATACTGCAGTGACACTTAAAAATTCCCACAGAATCTCTTTGACAAGATATCACATACTCTTCATCATTCAAAGAAAATAAGGTAAAGTAATGTACCCATATTTATTCAGAATTCAACTTACTGCCTGCCATACTCCAAGAAAATTATCAAATATTTTTCAACTACCAATTATTAAATCATATAAAAATATAATCATCAAAATATTCTTACAGTTAAGAACCTTACATTACTTTTGGCCAGTTTCTCTGCTATTAGTATTTTCTAACTAAAACCCTACACTGCAGTTAGGAAATGTAACGTTAATATTATTCTTGTTAAAAATCAGCAAGGCCAAACCAAAAGATCCATGAAAGGAGCTTCTAAAAAGTGTTTTCTCAGAGCAACAACCTGGCACATTGTCAAATCCACACAGTCTGATGTATCTCATCTGCAGTTGTCTACCAATCAAGTTGCCCCCATCATGGCCTTCAAGAGCCATGGACAAAAATGACAGCTCAGGAAGTTCTTCCTAATGCCATTCCTCCACCAGGGTCTGGAAGACAGAAACTACTTTATTTCTTTCAGATTTCTCCCCTCTCCAAAATATAGAACCTGAAGCCTCCCCTGACGGCAAAGGCATAACTGGGAACCCAGAGCCCCTGAGGACAGAGATTCCTCTATATGTTCTGACCTTACAAGGCTCCAGTTTCCCACAAAGGGCTCCATTGAGAAACAGAAGTCAGCTAAGAAAGATGTCCTCCAAGTTTTTGGATGGCTCCTCCACTGCAAATGGGAAGCAATCATTAGTAGGCCCGAGGCACTTCCCACAAGCTGGCCGTCAAACCAGGCTAAATCTTAGCAATAATTCTCTCCACTCAGAGTCTCATCTGAGTCATGCATTTATTCATTCATCAGAGAACTTCAGTTAATACCAAAAGCTGGTTGATGGGTCAGCCAACATTAAAGGTAAGCACTGCAGGCATGCACAGAATTTAAGTGAATACAGAGGTCTCAGTCAAGGAAGGGGAATGGCAAAGGATGAGTTAGGGTCAGCGGGGAAACAGGAGGGCATAACAAGCAAGGGATTCCAAAAGAGTATTAGCCAAAGCATAGAAGCTTGAGAGAAGATGGCATTTTTTCTGTTTCTTTTTTTTTTTAAATACATATTTTATTGATTTTACACAGAGAGGAATTGAGAGGAATAGAGAATTAGAAACGTCAATGAGAGAGAAACATCGACCAGCTGCCTCTTGCACACCCCCCACTGGGGATGTGCCCGCAACCAAGGTACATGCCCTTGACCGGAATCGAACCCGGGACCCTTCAGTCCGCAGGTTGACGCTCTATCCAATAATGAGCCAAACCGGTTTGGCTAATTCTTAATTGTTTATGCTAAGTGACAAGAACTGAAGGCAAATGGGATTGTGTTGAGCCATGCTATGTATTTGCACTTTTCCCTCAGTGCTATGGAGCTTTGGAGGATTTGAAGTAGGAATCATATTTGCATTTTAGTGTGGCACGCTGGCAGGGCCATGGCATACTCAGCCCCAAGACGCAGTAGCACAGCCAAGGGTGAACCTGAGAGGAGGTGGCTAAAAGGCTTATAAAAGACAGGAGAATGAAAGCTGGGTCTCAGTGGGACTCTGCTCCCTGAGAGACAGCGCCAATGCCCATAAGCCCTGTCTTTATTTTATAGCAGATGCCAACAGGCAAAGTTAGGGCGTGGTCAAGATGTTTACAACATTCTCGTGGGTTTCTATCCTACTAAATTACATGCACCTGATCAAGCTTTGTTTACTTGCAGCCTATATCACTTAGGCATGTGGGGCCACGTGTTCCGACCATAGATTCAAGCTTACAACTATAGCTGTTGGCTATAATTGTTCTGGGAGGGCTCTGCCCTCCAAGCTGGGACTTGCACGTGGTGGCCACGAGAGGACTATGCCCTCTCATCAGTCTGAGGCTTGAATCTGTCCAAACACTGTAGCCGCTCCCCTCCACCAGAAATTACCTTAGATATTTCCACCAAGACTTAGGCCCAGGAACATTTGTGTCCCTGAGACCTCCCTCTCCCAACAGTCTGTTCTCCCATTGAGTCCCCTCCTTTATAGTGCTCAATTTATGGATGTTCTCACTGACTGAGAACATCAATTACCTCCCCTCCATATTGCAGTGCTTATTCTATCTCAGAGCTATGGCCATGATTTCCCTACTTGGTGATTCAACTTCTTGCCTTTCTCCTCTCTTCCCCCGTGCTTGTTAGGACCAATTCTGACTTCAGGCCCAAGTTCAATTTGTCCCTGTCCAACTCTCTGCATCAATTCATTTTTGTTGACTTTTTAACCTCCTTTAACAAATAGGCTTATGTCTTTTTTCTTTTTTTAATCTTATATTCTATTGGTAACGCCTCCTGAGATTAGATCCTTAATATTCTTTCTAGGCTAGGATCACAGCCTTGCAATTCAGCTTCTCTGTCACTGAGTGATCTGACTTTTGTATTCTCTAACATGAGCTCTGCTATCCATTGAGGTAAATGATTAGTGCTTTGCCTTAACTTCTCTTCTTAATGACTTTCCCAGACATATCAACCCTCTTGAAATTTCAAAAGGTGTGTGTATGGGTGGGAATGTAGTAAAAGACTATACTTATAGAAAACATAAGGCTGAGGCTGTTTTCTTTAGTACCTATCCTAGCCAATAGGTGGGTATAATTCTAGGTTCCAGCCCCTTCCAGTAAGCTATGTACTTTTCATAAGAAATCATCCATGTTCAGCTGAGTTCAAGGAGTTGGTGAGTAAATTTATACTAACAATTCTCTGATGAAAACTTGGTTCCTCAAATTGATCGTCACTGACATCTAATCTTATGTTGCATGCCATAAAGCAAATACATTTTGTTTCTCTCTTAATAATCCTTTAAAACATTCCTTCCTTTATCCAGATTAAAAAGATTTATAAATCTTTCCAATTTTTCTATTTTTAGAAACTAAACAGTTTTGGGCCTGTCTTGTAGTATTTATAATTTGTTAAGTATAGAATTGTGAAACCCCCACAGATAAATGTATGTACTTTTTGCTTACCCTTAAGTAATCTTGGGTAGTATTCCCAAAACGAAAATTTTCCTGGAGTGTAGTAAGTAGTGTGAGCAAACACCAAGTTGCTTATCTAGCTTCCCATAAATACTTCAGTTCTCTTTGTTAAAAGGAAGCATTGCTTTTAGAAAATAACTGCCCATATCTAAGGTTGCTGCCTCTTTTCTAACCACCCGTCTGTCAAAGTCATGCTGATCATGCTGAACTCAAT
Organism: Pipistrellus kuhlii; assembly: GCF_014108245.1. NCBI lineage: Eukaryota > Metazoa > Chordata > Mammalia > Chiroptera > Vespertilionidae > Pipistrellus > Pipistrellus kuhlii. The sequence continues at coordinate 17,074,117 of NW_023425515.1, read as the reverse complement.
TAACAGCAGAGAAGCCTCAGAGTTACCTGGGAAAGGAAGGCTATATTACAGTCTGATTGATTCCAAATATACTAACAGAGAATTTCTGATAGAATTAAAGGTTGAGCTAAATTTTGTCTACATTATGTGTGATGAAAATATTAATACCTGTTTACAAGCATCAGGAAAAATACTTAAGTATGAATTATTTGTATTTAAAAATAATTAAAAATTATAATAGTAGCTTTAGGAGTTTATTAAAGCAAATTCATTAAGTATTAAACCACACAGTGCTCTGTTGTCTTTGTTTTATTAATTATATTACTTAAATGAATTAAAACAGTATTTATAAAATATTCTATCACTTAGATATTTACTCATTTAGATTGCTCTTGGCAAATAATGCTGAATTGTGAGGTATACTGCATATATTGAGTAAATTACCTGCAGTTTTTAACATTTCAAATTTTACTTCTCTTTATTTCGGCATTTAAATAAATAAATTAGGTCAGCATGCAATTTTATATTTTAGCATTTCATTGATATTACAATGTTATTTTTCAAGATCACATTTTCCCACAGTTAACTTTTATAACAATGATAATGAAAACAACAAAAATAATAATGAACTCTGCTGAGCACTTACCAAGTGACAGACACTGTGCTTAATAATTTAGATGAGCTGTCATACTTAAACATCACAAAATCCCTAAGATGTAGATCAATTGTCAGCCCCATTTGACAGATGAGGGGATGGAGAAGCAGAGAGCTAAGCAAGCTGATTGAGGCCATGCAAACAGCAAGTGACAGAGCTGGGATTTGAACCCAGGCAGCCTGCCTATTGTCCTGCTACTGATGTGCAGTTGACTGTACTTTGCTCTGCCTTTGTGCTTTTGATTCTTTCTTTGCACCTAATTTTAGAAGATGAATTTTTATTTGCATTTTGTACTTTGAATTCTGCCTTGATTAAATTGGTACTTAACAGGGATTGACAGGAACTGAGGAGTGTGGAATGGCGTTAAGAAGAAAGGGAATTGAGCAGTAGTTAAAAACCACAAATGTTATGCACTGAAGAAAAGGTAAGCAGAGGATTAACTTTATGCATATTTCCAAATATTTGTGTGTGCTTTTTAACATCCCCTCGCAAAACTCAGAGGTTCACAGAGGGAAAGAGTTCAGTGGTAATTCTCATGAACCTTTGTTTTCATGGGCTTAAAATGTTTTCACAATCAACCCCAGTTAGTCTCTGTCTTTCAGCATGGTAAGAATTTGGCATGCTGCTCCTTTCCTCCTGAGAGAGAAACCCGAATGCTTGCCAGAGCACTTAATATTCTAGCTTCCACAGCAAATCGCTTTCATCTCCTTCTAACTGCCTCCAAACTGACTTCAGATTCAGGCAAAACAGAGAAAGGCACTGAAGAACAGAAGCATAGGGGTGAATGTCATTGCTATTTTTTTTCCACTGAAATAAACAAAACATGCTTATAATTATGTGACACATAATTTTTTTATAGTATAATTCCTGCTGTCGACCCTAGAAAGCTCTCTAGTTGTCTTCTCTTCCACCATAGCACTGAATACCAGGCCGGTATTATGGTGTAAATGAGGTACTAAATGATTGGCTTTAACTCATGGACAATTTTGAGTTTTATTTCAATAGCCAACTTTTTTTCCCCTTTAAAAAAAGATAGAAAATTATAATTTAATCTTCTAGATATAAAGATATGACTGAATAAAATTATCTGGCCAAATAAAATATTAATAAAGAAGTCTATGACTTTGCATTTACAAGAAAATAAACTTTCTTTTTCAGAAAATAAGAGCTATAAGACAGGTTTCGCAAACAATTTTTCAAAGGCATAAATGTAATATGATATGTATTTAGATTCATATTCTAATTACTTTTCATTAAATTAAAAAAAGAAAGAAAAGGAAAACAGGCTTGTGTTTGGAATGTGATGATGTGACACTGGTGAGAAAGACCTAGACCACTGGATAAAGTCTGACACAGAAAAACAATGGTGACACATATTCCCAGAAAATGTCACTTTTAACAGACACAACACAAAGACATGCTAAAAGCAAGAGGTTGGAAGAGAAATAAATGTAAGCAAAAGAAAAGGAGCAGCAGACAGAGTGCGTTTAATTAGTTTATCTCTCCCCAGATTAGCAGCCCCCAAATATGCTGGACACTCTTTAGTAGGCATTTCAATCCTTTTATTTTTGTTTCTTTCTGTGCTTCTCCAAAATCTTCTGGCTTAATACCAGGGAAAGCCACTAGCTTAATTTTGCAAAATTATTTATTTTGCAAAAATGAAGTTACTAACAAAAGGATAAGTCTCCAACTTACGTATGGCTCTGTAAGAGAGAACTGTGGATTGGCATTAGTTCTGCTTCCAGGGTAGGCTTGAGTCTTAAATATTTTCTGCTATTAGAAATGGTCATAAACACTATCATCTCTCCCAACTGTATGTTTGCGTTTTAACAGAAGTGTTGATCAACTATTTTGTTTTACTTTTTTTCCTTTTCCTTATCTCAACCCTCTTTCCACTCATAACTCTCCTAACTTCTTTGACCATCTCTTCTTATGCAATCACATTCAACTGGATAGTTTCATCAGACACAGTTGAAAGCTATGTGAACTGAGACCACATGTGAGACAAAATTACATGTTGAAAACGTAAACATTCATTCCCTCCCCTGATTATATCATTGTGTTTACTGTTATCATTATTGTATTTGCATGTTTAACGACAAAATATGGACTGAAAAACTCTCCTGAGTTTGTTAAAATAGTAACATGAATGATAAATATATATATATATATATATATATATATATATATATAAATATTCAAATGTCTTTTTCAAGATATACAAAGTTAGGAAATAATATCATTGATGAATAAATGAATGAATGAATGAGTTAACTCAAATCTTTATCTACAGAATTTTTTGAAATGATGGGGAGGGAATAAGATGGGGAGAGGATCATATAAAATTATGCTCCGTTTTTTATTTTAAATCTTTCTTATAGATACAAATGACTCTAAATTAGATCAAAAATAGAATTAGAACTCATATAATTACATGAGTTACTGTTCATTTTCCCCTGAGCAATTACCAGGGGACAGTCATCAAAATACCACTAACATGCCCAAACCGGTTTGGCTCAGTGGATAGAGTGTTGGCCTGCAGACTGAAAGGTCCCAGGTTCAATTCTGGTCAAGGGCATATACCTTGATTATGGGAACATCCCCGGTAGGGGGTGTGCTGGAGGCAGATAGTCGATGTTTCTCTCTCATCGATGTTTCTAGCTTTCTATCCCTCTCCCTTCCTCTCTGTAAAAAAATCAATAAAATATATATTTTTAAAAATACCACTAACGAAACCGGTTTGGCTCAGTGGTAGAGCGTCGGTCTGCGTACTGAAAGGTCCCGGGTTCGATTCCGGTCAAGGGCATGTACATTAGTTGCAGGCACATCCCCAGTAGGGGGTGTGCAAGAGGCAGCTGGTTGATGTTTCTCTTTCATTGACGTTTCTAACTCTCTATCTCTCTCCCTTCCTCTCTGTAAAAAATCAATAAAATATATTTTAAAAAATAATAATAAATAAATAAAAATATCACTAAGATAAAATGTATAAATTAATCATTCAAATATTTTAAAAGATAATTCATAATTCACAGCTACCATTCTGAGGCCCACACAAAATATCTAAAAAACAATCCACAATATTAATGAATAGATGTTATTAAATATGAACTCTTGCTCCCTGTTTTTAAAAAATCAATCTGTTATTTAACAATATAACATTTGTGAAAAATATGTTCTCTGTACAGTATGAGTCTTTTGAACATAAAGAGTCCTGAAGGTAAAATAAGCTTTAAAAAAAAGTTTGTAAAACTCATCTACAAAATCATTGACACAATAAAAATGTATAATTATTACAATGTGAAATTGTTTTCCTCCTCCTCTGAGCCTTGATTATCTAAAACACATGTGTCAAACACAAGGCCCGCGGGCCAAATCCATCCCGCCAGGCCTTGCAATGTGGCCCGCACCACGCTGTCATCACTGCACTCCGCTGCGTTTCCATCACAATGACAGTTTATGACTGTTCAGTAAACCATTCGGCCCTCGAATTAGGCTGGATTTTAGATTTTGGCCCCTTCTCTGATTGAGTTCGACACCCCTAATCTAAAAGCTAATACCATACTTAATATGCATCTCCCTTCTTCCCAGCTTTATTGCCCCACTGTCCCTCCAACTAGGGCAAGGAAAATGTTATACACCATTTTCCATTTCTCCCCTCTCTCTGTTTCTTTGCTTCCCTCAGGCACAGTGTCCCCAGGCATAGTGTCTGCTGGCTGGCAGCAGGTGAGACACATCCATCCTCTTCGGAGAGCAGATGATTACAAAGCCCAGGAGTAATCATACACAGTGACAAAATTCAATATAAAAACTCATGTCCATTAATGGAAAAATGGAATATAAACTCCAGGAAATTATTATGATTCAATATTTTAAATTATATTTGAATGATACACTTTCCAATGTGTCTTTGACATTCATCTAAAATCACACAGAAGCAAAGCCAGGATATCTTTCACAGCTCTCTAAGCACTTATCTGAGCACAAATATTAGAGGATTTAGCATGAGGGAGGTTGCCTGCTGAGAACAGAAACTGAAATGCCAGGAGGCATATTAAAAACCAGTGTAAATGATGCAATTCATGGCAGACAGCCATCTCTAGGCCTACATGAATTTATTGTTAATAGGAAACAGAGGTGGCAGCAAGAGGGACACCATTCCACTTCTCCATTCTTGACATACATATAATTTATAATATAGAACAAAACAGAAGCGTGACACCTTCTAGGAGTTGTGTAAACATTCTTATGTTAATACAGTGGTACATCAAAATGAAATGTCATATGAAAACCTTGACTTCAAGATTCATTTTATATGTTTCAATCACTCAGTATATTAGCAAACACCTACCATGTACCCATCATGGTGTGAGGTCCTATGAGTAATACAAGGGAAGATAAAAGCAGCTATTGTTCTCAAAGATTTTGATGCATTAAAAAAAACAAGACTTGCCCTGGCCAGTGTTACTCAGTGGTTACTGAAAGGTCATGGGTTTGATTCCTGGTCTAGGGCAAATACCCCTGATCATGTGTAGGACACAATCAATTGATGTTTCTTTCTCCCTCTCTCTTTCTCTTTCCCTTCTTCCCCTCCTACTCTCTCCCCTCTCTTTTCTTTTTTCTCCCTCTCTCTTTCCTTTCCTCCTTCCCTCTTTGCCTTCCACTCTTGCTGAAAGCAATGGAAAAAATATCTTCAGGTGATAATAAAACAACAAAAAAGACAAGACTTAAGAACAAACACCTCCACTACCAACAAAAAGACACAAAATAAGACAATACATATTTAACTGCTAAATGGTTTATTGAAAAATATAAGTGCTATATGATATCAAAAAGATCATTATAGATTAGAGTAACTAGAGATAATATCATAAAAAGAAGGAACTTAAAGAATCAAAATAATCTAACCTCAAAAGAAGAAACAGAATGGGATAATGGAAGGGAAAACCACATATAAACACAGTGAAATGAGAATGGCCCCAGAGAGTTTTATACTAACTCAAATCTATATAAAAATTACATGGAGTGGTGAACACACAAGCAATATACAAATAATGTATTACAGAATTGTACACCTAAAACCTATATAATTTTATTAAACTATGTCATTCCATAAAAAGTAAAATTAAATAAATAAAAACAAAGTCAAAGAAAAAATGTTGCTGGGAGGAATAACTAAGATAATTTAAAAAGGAAGTTCACACAATTATCAAAAGAAAAAAAATTAGATATGACCAACAAATTGTTTAACCATTAAACATTTTTATAATTTATTGCTAAACAGAAAGACTACAATAATTTGAAGAAAAATTGTAAATATAATTTGTTTCTTTTTGCCATGGAATAGAGAAAGAATACTCTCAGGCTTGGGTACAACTCCGGCTGTGGCTCCGACAGTCAGAGTGAACTTGCTTCCAAGTTTTAGCAAACATTAAACAAATAATCCTAAGTATAAAGAACACTAAGAAATGGACAACAATGTCATGGGACCCCTGCAGGGTCAGGAAATACCTTTCAGAGGATATAACGTGTAAACTAAGACCTGAAAAGGGCAGGAGGGAAAAGATGGTGGAAGGGTGAAGAGTCCCCAGTAGAAGATACAATAGTGCCTTTTAGGAACTGAAAAAAATAGTCTAAGGTGACTAGAACAAAAAGAGTGAGAATAACGAAGGGCCAGAGATCATACAGAATCTCAAACCATAAAGAAGATTTGGGACTTTATTCAGCTAAGAACAATGCAAACTGTTGCAGGTAAAGTGGTGGAGTGTAATGATCAGATATGTATTTTGACACAATCACCTGAGTTGTGGAATAAAGAATAGGTTAGAAATGGGCAACAGGTCATGTAGGGTAGGTAGATGTTCAAACAGAGAGTGAACCGGGATGATGTCTCTATGGATTGAGAAACATATGGATAGATTCAAAAGATATTCAAGAAGAAGGTGATAAAATAGGAGAAATCAAACATGGTGCCCAGGATTGATAATGTCATCATAATTACACTTTGTTATATAAGGAATTAATATATTGTATTAAATTTACATTTATATATATTATAGGCCTGATGCACAAAATTCACATAAGGGGCTCAGCCCCTGCTGCCACAGCTTCGTCGATAAGGATGTCTGGTCTAATTAGCATATTATGCTTTTAATTATGCTTTTATTATTATAGAAGATATACTAGAGGCCCAGTGTACAAAATTCATGCATGCGGGGGTGTCCCTCAGCCTGGTCTGCACCCTCTCCAGTCTGGGATCCATCAAGGATGTCCTACTGCTGGTTTATAAGGATTGGGCCTAAACTGGCAGTTGGACATCCCTCTCCCAATCTGAGATTGCTGGCTCCTAACTGCTCACCTGCCTGCCTGCCTACCTGATTGCCCCTAACCATTCTGCATGCCGGCCTGCTAGCCCCCAACTACCCCCCCCAACCTGGTCACCCCCAACTGCCCCCTGTGCCAGTGTGCTCACCCCAACTGCCCCCCTGCTGGCCTGCTCACTCCAAACTGCCTCTCCCCCCTGCTGTCCTGATCACCTCCACCTGACCCCCACTGATCACCTGTGCACCCCCAACTGGCCCCCCTGCTGGTATGTGTACCCCCAATGGCCCCACTCCCCACCAACCTGATCACCCACAACTGCCGTCCCATCCTGGCCTTATCATCCACAACTGCACTCCCTTCTTGGCCCCTAACTGCCTCTACCTTGGCCCCACCACAAAAGGGGGGGGGTGGCTTTGACCAGAACAACATCTGAAAGATCTACTGGAAGATCTCCCAGTCTAATTAGTATATTATCCTTTTATTAGTATAGATAGAGGCCTGGTGCACTTGTGGGGACCGGCTGGTTTCCCCTGAAGGGTGTCCTGGATCAGGTTAGGGGTTCTCTTGGGGTGTGGGACAGCCTGGGTGTGGGGCCTGTGGTAGTTTGCAGGCTAGCCATGCCCCCATGGAGTAGGGTAAACCTCTAGTAATAAATTATGGAGCCAAGATTCAAATTCAGGCAGTGTGATGGTAGAACCAGACTTTCAACCCTACCTAGTGCTGCATACTAATGATGGGGAAAACATCTCCTAAAGTTAAGAAGATAAGAATGGCATGAAAATGAAGAAAGAGCTAAGGAAACAGCTAGCATAAACTTCAGATTAAGCTTGTTTGTTTGGAGAGTCTTGAGGAAAAGTTCTAAAGAAAGGACTATCTAAAGAAAAGGTAAAAATATTATAGAAAGAGGAATAATAGTATCAGGTTCCTGGAACCTCAAGCACCAGTACAGTGTGGTTAGTTTGAGTTATCCACATTTGGGGTTTTCCAGGCTGATATGATGGAAGGAAATGGGACAAGGGACTTTAAGATATTGTCAAGGGAGCCAAAACCAATTTGGCTCAGTGGATAGACCATCGGCCTGCGGACTGAAGGGTCCCAGGTTCGATTCCAGTCAAGGGCATGTACCTTGGTTGCCAGCACATCCCCAGTAGGGGGTATGCAAGAGGCAGCTGATCGATGATTCTCTCATAGATGTTTCTAACTCTCTATCCCTCTCTCCTCCTCTCTATAAAAAAATAATATATATATTTATATATATATACACACACACATACATATACAGTATATACATATACACACACATATATATCACATATATATGATATTGTCAAGGGAATGATTGACATCTTAGACCATGGACTTCAAAAGAAAGTGATAACAGAAAGAGACAGAGAGGTGGCAGAGGCATCAATAGATTTCAGGCCTCAATGAAACTGATCAAGTTGGGAGGTGAAGAGTGTAGAATGGGTGCCCAAGTTAATCATTTCAGATATGGAGCCACTTTGGCTAGTGGAAGGAATTTTCCATTTTCACCACATCTTTAGATTACTTTAAAAGCAGGCTAGTAACACATGAAGACGATTTCTGGTTGAGTTCTTCACATTGTTTCCAGGAACAGCTTCCCTGACAATTCTGTGAATGCAACCAACCTGTCTCTTGTTAATACTGGGTGGCTTTTTGTACATTTGGGTTTCTTCACTTGAACAAGCAAGGGTCAAGATCTGGTGTGCCCTGTCCTTCAAAACAGGTCTCTGCTGGATGGCATGAGAATCTTCATGCCATCGCTTGCCATAGCCACATTTGTTTGGCATCTTCAACTAATCCAAATAGTGACATTACAGAAAAGACAAAAATAAAGAATTTAATAAGCTGTTTGAACACTATTGTTTAATCTCTTTGTTTGTTTAGCCATCTATAAAATAGATATAACAGGAGTTGCTGATCATACCTCACTCAATGAGTTCATTCATTTCCCCCCAATTTGAAATTGTTCCCATTTAGAAATACATAAATAATAATTTGAGAAAAAAACAAACTGTACACTTTTTGAAGATGCATTAATTCAAACCTGTAGCAAATTAAAATAACATGATCTGACTTGTTTGTTCAAGCCTGGTGGTAAGTGAAGCAGTAAGGAGGTGGTTGGAGAGGAGGGGATGGAGAGAATGCTAACAGCAAGGCAAGCCGAGGCTGTGTTCATTGGAACCGTTTTACTGCCTCCTCAATGAGCAGCAGCATGGAGCCCAGCATCAGAGAGGCAGCCATATATTGCCTATTAAGATGCACTTCAGATACATGGATCATGCAGGTTCTCACTAATGCCTGAATGCCCTCCAAATTATCTCCCATAGACCTCTTGCAGATTCCTGCCAGAGCTAAGTCAGCCTTGCTTACATAAATACATAAACAAATTAAATAAATAAAAAACACTTCCCAGTCCCTGCTCCTTTCCCACTCCTACAAAAAAAAAAAGGCTGTGAGTACAGAAGTGCCTGGAGTATAGGTAAAAGGAATTGCAGGACTGACACATTTGGTTTCTTGATTTTCATCCCAACACCACTCTTCTCTTTCCCGCCTATGTTGTTAACTTTACTAAGGCCTTTTAAAACACCCCATGTTCTTTTTTGGAAAGAAATGGGCATCTTCTATATATATAAAAGTCTAATGTGCCAAGTGTCCCCTCAGGAGTTCAACTGGGAGACTGGGGAGTTCGATCATTCGCTATGACGTGCGCTGACCATCTGGGGGCAGCACGGAATAAAGGAAGGCCTCGGCCAGCAGCTGGAAGGCCCTGACCAGCCCTGATCACTGGCCAGGGCTAGGGATCTATCTGTGCATGAATTTCTAGTAATAAATAAAAAATAACAATTACGTTTTAAAGTTAAGCTTTCTATAACATCTCTACTCCAGTGTTTTTCAACCTTTTTTGGGCAAAGGCACACTTGTTTCATGAAAAAAATCACGAGGCACACCACCATTAGAAAATGTTAAAAAATTTAACTCTGTGCCTATATTGACTATATATAAAGTAGTTCTCTTGAATAGGAATCAAATAAACACAAAGAAAGTATTTTATAATTACTTTATTATGAAATATTAAGTAAACAAAATAGTGAAAAATTATAAAATTCTTGTCTTGTCTGCACCTACGGCACACCAGGCAACATCTCGCGGAACAGCGGTTGAAAAACGCTGCTCTACTCCACTGAGCAGAAATACAGGGTGTGGACCTAATCAAAGTTGGGCTTGGCAATTTAAAGCCCCAATTAAATTGGAATTAATTACTGTGGAAACACTAAATTGGGATATTTCTAGACCCAAGAATTCTCCTTGTGATATTAGGCAATACTTAGAGATCCAAGTAGGTGGAAATGTGATGATATCTATTGGAGGGGGGAAAGGGGACAGAGAATGGTATGCTATTAACCTTAGTTAACACACATGGAAAGGTGTGTGTTGGGGGGGGGGTGGTTGGAAACATCACTGGATTCCTGCCATGCACAGAGTAATGTGAATATCATTCATGTAGCTGCTTCTCTGACCATTTTATAGACAAGTAACAAAAGTACAAAAAGATTTCAAGACAATATCATGGGCTAGGTAATAACAGGGCCTCCACTGTTTAACCATATCAAACATTGCTTCCCTTCATTCATTCTTATAATTCCCACTAGGATTTACTCCAATACAAATTGTATTTTATGTTACAGTGATAAATAATAACAAATTATAAGTATGGAAAATTCAAGGGTAGAAGATAAATAGAAAGACTACTGAATATCTGGGACTGAAACTTTACAATGCTGATTTAAAGCTTGGAGGGGAGGGGGGGGGGGGAGAGAGTCTTCCTTTAAAAAGACAAAACATGGTTACCAAACCTTGTTTTGGTAACCATGTTGCTATAGCAATAACATAATGATACACAGAAGGGCTTTCAAAGTTATACTGGTAATAAAAGATATACATGCATATATAGGTCTAGCAGTGTTATTGACTAAATATCAATCTCCCTATCTAGTAACAAGGAAACCCATGTAAACATTATTTATACCAATAGTAAAAACACCTGTCAACTTCTGTTTACAGTTTGCACGTGTCCATAGAGAGAAGGCATAAAGGAAAACAGTATCTTCTATACCTAAGAACTTTGGTCTGGAACGTAACCTAGTGCTGATGTGGGAGAATAATAAAAAGATGATAGATAACAGGATTAGCTGGTCTTATTCACAGGGTGTGAATAAAACTTGCTTAGGTTTCTCAGACTTTAAGTAGTGCATAGTACAAATGTCAATATAATAAGTGCATATTTATACTTCCGGACTAAGAAAAACAGAGGCCTGAAAGAGAATGCTTTCCAAATGGTCCTCAACCTTTTCCCTGCCTTCCCCATGTGCCCGATCACACTCGCATCAACAGCAGCTCTCGTTTCACTGCAGAGATTCTCACTCTTCCCCAAAAGGAACAGTCAGAATTTCAGAAGAGAAGTGAGGGTGTGAAAAGGCTCCCAGGGATTTGAAATGGTTCCCTAAGAGGTATTCCCCACGTGATAAGAACTATACTTCTACATCAGTTCTTTGTTCTATAAAATCTTGATTATTCAAGATTCAGTTGTCCCAAACATTTTTGACATGTCTGCCTCTTGCATTACTTCCGTACACAGCAGAATACTGCAAAAGTAGACAAAGCATGGCCTGGACAAAGACGTGTACAAAAGACATTGATTTATTTTTTGATATACTGTTCTTCTTCCTCTCAAAGAACGACAGTAAGCATGTGCATGTGATTTTCCAGAGGAAAATGTAATGGTCAGGTGAGGCGGGCCCTGGAAGCGTCTTCTTCCTGACAACAGAACCTGATACTGTTTCAGGAAGCAATGAGCCAACTCCCTGTGGTGTGTTCCCCAGACGGCCCTGCAGTTATGGGAGAGCCTTGGATTTCCTAATACAGGCCTTTCCTCCCACTCTTTGTTTTGTATCCCTGCCTTCTGGCAGTGCATGAGCCATTTTGAAATCACAAGAACCAGCGTGAGGCAGAAGGCCCACTCACTGAGAAATGTAGAGAGCGATGGGAAGGGGCTGGTTCCCAGTGACATGGCTGAACTGCCTGTACCCCTTCTTCTTGATTCAAGAAACAAATAAACCCTTGTCAATTTAAGCCTCTTTCTGCAGATTACATTCCTAACTGATATAACTGGTCTATGTGGGAAATATGTTTGGCAGGGGAAGGTAATAATTAACAAAATCTGCCTTGTTCTCCCCATCACCCTCTACTCTAGTCAACTACACCTATTTCCTCCAACTCCTTTTTATAAACTCAGAGACACACTCTGTGTTAATTTTATCCCAAACTGTGGCCTCAATCTGGTTCTCTGAACCCTTAGTACCTACCTTTGCCCCTTCCATGGGCTGACTACTCTCCACTTGACTTACATGACTCACCTGATTTGTGACAACAGCTAACTACTATGTCCAACAGAACTCTTACGTCTGGTTTTTCATGGACAGGTCTATCCTGCTGCTCAAATCTCCATGCAGTCTCAATTTGGCATGAGCAGAAGAGAGGTCAAAGAGGAAATGTTTAGCAAGCATAGAGAGATGCATTTATGTAACTACTGACTTTTGTGAGAATTTAGTCAAGTATTTAAGTTTTTATTCAAAGCAATATTTAATTTGCCAAAAATCAACTCAAGGTCACAACCAAAATGAAATAGGCCCAATTACTCCTAGGCCCTCCCTCTTAAAACTACAAAATCCTGATCATAACACATAAGCAAAGGAAGACTCTGAAAGATGGAAAGAAGGCAAGTGGCCTTGGGACTTGACAAACACCAAGGCAAGGAGATCCCTGAGTTTCCTTATTGTCTCTCAATCTCCCAGGCAGGGTCCTTCAAAAGTTTCCAACCTAGAATCACCTACAAGCCACACTAAAAAAAAACCACAAAAGACATTCTCCCTAAAATGTCCGATCTACTTAACTTATCAGGAAAAGAATGGCTCAACAACAGAAAGCATTCTTTGCAATATCTTCTCCAGCCAAACATCAACTATAAACTGTACCTCCGCACTTCATAGCTTCACACATAGCTTCATCAGGGCTGCAGCTGAGCAAGGAGTTGATCTTCTACACCATACCACCCCTATCCCACAGAAACAGGTAGTGCGCCCCAATCTACCTAACTGGTGAGTCAGTAGGGTGAGTTGGAAGCCAATTTTTCATTATCCTATTTCAGAAGCAAGCTATGTTTCAACTCCCCAAACAGAGTAGTGTCAGCTAGGCCAATGGGGAGTTGAGCCTCTATCAAACCCTGCACCAGTGAGTCTACAAAGTACACGTTGGTAGAAGTAAGTACTCCATTTTCCTTCTATTCCTTGTGTCAGTGAGATCCAGTGGGGAACTAAACCTCCAAACCCAACTGGCAGCAAAGAGGCCAAGCGAAGCAGTGAAAACCAGGACTCCTAATGCTGCTCCCCATTCACATCCTGTCAAAGGGTCTCAATAGAGAGCCTCCAGCCCTCCCTGCATCAAAGAGGTAGAATAAGGTGCTGAGAGACAGAGGAGTCAACACTCTGATTCCCTATCACTGGTGCCAGTGAGACTAGCTGAGCCTCCACTTGCATCTGGCATCAACAAGGCAGAATCAAGTGAGGGAAGGCAGTGCTGGTTGGTATTTTCCCATCCCTTGGTGTCAGCAGGAGCCAAGCTTCTGCCCCTACCCTGCTGCAACAAAACATTGTGAGTCAGTCTTCTGATTCCCTGCCTCCCTGGTGACAGTAAGCTCAACAGCAGGGAGCTGATCTTATATAGCCCTGCAGAGACACAGGCAGTGTAAGCTGCTGATCTACTTTGGCTGGCAAAATGCGAATGGGGCCAAGGGATGGCCCTTCACTCCAGCAGTCTGATACAAGGCAGTGTTGGCAGGACAGTAGGAAGCTGAAAAAAACATACTCACCTGGCTATCATGCTATACCTCAACAGAGGGAGTACCTGCTAAATACATAGATACATACATACATACATACATACATATATGTATATATATATTTTTTATATATAGTATGTGTGTGTGTGTGTGTGTATATATATATATATTTTTTTTCAATAGGATCCAAAGTCTCATAGGATAACCTCCAAAATAAACAGGATTCAATGGAAAATCAATCATCATTCCAGAACCAAGAAAATCCATCAGTTCTATTTTTAATTTTTTTGAGGTAACTCCATACTGCTTTCTTCAGGGACTGCACCAATCGGCATTCCCATCAACAGTGCACAAGGGTTTCCTTTTCTCCGCATCCTCGCCAACATTTGTTGTTTGTTGATTTATTAATGATAACCATTTTAAAAACTATATGGCTTATATAAATTACGTATATTAAATAAATGTATCTATAATAAAGGTAAAGCATACTGGAGAATATGCACCAAACCATTAAAAGTGGGTTTATTTCCAGCAAAAAGCAATCAGCAGGATAAAAAGGGACTTTCTTGCCTTTTCTCCCATATACATCTTTTATTTTGTGTGTTTATGTACTAAAACAACACATTAAGGAAAAGAAAGTATAAATAAACACCAAAAAAAAGCATCTCTGACAGGCAAGAAAACCACTAAATTTTAAACTGAATACTTTAAGTTTCCCCCCCCCACTCAAATAGTATAAAATACTTTGTTATTCAGATTTAAAATTTAAAAAATTATAACAAAATTTCTTTGGTAAAGAACTACAAAACATTGGACTCAATTGACATTTAATGTAATTATTAAAATTTGTAATAAAATGTTATAGAAGTACTTAATCCTAAGAGATTTAAGAAAGTTTCTATTTTTGTAAAGACATGATGATATTCATTAAATTAATTAATTCAAGGTTTATTAACACCAACTGTTGATATTTTAAATGGAGAAATATTCCATGGGAAAAATGTAAATCCATAAAACTCCAGGAAAAAACCTTCTCTAGAAGTGTCTGTACAAGTTCATTGAAGTGTCTTGAGATAGACTAAATGGATTAGATTTGATAGTGTTCGAAACCTATTATTTAATTTTTTTCCAATTTCAGTGACTTAGATTCAAGGGCATTTAAAACAAAGGTTAGGCATCAGAAACTGCCAAAACTCACCTAGTTTTTGACAGACAAATCTTCCTAATGATAAAATTAAGATATAACTGGGGAAAAATAAAACTTAACCTATCTCAACTTACGGCTACTAAATTAATTGGTTTCTAATCATTCTGAAATAAATGTATGTCTAAAATAATACTCAAACTATAATTAATAATTACATTTATTAATTATTAATAATAAAAATTAACATGTATTCAAGTATTAATTATACCTGATACAGAAAAATTCTAGAAGAACATTGAAAATCTATTGTCTATACTTTTCTTCAAACTAAATAAATAACAGAAAAGAATAACATATTTCCAACCTTTCTGTTTTGGAGTCATTGTCAATTTTGTATTGTTCAAAATCTTGGCTAAGAGAATGTAGCTTTTCTTGAAGTTTCTTTTCACGTTCTACACTTCCTTGATAAAATTTCATCTCTTTTTCCATTGCTTTCACTTTTTCTTCCATAGCTTTAAATTCATGAAGAATTAGATAGCTGACTCCACAGTATTTACAAACCTTTTCTTCAGGGGGCATCTAGAAAATAGAATATAAATTTACTAAAATGGTATTTTTTAAATCTGAAGAAATGAAGCCCAACAGAAGATGTTATTGCAACTATGCTTGTCAAAGTAATTGTACACTGTACTATGTCATGGAGTGATAATTATGACATTGCTTATATCTGGATTAAATTTTTTTAAATTGCCATGATATTGATTCTGATACAAAATCTTGGAATTAGAAAAGAATCTTACAGAGTAATTATTTTTCCATGGTATCTCTAAGAAAGACTTGCTCTTGAAATATTTTCCGTAAAATAAAACAAAAAGGATGAGAACATAGTAACGATTCTTGTTTTAAGATGAGTTTTCCATGGAGTGGGAAGAAAGCATTGGCCTTTCCCTGCCAACAGCACCATGAGTCTGGAGATGCCTCTTGGCTTTTTCCGGTCTTATTTTCCTCATTTATAAAATTAGCCCACTGAACCAAATGAACTCTCAGTTCCTGTTCAGTTTTAACATTTTATGATTTTTACAGAACTTTACTTTCTATCATAAAACCACAAAGAAGAAAAATAGTTTGGACCTAATCTCTTCTCCCTAAATTAGTTCTTTCCCCGCAGGGAGTTATGGTTGTACTCATTTTATAGATAAGGAAAAGGAGACTATTGAAGTTTATAACCAGCTGGTAGGTGAAGACACGAGGATTAAACCCAGTTCTATTTAAAACCAATATCCATGTCTGTAACCATTTGTATCATATTTATCTACAAAGTGGATGTCAGCTAAATTCTTTTACTTTCTTCAGATATAATGTCCACATATCTCTGGACAACATTGGGGCAGCAAAATATAGTTTTAGTAAAGTCAAAAGAGAGTTAATTATTTTTTGTCTCAAGTACATAAATATTTTTCAAGTAACCTTTACTTGTCTTGCTATTCACAAAGGAAAAGAGACAGCTTCATTAAATATTTGCTCCAGGGCACTGGAAAGAAAACAACACTTGGATTATAAACAAAGTACTTACTCCTAATGTAACTTCCCTTAAGACTGTAGAAATGACTCCTGTAACTAAAAGTGAGGCCACCTTATGTGCTTATCAATGCTATTACACAAGACTAGGTTAAAACAAACTAATGATAAATTTTTATACAGTAAAATTTTGTACATTTAAACTTCAATAATAAAAATTTCAAATGTTAGAATAGTTATTATCAACAAGTAATAACAAGTGTTGGAGAGGTTGTGGAGTAAAAAGAACTCTCATTCACTGCTGGTGGGAATGTAAATTGGTACAGGCGCTATAGGAAACAATATGGAGGCTCCTCAAAAAATAAAGAATATAGTTATCTACCACCCAAAATTGAAAACACTTATTCACAAAGATAGATGAGCCCCTATGTGTATTGCAGCATTATTCACAGTAGCCAAGACATGGAAAACAACTGAAGTTTCCTCCGATATACAATGGAATGCTACTCAGCCATAAGAAAAGATGAAATACTGCCATTTTCAACAACATGGATGGATCTTGAGAATATCATGCTAAGTGAAATAAGTCAGAAAAAGTTAAGAACCATATGATTTCACTCATGTGTGGGATATAAAACTGAAAGAAACAAGTGAACAAAGAAGAAAAACAAACAAAAACTCATAGACACAGATAACAGTATGGTGGTTACCAGAAGGAAGGGGGTTGGGAGACTAATTAAGGTTCAAGGGGGTAAAATATATGGTGATGAAAGATTATTTGACTTTGGGTGGTGGGCACACAGTGTAATATACAGACAATATATCATAGAATTATACACTTGAAACCTATATAAGTTTATTAATAAATGCCACCCCAAAATATAATAATGTAGAAAATCAATGAATGACTTCATCAATCATCTAACTGCCACTAATACCAAAGTGTAGATTTAGGAAATAACAGGTTTTGTTTTTTTTTAAATATATTTTATTGATTTTTTACAGAGAGGAGGAGAGAGGGATAGAGAGCTAGAAATGGTGATGAGAGAGAAACATCGACCAGCTGCCTTTTGAACAGACCCTGGTGGGGATGTGCCCGAAACCAATGTACATGCCCTTGACCGGAATCGAACCCGGGACCTTTTAGTCCACAGGCTGACACTCTACCACTGAGCCAAACCAGTTTCGGCAGAAAATAACAGGTTTGAAAAAAAATCATGAAGATAACCTGGTTCAAGCCCTGGATGCGTTTACTGAGTCTACTCCAACCTAGATAAAGTTTTCAACACCTCAAATGACGGAAAACTGCTTTGTAAAGCAGCTTGTTGCATCATCTAACTGTTTGTCAGGAAATTTTCTTATGCTGACCCCAAATCTGCCTGCCTAGAGTGTCTACTGGCCCAAAATCTAGTAATCACGTGGAACAACCACACACCTCTTTCTTATATTTGAAGACAACTATCAGGAACACTCCTTATCTTCTTTTCCCAGGTCAACTTCTAATTCCTACAGCTATTTCCATTACGACATGGTTTTTAATTTCTTTCTCATTCTAGATAATTTTCTCTGAACTTGTTCCTGGATTCTACATCTGTTTTACATATGATACCCAGAATTGAATACTTCAGAGTGGCTGGTTTCACTGAAGCAGAATAAGAGAGTACTCAAAACTTCCCTCTTTCCAATATCTCATTAGTAGTATCATTAGTAATATCTTCTAATGCAACCCTAGATTACAGTGATCTCTTGTACTTTTAGCAATTTTGTTGCTATTATATACTATAACTGTCTTTTATGTTAAATAAAGTCATTTAAAAATACTGCACTGCAAAACCACATCTCATTGTACTGAATATAACAATCCACTGCTTTCCACCTTTCTTACAGATCTATCTTCCACAGTCTTGGCTTTCTATGTAGTAATGAGACCAAAATGCCCTCCACTCACCCACCCTACCCATGGCTGGCAGGTGGAAGAGGATTGGATATCACACCCAGAAGAAATAAGCCTTAAACTGGGAATGATCCATTTAGGCCTGTAAGTATTGAAGACACAGACATTTAGGAAACCTTTAGGGCTAACTACCAAATTATCTTTGAAACCAGCCTACATTTATTCATACTATCTTCAGGAATATTATGACAAAATTTGCCCTATGTCTTCATAAAGTCCATATATCCTGTGTCTACTCCAGTTACTGGATCTAGTAACTCTAGAATTCATGGATAAAAAAATGTTGACTATGACAAAGTTGAGGACAGAAGTTCACATCATATCTATCTCCCTGGTTGATGCTGACCCATCACTCAGCATATTTCAGGTATGACTCTTCAACTTGTTATTCATCTACCCAATTATCTTTGTAACCAGCCTATATGTATTATTTTCAGAAATATTGACAAGATTTGTCAAATGCCTTCAAAAGGTCCATATATTTGATGCCTACTACTGTTCCTGGATCTCATAACTCTATACAAAATTGAAGAGCAAGGTCTACCTTTTGGTTCTCTTAATGAACATAAAACTGGCCCAATTTTATTCTTTCTCTAATATATTCTCATAAATCATCCTTTGATAGTATATTTTAGAATCCTGCCTGAAATTGAAGTTGAGTTCACCGGTTGTAGTTTATGGTTGTTTTATACATTGAATAGCATTTGTATGTTTATCCTCTTACTCCCTGTGTGTCTTCAAAGATCACCTAGAGTGGCTCTGCAATCCCATTCAAAGGTGCTGTCAGTCCCCAGGAATATAACTCATCTACATCAAGAGACCTAAACTAATTCAGAGCAGACGGATATTTTTTTGCAATCGCTTTGTCCATTGTGAGTTTTGGTTCCTTCTCATCAATTTGAAAATTATATTGCTAACTCCAAGGCTCTTTTATCCTTAACCTTTTGCCTATTAATCACAGTTCTTGCCTTACTCCTAGCAGAGCACCCTATCCTTAGTCTAAAGAAAACTCTTGCTGAAGGAGCTTCTTTGCAGCCTGATGTACAAAACAGAAATAGCATTAACTTCACAGTTGTGAAAGCTATTAGAATGTTATTCCACCCTAGCAATTATGGTTGGAAGCTAAAATAAGTGAAGTAAAACATTTTATAGAACAGGTCTTCTGGAAGTTCAGCAAAGAAAGCCAAAAGGTGATATCATTATGATCTAGGAAGCAAGACAATCAAATTATAAAATACTAGGCCCCTATGAGTAGCCTCCAGACTTCATCTAGTATAATCTGAATCACTGAGTGATCTATGTTAAGCAAGTATATTAAACAAAAGAAGTCTTCAATGCTATTAAACTGTAAATAATTTTCTGTATATAAAACTGCAACAGTTTTATAAAAAAGTAATAACACTTTCAAATTCTTAGTGTCTATACAGCCTAATTACTTAGGGCATTTCTGTGAAACCTGAGAAGATATGATATACTATAATTATGTTCTCAAATGAATTAAAAGTTATACTTTTTTGTGAAATATAATTTGTGCTTCATCGTTATAACTTGGTGTTATATCATCTTGTTTTGTGAGTAAAATAATGACATGCTGTCATTCTTGACAAAATGGCTGTTATTAGCAGGATATCTTTGCTTTCTAAAAGATGTACTTTGGAAGAGCATTAGCAAATGCAGTATATTAGGCAAATCAGAGCCATTGAAAAAATACATTTTAAAATAAACTTCTCAAATGCATTTTTACTTCTTAAATTATAGTTATTTAATTTAAAAAAAAAAAGGATTCAAAGGTTAAATTATGCTTTGAATCCTTTTTAAAACTCCTGTCTGTGCTTCAATAAGAAAAGGCACTCAGTAACCCCCTGCTGCCCAATTGAGGCATTCTCTGCTCCAAAAATAGTTTCTCCTTTTTTTGCCCCACATGTCCAAATGCTTATTATGTGTGGTTAAGGAGAAAAGAAACAGTACCAACAACATAAACTGTTTCCCCTTCCAAGATCTGCATCACAAAGATGCGTTTCTACTCAAGAACAGTGAATGTCTAGCTAGAGAATTTCACTCAGATTGGGAGAACCATTTTGAGACAGAACAGTAGACTTTTTGAGCCACACAGATGACCTGACCATTTCATAAGGCCATCAGGACCCTTTGTCATCAATAAGTCAATTTGTTTTACCACAATTTAAAAATCAGTTTGGTAAAAAAGCATCCACAGACCCCCCCACACCTGCATTATATTTAACGGTGAAAGAGGGAGTGAATTTTCCCCTAAGGAATAAAGCAAGTATGTTCACTCTCTCTGCTTCTATACAACATAATGCTGGAAGTTCTAGCCGGAGTAATAAGGCAAAAAGAGGAAATAAAGGGCAGACATATCAGAAAGGAAGAAACAAAACTTTCCCTATTTGAGATGACATGATTGTTAACCCTGAAAATCCCAAGGAATCCTGTATAATAAAAACCTAATATGCAAATCAACCGAACAGCAGAACGACTGGTTGCTATATGTGCACTGACCACCAGGGGGCAGATGCTCAATGCAGGAGCTGCTCCCAGCCAGCAGGCCCCAGGCCAGCCAAGGCAGTTGCCAGTGGGGAGCTCCTCCAATCACCCTCCAGGTCACCCCACAGATTGACACTAATTCCCGGCCAGGCATAGGGACCCTACCCATGCATGAATTTCATACATCAGGCCTCTAGTTCACAATAAAACTCCTGTAACTAATAAGTTCAGCAAGGTCAATGATTTAAGATAAACATACGAAAACCAATTGTAGTTCTATATACTAAAGATGAACATGTGCATGATGAAAGTAAAATTACAATCCCAATTACAATTGCTCAAAAAACGAAGTGCTTAGTGTAAATCCAACAAAACTTGTACACTGAAAACATAGATGGTAAGAAATCAAAGATCTAAATAAATGGAGAGACATATTCATACTGTGTTTATGAATTGGAAGATACAAAGTATTAAAGATATCAATTTTCCCTGGATTTATATATACATTTAATTTCTTATAAAAATTCCAGCCAGATATTTTTATATAGAAAGAGTCAAGATTGTTCTCAAATTTACATGGAAAGGCAAAGAAACTACAAGAGCTAAAACAATCTTGAAAAATAAGAATAAAGTGGGAGGAATCATTTTATATGATTTCAAGACATATAATGCAACAGTAATAAAATACTGTGTGGTATTGGCAGAAGGATAGACAAAAAGACCAATGGAATAGACTAGAGAACCCATAAATAAATCTATATAAATATACTAAATTGACTTTTTTGGCAAATTGAAAAAGCAATTTAATAAAGAAAAAATAGCCTTTCAAGAAACAATAGTGGAACAATTAGATACCCATAAGTTTAAAGACAAGAACCTCAACCTTAACCTTATACCCTCTACCAAAATTAACTCAAAATGAATCATGGACTTAAGTGTAAAACATAAAAACATGACTTTAGAAGAAAAAAAAATCTAAGGTAAAATCTTCAGGATCGATACGAGACAGAGTTCTTATACTTGATACAAAAAGCATAATCCATAGATGGAAAAACTGATAACCCAAATTCCATCAAAATTTAAAACTTTTTCTCTACAAAAACCCTATGAATGAAATGAATGAATAAACCACAAACTAGGGGGAGGGGGGATTTTCAAATCACATATCTGACAAAAGACTAGTATCTAGATTATTTAAAGAACTCATAAAACAGTAAAAATAAAAAAAAAATCAAATTTAAAAATAGTCAAAAGACATGAAGAAACATTTCACCTAAGAGACTATACATATGCCAAATAAGCATATGGAAAGATACTCAACATCATTAATCATTAGGAAAATGCAAATTAAAACCACAGTGAGCTATCACTACACAACTATCAAAAAAGCTAAAAGAGGAACTAATGCCAAATGCTGGTCAAGTGTAGAGAAACTGGGCCATTCATACATTGCTGGTGAGAATGTGAAATGGTACAGCTTCTGGAAAAGTTTGGCAGTATTTTAAAAAACTAAACATGCAACTACTGTACAAGCTAGCAATTGCACTCTTGGGCATTTATCCCAGGAAAATGGAAACATATGTTCTCATAAAAACCTATACGCAAACATTTATAGCAGCTTTACAAGTAATTGCCAAAAACTGGACAAAACCCAGATGTTCAACAGGTTAAATAAACTGTAGTACATTCATACCATGTAAAAGTACTCAGCAATAAAAAGAAACTATTGATACATGCAATAACATGAATAAAACTCCAGAGAATTACAGAGTGAAAAAACTAATCTCAAAAGGTTACATATTGAATGATTCCATTTATGTAACATTCCTGAAATGACAAAATTTTAGAGATCAAATCAGTGGTTGCTATGGGTCATGGATTAGGCTTGGGGGATAGAGTGGTGTAGGTGTATATAGGGGGAGGGGGAAGTGAATGTGGCTACAGAAGGTCAACAGGAGGAATCCTTGTTGTACAGACTGTTTTATATCTTAACTAAAGGTGTGGTACACAAAATTTGTGCATGGGGGGTGGGTCTCCCTCAGGCAGCCTGCACCCTCTCTAACTTGGGACCCCTTGGAGAATCGTCCGACGGCTCTCTCACAATCCGGGACTGCTGACTCCTAACCACTAATCTGCCTGCCTGCCTCATTGCCCCTAACCACTCTACCTACCAGCCTGATCACTTCCTAACCACTCCGCTGCCAGCTTGATTGATGCCTAATTGCTCCCCTGCCAACATGATCATCCCCAACTGCCCTCCCTGCTGGCCCCAATTGCCCTCCCCTGCTGGCCTGACTGCCCCTAACTGCATTCCCCTGTGGGGCCGAGAGGACTGGGAGACTGAGGCTGGATGAGGCTGGATGCTGTGGGGACTAGGTGAGGCAGGGCTGAAGGGACTGGGGGACTCAAGATGGGATGAGGTGGGACTGAGGGGCATGAGGAATTGAAGCTGGATGAGGCGGGGCTGAGAGGACTGGGCACTGCCATCTTATGAGGGCATGATGGTCAATTAGCATATTCCCTCTTTATCAGATTTTATTAATGTTGATAGCCTGGTAGTATAGTTTGCCAAATGCTACCATTGGAAGAAGTTGGGGGAAGAGTACATGGGATCATTTCTTATTAATGCATGTGACTCTATAATGATGTTAAAATAAGAAGTTTAATTAAAAAAAATTAGAAAAATTTAAAAAATCAATCTGGGTCTAAAATACCAAAGATTTTTCCATAAACAAATTTTATTGAGAAATTTTAAGAAATGTTGGCTTCATACATAAACACACCTGTGTTTATCTACATATACTTCCAAAGTATATTTCCTTTAATACCTACTTTTCCACTGGGAAACCCCACCTTGGTAAACTCTGTGACCTTCCATGGCTAGCCAACAAAAGTATTTTGGACTACAAATTCACAAATGCAAATTTGTTTCAAGATTCATAAGTACATTTTTTTAAAAACCATTTTCCTAATAACCTATCTTGGATAACAATATCCAAGTGAATAGTCTCTCCAAGAATTACACAGCTTCCTACTTATTTTCTTGTTAGGTTTTAAAACCACAACTGCTTAAAAACACAGCATACATACCCCCCCACACATATACACATATCATTACTTTTCCAGAATAATAATGTTAACATTTCTATGACCATTTTCTCATTTTTTCTCCTCTATTTTAACTCAACACAAAATCTGACTCTAGCCACAGCGGCCCAAAATGACCTGGAAAATTAAGTTTATTTTTCCTGGCAATGACAATCTGTGCTTGGAAATATAAAACTGTTATTCTGAATAAATTTCAAAGTTTCAAAGTACTAAAATTACTATACCGAAACAGGACAAAATGAGCTGTTACTGCTAGAGAAAAGGACTGTTATCCCAGAAAGAGCAGTGTGTCTCCAATCCTTGCAGCACCACTTCTGTTTTATAAAATAAACAACTCTGGCCTCTTTATTTTATTTTGTGTCCTCCGGTGATAAATATCTTCCCTGAAGCTAAAATCCCATTACAAGTGTTCATTTTGTCACCGTTTAAAAAGAGAGAGATCAGCTTCACTTTGCAAAATAACTGACTTTTCCACTCATTTGTTTTGATTTCTGTGTATGTCCCCAGGCAAAAAAAATGACAAAAGGAAAATTGTTCACTGCTTTTTTTTTTTCCCCCCTTCTTTTTTTAAAGGGAGTCCCTATGTCTCTAAAATAGGTAGATTCAGGAGGGGAAGAAATATAGAATTATTACCTTGCTGATCTATAAGTGTTTTAATTATGGCAATAAAATCCTAAACATAGAACTGTACTCTTAGTACAAGTGCATTCTGCTCTCAGAAAGCTGGCTGAACATTCTAACAAAGCTGCTAGCTTTCAGAGGGCAGAAACAGGTTATGAGTCAGCTCAATCTAGAGGGGGAACAGATTTAAAGATGTGATCTAAGTACATATAAAAGTAAACCGTAGACTCTATCAGCAGACAAAGGGGATGAGTGTGGTTTGCTATCCAGCCCTTGGGCCTGTTTTGTGCCACCTGGGGAGATAGAAGTCTGAGATATATTTTATGCTCAGTCAGAAATTGTGATAAAAAGCAAAAAGACCTAGGAATGAAAGTCAAAAGATTACCTTATTCTTCTTTCCTATGATTCCCTAAAAAAGATGAGATCAAGAGGTAGCTGATTTTAGCAATTTTAGTCTTCTAGTCGGGTAATGACTTATCTAATTATAGCTTATCATTGTCAGCAGCATTCTTCTCTATACTTTCCCTTCAGTGGCCATCTGCTCCACTACGTCTAATTTTTCTTGCAGGTTTTCTACTACTACCAGTTTTACTAATAATAGCACAGTATAGTGCAGTCATTTTTACGTTCTTTGTTAAGTACCTTTCATGTAAGTTATCAATCATCCTATTTCCATATCACATAGCAAAAATATGGAAAGAAATAAAGAGGAAGAGCTCCCCTCACCTTCTCTTCCCTGATTTCAACACTAACCTTCCTTCATTGCATGACCAGAGAAAGAAAAGAAGAAGAAGAAAAAAAACCACACAGAAAAGGTTTCTCTAGAATAGGGGTGTCGAACTCAATCAGAGAAGGGGCCAAAATCTAAAATCCAGCCTAAATCGCGGGCCGAATGGTTTACTGAACAGTCATAAACTGTCATTGTGATGGAAACACAGCGGAGTGCAGTGATGACAGCGCCGTGCGGGCCACATTGCAAGGCCTGGCGGGACGGATTTGGCCCGCGGGCCTTGTGTTTGACACATGTGCTCTAGAAAGAAGAACCAGCATAAAAACTAACACAAAAAAAGTTAACAGAAGAACAAGGTAGGGGCACCGATCCACCCACTCATGTTCTTTTTAACCCAATAAAGAAATGAAGTGCTGAAACCGGTTTGGCTCAGTGGATAGTGTCGGCCTGGAAACTGAAAGGTCCCAGGTTTGATTCTGGTCAAGGGCATGTACCTTGGTTGTGGGCACATCCCCAAAAGAGGGTATACAGAGGCAGCTGACCGATGTTTCTCTCTCATTGATGTTTCTAGCTTTCTATCCCTCTCTCTTCCTATCTGTAAAAACTCAATCATATAAAGTTTGTTATGCGAAAAGTTTGTTATGTGAAACGCGTTTTCCCATAACAATACATGTTAAAAAAAATAATTCGTTCTGTAGCATAAAATATGCTAAGATGACATAAAAAAGATAAATTTTTTGTTATTATTTTTATTTAGATACATCTAAAAACATAATTTAAAAAAAAAAACACACACATTTTTTAAATTTTAAGACAGTCTAAGTAGAGTCTACCGAATCTTGCACATCTTCATCCATTTTCTGCTTTTTGGCTGATGGTTTCATGAAAAACCTGTCCAAAGTCGTTTGTTTTTCTCTTTTCTCCAACATCTGCCGGAAATAACAGACAAGAGTATTGGAGTAAAAATCGTTGATCCTGTTTGCTTCAGCTGAATCCGGATAGTGGGCATTGGTAAACTCCTGAACTGCTTTCCATTTGACCAGGATGTTCTTGATGTCAGCAGTTGGGATTGGTTGATTGTTTGATTGTTGCTCCTCGTTATCAGATGACGCTTCCCTTTGAGCATTGTCCAGTTTCATTTCAACAGAAATCACCTTCCTGCTTTTTTTAGAAGCCATGATATAAAAAAAATATTGAGTTTAACTTAAAAGGACGACTGCCGTGATACGTGCGTGATTTAATTCGTAATGAAGAACGATTGCCGCGATACGTGCTTAAGTTAAGTGCAGTGACTAACGACTGCCTGCAGTGCCTGCGCGGAAGGATGCAATACATCGGCAGCGATCGTGGAAGCTCGGGCGAAGCAGTCGTGGAAGCTCGGGCAAAGCGGTCGTGGAAGCTCGGGCGACTTCGTTGTGTGAAACGAAGTTCGTTGTATGAATCATGAAATGAAGTTCGTTGTGTGCAGCATTCGCTGTGCGAGGCGTTCTTTATGCGAGGCACCACTGTATGTATGTGTGTGTGTGTGTGTGTGTATATATATATATATATATATATATATGTTTTCTTCATTTTAATAATGAAGTATCTACACTAATAAAAGAGTAACATGAAAATTAACCACCACTGCTACACGCACAGCCAATCAGAGTATGCAAATTAACCCAATAAAGATGGTGGTTAATTTGCATATGCTGAGGGAAGGAGGAGTGAAGACTGAAGACAGCATAGAAGGAAGAGAGAGGAAAAGCAGAAGCAAGGCTGCAGCAGCAGGAGGGAAAACAGCAGCAGAGGGCAGGACGGGGCGGGTAGGGCAGTTCGCAGCGGGAGGAAAAGCTTGGGGTGAGGGGTAGGAGACAGAGGCGGCAGGAAAAGGAGGGGGGGAGAAGCAGGAGAGGTGGTGGTACCAGGAGGAAAGCCCCCCGGAAGCCCTGTTCTTGCAGGAATCTTCCTTCAACAGGTCCCTAGTTAGTAAATAATTCTAATTCAAAGTATTCCTATTACCCTATACACTATGCAGGGGGACAAAAGTAGGTTTACAGCGGTGAGTACAGAAAACAGAGTTTATTCTTGTATTATTTATTAACTAGAGACCCGGTGCACGAAATTCGTACATGGTGGGGGGCGGGGGAGAAAAGGTTCCTCAGCCCAGCTGCACCCTCTCCAATCTGGGACCACTATGGGGATGTCCAACTGCCAGCAGTCAGACATCCTTCTCGCAATTCGGGACCACTGGCTCCTAACCACTCACCTGCCTTCCTGCCTGATCACCCCTAACGACTCTACCTGCCGGCCTGATTGCCCCTAACTGCCTCTGCTTGCTGGCTTGATTACCCCCTAACTGGTCCCTTGCCAGCTTAGTCACCCCCTACCTGGTCACCCACCAGTCTGGTTGGCCCCTAACTGCCCCCTACTGGTCTGGTTTTCCCCTAACTGCCCCCCTGCCAGCCTGGTTGCCCCTTTACTGTCCAGAAGAAAGTCGGACGTCCAGAAGATATCCAGTCAACCTGATCTAATTAGCATATTAACATTTATTAGTATAGATTATTGTATTATTTTCCATATGAACAACTGTAAACCTAATTTTGCTCCACCCTGTATCTATTTAACATGATTCTATATAGAATGAAGTATGCAAGTTGACTGCATAGATATACTTCCTGATCACTAGGCAATTTAACAAGTACATTATGGGCAATCTAAATAAATCAAACATAGTTAAGAAGTTATGGAAAACAAACAACTTATTCTTAGACAATTCTTTAAGAGGCTGTGGGGTGCATGTACACATTTTGGTTGCTGTATAATCAGTACTCAGAACAATGCCTGGCACATATAGGCACTGGGTGAATATATGTTGTAGAAATGTCTCTAATTTAGATCTGAAAAAGTGCAAAGCTGCACTTTATAGTCTAAACATTCAGCAAAACAAAGGTGTAATCAGAACATGAGTCCAGGGCCTTAGGCAGCTACGCTTCTCCTGGACTGACCTCTTCTCTGCATGGATAACTGCTTGTCATTCCTGCTTTGAGAATATAACAGCAGATTTATGAAATGCTTGGTTTCAGCATCTTTAAATGATCTATACTAATAAAAAGATAATATGCAAATTTGTCAGGATGTCCTCACAGTAATGACCGAACAGCAGGCTGCAAGGGGTGACAAGATCAGAGGAAGGTTAGTGAGGGATTCCCAAATGACTGAACAGCAGGCTACGTGGGATGACCAGACCGGCAAGGGGGGTTCATGAGGGACAACAAACGACTAAACAGCAGGCTGCATCGGGTGACCAGGCTGGCGGGGGTGGGGGCAGTGAGGGGTGACCAAGCCAGCAGAGAGGGGCAGTGAGGGGCAACCAGGCCAGCAGGGGTGGGCAGTTGGGGCTGACCAGGCAAGCAGGGTGGGGGCAGTGAGGTGCAGCCAGGCCGGTAGGGGAAGTTGAAGGCGATCAGGCCAGCAGGCAGAGGCAGTTAGGGATGATGAAGCTGGCGGGGGAGAGAGGAGGGGAGCAGTTAAGGGGTGGTCAGGCAGGCAGGGAGGTGAGCAGTTAGGAGCCAGTGGTCCCAGATTGTGAGAGGGATGTCCAATTGCCGGTTCGGGCCTAAACCAGCAGTCAGACATCCCTCTAGGGGTCCCGGATTGGGGAGGATGCAGGCTGAGGGGACACCCCCCCCCCCCCTGTGCACAAATTTCATGCCCCAGACTTCTAGTTTACTTATAAAGTACCTTAAACATGGGGGGGGGGGGCAGGGAGATTCTACAACTCTCATAAAAACCTTGCCAAAATAAATACATACTTTCTCATATATTCAAAATGCTTAAGTTGTTAAACATTCTCTAACTTGGCCAGCTTTTTCCCACCAGTAGGCTGTTCCCTTAGCCTAGCATGCTCTATAGCCTATCTGTCTATAGCAATATTCTGCCTTCAGGGACCAATCCCAGTTCTACTTCCTGCATAAAGCTCCTCCCTTGACTATTTCAATACTTGGGGATTCCAATCCCTACCTCTTCCTTTCTCAAAAAAAGCTATTATCTTATAGGACATTTAAATTATACACTGTCTTTTAGAGGTGTTTTTTTTTTTTTTTTTTTTTTCATCTCATTATATATCCTCTTCCTGACAGATGACTGGAATCTCAAGTATGGGAATTGTTTCTTGCAGATGGCTTTGTTTTCTTTTCATCTTTACCACACAGGGTAGTCTATGGGAGGAATTCAGTTGAGGGAGAGAGGAGGGACATTCCATGTCTATCAACACATAAAAGCACCATTTCTCAGGTAAGCAGAGTATAGCTGAGCTCTCTTTGTGCTTTCTATCTCTTACATCTAACTTAAACCCTGAAACAAATTAAATGCAGTGGATGAAAAGGTTTTTTTCCTGGTAATTGGACTTCCCTTCCAGTTCCTGCAAGGCTGCAGTTTACATAAATCTGAAGAACATGCAGTAACTATAAGC
Source organism: Pipistrellus kuhlii (assembly GCF_014108245.1). Lineage (NCBI taxonomy): Eukaryota > Metazoa > Chordata > Mammalia > Chiroptera > Vespertilionidae > Pipistrellus > Pipistrellus kuhlii. Next base: position 17,044,207 of record NW_023425515.1, on the reverse strand, counting down.
ATCCAGTTAAATCAATGGTAACAGGAATCCCAAAGCAACATGAACAAAGGATAAAAGCATATCTGAGAGCTGACTGCGATTTTTCAATTAAAAAGTAACAGACTGGTGCTTAAGATTTGACTGCAGATTTACTAAAAAACCTGAATGATTAATGATAGCTAAGGTCTGAGATTTCATTCATATTTTGTCGATCAATTTCAAAAAACTATTTTTAAAATTATACTGTTAATAATAGATGCAATGCTAAACTAAATATAGGAGTAATGAATTTGCCTGAGGACAGATATGAACTAACAGGGAGAAGAGTAAAAAAAACTCTGAAGAAGAATTGTTAACTTGTTAACTATATATATATATATATATATATATATAATGAGAAAAGGCTTAAAACAGCACCTCATGCAAGATTTAAGGTAAAACTGAAATAGATCCTTAGAGAGAGACTTCAAAACTTAGCATCATAAAAAAAAATTACAAGCTAACTTTAATTTCCGTGGTGGTTTACTACTAATTATTTGTTTTGCAATATAGACTAAGGATCACTTAAAATTTTAAACTGACACATTAATTCAGTGGGGTTTTTTTTTGTGTGTGTTTTTTTGTTTGTTTGTTTGTTTTTTAAAAACACCTTGTTTTCTTTTTAAATATATTTTATTGATTTTTTACAGAGAGGAAGGGAGAGATAGAGAGCCAGAAACGTCAATGAGAGAGAAACATCGACCAGCCGCCTCCTGCACACCCCCCACCAGGAATGTGCCCGCAACCAACATACATGCCCTTGACCGGAATCGAACCCGGGACCTTTCAGTCCGCAGACCAATGCTCTACCACTGAGCCAAACCGATTTCGGCTAAAAACACCTTGTTTTCTGCAAAGCTGCTAGAAAATACCTAAATATACTATCAGGCTCAGCAAACACCTGGTCAAATACTGTGCTGGAATTGTATATTTGCCTTTATTCACAGGTCAAATACTGCACTGAATTGAATTCCACAATTCTGACCATTAAGATAATTTCCTTCCCCACTTTATCAATTCATTACAGATGCCCTGATCAAAATATATACAGAACCTCTGAATTCATTTCCCCAAGTTTTAGAATTACCTACCTGCTAACATGTTTCCAATGTTATTTTGTAACAACACAATATAATGTCATACCTTTTGGATTTCTTCAGGTAATGCGTGCATGGGAACATGACGATCCATAATTTCCCAAAATACACTGAAGGAGCTCTGAAGTAAAATAACCTAAAAATATTGATAACAATGGTCAGAATTGAATAATGTAAAAGAATTCAAATTAAAATATATAAATTCTTGGTGATGCTGGAAGAAGAATGGTGATAACTATTTAAACAGATGTTTATTTCATCAGTGTTAAACAGTATAAATGGGGTTTTCTCGGTTAGTTAGTAGGCCAATAGAACAGGAAGGACCTACAGAGACTACTGATAGTATTGTAGTTGCAAATATTTTTTCTTTAGAGACATATGCAATACTTTCCACAATAAAGAATTAAAAAACATTTTTAATGTATTCACACTTAACAAAAAAAAATTAGTAGTCCAATTGTAATTTCTGTGGTGGTTTAATACTAATTATTTGCTTTGCAAATACAAAATAAGAATCATAAAATTTTAAATGTAACCATTTATTTCAAGATGTTTTTAGAGGTTTTTTTTTTTGGTTTTTTTTTCTGAAAAGCTACTAAAATAATGGGTGAATATGGTATTTTAGTTTGGCAAACAAGAAAAGCAACTGTGATATGAATATAATTAAAAAATATATTATCAGATTAAATATGATATGCAGGCCCTGAACAGAAGAAACATCAAAGTATGAGAAGCCAAGTGCCAAATTTAACTAAAAATGAACATTTTTATTATTTTTATGTAGGTATTTTACTTTTAATAGATTTTCATTTTATAATAAAATAATCTATATATATAAAAGCCTAAGCAACCATTATGACTGAACAACTGGAAAGACCAGTCAACCAGTCGCTATAATGTACACTGACCACCAGGGGACAGACACTCAATGCAGGAGCTGCCCCCTGGTGGTCAGTATGCCCCCAAAGCCAGCCAATCTCCCCTGGTCCTCCGCAAACCTCCCTTGGTCCCTTGTCCCATCCAATAGCAGGCAGGCTCCCAAGCCCTGGCCAGCAGGCCCCCAGGCCCTGGCCGACAGCCAGCAGGCCTTGGCTGGCCTTGGTTAGCCCTGGCTGGCCCGTCCAGCTCGGGACTGGATGAGATGTTACCAATAGGTCCTGATTGCCAGCAAGACCTAGGAACCCCACCCGTGAATGAATTTCGTGCACTGGGCCTCTCATTCTATGTAACACTCTATCATTACTTTCATATAACCTCACAGAATGGAGGAGCCATTTGGGTTTTGTGTATGTGTTTTTTTAATCTTTCTCAAATATGGAGGAAGAATAGACGGTCCAATTTCATGAGTGAGAGATGCTTATGGATACCCAAGGAGTAAGGGTGGCAACAGAGCAAAATGATATAGGCCCAATTCCACAGCAGGGAACAAGGCCTAAGGGCCAATAGCTGTAGACAAAGAACAGGAGCCAGTATTAGTGAAGGCCAGTATTAGTGAGGTTGTTTGCTTTTGATCAGGGTAAGATTTTGTCAGGAGAGGCCTAGAAGTCTGAGATAGCAACTCCAGCCTAGGTAGCAGGTAAATTATATATAACAAAAATTCTTATAGTGGCAATATTTTTTAAAATTATATAACCAATGGTAGAAGATTCCCTCCCTATCCTATTAGCATAAAATCCCTTGTTTTAATGAGCTGCTGTTTACAACAAATAATTAATCATCTGTCTTCCCATATAAATATTGTGTGTGTGTGTGTGTTTGGTAAAGTTAACTGCAGCTGACTATGGGGTAAAGTTAACTGACATAGTTAACATTGGCCCACATGACCAAATACATAATAATGTGATGTTTGGCAGACTGTAACCATGATGTGGCAAGCGCTCATTATTCACAAAAGGCTCATTATTCTCATTTCTGCCATTTTACAATGGACTCGCCAGTAGAAAAATAAGATGGCATCAGCTTAATTAAACTCTATTGGGAGAATTTCTCCCAAATTACCAACTAAATCCCCTTTCAAAATTCCACCCACAAAATTATTTGAGAGCATGGATCTAGTGACAGTGTAAACAAGGCAGTTTTGATTTAGAACCTTGATTGTTTGTAAATCTATCCCAACTTTGTGGTCTTATTCTACCAAAGGAGAACTGGCCGGTTCTGATTACTGAGGAAAAATGAAAAATAAAATATTCTGCTAACCCAGAAAAAATCTCTCTGTAGCAGAAAGATAGTAATTTCGTTATTGAATATGCATTTAACCAGACTGTGAGGCATATCACAATCCATCTGCTAATGAGATTACAGAGGCAGAAAGAAATCCCACTTTTTACACAGCCAGGCAGATACAATCCATTACACCCATGTTCTCAAGATAGCTGGTAACTTGTCCTCAATACAGCTTGCCAGTTCATTTTAAATCACCTGGTAATCCAAACAGCCATCTATTCTAGCTAATTGCATCTGTTCTAAGGAATGCAAATCTCTACTGACAAAGTAGGTGGTTGCTTAGAAGGCACCTAAACTAAAACTGTAGGAGATATGGAAATAGGGGAGTTAATTTCCTTGATATTTACATTTTAAAGAAATGGCTCCCTGGCCCTCAAGGAAAACAATATGGGTCTTTAAAAGCTTTGCATGCATATTAAAGAATAGAGGGAGCATTCACAAATAAGACCTTTCTCAGCAGAGGGAGGGGGAAAGGTCTCTTTCCCTTTTGGCCACCGGGAAATTTGTTCATTTTAATGTTCCTTACATTACTTTGCATGTTTTATCAAATGAGCCCCTTTTATTCTGTCACTTTAAACTCATGTAGGCTGCCCTTTGGCTAGAGATGCTGCGGCGATAACTGGCAGCAGCTATGTAAGGTGTTTCTGACTCTCTCCCTCTCTCTCTCCCTCTCTCCCTCTCTCCCTCTCTCTCTCTCTCTCTCCCTCCCTCCCTCTCCCTCTCCTCCTCTCCCTCTCTCCTCTCTCCCTCTCTCCCCCTCTCCCTCTCTCCCTCTCTCTCTCTCTCAAAAGGGTCTGGAGGAAAATGTCAAAAACACAGAAGTGTTCGTTCTTGACTGTTCACGTCCGATTCCCTGCCCCACACCAGGATCTCCATGGTCTGGCAGCTCCCGTCCTATTCGTCAAACTAACCCCCTGGCGTGAGTGACCCAAAAGGAGCAGCAGGTCAGGGTCAGGTGAAGCGGGAGGTGTCCTGAAACTTTCTTCTCCAGCGGCGGACTTTTCCAAACACAGACCCACTCCGAGGCCAGCCAACCTGCAGGGAGGCTTGTGAGACGCGTCCCGGGCTAACCCCGCTCCCGCGGGCCCTGCCGCGGCAGGAAGAGGAGGCGGAAGGCGCGGCGCGGAGGCCCAGCCGCGCACGGCGGGGGGAGTGGATGCCCGGCCCGGGGGCGGCCGGGCGGGCTCGCGGGGACCAGCCAGGGGGCGCCGCGCCCCGCTTTCCGGCCCCCTCCCAGCGCCGGCACGCCTCCGCGCCGGAACTGCGTCCCAGGGACCCGGGTGCCCCCGCGGCTCAGGAAGCTGTTCGCGTCCGCTCTCACCTAGACCTGGACGCCGCTGGGTGCGAAACGGCTTCCCCAGTCTCCTGGGAGACCGCGCTGCAAGTCGGCGTGACGTCAGGGCGCGGTGACGTCACGGCCCACGCGAGGCCCCGGGGGCAAGCGGGAAGCTGGCGTCGGGGTCCGGGCGGATGGCTCCTCTGACGCTGAGGGTGGGGAGGGGGCTGGGGTCGGCGGCGACCATGGGAAGCAGGGAGCGGGCCCAGCTCTGCCTCCTGGGCTGGGAGCCTCGGTGTGTCTACCTCTCACCCAGGAGGACGCAGCAGTTCCTGTTCTTGAGCTGAAAGGGGAGCGATGTCCTTAGAGGTCAAGGGTGTGCGGGGGGGTGGGGGGGGGTGGGGGGGGGGGAAACACGACTCTCTGGTCTCTGATTGCAGCTGAGAAGACATTGGTAAAATTTTCCTCCTAGTCCAAGAGTAGTCGAAATGAAAGATTCAGCTCTAAAGCTATCTTGGGGGAACTTACAGGCAAAAATGCATAGCCCATGGACACCGTCACTTGAAGGCCTGGGGGTGAGGGGTTGGGGTGGGGATGGGAGCAGGATGGAGAGAGTTAATGAGGAAAAAGAGGGAGGGACATCTGTAATACTTTCAACAATACATTCATTTTTGGTTAAGATTTTTTAAATTAATAAGTCTTTATTGTTCAGATTATTACAATTGTTCCTCTTTTTTCCCCCCATAGCTCCCCTCTATCCGGTTCCCACACACCCCCCCCCCACCCTGCACTTACCTCCCCTCCACTGTCCTCATCCATAGGTGTACGATTTTTATACAGTCTCTCCCACACCCCTTTCCCCCAATAATTGTCAGTCCACTCCCTTTATATGTACCTGACTCTATAATGTTCACCTGTTTATTCTGTTCATCAGATTTTTTATTCACTTGATTTTTAGATTCGCTTGTTGATAGATATGTATTTGTTGTTCATAATTTTTATCTTTGCCATTTTCTTCCTCCTCTTATTTATTTTAAATTATTTTTAATCTTTATTTTTTTTAATTACAGTATTAGTTTCAGGTGCACATCCCAGTGAGCATACATTATATAACTTACTAACTGATCATCCTGGTAAATCTCCTACCCATCTGATATCATACACGGTTATTAAAATATTAGAGGCCCAGTGCACAGATTCATGCACTGGTGCTTCCTTCTCTTCTTAAAGAATACCTTTCAGCATTTCATATAATACTGGTTTGGTGGTGATAAACTCATTTACCTTTTTCTTATCTGTGAAGCTCTTAATCTGTCTTCAATTTTGAATGATAGCTTTGCTGGGTAGAGTAATCTTGGTTGTAGGTTCTTGCTATTTATCACTTTGAATATTTCTTGCCACTCCCTTCTGGCCTGCATAGGTTCTATTGAGAAATCAGCTGACAATTGTATGGGTGCTCCCTTGTAGGTAATGAACTGTTTCTCTCATGCTGCTTTTAATATTCTCTCTTTGTCTTTTGCTCTTGGCATTTTAATTATGATATGTCTTGGTGTGGTCCTCTTTGGATTCCTTTTGTTTGGGGTTCTTTGTGCTTCCTTGACTTGTAAGTCTATTTCTTTCACCAGGTGGGGGAAGTTTTCTGTCATTATTTCTTCAAGTAGGTTTTCATTATCTTGCTCTCTCTCTTCTTCTGGCACCCCCATAATTTGGATGTTGGTATGCTTACAGTTGTTCCAGAGGCTCCTTACACTGTCTTCAATTTTTTTTTTTATTCTTTTTCCTTTTTGCTTTCCCAGTTGAGTGTTTTTTACTTCTTTGTATTTCAAATCTTTGACTTGATTCTTGTGATTCTCTAGTCTGCTGTTAGACCTTTGTATACTATTTATTATTTTAGTCAGTGTATATTTAATTTCTAGTTGATCCTTTTTCATATCCTCAAGAGTCTATCTAAATTTATCAGCCTTTTCTAGAAAATTCTTGAAAAACCTTGTAACTGGTTTTAAACTCTATATCCAGTTATTTGCTTTCCTCCATTCCTTTCATTTGTGACCTCTTTCTTTGTCTCCACATTTTGGCTGCTTCCCTGAATTGATAGAATGGCTTAGTGTGCTAGGTGTCCTATAGGGCCCAGTGGCTCAGCCTCCCCAGTTACCTAAGATGGACACTCTTGGTGCACCCCTTTCTGGGCTGTGTGCACAGTCTTGTTGTAGTTAAGCCTTGACTGTTGTTGGTATCACTGGGAGGAATTGACCTCCAGGCCAGTTGGCTGTGAGGAACAGTTGTATCTATGCTGGGAGAACGTCTGTGCTGGAGACACCCTTATGAGATAAAACTTGCAAAAGCCTCTGTGCTCAGCTTGGATGGGGCAGAGTCTCAGGGTGGAGCAGACAGCATTGGTTTCCTGTCAGCCCTCTCCTAATAGGCCCTTGTGTCTCAGTGTCCCATGGTAACCACTACAAGTACCTCTGAGAGAAAGCCGCCCTTGAGTTCCATCCGCTGCCAGATAGTCCAGTTTCCCCCCTAATGAGTCTGGATTCCCAGAGTCTCCCCTGGAATTGGAGTTCAGTGCATTTGAGAACTTTTGTCTCCCTCCTGCTAGAGTAAGCCAACCACATACTCAGCTGCCCACCCTCCCCACACGCACTCCTCGGTACCTCTGCCTTCCACAGTTCCTCTGAGTCTCAGTGTGCTTTTCTCTTTCCTGGCAGTCCAGTTTCACCCTGTATGAGTCTGGGTCCCCAGAGTCTCACCCAGAACTGGAGTTCAGCGCAGTCAGGAGCTTCCTCCCCCCCCCCCCCTTCTTGAGAAAGCCAGCTGCACACTCAGTTATCAGTCCTCATTGTGCACATCTCAGTACCTCTGCCTCCTGCAGCTCCTCTGAGTCTCAGTGTGCTTTTCTCTTTCCTTCTATAATAGTTGTAGAATTTCCACTCAGCCAGCCTTCCTGTGGTTCTAGATGATGTTTGTTTTGTCTTTTAGTTGTAGTTTTGAAATTGTTGTGCAAGGCAGCAGTTTAGGTGTTTACCTATGCCTTGGTTTCTTGGTTTCTTCTTCAACCATACATTCTTTTAAGTCTACAACTTATTTCTTTTTAAAAGACTGTCCAGCCATACATGTGTCTGACTTTCTTTCCTTCATTCATAAAGCAGGTATTTGTTGATAGCCCACTATGCAACAAGCACTACCTACCAGGATGGGGTGAAGCTCAGGGACTGACTAACCCAGACAGGCAGACATTGGTATGATTTGCAGGTGACTCATTCATATCCAGATCTTTTCATTTTGAAGGTTATATGAGGCCCAACATGCAGCTCTTCCAAAAAACAAAATATCCACTACTTGCTAACAGGGAGAGAAGCTTGTCACTACTGAATGAAATAAGGCTGAATGAATACAAAGAAAATTCATTAGAAAGTAGATTGAGAGAAATGATCAAATGTTGCAGAACATTGCTGGAACAGGAGTCAGACTGCTGATTGATAGCTATTATTAATGAAAATGACAGCATGATGTCCTGAACACTTCTAAAAGCCTTGTTCCTCAAAGCACTAAAAGTCTTGGAAATAACATGTTATACTAATAACAATAAAGATATAAAAAGGAAAAAATTAAACTCTTGGAAATAGATGTATATACCCTGTACACTTTAACCTGGCTGTTATTTTTGCCCCAATGCCTACCAGCAACTTGTTGTTTATACAGAAAGAGAACATTCTTTATATGCTTTCTCAAAGAGAACATATTTCTTCATCTGGGAGAGAAAAGTACAGAGGACTGTACAAAGGATTAGGAAGGCAGAGGACAGCCAATGAAGTGGTCAAGTATAGCCTGCTTATTGGCCTTGAGACCAATTTTCCTTCCATTGTAAATGCCCCTTAGACCTGCACTGTCCAACAAGATGGCCACATTTATTTAATTTAAAAGAAGTACAATAAAAACTTACATTCCTTTTTGCAGTAGCCATATGTCAATCTTCAGTAATTATAAGTTGCTACTGTGCAAGACAGCACATATATGTAAGGATTTTTTTATCATCAAAGAAAGTTCTGTTGAACAGTTGTAAGCACTATAAGAACTTCAAGGATAAAGTTGATAAATTGTGAAGAATAGCCTTTGGTGAAGAATGGTAGTTAGAAGATCAACAACACAGATGAAGATTGTGACAGAGTGTTACAAAATAGGTTTATTAAAAAAGTAATCCAATAAGCTTCTCCCCAGTGTTGATGTGTTTTTCTTGGCTCCCAGTTTGTGTCGGTTTCTCCCTCTGTCTGTCAAGGTTTCTTTCCCTAAACTTTTTCTCTTTCCACTTCTTTCTCTCACCACATTATTGCCCACAGTGACTGAAGTACAATAGAATTTAAAATATTCCCATCATTGGATATATTGAATAAAGTTTTGTTTTATCCTGTTCTTAAATGTTTTCATTATCGTGTTCTAAATTTTAAATCAGTAGTTTCACTTTTCACTGTGACCTTTAAAAGTAATCCAGCAAGAACTAAGTTACATTTAATCTCTTCTGTGACCCTTTATTAACTTCTTGTGTGGGTCAATGACCCCTGAAAAAAATATCTTCTAGTTTGGGGGACAGAGTCTGTAAAATGACTAACCTAGGGCTGTCCAAGTGATCTATAGACCTTTGTGTTTTAATATTAAAACGTTAATACAGCGTCTATACTTTTGTTTCTGTTATGAATTTACCCTAAGATATTTATCCCGCAGGGCATTGTTATCCATCTCCTTCATTTTAATTCATGGTATACCCCTTCCTCTTCTCTCCCTCTTCCCTGATGAAAAGCATGTGGGAGAATGGGCACTTTATCTGCAAGTCTGATAAAAAAACAACAACAAACAAACAAACAAACAAAAAACCCTAGGAAAATCTACCCAAAATTGCTAATTTCAAAATGAGCCCAGAATTGTACAAAGAGAACATAGCAAAACTACAGTTAGCTCATTTTATATTTATCTTGTGAGCCAGAACAGAGTGCTATCCCATAAAAGGTTTGAATCAAGTGGTTGTTAGCAGGCCTTCCAGGTGGCAATCACAGCTTCCATTGCTACTTCTGGGTTCCACCCAAGGCAAGTACGTAATTTTTAAAAAGTTAACATTTATTGGGCTCATTCTATCTGCCAGGTACTTCATACATGTCTTATTTATTGAGAATACTCACATATATAACAAAGTCAGATCCTACTTACTGCTTATTTTCCCCTAGAAGGTTGAAGTGGCCAAGGCCATGGCCCAACCCACGAGCACTGAAGTGTACTTGGACTGAATGTGAGAGTAAGCAGAAGCACATGGCTTCGTATATTGTATTAGTGGACTCTGCCAGCCAGCCAGTACCCACAGGGCATCAGCCTACTGTGGATTAGTAACATATGTAAAAACCCAAAACGTATTGAATTCTGGAAACTTAACGTTGTCTTAGACTTACTTTCTTCGTGACTTTTCAAACACAGTTTCCAGTTTTCAAAAAAGGGGTCAACTACAATTAACCACTTGCTTTGTTGCACTTACCCCAACATATTTCCCACCAAGATGTAAATTGGATTTTCTTTCCTAATACTGGTGTGTGTTTTTAACTGCTCATTGACATTTAAAGTTTTGGATCCTTGCATAAAGCTACTTTGTGTATTTTGAAACCCAAGTAACGGGTCTGGATGGGTTTTGCCACAAAATACTATTCTTTGGTTTATACTCTTTATATTCTTGAATCCATTTTGTGTGCAGTGTAAACTTAAGTACCTACAAAAATGAAGGTCAAAATGTTTACATAGCATTTCTCTCTAAGAGTTCATATGTATTGTCATCTGTGCAGGAATGACTTGTGTACGGAATTCTTTTTGGCCCGAAGAATATGATTACTGAACAGAATTTCCATTCTCTACCCTATAAGTACATGTAAATTAGCCCAACTCCAGAAATGAACTCGGATTAGTCGAACTTTTTACTGGTGACTTAAATGGAATGGGCTTATGACCCAATTCTGACCTAACCAGCTCCAAGAGAAGGTTGCTGGAAGCTTCTGGAAAAATTCTTTCTTATTAGTGTTCACCACAGTCTTGTTTATAATGTTCAAAAGCTGAAAATACCAAAATGTAAAATAAATTGGTTTATCAGCAAGATGTACAGCTATTAAAAATAATGATGAATGTCCCAAATAGATTTTTCGGTGGAAAAAAGCAAGTTAAAAATGACATCATTGTAAAGTGTATTCCAAATAGCGTTATAAATATACATTTTGTTAATTATTTCTATCAATGTATATTTTATTGGACTACCAGAGTACCTCACTGAAACAACAGAAATGCTCAATAAGCCCTAACCAGTTTGGCTCAGTGGATAGAGCGTCAGCCTGTGGACCGAAAGGTCCCACATTTGATTTCGGTTAAGGGCATGTACCTTGGTTGCGGGGATATCCCCAATAGGGGGCGTGTAGGAGGCAGCTGATCTATGTTTCTCTCCCATCCATGTTTCTAACACTTTATCCATCTCTCTTCCTCTCTGTAAAAAAAAATCAATAAAATATATATTTAAAAAATGCTGAATATATTTTTTAATATATATTTTTTAAAATCTTCAAGAAAGCAGGAAACTGGACTGCCTTGAGAATGTCACATACAAATTCTGGAACTCTAAAAGGTCACAGAGAGTCTCAGCCTCCTGAATCTATCCCTCTGTGAAAGTTGATCTCTTTTATAGTCTCTGTACATGGCAAGTCAGTGGCAGCCAGCAGTCCAGTTTTGCCACCAAGAGAAAGAGAGGAAGCTTCTGTTTACTCCCAACCTACCCTTAGGAAAATCTCGGGAAGTGGCTGGCACATCTTGGTGATCCATCAGCTCCTTGACCAAATCCCGGAAGCCAGAAGGAGTCAGACACATGCCTCCTGACCAGTTGTGGGAACCAGGGAGGCAAGGCCACACATGAGGACGCCTCCCTTTTTCTAATTACATGTCTAGAAAAATAGGGGCAGAATGTGAAGAAGAGGGACAGTTCTGTTCCAGAAGGAAAGAGTGCTAGACCAACATTGCTATGTCAGCTTAAGTGGGAATCAGCATTAGCCGGGAAAACATTTTACAATTAAACAGCGAATCTTGCTCTCTTTCCACATAAACTGGGAGGCGAACATGTGTATTTCACAGTGTACAGTAGGTATCCTAACCTCAGAGAATCCCCCTCTTCAATCATGGTGTGTTACTTGTGTCATAAATTGTGCCTGTGTGTGTGTGGGTGGTGGTGGTGGTGTAGCTAGGCATTATAGGCTTATGGGTAATAACAGGGAAATAAGAGCATAGATCCACCAAATCAACGTTTAAACAAAAAATAAGCGAATGTGAAATTTTTCCAGCTTTCCGTTGACTGGAGTGGTTTTGTATTATTAATCTGTCTTGGTGTTAATATTTTTGTCTCGCCCTCCAAACTTGATTTATCAACAAACCTCCAAACATTTGAGTTCTATAAATAATACGTCTGAGCAGAGTACATATTTTGTTTATGGGATCTCGTGAAGGAACTTAGAGTCTGACACTTTATACAGAACATCTGTAACTTTTTCTTCCTTTTTTTTTCTTAATGCCCGTGGGACTCCATAGTCGCCACTTACGGGAGGTCCTCTGCAGTTAGCGTGCCAGAGATCTGAGGCACCTCGGATTTTAAAATAAAACACACTGGCTTTAGCTTTTTCTTTTTCTTGGGGCTCTTGTTGTTACTAGCAGCCTCTTCAGGTCCACTGCTGAGAGGTTCCTCCTTCAAAGAGAGCTAAAGCTAGCCTAGGAGGATTAGAATGGACAGACCCTGGTAGGGTGTAACCACCAAGTTACCCACCCCCTATGTCCCAATAAAAGAAAATTCACAAAGCGTTAAACACACACACACACACACACACACACACACACACACACACTGGGAAGTACGCTTCTAGGAGGCATGACAGCATGCACGCACCATGACTGTTACTAATGAGCTTCGTGCAGAGGAGACAACACTCGCGTGCCCCGGAGGAGCCGGCCGCCTCCGCTCGGGTTCCTTTCCGTGCGAGCTTGCCACCCCAGCCGCACCTGTGCGCCCTGCGGAGCGCACAGCTGGCCTGGGAGAGCTTCATTGATCCTGCAGCTCATTGATCCTGCAGCTCTGCTTCCCAGCGCGTTTCCCCACGCCCCGTCGGAGCGGGTTTTATTACCGCGTGTCACCCACGTTCGTCCTGATAACAAGGAGACGCTGTGTCCTCCCGGGGAACGCGCTCCCGGTCCCAGAACGATAGCGTGACTCCGCTCCGCGCCAGGCTGTAAAAGTGGCAGCCGGCGCCGCCCTCCAGCACCTGCGGCCCCGCCCCGCGGCGGCCGGGGTGGCCAGGGCTGCCCGGGGCACGAAGTGCGTGCGGCCGCCGGCAGGCAGGTCACGCAACCCCGAGCCCCCGCCCCGCCCCGCCCCGCTTCCGTGCGCGCCGGGCTCCCCGGGGCCGGAACCGCCTCGCGTGCGGACCCGGCTGCCGGATCCTGCCAGGATCCCAGGCTCTGCTCGGCCCCCCAGCGCGCCCCGTCCCCGGCCAACTTCAGCCCGAGAGGGCGATGCCTCCCACTGAATGCCAGAAAGTTTCCAGCTCCAGCCGAGACCGGTTTGGCTCAGTGGATAGAGCCTCGGCCTGCGGACTGAGGAGGTCCCAGGTTCCATTCCGGTCAAGGACATGTATCAATACCTTGGTTGCATGCACCTTGGTTGCGGGCACATCCCCAGTAGGGGTGGTGCAAGAGGCATCTGATGGATGATTCTCTCATCGATGTTTCTAGCTCTCTCTCCCTCTCTCTTCCTCTCTGTAAAAAATCAATAAAATATATTTAAAAAAAAGAGAGAACGAAAGAAAGAAAAGTTTCCAGCTCCGCTGCTGCAAAGCAGACACCTGCGGGGAAAGGGGGAGGAGGAGGCGGGGGCTGGAGATGGGCGAGGAATCGGTCTTGCCCCGGGGACCTCACTCAGCTTCCTTGGCAGCTCTGGCGCCCGCTCTGCCCGATCGCCCCGTCGGGGGTGGTGTGTGTGTGTGTGTGTGTGTGTGTGTGTGTGTCCCGGGCCGGCGGCCACAGTAGCGAGGCAGCCTCGCGCCCCGCCCTTTGCGCAGGGGGGTGGGGGCGCGGGCGCTCCGTCCCGGGTAGGGACACCCGGGAAGAGACCCCCCACAGCGCCCTGCCAGGGGTGGAGGTGGGGGTGGGGCTGGGGCTGCTGCCGGGAATCGGGTGCACAGCAGCCGAGCTGCATTGCCAGGCGACTGACCCCCGCGCCCGGCGCCTTCTCCTGAACTCGGGGTGGGGTGGCAGCTGCGCTTCGTGTGGGGAGGGAGGGGGGGGCGGAGAGGGGCCGGGAGCGCGGGGGCCCGGTGGTGCGAAGGCCGCCGCCTGCAGGGTGGGGTGGGGGTTGGGGGTTAGATTCGTGTTTGATGTCCGGGGGCAGCTAAAGGACGGCGGGCGGAGGGCCGGCGTCACCTGCGGTTGAACCGGCTTCTGCTGGGCGGGCCCGGGGGGCGGGCGGGCTGGCCGCACGCAGCTCCGGGGGGGCCGGGCCCGGCGCCTCTCACGCTCCGCCGCGTGCAGCAGAGGAAGCGCGTGTCGTGACGGCCGGCGATGAGATCAGGCTGCATTGCAGCCGCGTCGGGCTGGGAAGGGCCTCCTGTCACGCAGCCGCCGCCTGGGCCGGGCTGGCTCTGCCCGGGGTGGGGGTGGAGGTGGGGGTGGGGGGACCCGGCAGCGGGCGCACCAGCCCTTCCAGGCAGTGGCCGTGGGGAGCATCAGAGCTCTTCCCAGGGGCAGAGAGGGCAGGGCGGCGGGGGATGGAGGGGGGGAGGGGCCGAGGGCTGGGGAGCCAGAGAAGATACAGACACAATTCGACTTGCACAGTTCAGGGAGTGGATCATTATGAGCAAATGGGTTTGCCCATTTCAGGAGTACACTGAAAATTGTGAACCGATGTCTTGCCCTGCGCTCAGTGGTAGGTAACCGTCTAAAAAGCACTTCAACATGCAACTCGGAGGTCCTGAAATGCGCCTTCAGCTTGTTGCTATTGCCTCGCTTAACAGGCGCTGCACACGGCTTGCATAGACGTGCATAAAATTAAATTTGTACAGTGAAGTCTGGAGACAGGGTCTGGCAAGAGGGATAATTGTGGATTCAGTAAGAGAGAGTCCAAACAGTAAGGTTACTGAAAAGAACAAATGAACTGGAAAAAAGAAAAAAAAGAAAAAGTTCAGACCGTGACACGAGGAAGCCATTACATTCATCTTTTCATGATCTTGAACATCTTGTACGAACTCAGCTATAATACGCGGCGGAAACCTCTAATTAGATACAGAAAGCGCAAGTATTTAGCTGTACCAGGCAAACATTGAAAAAAAAAAAGCTTTATGGACACATGATTAAGATCCATAACAAATAAGAGAAGTATATCTTTTTTTAAAAAAAGTTTTCTTTTTATTTTTAAATATATTTTTATTTCAGGGAGGAAGGGAGAGGGAGCGAGAGATAGAAACATCAATGATGAGAAACAATCATTGATGGGCTGCCTCCTGTATGCCCCCCACTGGGGATCGAACCTGCAACCTGGATATGTGCACTGACCGGGAATTCAGAACAGTGACCTCCTGGTTCATAGGTCGATGCTCAGCCACTGAGCCATGCCAGTTGGGCAAGAGAAGTATATCTTTAAATTTTTTGTATTTCAGTCATTTCCTTAGCGTACATGTGACTCACCAGTAGGTATGTCAGTCTGAAACAATTAGGATTAATCATTATGTGCAGAAAAACCTCTGCTCTAAATTTGAAATAGTTGCTAATATATATATATATATATATATATATATATATATATATTTATTTTTATTTTTATTTTTATTTTTTTTTTTACAGATTGTAATGTTTCTATGATGTGAGTTCAGTAAGGAACTAGAGACTGAGCCTAACTGCCTAGCAAACTACATCAAATGAATTTGTTGAGTGAAAGGAGGAATGAGGGGAAGAATGAATGTGTAGCCATTCTTCTCTGATGGATTAGAGCTGTGAACGAAAGAGTCATGCAAGAGTAATGCCAGCCCTAGCACTGACTCATGTGTGACCCAGGGTAATGGGAATAATGCTGACAGCATACCTACTTCACCAGAGATGTGGGGCGGACCTTTCCTTACTCACCAGGTGCTTGGAGAACTTTGGAGGGAGATGACCTATTAATATTTGTTCACTATCAATAATGCATCACTGTTATGACAACCGTACATAAAATAGCAAAAGTATAAAATAATGTTTAAACATAACTGTGTCACCACATTTTTTTTTTCATTTGTAGTCAATCAGGTACTGAAATACAGTGTGGGGGGCTGTATCCTTTCATAAAATATTTGGCTTAGAGACATTTCAATTACTGGTGGACAATTGGTTTATGATGTGCAATGGAAGTTTATAAAAATAATCCTTATTTGAGTAGTGTCTGTGGTGATGGTATATTACTAGTATAAGAGAATTGAAACCTCTGGCCTATGAAGTACCAAAGAGAAAACTAACTTATGATGGATTCCTCATTTGATTTGTAGAATCTTGAAGGTAAGAGACCTTCTTGCTGTAGTTTCCTATTGCTCAGTGACTAAAAGTCTCAGATTAGAGATTTACTCAATCAACATTTTAAGGGACTTACTGTGTGTCAGGCATTGTTCTGTGTTTGGGATTGAGCCATAAATAGATAGAACTGGTTTAATGTTTCAATGTTTTTGGTCTCTATTTCAAAGCAGATCACCTTAGGAGTAGCAATACCTTACATACATCTTTGGCTCCTGCTCTTTCCAAGAGATCCCTTGAGAGGGAAAGAAAAAGTCACCACCCAGCGATAAGTGGTATTAACTTGACTCAAAAGGCAGTTACCATGCTTAATCAGTCTTTTACTTAAAAAGAATCATAAGAAAACCATGCAGCCAAAACCAGTTTGGCTCAATGGATAGAACATTGGCTTTGGGACTGAAAGGTTCCGGGTTTGATTCCGGTCAAGGGCATGTACCTTGGTTGTGGGCATATCCCCAGTAGGGGGTATGCAAGAGGCAGCTGATCAATGACTCTCTCTCATCGGTGTTTCTAACTCTCTCCCTTCCTCTCTGTACAAAATCAATAAAATAAAATAATTAAAAAAAAGAAAACCATGCAATGCTGTTTTCATCATTCTCCATATTAAAGTTGCCCTCATCTTTCTTAATGCCCTCTGCAATCATTTTAAAGCTATAAATGCCCCCATTTGTTTGTTTTAGCCAGGGTTCCATACACTTGCACAGTTTGTTGACTGTATGTATGATAGCGCCTGGCAGAGGAGCTGGGTAAGCATTGAACTCTAGCCCCTCCCTTCACCTACTGTCATGTGTTTTACATAGGGCTGAGGAAGGGGTGTCTTTTTCTAATTTGAACAAAACACCACAGGTTTCAGTGGCTCTCTTTGTTCTTCCAAGTTCTCAGGCAACTAGTTCCCAGTGCCCCTTGAGATGTATTTTTCTGTTGTATTTGATAGCATTGCTGTGTTATGAGTAGTAAGACAGGGAACATTGGGGGGTGGGGAATAAGTGAACCAACCCCTACCCACTTCTAAGATGTCCCACAAATATCTAGATAAATGAGGACTAGCCAATGCATGATGCCCTGTGAAATGTTCTGCAGCAAAAAGCAGCAGTAATAGAGCAACGACTTGCCTTTTCAGTTTTAGCAAATTTGGAAGAACTGTCAACTCACAACAGGTTGCCTCCATATTGCATTGCAACTAGAGAACATGATAAGTCAGACAGTATGACTCAATCCTTTGGCTGGGCTCATTTGCAGGATTTGATACCAGATGATTTGCTATGGGATATATGTCCTGCTGAATCCTTGGGATGGCCTTGACTATTAAAGGGTTTTCCTTTTCCTGTTGCTAACTTCCCCATGGTCTGTTGACATTATGTCATGTTGCAAACAATGGGTGATAGGGACTGCAGTGTCAGGCTGTAGTGACCTGATTAGTCCAAACTCCTTCCGGGGAAATGTGCAAATAGATGAGCCCCAACAGGACCTGAAGAACCATGTGGTTTTGAAATCCTGGGTGCATGAGCCACACCCTATATACATCTTAAAACTCTTGGTGCTTTGAAGGTATAATTATTGCTCAACAATTCCTAAGACAGAGTTAACTAGATCTTTGTATGGTTTGATTATAATAAGATAAGAGTTTAAATGCAATACTGAAATGTGCCCATTTCATATATATATATATATATATATATATATATATATATATATATATATATATATTAAAACTTGGAATTGATATCTTATAAGAGCATGAAAATGGCCCAACTGCATTAACACCTTTTAAATATAGTTTCTTTCTAACAATAGTTAAGCAGTTAGTTTTGGATTAATATATAGGTATAAAGCAAATGAAACATATGAAGGAGTATGAGTACTTTGCACTATACACTATACAGCTGATCCTTTCACTTAACAAGTAAAGATTCCTGTGGTGTTTCTTAATTATTTGTCATTGCTTACAAAAGCCTTTATAGAGTATTGCTTTGGATTCTATGCAGCTTCAAGGTGGGGAAACAAAGAGATGAAGTAAAATAGTCCATAAACTGTATACCTACCAAAGATAAACATTAAAGCAGCTGTGGAACTTTAGACATAGAAGACATTTGGTAAATGTAGTTTGTTACTGTAAACTGATTAATACAGTTCCCTACCTCAAGACGATAAGTGCAGCATACAATAGATGGTTTCCTGTTTGAGGGCAGAAACTGCTGCTTGCTGTTATTTTCATTGCTAGTACCACCCAACACATGATGATGGTTGAATGAGTCAATTAATGAATGAGTATGAGAGAAAACCCATAAGAACTAACCTCCAGGTGCTCCACTCTAATCCACGGGCCCTCCCAGTTTCTCTCTTGCTACATGCCTTCCTAGATTATTGATGTCTTGCATGAGCAATCAGGAAAAAGGAAGCAATCCAGATGGGAGGCTAGCTGTGGTCAGATGCCTCTGAAATGAAAAAAGTATTTGCAGATGTTTCAACAAGTGGAAGGGTCGGGCCGAGTCTATAGGACAGGAAACAACTTCCACACCTTGGGGCTACTATAATAAAGGTATCATCACTCACCAGCACTGGATCCTGTTGGAAACTTGAAAAGGCATCCAGGGCTGGAATGCTGCATGGATCCAGACTTGCCCCAGGAATGCCACAAAGTGATCAGAACTAAGTGTAGAAATTAATGTGATTTGTAAAAATAGCAATAAGGATCATGGTTATCTGAGAATCAAGTCCTTTAATCACCTTAGACAGAACTAATGAAACTAGAAGAAACCATGGCTGATTTTTGAGAGTCTCCTTCTAAATTAGTTGGCCTTTGGCTTTTGGAGAGCAAAGTTCAAATTCCAGTTCCTGTCTGACAGGGAAATAAGTCAGACACAAAGTAGACAGATAGTCTTTTAGACTCCAAACTGAAACAGCAGGCCATAAAGGAGGTCTGAGTCTGTGTTTAGAGTTGCTGAAATCATTCGGCTAATGTGGTATTTTTTTCACTGTGCCTTTTGAGACTCTTCACTTTAGCTTTAGCATATTGGGCTTTGTTGGCAAATCTGTTCAAATGTAAATAAGAAAGTTTATCTTTTCTAATGAAAAAGTTCTGAATTCCATATTTTATTCATGCCCTCATCTGGAGGATGAAAATCTTCTAGCTTCACAGCAGATGTTGGTGCATCTGGTTATAAATACCAATCAGTTAATAAGATAATAATAAGATACAAAGGCACCTTTAAAAAGTGCTCAGAACTAAGGTTAGCAATTTACTAGTTCTGTGTCCTGGTCATATTAGTACCTGAGCCTACTTTTTCATTCTAATATGGTAACAATTGAAGAGTGGTTTTTGTTTTTGGCTTAGTGGAAAAGGAAGAGATTATTTTCTAAAACAATAATCTGGCTTCTTGGTGACATTAGATTTGTTTTATAAAATTGTAAACTTTTAGCTGGCATGGCTCAGTAGTTGAGCATCAGCCTATGAATTAGGAGGTTATGGTTCAATTCCCAGTCAGAGCACATGCCTGGGTTGCAGGCTGCATCCCAGTGTGGGGCATGCAGGCAGCCGGTCAGTGATTCTCATAATTGATATTTGTATCTCTCCCTATCCCTTCCTCTCTGAAGTCAATAAAAAACATATTTTAAAAAAATTATAAACTTTTAAAGTGAGAAGATCTTATAATAGCATAGCGATGAACACTTGCCTAGTAGAGATAAGCTATTTATCACATGCAAATAAAAGTTTTAAAAAATTATAAGGAGTGGAAGAAAATGCTGACATTACTACTAACATTGACCAGGATATTTGGGGAGTAGAGAAAAATTAATTAATCCTAACATTATTAGAGAATTACACCATGTTACTATTCTAATGAATTGCCCTTGCTCAACATTGGATTTCATTATACCAAGACTAAATGCCAATGATGGCAGCAAATCCTAGTGTCTTTTTAAAAAACAAAAGAACAAAAACAGAGGTGTATCAGACTTGCCTAGTTTCCTTATTATAGACTAAAGCTCATTAGAGGGATGAAGAAATTTAAATGTCATCAGCACCAAATTCCGCATTTTATGGATGGCAACAAATGCAGATGATAATTAATTTATTAGGAAACGTTGTTGTTGTTGATGATATTATTATTACAGGTGCTGTGCAAGGCACGAGTCTAGGTTCTGGAGATTCAGCAATTGAGAAGACAGATATGATCTTTTGTCCTGAATCCCACAGTTAATGGAGGAGCTGAGACCAGAAATTAGTCTGCGGATGTCTGATTAACAGAGCTTCCATTAATCGAGTACAGGCTCTAGACCAGGCCCCGTCTGTTTCACCTATGTTATGTAATCTTTCCTAACTTGAATTTCTTTAAATATGGGGAATCTCTTTCCACTTGTGGTGTCTCCTTCCACATGGAGGGAATTCCACTAATGTGATAATCCTGGCTCCCTTGGCAGCCTTATTGACTCTGCCCAAGAGGAGATAAAGGGACTTCTGAGTTTGGAAAGAGTAACAGTACATGAGGAGCCCAACCCCTTCCCTTCTCTTTCCTTAAGACTGAGCTGCCTGAAGGGAAAGTTTGTTCTTCTTTGCTCTTCCAGGCCCAAGGTGAACAGAGCAGAAGCGGGCTCTTCAGGCCCTGTGAGGAGGGAGACAAGTTTCAGACTGGGATTCTAAACTGGGAAGCCTACTTTCCCACAGGTCTCAGCTATTTCATCCATAAAACCTCTGGAGGAATGTATAACAGGAGTAAATTAGCAAGTGTGTTCTATCATATCTGAACCTCTGTTTTTCCTCTAAATCCCGCGATTTTCCTCCTCTTTCAACATTTCACTCTTATCTTCCCCCAGGGGAAAATTTATCTTAGAAATGAACTAAGAAATAGAGGTGTATGTGTGTATGGTAAAGCTATGTCAGGACATCTTAGGCCAAGAGAAGCATTTCATAAAAAATTAAAAACGAAAGAGTCCTCAAGCTGTTGGACACTATCATATTTGAGCCATTTCTCTTATGAACAAAGAAGCTCTCCAATAAGTTGTTCCAATTATAGTTCTATCCAGTGTGCATGTCTGCCCCTCACCTTCTGACCCTCCTGCCACAGCATCCAGGAAATAGTGTCTTGAAATAATATCCACCTAACCTCCTGGAATCACGTGTCCACGAAGCGAAACAGCTTACACAGCAGCCTGGACCTGTTGCAGATGGCATGTAACATTAACCAGCACACCTTCTAAACAGGTTTGGCCCAATTTCCCCAATTTCTAAAGCTGTGAAGGTTTGCTATTGGGCTTTTTTGCGGGGGAGACAAAGTGGTGAAATGAAAAGAACATAGGATTTATAGAGTTAGAAGACTTCGATTTGTGTCTGCCCTGAGTAAGACTCTCTAACTATGAACCTCTGTTTTTCCTCTAAATAACAACTTAGATTACCTTACGGAGCTCACATGGTTGTTTGAGGCCCACAGAGGAAATGGATGTGCAAGTACTTTGTAAACTCTAAAGAACTAAAAAGAAAAAAAAATTGTTTTATAGGCTTAAAGGGCAATTCTTTTTTTTTTTTTTAATAAATCTTTATTGTTCAGATTATTACAAATGTGATCCTCTTCTCCCCCTCAATTGCTCCCCTCCACCAGGTTCCCACCCCACCCTCTGTCCTTTCCCCATCCCCCATTGTCCTCATCCATAGGTGCACAGTTTTTGTTCAGTCTCTTCCCACACCCTCACTCCCCTTTTCCCCGAGAATCGTCAGTCCATTCCCCTTCCATACCTCTGATTCTATTATATTCACCAGTTAATATTGTTCATCAGATTTTTTTAATTCCCTTGGTTTTTAGATTCACTTGTTGATAGTTACGTATTTGTTGATCATAATTTTTATCTTTATCTTCTTCCCCTTCCTAAATAACCCCCTTCAGCAATTCATATAATTCTGGTTCGGCAGTGATGAACTCTTTTAGCTTTTTTTTTATTTGTGAAGCTCTTTAACTGTCCTTTGATTCTGAGTGATAGCTTTGCTGGGTAGATTATTTTTGGCTGTAAGTTCTTGCTATTCATCACCTTGAATATTTCTTGCCATTCCTGTCTGGCCTGCATGGTTTCTGTTGAGAAATCAGCTGACAATCGTATGAGTGTTCCTTTATAGGTAACTACCTGCTTTTCTCTTGCTGCTTTTAATATTCTCTCTTTGTCTTTTGCTCTTGTAATTTTAATTATGATGTGTCTTGGTGTGTTCCTCCTTGGATTCCTTTTGTTTGGGGTTCTGCGGGCTTCCTGGACTTGTAAGTCTATTTCTTTCCCCAGGTGGGGGAAGTTTTCTGTCACTATTTCTTTCAATATTCTTTCTGTATCTTGCTCTCTCTCTTCTTCTGGGATCCCCATAATTCTGAGGTTGTTTCGCTTGAAATTGTCCCAGAGGTTTCTTACACTATCTTCAACTTTCTGGATTCTCTTATCTTCTCCCTTCTGCAGAGGAGTGTCCTCTGGCTCTTCATGTTCTAAATCTTTGTCTTGATTCTTGTGATCTTCCAGTCTGTTTTTAGGACTTTGTATAATATTTTTTATTTCAGACAATGTTTTCTTCATTTCTTGTTGATCCCTTATTATTTCTAGTTGCTCCCTTTTCATATCCTCATAGGTCTCATTTATTTTATCGGCCTTTTTTAGGATATTGTTGAATAACCTTATAACTGTAGTTTTGAACTCAATGTCCAATCTTTTCTTTTCCTCCATCTCCTTCCTTTGTCTCCTTCCTCTTGTCTGCATTTTAGTTGTTTCCCTGATTTGATGGAATAGCTTTGTGTTCTAGGTGTTCTGGTAGAGCCCAGTAGCACAGCCTTCCCAGTTACCTGCGGTGGACAGTCTTGGTGTAGCCCTTTGTGGGCTGTGTGTGCAGTCTTGTTGTTAAGCCTTGCTTATTGTTGGTATCACTGGGAAGCTTTGATCTCCAAACCAATTGGCTGTGAGGATCAGCAGAGTCTCAGCTAGGAGGGCTTCTGTACTCTGCTTGGATAGGGCGGGGTCTTGGGGTGGTGCAGACAAGCTTTGGTTCCCTGTCAGTCTTGCCTTAGAAAAGACCTGTTCTCGGAGAGTTTCGGAAGATTGGTTGCAGGCGCGCGCACCTCTTTGGTAAAGGCACAAACAAGCTTTGGGTTCCGCCAGTCCCTCCTTAGAGAAAGCCAGCTTCTGGGAGAGCTTCTGTGCTCAGCCAGAGATTGGGCGGAGTCTCAGGTTGGTGCAGACAAACTGTTTTCCCTTGGACTCCTCCCCAAGTCCCGCAATAATGGCCTCTGGCTTCACACACCTCTGAGAGATCTCTGCCCACTGCCTGACAGTCTGGCCTCTCCTTGTCTGGGGCCGTCTATCAGAGCAATAGGGTGATTCTGTTTTCCTCTCGAACAAGAAAGCCAGTTGCGTGTTAGCTGTCTGCCCTCTCCGAGCACCGGGAGTCCGCCAGCAGCAATCTCTGTCCGGCCCTTCCTCTCCGTGCGCCAGGAGTAAGCCAGCGCCTTAAAGGGCAATTCTTTAACAGTTCTCATTTTTACTATGGATTTCCAGCTTGACTTCATATACAGATGGTTTGTTGTATGGTTAGGTGGTTGACAGTGGTCCCAATGGTTATTTGAAGTCTGAGAGCCACTAAGCTGTCTTACTATTAAGCTCTACCTACTGAGCTCTCTCCTGTCCCAACCAGCAGCACTTATTTACTTAATGTAATTAAAAATACAATCCTCTCTTGCATTGTCTGCGTTTTTACTGTTAGCCTCTGCATTTGGCACTGCCTCACTCCGTGACCTCCTTTGAATCTGGAACAGGTTTGCAAAAACACTTTCCCATTAGGAAGCAGCAGCAGGACATACAGGAATTGGAGGAGAGCTGAGAAAGGATAAAAGAAAGGATGCCGGCAGATAAAAGTACCAGGAAGTTTCAACCCCACTGTAAGTTTCAACCAAAAGAACTTGATAAGGGAACTGAGGAGGGAACAGAAGGGCGCCAGGAGCAAGCGAACATTGTTTCCAAGTGGCATGTTTTCCTCAGACTGGTTTCAAGGCTTGTTCCCTCTGATCCATCTGCCATCCCTCAACCTGAAAGTCAGAAGAAATGGATTCCAGCCCTGAGCTGTGACCACCCAGCTGTGTGACCTTGAGTGTGTACCTTTGCCTCCCTGGGACTCATTTTCCTTATCTACAAAATGAAAGCTTTGCACAACTATTCTCTCAGGCCACATGAGGGTTATTTTATAATGATAGCAAAACCCCATGATTTTCCTCCTCTTTCAACATTTCACTCTTATCTTCCCCCAAAGGAAAAATTACCTTAGCAATGAACTAAGAAATAGAGGTGTGTGTGTGTGTGCGTGTGGTAAAGCTATGTCAGGACATCTTAGGCCAGAGAGAAGCATTTCATAAAAATTAAAAATGAAAGAGACATCAAGCTGTTGC
This sequence comes from Pipistrellus kuhlii, assembly GCF_014108245.1. NCBI lineage: Eukaryota > Metazoa > Chordata > Mammalia > Chiroptera > Vespertilionidae > Pipistrellus > Pipistrellus kuhlii. The sequence goes on along the minus strand of NW_023425515.1, from coordinate 17,019,602 downwards.
ACACTGTCATATTTGAACCATTTCTCTTATGAACAATGGAACTCCCCAATAAGTTGTTCCAATTACAGTTGTATCCAATCATGCTCACCGTTCAGTTTAAACACTGTCGCGCTCTACAAATCATTCTGGAAATACTGAAGAATGCATACCGGCATTTAAAGCAGGCCTCCATTCCAAAAGCAGGCAGGCTTCCTGACAATTGCTTGAGGTCACTAAGAGAACAAAGGGGATAAAATATGTACCATCATTGCTAAATCCTCAAAACAATACATTTGTCTCCCGCATGGGGAGGATGCACGTTCGTGTTTTTCTGCACTCTGATAAGTCTGTTCATGGCAGAAGTAGGCTTAAGCAACTGGAATAACAGAAAGAGGTCAGCTCTACGACCTTGGGCATTCAAAACAAAACAATTTGGGGAGGAGGATTCACTGGCTCGGTATTCATCATTATGAGAATCTGGTGGAATCAAAGGCATTCCTGTGTCTTTCATGTGCTTTAATAAGCTGTTAATAACTTTGGTATGTATTAAATAAAATTCCACTCTCAGAATCAATAGATAGTAATACTATTGTCATCCTTCTTGTTTATACAGATGATGGCCTGTCCCAATCACTCATTTCTATTAAACATGACTAGTGCTTCCAGAACTAAAGACCACAAGCATGGCTATGTGGCTGGCTATGGGAGACCAGAGAAAATGAATAGATTTGGGGATGGAAGAGAGTACCCAGGAAAGACCATGGCCTTTCAACTGAGACTTGGGCTCAGATCCTGGTTCCACTAAATCTAGGCACTTAAGCTCTCTGGGTATGATTTTTTTAATCTGCAAAATAGGATTAATGTGTCCCTTGTAGTTGTGAGAAATCATACTCCATGTGAAGCACCTAACAGGCTCTCATTACACAATGGATGTTATCATTTTTCCTTTGTCTCAGTGGAGCCAATAACTCTGTCCTCCTTGTTTTACATTTGAAATCACACTCCTTCCAGGTCTTAACACCTATAAAACTGTGTTATTTTAGGAACATTATATAATATTCTTAAGATTATCTGGGAAAATAGTGATGGTTTTTTTTAATAGAATCTATCTTCTGATATTAAAAAGAAAAAGAGGGGCAAGGAAAGGACTAAAGGAAAAATAAGAAGTCAAAAGAAGAAAATGAGTAGAACAGAAGGAAAGAAGAAATATAAAAGAATGCATTGACATTTAGCCACATTAAACGGTTACTGAAGTCCCCTGATGGCTTTTATTAACACCTCAAGGCTTCTCTCGCTTGACTCACCCAGTGTAATTGTCTTTTGAGTTGAAATGCCTTTTTTCCAGACTATCACATTTCTAATCATCCTTCAAGGTTTTTCCTAGATGTCACCAGGAGACACACTATGGGCCCAGCATCTTGGTAGGGGCTTTATTTGAGATACCTCATGTATAGTGGACAATAGCCCTGAATAGTGGATAACGTCAACCCTTGATAGCAAGAGGCAATGAGGAATTTAGTCACTTACCCAAGATGAGTCAAGCCAGGAATGGATCCAGAACTGTAAGACCCGGAAGTCTTCATTTTGTTCTTCTCCAGCGCAATGCTCATGTTCCTGACCTACTCCATCAGAATTAATAGGCCCTTTCTCCACGCTTGTTCTGCACTTGGCTAATCCCTCTAACCTAATGATTAGTTCACTCGATTTGGATTTTAATTTACCACTTTTATTATCGCTTCTGCTAGTTCTATATCATTTATCAAATGTTTGTCAAACATCATCTAGAAAAATACTGGGTTATATTCAAGCTCTAAGTAAACTGTAAATATATATAATTTTTGCTGGTTTGTTTTATTATTACTTTGTCTTTAAATTGTGGTAAGATAAAACATAACATTTACCATCTTAATCATTTTAAGTGTAGTTTAATGCTATTAAGTATATTCACATTTTTGTGCAACTGTAAATTATTTTTATTAATGTTGGTAATTCCCATAGTGCCTAGCACACGTTTGCTAAATGAGTGAGGACTTTGCCGCTCAGTCCCAAAACTGCCAGTCTCAAAATTTCAATGCTCCTGAGTCCATCCTGCCCTAAGGGATCCTAGGTGACTTTGTTGGCAAGGATAGAGTCAACATTTCTAAGGCAAATTTAAAAAAATATTCCCTACCTAAGAGCTGTCATGTATCCCAGATCTTTAATTTATTTACTAATTTTCAAAATAGGTCATAAATTCATATGGTTCAAAATTCAATAAGTATAAAAGAGTGTACAGTGAAAATTTGCCAATTCATACCCCCAGCCATCCAATTTCCTTGCCTGGAGACAATATTATCCTTATTATTTTACCCATATACAAGCAAAAACACACACATTTGCTCTGCCCCACATTTTAGACAAATTGCAGCATACTGTCTACATTACACTAGTTGGTACCTTATTTTTTCAGTTAAATATATTTGAAAGTCATTCCATTTAGTACATTTTTTTTTTACACTTTAGGGATACATACTCATTAATAACATAACTTAATAATTTCCCTACCAATCAACATTCAGGTGGGCTTTTTTGGCCAATCTTTTGCTAGTAGAACATTACTGCAATGAATAGCCGACATATATCATTATGCCAGTGTGCAAGTAGGTCTGTTGGATAAATTTCTAGACTCGAAATTACTTGATCAAGGGTGTGTACATTTGTGGTTTTAGCAGACATTGCTGGAGATTTTTATGTTGCTGCTTCCCCACCCCACCTCCTAGCGGTTGAGAATTACTTCAGTGTAACGACAGATGTTACTGACATTGGCAGTGTATGTTCCACATGTTAACAATGTGAAGAAAAAAATAGAATCACTACCCACCTTCCTTCTTTTAGTCACCATTTCCAATTCATGAAAGAGAGAATCTGCTTGGCCAGATCTGTCGTGTCCAATCAAGTCTCATCAAGGTCTTGCAGAGTCACCAGCCCACGGTTACTTAGCACGAATCACGTGCTCAGCTATACTGCAGTCTAGGGGCTCAGGGTCAGCCTGTTGAGCTGTGGCTGCCTCTCTAGCAGGGGCTGGAGACAGAATAGTATCCCTTTGGAAGGAGCCTCAGCCCAGCAACACTGGGATTAGGATATCTATAAAAGGAATACTCTGAGTGGCCAGATTATTATGATCTCTGAACGCTTAATAATCTAGCCACTCAATGTATTGTACATCCTATATAATAAAAGTCTAATATGTAAATTGTCCCCTCTACCAAGAATTTGACCAATAGGCAGGCCAACCAACTTCCCATGTTCCCTATCCCTGGCCAGGCTGGCCAGGCCCCACTCATGCACAAATTCATGCACTGGTTCTCATATATATATATATATATGCTGAGTGTCCAGATTATTATGCATTCAGGGATCATAATAATCTGGCCACTCAGTGTATAATCCCTATTTTCCCAGAAAGGTCCCAGTTTGTGTCTGTTGTCCAGCGTAATTATCTATCATGCTCCCTTTCATGCTCAAAAGCATCCCAGTCAGACTATGATTGACTAACATTACGTAAGACAATGCTTTTCATACTGTGGGGTTTCTAAAGCTTGTGGAGAGATGTTCAGAGAGGAAGGGAGAGGCCAAGCAGGTAGGATTCAGGTCCCATTGCCACTGACTGCTGTGACAAATAGGGGCTTAAGCTTATAATAATGAACACATTTCTACCTAATAGTTCCATGGCTCTCAAAACTTTTAAATCAGAGGCACTTGTCCTTTTTCTACTGACACATATGTACTACTGGGCATTTATTTTCTCCACCAAAATAGATTGTTGACAATCTCTTGAGGGAGTCATCCCTTGACCTCGGGAGATAAAACATCTGCACTTACTACTTACTTGACAGTGCAGATGGGGCAGGCCTTGAATTAATGGGCCACGTACGGCTTTTAACACAAGCTTCCCTGGCAGTACTTTCACCCCAGGCAGTCAGTACAGGAGTCTGGTCTAGGTGAAAGGATGGGCAGGAGTGACAGTGTGAGCACAGTTCAGAGATGCCTTTTGATTCATTTCCGAAGCAGCACACTTCAAAAAAAAGAATAGACATGGAGGAAGGCGGATGCAGCTTGCCACTGCCTCTTGGGTTTTTCACAGAGACACCATAAATTTGATGTCCTGTCAGCCTGAGGAGAGCGAGACGTCTAAGAGGGGGAGCCCCGAAGTATAGGCTCACTATCTTTTATACCTCCGACCACATTAGCAACCAGAAACAATGTATGCTGCCATAGAAGGCCAAAAAGGTAGTTACTTAGCAAGCTGTTTCATTCAGGCTAACATCCAAATACTAGACCTTGAAATGCTTGCTATACCCAGCCTGGGGCAACCTCTCCTTATCTACACCTGGGCGGCAGGGTGGAGGAGTTTTTCACTTATTTTGCAGGCAGGCCCGGCCTTGGTCTACCACAAACATATTTAGCCTTTCCGTTCTCAGACAGGCTCTGGGCCTTCTCCTGAATTAACACGGGCTAAAGGACATCTGTGCTGATTCTGATCGTCTACTCACTCATGCGCCAGGTTTTCCATTTTGTTAATCACTTTGCCTCATCTCTTGCTGATTACTCTTGATTGCAAAAGCCCAGCTCTTCAATTGCTGCCTGATTATTTTTTTTGTCCTGCAGAACTCTTCCTTCTGTGCAACAATTCATCCCTTACACACATGCAACTCTCATCATTTTCTGCTCATTTAAAATGTTTATCCTCCCCACTTTTGTTTCCATCGTAGCCATATGTCTTCTGATTAGCTCGCCCAACTGTCTCACAGCCTTTGCACTTTTTGAACACAAAGGAGTCAAGAATGTTCATCAAGTGTCCCAAATCTGTGCACCATCACCGCAAACGTGACCAGTGACGAAAAAATGGCCACTGGCCACTGGTAACAACGCTAGTCAATGCCAAGCAGGGCAGATGATCTTTTCCTCGGGAGCATACTTTTGTTCTAATCCACGGAAATACATTGGTTTAAGGTTCTTTTACAAAGTAGCATCTTTTCCTCTTTCTCTTTGTTTCACTTCTTTCTTCCATTTCTCCATCTCTCAGCCAAAGATGGTTTAAGATCATTTATAGAGTCCAAAGAAGCTGATTAGGGCCTAAATGACAGAAAGAAAAATAAGTATAATGGGCAGTGAACACGTAGGCTGAAAAAAAGAGCAGTTCACTACTAACTTAGATTTCCTAGATGCCTAACGTTAGAATTCAATTGGTATCACTTTGAAAAAACAAATACAATTCCAGCTCCTCTCTACCAGTCTCTCCCAATGGGGAGGTGTATATTATAGGAGGGATTATAATAAGAGAAGATTATTCTTCCCACACATCAATATTATTAGGCTTTCTGACTTGCTTTGACTATTGAATGTGAGTTAAAGGGACATGTGGCATTTCTAGAGAAAGCTTTAAAAGCCATGGCATGGTTTTGCCATTGTTTTTGTCTCTGCTAAAAGGTGACCAATGTGTCATAGGTCAAGCTTGCTTCTTCAGCCTAAGTCCCAAAATGAAGATAATATGGAACAGAACTGAAGCTGACCTGCTATAATATTAACATGAAGGAGAAATGAAAATAAATCAGAAAACAACTTTTGATGTAAACCACAAAAACATCAGGTGGTTTGATTATTGCAGCATAATTTGATCTGACTGATAAAGCTGTGAATTCCAGAAAGGAGAGAGAGAGAGAGAGAGAGAGAGAGAGAGAGAGAGAGAGAGAGAGAGAGAGAGAGAGCAGCAGCAGCAGTAGGGATGTTTGGGAGGGGAGTGGGGGGAGAAAGAGTCAAGATTGTGGCACAATGAGAAAGGAGGGTTAGGTGCCAGTCAGACATCAAGAAAACCTCCAAGAAGAACAATATAGGCTCTGACAGGAAGATAGAGGATCAGAGGAAGCAAAGAAAACAAACCTGCACAATGACTTTCCTTCAGGAAACAGGGAGAAGGACACAATTCAGAATGCATTAAAGAACAAAAGTACCTTATTCCTGTTGTCTATAGAGTAGAAAGGAAATAGTCTTTCAGGGCAAGGACTAAGAGAAACTCCAATCCTTTTCTTCCCTCTGGGCCAACTCGGACTGCCTGCGGTGTGATTGAAAAACCCCAGATAGAATTCTTCCGTCATTCCACACAAATCTCACAAGGAAGACTACCATTTTAGAGAAAGCATGGAAGTTGTGGTAGTCTGGGCTCCCCTGCTGCCTGGGCCCAGTTTCCACTGTTCCATCCAATCTAATGAGCTTGCAGGGCTTGGCCATGAAGCCCAGGCCCTCAGTTGGTCTATGGATCAGGGGACGGGTGCTTTTAAGGTACTTTCTCACTGTTCTGTATTCTTCATTTCGTCTGTGAGTCGAATTTCAATTGATGTTGAAAGCCAGGGTTGTTTGGGTCTCCCTGCAGCTAAGAGAAATGTACTCATAAAGGCCAGTTCCCCCATTGGTTGTGGATGTTGTGTTCATTGTTAGCATGGTTACTGATACAGATAACACCTACCTGTACCAGATACAGAACATGACATCCCAGTCACACGTATTGCCTAAGTCTCCGGGATGCAGGAGGGCAGGGTCCCCTTCAGGGTGGTTCTCAGAGTATCCGTAGCATCTGGAAACTTGTTAGAATGCAAATTCTTGGGCCTCATCCAACACCTACTGTATTTAAAATGCTGGGAGTGGGGTCCAGCAATCTGTACGTTAGCAGGCCCTCGGGGGGATGCTGGTGCACACTTACGTTTGAGAACATGTCTTTCTCAAGGCAAGTCTTACTAGCCCCAGGCTAAGTCTCAGATCAACTGCACACCCTTTTCTGAGCTTATGATATGATCATCCACTCCTGGTTGCCAGCTGGGCCTCCCTATCTTTATAGCACATCTCAGCGAGGAGGAGGCGATGGGACCTGAACCTTCCTGTGCTTTGTTAAAGCACCTTAGCCAGCACCTCTTAGTCAACCCAGCTCAGGTCTAGGCCAGCTCTGGGAGCCACAGGCAAATACAGCCTTTGCTGCACTCATGTCTAATGTCTACATAAGCCAAAAGAGACTGCTGATAAAATCAGCCTTGTGAGGTCCATATTATCTCCATTTACACACAAGAAAACAGCGATGTGGAGGTTTACATAACTTGCCACAATTGCAAAGTTAACAAGTGATGATGGAGCTGGGATTAAAATCCAGTCAGTCTAACGTCAGAATCCACTGGAAAATTGTTTGGGGCATTCTTGGATGTGCACTTGGAGAAGCATGCTCTGAAACATACTATCGATGCCAATTTGACAGCAAATGCCCAATGTGTCCTCTCAGATCAACCTGCTGTCATCAGTCATTTGCTTTTCGAAATGAAGCAGTTGATCCAAACATGAATAAAGGAAGATATAATTCTAATTTCAAGCAGATGTGCTGTTATTTCTCTTCAACTGTTTGCTCCTTAAGTTTTTCTCCAAACCAAGGAGCAAAAGATGCCAACTCCCCCTGACCTCCAAACTCTACACCTTCCCCTGGGGTATCTAACCGGCATCTCACACTGAACACGTGCAAACAGAACTCTTCATTCCTCACCCCCCACCTGCTCCTCCTCTGCTCTTCCCTGTCACAGTAAACACAGTCTGTAGAGCCATTTCCTGTTCCTTTCTCTAGATCCACCTACTTCATCAGCAAGTCCTACTTGTTCTACTTCCAAAATATATTCTAAATAAATATACGTTTTTTTCCATCTCCTCTGCTATTACCTAGTCATCATCTCTCTCCTGTACTAACTACTCCTTCCACCTCCTAACTAGATATCCTGTATCTACCCTCCCACCTCCTAAAATCTGTTTTCCACACATTTTCTGAGTGAGGTTCTAAAAATACACTGGCTTATGTCACTCTTCTGATTAAGTCCTCCAGTGGATGCCCATTACATTTGGAATAAAATTCAAATCCCTTCCCTTCCTCAACAAGACTTCAAAGGGTCCAGCCCCTGACTATTTCCCTGACCTCCACGCCCCCTGGCTCACCTTTGACCACCCCTCCTCTATCCTCCTGGCCTCCTTTCTGTTCTTCAGCAGGACAGGCTCAATGCTGCCACAGCTAAGCAAGGCAGTTCCTTCTGCCTGTAAAAGTCTTCCTTGGAATCTTGACTTGACTGCCCCAGGTATCACTGTTCATTTCTCAGAGCAGATATCATTTCCTAAGAAAAACCTTCCCTAATCATCCTTTTTTAAAGAAGAGTAGAGCCTCCACACCCCATCATAGTACCCATTTAATGCTTGCAGACTAAGGGGAACAGAACATGTACCCCCAAATATGAGGCTCTGGCATATTGATTTTGAGCTGAAGGCGACTGAAAAACCATCAACACAAGAAGGGCTCTCTGCCCCTCCCCTTTTTGGCCTAAAAGCGGGGCAGAAATCTCCAAAGAGAAGGTTGTCCTGGTACCATGAAGAGGAAAATATTCTTATCACAAGAGATGGAGAGTTGATGACAAGATGAGTCTGCACAAACAAATCTTATTAAAATAACCATTATCTTCCATTGCTTTCCTGTGTGTATTTCCTAGTTACTTTTCCACATATACCACTCCCAGAAGCTCAAACCCCTTTCCTTTTCTTTTTCTAGATCCTTCCCTACAGCTTATCTCCTCTTATTAAGATGCTGTTTAATCCCCCAAGCCTAATTGCTTCTTTGAGATTTTAACTTCTTTCCTATGAAGCACCTCCATGCCATGTAAAAATATCAACATCAAATAAAATGTGTATACTTTTTCTCCTGCTTATTTGTCATTTGTTAGCCTAATTTGCAGGCCACAGTCCCAGCTACACAACATAAGAGAGTAGAGAAAAAAGTTTTTCTTCCTCCATAATAGCACGTATCTGTCAAAATTTATATTGGTTATTTCTTTATTTACTATTATGTTTCATGTCCTCACTAAAATATAAGCTCAATGAAGTAAGGAGATTAATTGTCCTGGACACCACCATATCTATAGGCCTGGCACATAGTTGGCACTCAATAAATATTGTTGAACAGCTGAATATGTACAACAATAATGTAGTTTAAGCCTCAAGGAGATTGAAATATCTGAGAGAGAGAATGCCAACAGAAGAGTCCTGATAACTGGCCTCTGATAGAATTATTTATTTCAGGTGGGTCATGAACACAGCCAAGATACCACCTTAAATGAGCATTTACTAAATGCAATTGAATATAATAAATCTTCTAGTTTAAAGAGAAAAAAGGTAATGTGAAGATTAAAAGATGACAAAATGAACTATCAGAAGAAGGCACTGTGAAGAGCACACAGCAAGAAGTCTAAAAGTAAAACAAAGTAAGGCAAAGAGTAAAAGCCTGATTTTAAGAAATAATATTATCACAGAAATCTAGGGAGAGAAAAGGGATGAAGGTGGGGCCAGTGAGTGAGAGTAAGACACTAAGAGAGAACAGAGAACAATAGAGACCAACAGACAGACAGAAAGAAGAGACAGAGAAAGGAGACAGAGAAATTAGGTGGTAAAACTTGTTCTCTTCAACAATGAATTCAAACTAACTCCACCAAATAGCATATCCTATATAATAAAGAGATAATATGCAAATTGACCATCACTCCAACACACAAGGTGGCTCCCCCCATGTGGACACAAGATGGCCAACTGGAGAGGGCAGTTGTAGGTTATCAGGCCAGTAGAGAAGGGCAGTAAAGGGTGACTTGGCTAGCAGAAGAGGGCAGTTGTGTGTGTGGGGGGGCAGGTCTGCAGGGGAGGGCAGTTAGGGGAAATTGGGCTAGCATTGGAGGGAAGTTGGGGGCAATCAGTCTATCAGGCTGGCAGGGGAGTGGTTAGGGGGTGATCAGGTTGGCAGGCAAAAGCAGTTAGGGGCAATCAGGCAGGCAGGCAGTCAAGCAGTTGGGAGCCAGCAGTCTGGTAGGATTGGGCCTAACAGGCAATCTGACATCACTCAAGGGATCCCAGATTGAAGAGGATGCAGACTGGGCTGGGGGACACCCCCCCTTGCATGAATTTTGTGCACTGAACCTCTAGCATAGATATATTTGGTGGGGAGAAGAGTAGTCAAAGGAATATTTTATTACATACAAAGAGAAAGGAAACAGGTTTGAAGCAGAGGCATTTGCCCGGTCAGCAGTGATAACAGCCCTCCAGCATTAGAGAGTTTGCACAGTTACATCACCCCCAGTGCTCATGATAGCCTCTTCAGGTTTCACATGCTACCTGGCCCTTCCAATGAAAAGCCTGCTGTGGTTGATCTGACGTGCCTGGAATACAGTGATACCTCTTCCCCTGCAATCAGTAGTTTATTAGCCAAGACCTACCTATAAAGTGTTTGTGTAGGGAAATGCCAAAGCAGAAACCCAAGTGATTTTTTAAAAGATAAACTTATCTATAATAATAAAAGCATAATATGCTAATTAGACTGGACGTCTTTCTGGATGACCTTCCAGATGAAGCCAGGGCTTCCAGGGCTGAGCCCCTTGCACTAATTTCGTGCATTGGGCCTCTAGTTTAAATATAAGGCTGCTACATACATGCACACACATATTCTTTTATATACCAAGAGAGCTTCATAACATGGCTTATATAGAGACTGTTCTAAATAATCAGAATATCATTTTTGGCCATTTCTCCTTTAAGTTAATATTATAAGAAAAACATTTTTTGTGTGTGATTCTTGTTTAAAAATAGGTTTTTAAAAAATAATAAGGGAAATTATAAAGGGAAGGCTATGAAAGAATAAATTTAATAAGAAGTACTCCCCTTGTCAAACTAGGCCGGTGATAGAGAGGAAATGAATTTAAAGAGATTTTAAATTGCATCATCTCTTTCTCTCTAATCCATTTACACATGATTTGATGTCACTGATGTCAGTTTATTATCAGTGTAGTGGCTGAGACACATTAGAATTAGACAGCGCTGTATTCACATTCCAGCGCTGGCATGCCCTTGCTGGATGAGTCACTTAATCTCTCTGAGCCAAGATTTTCTCCTCTGTCAGACCGGGGCTGTAGAATTGCTCTAAGGACACAATAGGACAATGTATGTAAGACATCTGGCACAAAGTAATGTGCAATGCATAGTCCTAGTAACTTAAAAAAAAAATCTTCACCTGAGATTATGTTCCCATTGATTTTAGAGAGAGAGAGAGAGAATAAGAGAGAGAGATTAATGTGAGAGAGAAATATTTATCCATTGCCTCCCATACATGTCCCAAGCAGAGATCAAACTCGCAACCTAGGAGTATGGGATGATGCTCCAACTAACTGAGCCACCCGGCCAGGGCAGTCCTAGGAATTATTATTAATTAAGTCCATTTAATAAACATTTATCATGTGCTTTGGCATGACAGGCATTGCTCTAGATGCTAGAGGTAGGCATCAGGGCTGGGGATTATAAACATTATGCACAAAGCAAACCCACAGGCTACCATTGACATCATCATCAGGACCAGAGTACCCTGGAGCTGGTAGGACACAACCTGGGAGCCATGCTTTGCTGCTCTAACAGTGGAAAATAAAATGGGTAAAACTCACACTAAAGAAAGGAATGATATTTATTATTGACTTCAAACTTTACAAAAGCCTTATCATTCAACTTTAGAATAACTAATTAGTAAACCAATGAATGCTATTTAAGCATTTGCCAAGTGAAATAGATGATGTAGAAGGAGTAGAGGGTTTGTTTCATTTCTGCAATTAAGCAGTTATAAATTGAGTTGAGTAATCAAGGGGGACAAAATATATGTAAGTGCTAATTTACATGCTATAATTACACACAGGCAGACCTCACTTTGCATGGTACTCTGGGAGGTAAAAATGACTACGCAAGCTGAAGCCATTCAAAGGAATCTTATTACTCAATAGAAAAAAAATATTAGGATTATTTCATGACCTTTAGAAAATTTTGTGAAAACATTAAAAACTCTGTAAGGCCAGTTTAAATGTATAGGGAAATGAAAAAAAAAACAAACAGTAAAAAACTAACCTTGAGTGGACTATAATTTAAAATACTAGCAATGTTGAGGATTAAGGTATTTTAGTACCTTGTAAAAATGTCTCAAGCGTAATTCCAACAGTACTCACCTCCTTCTCTCTTCTCACTGTATTACTCACTATACACCTTTTCTACACCTTGGCAAAACTGTTATGTTCCTTCCTAAGTCTGGATCAGCTCCCAACATTTTATCCTTTGCACGTTCAATGTCATGAAATCTCTCCAAGAGTCTCTTTAATGTGAAGTAGTTTTTCTGGAGTCACTTCCTCTGGGACTCCGTCATCCTTTTCATCACCGTGACTTTCCTCATTAATGTTGCTAAGTTCACCTTCACGAAGTGACCTTGGCTGCCGGTCTAGAGGGGCTCACACTGCAGCTGGGTCAACAGTACATGGTCAGCTGCTTCTTCTTTACCTCCACTCACGTGGGTGTCAAGTTTCACCCCCAGCATTATCTCTTTTTGTTCCTTTGGTGCACTTTCATCTTTGTTGGCCAGTTCCCTCTTTTGATGAACCATTTCTGTGAAAGGTCACAAAGGTTCATTGCTGGGAGACAGGGAGGCAAGGCAACCGCACACTTTGCTATCTGTGGGTGAACTGAATCACAGGTGCGAGGTGACCATACGGGCTTGGGAAGAAGTGATGTGGTTGGTCATGGACTGAAATGCACATCTGCTATTTACTTAGTGATTAGTGTAATGAAATACTAGAAGCACATTGGTACTTTATGAAATTATAGTTTAATATACCATACTAGAGGCCTAGTGCATGAAAATTCATTTACTGGAGTGTGTGTGTGTGTGTGTGTGTGTGTGTGTGTGTGGAGGGGGGGGGCTCCTTCGTCCTGGCCTTCCTTCTCTCACAGTCTGGGAGCTCTCAGGGGCATGAGGCAACCTGGAGCTTAGGGAAGGCAATACCCCATCACACCTCTGCTGCTGCCATTGCGGGCAGTGCAAGCCTTAGCTGGCTCTGGTTACTTGAGCCTCAGGCCAGCCCTGGACAGTGGGGCAGCTGCCATCTGAGACTTGCCTGCATCTCAGACTGGCCCTGAGCAGCTGGGGGATGCAGGGACTGGGGGACTCTGGAAGCAGGCACACAGAGTGGTTGGGCCAACCTAGGGGCAGATTCAGTCTTGCCATGTGCCTGCCTCCCCAGCAGAGCTGAGGGGACTGAGCACCACCATCTTGTGGCTGTGGGCACTGCCACCTTTGAGGGCAGGGCAGTCAATTAGCATATTCTCTCCTCACTGGCTGTGGGCACTGCCATCTTTGCAATAGTATGAGGGTCAATTAGCATATTCTCTCTTTATTAGATAGGATAGTTTGGTAACCAAAGTTTGAACTGTGTGTATTATTGGGGGACTGGTATTGTGTAATTAAAAGTGCTGACATTTATACACTTCAGAACCATGCAGAAGACTGCTTCTTCTACATTATCTTTGTTGGTGTTTACATATTATCAATGGAAAATATGTCCTCAGGAGAGAAAGCAATCTCATATGTTATAATTAAATTGGATTAAGTCTGAAAGGTTAATAAGAGTAATACATCAAAATGAAGTGTTAAACATGTACCTTGAGATCACATATTAAAAAAAAAGTTAATAAATATCTACTAAGTTGCAAAGACCAGTACACCCAATATACAATAGCATGCCATTAGAGGACAAAGTCCAGCAGCTTCTGACACTTCATTCCACCTTGTTTTCCCTTCTATTTTTATCTTTTCTTCTGTTGAAATTCAAATATAATTAAATGTAATATATTTTATTAAAAGTAGCACCACAGAGGCTGACTTTTATAAAAGTATTAGAGGCCCAGTGCACCAAATTCATGCATTGGTAGGGTCCTTAGCAGCTTCCAGCCGCATACTCTCTCCCTCTCGCTGGCAGCCTGCCACTGCTGGGGCTTCCCTCCCTTCCCCCAGCCAGCCCTGCCCCTGGTCAAACTCCTGGTCAAGGGGACACTTTGCATACCATGCTTTTATTATATAGGATTATTTTCCTACTCCTTTTCTACCTTCTATCATTCTTTCATCTGTGTATATGCAGAGAAAGCATCTAGGTAATGGTTTTCTAATTTTAATAATGAGAATATCATTATTATCTAATCATATAATACCATTATTAAGTGGTTGAAAGCAAGATGATATTTTCATGTTCATATTTGTACTGTGTGAATTGTTTGAATTCTTCATAATGTGCATTGATGAACATATTTAATATTTACAAGAGCAATGATGTTATTCAAAATCAAAGCCAAAAACGAAAGCATTTTTTAAAATATATTTTATTGAGCCGAAACTGGTTTGGCTCTGTGGATAAGAGTGTCGGCCTGCAGACTGAGGGGGTCCCAGGTTCGATTCCGGTCAAGGGCATGTACCTTGGTTGCGGCACATCCCCAGTTGGGGGTGTGCAGGAGGCAGCTGATTGGTTTCTCCCTCATTGATGTTTCTAACTCTCTATCTCTCTCCCTTCCTCTCTGTAAAAAATCAACAAAATATATTTAAAAAAAAATTATATATATATATATATATATATATATATATATATATATATTATTGATTTTTTATAGAGAGGAAGAGAGAGGGATAGAGAGAAACATCGACCAGCTGCCTCCTGCACCCGCCCTATGGGGGATGTGCCCGCAACCAAGGTACATGCCCTTGACAGGAATGGAACCTGGGACCTTTCAGTCCACAGGCCTATCCTCTATCCACTGAGCCAAACCGGTTAGGACAAAAAAAAAAAAAAAAAAAAAAAGGAAGCATTTTAAAAATAATTGAAAGAAATCCTGTAGAATTTTCCTGAATGACCTAATTTTCTCAGAATTTCCTTGAGAAAGGCACACTTTGACATTTTTAAATGGCAAAATTGGTCCTTGATCTTTTTTCTACATTCATTTTATAAGCTTGATTTTCTTTTTAAGAAGAATTGACAACGGCCAAGGATGGTACTACTGAACAATCAACTGCTTCTTCTTTAAATAGGCCCTGCTCTGTATTTTGCTAAAGCAGAGATTCCTCTGCTGTTGAAGATTTTATCAAATTGCGTTTTTGTTGATGGATTGTAAGCTCTATGACATCAGGGACCATGTCCTCTTCATTCTTGCATGCAGGCACTCAGTAAATACTTGCGGGTATGAAAAAAAAACCCAGTTTTTTAATTTTTGTTGAAAGATAAAATTAATGCTGTGCTAAATTAAGAGTAAATTAAGAGTACAGAGTTGCTTTAAAAGTCTGTCTATATTTTTGTTTCTTGTTTTTTGTTTTCAAATTCAGAACTTTCAAGTTTAGGCCTCTCAGCCTTCCTAGCTTGTAGAGTGAGGGTAAAGATTCTAAGAAAATACTCAGATTTACATTCAAACATGAAGTGATCATCAACAGGAAGTGAAAATTAGAGAGAAGCCATCCAACTGAGTCGAAGTTTTATGTTTGTTTACATTTTGCTTCAAATGACACTTTCTTCTAGCAAAACATATTAGTGGTTAATATGTTGATGTAGAATGTCTGCCTGCTTCAAGCAAGCTATTTATTTCCAAACACGACTTGACAAATGATCTTTGTGGGGTTTTTCCTTGATTGAACAGATCGATTTCAAAAACAAAATAAAACAAACACCCACTTATACTGTACTCTTACCCTTGATGTAGACATACTCCGGATTTAGTTTTTTGACAGGTTTCTCTTTACATTACCTTCTGGAAGTTCTGCTTTTCTGTTAGCCTTTGTATCTCTATTAATACAGAGGAGTTTCAATCCTCTCTCCTATCCTGACCTGTCACCCCACAAGGCCTCTCTCATTTTGTGTTTCTGATGTCTTATAAATGAGTCTCCTGATCCCCTAAACGTTACTATTTTGACAGAATGCTCTCTGTCTTAGTCACCTAGGCCATTCCTGAAACAGCCTCTGACTTAGAAATGGGACAGTTGCTCAGGTATTTCTCCTCTGGTTGCTCTGACTTGCATCAGCTCATCCTGTTAGTGTTCCTGGTACTTGCTTTTTCCTCTTCATTTCCACCACTCCTGACTGAGCCCTCATTTCCACCACTCCTGACTGAGTCCTCCTTTTCTCTTCTACCTGGGTTTGTCCAGCAGCCTGCATCCAGAGCTCTGAAGACAGACAGACTCAGCAGTCAGATAGACTCCCACCCTTCACTTGCCTCCTTGTTTTTCTGCACTTCTGGCATCTACAGCAGCTCCCCCAAACTGACTGTATCTCATCAGCTTACAGTCAAGAACCTCCCTTCTCTACCTCTTTTTTTTTTTTTTTTTTTAATCAAATGTGCTACTTTCTTGTTGGGAACTGTTCATTTATAATCAAATCATGCACTTCTCTGTGGTGAACCACATTTCACTCCAGACTGCTTAGCATGGCCTAACGAGTATCTGTCCGTCTTTCAGACCTCACTTCCTCCCACCCTTGCCACAGCTCAGCACTCTCTGCATTGGCTCACTCATTTCTTTCTGTTCCTTCCACCCAAGGCCCTTCACAGGAGGTCTGCTTCTGCCTTGAAAGCTTTCGCCCAGAAGCTTTTTGCATGATGGGCTTCTCATCCTTTGGAACTCAGTGCAAATGCTGTCTCCTCAGAGAGGCCTTCCTCATCCTGTCTAATGTATACTCACGGCTGCTGCTGTCATCTCTCCTAGTTTTATTATATACCTTCTACAATACTTTGTGCTATGTTTTCACTTGTTTATTATCTCTCTGTGCCACTGAGGAGGAAAAACAGTCCACAAGAACATAGCCCTTGGCTTCCTTGTTCATGACTCTATCCCTAGGGTCTAGAACAGTGCCTGGCCAACAGTTAGAGTTCAAGGAATATTGTTCGATGAATCATGATGACATAATTTTTACCCCCTGCCAAGACATTGTCTACGGTGCCTTACATGTCCATTTGCATATTCTAAATTGTGTGTTTTCTACCTTTGGTTCCCTTCTACTGAAATTCCTTTGCTTTTACCTTTTTTAAATTTGCATCATTCACTTCCTTTAAGACCCAGCTCAAATACCACTTATAAAAGCCTTCCTACCATAAGCAGTCTATTATTTCTCCTTCCCACAGAGTTACCCCCATAATTTTCATGATCTTGTGCTTAAAAATGTTTTTAATGTGTTGTTTTATAACTATACATATGTGTTTTTTTCTTTTCTTTTTTGAGTCATCTAATTGTTGTCTTGTTGAAAAAAGGTGTCGCTGAGTGATGAAAGCTTTGGACCGAGAAGGCTACAGAACAATTCCAGACTTGGGACAGGCCATTTCCCACATCTGTGACATGAAAGAGTTTAGTCTAGACCAGAGATTGCAAAATGGCAGCCCACAGGTTGAATAAGCCCCGCAGATGTGTTTCATTTGGCATTAGTAAAACTCAGATTAGTCGGCAATGTTTAAAAATTGGGAAATTTTTCTAGAACTTGGAATTCTATTCTCTCTGGGGGGGGGGGGGGGGGAGGGAATCAACAGATCAGACAACAAGAGAACTATACTGAGCCTGACAGCAACTCCCCTGAGCCTGACAGCAACTCCCCTGAGAAGGAGTAGGGTCTCTCTGACATGACATGGTGCCCAACCGGCCTGGGTACTTCACTTGTTTAAGTTAACTCTCTGTTGGAGCTTGAATATGCAGCCCCAAGACTGTTTTATCTCTGAACTCCCTTTCAAGTCTACATATCCATGATTCTGGATAAGTACATCTTGTCTCTCAAACCAGCCTTAAAAGTTCTTGAAGAACAGCGTCTAGTGCTTTTTCTTTGCTTGTGAAGGTAGTGCCGGGCATAAAGCTGATGCTTGAAAGTTGTTTGTTGTACATTAAGTTTAGTTATATACACAAGTATGCAGTAAAAACCAGCTACCACCTAATAAAAAATTTATTACAAATGTTTGGTTGGCTTTTATAAAGCAATACACCCTATCAAAATGGAATTAAAATACTGATACAGAGTTTATGTGATATGGAAAATTTAACTCTGGACAGATATCAACCAAATGAAGTTTCTCTTAGGCAGTAGAAAAGAAATCCAGTTCCTTTCTCTGTGTGCAATTCCTGCTAATGGTTCATTGTAGTCATGCAGATGCATCAAGAGCAGAATGTACTCTAGAGATGGAAAAATATTGCTATTTGTCCTCCCAAGTACTGATCATGTGTTCAACAGCTGGGCCTTGCTGAGACCCTCACTAATTACAACACCAATAAAATTACCTTCACTATAGTCCCACAAAACCACAAAATGTTTGGCATGGTTCGGGACCACTGTATTTAGTGAATCTCGTTATTCTTTTTGCAGCAATTTATTAGCTTTTAAGGGGAATGCATTGCCCTTAAATATTTTCCATGCATTAACAGCAATAGCTCAAAAATTCCACATCCAGGTTTAGTCATGCATGGTACACCAAAGTGAATGGGAGTCCCAGTTCTATCACAGAGAGCAGATTTTGTACCGGTGTTGTCAAACACTATAGTCTGAACACTTTCTTCTCCATTTTTTAAAAAAATTTTCTACCATAAAGAGTACTCATAAATGACATAAATATTGAGGAAAGATTGCATTCCTTAAAAACTGACTATAGCAACAAAAGACATAGCTGATACTATGCCATTCTTACAACTACGAGAGTAAATCTTTTAAAATGAAGTTTGGATAACTGTAACACTTGAAAACATTTTAGAAATTTACATTTATTTAGAACATTATGTATTCTAAAGCATTAAAAGACAAATAAACTAAGCTGCTTAAAAACTATAACATTTAATTTGGACATTTTTAAGCTCTAATTTTTTTTTATCATGTGTGCAGAGACTGAGCTGAAGTGTACTTTTGTACTCTGAAAAAAAAATGGCATAGTAAGTAAAGGAATAGTATAAATAATATTTGAAAGGAAGCCTTTACTTACCAAAGAAAATAATTTGTTTTCCAACACTTGAGATTTCTCTTATTTATAAAACACTCTATTCAAAGTGTGGGAAAGACCAGAACTTCTTAGATATGCTAATCATTTTTATCTCTTTACTAAATCTGGGCCTGAACTGCCAGCACTTGTAAATTTTTTCTGGTTACTGTATGTACTTGAAAATGATCACACTGTATTTCCTTTCAGATGGCCGAGCTGGTTCAGATTAGTCAGTTTTTCTGTATGTATTTATATTTTGGGTTTGGATCATTTTCATCTTCCATTGATGTCTAAACCATTGTGAATTACAGTTTACATATTAAAGAAATCCCGTTGCATCCAACAGTGAAAAGTATAGTAGAAGAAATCTTCCTGCAAACTGTGAGATCTTAACTTTGCAGGGCCCTCGTTTCCTCATTTGTAAAATGGAGATCATAAGAATACCTACCCTGTTTCCCCCAAAATAAGACAGTGTCTTATATTAATTTTTGTTCCCAAAGATGCGCTAGGTCTTATTTTCAGGGGATATCTTATTTTTCCATGAAGAAGAATACGGTACACATTTATTGTTAAATTAAAATAAAGGAAATTTATTACCTGTATACAATACAGTAGTATGGTAGTTGTCAACACAAACCAGACAAACTGTGAATCCTACAGTATCAAGAATTTACTCATTTATTCAGTGACAATCATGTCATCATCTTCTGGAACATCATCATAACAATCCAATTCCTGAATTTCCTGGTGAATTTCTTGTGACTCCATTTCTTTTAGAATCAGTGGACCAAATCTCTCATGTTTAGCCTAGGGGGGCCTTATTTTGGGGAGATGCCTTATATTTCAGAAGGAAACCTGTAAGTAGGTCTTATTTTTGGAGGATGTCTTATTTTTGGGGAAACACGGTATTTGCTAGGGACATAAAGGAGATTAATGGAGATAAGGCAAACACTCTTTTAGTAAACAAGGTCCCACATGGTCATCATTCCTAACATGTTGAAGATCCTATGGAATGAATTATGCACTTGTAATTTATACCGCATTATCCCTGTGTTGCACATGAACCCACTGAGAATCAAGGAATTAAGACTTGTTGGAGATCTCCTGTGTTGAAGAACCATTATCCTAAATAACTGCTACTGCTTGTAACCTGGCTGTGAGCAGGGCACTACTTTGCTACAGAAGCAATCTTCGAAGTTAACTAACATAGAGTCAAAATCATCCATGAGCAGTAACTGGCTGTGAGACTGGTTTTCGTATACCCTTTGCAGGATCAGCCTCACTATTTTGAGCCTGTCCCCTGTGCAGGGAACATTAGTCATCGCCTACATCTCCACTCCTCCACACTCTGACGCTCTCTGTTATGAATGAAGTCCTAAGAATTTCTGTCTCATTACTCCCCAAGGATTTTCAACCACAATCATTTCTGACTTACAGTTTCCCTCTCCTGGTTAATTGCTTTCTTAGTTCCTTCTGTTAGGCTAGCTGATGTCTACCTCAGCAAATAACTCTGAATCATTATCAAGGAGCAAGAAATTGGATTGTGGATTGGTTTACAAATGCTGCACTTTCTAATGTATATTGCTCCATGACCCAGTTCCCTGTGGGAAGACATGAGAGCAGAGGAAACTTCCCATAAAACATTATTTCCTTAGGTCCTTTGCCCAACTACCTGAAAGTTAACGGGAGGAAGCATATACTGGTCATGGTGGTAATCACGATGACAGTGGCTATGGAGGTGGTGTGGTGGTGATAGCAGTGGTAACAACAATGATGGTGGATTTTGTTCAATCATGTTGTCACCTCACCCAGTAAATATTTGTAGGAATGCAGGATTTCATTCTACTCTGACAATTTGAACTTATCTTGTCAATGTTTCATAATTTATCAGGAGCTTATGAGGTTAAAATTGAGAATCTCTAACTAAACAATATCTCTATTTTCCTCAAGTGGTATATCTTTATATGTGTTGCTGTTTTATAGGGTTGTTTGTTTTCTTTAAAATTTAAAACATCTTCTGCCATTTTCTTAAAACAACTGCTTTTAATATCAGGTCAGGGATAAAATGAAACCATGTCATTCAGAATTCTAAGGTGGTCCCTGTGCTAACCAAACTGTAAATGCCTGAGTGGATTATAAATATTTTATGGAGAAGACAACATTATATATGTTATGTTGAATAACTAAAATATTTAGAAGAAAAAATATAATTTTGAAAGTTTACATTAAAATTCTCCTAGATCCCAAAGCTGCCCTGTCAAGGTGTTTTAGTTCCCTCCCCACCACTTAAAAAAAAAATTTTTTTTTAATTTTAAATTACGGTTGATATTTAATATTATATTAGTTTCAGGTATATAGCATAGTGGTTAGACATTTATATAACTTACAATGTGATCCCAAGATAAGTGTAGTACCCCCCCTGACAGCATACATAGTTATTGCAATATTTTACTTTCCCATAACTATTTTGTAACTGACACTACTTAATTCCTTCACCTTTTGCACCCAACTGCCCTCCGACTAGCAATCATCAAGTTTTTTTCCCCTCTGTATCTATGAATTTGTTTCTGTCTTATCGTTCCTTTATTTTGCTTTAAAAATTTCACATATAAATTAAATCATATGGCATTATCTCCCTCTACATGGCTTATTTCTCTTAGCATAATAGAGAGAGAGGAAGGAGAGAGAGAGAGAAACATCCATGTGAGAGAGAAGCACAGATCGGTTGCCTCACATACACACCCAACTCAGGATTGAACCTGCAACCTGGGTATGTAATTTATACCGCATTATCCCTGTGTTGAACTGGACTGGAATTGAACCCCAAAGACATTTTGGTGCATAGGACAACACTCAACCAATTGAGCCAACACAGGCCAGGGGGATGAAGATGTTTTGAGCATGCTCAATCTCAGGTTTTAAAGAGAGGCAAGTCAGGAGGTGAGGAGGCCCACACCCTGTGGGAAAGCCTTAGAACAGTCTCCAAAAGCACATGGAGGACTGGGAATAAAGTTTGAGCAGGGAGCAGAAACAAATGTGCTGGGTTCTTGTGGCTTTGTCTGGTCTTGCAGTCTATGACCTCAGGCTCTGTGTGGCCTCCTTCCTGCATCTGTAAAATGGAGGAATGCCACTCCAGGAACTCTGCTCTGCCTTTTACCCCAAGGGACCGGAGATTACACATTATAAAATGCACAGATCCTTTGCTTCAGGCGTGGTTAGAAGAACAAAATTATTATCATTATTGGGCGTAACTTTAGTCACTCTGCATCACATCTTCCCCTAACTGTGAGCCCTGGATTAGCACTGCACATCTATTGCCAAGAAAAGAAGGTGATTGAGGGAACAGAGGAAAAACAAAAACAAAAACAAAAAACCAACTTCGGCTGAAATGCTGAATTTTACACTGTTTCCTACAGCCTGTCTTAATAGTCACCTGCAAAGCTACAACTTTGGCAATATGAGCTGGCAGCCTAACCTAACGTTACTGTAGCTTGGATTATCGGAGTGCTCTCTACTTGCCCAGACCTGCCACCTTCTCGTCCTCCTTCCCTCCACGCTTCATTCAACCAAGTCTCCATGAGCACTGCCCATTCCAGCAGCCAGGAGCAACATGGCCTCTGAGCATGAGAAACAAAGCCAGTCTAAAATGAGTGTAAAATACCTGTCAGAATGGCCAACATCAACAAATCAACAAACAACAAGTGTTGGCGAGGTTGTGGAGAAAAAGGAACCCTCGTGCACTGCTTGTGGGAATGCAGACTGGTGCAACGACTGTGGAGAACAGTGTGGAGTTTCCTCAAAAAACTGAAAATGGAACTCCCATTTGACCCAGTAATCCCACTCCTAGGAATATATCCCAAGAAACCAAAAACACCAATCAGAAAGGATATATGCACCCCTATGTTCATAGCAGCACAATCTACAATAGCTAGAATCTGGAAACAGCCTAGGTGCCCGTCAGCAGATGATTGGATCAAAAAACTATGGTACATCTACACAATGGACTACTATGCTGCCATAAAAAAGAAGGAATTCTCATCATTTGCAGCAACCTGGATAGAACTAGAGAACATCATGCTGAGTGAAATAAGCCAGTCAATAAAAGAGAAATACCACATGGTCTCACTCATTTATGGACATTAAAAAACATTATAAACTGACAAACCAAAAGATAGATATAAAGACAGGAAAGCAACAAGCAGACTGTAAAATTACAGCAGGGGGAGTAGGGAGATCTGGGGGAGATAAGAGATCAACCGAAGGACTTGTATACATGCATATAAGTACAACTAATGGACACAAAACTCTGGGGAGGGAGGGTATGTGGGGGGGGGCAATGTTAAAATATGTACACAGATAATAATTTAATAAAAAAAAATAAAAAAATAAAAAAATAAAAATAAAATGAGTGTAAAATGCACACTGGAGTGTCTTCTGTAGTGTGAAAAGAAGAATGTAAAGTAGCACATTAATAATTGTTAATATTGCCTGAAGGTCAAAATGATAATATTTTAGATATTGAGTTAAATAAAACATAGGCTCCGAATTGGTTTTACCTGATTCTTTTTACTGTTTTTTAATGTGGCTGCTAGAAAGTTTCATATGACAAATGTGGCTCGCATTTGTAACTCCCATGATATTCCTAATTCTATGGTGGTCTGGTCTAGTCTTTGCATTAGTATGCTCTGTATATATATATATATTTAAAAAAATCTCTTTGGACAATAGCATCTAAAAATGTTTAATCTTGCCAAAACCAGTTTGGCTCAGTGGTAGAGCGTCGGTCTGCAGACTGAAGGGTCCAGGTTCGATTCCGGTCAAGGGCATGTACATCGGTTGCAGGCACATCCCCGGCAGGGGGTGTGCAGGAGGCAGCTGCTCGATGTTTCTCTCTCATCGACGTTTCTAGCTCTCTATCTCTCTCCCTTCCTCTCTGTAAGAAATCAATAAAATATATATTTTTTAAAAAATGTTTACTCTTTTTACATATAATACATATCAGATAGTTTCAGGTGGATTATCAACTAAATCCTGCATTTTTAACTTTTTATTTTTATTTTATTTTATTTAAAATATATTTTATTGATTTTGTACAGAGAGGAAGGGAGAGAGATAGAGAGTTAGAAACATCGATGAGAGAGAGTCATCGATCAGTTGCCTCCTGCACACCCCCAACTGGGGATATGCCCGCAACCAAGGTACATGCCCTTGACTGGAATCAAACCCAGGTCCCCTCAGTCCCCAAGCCGACGCTCTATCCATTGAGCTAAACCAGTTTTGGCCATTTTTAACTTTTTAAAAGAATGAATTTATATATGCAAAACAATGTCAGTTATACTGGAAATTCAAAGCTATTAAACCATTGGACGGATCATTGGACAGCTATAGCATTATAGAGACATGTAATAAAAGAAGTGGCCCTAATCCTTTTTTTGTATCATAGACCCAGCTTTGTTCCTTAATCAAGTATTTATCATATGCCTACTGTATTCAAGACTGTGCCAGGCTCTGGAAATACAGCCGATAAACCTGATGACATTTTAGACCCTCTCCCTAGGAAAAAAAAAAAAAAAATACATATGCAGGTTTGCATTCAATTTTAGGCTCTTAAGGATCTTCTGAAATCCATCCATGTACAAGTTCTAAACCTAAGAAAAGAGCATGGCTCTCGGGCCAGACAGATCTGGGTTTGAATGCTGAGGTGACCTGGGGTTGTAGTTTAAATTCTCTAAGTTCTATTTTCTCTAAGACATGAAGCAAATAGTGGGGTGGTATGAGGATTAGCCTTGGGACATACAAAGGTCTTTTTTGCACATTCCTTCCTAAGCACCTAAGCAGATGCTTAATAGGCCATAAT
This sequence comes from Pipistrellus kuhlii, assembly GCF_014108245.1. Lineage (NCBI taxonomy): Eukaryota > Metazoa > Chordata > Mammalia > Chiroptera > Vespertilionidae > Pipistrellus > Pipistrellus kuhlii. Next base: position 16,994,899 of record NW_023425515.1, on the reverse strand, counting down.
TTTGATTTCTCATCTTGCCTTATGTGAGGAAGTGGCCCAAAGGATAAGCTAAAAGATGAATTCTTTATGTCTGAATCTTTCTTTCTCTGTCAAAGCCCCAAATTACATAGAAGCCCTAGAGGTTAGTTGCTGAAATAAAAGTTTGAGTTTGGTTCTCTGGTCAAGCCATGACCTGCCAGACAACACCACCAATGTTGTGTGTGAGTCGTCTGGAGTCATGTGACTACAGAACTGAGAACACATCTGCCGACACCTTGACAGATGCTGTGTGGTGTACATCATGTTTTCTTGTGGTTTGCAAACAAATTTGTGCCTGCAAATTTACAGATGGGTTTCTGTTTGAGAAGGAAGTTTTTTTTGTGTGTGTTTTTTTGTTTTGTTTTGGTTGCTTTTTTTCTGTGAGCTTTTGTTTTTGTTTTGTTTTTTTTTTAGAAAACGGACCTTGAATGTATATACTTTTTATAGGCAACAGAAGGCAACTTCCAGCTGACAACAAGCCAACTCTGAAATGAAAGGAGCCTTACATGAGTAAGAACGTGGGCTAAGAAGCCAAATGCCATGCTATTCCTACACTGCTTGTTCTTCCAAGGCCACGCTGGGGATGACCCATCATCCACATCATCCAGTTAAAGGTAGTGTGACTCACAGAGTACCGGGTGGTGAGGAGAGGCCAGCCTTGTCATAATTTTTTTCAGAGTCCTCTTTCCACGCATGAAAACAAGTTACGTACGGTATTTTTGTGCATCAGTGTTGCTGGGCATTTTCCAAATGCCTCTTGAAGAACATTAAACAGGAAATTGATGCCACAGGGCAAATATTCGTCCTTCCCATCCTCTCCCACAAAAACAAGTACAGATTTGCTGTGGCTAGACTGGCTTCCTGCAGCATGCTGTTGCTTATTCGATTTCACACTAGAAGGGGAAAAAAAGATGCATTCTCTGTTTCAATTTAGAGCATGTTGAAAATGGCTAAAATGCATAAACAAAAAAGTTTCCCTTGTGAGAGCACTGAAGTATAGCATTAAATGCTTTATAAAATCACAAATTCCAAGGGTAATGATTGTTTTTCATGCTTATTGATGAAAGTCAATTTGTAGCACATTAAACGTATCAAATTTGGTTTACACAGCATGTGCTCTAGTTCTCAAATGAAAAAGCCTTTGATCATCTGGCCCCTGCAGCCTTTCATATAAAGGATAGCATCTCTTTCTCACCTGTTATGGTGGTCTTTGCTTAGTGACCTTCTTAGCTTCCTTTTCCCCCTTATGCACCTCCTTATCAACCCAGAACCTGTTTGGGGGATCCATGAGGTTCTGGAAAAGCTGAATCTACTTCCAGCTGGGGCTTAGGTTCAACTATTCAATTAATTCTCTCCCATTGCCATAGAGATTTGCCCAAAGGGGCATGTGACCTAAACACATCCAATCAAAGTGAATCTTGATATTTTTGCTGGGGAAAAAAAATTATTCTCTTCTTCCCGATGGACAAGAACACTGAAGCCATTAGCAGTCATCTTAGGATCAGAACGGGGACTAGCAAACACTGTGGAGAACAGAATAGAGGGAGTGAAATGAGCCAGGCCCCAGATATCATCATTTTATTGCTATTGATAGATCGAGCTTTGCTACTTATATTACTAAGTGGTCCAGGTATCTCTGGACCACTTAGTAATATAAACCATTACATCACCTACATTGTTTAAACTAACTTGATGCAGGTTTTCTGTAATTTGCAATCATCCTACCTAATAAAAGAGTAATATGCAAATTAACCATCACTCTGCCATGCCCACAAGCCATGCCCACCAGTCAATCAGAGCGAATGTGCAAATTAACCCAACCAAGATGGCTACAGCCACAGAGAGCAGGAGAGAGGCTTGGGTTTCCCAGGTAACAGAGAAAGCCAAGCTTTCCACTAGCCCTTGCTGGCCTATAGCTCCACTCAAGGCTACAAAGTTTCAATTATTGAAGGTAAACAAATCCAAACAGAAATGGTTGCCAGCCACTGAGCTAGCAGAAGGCTTGGCTCTGCTTTAGGATACAAACTTTCAATTGTAGAAGGTAAATAAATTCCAGATACCAGGGTTGCCAGAGGGCATGACTGGCCTGCAAACCACCACAGGCCCCTCACCCAGGCTGCCCCATGCCCCAAGGGAACCCCTACCCTGATCCAGGATACCCTTCAGGGCAAACCAGCTGGCCCCCACCCATGCACCAGACTTCTATCCTAAATAATAAGAGTAATATGCAGATTGACCATCACTCAAACACACAATATGGCTGCCCCATGTGGTTAAAGATCCTGCCCCCATGTAGATACAAGATGGCTACCACAAGATGGCCAGCAGGGGAGGGCAGTTGGGAGGGATCAGGCCTGCAAGAGAGGGCAGTTGTGGGCAATCAGGCAAGCAGGGGAGGGCAGTTGGTAGGCACCAGGCCTTCAAGGGTGGGCAGTTGAGAGAGACCAGGCCTGCAAGGGAGGGCAGTTGGAGATGATCAACCCTGCAGGGGAGGGCAGTTAGGGGTGACCAGGCCAGCAGAGGAGGGAAGTTGGGGGCAAAGAGACTGACAGGAGAGCAGTTAGACATCAATCAGGCTGGCATGGGAGTGGTAAGGGGGTGATTAGGCTGGCAGGCAGAAGCAGTTAGGGGCAATCAGGAAGGCAGGCAGGTGAGCAGTTGGGAGCCAGCAGTCCTGGATTGTGAGAGGGATGTTCGACTGCCCATTTAGACCCAACCCCACTGGGTTCGGTTCTAAACGAGCAGTCGAACATCCCTAGAGGGGTCCCAGATTGGAAGAAGATGCAGGATGGGCTGAGGGACACCCCTACTCCTACCCCGTGCATGAATTTCATGCACTGGGCCTCTAGTAGCTTCATAACTAGCATATCTATCTCCAGTGAAGAGATAGGTTCCACTAATCATTATGTGAATTAAATAATCACCCCCCCCCCCCACGAGTTTCTGTGGGCCAGGCATGCCACCCTCGGCAGATCCCTGGGACTTTGAGGAGTCACCTGTGAGATTTCTTTCTCTGCTCATTTTAAGAATTCTTTCCCAATTCTTTATAAAAAGTAAAACTAGACTAGCTAGAACAGTATGACAGGTCACTGTATATTTAGTGAAAATTTGAAAGAAAAGAACAGGCAGGGCATTTTTCACACTAAAAGCAACATGTGAAAAATGAGTAACAAAATTGCCTAGGCTACTAAAAATATGATCTCATTTAATTAAGACCTAGAAGGAGAGTTTTATGTTCCAAATGCACCATAAACACAAGGTAATTGGGAATCACAATGATAGTTCATAGAAACATGAAGTTTAAGAGCTTGTAAAGTACCTGGTAAGCCACTTGTCCAATACTCTCATTTCATAATTAAAGAAAGCCCATAGAGGTTAATTGGCCAATTACTGAATTCACATAATGATTGCTGGAGTCCTGTCTTCTGGCCTTATCCCTTTTATTTCCTTCATTCTCCCCTTCACAAAGAATAACCAGGGTTACTGAAACCGGATTGGCTCAGTGGATAGAGCGTCAGTGTGCGGACAGAGAGGTCCCAGGTTCGATTCCAGTCAAGGGCATGTACCTTGGTTGTCGTCACATTCCCAGAAGGGGGTGAGCAGGTGGCAGCTGGTCAGTGTTCCTTTCTCATTGATGTATCTAGCTCTCTGTAAAAAATCAATAATATATATATATATATATATATATATATATATATATATATATATATATATTTTTTATATAAAACACCCAATTTCTTTAAAAAAATAAAATAAAATAACTAGGGTTGATGTTGTCCACATGGTCACCATAATTTCCTTCAGCAGTGCTGCATGCTCTGAAAGTATCTGCCCCCCCCCAACCCAACTCCATCTAAAGATGAAATAGATCACATTGGATGCTCAAAGGATGCTACTGATTGTTCCAGTGAATGTGGACAAAGACAAGTAACAAAGTTGGAACATAGCAATTGAAAAAATCCACACAAGATAAATTCTGTGTTTTCTGCAGGGATATAAGGATGTAGTGAGATAGAGAAGGAAAAAACAAAACAGTAAGTGTTTAAGATTTAAGTCTTATTTCTGCCACCAGCCAACTGTATGTGCTTGGATTACTACCACCTCTTTGGGCCCTAAGCTCATCATCTGTCTAAGGAAAAATTAGGCCAAAAAATCACTAAGGTCCCATATACCCATGACTCCTCTAGCTCTGAATGACAGCACCTACTTTTTAGGATTAAGCCTAGTGGGACCAGGAGTACCAAAGCAACTGACTGACAGTCAACTAAATTGAAAATTTAATAGATAGAATGTTCTCAAAACTATCTAAAGGTAAGTGAACTAAGAAATGGATTTGGCCTTTCATGGAATCTTGGCTTAGATTTGTTGTTATCTCCAAAAGTACCCAGAAAGGCATTTAAAATCATAGCACTTCACATAGAAGAAAAAGTATCTCTATCTATAGTGCACCATACATGGAGACAACATTTAAGCATTTTTTTTCTTTCCGGTGAAATGAAAATGGAAGAGACATGATAGTTATCCAGTACACACAGTGGCATTTGCTACAGTCTCTTTGTAATAAAGCTGATGGATATAGAACTAAAAATGGACTATTTAGAGAGAAGAGTCTCTCATTTGGAAGGCATCTCTAAGATAAATCAGTAGGCCCCTGGCAGGACCACAATAGATGGTTATAACCTAAATAACTCTAGGAGGTGCGATTCACATTGAGTCTATATGAGTGGTACTCTTTGAGTTATACGCTGAACATGTTGCAGAATGGTCTGTTGTGACCCCGACCATAGGAATTTAGTGATATCATTCAGAATACCATGTGAGCTAAATAATACTTCAACTGTCTTCCTGTGTTACTCGCTCTTCTCATGATATTTCAGAACAAGCAACTATTCCAAACCTGATTAAGGAATTCCCTACATTAAATTTTCTCTGTTGAAATTCTTAATGTGTTTGTTTTCCAGACTGAAAGTTATCCTCTGTTAAGTGAAGGGTAGCAGAACCGAAAATGTGAAAAGGGAACATAGAGATAGTAACTTTAGGAAGCAACTCACACCTCCCGGGTCTGAGCAAGCAAAGCAAAGAGGTTGGGGTTACCAGGATTTAGGAGCTTGGAAAGATACCTCACAGAGAAGTGACTCAGGCCTGTTGGCCGGCTGGTGCTGGTTGTTGTTGAGGAAGGTGGGATGAAACTAGTCCCAGGAATGCCAAAAGAAACTGGAGACTAGAAACAACTGCTGTTGTCAGGATGAACAGTCATTGCTAGATGACATTGCAGGAAAAGGGAGCAAATCAAAAGAAACAAGTGCCTTCCACTTCCTCATGCCTCTTGGTTTCCCTTCAGCTTAATCTGACCCTTACTTAGACTGGGAAAGGGTCATATTGAGGACAGTACCCAAGAGTTTTTTTTTCTAAATGTGCATTTAGTTTGCAATACCAATTTGCTGCTTAACTGGAAATGTAAGTTATGTGATGGGATACATGAGTCTAAAGCTTAGATCAGTTATGTATCTGGGAGTCATCAGCACCACATAATAACATTTAAAGCCATGGGACCAGAAGAGGAGTAAGAAGAAAGAATTGAAAACAAGGCCCCTCCACCTTTCAGCTGTCAGACAAAGGTGAAAGAGTCAGCCATGAAATTTAAAAGAGTTCTGTTAATTGGGAAGAAAATCAGGACAGTGAGAATGAAGAAAAATCGATTGGTTTGGGCAATATGAAGATTTTGAGTGATTTTGACAAGATAATTCTAGAGAAACTCTAGGGATTGAAACTAGAATGGAGTGGGTTGAAATTGAATGAATTCAAGGCAAGTTCAGTAAAAATACAAATAGGAAAATTCTTAAAAGTTGACAAACTGATTCTAAAATGCATATAAAAAAGCAAAGGACCAAGAATAGCCAAATCACTCTTAAAAACCAATGGGAGAGTTTTAAATATCAGATAGCAAGTCTTGTTAAAAGTCTAAAATAGTTATGAACATTTATATATGGACGGTGCATGGTAGATTATTCAATAAATAAAATGATTGGTTATTCATACAGAAAGAGTAAAATTAAATCCCTACCTCGCACCATTCTAAAATATCAATTATAGATGGATTGAGAATATAAAATAAAGGGGAAATTTTTTAAACTTTTATGAGAAAATTTTATGACCTCAGAGTACAGAAGAATTTCTAATATAAGACACACAAAATTCTAACTATTAAAGAAAAGACTAACAAATGTTACTATATTAAAATTAAGAACATCTGTTTCTCAAAAGACATCATTAAGAAAGCAAAAACTCAAACCACTAGCTATGATAGGAGATGTTTGCAAGAACTAGCAAAGGATTAGAGTCCAGAGATCTAGAGATTTCCTACCAATCAATATCAAAAGACAAATGACTTGATAGAAAAGACAACGAACATACAAAAATAATTATATGGAAGAGGAGTCCCTAAAGGCAAGCAGACATGGGAAAAGATGTCTAACCTTTTTAATAACTAAGAAAATTAAAATTAAAATGATAATGGGATAACATTTTACACTCACTAGACTGACAAAATTAAGAAGGCAGACAATACCAGGTGGTGGAATGAATACAGTCAACAGAAACTGTTAAGAATACTCCTGAGAATTCAAATTGGTATAATCAACTTGGAAAACAGCATTATCTTATGAAGTTGAACAGTCATATAGCCTATAGCCTAGCAATTCCATCCTAATGAAATAGATGCTGTGTTCATAGCCTCACTGTTCATAAAAGTAAAAATGAAAAACAAAACAAATATTCAATGAGCAGAAAATAGCTTAATAAATTATAGAATACCCTTACAATGTAGTACATTTAACTATAAGTGACTGAACTGCAGCTACATGAAATAATATTAAAAAAAATCATATTCTATACATACAGCATGTCATTTTTGTAAAGCTCAGGAAAAAACAAACACCCATACAGTTACATTCATTGTTTGGAGATATTAGCACTGTGAACCAATGCCAACACTGGGCTTCTCTGAGAGGCTGGCAGTTTAAACAGGCCACAGCTAGGGAACTGAGGGATAAACGTTTTGTTCTGCAACTTCTGGCTTGCGGTCTCAGGAGACTCAAACACACACACTTCCCACTATGCCCAGGTCTGACTCAAAGGTGGGAGGTGAGGAATGGACATAGTGAGAACACTTGAATCTGACATTCCTTCTCAGCTGCCAAAGATTTTTCTTTTGTCTCGTGGAACTGGAACCTGACTTATATCCTAGTCTCTGTATTATTACTTTATGAATCATTAGAATAAACTATAGTTTCTCAGCTATTTGATAAAGCTTTTGGAGTTTTGAGTCAATCTTTTTCTGTCTCAAAATGCCAGACTTGTGCAAATTTAAAGGGCTTGGCCTCAGGCTATTTTGTTTCTCTAGGGTAGGGGTGTCGAACTCAATCAGAGAAGGGGCCAAAATCTAAAATCCAGCCTAAATCTCGGGCAGAATGGTTTATTGAACAGTCATAAACTGTCATTGTGATGGAAACGCAGCGGAGTGCAGTGATGACAGCGCGGTGCGGGCCACATTGCAAGGCCTGGCGGGACGGATTTGGCCCGCGGGCCTTGTGTTTGACATATGTGCTCTAGGGAGTTAAAAAAAACAATTTTGAAATTCAAAAATCTGGGCAATAACCTCTTTGTTCCATGCTGTATGAAATATTCCCCTTCCTAGGACAATAAGCCTCAGGCTCAAGGTCTATTCTGAATGAGTATGAGGATGAAAAAGGAAAACAAAAACCTGAAATACAGAAGGAGAAAAACACAATTAGAGATATTTAAAAACTAGTGGCCTGGTGCACAAAATTTGTACATGGGGGGGGGGGGGGGGGGGGGTTCCTCAGCCCAGCCTGCATCCTCTCCAATCTGGAACCCCTCAAAGGATGTCCTACTGTCAGTTTACAGAGATTGGGCCTAAACCGGCAGTCAGACATCCCTCTCATAATCTGGGACTGCTGGCTCCAGCTGCTCACCTGCCTGCCTGCCAGCCTCATTGCTCCTAACCACTCTGCCTGCTGTCCTGCTTGCCCCCAGATGTCCTCCCTGCCTGATCACCCCCAACTGCCCCCCTGTGCCAGCCTGCTCACTTCCAACTGCCTCCCCTGCTGGCCTACTCGCCCCCACCTTTCCTCCCCACTGGCCTGCTTGCCCTCAACTGCCCCCTGCTGGCCTGCTCACTCCCAACAGCCCCTGCCATCCCATCCTGGCCTTATCACCCTCCAGCGATCCAAGCTTCCAAGCCCTCCTTTTTTTCTTTTTTCCTTCCCCCCCCCCCCCCCAGTGCCTCCTTGAGTGAAGGCCAGGGCTGGCTGGAAGCAAGTATCTAGGATTTATTTATCTTCTATAATTGAAATTTTGTAGCCTTGGGTGGAGGCCAGGGCTGGCCAATGGAGGTGGGAAGCTTGGCTTCCTCCATTGCCATGGCAACCCAAGCCTCCTGCTTGCTCCAGCTCCATGGCTGACCGCCATCTTGGTTGGGTTAATTTGTATACTCACTCGCTCATGATTGGCTGGTGGGCATGGTGTGGGTATAGCAGAGTGATGGTTAATTTGCATGTTTCTCTTTTATTAGTGTAGATATTACCCTGCTAGCTCATTAGCCTGGGCTTCCCTGCCTTTTATGCTACATGGCCCCCTGCTACCTAACAAGTTCACTTTCCCAATGCATTTTGCACATTTTGCATTCCTGCTATAACTGACATCAGTGCTTGTTATTCCCAAGAAAGCCAAGCTTGTAACGGCATCATGCCTTCGCATGTGCAGTTTCCTTCTGCCTGAAAGAGGCTCCCTCTAAGTCAGCCTCTTCACTTTATAAGATTTAGACTCTTACGCAGGAAATAAAGCTATTTTCTGTGAGCTCCAAACCCTCCTTTCTTCCTTCTTTTGTGACCCTGGAATTGGAACTAGGGAAACCATTTTTCTCTTTTATCAGCAGAATTCCTTTTGGTTTCTGTCCCCAGGAGGCTCTGAAGGGAAACCAGGAGGCATGAGGAAGTGGAAGGCACTTATTTCTTTTGATTTGCTCCCTTTTCCTGCAATGTCATCTAGCAATGACTGTTCATCCTGACAACAGCAGTTGTTTCTAGTCTCTGGTTTCTTTTGGCATTCCTGGGACTATAATAGTTTCATCCCACCTTCCTCAACAACACCAGCACCAGCCAGCCAACAGGCCTGAGTCACTTCTCTATGAGATATCTTTCCAAGCTCCTAAATCCTGGTAACCCCAACCTCTTTGCTTTGCTTGCTCAGACCCGGGAGGTGTGAGTTGCTTCCTAAAGTTACTATCTCTATGTTCCCTTTTCACATTTTCAGTTCTCCAAACCTTGTTAATGAATTCCCTACATTAAATTTTCTCTGTTGAAATTCTTAATGTGTGTGTTTTTCAAACTGATAGTTGTCCTCTGTTAAGTGAACGGTAGCAGAATATGTCACCCTGAAGTATGCTACTTTGATATAAGGATTATTTTCAGCTGAAGGCAATTGAGAGGAAACAGATACAAGAAAAGCTCTCTGCCCTCCTCCTATTTGCCTAAAAGCAGAACATAACTTCATCCCCTCCCCTCTCTACTAAGAAGGACAGAAGTTATCGACAAAATAAACTTTACTAACTAGCCCTTATCTTCTATTAGTTCCCCCAGATAGTTAACTTCCCACACTTTGCTGCCCTTAGAAACCCAAAGTCCCTTTTCTCTGTTTTGACACTTCCTTAAAAAAAACTTACTGTGCTTTTATGATTTTATGAAGCCTAAGTTCTAATCACCTCTTTGAGTTACTCATCACTGAGTACTCCCTATTCCCATGTACTGTACGTGCATTCATAAACTTCGGCTTGTTTTTCTCTTGTTAATCTGTATTTTGTCAGTCTAATTTGCAGAGCCCCAGCCAATAAACCTAAGATAGGCAGAGAGAAAACCGTTTTTTCTCCCCTACCTAGAACTATCTGAACTATTTCATCTACTTCCTCCCCAATTTGTTTTTGTGTTTCCATGGCACCTCATAGATGGCTCTTCTGAAGTGCTTATCACAGTGTTACAATTATCTTCTTACATAATAGTGTCCCAGCAATGATGTTGTTAACCTCTCAGAAGCAGGTATCATGTTTTATTCATCTTTATATGATAGTACCTGTGCAGTGCTATACACACTCTATAAGTGATCCTTGAATTAACCGAGGAATGAATGAAAACATACCTATAATAGCCATGTACTTTAATCTGCTAAACCTTAAAATGACACCTCTTTAGCTACAGAACAAATCCCAAGTTCCCCTCAGTCTGGCCCCTGCCTGCCTCTCTAGATCCATCCCTCTCCCACCGCTGTTTTCCCAGCCATACCAAATGGCTTACAGCTCCCAGCACACACCGCAAGGCCTATGTCCTCACCATGCTCTCTCCCTGAAATGCTTGTTCATATCTGAAGAATCCCAAAGCCCTCTCTAAATGAACTCCCACGACCTTATAGCCCTGATATTATTACCAAACAAGGGGCTGCTGACACTGGTTTTTGAGAAAAGAAAGAGCAATATACTTAATGCTGAGTCGGCTAGCAGGAGACAGGATGTACCGCTCAACTCTGTCTCCCTCATTTGGGGTCTGGACAAATGTTCAGGTTTGGGGAGAACAGAGCGTCATGAGGTAATGCTGGCAGGGCGAGTTTGATTGGAGAGTTTTAAAACTTGATATATTTTGATAACAAATTATGATATAGGGTCAAGGGGCAAGAGAAAGCACAAAGGAATTCCAATCTGTCAGGGTGTGATTGGTCAGTTCTAAATTTGTGCATATTTGATCTAGGCACAGGATCTTCCTTATTGAAGGAGCTCTCTCCTCCTAAAAGGCTCCAGGTGGCTACGTTTTCGTTGCTTGAGTTCCGTAGCCTGGAGATGCTTGGTTCTGGGGTCATCTTGAGGACAGGGGTGGCACATGTGCAGTGCTGTCACTGTAAAATAACTAAAAAATCGCATTAATCACCAATCTGCTTCCAGGGAGCAGTGTTAGGCTGATCAATGTGATTTGTGTGCTGTTTCAATGTGTGCAGAAACCACAACTAAACTCCAATTAACTTTTGGCTTCCTTGAGTCATAAGAACAAACAGAGTAGTCGAACTCCCTTGCAGGTGTAAGTCATCTTGCATCTCCTTTTCAGATTTAAAAAAAAAAAAAAAAAAAGAAAGAAAGAAAGAAAGAAAGAAGGAAAAGAAAAAACAGCCCGAAGAATTTAACTGCTGTGACTCCTCAGGAAATCTTTATTACATTCATTATGATTTGTATGTTCTCCCTCCTTCAGATCTATGCAAATCTGACTTGAACTCCCTTTGCACTCTTCGTTGACACAGAATGCTGACATAAATCTCTAACAACCTGCAAAAGACAGCTTTCCTCAACTTAGCTGAGCCACAGACTCTAACCCGGAGATATCTAATGGAAACAAATGGCTCCTCCTTCCAACTCAACAAAACTGTCTTTATTTCTAAGTTGTCATTGTTGTCTCATCTATAGTTAAAGAATATCCGCTTCCATTTGGAGAAGTTGCTCTGGGCTACAAGTATATGACATGCCCTGGGCATAGTTTGTAGATAATAAATGGACTGAAGTCTCTGCTCCTTCAGATTTACCCACAATTTATCAGAAGAAAAGGCATTCATAAAGCTACACGTCTCTCTCTCTTTTTTTTTTCTTCCCAGACAGCCAGTTCCTCCTATTTCCTCTCCAAAAGAACATGCAGCTGTTTATAGAATGCCTCTATTTAGAAGTCCTATTTAGGAGGCAAAAGGAAGCTTCAGGCTTCTCGCGTGTGTCGGCAGTCTGCACCTAGGTTTTCAGATAATGCTTCATGAGTGGTGATGAGAATAAATGGCGTGTAACTGTTTGTAAAGGGAAAAAGGAAGAAAACCAACGCCACTGCCCCTGCCAGGAGCGAGCAGAATCCTCCCCAGGGACTGCTGCTTAGGAAAGGTGGTATTCCCAGGCATCCAGCCCTCTTTCCTGCCAGCCCATTGGCTGGCAGCCAGGACTGTGCCGGTCCAGTTTAACAGGGAGGGACTGGCTTCAAGGGGAGATGGAGGTCACTAATCAGGGAAGCCCTTATATGGCTATCTGGGCATTTCGAAGTGATGTTAGACCTCCAAAGTGTTGAAAATCAAACAGGAATGTTTGGGAAGGGCAGCTGGTGACTGTTAGAAAAGCAGATTTCACCACACTCTTCTTCTTGGGATGAGTTGAAGTGGTGAATGTTTCACAATGTCCACCTAACATGATAAATGGCCAGAAAGTCATGACACAATGCAATGTATACTTTAAATACAAGTCAGAATTTGTCATTTAGTGAGAATGCTGCTTAACATGAGTGCAATGTTGTTCTTTTTTTAAAATCATAATTATGACTTCAGGTTGGTCAAGAGTAGCATACCACTCCTTTATAATCATGTTATCAAGCAGTTGTGCATTCAATATTCAACAAACTTTTATTGAATACCTACTACATGCTAGACTGATTCTGATTTAGAATCCTAATTGAGGACCCATTGACTACATATTTTTCAAATGCAAAAATTAAAACTAAAATGTTATGCTTTTAGGTCATTACCCGAGTCAGTGATCTATTATTTTGTAAGCTGTTAGAGAGAAAATTGCCCAGGCAATTTCTACTACTATTTTAGGGAGTCTTAGTTCTGCAAAGTCAGAGCTGAACAAGAGAGAAAATATCCCTGCTGTGCCATTCTACCAGGGGGAGCAGAATATAAACAGGTAAATAAATAATTAAAAAATAATTTTGCATAATTATCAGTGCTATGAAAAAGACGAAAACAGAATGTTGTAATAGAGTCAGGAAAAATAAGGGATAACTACTTTAAGGTGATCATGGAATAACCATTCAAAAGGGAACATGTGAGCTTAGACCTGAATAATGAGAAAGGCCCCCGGCCATGGAAAATGTGGGAGAAGATGAGGAACATTCAGAGAAACCCAAAAGATAAACCTTGGTGCATTCAAGGAATGGAAGAAGGGCAATGTGACTGAAGGGCTGGGAATTAAAAAAGATGTAGATGACATCATAGAGATAGACAGGAGTTGAATTTGCAAGTCCTACAGACCATTGTAAAGTACAAGTAGAAAACATGGAAAGGTTATGGATGGCTTTGAGGTCCAAATAAAAAATTCGTCCTATGCCCTGAGCTAACCCAGCAGACACTGTAGGAGCAGGAGAAGTCATCTGCAGTTCATCCTACAAGGGCTAGGTGCCTCTCCGCCTTCCCAGTACAGGATGAGGGCCAAGATTGTCCGTAGGTGAGGCCCTCAGCGGGAGGTCAGAGGCCTCTTGTGAAAGTCATCATAAATTGGGCCCCCAGAAATACAGTCACTGTGTTGATTGATGCTGGTACTGTGAACATTTGCTTCTGTTACAGAGAACCCTGTTGGCTTTACTGGACCACCTACAAGAGGATGGACAGTGAATCTGCAGAAAATCCAAGGTCTGGCCACTGCAGTAAAAAGGTTTAGGGAGTCAAATGGTCAGGGAAGACCTACAATATATTGTCATAGAAAAAGTACAAACCTACCCCATATTTAAAAAAAGAAAAAAAAAGTGAAACAGGTTCAGGCTTTTGTGGGAATTCTGGGATATTGGCAAACTTTTATGCCCTGTTTGACACAATGCCTTCACCCATTATATCGTATAGTTAGGAAGGGACACATGGGACTGGGGAGCTCAACAATAGGCTGCCTCTGAGAGCAAAAATATGGGTCAAACAGATAAAAGCTCTTGGGATCTCACAGGAATGTTTGCTGTTGGAATGAGATGTCTCGGTAACCCCAGGAGACATGCGTGAGGCCGTGCGGCAAAAACAGCAAAAGGAGTGAGTGCCCCCGGGATTTTGGTCCCCACTATGGAAGAGGACAGAGATCAGATACTCCTGGATACAGCAGGCAGGATAAGAACTTGCCATCAAGGAGTGGATCAACCACATGTTCCACTGGCCGGCCTCTGCCGTGGCTCAGACTTCTCCGCTGACCAAATGGCCTGCCCACCTACAGCAGAGCAGTGCTCTGTCTCCAAAGATGCAGCCACTATGAAGCCCTCCAAGTACAATACAAGCAACCTTCAAATGCGCCTGCTCCTGTCCCTGTATTGGGCCCGGCAACCTGAGAAGTAGTAGCAGGAAGTTCGATTGGAGCCTGGTACCCTGATGACTCTCGCTGGGGTAACCTGCCCACCTGGATGGCATTGGCCTTCAGCCGTCCACTGGTGCTCTCTGGGTGGACACAGGAACACATCACAGCAGCCAGTGGGCCGAGTGAGTAGCGGTCTGGTTGGTAATCACACATGGACCTTGGCCTGACCCTGTGTACTGACAGCTGGGCCGTTCCAAAAGGATTAACTCTGTGGCTTGGCCATGATAATGAGGGCACCAAGACCTCTGGTCCCTGGAACTGGGACCATTTACTGGAATCTACCATGGGCAGTTCTGCCGGTTGAGGCAGTTACTTCATGCCCGTGGGGAGGGAAGAATGGCTTAGTCCCCAGTGGGACCCTGTCACCCTTATGCAGCTAGGATCCATGGAGACACAATATATGTGGACTGGTACATGCACCATTGAAATAGGAGAGGGGATGGGGGTCCTTGTCAGGCATATCCCCCCTCCTATTTCCCACCTCAAGACAGAAAACATCACCTTTCCTGGAAACACATATGATTTGCACAGCCTGGCCAGATTCCCAAGGCTGTGGCTACATTCCAATCCAAAGATCAGGCTATGATCTCCCAGTTCAAGTCCCTATAAATATTTGTCTCTCTGACCTCAGACATCCACTGTTCCAGTGGCATCCAGGTACAGTTAGAGGCACCACTGCCATCATCCCAACTGAACGTTGTGCTTATTATACCAGATGAACCTGCTAAGATCTCTCCTATGTTAATACAGATGAAATCTCAAATGCTCCAAGTGATCCAACCCCAAGTCCAGGTGACCTATTAGCAGTCTGGCTCAGGTCTAGGGGAACATGGTGGAAAAAAATTTATTAAAAAAAAAAGAAAGAAAAAAAAAAAAGGCCGAAACCGGTTTGGCTCAGTGAATAGAGCATCAGCCTGCAGACTGAAAGGTCCCAGGTTCCATTCCAGTCAAGGGCATGTACCTTGGTTGTGGGGACATCCCCAGTAGGGAATGTGCAAGAGGCAGCTGATCAATGATTCTTTCTCATTGATGTTTCTAAGTCTCTGTCCCTCTCTCTTCCTCTCTGTAAAAAAAATCAATTAAAAAAAAAGTATGTAAAGCTATGAGAGGACAGAGACATAAGACACTAGGAGCGGGTCATGACACACTCTAAGACTCCAGGTCCAGGACAGTGGCCAAGGAAGTAGGTAATGTACTGGAGGTGGCATGGGTACATGGAGGCCAAACACTGGGCAAAACACACATTAGGAAAGGGAGGGAAGGTGCCATCCCCATGCCGAAGGCTGCAGCACTGCTGTCTGTAAATGTTCCGCTGTGGTGGAAGCAAAGATGAAAACTATCTGAGTTAGCAAAGGTCATGGAAAAATAAACAACTTTTTTTGTTCCATGAGGGTATTTACAATAAGCGACTGTCTCCACATCACTGACACCTGGTAAGCAGTTCTTCCTGAACTGATTTGTCTCAACATGGGGGTGCCCCGCGTCCTGGGATGAGTTTGGGGGAATATACAGCACACCTGCATTTATTTGAGACTTGGACAATCCTGTTTGGTGATACTGAATCATTTCCCCGAGCTTCTGGAAGTCAGAGAGGGGTGGGGATCTTCCGTAGGTGTGTAAAATCTCTGGATGGGTTCTAGAGATGTGATTGTCCAATCGAGTCAGTTCTTAGTAAGCAAGCCTATAGGTATCCTCTACAGGGTCTGCTCTCATGTTAATATGGTAAAGGAGGCATGCCATCACCCACCAGGTGAGTCCACAGGCCCCAGAGGTGACCAGGGGCTTTGGAGCCAGGCCTATCTGTGTTCAAACCCCAGCTCTGCCACTTTCTAGCTTTATGTCCTGATACAAATTACCCAAGATGACTCCCTTTATGTCCCAGTGTGTCATCTATACGACGATGACAATGCCACACATGCTTGTTGTGAGATTTAACGAGGCACCAGCTGATAAGCAGCTGATCATGGGGCCTCAGTGAGTGCTTAGGAGGTGCTCAATAAATAGTGAGCTCTCCTTTCTCTTTTCATCCTGGCAGATTGTGGTAACACCCTCTCACCCACAAAAACCCTGGGGAATCTTGATCCTGCCCCCATTTGCTGCCACATGACTTTCTTGAATGTAAAATGTTAAACAAAAATGGTATGATTTTAGGTCATCTCTGAGTCAGAGAGCCTTTTGGTGAGCCAGAAGAGAGAGAATTGCCTAGGCAACTCCTCCCGCTAGTTCAATGTGAGAAAGAGTCTCTGTCAATGAGCAGCCCGCTGCCTCAGCCCGGTTGGTTTTTCTCAGCATTGCTATGCTGCTAGCAACTTCCTGTTTAAACGCTCGAATGTGAGCCCAGTATCCAATTTCAGTAAGAACAGAGAAACTTCTGATCAACGGCTTGCCAGATTTCTGTATTGTACACGGTTCAGTTATTTGTCACAATCATTGCCTTTTTTTTTTTTTTTTTTTTTTTAACATTTAAGTTATTCATTCTACCCATAGGTCCTGAGGCCCTGCTGAGTGCCGGACGTGGTCTAGACACTGGGATGACCGTGAGGCATGAGATGGACACAGGCCCTGAATTTGCCCCTGCACAGGCCAAGGTTAACCCACTGTTCCCCTGGCACAGAAGTGGCTTCCCTTCCCTGCGGCAGTCCCAAGGGGTCTTTTGCTTAGACAGAAACTGCAGCTTGTCGAAGATTCCCGGAGTTGCTTAGAAATATGAACTAAAGGTTATTACCCTCTTTTCCCAGACAGCTATCTCTTTGATGAAGAAATAGGATCTGCTTTCTTTGCATGTGTGTTTTTAATTATAAAGAGAACACATGCTTGCTTGAAGATGTGTTCATCTCCCCTATGGTGGGAAGCTTCTCCTCCTTGCTAGAGGAAAAGCTATTAGCTGTGAGAATTTGGTGTCTACACTTCCAGACTTTTTTCTGAGCAGATAGAAATACCAATCTGTGCATACCCATCCCTCATGCCCTATGCACACACCCCTAGACCCCATGCACACACAGTGTTTTTGCTTCTTTTGTTTTTAAGAAGATAATATATTTGCATACTGTCCTGTAATGTGATTTTTTTCACATAGCAATATGCCATGGATGTATTATCATTTTCATATATTAATCTGTGTGAGAGATGCCCCTGATTCGTCTTCATAGCAAAGACACAGCATGTGGCCAGGCGGTGACTGAATTTCCCCAGAGCAAACAGGATGTGGGGGTGGGGAGAGGCTATGAGAGCTGTGCCCTTGGAGGATAGTGCATTTTCCAGTGAGATTTCCCTAGACAAAGACAGGTGGAGGCAACTAAAAAAGGCCTTGGCCCATTTTTTTAAATGACCCAATAGGAGATAATAAACATAGGCGATGTTTGGGATAGTCTATAAACTCCATAGTACTCAGCCAATGAGAAACTGGAAGAGGGACTCTCACAATAGGATGAATATCACCTTGCTCGCTAATTCTGGTGTGCCTGTGACCAAAGACATCTGCTTTTGAGACCAAATTATTAAAAGTCTCGTTTTCGCCATATTTTCTGTCTGAGATTCTATCCTTTGAATTCGGACAGGTGAGCATTTTCTCACAAATCTATCTATGTTTTAGTAGGCTATACAAAAGCAACAGGATAAGTCAATCATAGTGTGTGTGTGTGTGTGTGTGTGTGTGTGTGTGTGTGTATGTGTTTAACCATTCTTCTATTGATAGAATTCTAGGTAATTTCCAATTTATTGCTAGTCAAGATAATTATTTAGCAAATTTTCTTATACATATACAATATTTTCACATTTACATGAGCTTATTTGTGGAAGTTCATTTTAAATGTCCATAAGGTAAAACTGCCTTCAAGAAAGACAGCACACAAATTAGTTTCCTGTCATGCCATATGAGAATGCTCACTTCCTCCCTCTTTCCCTAATACTGACTACTGTTATTCTTAAGCTTGCCAATCTGAATGGCAAAAAAAATGAGATTTTCTTTCAGCTTGCCACTTCCGGTTTCCACTCTGATGTGTGAAAAACTTGAGTCACCATTCTCATCCTTAACAAAAAAAGCTGGAAAAGCTGGAAATCAATGTCTTTTCTTGCCTCTATCAGAGAATTGAAGTTTGCAGGCAAACCACACCCTAGAGACAGGTGTGTCCAGAGAGATACACAGAAGCCATTGAGCCATAAGGGTGGAACCACTTAAATTCACTGATAATTGTAACAGTTTGCTGGAGACTGGGTGTGGACTAGTGTGAGAGTGAGAAACACCTGGGCCTCCATCAGAGGGGGCCCCCACAAGTTTTAGGTCCTTCCCCCCAAGGAGCCCCACCAGATTCTCTTGGTGAAGATGTAAGAAAAAAAGTTCCTCTCGGCCCTGGCAGGGGGATGGGAAGAGTAGCTGGTATATAACCCCTCCCCCCCCTGGATTCTTCTCCATAACAAAGGCCTATTCTCCAGGGACCATACTGAAACCTTATCCCAACAGGAGGGGGAGATTTCCACCCCATTCCAGGCCTAGCCTTCCTCTATTACTAAAACAAACCCAAAAAACAGAGTTAATAGAGCACTGGACATGGAGTTTGGGGATGGAGTACAACAAACCCTAAATCCAGCCCAACTCCAAGCCAGATGAATATAAATCCTCACACGACGGGTTTATTCACTTCAGTACTAATTACTGATAGAACATATCTGGCTTTCAACCGAAAATTGCAAGGCATACTAAAACACAAGACAAAACACAATCTGAAGGGATAAAGCAAGCATCAGAACCAGATTCAGATATGATACTGATGTTGGCATTATCAGACAAGGAATTTAAAGTAACTATAGTTAACATATTAAAAGCTCTTCTAGAAAAATAGCATGCAAGGCCAAATGGGAAATGTCAGCAGAGAGCTGGAAACTGTAAGAATCAAAAGAAATACTAGAAATGAAAAACTGTAATGGAAATAACTAATGTCTTCAATGGATTGATCTACTGAACATCGAGGAAGGAATTATTGAAGGTAAAGGTAGTTCAATAGAAACATCCAGAATTAAAATTCAAAGAGGAAAAAAGTGAAAAACAAAACAGAACATTCAAGAACTGTGAGACAGTATTAAAAAAAAGGCTATGGTGTTATTGAAATAGCACAAGTAGAAGAGAAGAAGGCAGAAAAAATACTTAAAATAACAATGTCTGAGAATTTCCCAAAATTAATTATAAGCACCAACTACCCACAAATCTATGCAACTCAGAGAACATCAAACAAGATAAATATCAAAGGGTGAGTCTGTGTGTCTGTGTGTGTATGGTGGGAGAAGAAGAGAATGGGAGGTTGGACGAACTCAAAGCCATATGTAGGCATTTTACTTTGCATGTGTTTCATTTATAGTGCAGCTTGGAATCCGGGCAATTTGTGTTTTTTCTCTAAATTACTTGTTTATATTTCATGATTTATAGGAATTCTTCCTGTATTATGTATAGTAATTCTTTATTATGCACATGGCAAGTATTTTCTTCTGTAATTTTATCTATGGTATCTTTAGTCATACTGAAATATTAAAAATGTTTGTGATCAATTTTATCTTTTTCCTTTATTGATTTCTAGTTGTTGTTTTAGCCTTACCCAAGGATATTTTGTCCATTTATTTTTTTAGTGAGAGGGAGGAGGGCAAGAAAGAGAGAGAGGAAAGAGAGAGAGAGAGAGAGAGAGAGAGAGAGAGAGAGAGAGAGAGAGAGAGAGAAACATCAGTGTGAGAGAGACACATTGATTGGTTCCCTCCTGTAGTTCCCCAAATGGGGCTGGGAATGGAGCCTGCAACTGAGATACTTGACCAGGAATCGAACCCTCAACCCTTCAGTTCATGAACTGATGCTCTAAACACTGAGCACACCAGCCTTGACTGATTTCTAGTTTTTATGTTGGTTAGAGATGTTCTTTAATTTCCTTAAGTTATAAAAACACTTTTTTTATTTCTGTGAATACTTTTTATAATTAATGTTTGGATATTTAATGTATATGAAATTAATTATTGTTATGGTATGAGGTAAATTTATACTTTACTTTTTTCTACTGAATAGTAATTTTCTAATACCAATTAGCAAATAGTCTAGTTTTCTCTCCATAAAATGCCACCTTTATTATTAAATTTTATTTTTTGAAAAACTTATTTTTCTATCTTTTTTATTATAAACTATTTTTGGGAATTTCTATTCCAGTTTAATAAACTACTGATTTATTTCTGTGCTACTTTTTGTAATCACTATCCTATCTAATAAAAGAGTAATATGCAAATTAATCATCACTCCGTGACAAAATGGTGGCCCCCATAGCCACAAGATGGCAGCACCCAGTCCCTTCAGCCCCTTTGCTGGAGTGTCTGGGCCTGTCTGCCTGAGAGGGTGAATCCAGCCTTCCTGATCCACCAGTGCTGCAGAGTCTGGGCCCCTCAGCCCCTCATAGACCAAGTGGCAAGCAGACAGAGCCCTGACAGGCTTGAGGTAACCAAGTGGCGAGGTTGGATCCACCACAGGAGGGCACAGATCCAGCCTTCTACTCCACTGGTACTGCAGCAGTTGGGCCTGTCAGACCCATTTGTGTACGCACGGACCAAGCAGAGAAGCTGCATCTGCCCCCAGACCAGCAGACAGAACCCGGACAGCAGGGCTTGGGGGCTTCCTTAGCCCAGTGGCAGAAGGGAAGCCACAGGACCAGCAGACAGAGCCCAGACAGCATGGTTTGGGGGCTTTCTTAGTAAGGTGGTGGCGGAAACACCCCCAGACCCCACAGACAGAGCCAGGACAACAGGGCATGAGGACTTCCTTAGTGTGTCGGTGTCAGTGAAGCCCCCAGGCCTGGCAGACAGAGCACACTGCAGGGCATGGGCTTCCTTCACATGGAGTGTGGCAAGGCAGGCAGAGAGCGGACAGCAGGGCATGGGGGCTTCATCTCCATGGCTATAGTAAAACCCCCAGACCCCACAGACAGCAGAAAACCATGGGAGTGGGTCTGAGCCATCAGTAGGACATCCCCTGAGAGCTCCTGGATTGTAGAGGGTACAAGTTGAGCTGAGGGATCCCTCGTGCATGAATTAGTGCACTGGGCCTCTAGTAGCTTTATATTATGTTAGAATGCTCTGTTTGGTGAGGTCAGTTATCTTTTCTTGTTGTTTTTTTTTTTAACTTTATCATAGCTATTCTTTTTCTTTTGCTCTTCTAAGTTTTTTTGTTGTTGTTGTTGTTGGGTTTTTTTTTTTAGAATGAGCAAGTCAGTTTCTCTTAAAAAATGCTAATGGAATTTTAATTGGAGTTGATTAAATTTATATATTAATTTAGGAAAAAATCAACAGTATTATAATATTGAGTCTCTCCATCTAATAAAAATGGGCAGATTTGCCATTATTCAGATCTTACTTTAAGTTCTCAACCACTGAGCCAGGCCAGCCAGGCCCACAGTGAATTTTTAACCAAAATAAACAAAATATGAAGATCCAATGTCTTCAGTTACTATATTTTCCAAATCCCAAACTGGTGCTTGAAAACTGACAATTGAATGTAGTTTTAAAGAAAAATATATCAAATATTTGAAATTAATATTGTTGTGATAAATTACATTACCAGACATAGAAGCTGTACATATAGTCAAGAGTGGTTTTAAAAAGGGGTTTGTTTAGTTCATCTATAAGCTATATGTGTTCTCATCACATGTATTTTAATATCTGGTCATTAAGTTTCTCGTTCCCTTAGTAGGAATAGCCTGGAAGATATTCTGCAGTGAAAGAATTAAGGGATTAATTCAACTCAATGTTGAATAATATTTTAAGGGCATGAGAGGTTGAGAATCGGAAATACAGAAAACATATAAGGGGGAAAAAAACAAAACAAACACCTCTAGAAACCAGGCATACAGTATAGAATACTTTTACTATAAGATTAATTTTATGAAGCGGATTCCTGCATGTCTTCATTAAATGGACTTTCATTTGTCACAGGGAAAACAATGTGACTGTTAAGAGAATGATGAGAGTTTAGTCTTAAGTGGGATGACTCATGAAGAAAAAAAAATAGAATGAAAAAAATTCAGAAGGCCCTCATTCACCAAGAGCTGAACCTTCTATAAGGTTTAACTTTTACACTTGAGCAGTTTATGTAATTGCTATGAATACCACCAGGGCTTTATGAAAATCCTCTGATTTTCCTAGATGAGAATCGCCATCCGTTTCTTGTCAGCCACGTGCTGCTACAGGACTTACCTAACCTGAAAGATGTGATTCCTTTAGCATCTTCTCTCCCCAGGTCCAGAGAGTTTCGAGAATCTTTGAAGCTGATGGTGTCATGGAGCAAAGCTTTCTGGTCAAAGAGCAGCATCTTTCAAAACAAATTGCTGAAACTAGTTTGGCTCAGTGGATAAAGTGTCGGTCTGCAGACTGAAAGGTCCCAAGTTTGATTCCGGTCAAGGGCATGCACATTGGTTAGGGGCACATCCCCGGTAGGGGGTGTGCAGAAGGCAGCTGGTCGATGTTTCTCTCTCATTGATGTTTCTAGCTCTCTATACCTTTCTCTTCCTGTCTGTAAGAGGTCAATTAAGTATATTAAAAAAAAAAAAAAAAAAAAAAAAAAAAAAAAAAAACACAAAAAAACTGATGAAGCCTCATTCCAAGCACACCTTTTCCTTTTTGCTCAGTTGAGATCCATTCCTTCTCCCTACCTTACTTGGGAAGATGCCACTCAGTGGGGTCTTCCCACATAGCACCCAGAGAGTTCCATCTCCTAGGGCTGTTTTACTGACTGAGCGTTAAGAGCAGGAGCCTAATCCACACCCACTATTTCATGAAATCTGCTCCATGTGCCTAGCCGGGGAACGTCATGCAGCTGGGATAGGAAGCAGGCCCTAGAACGTTCACACTGTGTTGCAGCTGAATGTTTTCTCTCTTCTTCAGAAGCTAAAGTAGAGTAATTTGGATCTGTTTTCTTTGAATTTCAAAATTCCATACAATCAAGCATGCTGGAGAGGGGGAGACAAGGCAAGCAAGCAAGCAATTCCACCATGTTTCTAGTGCAGGAGCCATGTTCCAAAAGGCCGCACGGTGTTTGCAAAGCTTGACTCTGTCACATCACAAGGCATGGATGGGGCCCGGGAAGATCTCCCAGGTGAAGTGATGATGTGGGGAAAGGGGAGAAATCCATCTTATTTTTAGTCTTCACTTCGTCCCAGGAACTGTGCCTGCACCAGTCCAGAACAGCAGGGAATTCTTGTCCTCCTTTAAAATAAAAACCAAAAAACCAAAAAAACAAAAGGAAGAACCTCCTAAGTTCTGTTTTTTTTTTTTTTTTTTTTTTTTTTTTTTTTTTTTTACCAAACCATGTACAACCACAACCCATCCAAAATGAATCATAGGAAACCCACAGTTCTCAGCACATGTAGTCATATTATAGAGTCGTAAATAGCATATATAAATCTAAAAATTCAGGTTTAAAAAATATATATGTCATCTTCTATCTTTAATTCCAAGGAAATGTTGAGGGCTATTTATTTTTGAAGATCAGCATTATTCGGGTGGCAGCCGTAGAAGGCTTTCCTTTACTGCAGAGACAGTGATTCATCTTGCCCTGACAGGCAGACCCAGGGCAGGCTTGCTGATTCTCTCCCAGGAAGAGTCAGGGGCACTTGTTAGCAAAAACTTTTCCTTGTCAGAGACTAATTTGTTTGATGCATGGTTTTTAATCAAACGCCCTCTAAAGAAACTGCAATGTCTTTCCTGAAATGTTTCTCTGCAAAAACCTGTTTGTGAGAGCACAGCTGATCCTAAGGAACATGCTCTCATTTGTGGGAGGGCTGCTGTCCTTCTGTAAACTGCCTTTCTGTTGATGGCTACGGCCATGCTCGCCCTTCTGTGAAGAGTACAAGGGCCAAGGTTCTGCTGTGACCCCTGGTCGTGAGAGCAGATCCACACAGATGTGGTACAGCTCCCCGGCTGTGAAACATGTGTGGTCACACGGCACTCTCCTTACTTCTCAGTCTCAGGATCAGTGGATTTATTGGGATGGTGCTGACATAAGAAATGAAATGAAACATCTGAGTCTAACAGCTGCACGAAATTTGGACTCATGTTAAGCCGGTCTGACATCACACGTTCTGCATGTGAGTTCCATGAGTAGTCTCCATGTGGTGCTAATACAATAACAGGCCTACAAAGTCCCAGCGTTGATGGCGTGATGCGCTGCAGAGCTGAGGAGATGAAGCCAGGAAGCCTGCGCCGCTGGCTTTGGGTAATGTGTCTCATTCTCAGAAAGCCACGCAGGTTCACCAGGGACAAGAAGCCACGTCGGGCATGGTCCCAGCAATAAGCTTTCTGTTGGAGATTGGGAGAGAGGTCTGACTCCGTTATGTGCCTTAGTCCATAGAAAGACAACTGTGGGGATGTAAAGGAGCTGCTGAAGCCAGTTTACCTGTTCCCGGCAATCAGGAGAAGGCAGGTAGGAAGGAGAAAAGAGGGCAGACATAACAGCTCAACACAAAATCCTGGCAAGACACAACAGTCGTTTGCGGGGACGCTGGAGCTGTGCCCCGAGCACCTGGTGGCATTGATCGGATCAACAACACCCCACGCTGACCCGCAGCTGTAAACAACAGCCGCGCGTGTTCTCCTCCTGCGACATTTGGCAAGCAGTTCTGGGTTGCTCTGACAGGCTATCCATGTGGCCTAGAAAAAATTCTGTTCTTATTTTATTTTATTGGGTTTTTTTTAAAGACTCAACGTCACCTGTTTATCTTCCACATAGAGGAAGACTTTTGGAAAATGTTTAGGGGCAGCTATGTTTGCTCAGCATAATGTTGGATTGCTTACCTCGCCATCGGCTGCTAGGATCAGAGAATACACACCACACGTGTAGCATTACAAGTAAAATCCACCTGATGGGCTTTTTCAGATTAATGAGCTTGTTGAATGCAGCCCCAATGTGTGTGAGAGAGCTTGGGGCCTCTCATGTTGACTGCGTGGGATAGTGCATTCTAGCTCTGTTGGACACTATAAATACACAAGGCAGAAAAAGATGTACCAGAGATGGGAGTTCAAGAGTTGCAAATGTGCCCTAGCCAATTTGGCTTAGTGGATAGAGTGCCAGCCAGCGGCAACCAATTGCTGTGTTTCTCTCACATTGATGCTTCTCTCTGTCTTTCCCTCTTTCTTCCACTCTCTCTAAAAATCAATGGAAAAAATATCCTCAGGTGAAGATGAAAAAAACAAAAAAGACCTTAAAAAAAGAGTTGCAAATGTGAAGGCAGAAGATTTCCGGGCACTGGTGAGGATTGGTCTTAGAAGGGAAGGGAGAGAAAAGAAGTAGGGGTAGGATAAATCTCAGATCAGCAGAGGAATGAACATTCTCAAAAGTGCTAGAAAACATTTCAAAACACAGTTACCAATACTTCATAGTTACTTTTTTTCCTCCAATGAAACCTATCTTTAACCTTCTTAAAATAAATCATTAGCAGAACAAAATTGCATTAATAGGTCACTTCATAAACAATTTTATTAAAATGTTTTCACGCTGTAAAATTGAAAGCACCTGTGATTTTAATTGACACTTAAGCAAGATATAAGTTTTAAAAAAAGGTAAGCTTAAGAATAGGATTATTGTGTAGGGCAATGTCAAGTCGGTTTTAAAATGCTCCTCTCCTTTGACCAGCTATGCTATTGCTCTCCTCGATCGTGGTGAGCAACGTAGAAATGTTTGCCAAAGAAAATCAGATAGGTTTGTGAGGAATTCTAGTCTAATCTCCAAAGAGCCCTAGGTCAGTGGTCAGCCAACTGCTGCTCGTGAGCCACATGTGGCTCTTTGGCCCCTTGAGTGTGGTCCTGCCACAAAATACCACGGCCTGGGTGAGTCTATTTTGAAGAACTGGCATTAGAAGAAGTTTAAGTTTAAAGAACGTGGCTCTCAAAAGACATTTCAATCGTCGTACTGTTGACAGTTGGCTCTGTTGACTAATGCGTTTGCCGACCACTGCCTTAGGTGGTGGCTTAGATCAACCTCACTGCTGCTGAGGTCAGAGAGTCTATTTTGGAGTTCTATCCGAGTTCTAGAGCCTCCTCTAATTGCCCCGACTGGAATTCAACACAGTGTGCAGTGTTAATGAACTGTGTGGCCACATCTGCCTCTGCCAAGCACGCTGCAGGACTGCTGCCTGCTGTGAGGTTACCGCGCACTAATTATCTTTCAGGTTTTCTGCACATTCTTTTTCCAGCAGGCAGGCTTGCCAACTTGTCAATAGGGTATTGCCCTCTAAAAATGAAGTCACTTTCTTTTTGCTTGAGAATGCCCACAATGGCTTTCTCAGGGACCCAGCAATAGAAGCCAGATTGTACCTTTCCCTGCCTCTTTAATTTCAAGGAGGAGAGGGAAAAAAAAAATCTCTGTAAGCTAATATATAGCTTCTTTGGTGATTATAGTTCTGTAAGCTTCTCTGATTTAAACCAGAGAACAAGAAATGTCACCATGCTCAGCTGGTGAGGAAGGAAAAACATGCAGGTGGATGGTGTGAAATTTAAGCAGACTTGGGAAAGAACTAATCGTTTGGAATTCTCCACTGGAGATGTGTTTTGACAATTCTCTGGTAGTTTCCTGTTTGGGTTTGCCCACTTCATGTTAATGCATGAGGCAGCATGCTGCAGCTGTAAAAGCATGGCTTCGAGGTCGAGTGTCCCAGTCCTGTCACTTTCAGCGAGGCTAGTCCCCTACTTCCCTGAGCTTCAGGTTCCATGTCTGATTATTTTAGTAAAGATACCTCACTCAATCAGCTGCTGTGAGAAGTAAAATGGTAATGAAGCTAGCAGTGCTTTATAGTGCTGCCCTGCTACTTGCTAGCTGTGGGCTTTGTGGAAATTACTTCACCTCTGTTTCTTTATCTGTAAAATGGGGATAAGAGTACTACCCCTCACCTTGAGTTGTGGCGAGGATTGCGTAAACTAATACATGGAAAGTGCTTGGAGTGGTGCCTGGCGTACCGCACGCTACTACATGCGTGGCTCTCAATGTTTTCTGCTATTTCTATTTAGCTGATCAGATACGTATGTTGTCTATTTTTTCAGGTTTATTACACTTTATGCTAATTTAAATACAGCAGCACCTGTATTTATAATTTTACTATTACTGAGTAGTTTGTGCAATTCCCTAAGGTGCTGTATACAAATATATACTAGAGTGGATGGCTATCTATTTTGCAAAAGGGAGTAGTATGGCCATGCTTCAATTCAATAATTCACTTTCCTGTTCCTGGAATAAAACAGTTCTCCAAAAATCCCTGATTCTTTGTATTGGAGGATGGTATTTAGAAACCAATACCATTGGGAGTAAGGAGTTCTTTCTGTCACCATTTCTCATTAGTGATGTAGATATAGTTAAGGTGTGTGTATGTGTGTGTGTGTGTGTATACTAACTCATGCATATATACACATCTATATTTCTGTACTGTTTTTCTGTATATATTTAAAGTTTTAAATTTATTATTTAAAACTGAGTCCACATTGACATATCTGAACACAGATAAGCACCAGCCTTCCCTGTTATTTTATATGTAACTTCTTTCTCCAGCAGAGAAATACCCGGCTCTCATTTTCTACAATATATTTAGATTTTTTGTTTAACCCACATATACAAAATAAGAAGTGTCAGAATTCCTAACCCATCTCCCTGTGAGAAACAACTGAAGCGCAGTGTTTGTGTTCAGTACATTAGCCTTATATCAAATCAAAACAGTCTTCCAAAGTCACTGAGATCAGCGCTTTTCTTCTCCATCCCCTCAGTGTGCTCATGTGATTAATTCATAATAAGGAAAATAGTTGTCACAATCCACACTCCATCTTTTCTTTCACATCTTGTAGATTTTTTTACAGGTAGTAAAGTTCATTTTTTGTGGTGTACAGTTCTATCAATTTCAACCAATGCACAAAACATTGGTGTGAACCACAGTCCTATACACAATAATTTCATCACCCCCAAGCTCTCCCTGCTGCTCCTTAATAGACAAGCCACCCCTAGCCCCTGGTCCCTCAGCCACTCATCTGTTCTCTTCCCTATGATTTTCCCTTCCCAGACTGTCATGTGAATCAAATCAAACAATTCTGGATCTGGTTTCTTTCACTTCACAAAACGCACCCATGTTGTCTGGTGTCTGGTGACATCTATCCCAAGTGAGTACTTTGCATTCCCTTTCTCTCTGCAGACATTATCCCTCCTTAGGCTTGGGACCTGTTTTTGTTATGCAACTTCAGTTCTCCAGTTGGTGGAAAGAAAACCTTGTGAATTTGAAGTTAGTTACTTTCATTGTAAGGGAGATTGAAGCTCCCTTTTGCTCTTTACCTCCTTCTTTTCATTTTAATGAAAAAAATAAAAACAACAATAAACACCTGTATTCTGTTAGATGACTATGTAATCTATTTTTTTTAAACCAATCTCAATCCCTTATTGTTGTACTTTGAGGCAATTTTTTTTTGTGTGTGTGCTATGATAAACAAGATTGAATGACCTTCATAGGTAAACCTATCTTTCATTATTTACTTTCTAGTCATTTACAATTTAGTGAGCAAGAACAAGCTGCCATATCAGGAACAGTTAAAAATGTATGGTAGCGTAAAATTAATACGCAAAGTATCACCCGAGGGTGCGATAATGACAAGGAATCATAATGGAATTATAATGAAGACTCACATTTGTGTGGAAGTAAACAATATTTTTGATGTTTATTGAACTTTTTGATCTTAATAATTTCTCATTGTCCCTATTAAGAATATGAGAACACTGTCTCCCTAGAGGACTTCAGAGGGTTAACCAAGAAGTGATGGAGCTAGGACTTGACTTGCTATCTTAGGGAAAGTCTTCATAAAGGAGGATGGACCTGACTTGAAGGATGAGTAGCTCTGTGTGAGGTAAAAACAGGAGAAGACATTTCCTGATGAGGTTTTGTACCCTGAGACACCCACATAGAATACATATATATCTATGCAATCTACAGAAGCATGGCTTGAGACCGAAAAGGGCTTGAACCAATGAATTTCATCACAGATGTGTTTCTTGTTCTTGTTTAGAAGAAATGGTGACAGCCAAATCAGATGACCTAGGGGATTAGCACAAAGGGTTTGCTTTGAAAGTAGGAAGCCTGCAGTTTGGCTCTTCCCTGAAGCTCACTGATTAAGCCCATGTGCTCCACCCAGCCCTGGAAGCGAACCAGCCTCTCCTTCACCCAACCAAACCGGTGTCAGGGCCAGAGAGACAATCTCCTTACTCCTTTAGTTCTTCCTGCTGGTTGAACCTTTCAAACACGGTACAGCAAATTAGCAGGAGAAAATAAAATTTGAATGCATGCCTCTGGGGAATTTGTATAAGCACAAAAATTCCAGAGACAGTGATGCAAAATGAGGTATATATGTTATTTTGGACAAAGGAGAAAAGGGAGGATGGGGACTGGGATTTCAAAGAGGAAATTCATCAACTCACAGTTCAGAAACAATGAGACAAAGGAGCATCTAGAGAACAGATTTTTGCATGGATTATTCTCGTCTACCATACTTAATTCATGTATGCTAAAGTGAATATGCTAAGGTGATCTGCTAAGGTTCTTTTTCTGGAGCAGGTTTTTATGTCTGAATCTCTTTAGGCAGGAAAGGGGGAGGTAAAAAAAAAAACAACAACACACAACTCTTCCTGAGTTTGTTGGATTTTCATTGTTGTCAGCCAAAAATAATCTATTGGAATATCTGCATGCCAGGGTGGCACTCCCAGAGCGAGTCAGCTCCTGACCCCCAAACAGTGTTCAGAGTTGGGCTGAAAAGGAAGATGCATCCCAGCTGTCCCAGAGCACAGAGGAGAAAGCAGGAGATGGGGTTTTCCCCTTCTTCAGCGAAATCAACCTGACCTTCTGGTAGGAGAGTCTGTCTTGAATCAGAAATGGTTTAACGGAATCACAACAGGAAGCAGCTCTGGTTACAGCCCAGTTTGCTCCCCGTCCTGATGAGTGGACAGAGCATCCCATGCCTACTTCCTGCAATGCTGGGTGTAGCAGGTAGCTGTCCTGGGGGGGCCCTTGGCAAAGGGTGCTGGACGTTGCCTTTGGGGCTTTTGCTCTCAGAACAGCCAAAGAGAGAATGACTATTCACCAAAGGAAGAAGCAGTAATCCAATCAGCAGCAGCCCTGCCTCTAAATGTAGTTAATTTCTATTTAATTGGCTAGTAACTACATTTAAAATAAACACCAGTTGCTAATCCAAAACAGGGGGATAAAGGATGAGCAGTTGTGGCAGCAGGATAGAATTACTAGGCCAAAACAAAGCGGAGGTGGGGGGAAGGGGTGTGTGGGGGGGTGGGGGGTAGTGAGAGACATTCGGCTTCAGGGAAGCATGTTTGGAAAAGGAGGGATTGGCGAGCAGCTGTGGGCCTCTCAGAGCTCATAAAGATTTATATCAGCCTTTACGTGCATTTGTTAGCCATCAATAAACTCCTGTTAATTACCAACTAGTCTTTCATTACAAAGCACGTATTCCTTTATTCAATGGGAGTTGAAACTGTTGAACGGAGTAAGCGTTTGGCACTTCCTGGAACATCCTCAGTGACAGGTACAGCTTGGCCAGGCTTCTGGAAAGCCCTTCAGCTCCCAGGGCACTCGCTGACTCCAACTCTGCAGGCAACCCACACGCACGCGGTGGGAGTGGGTGGGGGTGTGTGAAATCCAGAACTGGGCAAAGCACATCTGGCTGCAAACCCATTTGTAATCCCTGCCTTTTTGCACCACCCAAGATGTACTAATGGGTCGTGTAAAGAATCATTCTTCACCTGTGCTATTCCTTGTAATAGGAAGGGAGAGAGAGAGAGAGAGAGAGAGAGAGAGAGAGAGAGAGAGAGAGAGAGAGAGAGAGAGAGAGAGAGAGAGAGAGAGAGAGGAAGAATATGAGGGAATAAGGGGGAATGGAAGAGAAGACATAAGAATATCTTGAATCAGTAGCCCCAGGCTGTGATCAAGCTTCAGATGGAAATGGGGTATGCCTTTTAGGCAGAGATTTGCTCATTAAACTTTGAATTTTTAAATTCTTTTTAAAAAATGTATTTTATTGAGTTTTTACAGAGAGGAAGAGAGAGGGATAGAAAGCTAGAAACATGGATGAGAGAGGAACATCAATCAGCTGCCTCTTGCACACCCCGCACTGGGGATGTGCCCGAAACCAAGGTACTTGCCCTTGACCGGAATCGAACCAGGGATCTTTAAGTCTGCAGACCGATGCTCTAACCACTGAGCCAAACCAGTTTCGGCAATTTGCTCATTAAATTTTAAACCCAAACCTTTGTCCTCTCTCTCCAAAATACAGGACACTTGTCTCCTTTCTCGAGTGAGCATGAAATGATGTCTTCTTCTTCTTCTTTTTTTTTTTTTTTTTTACTTCATTGGACACCAGAATTGATTTCTTTAAAGACAGCATTTACATCCCAGTTCAATGTGTATTTGATTCCCTTGGAGAACCAGTGCATTTTTCATCCCTAAGAGGCAGGCCCTGCAAGAATCCCTTCAGAAGGACCCTGTGTGTGCACGGGAGGGTCGCAGTAAGTAGCAATTCTCATCAGACCTCCTGCCTGGCGATGTGAGAGTGCTTTTTAAAACGGGGACTAATAAGGCCACTCAGCATTGACTGTTTCCCAAGAGCCAAAGCTAAATTAATCCTGGCACACAACAACCCCCAACGAACGGTAAAAACCATCATTCCTGGTATTTTGAAAGCAACTGCTGACCCACCAAGAGGGAGGTCATGTACCCCCGACACCATGATTAAGACTCCACTCCCTTCTAGCCATCAAAGGCCAGCTTGTTTGTATCCAAGTGGGGCCTTGGGAGAGCCAGGCACTGGGTCGGTGGGAGCGGCCACAGCTCAGGAAAGGGAGGCTGTGGGAATGCAGGGTCAGCGACGGGGGCTGCTGGGGTTTTGTTTACTAATTACAGATTCTCCCTGTAAGTGGATTCAAGCCCAGCAGTGGCGTGCCCAGGAGGGCTGGCTGCGCCCGGGCCACCCACACACTGGCAGGTCTGCGCACACGGAGGCCAGTTCCCTTTGGGCATTCGCGAAGGCAGGGATTCCTAGTCACATCTGCACCGCCAGAATGAAAGCCTGTAATTTCCATGGAGCCCAGCTCTTTGAGTCAGAGCTGCAGATGGGTGTTTGTTTTATTTTTATTTCTTTCTTTGCAAGGTGATTACACATTATTTGGGGGCGGGGGAAAAAAGCCTGGGCTGCCCAGGAGGGTTGGTGATTGGAAATTATGCAGCGAAGACCTGCAGGTAGGTCCCTGTGGAGGAGTGTCAGCATGCTGCCTTTCTCACGGGGAGGCCTCTCCAAGAGACAAAACGGCAAAGGGGGCTTCGGGGAAGACAGTTGAATGCTGAAAAGGAAGCAGCATGTGACCGCAGTGTGTTGTTGGGTGGAGTCACACAGAAATTGTAAAACGGGGGAATTGTAAAAAAAATAAATAAATAAAATAAATGTAAAAATAGTCTGTAAAGGCCAAACAGAAGTCAGCCCAAAGCCCAGTGTGCCTTCCCAGGGTCCTGATGGGCTGTGATATTTGCATATCAGCCTCCACTCTCTCTCACAGCCACATAACACCTGGTTCCATCCCATGAAAGATGGCTGGCTATTTTATTGACTACAGAAACGAAGTTAGGGGTGGGGGGATTGAGCCAAATAGTAAACAAGTACAGAGTGCTGTGTTTTATTCCTGTTTTATACATGAAATAGTTTTTTAAAAAAATATTTTTTAATTCAAAACACTCCAGCAATTCTGTGACTGGAGGGGACAACAACAACTACAAAAGCTTCACAGCAGCATTTGGACCCTTGAAAGATGATTTCAGGCACTTGAATGCTGATACCCGAGAAGAGGCAACTTTTATTAAGGACATCATTTCAGCAGCTGGATACAGAGATCCAAACCAAGAGCAGGCATTTTAAATTCATCTTGTGAAACGCCTACAAACACATTCTTCTGTCAGCTCTCACCAGTGTGGGGAGTTCATCTTTCCATCTGATTAAGTTAAAAAAAAAAAAAAAAAAAGTGCCCAAATTCCCGAATAGGTCTTCAGTGAGTAAACGGGGGAGATGTGTTCTCTTCCGGCAAACACCCTGCAGACTCATCTAGTCAAAGGTCCCCGTGGTCTGGGCGCAGGGAGAGAGAAGGGTGCTGTCTACCCAGCTCCGCTTTGCAGGGATCAGCTTTCACAGATGCAGGCAGGAGAACAAAGGGCAGGCTTTATCAGCCTGTACCCCACAGGCCCCGGTGCTGGGCGAGCTCCATTCCAGTGCCTATCACATGGTCTCTGCGGCATAAAAGCCTTTTAATAATTCTGATTTTGAATATCAAATGGAGATGAAAAGTGTATTTCACAAGGTTGGGCTCCCTCCACGTGGAAGAACATGTTCTATGCAAACAGGTTGGACAGGTCCTGACTCCTGTAGACCAGTGTTTCCCAAACTTCTCTCATGATGAGAATCACCTGGTGGAGTTGTTAAAATACAGATTCCTGAATCCCAACTAAGAAGTGCTAAACTAGAATTTTTGGGGAACATATAGGTAAAATTGTATACCTATTTTTGGGAACATATAGGTAAACATAATTTTTGGGAACATATAGGTAAACATAATTTTTGGGAACATATAGGTAAACATGATTTTGGGGAGCATATAGGTAAACATGATTTTTGGGAACATATAGGTAAACATAATTTTTGGGAACATATAGGTTAAAAAAAAAAGAAATAATGTAGCCACTGCTGGAGCACTAGTTAAGTATACAATTTCACCTATATGTTCCCAAAAATTCTAGTTTAGCACTTCTTAGTTGGGATTCAGGAATCTGTAGTTTAACAACTCCACCAGGTGATTCTCATCATGAGAGAAGTTTGGGAAACACTTCTGTAGACCTGTGGGTCTCAACCTGGCTGTATATGGTGTCACCTGCTTCACAAGGTCCTAAAGTCTCTCCCCTACCCCCCTCTCTCTCCTCCCCAAAGAGCATGTTTCCATTGACCTAGGATGTGGTATGGGGGGGGTACAACAAAATAACTTTCCTCCCACCTTCGCAGTTCTTCTCGCCAGGCTAATAATTAAGTTAGCATGAACAGGAGAAAAGTGTTGGTTAAAAAACAAAATTCATCTGAGTGCATCTGAAGATGTAATTGGCTTTGTTAAGCAATCCATGAGCCGGGCAGCATCCCATCTGGCAGCTAGAAGGATGCTCTAAACATTGGGAATTATCCTGTTTGTAGTTATCATCTCCCCAACACTGTATTCTCTCAAAAGCTTTAAGTGCATGTTCGCAGCTGCTAACTGCCAAGGAAATGATCTCTCTGTAACGGGCATGTCAAAGAGGGAAACAGAGGGAATGAATGGTGTATGAATTCTAAAGCTGGGATCTGGAACTGGAACCTGTGGATGGCACAGAGGTTAAGCAGACTCTTCATGCCATACCAAGGATCCCCAGAGCTACAGCATGGGAGCTGAAAGTGACACGAATTGCCTTCGTTTTCAGCACTTTTCTCAGCGGTCAAGGGCATGTACCTTGGTTGTGGGCACATCCCCGGTGGGAGGTGTGCAGGAGGCGGCTGATGGATGATTCTCTTTCATCATCGATGTTTCTAGCTCTCTATCCCTCTCTCTTCCTCTCTGTAAAAAATCAATAAAATATATTTTAAAAAAAGAGTATGATCAAAAGGGGAGAGATTGTTAACAAAGAAGTTATAGGCCCAAAGTGGTGTCACTCAGGCTGAACATCCATGATACTACTGTAAACCAAAATTAATTGTAGGCTATATTAAAAAAAATAATAAGTATTTAGTTGAGCCAAAGGAGCTGCAGCACAGAAGGCACAGATTCAGGTAAATTACATTTCACAGAGGCAAAGGGGAGACCACTTTTTAATAGTGAAAGTTCCCACCCAGGTCCTCAGTGAGGTCCATTTTATGTAAATGAGGCATCCAACGGTGCAGTTCTGATTGGATGGGGCACTTCTCTTTCATTTCTTTGATAGGAAGACAAAGCCATGGCTTTCTCACAGTAGTTGGCTCAGATGGCTTAAACAAGCAGGGCATCCTACAGGAAGCCAAGAGTACAGTCTGAGGTTCCTCCCAGTGTACAGAGTGTGTGAGGAACCCCTGTCAGCAAATAGCTGCTAGACTCCTATTATTCATAAGATTTGGACCCTTGGTTGGCCCTGGGGGGTCCACCCCAGTAGATAAATTACTTTTTGGGGTACACATTAAATGAATTTTTCTTCTCAGGGTGTCCATTACCATACCTAGATTTAATACCTGATCTAATTGCAGTTTCAACCTCTCTCAGAAACACAGTCTTAATTAACTAGTCTGGAATTTCTGCTCAAGCAGCAGTAAGGTAATCTGTCACATAGCCCTCTCTATTCCCTCCCCGCCCTCTTCCCCCATAGAAAGAGAACACAATCTACATGATAACACACACACACACACACACACACACACACGCACCCCTTTCTCTCCTCTTCCCCTTGAGAAAGGATGTCCAGGCCTAATACTAATCCTTTCTTTTCTTTCACTAAATAGCTCACTTGCCCCACCCTGCTACTATGCAAACCTTCCCTTTTGTAGCGCTCGTTGTCTTCTAATTGCTGGTGGATGCTGACCAATTCATGAATCGCTTAATAAAGCTAATTAAACCTTCACATTTACTTGAATTTTTTTTAAACATGTCCAAGATGAATTATGGATGTATATTTGGGGGTACTATAAGATATGAGACCCAAAGACCCATTGGGCAGGTGAGGTATAGCTGCCATTTTGGGCAGAGGAGAAGTGGGGCAGGGATTTTAGATTTCAAAGGGAAACTGGGTAATTCACAGGAGGACACCATGTAATAAACAAACTCTTTCTGGGCAGCCCCAAATCGGTGAGACACAGAAGGGAAACTAGCTGACTTTTCCTCATATCCTCCCAGTCTGACATGCTTAATCCACACAAAGTTAGGGTGACTACGCTAAGGCCAATATGGTAAAGTGAATATGCTAAGATTCCTGTCCTGAAGCAGGTTTTTCTATCTGAATTCTCTTAGGCAGAAAAAAAAAAAAACACAAAAGGGGTGGGTGGGTGGGTGTCAAAGGTTCTTTCTGAGTCTTTTGTTTTAAAAGACACAGGTTCACAGGTTGGGGTGGCAAAGTTTGGTATCCTTTATTGGCCTGGGCTTCAGGATTTTACAAAGCTCTCCAAGTGATTCTAAGGTGCAAACTTGAGGATAACTGTAGAATGGTGGAATACAACACTCAAGGCCTTACGTAATCCAGACTCAGCAAACTTTTTTGACCTTCTCTTACTCCACCTCCATCTCAGCATGAATATAAGTCACACAGTCTTTCTCACTGCGCCCTAAATGTACTTTGCTCATCCTTATTTCCGGGCTTTCTTCATGCACACACATTGTCTCACTCTGGGCACCAAAAAAAAAAAGCCAAGAACAAATGTCTTCTGTGCAGCCTTCTCGGTCAACCCACCTTCACCTATGAATCTCTTCGTGCCCTGTGATCACTGAACACTTTTTGCATAGTTTTATTTCATTACAGGAAAGATATTTGTGTATAGGAATATCTGCTCCCCTTCCCTAACAGAATGTGTACTATAGTTTCAGCAGTAAGCAGGGTATAGGTTTCTATGAATGATTTATTGAATGAATGAATGAATGAATGAATGAAAAATGTAAAATTATTGTACATTATTGATGTTCCACTCATTGAACCGAATTCTAAGGCCAGAGTCTGCTTTACAATCTCTGAATCAGTAATTTGGGGGTGGGAGATCTGTATCTTTGCATCTCTACGTGGGAGGTCATAGACCAGCAGTGGCGGCTACATTATCTGAAAGCAAAAGTTACAGATGTAGAGTTTGCATTTCAATACAATGCCAGGCTTTTCTGCCTCTGGAATTTTTGTTATGGAAGGAAAGCTTTTCTTTCTTTCTTTTTTAAACCATTTAAGCCATTTCTGATCCTTTCAATCAAAAGCACTCATTGATATATTGAACATCTTACTGTGTTTGTTCAGTCAATAAATATTTGAATACCTATTATGAGGCACTATGCTAAGTTTCTTATACGTATTATTTCAAACCCTCAAGCAATCTATAAGTTGGGTATTATTATTCTCATTTATAAATAAGGAAATGGAAACTTAGAGCAATTAAGTGGATTATTAAGTAAAAGGGTTGGCACATGGTAAAGCCAGAATTTGAACCAGGCCTGTCTGACTCCAAAGCACATGTTTTTTCCTACTCTGTTTTGCTTCTCAGTTTGGATAGTGTTATTAATGAGGCCTCAATAGATTGAGTTCTCAACTTTATAGACTCAGAACTCTGCATTCTTAAGACTTAGTGAGGATTGAATGGCTTTTATTTGTAATATTGACTATAAACTATAGTTGAAAGAAATTAAAATAAAAAAGAAATGTATTTTGCACTCTAAAAAAAGAGAAAAGTGTTTTCATTTATTTAGGTTTTACCTACTGATGTTTAACACCTTAAACATTAAAACTAAGAAGTTTAATTTATTTTTAAAAATAGCCTTCACCCATGCAATGCTAATGAAAGTAACATATTTTCATGAAAAAATGACTATATTTTCCTAAGCAAAACAAAATAGTGGGAAGAGTGACATTGTTTGACATTTTTGCAAATCTTTTTAACATCTGGCTTATTAGATGGGTCCTGCTGGGTCCTCTCTGCTTCTACATTCAATCTGCAGTGGTGGTTTTAGCTGAAGTATACAAAAGAAATTGGACTTCCACGAGTATGCCACTAGAAAAGAGAGGAGTATTGTACAAGCCTTTTCATGTCACTGTTTATATGCTTTGAAGCTATACCAAACTGCACAAGTGTTAATTTCTGAAGGGTTAGTTGCAGTGTGGAACCTGAAACCGTGTTACAGGTGCACAATTTTGAAACATCAGGCACTGATAATTTGCAAAGTGCTTCCACTGAGTTGTGCAGATCTTCCAAATGTTGACACATTATATTTGACAGTATCAAAAATTGCATTTATCAATATTGCCATTGATACCATCAGTAAAGTCTCTAAATATTGGTAAGCTGTGAAGCTCTTGGCAGGCGATCCAGGTTTTCCAAAATTCTAATATTTTCTCGAATGCTCAATTTTTACCACTGGCAACAAATACTGTCAGCTATTTCCTTTGAAGTGACAGTCTTACTTGTTTGCTTTTGAGGAAATGTCTGCCAAATACCCAAGCCTGAAGAAGTACAATTTGTCTCTCAGTCATTCTTTCTCAAGTAAAAGCAGTGTTTCATGATAAAAAGCCATTAGTGTAGCTTGTGAGTCAACAATGGTGCAGGTCCTTTTGCTTGGAGACAAACATGGTACTTCATGCAGCGGACATTCTTTCTGCATATGTCCCATGCCATCACACAGGATATTAAAAGACGTGTACCTAAAGGTTGAGAGTTAATAAAATGAATACGTTTAATGGTTTCATCAAGGACTTTCTTAAATGAGACGGGCAAGCTTCTCTGCTTCTGTGAGTGTGTGGTTGTAAAGAATGCAGGGAAGACTGAAACAATTAGGTACCACTTTTTTATATTCTTCTTCTTCTTCTTCTTCTTCTTCTTCTTCTTCTTCTTCTTCTTTAACATATATTTTATTGATTATTTTACAGAGAGGAAGGGAGAGAGATAGAGAGTTAGAAACATCTATCAGCTGCCTCCTGCACATGCCCTACTGGGGATGTGCCCGCAACCAAGGTATGTGCCCTTGACCGGAATCGAACCTGAGACCTTTCAGTCCTCAGGCTGACGCTCTATCCACTGAGCCAAACCGGTTTCGGCGGTACCATTTTCTTGATTCGTTCTAAGGCACCAGTGGTTTTCTCCACTATTGCTTTTGCATCATCGGAATAAATGTCAACACTGATAGATCCTTCCTTCCCTCATTTGATGGACAGACATAAACCCTACCTGCGGCCAGACATTCCTGAGCTCTGAACCACCAATCAGCACCTGCCAAATACCCTAAGCCCCCATTCCTAATTCCCTAGGTCCTAATCAATCAGCGTGTGCTGAGTGCCCTAAGCCCCACCCTCTATCCTTAAAGGTGCTTGTAAGCCCCTCGCTCGCTCTCTTCTGCTCCTCTCTGTGGAAGCAGCCGGCAGGGGTACCTTCCCCTCCAATAAAGCCTGTGTGTGTCCTGCCACCCAATCTCCGGTCTACCTTCTCTATTTAATCTATCAAATACATTGATAAAGGTTAATGCCATCTTAATATTATCATGAAAATAGTGTTGACCTCCTGGGCCTCCTGAACCAGGCTCCCCAGAGGTCTGGAGACCACACTTGTAGAACCGAGATAATAGGTGACCATTTGGTAATGACACCCTTTAAGAGACGTTCCGGATACAAGATAATTATTGTAAGGGCCGGGAAGAGGCTAAGTTCTGTGCCACCTCATGGTCTGGTCTCTGCATGTGGGTCAGTGTCACTCTTGCCTCGGTGGCCCCGAGTGCATGGAGTCATGGCCAGAGGAGTCCAGGTGCGGAGGTGCTGGTGAGGCCTTGGCCGGAGGGCACAGGAAATTGGCTCCCCCAGTCCGAGTGCTGCTGGTGACAAACACACAACCACCTGCTTTGTTTCTCTGTTCAGCCTGCGAGGCAATTTAACTTGTCCCGGGCTTAGGAACGCACTATTTAACAAGATCGAATTTCTGTTTATGATTCTTAAAATGCTCCTATTAGTAAAGT
Source organism: Pipistrellus kuhlii (assembly GCF_014108245.1). Classification (NCBI taxonomy): domain Eukaryota; kingdom Metazoa; phylum Chordata; class Mammalia; order Chiroptera; family Vespertilionidae; genus Pipistrellus; species Pipistrellus kuhlii. The sequence goes on along the minus strand of NW_023425515.1, from coordinate 16,954,940 downwards.
TGTTTAAGCCCTTTTCTTGGGATAAAACTTCTCTGATGCCAAACAACTGTTAAATAATGAACGTTTTGTGCCCTTCTGCGGGACATCAGGACTCCCCCCTCGCACGCAGCTTCTGTCCCCCACAGCTTGCCCGAGGCGGGCAGCTTGGCCACACAGAACACAACTCTGGGGGCGTCTCACTGAGCCGGTCCCTGTTTCCAGAAAAGAAACCCCATGTCCTTGAGCCAGAACTGGGACGCCCCAGGGGCTGGGATTTTCCTTCCTCCCACTGACGGGGGCCAGACTGACAATGGCTTGCTTGAATCCCTCCAGTGGGAAAAGCTTTCCAGAAATGCCAGCCTGCCAGGCATCTCATGCCAGAGATACTGTCCCTTCCCTCATGAATAACTGCGGGATTGGCCTGGCTACTGCCAGGAGGGTTAAAAAAAAAAAAAATACTCTTCCTTATGAGCAGTGATGTCTGGGGCTGACTCAGCCTGGGGAAAAGGCCAGGCACGCTGCTGACCCGCTGTGCTCACGGAATGAATGTCTTCATGTGCAGAATGTCTTAAAGTGGTCCTTTCCTTCTTGCTGCTCCGCTGTGAAGAAGATAAGGCAGGGAGGAAGCTCCCACATCACCAGACAAATGGCTCCGAGCTTTAGCAAGTTTTCTCTAACATTTGGTGTGAAATGTTCTCTCCTTTGGAGTCTTCCAGACCTTCGCCCCCACCCCCACCCCAACACCAAAAAAAAAAAAAAAAAAAAAAACCAACAAGAAACAACAACAATGGCATCAATATAGCCCTCTTCTTTAAAAAAAAAAAAAATATATATATATATATATATATATATATATATATATATATATTGAATATATATATATATTATTGTTTTTTCACAGAGAGGAAGGGAGAGGCTAGAGAGTCAGAAACATCGATGGAAGAGAAGCATCAATCAGCTGCCTCCTGCACACCCCCTACTGGGGATGTGCCTGCAACCAAGATACATGCCCTTGACCTGAATCGAACCTGGGACCCTTCAGTCCGCAGGCCGACAATGCTCTATCCACTGAGCCAAACCAGTTAAGGCTGTATATCCCTCTTCTTACATATGTGCTGGGAACACAAGTGTTGTGGAGATCTCCTTGGCTCTGGGACTTTAAATCCTCCAGCAAATCCACCTCACCTCCATGAGTCAGGACCAGCCCAAAGCCGTGGAAGGAAGGAGGAAGCCAGGCCTATTGACATACGTGGGGTAATAATTTCCCAGATCTGGATCTAGCTACTCTTATCTGCGTGACATGCTGACTCTGTGCCCTAGAGTTTGAGTACAAATAGTATCCCCAGTGACCCTCCTTGCACTGCCCCATCCACTGCCCTTTGACTGTGAAAATGTGCCTTTGGGGATATTGATTTCTAAGCTAGTTGTTCAGAGACAAAAGACTCGGAAAGAACCTTTGACCTTCCCCCTTTCCTGCCACGAGTTGAAGATAGGAAGGCCTGTGGGAGTCTCAGCGTACTGACCTTCGCATTAGAGAGGAAGGATCCAGTTAGCTAGATTCCCCAGTGGCCCTCGCAGAAATCCGTTTCCTGCCTGGTCAGCTCTGCCTTGACTACCTGTAAATTGCCCGTTTCCCCTTCAGAATCCCAGACCCTGCCAGCTTCTCCCCTTTGTCCATAATGGCATGTGCTTGGAATGAATTTTGCGTCTCATTCTAATGGCACTCCAAACGTGCATTTACATCATAAACTTAGGACATTGTCTCCCGTTCATCTGTCTCTGTGAATTTAATTTTCAGCCCAGCTAGAAGAACTTAGACATTGGAGAAAAATGTTTGGTCCCCCCCCCCCCCGCCCCCACACACCCTCATAACTGTTACAGTGAGCATTTGCTTTACTTTAGCTCTTATTATTACGTTGGCAGAATGCCTTCTCTCTAAGCAGTGTTCTGGTACATTATTTCTGTCTTGTTCCAGAAGAAGGAATGGACGGGTAAGTTGGGGAAACGTGTGTTCTAGTTCTGCCACTCAATGGTGATAGATACTGGACAGGTCGCATGCCTTGGGCTTCACCTGGAAATGGGGGAATGGAGAAGGAGAGAGCTACATTTCCAGTGGTTCCTGAACCTGCGGGACAGAAATACATTGTTAGCAAGGCCCTCAGTCCAGCACCTCCTTCTATGGTGCCTCCTATGCTGAGAAATGTGTTGGGACTACTAGACTTGATGTGTTCTAGACTCTTGTCCATCCTAATATTTGTTTCCTCTATGGTTCCCTCTTTCTCTCTCTCCCCTCAAATGTCAAGCCTCTCCTCCCCACCCCCTCCCCACTAGATTGCACTTGTGACTTGCCAAAGCATCTGTGCCTTCTGGGTGGTCCACATGGCTTCAGGCCACGCCCAACTCTCCAGGCTGTAGTCTGGACCTTCCGCAGCTTAAAGGAGACTGCCATCTGATGATTTTTAAATTCTCTCCTTAATTTAGAGTTGCGAAGGGGAGCCTCATAAAAGTTGGGTGGTGGCAGGTTTAGTCCCAGGACAGCACATAAATAGGTGAGGAGAAGCCCTTCTCTCCTCAGGTGCTGCGTCCCAGCAGCCACACAGAGAGGCTTCTGGAAGGAGAGATTCCTGCCAGTTTCCAGAGGAGCAGATGGCCCAGCAGCACTGCTGGGAGCTGCCCCCCACACAGGCACCGAGAACCCACTTAACTTCCTACTCCTGGGACCAAGAATGACGAGCTCCCACCTACACAGGGCGGGGTTCTGAGAACCTGGAGGAGTCAGGAGGCAAACATTTACTCCCTGGAGGTGTAATGTTGGTGCCGCTGTGACCAAGGACAAAAATTTGGTTTCCTACATACCCCGATCCTGTGATAAGGCACACCCTACAGATTAAAGGGGAGAAAAGGACATAAAGAAATATAATAATAAGCAAACTGAGAGAAAGAGAGAGAGAGAGAGAGAGAGAGAGAGAGAGAGAGAGAGAGAGAGAGAGAGAAGTACTGTGCGTGCCAGTTGGCTATGCATCTGTAGAAAAAGAGGGGAAAAGGAAAAATCTGGGTGGCTTTAGGGAAAACAAAGACAACCAAATAGAAAAGAATTCAAGAACACACAGAAGAAGTGTGAATAAAATACATGAAAACACAACATAAAAGCGGATCCATTCATATAAAGGTAAACATAACCAGTAAGAAACTCCATGTGGTGACTCAAAATGATCATTCCCTCGTACGTTGACCCCAGGAGGCTAGCAAAATCTCTCATTTAAAACAGCATTGGGTATATAAAGAAGCATTAGGTATATAATTTGCCCGTAAGATAAATACTGAAACAACATATTAACAACTGAGACAGAATTCTGACCACACTTTGTTTATATATTTCCTTCAGCCACTATTTAAAAAAGTCAGGCCGCTAGCAGTTAATGCACTTATTCATCTAACCCTGCCACAAGAGAAGTTAAAATAAAATGATAACACTGGGCAAGGAGTTGGCATCAAGAACTGAGGGAATGGACCTCAGTCCCCCAGAAGGCAGCCTTGGCAGAAGGGCCTACATGCTTGGGACAGCAGGATGACGTGAAACCTTAGGACAGTCGGTCATTATGTAACCTGGGAGAAATTTCCCTACATTTCCAAGCCTCTTGCAAATGGCATGGGACAGTCCCTGTGTTGTGAGCACACAGCCCATTGAAAATGCCACCATAATTCTAGTTGAAACAGTGAGTGAAACCTTCTTGTCTTTAAGAACCAGTATAATATTTTTTTAGGGGGGAAAAATTTTTCCCTAAGTTAGCCAAACCACAAGAAGAGAGGGAAAAAGATGGCTGATCAAGCTGTCATCTCTCTATCCTCTTTTGAATAATGAGACAAGGCAATCGTGTTGTATATCTTTGACTAAGAATTCTTCTGGGATGTGTTCCCTGTCCACTATAAAGAAGTTGCAGCAGCCCTAGCCTGTTTGGCTCAGTGGATAGAGTGCCGGCCTGCGGACTGAGGGGTCCCAGGTTCGATTCCGGTCAAGGGCATGTACCTTGGTTGCGAGCACACCCCCAGTAGGGGGTGTGCAGGAGGCAGCTGGTCGATGATTCTCTCTCATCGATGTTTCTAGCTCTCTATCCCTCTCCCTTCCTTTCTGTGAAAAATCAATAAAATATATTAAAAAAAAAAAAAAGAAGTTGCAGCACCCGATGACTTGAAAGAAACCGCACTTCCTTTTGGGGGTGGGAGGTGTTGCTTAGAGAAAGCACTCCTCTTACCTGTCATGGGAACGTCTGGCCTATTTAAAGGCCGCAGGTGTGTGAGGACAGAGGGCATTGGGGACAGGGACATGTTCAGGCTGCAACAAGACTGCCAAAAGCCGCTCGAAGGTAATGCTTTCAGAGTGATGGTGTTTTTCCCTTTCTCTCACTCAAATGTGTGTGGGGAGCAGGTTCTCCCTCAGCACCATGTCCTGGAGGTTTAGTTTGTGTGTTGTTGTTGTTGTTGTTTTATCCTCTTTTCTGTCCTTTAGTGAGAGAAGTGCCGATACTTCAAAATACAGGCCAGCTCAGAAAACCAGCTTGGAACCAGTGCAGAGGGCCTCCCAGAGAATGAGAGTGTGGAATCCCTGCTATCCGGTGTTTGACGAAGAGGAAGGAGAAAGAGAAATGGAAAGAAGGGCAGAGGAGCTGTCTCCTCCTGGGGAGGGTGCAGGCAGGGTTCACTCTCTGGGACCCGGCGGGGGGTTTGAGTTGAGATGCTGGCACCAGCCTTGAGCCATCCTTGCAAGTGTCTGTGTGCAGGCCCCTAAGAATGGCCACCGCGTAGCGTGCAGCCTGATGATGTGTGTGGGCTGCCAGGAGACTGAGTGTGATATTGGAGAATTGTTCACACCCCCAAAACACGATAAACCGACTGACTAGCTCCAGCCAGGGATCTCGCCACCTCCACCTGCCCTTCAGGGTTTGCTTCACCTGCCACAGGTCCTGAGCCACTCTGTGCCTCACTACTCAGAGAGAAAGGGAAAGGGAGAGAGAGATAGAAACATCAAGATGAGAGAGAATCATTGATCAGCTTCCTCTTGCACACCCCACACTGAGGATCAAGCCCACAGCCCAGGCCTATGCCCTGACCGAGAACTGAACCCTGACCTCTTGGTTCAAAGGTCAACCCTCAATCACTGAACCATGCCGAGCGGGCCCTGAAAGTGGCATTTTGATCCCCAAAGACTCTATCACTGAGGCTGGAGCTTCCTCCACGGTGCACCCATTAGTCAACAGAGACTAGAGAAGAGCTTAACCCTCTGGCCAGGACGGCTGTGCCGGCATCCCTTCTGCCTGGCCTTGCTGGAGGTGGGGACGTCTGCACAGGGTGACCTTTACCTGAAAAGCCAGGGAGCCACTGCCAGTGCGGGGTCTCTGTCCAGCCTCTGAGTGTCAGGCACAAACCCCAAAGGCCAGTGGCTCATCCAAGGCCACCAAGATGCTCACAGGACCCATAGGGAGCCACACTTCCTGCTCAGGGCAGCCTACACCAGACAAAATGGGGATGGGAATGGGGCGGAGGGAAGGAAAGTTTTCCTGCTGTTTTACAACTGGCCTGTAGAGCCCTCGCTGAGAAGAAGAGGTGCTAAATGCTTCACATTCGAAGGAGAGTTATTAGAAACCAGAAGTCCCTCCCATCCTTCTAAAAGCCAACAGGTTAGGCTGCCCCTGTCCACACCTACCACCACCTCCCTGCTCCTTTTGTGTGGGGAGGAGCTGGGAGAGGGCATCCAGGTCAGCAGCTTTGGGCAAGGTTCTCATGGAGAAGGAATGCCCTGCCAGCCTGTGCCCCACTGTTCACTCCTGCCCTGGGGTGAAGGAAATGGGAGAGGGGCTGCCAGAAGGGAGGGCAGCCTTTCACTCCCCTGAGGGACCTCTGCTTAAGCTGTGGACTTTCAGATCTACCCTTCTGCCTGCCTGAGCAGGAGATGGTGACAGGAGTTCTGTGCCTGAGAAATACTGGCATGGAGCTATGTTGGCAGGATCAACCCCAGAGGACTGCCCACTGCCCACTGCCCAAGGGCCCTAGCGGTGAGAGGCTGCGTGTGTGCCACCAGAGCAGAGCTGAGGGGAGGCAAAGAGGCCTCAGAGAGCAGGATATCCCACAGCAGGGAACGCTGTGTTCCCAGGTCCCCTCCTCTTCTCATTCCCAGAGCCTGGATGATCTTCAGACTAAGTGAGAGAAAGGCACTGGCATAGAATTTGGAATTAGACACGGGAATGGGATTTTTTAATGGGACTGAGGGTGACCAGAGAGAAATGGAATATGCCTGAGATTGCTAAGGGGAAAGCTTTCATTATTTTTTTTTATCCATTCGTTTGTGTCGTTGGGAGCAAATCAGATTTGAAGATAGTGATTGGAAAAATTAAAACCACTTCATGGTAAAACCCCACTGAGTTGGGGCTGCCCCATGAATGGTTTTGTACTCATAAGCAGTGAGGGGTGAGGGGCTGATGGAAGCTTGGACCAGATAAGCCTCTAGATCCTACCCCAGCCTGAGATGCCAGGTTTGATTGTGGCAGGGCATCCATTTGAAAGAGGGCCTCGCCCATCACTGGGACTCAGTTGTGTGTGGACGTGTCTGTTGGGAGGGGGTGATTAGTCAGTTCTGGGCTGCCGTTTCAGTCCTAAGGGGAAGGTGGGAGGAGGTGCTGGAAATACAACAAGAAAGTCACTTGCATTAAAAGTGGGCAAGACACTGGAGTTAAAACATTGCTCTAGCCTCACATTTATCTTACTGCAAACTGTGTGCTCAAGATTAGAAGTTGTGTGTGTGTGTGTGTGTTTTGCGTGGCAACCATTGTGTCTAAAACTATGCTGTCCAACACATATGTGATGACTTAAATATAATTAAAAATTCAATTCTTATTCACACTAGTCACATGTCCTCAGTAATCACACATGGCTTGTGGCTACTATATATATAATTGTAAAGATATAGAATATCTCCATCTTCACACACACAAAAAATCTATTAGGCTGTTCTACTTTGAAGAAAAAGCAAATTTCCCAATGATGGAAGAGAAAATGGTGAAACTGGACTTCTGAGCTCTCATGTAAAAAATTATGCATCCCAAATCTCTTGGGCAAGTGTAAGGTTAAAGGAACATAATAAGAGGGGCCATGTGAACCCTAAGCTCACAGAAGTCCTTGCGGCCTGACTTCTGCTTTGGGAACTTAAGAGCTGCTTTGAAGGAGTCGTCAGGACAAGGGCAGCCCAGTCACTTGGCAGGGGCGCCGACCCCCAGGGATGTGGTGGCGGTGCTTGGCTGGGGTGATGGTGGGACTTAGGAGAGGTGAGAGTGATGGTGGGAGGGATTCCACTATGGCAATCACTTCCCTTCCCAGAACTCTCAGCAACTGAGTGAGACTTTGATGGGCAAGAGCCTGATATTTACACATGACAGTATCCTATTTTTCTCACCAAAAGCAGGAGGCTACACAAAGCAGAGGAGGTCTATTAGCTTTTAATGCTGTGTAACTAACTACTCCAAAACTTAGTGGTTGCCTCCTGCATACCCCTAACCAGAGATGGAGCCCATAGCCCAGGCATGTGCCCTGACTGGGAATGAAACCTAAAACCTTTTGGTGTATGGTATGCCCAACCAACTGAGCCACATAGGCCAGAGCGGACTTCTGCTCTATTCTGCAGTCACACAGACCTGCCCTAACTCAGTATTTTAATACCGCTCACAGATGTAAATAGTACTAGGAGGCAAAGTTCATTTTAGAGGCTGGTCACCATGAGGTCACACAGAGCCAGAATTGCATATTATCAGAAATCTGACAATCAAAAGCAACAAAAATCCAACTCAAATGGTCTCAAGAGCGCTGAGCGTCAACCCAGGAACCAATAGGTTGCCTATTGGATTCCTAGTCAGAGCACATTTGTGAACTCAGTCCCCTGTAGGGGGCATGCAGGAGGCAAAAGATCAATGTTTCTCTCTTATGCATGTTTCTATTTTGCTATTCCTCTCCCTTCCTCTCTCTCTAAAAACCAAATAAAACAAATTTTTGAAAAAATTGTCTCAAGAAAAAAATCAAATAAAAGGAAATATATCTTCTAGCACAAATAACTTAAAAGTCTTGATATGGTGCTTAAATGATGTCCCTGGGGTTTGATTTCATTCTCAGATCAGCTTTCCTCTTGTAGCAGCATGATGGCTTCCAGTAGCTCTAGGCTAACACCCCCTGTTTAAAAGAGTCTGCCTCTTTCCTATTAACACCAATGAAAATCCCAGTGGGGCTTCCATTGGCTAGAACATTTATCTCTGAACCAATCTCTGTGATCCCTTTCAGATACGGTGCTTTGATTGGCCAGGCTTCAGTTGTCATTGCTCCTTCCTGGATTAGAGTGATGTTATCAAAAGAGGAATGGATGGTGCTGGGCTAGCAAAATCAACTACAGTTCACTACAAAAGCACATCTGTATCTGTCTGTTTTTATAACAAAAAATTACATCATATTACCCCCCCACCCAGCATTAGGATGATAACGACTGACAACCCAGAAACACATCATTGTTTTGTTTTTCCATGCCCTTCCTTACAGAGCCAGAGATAGTCACTTCTCATGAGATTTGTTTTGCACAGCCAAGACTAGAGATGTCTCCAGGGTTGACAAACATCTGATACTTCTAAATCTGGATGGTCCTCCAGGGACTGGGTTTTGGTTTACACTGATCACAATACATCACTTCCAGTGTTCTCTAGTGTGTCTCTCCCAGGAGGTGGAAAGAGTAACTTCCCAGCAAGACCTTAAAGATGTGTGATTAAAACTTCTTTATTAGAGAGAAATATGGCCTAATATGGGTAGGGAATAGTAAATACAGGAACAGCTCATTCATCTAGACACTGGAAAGCTGATTTATAATATATGCAACCCTTCAAAACACAGACTCTGTTCCCGGGTTGGGGAATGTTCCTGCAGATTAGATAAAGCACTCATCCAGTTGTGCTTATAAACACTCAATTGGAGATTTATTGATTTTAATTGAGCATATAAACATATAGTTCTGGGCATGTTTGATTTTTTTTTTTCTAGTTCCCAGGCCCACCATAGATAATAAACAACAAACTGAATGGGGTGTGGCGTGGAGCTGTTGGAGATAATCACCGTGTTGTCAGCAAAGAAAGTGGTACCTGATGGTTTGAGTTGCTAAGACTTCGTTCTCCCTGTTATTTACTTAACACTGACAGGCACTGTGCTAAACGCTTCCCATGTCATGTCTCATTCAAGCCTGGCAACCCTATAAAGCCAGGGCTATTTTACTTCTTTTATAGATGGGAAAACAGAAGCTTAAGGGCGACGTCAAGTTATTGAGAAAGGGTTCTATATTTGTGAACACCTGTTTAATAAAACAGGTGGGTAGATAACATCTTTTAGAATGCTTCCTTCCAAAGTTGCTCACCAGAGACTTCCTCTTATCCTATGACCAGGCACCATGAGGTGGCTCTGGGTGCTTTCTAGGCCTGAGATTCCTGGAGGCCTGGGTCTCTAAGATCATAGAACTTTATAAATGGTTCTGAGGAGGTTGTCTGTTAGAACTACCAATGTCCCTATTGTGTGCCTTCAGAGTCCCCTGTCAGGATCCAGGACAGGAAGCCTGGCCAGCGGTTGACCATACAGTCTCTCCTCAGAATGATTGCTAATGATGGCCCCGGCACCTGGTGGTGTCTCTGATTCCTTCAGCTGTACTTCTCTGGCCCACCTGATGTCTGGCTGGAAATAGGCAGATCCATTCCTACAATGGGTGCCCACAGGCCTCAGCTGCCTTCATCCCCTGCCTCAAGATTATATGGACACAGTCAAAGGATTCTTTCTTTGAAGAAGGTCGTCATTTTTGGACTGGAGGTCAGATGCAGGGATTAATGAGGGTCCTGCTCACATTCTCTCCCCTGCCCTGGGTTCAGCTGCTTGAGCAAAGAAGCCATGGGCTTGAATGTTTTCTTAGTCTTGACAAGCAAAGGGAGGGGGATCCAGTGTGTTTTCTCTCACAGGGCATATTAAGAGGCCCTTCTGAATTCTTCTCAGTGGGAGTGGACATGCTATTGAGAAGGATAAACATTTGTCAACAATGTCAGGAATCACTGAGATTGTGGTTTTTATAGATAGGGGTGTGTGTGTGTGTGTGTGTGTGTGTGTGTGTGTGTACGAACGTTTGGAGATATTTACAACCCAATGCAGTCCCCCAATTCTAAAATTAAGCTGAAATCATCCATGCCTCTTTGAATGTTAGTATCTCCAAAGGATTCAGGAATTACATGGATTGTTTCCTGGAACTCAGACCTGTGATATGAAATGATTCAGTTTCTGACCTTTGGCAATTTGAATATGCCCATTGTCCTTTCTAGCCTGGATCTGGCCCTTGCATTCATTTAGCACTTACTGCACTTGGGCAAGGAAGAGGCATCGAGGAAAAAAATCCAGATATCAAAATTGGCCTTTGAAAAAATAGGGTTGATTCCTAGATTCCAATCCTCTGCAGGCACTGAGGGCGTTTCAAAGACATTTTCAAAGACATTTTCAGACTTTACTATGTATAAAGATCCAATCTGCACCCACAAGGGTGTGGTGTTGGCTGGTGCTAGAGGAAATTGGGAGGGAAAGGACGCTGATTTCCCCACCTTCCTATTTTGCAATATTTTACCACCTTTTAGTGATTCCCTGTCCGCAGATTTCCCTGCTCTTAGGATATCCTTTCCCAACAGGGGAGAAACAAAACTAATGTTATAAACTAATCAATTCAAAGAATTAGGAATGTTTTATGTCAGCTTAGAAACAGTATGTTTTAAAAGACAACCTCTAAAGCGTGGGCCACTTTGGAGAAACAAGTTTTTTTGTGTGTGTGTTGTTTTTTGTTTGTTTGTTTGTTTGTTTTTTGAGAGGAGAATCCAAGAGTCATCAAATGAAAGTGAACTGTATTTCCTAAATTTTCCTCCCCATGAAAATCACCTGGGGGTAAAACCCAGCCTTTCTCAGCCTCATTCCTGATGTGGGCACGCCAGGAGTAGGGAATCACGTTGGGGAAAGTTGTGCTTCTTAAGGAAAGACAGATTTGTGTTTGCTCATTTACTCTGTTACTTACTAGGTGACTTGAGCTAATCATTTATTGAGTAAATTGGATTAATTATCTGTTTTTGTGGGGCTATTAAGAGGCTTAGAAATCACGCATGTAAAGCAAAGGCCTGGCCCGTAGATCCTCAGATCCAAGGCTAAGTGCTCAGTTATTGATAGTTCTTGATCATAATTAAGAATTTGCACTTATGGGGAGGGATAGGGGAAGGCAATGGGAGGGGGAACATTTGTAATACTTTCAACAATAAAGATTTATTTAAAAAAATAAAGTAATTAACCTTAAGTCATTTCAAATGAGTATTCAATCTTTTTTTAAAAATTTATTTAAATGCTTTCACAATATTTAATTAAATGTATAGAAAATAGTATACTTATGCTTCCTGTACCTATTACCTAGCTTTGACAAGGATCAACGTATCACCCTGCCTTCTTGTAATGCTGTTCAATTGTTTAACTCAGTGGTCGGCAAACTTCGGCTCTCGAGCCCCGGGTTGCCGCTCTGTTGACTAATGAGTTCACCAACCACTGCTGTAAGGCATTACCCTTACCCAGAAGTTTTGACTTCAGGTTAAAGACATTAGTACATTATTAAAATATTTTTTAAGTGTTTTTGACCAAGGCAATGGTTGGCAAACTCATTAGTCAACAGAGCGGCAAACCGCAGCTCATGAGCCACATGTGGCTTTCGAGTTGCAGTTTGCCGACCACAGGTTTAACTGATAAGAAATATAATGATCCCTATGCTTGGAATTTTTTTTGAATCTTCTGAGAGCTGATGTTACCTTTTTGAAGGAAGAGGGAAAACTACACTGAAAACCCAGTGAAAGTCAGCACGATGACACGTAAACGATAGTGACTCTCCTCAGACAACATGCTTCCCCTACAAACTTCAACATCACAGCTCTGGCCCCCAGGTCCACAGGTGCCCACTGCCTGCCAGTCCCACAGTCAGGGCTGCCGGTGCCATTGCAGAGTTAACGCCAGCCAAGACAGAAGTGTTTCAAAACCCACAGAGGGACTTGCCTGTCTGAGCCCAGGAAGAGGGTGACACTGGAATAACCACAAAGTGGATTCACATCCAGCCCATCCCCCCAGCCCGACTTCGTGTTTTGTGCAGAAAACTGTGTCAGAGCAGCTCTTCTCAGGGTGAAGGGAGCCCTGATGGAGCTGAAACCCTGGGCCGGAGGCTGGTGACAGGTCTGCCACTCAAGAGTGCCAAGGCATCACATCGATGTCTCCTTTCTTCCCACAGACCTTAGGGATGGTAGCAGGATTGCAAGGTCATCAGCATCTAAAGTCACTGTCCTTGAATCATCATCAGTCTGATGTCTCCAAACCCCCGGTGAGAACCCACAGCTCCCAGTGTTTTTTATTCATAAGTTGATCATTGAGTGGAAAGCAAACCTGCCAATTAAAGAAGGACCCTAGTCCAAACAAACAAAATATAAATGGGGGGGGGGGGCAAGTGGAGAGAAACAGCATAGTTTAGAACTCAGCTCTGCTGACTGTTCAGAGTAGAAATCAGAATTCAGCATCATCTAGCTCTTATTCTACCCTGTTTTCCCGAAAATAAGACTGTGTCTTATATTAATTTTTGCTCCCAAAGATGTGCTAGGTCTTATTTTCAGGGGATGTCTTATTTTTCCATGAAGAAGAATACAGTACACATTTATTGTTAAATGAAAATAAAGGAAATTTATTACCTGTATACGGTACAGTAGTACAGTAGTTGTCAACACAAACCAGTCAAACTGTGAATCCTACAGTATCAAGAATTTACTCATTTATTCAATGACAATCATGTCATCATCTTCTGGAACATCATCATAACAATCCAATTCCTGAATTTCCCGGTGAATTTCTTGTGACTCCATTTCTTTCAGAATCAGTGGACCAGATCTCTCATGTTTAGCAATAGCATTCTGAGACAGAGCCTAGAAGGGGGCCTTATTTTCGGGGGGGATGCCTTATATTTCACTCAGAAGGAAACCTGTAAGTAGGTCTTCTTTTCGGAGGATGTCTTATTTTCGGGGAAACACGGTATGAATCCCAGAGAGAAGGCAGCTCCAGAGCTTGGGCTGCCAGAGAGATGCAGGCTCTGAGGCGCCCACTGAAGTCGCAAAGTCTGGGACCCGGGAAGAGAGAGAGCATGGGGTCACAAAGTAGCAGCCACCTTGTGTGGTTTTGTGGCTTTGCTCTTGCTCTGCTCACCTCAGGAATGTGCCAGGAACCCTCTGAGGAAATAGCCCACATGCAGTCAGACACCTTGTCCTCAGAGGGCTGCAGGGCATCCTCTCCCATCAGCAACTGCACGGGCCTCCCCGGCTTTCCCACGGTGGACGCCTGGCTTACTGTGCACTCAGCCCAGAGCGTGCCTGTCACATCCTAGCATTCCCTCTGGATCCTGGCCTGCCGCCGGGCCTGCTCACTGGGCGCTGATAACCCGAAACAATGCACTCTGACTACAAAGTGGGAGACCTATCTCTCCAGCCAGATGGAACTCTACTTTCCAGTCACGCCAGGCGGGCCGGTGACGCACTTGGAACACCTCAGAGGAGAGGTCAGAAAGGTATCACTTTTTACTTAAAGGACTAACGCCTGTTCATCGTGGTGAAGGGCAGGGAGGGGAAGAAGAGGTGAAAAGAAAGGAGAGGAGGAGGGAAGGAAAGAACGACTAGTCAGAGAGTAGCGAGAGGGCCCAGCTCCCAATTTATGTTGTTCAAAAAACATTTCCTTTGGTCCCGGCCAGTGTGGCTCAGTGATTGAGCATTGACCTATGAACCAGGAGGTCATGGTTTGATTCCTGGTCAGGGCATATGCCCAGGTTGCGGGCTCGATCCCCAGTGTGGGGTGTGCTGGAGGCAGCCAATCAATGATTCTCCTTCATTTATACTCTGATGTTTCTATCTCTCTCTCCCTTTCCCTTGCTTTCTGGAGTCAATAGAAGTTTATGTTTTTTAAAAAATTTCCTTTGCTAGGACAATTTTTTTTCCCTTGAGATAAAATATCCCATTCAACCTGAGGTGAGGAGAGGTAACAAGTTGAGTAAAATAGAGTTTCCTTTAAACTGTGGCAGAATCCCTAGCAATGCCACATCTTGCCACCCTGCCAGTCTTCAAAGGTCTCTCTATCTTGATTACGTACTGAGTTTACCTGTGCAATTTTGGTTCCCAAATGACTATGTGGCTTTCTCTCATGCCTTCCATTCCAGCATTGCTTTATTGATTATAAATCATCTCACCACGACATATATCACTTCCCTAAGCGAAGAAAAACGCTGGACAGAATGGGGCGGGGGTAGAAGTTGAGTCATTAATTTCCACCTTTGCCTCACTTCTGTCAGCAGCCCCCGGACCACAGTGCATCTTCCACCTCCTACTTAGCCCCACGGACGCCATCACCCCATCACATCATTCCTGGGGGCAATGCAGGTGATGGCAGGTTCCACCTGGAGTATCTGGCCACGTGCCCACAGCCGCTGGCTGCCCACGGCTTCTCAGAAAATAAATGCCTCCCGGGGGTAACTTCTTGTTCTCCTCTGTGTAAATGAAACTCATCAGGCCTGGAAACTGTTTGCCCACATTGAACAAGTCATTCCTCTGTCGAAGGGATTTGAATAAGGTAGCAGAGAATAGGGCTCCTGCTTGCCTCGAGCCTGCCCAAGTGCCTCTCTGCTGGGCCACCTGGCTCCCTCAGCCTCTGACCTTTGCACAGCTGGTGTCAACATCGGGTGATTACACGCAGCTCTCCGGAAAGGCAGGCAGCGAGTAGCCAGGTGGAGGCAGGTTGTAAAGCTCACTTCGTTTACCTGTCCTCACATCTACGTGGACTTTCCAGATGCTGACTGGTGAGTGACTCCCACACATCCCTGGGAGGCAAGCCAATAGCATCACCCCTGCTTTGACAATGAGCACAGGGTGGAATCTGGCAGGCAGTCCAGGGCCACACAGCAAGCATGTTGGCCACACAACCAGGCAGCATTTGTGGACCAGGGTCCTGCTCTCGGGTCCCATCCTGGGCAGCTTTACCTCCTCTGAACAGCAGGTACTCATGGGGTAGCTCATTTCTAAAACAAAGCACTTTTTTTTTTTTTTTTTTTTTTTTTTAATGCAGGACTGATTGAGCACTCACATCCGAGCCTTCCAAAGCCTCTAGCTCTGGCCAGCCTATTGGAGCAGAGGTAAGTGGGAGCTCCATAAAGGCAGGGAGAGTGGATGTTTTGGCTAGTTCCATGGTCGGCAAACTCATTAGTCAATAGAGCCAAATATCAACAGTACAACGATTGAAGTTTCTTTTAAGAGCCACAGTTTTTAAACTTAAACTTCTTCTAACGCAACTTCTTCAAAATAGACTCGCCCAGGCTGTGGTATTTTGTGGAAGAGGCACACTCAAGGGGCCAAAGAGCCGCATATGGCTCTTGAGCCGCAGTTTGCTGACCACGGGTCTAGGGTATCCCCAGTGCCTAGGCCTGTGCCTGGCTCATCGTAGGGACTCAGTCAAGATGGGTGAACGGTGAATGAATCTCAACTGCGTTGTTAGTTTTCGGTGCTGACAGCTGGGCCTTATCTGGCAGGTGCCTTTGTGAGCCCACCACTCTTTACCTAACTCCCTTATTAAGCCATTTAAATAGGCTTTTGATTGCATTTCTCTGAAGAAATCACAGAAGATTGCATCCAAAACGGCCTCTATGCTTACAGAGGAGGAAGCACACATCTTTGGAAGTAAAATGATTGGTTCAAGTGTCCTCAGTTGTCCTGATGGAATGCTATGAACTGAATTGTGTTTCCCCAATTCATGAGTGGAAGCCCCCGTGTGATGCTATTTGGAGTGGGGCCTTTGGGTGGAATCTCATGTTCTCTTTCTCTCTCTCTCATTCTGACACAGTGAGAAGGTGGCTACCTGCAAACCAAGAAGAGGGCCGTAGTGACACTCTGATCTTGGACTCCAGCCTCCAGAACAGCGAGAAAACACGTTTCTGTTGTTTAAGCCACCCAGTCTATGGTCTTTTGCCGTGACAGCCCAAGTTAAGACAATACACTGGCTTTTCTAATACAGCTTTGTCTCGGGGTTAGGCTGCAGCCAGAGCAACACTGGTCACCCTGTCCACAGGCCCCAACAGAACAGTTCTGTAGAGGATTCCATAACTACAGAGAAATCTGTGTCCTCACTACTGCTCCCTTGGTTCTAGAAGACTGAGTTGATACACAGGTTCTTCTTAGGTGTTCAATTGAAGGACAAGCATTGTAAAGACTCTTAGCCTTCCGAAGGCCTCTCTTAATTGAAAGGCATTTTGTTTTGGAAACAATCTCATTGGATCATCTCAATGGGAATTATAACATCACTCCTCTTTCCACATGCTAGGGAGTATGTGTTTCTTTATACCTTTCCTCCCCTGGGCAACTTAAGTTACTTGTGGGAAAATTCTTATTTCCTGGGCAAAACTTAAAACATGCAAATAAATGTTTCATAACCTATAAGGAGAAATAGATATTAGAGAATCTTAAGTGGGACCAAATCCTAGCATCACTTCTTTTCAAAATCTTATACATTTCTTGGACACAAATACGCAGTTCATTTTTCTTTGAGGGTATTTTACAAAAAAATCTAGAAAATATGCGGTGAAAAGGAATGTCTTGAGTCCGTCAAGTCAAAGTTGGCTTTTACATTTTATTTTATGTAAAATATATTTTATTGATTTTTTTTACAGTGAGGAAGAGAGAGGGACAGAGAGTCAGAAACATCAATCAGCCACCTCCTCACACCTCCTACTGGGGATGTGCCTGCAACCAAGATACATGCCCTTGACTGGAAGTAGACCTGGCACCTTGCAGTCCACAGGCCAATACTCTATCCACTGAGTCAAACCAGTTAGGACTGGCTTTACATTTTAGAAATCATGTGATTCAAACAAACTTTGAGTGTTCTAGTCAACCCCAAGGCAGCATTGTACTCTCTCCTAGCCGTGGAGAGAGCATCTAAGCAAATGCTGCAGTCTCAGAGGGTATGGGCTCTGCACAGCCCTGAGAGTGAGGGCCCTTTTGTGAAGCGTTATAGTTGGAAGCTCCCACCTGTACAGCCCGAGTCTGAGGAGAAACCAGTTGGCGACTCAGAAAAGTCCTCCTGCATCTGGTGCCGCTGGTTCCTCCCTGGCTTTGCTGAGATCAGAGAAGGGCACTCTCTGAAAGGCATCTAAGAATGACTTCCCTGGATGGGGCGTGTCCAACAGGGAAGAAGTAGAGAGTGGACCCATGAGGCTTTCTTTGCACAGACAGCTCTTCACTGCCTGCTTTCTCCAATGACTTCAGATCTGGAGGACCCTGCCAAGGGGTAACATGAGGAGTGCTCCATGGGGGTACTCAGGAACAAACACAGAGCTGGAAGGGGGGCCAGCTAAAAGACTTGTCTTTTTTTATTATTGATTTTTTTACAGAGGGTAAGGAAGAAGAATAGAGAGTTAGAAACATTGATGAGAGAGAAACATCTATCAGCTGCCTCCTACATACCTCCTACTGGGGATGTGCCCGCAACCAAGGTACATGCCCTTGACCGGAATCGAACCTGGGACCTTTTAGTCTGCAGGCTGACGCTCTATCTGCTGAGCCAAACTGGTTAGGGCTAGAAGACTTGTCTTTGAAGCTGCACTCTCATAGCACTGGAAGCTCAAGGAAACATTCATTGTCCATTTAAAGAACTGGGGAAGATAACTAATAAGGACAAAGAGAGTCTAAATTCCCAAAGCCACCCCTTGGATGGCATGGAGGCAGGAAAGACTAGATGCATTTCTCTGTAAGAAACTAAGTCGCATGTGTCTAAGTATTCTGAGAAAGGCACATTCTTTGGTAATTACTAAGGGACCTACTTTATGTATTTAAGTAATCAAGACTGAGAAATATTTTCCAGTGGGGAGTTTCATGGTAGCCCCTGTATCTCCCAGAATATACAGGGTGGGGAAAGAGAGGGTTTACAGTTGTTTGTGTGGAAAATAATGCAATAATTAGCACATAATAATATAAGAATAAACTCTGTGTTCATACTCACAACTGTAAACCTACTTTTGCCCACTGTGTTTAAGGTCTAGAAAGCTCAGGTGACATTTTCATGTCTTGCTGGTGCCAAGCCAGTGAATGACTGGCAAGAAATGTTCACACCTACAGTCATTATTAAAGTTTCCCACATGGCTGAATCTAATTAATTAGGCCTAGCCGAACTTGCCAGCCACACCCGGGACCCAGCCCAATAACCCTCAGAGGATTTAGAAACACTCCTTTGACAAACACTCATTTATTACTACCTGTCTTCACTGAATCACCTCTACAGCAGATGCCATCTGACAGGGTGTCCTCAAAACAGGGTGCTCTATACACTAAAAGTCAAAGCTCTCTGCTTCATCCCCCCCCCCCGCCCCCGCTTTGTTTTTTATTAAAGAATCTCTCTCTATTCTCTTAACCATCAGAGCTATGGTGCTTAACACTCAAACCACTTCACAAATATTAATTTCTATTCCACAGTTTGTCCAGACCAAGGATTATGGGCTTTATTTTTCTTCAGGCCCAAATCAAAGGACTGGATAGTTTCTACCAGCCCCATGTTTGTTTGTTTTTCTAATAATTTTTTACTGATTTCAGGGAGGGGGGGAGAGAGAGAGAGATAGAAACATCAATGGTGAAAGAGAATCATTGATTGGCTGCCTCCTACACACCCCCTACTGGGGATCGAGCCTGAAACCCAGGCATGTACCCTTGACTAGAATTGAACCCGAGACCCTTTTATCTTCAGGCTGATGCTCTATCCACTGAGCCAAACCAACTAGGGCTTGTGTTTTGTTTGTGTGTGTGTGTTTTTTTCCTTGAAATTAGTGTGAGCCTTGTTTTTCCCCAAAGCCTGTCAGATATTCCCAGAATGGGTTATAAACTCCTTTCAGCTCTCCACCCTCCTAGCTCTCTTGGGGAGCTCTGGGAAGTTATTCCAGAGCAAACACACATCCATGGAGACCAAGGGTACCTTTGGACCTGGAGTTTTATTCAACACACCTGTACTGAGTGCTGATTCCATGGCAGGTACTGGTCCAGGCATGAGGAGAATAACACAGGCCATCATGCTTTCTGCGCCCTCATGGCTCAGTTTCCCCGGGGGCGGGGGGGGGGGGGGGGGGGGGGGGGGGGGGGGCAGGGAGAGGCAGGCGGCGCAAGGTAGTGGCAAATAATAAACATGAAAACAAAGTAATTTCCAATAGTGATAAGTTATAGTAAGACCATACAAAGGATAATGACTCCGAGAGTGACTGGGGATGTGTGTGCTGGATGGTCAGAGAAACATTGTCGAGGGAATAACCCTGGACTTGAGACCTGAATGATGATGTTATGCTAACTGTATCATGTTCTGTTAGATACACTTCTGTTTAAAGCAATTCCACAATGGCAGAAACTCAAATACAGCAGAGATTGATTAGGAGAGCATTGTCTTCTCACACTGTTTTTTTGTTTTGTTTTGTTTTGTTTTGTTTTGAGTTGGCAGAGGTATGCAAGGATAACTGGTAAATTGGTTCAGCCTTGAAGAAGGTCAACATTGAATATCTGTCAAAATTAAAGATGTACTATTCTTAGACTCAACAACCCCTACTTCTAATAATTTAATCTATAGAAATAATGGCACTTATGCATGAAGATGTATATACAGGGATATTTGCCTCAGCAATGTTTTTATCTTTGGGAGGGCAAGTAAGAATGATAACAGTTTTTGCCTCAACAGGAGTTGGAGGAAAATTAGGGAAAATCTATATATTTTTTGTAATGTTTTCACTTTTTACCTTTTTCATATCTTAGCTATCGAATAAACATGTTTTGAAAAATGAAGCATTGGAGTATAATTATATATGTAATGTTTATAAGAAATTCTTTTCATGTGTACATATACATCACAGTTATAGCTGGAATGAATTTAAGCTATATTGAATGGGGAAGCTCCTAGAATTAGTCACCTCTTTGGCTAACTCAACATATGGGCATTTCTCAGCCAGGGCTTGGGCATGTTCTCTAGGATGAGCTTAGGAATCATTTCAGAAAAGGCATTGTCTCCGAGGATGGACATAATTTTTGGAAAACAATGCACTCATTTCTATTCGTTTGAAGATCTCAACAACTAATCGTCAACCAATGTTCAGATAGAGAATTGCAAAAAAAGGTGACTTTTCTTGAAAAATACTTCCTAATGTGTATACAATATTACAGTTTGCTTCCTCCTAAGATAGAACAGGTCTAGGTTTTTAAGAATGAACTTGGTCCAACAAGAATGTTTTTCTAAACTCTCACAGCTATTTCATGTTCTGGTCCATTAATGATTATGGACTGATAAGAGTCTTTAGTTACCAGTAAAATTTTAAGAAATACGATGAAAATAAGATGTTTCTCAGACATCTCTTATTCCAAGCCCAGTCTCTGTGGTTTCCTACAATGCTGTGCCAGAGAAGGACAGCAAGTAGTACTTACTCCTCCACCTCCTGGGAATAAAACCTGCCCCACGATGAATAAATCATTTGTGCATATAAAAGTTTTATTTGAAAGAAAAATTGCTGTCAATAACCCAAAATAGCTGTGGAAATGACATCCCGTATCTATTTTTTAAAAATGCATTAAATATGCATCCAGTGGAATCGTGAGGAATTAATTCGCTTGGAGGCAAAATTTCCATCAGCATGAAGGTGGCTGTGAGACTCTCGCAGGGGCAGAGCCTGGGGAGTGGCCTGCGGTTTGATGCCAGTGGGGCTGCAGGAAGGACAAATGGCTCATTAGAAAGAAGCCGTGGTAACAACACCCCAGAGAACAGCTGTGTGTGAAGCTGAGCCAGAGAGCACAACCCTACGGAGGAGGAGCAGAGAGAAGCTGCTCACAGTCAGCGTGTGGATAGCAGCTTTGAGAGTATCATCCGAGAAGTGAATGTCATCAGTTCTTGGCAGAGTCTACCCCTCTGTGAAGCAGGTTCAGGTGAAAGGTGTTTTGGACATTTGCTAGGCTGTTGGTCTTACACCGCAGCGTGAGTGCAGCAGAGAAAGCCAGAGTCAGGATCCCAGGAGCCTTTCCAGGCTTCAGGCCTGCCTGTTATCTGTGCCAACAGCACCTGATCACAGGGGAGGAAGTTATTAAAAAGTAGGTCATTGCCTGGGCAGCGTGGCTCCGTAATTAAGACCTGTGAACCAGAAGGTCACGGTTTGATTCCCAGTTGGGGCATATGCCTGGGTTGTGGGCTTGATCCCCAGTGTGGGGCTTGCAGGAGGCAGCTGATCAATGATCCTCTCTCATCATTGATGTGTCTATCTCTCTCCACCACCACTCTCTTCCTCTCTGAAATCAATTATATACATATATATATATATATATATATATATATGTGTGTGTGTGTGTGTGTGTGTGTGTGTGTGTGTGTGTATATATATATATATTTTTTTTTTTTTTAAAGTGGGTCACTGGAGGGCGGGGCCAACTCCAGGTCAGGGTCCCTTGTCCACAAATCAAGTTTCAGGGAAGGCTTCTGTGGCCCTTGAGGTCACACACCCTCTGTTGTTCTTGGAGAAGGGAGGGAGAGGGTTGTGGCTAGTGGAGGTGGAGAGAGAGCAACCTGAGAGAGACAGAATGATTCAGACAGAACTCTGGAAATCACAACTGGATGTGACTCTGTCCCAGGGAGGGGCTGCTCTAGTACAGGCAGCAAATACGTTGGACAGTCTGGTGGAGATCGGTGTGACAAGTGTAAATAATCTTGGAGTTGGTCTTGTATTTCCACCTTCTATTTTTGAGATCCCTCTTTGGAGTCAATCAGCCTAGAATTCATTGACTCTCTGTATGAAGCATACTCTATCTCTAAGGTCAAGGTCTTTAGTATCAATAGTTCAAGCTATAAATTTATTATTCCACTAGAGGCCTGATGCACAAAGATTCATGCAAGAATGGGCCTTCCTTTCCTTGGCTGCCAGCACCGCCTTCACTCTGAATGGAGCCACCTTTCTGCCTTCCCATGCTGCCCAGAGGCCCAGAGTGGCTGGGGTGTTGCAGAATGCCTGTGTCGTCATCATGGCAACAATGTAAGTGTCCAGTCCCTGGCCGCTCAGTCCCTATGAATGCAAATTAACCCACCATTTTTGTTGGGTTAGTTTGCATACTCACTCCTGACTGGCTGGTGGGCATCATGAAGGTAAGGTCAATTTGCGTCTTTCTCTTTTATTAGTGTAGATTAGGGGTGTCGAACTCAATCAGAGAAGGGGCCAAAATCTAAAATCCAGCCTAAATCGCGGGCCGAATGGTTTACTGAACAGTCATAAACTGTCATTGTGATGGAAACGCAGCGGAGTGCAGTGATGACAGCGCAGTGCGGGCCACATTACAAGGCCTGGCGGGACGGATTTGGCCCGAGGGCCTTGTGTTTGACACATGTGGTGTAGATAATTTGTCTTAGAATTGGAGTTGGAAGGGGCAGTAGAAATCCGACCTATTCATTGTAGAGTTGAGGAAATCGAGGGCTAGAAGGGTTAAGGAACTTGGATGAAGCTATCAGAAAAGCTGGGGCTAGGATTCAAGGTTTTCTCCACCAAGCAGAGTCCTTTGCTATTTGAAAAAGTAATATTAATTTCCTGCTTTTGCATTCTGCTCACACCTCTATTTATTCACTGTGTTTCAAATTATGTGGTCCATTTCCCTGTCCCAAAGAGAAGTGAATATGTTGGTTCAGCAGAAATTTTCCTAGAGCTGAGCTGAGAAAGAGAGACAGAGAAAGAAAGAAATGGGAGAGAGGATCGGGAAGGGGGAGAGAGCAAGAGCAAGAATGCAAACCTATACATCAGAGCCTACAAAGCTTAATGTGACCAAAAGAATGTTAATCGACCAACACTATCCAGATTTAACAACACTTGAGCCATTATAAACTGACACCCGTACAAACATATGAAATACAGAAAATAGGATTAACCTTTGTCTTCAGGGGAGGCCATACCTGCTTAAGGGCAATCCATCGTCAGCTGGCTGATATCTTGATATGGCCTAGGATTTTGCACGTAAGTATTGCAGGCAATATTCATGCGCTGCCAAGTGAAAAGGGATTTGGTATTTTCCAGTTCAATAAATGCAAACAAACCACATAATTTGGCATTAAGTAGATTGTATTTTATCAAACTTTTCCAGTCCTGCAGTCGGTGCTGATCCAATCAACTAAATTATTGCCACTCTGGTTATCTGTGAAAAAAAACACAATTACAATTCCTTGGGGCCTTACCTGACATCTCCTCCTGTAACACATCTGATGGTGGTGGTGAAACATCCCAGCCTGTTGAGTCACAGTCATTTTCTTTCTCCATCATTTAGGGTGGGTCTGTGAAGCACAGTGACAGTTTGGGGACATAAGCTGCCGTATATTTTTATATGCCTGCCTTATCTTAGCTAATCTCCACCTTATTCCTTAAGAATGGGTCCTATATATTCTGCACCTCTGCATACACTCAATAAATATTACTGATTGAGTGTCCCTCATACAAAGGTACTAAAGATACAAAGATTCCCTTGAGGAACTCAGTCTAGTGCAGTGGTTGGCAAACTCATTAGTCAATAGAGCCAAATATCAACAGTACAACAATTGAAATTTCTTTTGAGAGCCAATTTTTTTTTTTTAAACTTTAAACTTTTTCTAACACCACTTCTTCAAAATAGACTCGCCCAGGCTGTGGTATTTTGTGGAAGAGCACACTCAAGGATCCAAAGAGCTGCATGTGGCTCTTGAACTGCAGTTTGCCGACCATGGGCTAGTGGTAAAAACATGGGTCTAAGAAAATAATAAAAATGTAGTGTGGTCACAACCTAGTGTCTGGGTGATGCTCAGAAAGTCTGCCCAAGAGCCATAAGCCCTGCTTCTTCTTCTACTAGTTTGTCTCTTACTCCTTGACCTTCTCCTTTGACATAGTCATCACGTTGATACCCATGTGGAAATTGGATAGTGTTAGACGCTGGAAAGGTCCCACACAGCCTCACTTTCATCTCTCCGGCCATTTTCATACCTCTCCCCTGCTTTCACAGGCAGAAGTGAGGAAGCTTTAAGTCAATAAAGGGAGAGGGGGAAGGGAGTGTAAACAAAGATCAATTAAGATGAAGGACAAAAGTATTGGAACATCACTTACATTCATTTTTATCTCAGAAATTTTAACATCTGTAATACTTCCAATAATAATGTGTTCTTTTTTTTTTAATTTAAAAGAAAAATATTAAATTTCCCCAACTTTTAACTTTTATGACACTGGCACCCTCATTAGGCCTGTCTGTTGGATGAGCACATATCCAGTATGCGTGCACCCTCAGGAAAAAGTGAGTTCTCAGAGCAGAGGGAGGCTTCTGCCATCAGGTACCAGAACATATTGCAGGTTATCGGTGCTTGGTTGAGTGGATTTAAGAATTATATTATCCAAAATCTAGGGTTGCCAAACTAAGGCCACGGTCAAATCCAGCGTGATGCTTATTTATGTAAATAAAGTTTTATTTACACAGCCATGCTCATTGATTTACATATTGTCTGTGTCTGCTGGCAGATAGCAGTGGCAGAGTTGAGCAGGGTCAGGGTCAGGAGTCAGTTTCCTGGGGATGTGCCACCCTGGCATGAATTTTATTTTGAGCTGAAAACAATTAAAACCCAACAAACTCAAGGAGAGTTGTTTTGTTTGTTTGTTTGTCTGTTTGTTTGTTTTTTAACTTCTACCCCATTTCATCTTGCCTAAAGAGATTCAGATAGAAGAACCTGCTTCAGGAAGGGAACTTTAGAATAATTATCTTAGTATTTTCACTTAGGCACATATGAAATTAAGCATGGCAGACAGGGAGGATACAAGCAAGACTTTATTCTTGATTCCCCATAGGGCCCCTTTGTTTCTGGTGGCCCTGCAAGAATTTGTTTAGCAAATGTTTGCTCGTTCTCTCCTACCTGTGAATTGCCCACTTTCCCCTCTCTCCCTAAAGTGACATATATACCTCATTTAGCCTCACTGTCTGGAATTTTCATGCTTATGTGAATTCCCTGTAGGCATGCATTAAAATTTGATTTTTTCCTCCCCTGTTAATCTGCTGTATGTTGTTTAAATTACTAGTGTTCAACCAGCCAGAAAAACTAAAGGGATAAGGGACAGTAGTTGCAACAGAGATTGTATGGCCTGAGAAAACTGGAAACATTTACTATCAGGCCCTTTACAGACAATATTGGCCAAGTTCCACCCCCCAAATTGTTCAATTTTTGAAAAATTTTTATAAGGTGGGGAGAGAGGATAGTGGCCATGAACATCTTAATATCACACCAAGGTTCACTGCTTATCTCATGACAAAGTTCTTAAAAGGAAAGTAGAATTAAAGATGAATTATGTATTTTTATGAAAACATGAATGTTTCAAAGTTGCTGGCCTTTTATTCTGATGACAAGTAGCTGACTCTAGTGACCAAGAAGGTATTTGTGAGAAAAACAAAACAAAACAAAAAACAAACACAAAAACAAAAAAACCCACACACATTTAAACTACGTTTTAAGTGGAACTGTCTTTTCATTTTGGAACAAGGTGTGTGTGAGAAATGATTGTGTATTTCATTAAAAAAAAAACTTTCTGTGGAGAGAACACTTTGGAAAAAAAAACAACACATTTTTATGTGTTCCTACTTTATGAGAGTGTGCTTCTAAAAAAATAAGTGTATCACAGAAAATTGTTCATATGTATATTCTTAGATACTTTGAAGCAGATTGTTTTCGGTCATTTTAGTCATCTAAATGAAGAGTTTCAATAGAATTTGAAACCATATGTTAAAATTACACAAATACAACACTTTTCTACTGGTTTTCAAAAATGACTGGCATCTGTAAATAAGAATATATACTAGCTGAATTTCAACAGAAATCTGTGTCTAAGAAGGATAAGAATGAAAAAATGAGCATTGTGATTTAATAAGTTCAGTCAATGGTGGACTTTTTTTTCCATTTGGACATGTGTCTTTGTGATATTCTTTTTCCAGCTACTATTATTAATTTATTTTTAGTAAAAACAAAAAATATTTGTGTACATTTAATAAGTATAAAAACTATATTTCTTGTTTTAAAAATTTTTAAATATTTTATTTTATATTATTTACTTCACCTTTTTCTTACTCATTTCATATCTATTTTTGTGTCAGTTTTATAATTTATATAATTTGTTAGTGGAGAATAAAACATATACAGTTATGAATAAATAAATATGTATACATTGGGATGTATGCCCCAAAAATATTTTTAAAAATAAAAATGTATATTACAGTGTTTGGAGACCACTGATTCCACTGAGTGTGAATTTGGAATTTAGTTGACAAGTTTAAATGGCTACATTACCTTGGTCAGAATAATTTATTATGTCTTATTTTCTCAACTGTAAAATTGAGATGATTCCCATGAGACACTTAACACAGAATCTAGTAAATGTTCAATAAATATTAATAACTGTTTGATAAACACCAATAAACAATATTATTGTACCTAAATATCTCCACATTCTTTTATCTTCTAGGGCAGTGGTTGGCAAACTCATTAGTCAACAGAGCCAAATATCAACAGTACGACGATTGACATTTCTTTTGAGAGCCAAGTTTTTTAAACTTAAATTTCTTCTAACACCACTTCTTCTAAATAGACTCGCCCAGACCATAGTATTTTGTGGAAGAGCCACACTCAAGGGGCCAAAGAGCCACATGTGGCTCTGGAGCTGCAGTTTGCTGACCACGGTTCCGGGGTCACTTTTTTCTTGATAATCCCAATAGAATAACTCAATTCCTCCCATCTCACTTATTTATGGGAAGACCAGCATATGTCCCTGAATTTCTACAGAGGGTGCTTAAAGTCACGGAGAGTTTCATTTTCCTGCTGGTTGCTTGATGCCTCTCTCCTGGCTCCGTTGTCCATCACCTGCAGGCTTCTGTCCTATTTCTTCTCCACACGTCCCCAAGAATGGATATAGCCTCCTTTCCAGCATTTCTTAAGACTCAAGGCTGTTGTAAGACTTATGACTTCAGAATAACACAGGGTAAATACAGGTCAGAACAGTAAGAAACTTAAAATTTAGATATCACACCACACAGGGCCCTTTCTAAGTTCATGGACTACTGTCCACTGCTGGGATGTCTTGCTGATTCTGTACAGCCCTAGGCCCAGACTGTCTTCCTGTTGTTGGCACAGTTCTTTCACTTCAGAGAACTTTCTGGCTTCTTAGTTCTTGAACTCAGAGTCCAGCCCATTTCTCAGGCCACTACAGCCTACTCTGTTATGCCAAGGTCTTAAGCACAGCTTCAGTCTGGGCATTAAACTCCTCGAGGGATATCATTAACACTGATGAGTGAATAGTGCTCCCTCTTATTGTTCAATAAGGAAGCTCTGAGCTTTTCCATCAGAGTGGAGGTGGATGGAAAGACTTTCAAACTCAATAAGCCATTAATATCACTTCCTAAATAACAAATCTGGAGTCTTTCCTGAATTCAAAATTATCAGATTGAATTCTGAAGCAGGGGCTCCAGGTTAAAAAAAAAAAAAAATTGTAGTTCCTTTTTCCTATGAGTCTTTATAGTGGAGCTGGGCAATGAAAGATTTTATTATCCCTACTTTCTAGATCTTTTTTCTTTTTCTTTCTTTGTAAGCAAGTCCTATGGGTCTTGATTTCTTCCCCTTTCCACCACCACCACTAAAAATAACAATACTATCATCAACTTCCCCACCTTCAGGACCCTTATGACCCACTAACAGCCTGAATCATGACATCACTGTCTCCACTATCACCCTCACCATCATCAGCAGCAGCATATCATCTTCTCCATCACCACTATGGCACCATGGCTACTATCACTAACATCACAGTCACCACCATCATGAAGGACCACTGTTATCACCTCAATGGCTTTGATCACTAATACCATAGCCATCTCTACCTCCTTGTTGGCTTTTTGGAGACCCTGTGGCAATTCTGTGAAAAACTGCCAAAGCTCTCTAGAGTTTTTATTTTGGGAATTCTATAGGCATGTCTTCCAGCTTTTTTTTTTTTTTTTTTTTTTGCTTTTTTCTTATTATTAGATAACTTTATCCCCTGTTTCTGTAGAGAGAGAGAGCTAGAATAAAACCCATGTTCTGTTCCTGAACTCTTGCGTCCATACAGCCCAAATGCAGGCTTTAACATTGGCCTCTTGAGACTTGGATCTGATCCTGAGCCTCATCAAACATATGGCCACGCTTCTGTAATGGTTTTCCACTCTTTTCACCCTGCTGTCTCCCTTTGTCTTTAGAGAAAGCTCCTTGCTCTATTTTCTGGTCTTGGAGAATACTTCCACCATCCAACCAACTCTAACTCTTGAAAAAGGTGTGTGTGTGTGTGTGTGTGTGTGAAGTGTAATGTGACCCCTTGCTTTTAGAAGCTTCTGTATGCCCTTTGGCCATCCTAGGACAGAAAAAAAAACCCAAAGTTTTTCATTCATGTGGGATCTCAGGAAGAGACTATCTGCCACTATTGGAACCAGTTGGTTCCTCATCTACTCTGCCCTCTCACGTGAGGTTTCTGTTGAACCAAAATAGCAGGATGGGATGGCTTTTCAACTGCTGGATGTATCAGAGCAATGGTGGAAGCTCATAGTTTCCTGATCCACCACTCCTCCAGTGGAGAATATGAGCATTTAGCATACCTTCACAAATAATATCAGACACAAAGCATAGTCTTCCTAAAGCCTTTTAACTTTCTTCTTGAATTGAATATGGTCTATTATAGAACAGGGAAGGAAAACAAATTAGATTTAAATAATAATAATAATAATAATAATAATAATAATAATAATGCTTTCCCTGTGATTAGGAGCACAGCTATAGTAAGAGAAAGAAGCAGAATTTTAATATAATACCTGGACATCTTGAGTAACAAATCAAACTAACTTTGGTTCAATTACTAGACTGAATGAAAGTGGTGTATAGCATAGGTCAGTGGTCGGCAAACTCATTAGTCAACAGAGCCAAATATCAACAGTACGACGATTGACATTTCTTTTGAGAGCCAAATTTTTTAAACTTAAACTTCTTCTAACGCCACTTCTCCAAAATAGACTCACCCACACCGTGGTATTTTGTGGAAGAGCCACACTCAAGGGTCGAAAGAGCCGCATGTGGCTCTCAAGCCGCAGTTTGCCGACTTGAGAGCCACACGGGCATAGGTGGCAACCCGCTAGAAGTAAGATTTTGCTGAAACAGAGCCAGGCTCATTCCCTCACACATTGTCTATGGCTGCTTTTGTGCTCCAATGGCAGGGTTGAGTAGCCATGAAATTCTGAATGACCTATCAAGTCTAAAATATTTAGTCTCAGGCTCTTTTAGAAAAAGTTTGTTAACCCTTGCTATAAATAACAAATACTTTTCTCTTCCTGGAACTGGCAGGAACATGAATTGTACTGGTCTTTCTTTATATCACAGAAGTAAAGGTTGATATCCCAGTTAAGGCATTAGAAGTAAGGGGTAGTATTTGGTCCTAACCAATAATATTGTATAAGTAGCCTTTCATCTATCAGTTAAGTTTACTTTATCTGAGATTAGAGCCAAAACTCCAGCTAGTAATAATCTCTTTGTTCTGCTTCCTTTGTGCAAATATCTCCTCAAAGATCTTGTGGGAAGATGAAGTGACTGATCCAAGGCAGAATTGGGTTTGCCCAGAATTGGGTATCTCAGTCAGAATCCTGTGTGGTAACACCCTCATTCCATTCATTAGATGTTGGTCTGTATCAGTGGAGAAAGTTAGCTGAGTTTGCTTGCTGGAAATGAATGAGATGATTTAACTTTATCATCAACAAATAGGCTTATCTCACTGCCACAAGCTCAAGGCCTGTCCTAGCAAATTCTGAGAGATGAAAGTCCACTTCTTATGCTGCTCATTGCCAACCTCAGGTCTCCTCCCAAATTTTGATTGAGAACTAGTCTTCCATTGCAGTTCCATGAAGGTGGAAGGTTGGCTTTGTTGTAAGAGATATGGTAGACAGAGTTAACTTTTTGTTTTCATTATATTGTGGTTAGCTGTATTTGTTCTCTTTTTAGTTTATAAAAATATCAATCTTCAGTTTGGTCACATTCAAGCCCTTGGACTCAAGTAATAAGAAGTCGGCATTCTTACTTTGCTAAATGTTTTACATACATTCTCCTTTAATCCTTCTATGGCCCAGCAGGGTATTTTTTGTTGTTGTTGTTGTTTTATTTTTATTCTTATTATAAAGAAACGGAGTCTTTGAGATGCTAATCTGCTCAAGTTACCCACATAGAGATAATGATGCTAGGATTCCAACCAAAGTAATCTAACCAGAGTCTTTGTTCCTGCCCCCTCTCCCCCCGCCCTCTTCCCTTGTCCCCATGCTGCAAAGATCTTCTAAATGTCAGTCCATAGGAAGACCCAAGTTTCACATTAAAAATAGCTTCATTTAGAATCTGGAAGTTTCATAAACCAGATAGTGGTACATCCAGCTTTAAGTCTATTTATAGACTTTCTGAAACATCATTTTTGCTTCCATAACTATTTGGTCTTTAAGTAAATGGATACCTACAGTCTTTGTGAAAATAGATTGAAAAAGTTTCCCAAGGAGTGCCCTTGACTTAATCTTGCAAAACAACATGTGTGACAGGTAATTGCTGGTTTTTCTCCCCAACAGCCATTTTCCTTTTTCCTAACCAAACCCCAATCTTGTTCAGGTGACTAGACTACTAAACCAGTTGACTACCTGCTTAATAGATCACTCCCCTGCCCTAGAGGGTGAATGCTGATTAGTCCAAATCACTTGTAGTGATTCTGTCGCCCTTGCCAGGGATTGCTTTAGGCCTGGGCACATAAGGCAACCTGGACAGCAAGACAAAAATGGCAGTCCACTGGCGTGCTTTTGTAAAGTCTTTCTAGGTCTTGAAAGGAAAAAAAAAAAAAAAAAGGCACTAGATTAAGATAATTTCTTCCTATTTCTCAATGTTGCAAATGCGATGTAGAATTTGGGGCCAGAGCAGTCAAGAGAACCCAAAAAAATCATTCAAAATCTTTGGGAATATTGCACCTTTGGAATAGCCTGTTCCCAATTTATGTTATGAAAGATAAAGAATTCATTATATTCATTATGACAATGATACCTTTATTTACCAAAACAATCTGATTATTGTGACCCTCTCTCATGAGACTCTTCGGAATAACCTACAATAGAGAAAAGCAAAGCTAATTGAATGATCAAAGAAAAATTTGAAATTTGCTTTTGTTCAAAGCAAAATTTCAAATGAGGTCTTCTGCCAAGAAGTTCGTGATTATGAAAAAATAACAAGCCGGCTAAGAGTGGAGTTATTTTTAATAAGGTTTGAGACTTAACAAGGTCTCTAAAAAAGACAGTGGTTTCTAATATTCCTTACCAAACTGAACTAACTTTGTATCCTGGATCACCTGCTCTCTGAGTTGCCCCAAACTATAAACCCCACCCTCCCCAGTGCCCTTTCAAGGGGGGAATTGTAGGGATTCTAAGAGTTAATCAACAGATGTGTGTGTGTGTGTGTGTGTGTGTGTGTGTGTGTGTGTTTTCTCTTTTCTACTAGCTGTTTACTCTTTCCTCTATAAGTACAAGAGACCACTCAAAGGAAACTTGAATATGCAAAGTAAACCTGCTATTAAGCAGCTTCAAATGCTAACTGCTTTATATTCTTCGTCTCAATTAGTCCATAAACCACTACTAAGATTGTGTAACTTTCTGAGACAGGCCTGTGACTAAGCCATTGCTGATAATGACAGTTCATCACAAAATTGAGTAATAATGATACAAAAATCTGCATTCCCACTCCTATCAAGTCCTGACTTGTATATGCCTACAAGTTAATTATGAGATTACAAACTATTTTTTAGAAAAATGTAGTCTTATGAATGGAAATTTGCATTTAGAAGAAATTCACTACATTTGAGTTGCTGGTAAGAAAACTTGTATAATAGTTACTGGGTTCAGTTAGCTTACAGCAGTGTTTTCCAAACGTAGAATTAGGTGCAGCTAAGCACGGTGCAGTGCGCACCCCCAACAAACTCTTCCTGTACCCCTGGGGGTACGAGTACCACACTTTGGGAAACACTGATTTAGAGCATTGAGACCAATGCTAATTAGATTTATCATTTGCTACTCCTAAATGGAACAGTTCATTGCACTTAGCTTAATAAGAGACTAACCCATGGACATAGACAATAGTGGGGTAGGCCTGGGGGCAGGGGGATGGATACAGAGTGGAAGGGGTCCATGTGGGAAAAGGGGGACACCTGTAATACTTTCAATGATAAATTGAAAATAAAAAAAGAAACTGTCTTAGACCCTTGACCAAGATGCTATGAAATGCAAACCTTCAATCGGACTTTTCAAAAAAGTGTGGGTTAATGCACAAAACCCATCACTGCTATTCAAACCCAATTTATAAACTGGTGGTTGACAAGAATTTGTTAGCATTACAGAGTCCCACACTATCTTGGAATTGAGTAGCATCTGTTTAATATACTCCTGCCACTCAAATCTGTTAGAGGCAGTCCTTAATGTATGGGGAAACACTTAGAAGTGCCGGTGATGTATCTATAAACATAGGGCCCAAATGACAATTTGGCACCTAAGACTTCCTATGTATTAGGAGGATTAGAGGCTCTTGAACATGGGGTTGAGCCTCTTAGCTGTCTAATTTAAGGCTATTTTAAGATGAAATATAATTAAGATGATAGTTATAAAAGCCTGAATATAGATAATAGTCTAGACCAGTAATTTTCAGCCTGCTGGCTGTAAATTTTAACAACATGTGGAAGTTATTGTAAGGAGTCCATTAATCCATTTGAGTACCAAATGTCTGCAGATTGTATCCTCCATACCAAATGTTGATATGGTTGTGATGAGTAACACAAATGTGCTTAAAATATCAATGAATTCGTAGAAGCTTTTGGCCCTTTTGCATTTTATTAATCATTAGGCACTTCAGTATAATCAAGTGTGAAATTCTGATATCCTCAAAGTGGTTGGGCACCTCTGCTCTAACTTGAATTTAGCAGTGGGCCCAAAATACTTCTTACACACCAATGTTTCCATTCATGTAACATTAAAGCTTTAAAAGAGCTGTCATCTGAAAGTTCAATCAGAAGTGAGGCTCCCAAAAGATGCTGAGAAGTTGAGCAATAATAATGCCGATGAAACCTTTCAATAGTATCTTTTTCTTTCTATAACCATAGCTTAAGAGTAAGTTTAGCAAGATAAAGGTTAACAAAGGACTTGTATACATGCATATAAGTACAACCAATGGACATAAAACTATGGGGAGGGAGGGGATATGGGGGAGGGAGGGAGGGGGGCAAAAAAAATCATTAAAATATGTAAAAAAAAAAAAATAAATAATTAAATTAAAAAAAAGAAAGAAAAAAAAAGAAAAAAAAAATAAAATGTCACCACCAAAAAAAAAAAAAAAAAAAAAGATAAAGGTTAAAAAGTTTCATTTCCTTTATTTAACTTGCCTAGAGGAGTGCCTAAATCAATAAATGAGAGGGCCTTGTTTTTGGAACCCAACACAATCTTTTCTAAGAAAATGTCTGGCTTTTAATTTGTAAATAAATGCTATCAGTTGAATAGCACTTTACAAGAAATGTTTGCATTGTAGAGTCCCAGAGTGGTAACATTCTTATCATTTTTAGTTTTTTTAAATTTATTTTATTTTTAAAGCAAGCAACTTTTCCCACCCATTCTTTATTGATTTCAGATTGGGATAGATAGATCAATGATGTCAGAGAATCACTGATCAGCTGCCTTCTGCACTCCCCACATTGGGATCAATCCCCCAATCTAGGCATGTGCCCTGACCAGGAATCAAACTGTGACCTCCTGATTCATAGATCCATGCTCAACTCTGAGCCATGCCAGCTGGGTTCATTTGTAGTCTTTTGAAAAGGAAAATAAAAACATGCACAGTTTCAAAGATGAGAAACCACATGAAAGGTTAAGTGACTTGTCAAACAGAAGAGGAAGCTACCATTAAAAAAAAAAAAAAAAAAATCCCCACATAATAGCAACTTAAGTGATGTGAATTTGATGTTAGAAAAGTGCCATACCAACTTAAGTGATGTGAATTTGATGTTAGAAAAGTGCCATACCAAACTTTCTATGCATTTTGACTATTTGATCCCAATGAAGAAAAACTGGAAACATATTGTGGTCATCTTACCTTCCTTAAGAGGAAAAAAATACTCTGATTTACACTGACAGGTACAGTTTGGGTGTTGACTATATTCTCTTTTTTAGACTTAGTATAATAACAATTCCTATAAATATCAGCATTTCAAGACTTATTGTTATATCCAAATAATACTTTACTAAATAAACAGGTTTCAGGCTAATAGCACAGTTTTACAATTTATAATTACCTAGGATCCAATATTTTTAAGTTTTTAACACACACACACACACACAAATTGTCCTGTACATAGGATTGTATAGCACTGAAATATCTTGGGGAGTCTGCAGACTCTCCTTAGAAATCTTTATCACAGTTTTATTAAGTTTCAACTTTCTGAAATGGTATAAATTATAACTGGGCTAGTAGAGATAAAGATTTATTGAATGCCTTTCAGTATGTTTTAAATCTATAGAACCATTATAAAATTGAGGTTGATTCCATAGTTGCTTTTTAAATATATTTATACTGATTCCAGAGAGGAAGGGAGAAATAGAAACATCAATGATATTCATTGATTGGCTGCCTCCTGCACACCCCACACTGGGGATAGAGCCCACAGCCCATAACCTGGACATGCGCCCTGATTAGGAACCGAACTGGGACCTCCTGGTTCATAGGTCAATGCTCAACCACTGAGCCATGCAGGCTGGGCTAACTCCATAGTTCTTGCTTAGTTAAAACAACATACAATATTATATAGGAATTTCAAAATTATTACACTGAAGGTTAAATACGGTCAGATGCTCACATTTACCAATCAGATGACTAAATTGGCTGAAAGCTAAAATGCTTGACAGCTGACAAGATTTCTATAATTCCTTTTTCTATTTCCTTCAGCACCTGTTGGAAGGGACAGCCCTGCTCATATTTTGCACTATAGCTGTTTGCTGATATAAAACATGCCCCTTTTAAGATGCCCCAAATACTTACCTGCAAAATAAAAAAATCACTCTTCACTGGTGACTTAGTCCATTGTTAGATAATATCCTTTCTGCTGATTCCCAGAGCACAGCACACATTTTAAGCAGCAGGTTCTAGTTAGTTCTGCACATTCAATCACTCAGTCAACTAACCAATCAACCAACCATCATTTATAGATCATCTGCTGTGTTAAATTCAGTTATTTTAAATGGAACCAAAGCAAAAAGTTTTAAAGAATTACCAGAGCTTTTATTTTTGCTTAGTTTTTATTAAAAAAATAAATATATCATAAAGCTTTTTTTTTTCTTTAGGGGGAAAAAGGAACAAGTTTCATAAAATCAAATGAGAAATGGTAGGGTGTCTTAACTTGAAAAAGATTGGGAATCACAGGTTTACAAGTTCTAATTGAAACAACAATTGTAACAGCCAGAGTTGGCCGCTTCATGCCAATGGCAGCAAACAAGATCAACTAGAGCAAAATAAATAACGGTGTGGAAGCCCTGAAAAGTGTTTAAACAGACTGATTCACTGAGACATCAATATAGATATATCTTGCTTTAAATAACACAGAAGTTCCTGAAAAGTTTTGTGTAAATGAAATGACTACAAATACTCAGAAAGCTTAGTAACTGAAGGAATTCTGTGAATTCTTTTGTGAACAGCCACTTCCACTTTTGTAAATCCAGGTGTTTGCTTTGCTTAAGGCAAAGTAAACTTAGCTGCTACCTCTCTGAACTGAGGTGTCAGCATATTCATCTAACACTGCTCCAGCTGGGCCAGTAGCACAACTTCCCACTTTGTGTTTCTATTAAGTAGTGTAAAATTCAGAGCCAGCCAGGGAACCCAGCTGCATCTGGCAAAGCAGGCATAGAGGTGGGATTACCACCTTTAATAGTATTTCCAAGTCAGCAAATATTTTGGAGAGTCTACTTTGTGCAAAGCACAGTAATAAGCCCTATCAATTTGGTTACAGATGTACTTCCTTTCTCTAAAACCCTGTCAGGGCCTAGCTCTGGAACCCTAAAATAAAGTAATACTCCTAATCTTCAAAACTGGCTTTAACCAAATTAGCTGCCCAACTCCTTCAAACTGAGTGGATAATGGGAGAGACTTTTTTCCAAGGCTGAAGCGTAACAATACAAGAATCACCTATAACAGGCTAGTAAAAAATTTTGCTGATGACAAAAATTTTTCAAATAGTTCCTTTTTTTAAACTTCCTCTAACAGAACTCTGAATTCTCAGGCAAACTCTGCAAAAGTTAAAGTCATTGGTATGCTTTGGTTCGGTGATACATTTCAGTCCTGCTGATAGAAATATTTCTTTCCACTTTGGACAGGGAGTATGCATGGTAATACTAGTTCCAGTCAGTTTAATCACTGTAAATATACCAAATCCTCACTTTGTTCACAGCTTGCATTTCATTTGGCCAAACTTCTACCAGGCTTAAGTCACATTCAATTAGTTAGGCTGTTTGATTTTTTTTTTTTTTTAATGCTTCTAATAACATTGCTGCCTATATGTACAAGTGTGAATGAAGAGTATGCAATCTGTAGTCTTTCCCACACTGAGTACACTAACAATTAGTAAATAATTAAAGAGTAAGTGGTCATTTTAAAACTTGTTTTAAAAAATTTTTTACTTTCTAACACTTAAAAAAATGGGTCTTAAAAGTGCCCTATTAATAATGTCCAATGCTGTTTCCCACTCTCTCCCACCCATCCAAAACCTGCTACAAATGCTGGATTGAGTCCATATCAAATAATTTAGCAGTACCGAGATTTTTCAAATGGAAACAGTGTTACTGACTTCTTCATATTGAATAACAAAATAAGGGTAACTCTGGTCATCATTAAAAATGACAAAAATCTGAGGCTCAAAGAAATTATCCACACAAGAGTCATACAGGTCACTGGTGACACTGCCGGGATTGACGGGAGGAGGTCTTCTCATGCCATGACTACCCATCGTATATCTGCCAGTTAGCACTTTGGCCAGAAACATGAAATGAACTCCTTTGGAGGACTTCTTAGAAAAGTTATGAGAGTAGCTTGCCTTCTTTGCAAAATAACTGCCTTGTCCAAACATTGTAGCATGCTTTCCACAGACTCGAGGGTCAAAGTTGTGCTTGCAGATTCCATCTACCACATCCTGGGATGTTCCATGAAATAAATGCCTCTCATTTATTATTCTGTCACGGCCACACATTTTCCTGTTCATATATTCCTTTTTCCTAATGCAAGAGTGGATAGGGAATTCAGAAGAAAGAAGGTAGCATCAATTTAAAAGGCATGATGTGGTCACAAACTTCCTTATGGTTTCAATGGGGAAGAGATGTTAAAGTGGCTAGCAAGAGCAAAATGCCATTAATGATCATATTAAAAGTTTAAGCTTATAATTTCCACTGCAGATAAAAGCCCTTTTCTTTTTTTCCTCTACCAACTGTTCACATGCTTTCTCTTCCACTTTAAAACTAGTTCTCACATTTTACCTTCCTTGTCTAATTCCACAACCTAATGCCTCTTAATTATGAGATTCCTTAAACCTACATGTATTCCTTTTGCACTACATTAATTGGTTTGTTGACTTGAGAGGCAGCCTAGTAGATTAATTAAGAGCAAGGTTTCTGGTGCTAGACTGCTAGGATCCCAATTCCAGCATCTTATTAGCTGCATGTCCTTTGGCAAATTACTAACCTTTTCTACACTCAGTTTCCTCTCTGTAAAATGTAGACTACAATACTCCACTCCTACTTATAGGTCTGTTATAAGGATTATATGAGAGCTAACATATAAAAAACACAAACATATTAATTTCTATGCAAGTCTTTACTATTAGGTTCCATACTTGTCCTTAGCAATATTAAGAAAAGCTCTCTTAAACTTTTCATACTACTGACTCACCTTTTATATTTCTCCCAAAGAAACTGGTTTTGGACTCTCAATATTTGCAAAATTCTATATTTAAACTCAGGCACAGTCTTATGAAAAAGATTGTAAATAATTCGATAACTTTTGTCCTCTGAAGAAACAGGCACTTGGATAAAGTCCTGAGATGGATGCATATAAACCCAAGTTTCAGGGTAAAAGTTTGCTGAGGTAACCCCATCTGGGCAGATGATTTGTGATGATGAAGTTGCTTCGAGAGGTGAAGGAGCCTGCGTGGGAACACCACCAAGTGTCCTAGAAGGGAGAATAAGAAATGTCAATGTAAACCACTCAGAGCATTTCACATTAGAGTGCACTATAGCAATACCTAATCTGTATTGCTTAAAAGCTTGTTGTATAGCTTAAAAACATTTAAAAGCTATTGATAAAAGAAAAAAGAAATTTTAGAACAAAAACTGCCTTTAAATAGATATTATTTGCTTCCTCCTGGCCTCCTCTTTGTGGGAAAAACTATAGCATATACTGCTGCAAGGTAAGCAAACAAGAACAAATTTATAAATATCTTTACTCTTTGAATCCTGGACTTCTCTTTTGCCTATATAGTTGAAACTTTGTTTCAAGGGAGCAGCGATAATTTATATGTGTTCTTCAAACTTTGCTGTACTAAATAGGAAACATATCATTACTAACATCTATGTGGAGTAAGGAGAGCAGAATAAAGGGGAGAAAAAAGTGAGGCAGGCAGAAAAAAGGGAGCTTACAGTGAGAAGACACAAAATATTAAAAATAAAAAAGCTTAAACTTTATAATTTTTATAAAAACAAACAAAATCATAGCATAGGCATTGAAAACTGACATTTGGCATTCATTTTTCAGTATCATATACAACAAAAAACACCAATCCTATTCAAATTTTACAATTTTAGACGTGATGGCTCTAATTACTTTAAGCTCTATACAAAAATGCATATTCTTGAACCTTTTAATTTAGATGAATTTGAAAGATAAATTTAGATAAGCAGCAACTTGCTCAATTACTTATTCTGGCCTGATTAAATGCTTAAATTCAAATCATATTTCTTGACCATTTTCAAAACAGAGCAAAAAAGAAGAAGCAGAGAGAAAGGAAATCCTGACCCTAAATCCCAGATTCAGGTTTAGGGTACTGTAACATTCATCAGCATGTAGTGATCACAAGGAAGCAACAAGTCTGCCAAACAGATTAGGAGTGAAATGTTCCAAGAGCTTTGTGTCACAGAGTTTCCAACTATGGGTGAACATGCATCTAATCTCCAGCACATATTTCATCCTCCTCCTCCTAATTATTATAGCCACCTTATAGTAAGCACATACTACAAACCAGGCATTTTACATATAGTATCCCTGTCATAAGATAGATTGCTTATCCCTACTTTACAAATTTAAAAAAAAATTGCTGGCGGAACCAGCAAAGACCAAAGACAGGATTTTAATCAAGGTCTACTAGTTTCTAAGTGCATATGTGAAATATGTGGAAATGGAAAGAGTTATGTATTTTTCCATTTCCCCCAATATATGCAAACAAAGGTTAAAAGTGATGGATATCAGGATTAGAACTCAGGGTTTGTTTGGCTCCCACTAAACACCACTACTAACACCTCACATAGTCTTTTGCCTTTTAAGAGATGACTTGATAAGAAGCTAACAATTAATAGAGGCACAACTCCCTTCTTTAATCCCCACCCCTTCAAGCTATGCCTTTGATTTAACCTGCCTTGAAGTCCCTGTATCCCCCAGCTGCTTTTAAGTTCAGGGGCAGATTTAAAAGAGTGCTGGTTTCTCCAACTTTTATGACAGAAGGCACAACAGTTCTTGGCTTCTGGAGCATTTTCACCAAGCTCTGATAGATCCCCTCAGAACCTTTGTCACTGGTACATATTTCTGGAGAGGCCTCACTGTTTTAATCAGATTCTGATTAAAAGCCATCACAATTCTGAAAGATGGCAGGAAACACAGAATATAAGCTCCTTATTTTTAGCTGTCACTTCTATCCCTGCACTGCAAAGAAGGTTAAATCCAAACACTCCAGGTTTTCCAGTTTTATCAGGGGTTGAAGCTAGCATCAGAGGTTTCTGTGTTGAAGGAGGAAAGTAAGATTCTTCCCAACCACTCTGCCCAAAACAGGTTTTAGGCTGTTGCAACTCTACTGAAAACGTGGCACTAACAATAGAGTACAGTCTGCTTCTATTCTTTCTAATACCATTCCTCTCTTAACAGAAACACAACAGTTCCGTAAATTAGAAGTTTCAAACTTATATTTTCCTTTTTCAGAGGGAATAGGGTCTGTTATTTACTCACACATACCTGAAGATGAGCCAGTATAACCAAGTCTCATCCATCCTAAGATACTAAATTATATCATATATATCTAGTCAGCACCCATTCCCATCAATAGATGCTTACTTTTAACAAGCCAATGTCCTAATTGGGCTAAACATAAAAATGCATATATGTATGTCTGGTGGAGTTATACAACCTAGTTGACATGGGTTAAAAATATGTATATCCCAAGCACAGTTAGAAATGTGGCTTTATGTTCTGAGAACGCTGAGTTTGTAGTCAGCTCATAGGTATTCCAAAGACATACATGTGCTTTACAGTGTTACACCAGTTTCTTTAGGGAGGCAAAGCTGGAGGGTAAGGAACTTGTACTCAAGGACATCTGACAAATGGATTTTCAGAATTCAAGGTCACCTTTTATCACTTACCTTCCCTCTCCCTTGTCATTTTGAAAGAGGTTTCCTAACCCAACTTCAGTAATGAATCAAAAACTAATTCATTTTGCCCTTTTGAGAAGAGAAGCTAAAGAAACTGTATCAGGCCTTCTCATAACCATGAGGTGATTGCATGGAATAGATGTCTTTTCAGCTGAAATGAACTCACAAACCTCTAAACCTGAGATTTGTTTGCTTTTATGCAACCTCAGCACAAATATTCTAAGAATATTAAAGAATAAGCTCCTTTTTTATTTATTATTTAAAAAAATATTTTATTGATTTTTTACAGAAAGGAAGAAAGAGGGATAGAGAGAGAGCTAGAAATATCAATGAGAGAGAAACATCGACCAGCTGCCTCTTGCACAACCCCTACACGGAATGTGCCCGCAACCAACGTACAAGCCCTTGACTGGAATTGAACCTGGGACCCTTCAGTCCGCAGACCGACGCTCTACTGCTGAGCCAAACCAGTCTCGGCGGAATAAGCTCCTTTTTATCAGCCCCATGAAAAAAGCGCAAGCACAAGGAAAAAAAATTTTTTTTAACTTTGAGGTGATGGATGTTAACTAAACTTACTGTGGTAATCATTTTGTAATATATACATATGTCAAGTCATTATGCTGTACACTTTAAACTTAACAGTGTTGTTTGTCAATTATAAATAAAACTGGAAGAAAAAAAGGAGCAGGGAAACCTTCATTTAAAGAGCTAAATTTGCAGGAAATTCGTGAATTAAGTCAGCCTCCCTCCCCAATCATCAACCTCCCTACCCAGGACTTTCCCAATTCTTAGGTATCTCCGATTCCCTAATAATTGTGGCTTTTTTGACACTTATGTTTTTCTTTGACCTTTCGTATTTACTAGCACTTAACAAACTTTTTTTTTTCTGGCTAAAATCATGATCTTTCAGATTCCGAGAGTTGGCTTCTGAAATCAATCAAGTAACAGTCTATGGACTAGTAAACAGGTTTACTACTGAAAAATAGATGTTCTGAAACCTGCTTTTAGAACTAACTCACTCCTCTTTCTCCCCAGTAGGCCAGTCCGAGTACCCCTTAGGCCCAGACTCGGATGGGAATTAAGGACTGCATTTACCCATTCTACCCTGATGAACTTGATGCTTCTCTACTCCTTTCTCACTGACATGTCTGCACAATCTCTGATTTGCTAAACTCTTACTTTATACCTGATTACCACTGTTCCAGGCAACACTAAAATAGGAAATTTTAAAAGAAAATTAAAGAACTTTGTTCTCAGTAAACCTAAGTTAGAAATAGTAAGTCCATATTTGTGACATTAATTTTCCTACTGCTTATAGTTTATACTTTTACAAAACAAGCTTAGGTTTTAAAAGGGGGGGGGGAAGAGGTAGTATTTCATAATTACTTATCTTAGGATCAAAACAAATTTTCACCATTCTATGAAAGTCCCTCAACAATGTAGCACTTGAATGAGTATTCTTACTCTCACATAGAAGCTACATCTCACTCAACTGGCTCAGCATGCCAAGATGCTGTTCTCACTAATGAGTTCCACCACCTCACTAGGATGACAATGTGTTCTTAACTATTGGAAATTGACACTATCTCCAACTATGCTAATGAAATCACAGAATTGGCATTTTTATTCATTTCTAATTTTAAAAACCATAAGGTAAAAATTTTCACACTTGGACAAGAAAGAAAAGCACACATTTACCCAAGCAAAATTATATTTCTAAAATTGGACTTATTACACAGTACTTTTGGATCCTGAGAATTTCATGGATTTTATTTGTTTTCTATTTTGTTTGAATGTTTCCTTTGCAATCTCAGAATTAGAATCATTAAGATTCTGTCATAATGATCTGCGAAATACACATTTTGAACTTGAATAAAACAAAACTACTATTAAGAATATAGAAAGATCATTTTCAACTCAAAGATCAACAGAAGGGACCAACCAATATTACTGTAACCTCAAAGTTAATAAAACCAAGTAAACCTAGTATCATTTTAAAAATCAGGCTCTAAATAGAGTATATCTGACTAGAGTATATAAAGATTTCCCTTGAGACACTAACTTTCACAGATGGCTAAGCAAATGGCAATGTGCCCCACCTTTTCACATTTATAAAGATGGGTGAGTGGGCTATCTAGAGAGGGAAAGAAGAAATGGCACTTGGGAAAATGCAAGAGCCACCTATAATTCAGAAGGATGAGTTCAGTCTCAACGTAAAAGTGTCACAAGTAATTTTAGTCAATATTATAGGAAGATACGCCTTACTTAGCAAATGAAAATGTAAATTATTTGAAAAGGTGAATTCTTCCCATGCAAATGCATTCAAGGAAGAAGAATGGAGAACATCACCTTGAAGGTTTCTCCCTACTTAACCTGGTAGTTTTCTGGGACTGAGAAGTAGTCCCATACACAAAAGGGTATCATTAGAAATGTCAATTTTGCATGAAGGAGGCATATGCAAATTTTGCCTTATTCCAGGTATAATTACTTTTAGTTGTGAAAAAATGTTAATTTTACTGTGCTGTCATTTAAAAAAATCTAATACAATAATCACTCTTTTAGTGTCAGTTAACTATATCTTATCTATTCTATTTTTTGAAAAATTAAGCCCAAAGAATAACTTAGAATTTCACATTCTAGAGGTAATAGCCACGTTAGTTTTTTTTTACTTAATTTTTTTCTCTTTGGCATTCATGTGTACATTAACATAAAATCAGAGTAAAAATGAGTTTTCACTGACACTTACTGTAAATATGGAAGCAATATAAAACAAGAGCGGAAGAGGGGTCTCCTTTTTATTTCTCTCCTAAAAAATGAGTTGTGGAGAATGTAGTGGTTGTTCCACATCATAAATCGAACCTCTTTCAGACCTCGAGAGTTGGCTTCTTCAATCAACCGAATAACAGTCTATGGAGTAGTAAACAGAAGGAAAAGGAAAAAAAAGTAACTTAATATACAATCACTATGAAATATTAGTGTTAACATTAAATGTTAACATTAATGTTAACATTAAATCACTATTTAATGTTACTAAAGCCACACATAGTTAATCTTGCTGTTAATATCATAAGAGTTTCAATAAAGTACAGTGAGCCAAATTATTCCCTTTATACATAAAAATTTTCCCCCCCTTTCTTTTGGAGCAAAGATATAGGGTAGAAAGATGCTCCCTGTTTAGAAGAACACAGATTTCCACTTAAGAAACCTGTGAGGCCCAGGGCTCTCTTCTATTTTGAGGCCTTACAATGTCCTAGATATGCAATGTTTGTTTTTTTAATTTAGCCTTCTAATTGTTTTAATTACTCAAAAAAAGCTT
Source organism: Pipistrellus kuhlii (assembly GCF_014108245.1). NCBI lineage: Eukaryota > Metazoa > Chordata > Mammalia > Chiroptera > Vespertilionidae > Pipistrellus > Pipistrellus kuhlii. The sequence continues at coordinate 16,910,738 of NW_023425515.1, read as the reverse complement.
CATTTTTTTAAAAATTTAGATTTCTCACTCTGTGCCAGTGCTTTAAATACATTCACAATTTTTTTTATTTTTTTTGCTCCTGGACCCTGGTGATCCTGCTGGCATCTTTTCTCATTTTTGACAACCTTATTACAATTTCAGGTCTCACAGGACAAACTCTGTAAAGTTGGCCAGGGCACAGGCCACATGCAGATTTTGGCGCTTTCCCAACCATATTGATATAAAGGTAAACAAATAGCAGGGGTTCAGGACAGTCTAATTTTGTTAGAGGCTGCATTATAGGACAGCCTCTGACAGTGTTTCAAACACTGAACTATTCTGAATGCCTGAGGACACCATCCCCGGAAGAGAAAACAAGATTTTTTATATTTCTTAAGGGAATTTTCAGAAGAGAATTAAAGAAGGTAGTGTTCAAATAAATAAATTCCAAACCTAAAAAAAATCTCTCAGAAGACAAACGAAGGAATAGTCCAAATATTCTGAGAATACTTTTTATATAGCCTCTTGTTCTCTTTGGAAGGTATTAGATACTAATGATTACTTAAAAGAGAGACAAATTTTTAATTCAATATTGTGTTTTATAGCAATTAAAATACTATGTCATTTACTTTAGTTATTGCCTTAAAAGAAAACCTAAGGTAGTTAAGTTAGTTTCCCCTTTTCTTACTGTTGGAAATTTGATCAAACTAAAGTCACATCTTCGGAATGTGAAATTAATCTCTAAAGTCTATTTCAACGTGTTTAAACTTATCTTGGAATTCTCATTTAGAGGCAAATAAACTATCACCATTTTAAAATTTTGCTTTGTGATAAGCTATTCTTATCACCTTAATCTAAGGATGCATGTGCACATTTGATACAATTTTAAATAACGAATGTGCCTAACTATAGCTCAATAAACATTTTTATTACTTCTTTCACAGGCCGAAGAGTGATTGTTTCCCACTATCCCACTATACTTCTGAAATGCTAAGCATAACACATTATCTAATCACCATGGTCCTAAGAACCAGTTACAACTAAAAGTTACACCAGTACTAATCTCATTAAAATTACTCCAAAAACTGCTCTGAGTCTGAATACTTATAACTCTAAAGACTTTCTCTCCATAATATAAGTTACTGGGGAAACATTTTATCTAATAATAGAGGTATTCTACTTATGGATTCCATGGATTTAATGTGAAAAATACATTTTAGAAAAATGGAGAGAGAAAAGTGTTACTTATATCAACAAGACTGAATTTTATATTTATAACCAGAAGCTCTTTGATTTGTAGTTCTGTGTAATCATTGTTGGAAAGGAAGAACAAAAGAACAATGAAAGACTAAAACATTTAAATATACTTTTGTGGATTTAAAAACCCTTTAAATACCTCAGGATACTCTCTCCATCCAAAGTGGTCCCTACAGAAGAATTTCCAGACTGTGTGGTAAACAGCATTGACATTGCTAGAGGGTGGTGTGGACAGTCTTCGTAGTTGGTCAAATTCAGTTGTTTCATACACATTCATGGCATTCAAATCTGCCCAAAATTCTTGTCCTCTAAAAAGACCCAAGAAAAAAACGATTTGTTAATATTAATACATTTAGAAATACAAAAATAGAAATATTGGATATCTCATTGGATATTAAAAATAACTAGTAGAGCATATGTTGTAAATTTTTAAAAGTGGTCTTATTTGGAGTAAAGGGCATTACTGATTGTTTCCCCATTTCCTACACAAAAATCTCCAGGCCATGGAGGTATGGTAGAATTGATTATATCCCACACCATCATTGACCTAAACCCATGGTCGGCAAACTTCGGCTCTCGAGACACAAGCGGCTATTTGGCCCCTTGAGTATGGCTCTTCCACAAAATACCACAGCCTAGGCGAGTCTATTTGGAAGAAGTTTAATTTTAAAAATTTGGCTCTCAAAAGAAATTTCAATGGTTGTACTGTTGAAATCTGGCTTTGTTGACTAATTAGTTTGCCGACCACTGAAAACTAAAACTAATCAACAGAATCTCACTCTCCCCACTACAGTGGGATGAGCCAAATCCTGAGGATGACACTGACAAAGAAGACAGAGAAACAAAAGAAACTTCTCTTGAAGCTTGTTTTGATTTGTTGCTTTTTTCAGACATCAGTTTACCTAAGTCAAGTAGGAATACACAATACTGTCTGAAGAGATAGGGGGGCACGGGGTAGTAACAAAAGAAGGGAAAAATAAAATGACTCCAGGAGGTCAGTACTGCTAATCTACTCACCATCAATACTACCTTTTATAGTGAAAAAAGAGTTGGCAAAACATGAAGAGAAAAATTATTTGATTATGAGGTTATTTTTGTCATTTTTGTTATCTGGTCTGCTGCTGCTGAATCAGCACTTTGTAAAACATCTGAATACTGCTGGGGAAAATATTCACTATATGAATTAGAATCACTTAAGAAATTAATTTTATAAAGGATGGTCCAATTAAAATATTTGTGTTTCTTTTTAAATGGAACATCTAGTGTCTAAAACATCTGAACCATTATTTTCAGTAACTGATAAACAGTTCATAGCTCTTCTTTTTTGTATGCTTCAAAATTTTCCTAAGAAAACAAAGTGTTAAATATATCATAAAATAACATCAGAGATGTACCTCCACCCCTTTCCACCACAAATTTTTAAACAGATGTCTATAACACACAGGATACTCCAGATCCACTGGCACTCAGGAAGACTGGCTCATGTGAAATCCAGATGTCTGGACAGATATGCCTAATAATTATTTCCTTGTTGTAAATTGGGATTTTGAAAAGGGTATTAATTTTGACCTATGGGTGTTGTTGGTTAGTGCAATACTTTCTAAACTCTGCCCTTAGAAAACATGTTTCAAGGACTGTTACTAGGTATTCTGTGCAAAAAGTATTCTGCGGTCAAATGTTTGAAAAAAAGTGGTTATACAAAATTAAACAATTTATATACTGTGGCCACTCCTCAGTCCCTTTAATATAATAAGGCAGACATTGAAGTACCATGATAAAGGCTATAAAGTATTCTTCCAAACCTATGACAATGCTCTCCCTTTTCCTCATGAATATCTGTTAACATCTCTCAATAAAGACCCCTGATAAATACCTCAGGGAAAAAATATCTATTTTCCACCCACCATCCCAATGTTCATAATTAGGGAATCAGTTTTTCTATTAAAAACAAGCAAACCACACACACAAAGACTCAAGTCACTATCAAATGATAGTGCCATGAAGCACATAACTTGTAAAAAACAGTATGGTCTTTAAAAATTCCCAAAGAGTTTCCAAAATTCCTAATTTCTTGCTCAGAAACAGACAAACTAGTTAAGACAAGGGCTTAAAAAGAACATATAATTTTAATTATAAAATTATATAAGACAATAAAGTGTATTTTAAAATAACATTTGGACACTGCCTTGTTTAAAAACGAGTTTGGTAGCCCTGGTGTGGCTCAGTTGATAAGAGCAATTGGTCCAGAAACTAAAGCATCTTGGGTTCGATTCCAATTAAGGGCACATACCTTGGTTACAGACTCCCAGCCCTGGTTGGGAGAATTTGGGGGCAACCAATCCATGTGTTTCTCTCACATGGGTGTTTCTATCTCTCCCTCTCCCTTCCCCTCTCTCCAAATATCAATGGAAAAATATCCTCGGATGAGGATTATAAAAACAATGATTATGGTAAATAGAAATACCCAATCAAAAAGGAAAAAATACTTTTGGGAAATCCTTGAAAAAAAAAAAAAAAGAGAGAGAGAGAGAGAGAGGGAGGGAGGGAGGGAGGGAGGGAGGGAGGGAGGGAGGGAGGGAGGAAACCGAAAACAAACTCCTATGCCTAAACGCCACATCAACTTGCTGTAAACAATTTTCACTTAACTTTAGGATAACTTTTTTTTTAAATCCTCACCTGAGTATACAGTTTTTACTGATTTTAGAGAGAGGAAGGAGGGGAGGGAAGAGAAACAGTAATGTGAAAAAGAAACATCAATTGGTTGCCTCCTATACGCACCCATCCCAGGGATGGAACCAACAACCTAGATATGTGCCCTTATCAGGAATCGAACCTGTCATCTTTGAGCGTATCAGACGATGCTCCAATCAACTGAGCCACACCGGCCAGGGCTTAACTTTAGGAAAATTTGATGTTATCGCAGAAGAGACACTTACCTCTTTAGATCATTGCCAATTTCTAAGTAGATTTTCCTGCTTTACTAGTGTGTTTATTTCCCAATTATGAGTTAATAAATTCTCAGTATTTTTCTAAGGAGTTCTCAGAACAGCAGCCATTATGTTAACATGCATGTATAATATACAATGCTTTTTGCTATTAAAGTGTCAGATTTTATTTTGGGAATCATTCTAGCAATTTTTGTTTATGCCTGTATTACTACGACTTCATAGATAATGATTTGCATGAGAAAGACATCTAAAACTGCAGCTTTTGCTACATCCTCTGTACATTTCAGTCCTTTGGCCATTATGACATTTCTATAACAAATCCTAATTTACTACAACCAAATGTTCCTTGCATTGATGTATCAAAGTACTGTTTTAGCTCTATTTGATTTTCAATATGCTTTTCTAGACTTGACAGAGACAAAACAACAAATCTAAAAAACATTAAATTATCTTTTTATAAGATCAATTTTACCACCTGCTCTTCCATAAACAAGCAATGCTTATAAACTCCATAGCCAAGAGTTTTTTCCTTCCTCAATCTGCATCAGTACAAATGTGTAAATGTTCAACATTTACCATTCTTCTTTATCAAACCATTGTTTTCTATTATCAGAAAGCAGTTATAAGTCATGTGTGTGGTAATAGCAGTGGTTGGCTGTTTTAGGCAACAATACAAAGAATTAAACAGATGTAGTCCCTGGCTTTCAATGGCTTTGAGAGAAATGAAAAGCCAAATGTTAAAACCAAAGAAGCAGTACATCTGCCTATTTATATTCATCAGCAGCAAGTACAATCCTGGATAAGAGGACAAATAATAGGCATAAAACGTTATGAGAGAGGAGGTGGTTACTGGCATCCCAAAATGGAAAAGGTCAGGAAAAGTAAGAGAATTTATCAATCCAAGATAACTTTCTGAAAAAGAAAAAACGCTAAGAACAATTTAAATAATAGGAAATACTACAAGTAACGGGTTGTGTGGAAGAGCAACAATAACAAAATGCCAGAGTCAGTGGAAGAAGAGACAGAAAAGACAAACTCTGTGGCATAGTATGAAATGTGACACAAGGGTGGTTTGTGAACAATTCAGAGACAGGGCCTACATCTGCTGAAAAGGGGGGCAGGAAATATGGTCAAGGGAGGTATCCCAGAGTGGATGCAAACCACATCTGGCAAGCCACCAGGCAGACAATGGGAGGTAGGATACAACTTGCACAGTGACTGACATGTGTAGACATTAACCAAGCAAGGCAGGAGAGACCCAAGAGTATGCAGCACTTGCAGTTCATGTGGGAGGTCAGGGTGTATGTGTGTGTGAGGGGGATGATAAGATAAAACACTGGACTAGATAGGTTGGCTGGGGCCAGATAATGAAGAGCTTTGTATTCTGGGTTAAGAGGTTAGGATTTGATTCTATGGGCAATAAGAATCACTTGTGGATTTTCAACAAGGTTCAGATTGCCTTTTATAAAGGTCACTGCAGCAGTAGTGGTATGGACTGATTTGTTTATTTTTGCAAGGGGAGGATAGGGAAAGATGGAGGAAGGGTGGAGAAGGCACTTATTTGCTTTAATATTTATTATTCTATGCTTAGCCATCTACAGCTATTAGCATTGCTTTTAAGACAAATGATGACAGAAAATGGAGGAGGCAAGGGATGCCCTGAGGGGTACTTAAGAGTCAGAACCTAACTGCATGGAGGATGATTACATGTGGGGCTGAAGGGAGCAGAAAGAGTCCAAGATGTGTCCTATGTCTCTGGTCTGGGTGACTGGTTAACAGTGCCATTAAATGAGATAGGAATTGTAGGAGTGGAACACATTTAAGTGGGAAGATGATGTAAATAAAATATAGAAATCTGACTTTAACAGAGGCCAATTAATATAAGTTTCTGGATCGTACTCTGTACAGTTTCAACTGGATGGGTTAGACTTTGGCACTTTGGCCTCCTGCCTATAAGAGTTAACTAGTTTCTACAAGGACAAACCTGTGACCTCAATAACACCTTCCCTAGTCAGCTAGACCAGTGGTCGGCAAACCACAACTTGCGAGCCACATGCCTCAATCAGATTGAGGATGTTTTTAGCAAAGGCCAGCTTAGGAGTACTCTAAGTTATTAACAATGTACCTACCTATATAATTTAAGTTTTAAAAATTTGGCCCTCAAAAGAAATTTCAATCACTGTACTGTTGGTATTTGGCTCTGTTGACTAATGAGTTTGCCGACCACTGAGCTAAACTAACCTGACACAATTAATAGGTCCTTTTATTTTATTACTATGATATAAAATGAAATGTCTCCCCAAACTGAGGGTCATCATGATAGAAGGCTAAAGATCAACTACAATATGAAGAGAGTGTTAAAGCTCTTTTCCCACAGACTTGAGACAGGCATGACAGATGGGGTATGTTTGCTGCTGCTAAAGAAATTTCACAGGCACACAAAATATAGCTGGCTTTTGATACCTGGCTTTGATGTTTTCAGGAACTCATTTAGTAACACTGGAATATCTGGCAGCTTATATAACCCTTCAAATATGTTATAAGGTGATGAGAATCAAAGCCATGGCATATATAATACCAGTATATTTTGTAAAAGCAGTATAATTATTAAACTTCAGAGGACTGACTATGCACTTTTAATTTTCTGTATTAGAAGCATAATAATGGTCATTTATTTTGTTATTAAGATTTTTTGCTAACACTGACTCAAATAAATAGCACAAAGCTATTGGAGGAGGCAATAAAAATTACCTATAAATGTTTATATACAAAGCAATATATTTCAATATTTACCAGAAGTTAAAATTCTATACTTAAATTTAAAAATATATATATATTTTATTGATTTTTTACAGAGAGGAAGAGAGAGGGAAAGAGAGTTAGAAACATCGATGAGAGAGAATCATTGATCAGCTGCCTCTTGCACACCCCTCACTGGAGATGTGCCGGAAACCAAGGTACATGCCCTTAACCAGAATCGAACCCGGGACCTTTCAGTCCGCAGGCCCACGATCTATCCACTGAGCCAAACTGGTTTCGGTACTATACTTAAATTTTATACTATGACATGGGGTCTTGGTAACAACTGGGTTTTCCCCTTTGTACCCAGAATAGCTGGAGACACAGATGCACCTATAAATCAAAATTGGGAGTTTATTATTATGCATATGGCCCTCAGTAATTATGGGTAGGCTACACATCAAATGTTGACTCTCAATTAAATATGCACATATTTAAGGAGACCCTGACCTAATCAAGGCTTAGATCTAAATAATTAATTTGTAAAATAATTAATATCCATCTTGAATCATAAATTTATATTATGGTTCTAAATGCCTCAAAAGATTTTGGGTAGGTAAAAATATTCTCCACTTTAAGAAACAACTCTTATACAGAGATTATCAAAAAGCAAAATTCTGACTGTGTGTGCTGCTCCTTTGGTCCCTTCTGGGACATCTTAGAAATAGGTGAATGAGAATGAAGCCAGTTAGTGAGTGGAATCTAGAATCACATTTATCTGTGTCTGACTTACAAACTATTAGACATGTAAGTGTTAGACAACTAATCGATGATCTTAAAGTCATTTTAGAAGTGAACACAGTGAAGAAATAATGAGAATAAGACAGAAAAAAAAAATGAAAGGCAGGTAGGTTTACTAAATGAAAGGATGCCTTGTATTTTTGTTGTTGTTGTCTTTTTTAAAAATACTTTTTAAAAAATTGATTTAGAGTGGAAGGGAGAGGGAAATAGGGAGAGAGAGATTGAAACATTAATGATGAGAATCACTGATTGGCTGCCTCCTGCACACCCCCTACCAGGGATCAGTTTGTGCCCATGACAGGAATTAAACCCGGTACCCTTCAGTCCACAGGCCAACAATCTATCCACTGAACTAAATTAGCTAGGACTGTTATTAAGCTTTTGTAATTCTATAGTCTCCAAAAGAATGTGAGAAACTAAGCAAACTCATAACACAGTTTAATACCATACACTGAAGTACCCTTCATGCAACCACTAAAAGCAAATTACAATATCCACTTGAAGAAAAAATAATCTACTAAAATACTGTTTTTGGGCTTTCTTGATTTTTATTATAAAACTACCGAACCAAAGCAAAAAATATAAAAGAACTTTCTAATAAGACGTGGATAAGCCTATAGTTTTTTGTGAATAAAAATTGGGTTCAAAAGATCTCACTGCTATCTATTTATGGATGCATGGGATTAATGTTGCACCCTGAAGACATCATAGTCCAAAATCTGGTCATTTGCCCTGACTGGGAATAGAAAACCGAGACCTCCTGGTTCATAGTTCCACACCTATCCACTGAGCCATGCCTGCAGGGCAGCTTTAACTTTTATCCAAGTTTAATCACATGTCCTTAGACTCCTAGAAGGTAATTTAAGCAAGAAATACTTCTACATGTCTCTGATTCCATGGCCTGATGAAGTGAAACTTAATTTCTACAAGAATTTGAGATAGAAAGCACACAACAGATTAAAATAATTTGCACTATGCCTGTACTACCTTAAATTATGCAGATGTTGCTTTTTGTAAAGGTGAGTAAATATACCCTTTGTTAAATGAAATATTTTTAAACTGAGGGATTTCTATTTTACCTCAATGTAGACAATACAAAACGTCTGCCATGTACTCAAAACACAACCAATTAATTCAATTTTATGGATATAGAATTTGACAGGAGAGCTAAAATTTGTTTATAAAACTTTTCTACATACACATTATAAAATCAGGTATATACTGTATAAATGTTAAAATTGTTTAAAATAACTGTTTTCAAATAAGCTCAAACAATTCAGAACTTATACATAAATGATATACTAATTATAAATAATTATCATAAAATATATATCTAACTCCTCGTAAGATACAATCTATTAGCTTATTTTATTTCTGGACTAATTTCTGAAAGAAAAATAATACTTCCTATAGAAAACTTATCAAGAGGCTGTTTTTGTCTATAGAATTTGTAAACTATGTCTACAAAATCTTTCAACAGAGTCTTATACCAGTCAACTTTTTCCTAGAGGAAAGGGATTCTACAAAACCAACTTTCTCTAATATATTTAATTTTATCAAATTTAAGAGTCTACATTTTTTAGTAGCTAATCAACTGTAGATCACTTTACACAATACTCCTGAAGTGCATCAACATTCAGACAATCCAAACCTCAGAAAACAAGAAAGTAAAGTTTCTTCTGTTTCACATATTCTAGCCTCATTCAAGGCAAACCTAGTATTTCTCCTGTGCTTATTTTTACTCTCTTAATGCCTGAAAATGAAAGAGAGAAGCCAGGTGACTGTCAAAAACCAAAGACCCAATCACAGGAGGAAATTATTTAGAGTATTTTTTGCCATTTGCCCTTTCTGTCCCCTGATCAGCTGCAGGAGCTGTGAAGATCATAGGGTACAGGCAAGATTCTGAAAGCACATGCACTACTGCAAGCAAAGTTCACTTTTGGGCTCCTACCCCAGCAATTTTTCACTGACTATTTAGTGATGGTAAATTTTAGAGCAAATAAGGTCACCCAAATTCTATGGCTATATATCAAATGAGAAGGGACAGTTTAAGAACTTCTTAATCCAAAAAGAAAATAAAAATTAATATAATAAATTCCAGTAAGTGTGGCTTAAACGAAATATCTTTTCCAATCATTATGAGAAGTGCTGTTTCAACTCTGACTATTCACAAATCCTTCCTTATGCTCAGAAGCAACAGTACCATTTGCATAAAGAATACAAGTTTCCTGAACAAATCTTTCTCAGACAATTTAGTCATAGGGGATTCTAATACACTCTTTACACAACATTTTGTGGCACACATACTCGAAAATTACTGGTTTCTGTAGCATGTGAAAGGAAACAGTCATTCTGGCATTCTCACTCACATATGAGCTTACCCTTTCATTGTGATTACCATGCAAAGGTTCTCTTCTGGTCAAGTGGGTGTTACCAATAAGTAAATAGCATATAGCAGAGAAAGATCAAGGAGGCAGACACATTTTATTGTCCGAACACTGCAAATAGGAATGCTTAGCTAACTCCCTTCTATGCTTGTCTTAGCAACAGTAACTGATTAGGTCAGCAAGAAAAATTGGAAATTCAGAATTAGAAATTTATTAATATCAACTTCTAAAATTTGAGTTACTAATCACAGAATTGGTTATATTTAGCACAAAACTGCAAAACTGTCTTTTGTACAGAACAAATATACATCTTTACAAACTACCAAATTGAATAAGTATAATTTATTTATTTTACATAAAAACCTTTATTTCCAAAGATTAAAAAATATATTTCACAACCTATCCCCTGCAATTTCAAATTTCCCTATTAACAAGAAATTAATCTACAATGGAAAGTCAAAGCTTTTAGTTAATATGTCAGGGACTGGGTTGGATTAGTTTTAACACAGGGTTTTTAAACAGAGGTGAGTTTGTATATCATAATCCTTAGTCCCTAGAAAGCACTACCATAAGTCTATGAATAGAAAATTTTGTTTTCGTTAAAGAATTACCTTCATATCTAAAATGTGACTTGTTTGCTCCTAGAAATGATGAACTATAGGACCATTTTATTCCTTTGCACAGTTTGTGTTTATAGTACAAAGTATAGTTCAGCCCAAAACCATAAGCTATTATCTAACAACTAGAGGCCTAGTGCACAAATTCGTGCACAGGTGGAGTGCCTCGGCCTGACTGGCGATCATGGCCATCTCACTCAGTCCTGATTGGGGACAGGCTGATCAGGGCCTGCTGGCCAGGGGAGGGACTACAGGAGGTTGGCTGGCCAGCAGGGAGGGATTGTGGGAGGTTAGCCAGACTGATGGGGCAGATCAGGGCCAGCCCAGCCTGCCAGGGTTAGGGACCAGCCAGGGGAAGAGATTGTGGGAGGTTGGCTGTGAGAATGCACTGAGCACCAGGGGGCAGCTCCTGTGTTGAGTATCTGCCCTCTGGTGGTCAGTGAGCATCATAGCAACTGGTCGATTGGTCATTCTGGTTCATTCCACTCGCTAGGTCATAACAGTCCCTTAGGCTTTTATATAAATATCAAAACCAGATGAAACAGAAAATGGTTCAACCCTCAGCACTCTAGTGTCTTCCAATGATTCAAAATCATTCATATTCACTTTAAGACTCCCAGATTTATTTTAGAAGAGAAACTCTCCTGTTTTTAGCAAAGATGTTCTGGCAAAACCTACACACCCTCATAGAAACTTGGGCCACAAATAATCAAGAGTTATCTTATAACTCAAAATACATTTATTTTTTTCCTCTACAAAAATAACATATACACACATACTTGAGTGTTCTTTCCACAAAAATGCAACTGCAACTCACAAGCAGGACACTAGTAATTATTAAAAGTTGCTCACCTAGATTAAGAGCACCTTAGGTCTTAATTTAAATATGATCAAAATTATTACCATCAGACAAAGGATGAGAATCTGGTTGTCTCAAATCATGGAATAAGAAAGAAGGGAGGCCATAAGAAAACAGTTATAATCTCAAATGGTTGAATTTTAGTAGCATTCCTTTTGAGTACACAAGGTTTGTATGGGCTACATACTACTTTACCCTTTGCAGGGGTCTTCAAACTATGGCCCGCGAGCCACATGGCCTGCAGAGGAGTCTGATCGGCCCGCCAGGTTTTTTGGGCAGTGAGCACAGCCGAGGTGTTACAGTAGGAATTAGTAGTTCATATAGTCCGGCCCTCCAGCTCTCTGAGGGACCGTGATCTGGCCCCCACTTTAAAAAGTTTGAGGACGCCTGTTAGAATTAGCCCCAAATCCAATATAAAATGAAGAATCATTAAGATCAGAGATGCTTAGAAAGAACTTATGGATTTACCTTTGCTTTATGGTCGATGGCAAATCTAGAAATTCTAGTGTAACAATAGAAAATAGATTTACGCGACACAGAATTAATCAAAAGTTGCATTTTTTTGCATGTACACATATGCAGAATAAGGACTTACTACTTGCTTTTCCCCATTTACTTACAACAAAAAGTAAAAGCTTTATAGTCAACTCAATAAGAAAATGCATAATATATGATGTATTTTTAGGGATTGCCAGATAATCTTATAAGCTATTTACTCCAACTGTCTTTGCTTCTTGCCAAGTTCATTTTCATTACCATAAATACATTAGGAACAGACTGACCTAACCTGAAACAAGGTGACAGGTGCTTTAAAAAGTCTTATCTAGCCCTGGCTGGCTTGGCTCAGTGGTTAGGACATTGCCTCTCAGACCAAAGGGGCGCGTGGGTTTGATTCCTGGTCAAGGGCACAAACCTGGGTTGCCGGTTTGGGGTTTGTGTGGAAGGCAACCAACTGATGTGTCTCTCTTTCTATCTCTCTCTCTCTCTCTCTCTCTCTCTCTCTCTCACATCGATGTTTCTCTCTCAAAAAAAAAAATCAATGGGGAAACAAAAATCTAATCTGCTGATTGATAAAAAATAAAAATAACACACACACACACACACAGAAAATAAATGAATGATTCCTACTGATTCCCATGATAGCTCAACAGACCCAGTAACTCCTCTGGATTAGTACAGAAAGAAGCCAATTAGTTTTATTTCATATGTAAATAGCATTATAAAGAGGTAGAAAATATAATTCATTAGATTGCTTTATCTTCAAGCACAAGGCACAAATTTTGAAAGTCACTTCGAATACAATTATTGCTTATGGAGCTCTCTCTCTCAGACAGGAATTTTTAAAATAAATTCAAATTCATCCAGCTGTGTATATATTTAAGAAATACCAAAAAGTCACAAGGCATAGTAAGATTCAGCTGTTCTCATCTCTCCAGTATTATCAATAGCACATAATGAGTTAGTTCATACATCATCACAGCTGTGTAGGCCAGAGCTAACTTGGCTAATTTAACTATTCCAGCAGAGTTCAGTCAGGAGTTGGCTCTATTTTAGATAATCCATTCTGCAAGTCATATACAAAAGAACATCACATCCTCTTTATTATCATTAGTATGCAATTCTGTGTTCTTTCACAGAGTCCCTGTGAAGTCATCTTTATTACCCTCTGCACAGATTAAAAACATACACACACACACACACACACACACTTCTAAAAGCAATTAGCAATCAAAATCACTCAAAACTAAGACTATGACAAACACTCTAGGCATAAGTCATATCAAGTAAAACTCCCTCTCTTATCAATATGCCTTAATTCCCAAAGAGGAGAAAAGAACACTGTCCTTGGAGAAAAATTAACCCTGGAGTTGGGGTTTGCAACTTTTTACTTCACCCTCCCACTCTGCTTCAAAACTTTCAGAATTAGAAATAATCACAGGCTATATTTTCATCTACAGATTAACCCCAAATTAAGGTTTGCAGAATGCCTCTTCTTTATGGTTAATAATAACTATAAGACTTCTGGCACACTTTAAAATGGATGTAATGTGAAAACCAATGGCGATCTTAGTTGCTAATGGGAGATTTGCACATCCTCCACAATTTCAATTATCCTCATCAGTATTCTACAGTTAGTGAGGTTCTCTTAAAACTACTTAGACTTAAACTTAAAACTATTTAGTATCATTTTCTAATAAGGATGAGTGCCTAAACTGTCAGAGACTATGTTTTCTTAATTGAAAACATAACATTCAATGTTGTTTTCTTAACTTCATATTTGGAATTTGGAAATTCTCCAAAGCCCATCCTGTGTGTAAAAGAAGCCTCAGCATGTAAATACAGGGAGTTCACACATACAACTAGTTTCCAGTTGATGTTGGCAATGAACATCTGCAGATGTACAAAAGTAGAATGTGGGGAAAAGTAGGATTATGTCATAATTTGGGGTCAAGGCAAAATTGGAAAAATAATTTCATTATAATTAGCCAAATAAACATTATTGAAATTCTCTTTATTAAGTATATTTTTAGTACCTAGAGATCTTGATTAAAGAGGCAGAATGGACTTGTGAATTTATCTAACTCAACTTCCTTTCCAATTTCATTCTTGAGAATAAAATGAACCCTGTAAATCTAATTTGGATTAATTTAACTGTTAAATCTAATACATTTGAAAAACAAAGAATTTTATCTGCACAGCAGACCCTGAACTATGAACTTTCTCCAAGTTCCACACAATGAAATATTATAGATATAGTATGTAATAATGATTTATCAAGTCATATAAAATACTGAACACAAGTGAGGTTAACAACTGTCATTCATTTTTCCTGAATCCAAAGACTGCTGGGGTCTGACTTGGACATATACACAGCTGAACACACACTTCCTGGTTATGTGCAATCTGCACAGATAGACCAGCTTTACAGGCCTGACCACAGAGATTAATAGCTTTAGCCAAATAATGTGGTAACCATGTGAACCTGGGCTGTTCCAGCTTGTTTGTGAATCTCTCAGCAAGGCTCAGCATGCCGTTATCTGCATCTTGTTGCCAGGAAACACAACATCGCTTTGGAATACAAGGAAAACCAGGTTGCAATGACCACAGGTCAACTTCCCAAAAGTCTAATTTTTGACACTTAGCTATCTACAATCTTATAACATTTCTTACAGTAGTCCATGGAGAACCTTCTTCACATTACTAATAATTAACTTAATACTTTGCTATTTTTATCAGGGCAGGACAACTTACTACCGTTATCATAATATTAGCAGCAATAATTACAATAATTAATTCACTCATACCTTTCCTCTCAAGTGTCAAATAAACATTATTTCAGTAAAACTGACTTGGAAATCAAGCACTCACTGCAACTACTTTATAACTAATCCAACAATATCCATGTCTAATCTTCAGCATTTTACCAAAGGACAAAATACCCAAGATGCTGCTGACTTAAGAGTTCCTGTATTCTCTCCATCAAAATACTCATCTTGCTTTGCTGATAATAACAGAACATAATGTGTTGGACAATAATCCTGACCAATTCAAACAAGAGAGAAACTTAATGTACCAGATGCTGAAGTACTCAGCAGACAGGAAATGTGCTTCGTAAGAGTGAAGTAGGAGGCTACTATTCTGCAGTTTTGCAATCTGGAGATGGGAAAGATAGAGTGGCTTTGAGAGAATATAAAATTAATTATCCTTTACATACCAATTAGAATTGCTAGCTCATGGGCAACAGAGATTTTAGACAAAGCCTTATTAAAAAAGGTCTTTTTTGTTTTTTTAAATATATTTTATTGATTTTTTACAGAGAGAAAGGGAGAGAGATAGAGAGCTAGAATCATCGATGAGAGAGAAACATCGACCAGTTGCCTCTTGCACACCCCCTACAAGGGATGTGCCCGCAACCAAGGTACATGCCCTTGACCGGAATCGAACCCGGGACCTTTCAGTCCGCAGACCGACGCTCTACCACTGAGCTAAACCGGTTTCGGCTAAAAAAGGTTTTAAGAAAATGGAAAACATTGTCTTCCAATGCCGGCTTTAAAATATGAAGTTAAAAGTATTTAGCTTTATTACAGGATCTAAGAATTTCACTATTCACAAAATAGAATCTTGGATGCGTTCCATTATAAAGACAATACATTCATGATCAGGAAAACTATATTCTTGATATAATCTTACTTTTACCCCAAAGAGTATTCTACATAATAATGCCTTTAAACCTGGGCCTCATATTGTTTCTCATCTTGTTCCATACATCCCTTCAAATGTCCCTTTGCATCTCAAAATTCTAGTCTCATAGTTGTTAAAAAGACACAGATCTGAGTACTATCTGCCTGAAATATTAAAAAGAAACCACTTATCCAATACTAAATGGGAACAAGACAGTTTAAAAAAAAAAAAAGACCAGGCTTCTGCAATGCCAACAATGCTTTGGCACTATGTTATAACACAGAAGACAAACATCAAGACTAGCAGAATTAAACAACTTGGAAATGGTTTACTGCCATCATTTGCTTGTTGACTCTCTTGAAGAGAGTAATCCAACTTATCTGAGAACAAAGATGACTCTCAAGAAAGTTTTCCCCCTGGACTTCTAGTCTAGGATACTCAGGGTAGTTTTTGTCCATATGGATGATTGCTTCCAGTACAACACACATATCAGGCTATTCATTACCTGTGAAGCAGTCAGGATGCTCTCATGGTCTCCCAAATCAGGTAGCATGTATAGACATGCTCTTTTCCCCGAAGTAATCTGAATATTTACTCTTGGTCATACACAAATACCGGTAACTATTAACATCACACATTTTAACTCCTTCCACATTACAGGAGAAATAACTTTAAAGAAGAATTCAGATGTGGAAATTTCAGTTCCCTATCAGTGAATATTGCTTAGATATCCATACTAAAAGAACCAAATTATTTACTTATATGTCTTGCATAGGAAAACATGAGAAAACCGTTTTTATGTAAATGAGAAAAAAAGATACCCATTAACATAAACATACCCTTTACTCATTGTTAAAAGACTCAGTTTTTTAAAAAGAACCCTGAATTGTAGAATTTATTTTTCCTATAAAATAATTAAAATAATCTTAATGGCAAAAAGTTTTAAGGAAACTAAAATATATATATATATATATATATATATATATATATATATATATATATATATATATGCTTGAGCAGGATGCATAAGTTTGGAAGAATCTGAATCATTCACAAAAATAGTTTGTACCATTCAAAATCAAGAGGACCACAAAAATCTCCGAACAATACTATTTTCCTTTAAAAAGTAGCAGCTACTCAATATGCAAAACTTGAAAATTAGACATATTAGGTATGAGTCTTATATCATAAGACTCATCATGGACTTTCTTTCAAAATCAAGTTCTCCTGTATGATTAAAATTGTATTTGATTTACAACATTCAATGTATAGGTACTTCTCAGTCATATACATATTGCACAGAGTAACTTCTGAATTGTTCAAATCATAAAAACTTTATTGTCTGGTTAGGTAAATAGCCTTCATTCAACCACTATGAAAAATCAGTACAACACACAGGCAGAAGAGTAACAGTGGGCCGAGACCGGTTTGGCTCAATGGATAGAGTGTTGGCTTGGGGACTGAAAGGTCCCGGGTTCGATTCCGGTCAAGGGCATGTACCTTGGTTGCGCGCATATCCCGATCAATGTCTATCTCTCATCGATGTTTCTAACTCTCTATCTCCTTTCTCTCTGTACAAAATCAATAAAATATATTTAAAAAAAAAAAAAAAAAAAAGAAGAGTAACAGTGGAAAAAATAAAACCTATTAGGTTATTTAAAAGAAATAACCCTACTAAGGTTTTAACTTCTTTATCTTCTCGATAGTATTTAACAACAGCTTTTTAAAGAAGTTATAAATACATACCCATACTTCATTCTCATCCTATCATTCTCTGGGTTACAGTAAAATCTTTCCAAGTGCTCCTGGGAATCATTGGATACACTCTGCCACTTTTGGGTAGTTGTCCTTTTGATCTGCCAATGATAGGGCAAGACTGTGTGGTGTTTCAAACAATCCCTGCCATAAATACACATGCCTTGCAAAAAGTCCATGCAAATTTCAATTTCATTCTCTTGGTGAGTGTGGTACTGTAGCTGGTTCACCAACTCAAACACAAGATCAAGGGAAGCCTCCTCACTTTTGTCCTGAAAGAGCTCGGTACTCAGCTTATCACTGGTGTCCAAAATGTATTGGATTGTAAAACTGTTGTCTTGGAAAACCCCTGGAACATAATCCATGACTTTGTCTATGCAGTCAGGACTAACAGGAACATCACTTGAAACTGGGTGCAAAAGGGCAGTCTGGAAATGCCCTGCCGTAGAATCGGCCACTGTCCCACTAATGGTTTCTGATGGAAAGTTGTGATCCTGGATTGGAATCACTTGTTCTGGAGCATCAGTAGAAGGGCGAGTTTCTGGTATTTGGTCCCCGACATTTGTCTCCTCAGGAATCAGGACAGGCATATTGTTTTCTGCTGGTGGACAGGATGCGTTGATTTCCAGGGGTTTTTTCACCATAGGTTCATGTAAGCTGCTCTCATCTGCATCCTGGTTTCTGGATCTAAAAACCCCACCAAGTGAGCCAGATTCTAGCAAAGTGTTTAATATTGGCCTCAAAGACCTCAGGGTTCCAGTTCCCAATCTCTTCTGATCCTTTTTCTTAAAACAAGTCTTCAATGGCGTGATCTTCTCAGACAGTCTCATTTGGCATGAAAAGTCATCAGGAGGAGAGGAAGGCTGTACTACACAGTCTGGCTCAGGTTCGGTGGTTTCCATTTCCATAATGTGGATTAGATCCAATTGCTCCTCAGAGTCTAAAATCCTACCAGGAAAGGAAAGAAGATGATCACTTACAAGCTGACAACTGAATGCCATTCATTCATCAAAATGTTTACTTTTAGTCTGTAAGTTCCTTCAGGAACTCCTCTTACATTATATTTCATCTTTTTAAATTTTATTGAGAAGAAATTAAGGCTCCAGAACAGCCATGGCTATGCCCACAGAAGGTAAAGGTAAAAGAAAAAGTATTTTAGGCACTTGAAATTTATTTGTGGACTTAATATACAATGATTTGTATTTCTGCTGGGGTATGAATTTTTATTCTAAGTCTAGGATAGAATGGGAGGGGGGAAATGAGGGGTAGAAATAAGTATATCTAACTGATGACAGCAGGGAAACCACATCTTCACTGCTCTGTGGTTCTTTTTACAGTTGTTTATTTATTGCCTTTCTCATGAGGTGACAAAACAGTTTCTTTGTTAAAAAAAAAAAAGTTCATCAAATGAAGGGTAAACTTCAAAGTTAAATAGTGAGTGAATTTAGGTGTGAGGACATACTCAAGAAATAGGGGCTCTCAAAATGTTATATAGGAGAAAGTCAGAAGCCTGTTGAAGCATCTATTCAATTAAGTCCTTACTTAAGGTCACCTGTGATTTTAGGAAAAACAAGTATAATGAAACCAATTTTACCATAGGCTAATTGTTATAAACAAGAGTTAAGTTCATACAACAAAACGATGACCTGTTGTATTCAGAAAGTTTCAATATAAACCCCAAAGACATCAAGGGTCTACTTTTGCAATCTCCAAAACATTACCACTGTTGGAGGAGGAATACCAGGGTTTGTTTAGCAACAGAAAATAAATAAACAACAACTACAGCACACACTGTTTTAGAAACCAAACACAACTTCATAAAGAGACCCCTTTGTCCTTGTCTTCAAAAAAGTTACACATGTACTTTTAAAGGCAAATGAAGAAATATTGTGAAAAATAACATAATAAATATAAACACAAGCCACATTTTCAGATTCCTTATGAACTACTGAAAGTGAATAAAAGTTATTTCTTCAAGGAATCAGACCCTTTGGGGGGGGAAATGGAACAAAGAATAAAGCCATGGAAACTTTGTAAAATGACAAATGGTATCTCCTCCATAATCTAGCACTCATTAATTCTGAAAATATTTAGGCATTGTGTCGAGTGGAAAAGGATTGGTGATGAGCAATTAATACTCTTCTCTCTTATCCAATAGACTGAAAGAGATATTTGATGCAAGGACCCATGACTACATCAAGTATGCAACCCAGGTGCCCATTACAGTGCCTAACACAAATGCAAACAGTTGGTACTAAGGATATTTTTTGTGTGTGTGTCTGAATAACTGGAAAAAAAAAAAAAGAGCTTAAAGTGCCTAGTTCTATTAAATTTTATGGGTCATCAATAACACAAAATAATAAAATTGAGTCCCCAGAAAAATGGGATATTAAAGATCTAATTGAGTTCTTGAATCTGCGTGTAAAAAGCACATAATGATCAAACTCAGAAAAATGATTTAAAAAAAAAATACATCTCACAAGGTGTTAGCCTCCGTGATAAGTACAAAAGGGAAAGGTAGAAAGAGTTCAGCGTGAGCTGCCATTGTTAGGGAAAGCTTCACGCAGAAGGAGGGACTTGACAGAAGACATAAATCATCTGGAAAGCAGCCAAGCCAGGCGTTATTATTCATCATTCAGTGCTCTTGCCTCAAGGCACAATTGGCACAGATTGTGGTATTCCCTCTCCACACCAAACCGGCCTGTGCCATCCTCCACACACGCACACAAACACGCAGACACACACACGCAGGCACACACACGCACACATGCACACACACGCACGCACTCACGCACACCCTCCTATCACACCCCATCAAGGCAAAACAGACCTTAAACCAATCTTGAGTCACACACACTTCAACTTTTCCCCATTGTTGTCCTCAGCCACACTCGGAAATATCATAAAACCGAAGCAGCAGCAGCAGAGAACGGCAGGAGTGGCTGGAGTGGGGGAAGTCAACAGAACCCAGTTCCTCAACGAGTTTGCATACCAAACACACACACACACACACACATAAAAGATGAGAAGGGCACTTCCTGGGGTCCCTCTCAGCAGGAGGCCACCTACCACCACTGCTCCCCACACCTCTCGGATGCCCCCCATTTCTCGGGCACGCTCGGCTCCGAGCCCGCTCCAAGGGAAACCGCGGGCTCCGAACTTAAGGACTCCGAGGCCCGCCGCTGCCCGACACTCCGGAGGCGCCGAGCACGGGTCCGAGCGACGCCTCCTGGGGCCGCGGCGATGCGCGCAGCTCCGCACCCGGGGCCGCGCCAACTCGGCGCAGCGCGGCTGAGGCGCCGCCAGGTTCGGCCAATTTGGTCCGGGAGTTCCGAGCATCTCGGAGCTCCGCACCCCCAAACCCCTCGGTCTAGCCTCCTCCCCCAGCCCGGGATCCCCTGCACCCCAGAAGCCACTCACTCCCGGGGCCTTCCAGTCATTTCTTCACCTCTCAGCCGACCTTCCCAAGGGGACGATCGCTCCGCGAGTCTCACGGGGATGGGTCGCAGCACCGCCCGCCCCGCGAAGCGCCGGGAGGGGGGGGGGGGGGGAAGTGGCCGCCGCTTCTCCGGGGAGGGCGACGGAGACTCCCCGCACCTTCCAAGTTCACCCGAAAACAGCCAGCTAACTTCTGGGCTGCAGCCCCCGGGACGCGGGGCGGCCGGAAGGCTCCCCTGCACCCGCCGCGCCTCCCTCCTCGGTGTGCGGAGTGGCCCCCGCGGGGGAGGCCGCCCCGACGCTCCCTCACGCGCGGACCCGGGCGGGCGGGCAGGCAGCGAAGACGCCGCGACCCTGAGGAAACCCTTCAGGGTCTCGCTCCGATGTGTCTACACCTGCCGGAGGCCCGAAGTGACTGAGAAGGGTACACCCATTCCATCTCCGAGCGAACTCGGTACAAAAAAAGAAAAAAGAAGAAAAAAAAAAAAAGCACCATCTAAGTAGCCATCGCCCTCGATCCTCGAGAGTCGCCGCGGGACCGGCGCCCCCTGCCTCGCCCGCCAGCGTCCCCCCGCCGGCTCCTCAGAGCTCCGCCGGAGTCCTTTACCTGCAACCGGCGCCCTCAGGAGCCGAGGTGCGCGGCGCTGCCAATTCGCGGGCAACGTCCGCTCGGGGGGCCGGCGCGGAGAGCAGGCTCGGGTCGTCTCTAAGGGTCGCAGGCTGGGGACGCGGGGACCGGCGCCCGAGCCATCCCGCCGCCGCGAGCGCTGAAAGCGGCGACGGCGCTCGCTCCGGACCCAGCTAGCGCTCGCCTGTCACCTCGAGCTCCGCTTTAAAGTGGCTTCCGGTCGCCTGCTCGCTACAGCCCCGGCGGAGGGGGCGGGGCCTGGTTGGGGGTGGGGCTTAGGAGCCGCGCGCTCACTGGGTGCCGGGAAGGAGCCCCGCCCCCTCCCGCGTGCGCGCGCTCGCGAGAAGGCGCGGGGGGGAGGCGGGAGAGGTGTTTTCGCGGCCGCGCGCTCCCTCGAGGGGGGCGTGTCCTTTCCGGGCGGCTCCGGCCCGGAGGGTCCCCTGTCAGCGAGCTTCACTGAGCGGGTGGCGATGAGGAGGAAGCGCGCGCTCCCCGTGGGGCGGGCTCCACCTGCCTGCGGTTAGATGGAGGATCACTTTGTTCCGAGAAATCCCAGGCCTCCCTCCGAGGGAGGACGCGAAACGGAACGACCGGTTTCTGTGCCGCTGGCTTTGTTTACGTGCCTCCTCACCAGACGCCTCCGGCCCCTGACGCCTCCGAAACCCCAGGGGCGGCAGAAGGCTGCTATGGCCTCGGCGGCCAGACGGGGTCGCCAGCTCCGTACCCAACGGGCCGGCCCGGCAGGCCAGGCGGCACCATGTATCCCCTGCCTCAATGGGGTCGAAGGCATTCATTCCTCTTTCAGGTGACCTACCTTTGGGGCTTTTTTTATTTTTTTATTATTATTTTTTTTAATGAAAAAGCGCCAATAGATGTGTTTTAAAGCCCACAGACACCATGCTAATTGACTCAATACTTGTTTATTCCGTGCTCGGCGTGTGCTAGGCTTCGCCTTAGGCTGCAGCTCTGATCAACCCAGACACCCACCAAGCAGCATGCAGGATCACCACATACTCCCCTCTAAAATATAATATATATATATATATATATATATATATATATATATATATATATATATATGTGTGTGTGTGTGCTAGGCTTCGCCTTAGGCTGCAGCTCTGATCAACCCAGACACCCACCAAGCAGCATGCAGGATCACCACATACTCCCCTCTAAAATATAATATATATATATATATATATATATATATATATATATATATACATACATACACACATACCCCCATAAGAATTTGCCGTATTATCTGGATTGTAAATGCCTTTATGGTAAGTCCCTATGTTGAACAGCTTTTCAGTTGTGGAGGAAGAAACACGTGAAACATCATGTAATCTCTATCTATGGGAAGGAAAGGCCCTGATCAAAATAAAAGTTAATGATGGCTTTATCCCCAACAGCTGGCAGAGAGAGGACACAATAAGGCTTGCGAAAAAGATGCTCTCGGCCTGTGGCCTCAAGTATAAACTCATTTAATGACATCATTTGGAGACTTTCTGGGTTCAAAAAGCCAATAGTTACCTTACCAGACATATGGAAGCCTATAAAAGTAGGAGCTGAGAGGTGATAGTAATAGATATACGGTTCCAAGCTTTTCTTAAACTCTTCTAAACCAAACCGGGTGGCAAACTCTTCTAAATCTATTCAACAAAGAATATTTATTTATTTATTTATTTATTTATTTAGCAAAGAATAGATTAAGGGTAGGATCGCCACTGCAGGTTTATTTCAAATTGTATCAAGCTAGGCCATTAAACTAAGGTGGAAATGATATGGACAGGATACAGAGGCTAATACAGAAAAAATAAGGTTTCTCAGGCTTAAAAACTGATTTGAGACAAGCCTACTTGTTTATTCATACACGGAATTGCCTAGAAGCAAGTTTAAATGGATATTACTGTTTGCTTTTATTTACTAATCTGTTCTGTTTTCTTTCTTTTCATGCCTTCCTTTGGATTACCTACTTTTAATTGTATTTTTCCCCCAACAATTACATTATTTGCTATACATTCTTTATTCTTTTAGTGGTGTTTTGGTTATTTATTGCTGTGTACTAACCAGCTCAAAACTTAATGGCTTAACTCTTATTTGCTCAAGATTCCAGATTCTTTGGCTCAAGAATTCAGTTAGGCCATAGTGCATGAGCCACATCTACTCCACTATCTCTTGGGCCTCAACTGGGGTGGCTCAGATGTTTGGGGCTGGCTCAAGTAGGCCCATGTGTCTTGGGCTGTTGGCTAGATTCCCTGGTTTTTCTCTACATGGCTTCTCCATGTGACTAACTTGGGCTCCTTCACAGGATGGTAATTCCAGGATTCCGAAAGGGAGCATTCCAAGAGAACACGCCTCAGTGTGCAGGCCTTTGCTTACTAAGGTATCATTGGCCAAAGCAAGTTACACAGCCAAGAGCAGAGTCTATGGTAAGAGGCCATGAATGTTAGGAGATGTAGTTCATTGGGGGCCATTTAGATTAAGGACAGATCAACTTAATCCAATCGGATTAATTAAAAGTTTCTTCCAGGGTGTAACTCTTTGGAATTCCAACTTAAAATCTTTTCCTCCTGGGTCCTAAACTCAACATTTTCACCCTCGACGCCCCACCCGCTGCCCTTGAGAACTTTAAACCTCTCCACTACTGCTTTCAGAATGTCAGTTGCCTCAGAAGGTAAAATGGCACCAGATTCTGGACTCATTCAGCACTCTTAGATTTAGTCTCTTCAAACTGCTAAATACATTTTAATGCTTCAAAATGTATTCTCCACAATGACCACCTCAGATGTGACTCCTGGAAGACAATAGAATAGGAAGAACCTCTTACAGAACAGAACCAGGGACTGACATATTAACTTGACCAAAGGCATGGATTCCCTGCCATACCAGTAATTATCCTGCAGGATTTGATATTTCTAAGGGCTAGAGACCACTGTGTTCCCCATTTCCCCCTTTCCTGAATAGTAGTTTTACCAACACTCTGTACTTATCTATCCTCCGTTGCTTTTTAGGAGTATTGAGGCAGATACATTTTCTTTAAATATTGGTTGCTAGATCCACACTCTTGATGAGAAGTACCCCACAACATCAGAACTTCTGGATTCTGGACTTAAGCTCATTGCAGTAACTGGATGAGAATTTGAGATTGTTTCTCTTAGGGAGGGGATGAATGCATTCCTTATATGAAAAGAAAGGGCAGAAACTACTTATTGTCCCTATCTATTATATCTAAAATATCCTGATACTTTTAAAAAATGTTTTTATTGATTATTTTAGAGATAGAGAAAGGGAAAGGGATAAGAGAGAGAGAAACATCAATAAGAGAGGAACATGGATCGGCTGCCTCCTACACGTCCCCTACTAGGGATAGAGCCAGAACTCAGGCATGTGCCCTAACTGGGAATTGAACTAGTGACCTCTTGGTTCATGAGTCAATGCTCAACCACAGAGCCACACTAGCTGGGCTATCCTGATACTTTTGTGGGGGGGTGGGAGGAAGGATGGCAATGAGCTTGGCTAAAAAACTCATTTCATTAGATCCCATACTGGGATATATTTCTAGACATATAGTGAAGATTTCTAGAAAAAAACATTTTTTCTTAATACGTCTACTAACCACCTCAAAACTCCATTTTCTCCCTTATTTCCCCTTCTAGAATGAGGATGGAGGAGGACCTCATGACAAAAATGAAAATGAACATGATATGGAAAATATAAAGATGGAATCTACAAGATAGGGATGCTGAGCAGAAAGATATAAGTTTGGGTCACTCTTGACATCTTGAAGCTGCTGCAGCAGTTCTAGACTGGCTACATCTGGACTTACTTTTACTTGGTTTTCTGTTATGTGTAGCTAAAAATTTTCTCAGCTGATACATAAACTATCATGTTATCTTCCAACTATTCTTCCTATTTGCAGGCTCTGCCAGTTGGATAATAATAATATGACATAGCATATCAGAGATATAAAAGCTGTCACAAAGCAAAACATCAACTCCTATAGCATTATTTGGCAATTCTACCCTTATACCAAATTATATGATTAAGAAACATATTTATTAAAGAAAAAAATAGAAAGTAGATAGGAGACCAAAGAATACTTCCAAAGTCCCATTTTAAAACAGCCTAAGTGCCCATCAGCAGATTAGTGGATTAAAAACTGTGGTACATCTACACAATGGAATACTATGATAAAAAATAAGGAATTGTTACCATTTGCAACAGCATGGATGGAACTAGAGAGCATTATGCTAAGCAAATAAGCCAGTCAGAGAAAGATAAATATCACATGATTTCACTCATTTATGGAATATAATGAACAACATAAACTGATTAACAAAAACATCCAGAAATTGTAAGTACTCATACATGAATAAGTGCCTCCTCTCTGAATGCTCTTCAAAACTGCAAAAGATACAAATATGTACATGCAACATATATATAGCATATGCATGTGTATACTTTCTATATGTGGCCCAAAACCAGTTAATATCTTTTAAATATGCTTATAGAATCGAAATATTCTAATTTTCTTTACACATATTTCTTTTTTCACTTTCTGTTTTCCTTGTCTGCTGGATTTGTCTCAACAAAGATCAGTTCAGTTGAGTACTCCCAATGAACAGCTTATTAATGTAAATGCCAAAACTACATACTTGAAATTTCAAGTGACTCAAAACCTCCCGTTTCCCTACTCGTTAACAGAGTACATGCTATAAAGTACAAGTATCAATATCAGTTGCTTTCTGTTTTCATAATTATTAGTAATAGTTATTTCCCCAACATCTTTCTGGTGGAAAAAAAAAAATCATTTCTGGTTACTGCCCCAAGAAGGAAACTGTGACTAACGTGACTCAGAGAGCACAGTGAAAGACCTGAGATTTTAAAACAAAGGCCTTGGCGCTCAGCAATACTGGTCTGAGATTACATGAAGAATGCAGCCACGTTGCATACATGGCAGACTGACAATTCCTTATCTCTGAGTGCCAAGTCCAAGCTATAATGTTTC
This sequence comes from Pipistrellus kuhlii, assembly GCF_014108245.1. Classification (NCBI taxonomy): domain Eukaryota; kingdom Metazoa; phylum Chordata; class Mammalia; order Chiroptera; family Vespertilionidae; genus Pipistrellus; species Pipistrellus kuhlii. Next base: position 16,884,134 of record NW_023425515.1, on the reverse strand, counting down.
TGACAATGTATTAAGAACAACTTATTCTTTAATGTGCATATACCTAATATATCCAAAGTGAAGGAAAAGTCCAACTGTTATTATTTAAACAATTGAATGACTTGTTTTTAAACATATAAATTCTATTATTGAAAAATTCTGTCTTGATGCTGTTACTTTTGGGCCAACTCTAGGGACTTATTTAAAGGAAGATTTCTTATTTCCTGGAGAGGGAGTTCTGTACTTTTGGGATTCTAAGGCAATAAAAGATTTGGCTGAACGTATTCACATCAAGTGGATTTTAAATATGGTGTTTATGGAAGAAGATTGCAAAGTGCTGCTGGAGAGTATGTCAGAGCAACAAAAGGTAGAGAATTCATTTTATCAGCATGAATTTAGGGTGAGTTAATAAAATGCTCATGGCTGGTTTGGAGCCTGACATGAACATATTTTGATAAATGTAAACTTCAGATTCATGTTTTCATAAAGTGATAGAATATTCACTTTGCAGATCATTTCTGGGCTTTAAAAATATTTCTCAGTTATAATCACTTCTTTCTTGAAACTCACTTCTCTCTGCCTCTGATGAAGCAACAAGGTACCTCTATCTGGAAAAGATGAGGGAAAATAAACAGATAAAATATGAGTAGGGTGAGTCCTAAAATGCTTATGCCAGTTCAAAAACTAAAGATGCTTCGTGACATATGATGGGGTTATATCCTGATAAACCTGATAAAGCTGAAAAGTTGTTAAGTCAAAAGTACACTTAATACACCAAACCTACCAAACATATAGCTTATCCTGGCCTAACTTAAAGTGCTCAAAACACTTATATTACCCTACTATAGGGCAAAATCATCTCATTGCTGCTGCTTAGCACCATGAGAGAGTATTGTACCACATATCACTAGCCTGGGAATAGATCAAAATTCAAAATTTGAAGTACAGTTTCTCCTGAATGCATATAGCTTTTGCACCATCATAAAATTGAAAAATAATAAGTCAAACCATCATAAATTAGGACCCTTTATATTCTGTTTTTGTTTGACTTTTTAAAAAATATGTCTTTATTGATTTTTTTTAGAGAGAGAGGAAGGGAAAGGGAGAAAGAGAAACATTGATTGGCTGTCTCTTGCACACCCCCTACTGGGGTTGAGCCTGGAACTCAGACTGGGAATCAAACCGGTGTCCTTTTTTTTTGGTACATGGGATGATGCTCAACCAACTGAGCCACACCGGCCAGAGCTGTATTCTGTTTATCTAAGACTTTCATCTGTAAACTGCCTAATCACTTGCTGGACTTTTCTTATCCTCACAGGCTAGCTAACTGTGCTCTTTAATCCCCTTTAGTTTTAGACCTGTTTGTTAAATAACTCCCGTAGCATATAAGCAAAGTGCTGTCTCATCTAACTGGTTTTGATTCTTTTTGAAAGGATTCTCTTAGAGAAGTCCCCAGATGTTTTCCAGACCATTCATTCAGTTGATTCAGCACACATTTATGGGTGTGTATGTGCCAGGCACTAGTTATGCAATGATGACTAAGATAGTCCTTACTCTCAGTCATTTTCATATGGTGAAGTCTATGAACTTACTATCCAGGTCACTTGGGAAAGTCTGCTATAGATTCCTCAGCCCCACCCTAGAACTTCTGAGTGAAAATCTGAGAGGGCATGACCTGACCCTGATGTGGCTCAGTTGGGCATCACTCAGGCAGTTGGGCACTGAAAGGTCAAGGGTTTGATTCCAGGTGGGGCAACCAATTGATGTTCCTCTCTCACATCCATGTTTTCCTTCTCTCTCTCCTTTTCCCTCCCCTTCTCCTTCTCCCTCTCCCTCTTCCTCTTTCTCTCTCTTCTCTCTCTTCCTCTCTTTTACTCTCTCTTCTTCCCCATCTCTCTAAAATTAATGAACATGCCCTCACGAATTCTGCACTTTGAAGATGTTCCCTAAGAACTGCTACTTTACTAGTAAGAACTCACAGGCTTTTAAAACCCTTGGGGGTTGGGTAGGAGGGAAAGGAGATTTGAGGGTGGCCAAATAGGAAAACAAATACACTATACTAGTAGTGTGGCAAGTGCTATAATAGAGGTGTACCTGCAAAGTGCTAGGAATATAATATAGAGAGGAGGAATTAAGCCTACCTCTATATTGCCAGGAGAGAGAATTATGCAGCATATGTCTTGAATTATCTAGGATTACTATACCTAAAAGGTTAAGAAACTCAGCTGTTTCTATTGGGAGTACAGCTACATTTAATGGAGTTTTCTTAAAAAAAAAAAAAAGAAAGAAAGAAAGAAAGAAAGAAAGAAAGAAAGAAAGAAAGAAAGGAAGAAAGAAAGAAAGAAAAAAGAATTCCCAAGTAGTTTTCAAGACAATCTTGAAAATCATATGCAAAGATCATTCAAGTTAATAGCATTTCTAACTTGTGTGGATTTATCTTAAGGATATAATTAGAGTTATATACAAAAGTTTGGTTACAAAGCTATTCCCTGCAGCAAATAATTTGTGTCCAACAAATTCCAAACTCAGTTCTCTTTGAGACAATTTCCCTGTCCCCACTTCTTATTCTGTCATGAGACATTTGGGACTATAAATACTTTCTATTTTTGCTGCTTAGGCTCTGCAAAGCCAAAACTCTGTAGTAAAAACTTTTTCCAGTGACAAAAATAGAATTTGGCAATTTAGTTTATCATTAGCTCTGACTAGCCACACTGGGCAGGACTAGGTACATAGTAAACTCAATATCGTGATTTTGCCAGATTGGACATCCCAGCCATTCACTGATGAGAGATGTTCAGATGCCCATCTTCCTTTCATCTCTGACTCCTCCACTAGGCAGATAGCTCCCAGATCATAGATTTTCTACCTAAATTTTTTTTCCCCAGTTTCTATCAAAACACAATCTCTCAGGTAGGCCTTGTGTATTGAATAGGGTCTCTTAGTTATCTTTTCCTCCCTGGTTTCCAGGAGAGCAATTGACATTATCAAGTAGCTAATGACCCCATTCATTCAACACATATTTATTGAATCTTTGTGTTGTAGGTACTTTTTAGTGATAGGGTTACAGCAGAAAATAAAACAAATGGCCAACTTTCACCAACATTCAAACGGGGAGAGATAGGTGGTATCAGGCAGTGATGAAAACTATAAGAAGGAAACATTATAAGGGTGTGCAACAACATAATTTATCAAAGTAGGACATTTTGAGAATAATTACTTATAATCACTATGTCAAGTCAAAACAGATGAAATCAGGACTACCCTGGAGAACCTTATTCTAGGAAAGGCATGAATGAGTCCTATGGGTAGGGGATGAGGTACTTTTTAAAAATTAATGTGCTATTCAGGAAGGGCATTTTCTGAATGGAAACATTTAACCACAAGCCTGAGGAAGATTAAGGGGATAGTCACGATGATATTAGGGGAGGGGCAATCCAGGTAGATGAAATATCATATGCAAAGTCTCCGAGGTAGGAGCAAAACTGGCATGGTAGAGAAAAATCACAGAAGCCAGATTGATTGGAGTGGAATGAACAAAAGGAAATTCTGCTGAAGAGGTCAAAGAAGTGGCCAGAGGCCTTATTTTATCTTTTGATTCCATGGTAAGGACTTTGGGTTCTACCTTAAGACAAAATCTATATGCTTTACATTTTGAAAGGATAACCCTGGCTGCTGTGTGTGAAGGAGCATTATACAATAGTAAGAGTGAAAGCCGGGAAGATCAGTTTATAGTCTAGGCAAGAGTTTATGGTGGCTTGGATTTGGACTAAGGGGGTTAATGGTGGCAGTGATGAGATGTGATTAGATTCTGGACGTGTGCTGAGGGTAGAACTGAGAGGATTTGCTGGAGAATTAGAAATGGAGTATGAAGAAAACTAAAGAGCCAGGGATGACCCTTCAATTGCTTGAGCAATTAGAAGAATGAAGTTTCATTTATTGAGATGATGAGGACTATGGGAATTAGACTTTTGGGAGCAAGGGGAAACAAGAGTGTAGTTTTAGACATGTTAAGATTGAGATAAATATCCAAGAGGAGATGGTTAGTAGGCAGTTGGATAATGAAGGCAAAACTTTAGGGGGAACGTTGGGACTGTTTGCTGCCATATCTAAGAATATTTCCCTTTCTAAACCTACATAGAAAACATATTGATTTTTAATGTATTTTTATTTATTCCTGAGAGGAAGGAAGAGGGAGAAAGAGGTAGAAACATCAATGATGAGAGAGAATCATTGATCAACTGCCTCCTGCATGCTCCCTACTAGGGATCCAGTCAGTAATCGGGGCATGTGCCCTTGACAGGAATCAAACTGAGGACTCTTTAGTCTGCAGGCCAAAGCTTTATCCAATGAGTCAAGTGGCTAGGGATAAACATGTGTCTTTTAAAAAGAGGACAGCGTTTGCAGAGGAAGATTTAGTTTTACAAAGTGTGAAAGTGAGGTGCTGCCCAGTGATGTGTTGACACATTTCATATTTCTCCAGCAGAAGCAAACTGTAATCCCTATAAACTTAAGCTAATTTACAGTTACCATTACCCAACTGTATCAGTGAATACCCCATTCAGGAAAACTAAGAAATCACTTTGAAACTAAAAAAAGTAAAATAGTTATTGTTTGTGTATTCTAAAACCTAGAGAAAGAAAAATAGGCAATTCCAAGATAAGCCTATTAAAATACAAAATTGGCACAGGTGTATACCACTATGTAAGCTTAAATTTGGTTTTAAAACAAAAACCTATAATATTAATTAGAGTTCCCATTATTTGTTGACTTCTTACCTACAAATTTTAAAGAAGCAGCTGTCTTTTATTTTCAACTGCAAAACAGATGGAAATTCACTCTACCAAGGAAATCTATAGTCAGCAAAAGAACATATTTGCAACATTATTTGCTGTAGTATTTTGACTTCCATCACCTGCCTGAGACTCTGTCTTTCATTTTTGACTTTCTGAGGAGTTAGCCAAAATGGAAACTAAGCATCGGAATGGCTTTTTCTCAAGAATCAGTGTTTTTACATTGAAACCAAAGTAAATCTCGGTTTGTTCCAAAGTTTTACAAAGTCACCAAGAAAGCAACATTTCCTTGGTTAAAAATAACGCTCTATTGACATGAAATCAGCGTGACCATAGGAGGAATGGAAACCGAAACTGGTGTGGTTTTTTCTTTTTTGTTTGTTTTGTTTTATAAATCAGACTTCAAAGTAAAAGCCAGGAAATTTCAGCTGCATCAACAAACCGTAGGTGCAGAACTTTTGGTGCAAATTAATGGGCCAACTGCATAGATAACGGGCCCAGAAAAGGACTTTTGATTGACATCATTTTTATTCTTTCTTCTATTTTATTTAAACACCTGTTACAAGTAGTTGCTGGGCATGCAATGGTGAGCAAAACAGACATGACCCCTGCCATCACCTAGCATATGAAGAAGACAGATTATTCAATTAATCATTCAAATCAACGTATAATTGCAAACTTTAACAAGTGCTTTGAAGAGGAAACTGGGTGCTGAGACTGACCTATGTAGGCCAGGACAGTCGGGGAAGTCTTTCATGCTGAACATTTGGCTGAGCTCTGGCCATTAGTAAGCATTAACGAGGTCAGAGGGAGGTGATGGGTGGGAGCAGTTACCAGTAGTCAGGAGATGGAAACCACAGTGCCATGCCAGAATTGTAAAGGTTGAATGATTGAAAATCATAATTTTTGTGAAAGAGAGCCACTGTGTCTGGAAAGTACAAAGCGAGATGGAGAATGGCTGGAGATGATTTGGGGATGTAGACCATTAAGCTTAATAAAAGATTCTGAAGAAAAAGAGGCAGTCATTGATGTGTTTTAATTAGGAAAATGATACAACCATATTTTTATTTTTAAAAGTCAACTCTGGGGCAAGGAGAACTTGCACTTCCAGTAATGGATTAGGTAATTCAGGCTAACACATTTACCAAAAAATAATAAAAATAAAAACCCTACAGAAGTTGGACAAAATATTTTTTAAATCACTCCGAGAGCTAGCACGACAATGAAGTAAAGTAACAAGATCTAAGAGAAGAAAACACAGAGAGGTGAGCAGAACATTTAGAGCTGCTTTTCCCAAGAAGGTGACTGGGAAGCTGTGGAGAGCAGCTACAGTCTTTGGACAGGTTCAAGCCTTGGACTGATGAGAGGGCACAGTCCTCTCATGGCCACGTGCAAGTCCCAGCTTGGAGGGCAGGGCCCTCCCAGCACAATTATAGCCAACAGCTGTAGTTGTAAGCATGAACCTATGATCCGAACACATGGCCCCATGTGCCTGAATAATGTAGGCTTGATAGAGTTCAGGTGCATGTAGTTGAGTAGAATTGAAACCTATGAGAATGTTGTAAACATCTTGACCACGCCCTTACTTTGGCTCCTGGCATCTGCTAAAAAATAGACACGGCTTGTGGGCGTGGTCGCTGCCTCTCAGAGAATCAGCGTCCCACTGAGACCCAGCTTTCATTCTTTTTTCTTTTCTTAGCCTTTCAGCCTCCCCGACTCAGGTTCACCCTTGGCCATGCTGGCACAGCACAGGAAGCTAAACAGAACTTTTGATAGACTACTAGGAATAGGAATATAAAATTAAAGTTTGAGGAAGGTCAAGGGGTATGACTCCAGGTTTTTGGTTTGAGATCCAAAGGGCTACTACATTGGGAGTAAAGATAAAACAGAAATAAGCCAGCCCTCCCAGCTTCAAGTCCTCTGAGGTCTTCCAGTTGATTACGGCAGTGTTTCCCAAACTTCTCTCATGATGAGAATCACCTGGTAGAGTTGTTAAAATACATTTTCCTGAATCCCAACTAAGAAGTGCTAAACTTAAGCTTAGAGCACTAGTTAAATATACAATTTTACCTATATGTTCCCAAAAATTCTAGTTTAGCAATTTTTAGTTGGGATTCAGGAATCTGTATTTTAACAACTCCACCAGGTGATTCTCATCATGAGAGAAGTTTGGGAAACACTGGATTAAGGAGACCTATCATTGCTAGTAGCCTTAACCTCTTTTCAGAAGCAAATGTAAATCCTCTTTGAAGAAAGATGATATTATTTTGGAACTCAAACTACAATATTTTTACAATTATCCAAATGCCATATATGATACTCAACTAAAAATAAGCAGGTGAACATTCACAAACTGATGGGACATGTCAAATGACATACAGATTAAAGGTCCTCCTATGGGCAAGTATAGGGCACACATCACCTTAACCAAGTATTTGAACTTAAAATTAGCACTAATAGATATTATATATCATCTGATAGGATTTTTAACAGCGGAGGACAAACCATCATCAATGGCCTTCTACTGGCCAAATGGAGATTTTGGGAAAATAAGGAACTTGGAAATCCAGAAGCAACTACAAGGACTTGGAAAAACTGTCTTTGAGGTCCACAGATGGGTTACTGATCAATTAGCCATCTGCCTAACAAAGCCTATAGGGCAGTCTTCCCTAAATAAGTTCATGCTGCTGGAGGACTACCTTATGGGTAACTGTTCTGGGACATAGACCCTATGACCTGGGAGTATCCATTTGCCTTCCTCGGTTCTCATGCCTCCTTCTTGCTGGGCCCATTCCTCTTCCTGAGGAGTGCACTTTGGAGGTTCAGGTGATTCAGGGGCTAATATGATCCATGACAGTGCTACTTTTTCTTTAGCAGCCAGCTTGGCTGCTGCGTCAGCACATTGGTTTCCTTCTGACACCGAGTCTTTCCCTTTCTGGTGACCTTTGCAATGGATGATGGCTATTTCCTTGGGCTCCCAGACTGCTTCTAGTAACTTAAAAATTTCATTCTGATTTTTTATTCCTTTTCCTCTGGCTGTCAGGAGCCCCCTTTCCTTATATATGGCCCCATGGATATCAGGGTAGCGAAGGCATAGTGTGAGTTAGTGTAGATGTTGGCATGCTTATCCTTACTCTGTTCTAGGACTCTGACTAGGGCCCAAAGTTCTGTCCTCTGCGCTGACCATCCTTCAGGCAAGGCCTGTGCCTCAATTGTCTCAAAGTTTGATATCACTGCATATTCCGCTCATCTCTTTCCTTCATCTAAGAAGCTACTGCTGTCTGTGAATAATATTAAATCCAGATTTTGCAGGGGTTTGTCTGTTAGATCTGGCCGGCTGGAGTAAACTTCCTCTAAGGCTTCCAGGCAATCATGCTCAAGGGCTTTCTCAGCAATGGATAAAAAGGTGGCAGGATTAAGAGTTCTTAGTGCTCTTCCACAAAATACCAAGGCCTGGGAGAGTCTATTTTGAAGAAGTGGCGTTAGAAGTTTAAGTTTTAAAAAATTGGCTCTCAAAGAAATTTCAATCATGGTGCTGTTGATATTTGTCTCTGTTGACTAATGAGTTTGCTGACCACTGCCCCAGGCTTTAAATCAATTAGCACCAGGGCGAGGTCTTAAGCCAGATCTGGAGAATTCCCTTCTGCACAGATCAGTAGGAATTCTTTCTCTAATTCAGGTTCTAATGGTGAGGCCTTTGACTGGGGGTTATAATAGTCTATGTTCTTCATCCCTCAGCACTGCTAAGGACAGGATCATTGAGGAGGTCTCCTCACTTAGGCAAAGCTATGCTGAGCTATTTGGAGCAAAAGTGATTTCTGCCCCCATTTTGGCTAAATGGTCTCTACCTATTAGAGGCACTGGAGAGTCTGGAAAGCATAGGAATTCATGAATTACTTGGTGGCCACCAAGTTAGCATCGGCAAGAGTGGCAGAATGGTCTATGGGTCTGATCCCCAGTAGCTCCAATAACAGAGATCTCCTTTCCTGAGAGAGGCACTACTTTCGGTGTGATACTGAGTGCTCAGCTCCCATATCAACCATGAAGTTCACTGGCCCCCTATTTTCATTCTGATGATGAGCTTGTGGGAGCCCAGCTGAAAAGAGCCCAGTCTATCCTAGTCAGAATCAGCCATGTTAGCCCAATGAGATCTGCTTCAGGTGGCAGTGGTTGATAGCGACTGGGTGGAAAAGAGGGTCCAGTTTTCTTACTTTGCCATTTGGGACATTCATTCTTCCAGAGTCCTGTCTCCTTACAATAGGCACACTGGTCTTGTCTCAGCTCGCTCTTCCTCGCCCCCCTCCCCCCCGATCTGTATTCTTGCTTCCCTTTCTGATCTGTCTGGGAGCCCGAGCCTCTAAAAGCCACTGATATTATATTGGCCCTTCTTTGTATTCTCTTTTCTTCCTCCTTCCTTACCGCACTGTCTCGATTGATGGAAACCTTGTTTGCTATCTCTAGCAGCTCAGTAGCATTTTTTTCCTGCAAATCCTTCTAGCTTCTGTAGCTTTCACCTTATATCGGGCAGGGCTTGACCTACAAAAGCTGCATTTACCATAGTTTGATTTTTCTGGGGCCTCAGGGTTAAAGGGGGTATAGACCTGGTATGTGTTACATAGTCCCTCATAGAAAGCTTGGACTTTCATCAAACTTCTGGAAGACTTCAGAGATTTTAGCCATATTGGTGGGCTTCTTGGCTCCAGCCCTACCCCCTGGAGGAAGACCAGTTGATATCTTTCTAGCCTGGCCCTTCTATCTTCTGAGTTCAAGGTCCAATCGAGTTCCTCATCTGGGAAGGCCTCCCTGACCTATCTGTATCTAATATCCCTGCTGGGGCCTGGGTCTGGAGCCACTTCTGAGCCTCTGTTACTGCTCTCATGCACTCCTTAGTGTTAAAGAACACGAAAAGGAGCTGCTTGCAGTCCACCCAGATGGGCTTCTGGGCCTGGAAGATCATTTCTAGAAGGTCTATCATGGCCTGAGGTTTTTCAGAATATGCTGGGGTGTGATGTTTCCAATTCAGGATGTCATTTGTGGTAAAGGGCTGATAATAATGGGCTGGCCTTCCCTCCTGCAAGGTCCCATCTTCACCAAGCACTTTGGCACCCCAAATCTCCCTGAGAGGTATCAGATGAGCCTGTTGTGGTTTGGACCCTTGCTCAGCTGAACACAAGCACCACCCAACTGGCTCTGGAGAGCCTGGTTGAGGAGAGACGGAGTGGGACGGTGTTTCTAGACTTTCTGGATGTTCCAGACCAGCAGGGAGAGCAGTTGGTGCTGTGTAGGGCACAGATGGAGGTGGTAAAACTGGCAGGGCTTCCTCAGGTGATTCCTGTAGAATAGGGGGCTGAACTTCCTTCTAAGGGACCTGTTTCTTTTCTCCTGCCAGCTTCTTTTCTCGTGCTACTAAAACCTTACTCTGTCCCTTCTTACACATGCAGAACCAGACCCAAGGAGGCAAGGTTTGAGCAATTTCTAACCAGCTATCTTTGTAGGGAACCTGATCTGGGTGTCTAGGGTCTCTGGTGACTACATTCCAGACTGCCCTGACTAGTCCTTCATCTAAAGAGCCATCCAAGGGCTAGCCAACCCTGAAGGTTGGCCATTCTAATTCACAGAATTTCCTCAATGTTTTGGGATCCATTTTAATACTATCTATAATCCCTATTGAAACCCTTTTTAAAAATTTTCAACATGCAGTTGAGGACAGTGGGTTTACTTTGTCCTGACCCCATGATGATCAGTGGCAAGAGACAGACAAGGGAGGGGATGACCTATTTTCACAGATCCACTCAGATGCCCATCTGGCCTCATCCCTTGGGAGCTTAGATTCGTCTTAGCTAGGTGCTCTCGTATAAACTCTGGGCCTGGTCACCTCCATGTGGGGGTGAGACACCATTATGCCTTATGACAAATCATGAAACTACAGGTAAGGGCCCACTCGGACTCTGTAACCAAGGTCATGGAGCCACAAAATGGATAGGAGAGTGCATGCCCTCTCCCTCCATATTCATACACTTTCAACAGACATTCACTCAGAGGTTAAACAGTTCACCCACTTTCTGAATAATTTACTTGACAAAGTCTTACGACTTCCTGGGAGATGATCAAGCTTCCCTTCCATTCTCTTGTAGTGGATCCCACATAGTGGGCTCTATCTTACCATTTCTGTAAATAGATACAGAGGTGTCTGTTCACTTTCTCCAAATGCTGGGTCCTAGGCTGAGGACTGGGAGAGCCCAAAGTCCTCTGGTTCAATTCTACTAAAATCATCCCCCAGGCCTCAAATCTGGTCCAATCACTGGAAGCCAAAAGACCAGTGAGGTTGGGGTTCTTGGTCAGAAAACCAGATGTTGTAGAAGACCAGAGAAAAACCAAGCAATGCTTTAGAAAATGGAGTTTTACAGTTTTATTACGCCAGCAGACTCAACAGAATAATTTCCTAAGTCTGAGCAAAGTAACATGCAGGGTGTTTCTCCTTTATATTTTTCTGGTGTTTGTTCCCCAAATATGGATTATGCTTCCAGTCCTTTTGTGGGTTTTGCAAAAAAGGGCCTAGGTGTTGGGGGTCTTGAGACCATACTAATGGTCTGGTCTGGCGCCAGCACTAATACTCCTACCTCCCCCCCTCCCCCAAGGCTGTGCACTATTCATAGTTTATGGCCTCTGTATTTAGGTAATAGGTCTTGCAAGAGCAGTTTCTGGGAAAGAGGCAGTGACTTAATTGTAGATTATCAAAAATGTACACTGGGCTTGTTGGCATAGATTCAGATTGCTAGTTCTCTCAGATATTAGGGTTACATTGGAATTAGTCTATTAGCCTTCTCAGTATCAATGTTGAATTTCTTCAGACTAATAAGAGAAGTATTGTGATCATGTAGGAGAATGTCCCTGTTCTAAAGGGATAGAGATACATGTTGAAATATTTTGGAGGTGAAGCATCATAACAGCTGTAGAGTACTTCAAATGGTTTAGGGAAAAAATGTATACATATATATAGTTCTCACTTTGCATGATAGTGTAGGACTACATAAGAGTGTGCAAAATGTTTTTTTTAAATATATTTTTATTGGTTTCAGATAGAAAGGGAGAGAGAGAAATATTGATGAGAGAGAACCATTAATTGGCTACCTCCTGCATGATCCCTAGTGGGAACTGAGCCCACAACCCAGGCATGTGCCCTGGCTGAAAATGGAACTGTGACCTTCTAGTTCATAAGTTGACACTCAACCACTGAGCCATGCCAGCTCGACCAAAATTATTTTAATAGTGGAAAAAAACTACCACTGTTCCATGACCTTTAAACATTTTTGTCAAAACATTACGGTTAGTTAGGAAGGCAGGAAAATGAAAAACTAGTAAAACAATGTTTTCTTTAGTACACTATAATTTAAAACACTAAAACACTAGAAACATTGTGGATTAAAGCATTTAATTTCTTTGTAAAAACTCAAAGGATAGGCGTAACCAGTTTGGCTCAGTGGACGGAGCATTGGCCTGCGGGCTCAAGGGTCCTGGGTTCGATTCTGGACAGGGACATGTACCATGTTTCCCCGAAAATAAGACATCCTTCGAAAATAAGACCTAGCGCAACTTTGGGAGAAAAAATTAATATAAGACACTGTCTTATTTTCGGGGAAACAGGGTACCTTGGTTGCAGGTGTATCTCCAGTGGGGAGTGTGCAGGAGTTGGCCGATTGATGTTTCTGTCTCATCGATGTCTCTAACTCTCTCTCTCTTCCCCTATGTAAGAAATCAATAAAATATATATTTTTTAAAAACCCTCAAAGGATAGTCTGAACAATTCTTCTGATTGTATAATTAGTTATATGGATTAAGCATCTTCTTTATGCCTTTGCAAATTGTCATACTCTTTTCTAAGCTTGATCAGCCTAAGTCATTTTGTCATTTGCACTTATGTCATGAAATAGCTCCAAAATTTCTCTTAATGTGAAGTTTTTGTCAGTGTCGCTGCCTCCAAGGCATCTTCATCCTTTTCATCACAACCACTTTCCTCATTAATCTTCATAAATGTGCCTTCACCAAGTTCCTCTGGCGGTATAGCTAGTGTTTCTAATGGTGGCGATGTAAAATTAATATTCCCAGTTATCTCTTCCATAACTCTATTTATGTTTGATTCTAATTTTACTTTCAGCATTATCACTTTTGATTTTTTTCTGTACCTTCATCTTTTTTGGTCAAATTTCTCTTTCAAATATCCATTTTTATAAAATGTCATGTAAGTTTATCACAGGGAGACAAGGAGGCAACACAATAGCATGCTTTGCTGTCTGTCATGGACTGAATAACAGATGTGCAGTGACCTATCACTGACAGATTTGGAAAGAAGTGTTCTGATTGGTCACTGTCACTAATCAGGATGGGCATCCGTTAATTTTGTGGTGCTTTGAAGACTGAAGTTCTGGGAGTGAAGTTTGTTCTTTATACAATTACAATTAATATATCGGGGGAATTAAAATTTGAATCATGTCATTGTGTATGTGTGTGTGTGTGACTATAGGTAGAGGGTATATATAATAGATGTCCACTGTACCATTCTTGCAGCTTTTCTTTAAATTTCAGATTATTTTAATAAAATTTAGGGTGGAGAATCAAGTCATGAAGAGATGAGATAACAAAAACAAAAACCTAGAAAAACAATAGCTAATAAAAGCAGGCCAATGGGAAATCCAGAGAATAGAATCAGATGACCTGGGTTGGAATCCCACCTTACTCATCAGCTGTGTCATCTTGAGCAAGTTATACAATCTCTCTGAATCTGTTTTCTTGAAAAAAAAAAATGGAGATAAAAATACTACCTACTTTATAGGATTATATAATTATTAAATAAATTGCATACATGAAGTACTTAGAACAATAGTGGTACATAGTAATTACTTTATAAGTGTAAGCCATTGCAGGTTTGTTGAGATAGAGGAGAATTTAATATGTTTAGATTCTTATAAGAATTTAAAAAAGAGAGGTTGAAGTTGGAAATAAAAGGGAGGTATTTTCTTTTTATATAAATATATAAATATATAAATATATTTTTATTGATTTCAGTGAGAAACATCAATGATGAAAGAGACTCATTGAATTTCTGCCTCCTCTATGCCCCCCTACTGGGGATCAAGACCATAGCCACCCATATGCCTTGTCCTGGAATCAAACTGTAACCTCCTGGTTCAGATTGATGCCCAACCATTGAACCACACTGGCCAGGCAAAGGCAAGGTATTTTATGATAATTAGTAGCAGGCAGGGATCAGAGATTCAGAAGAGTAAGGAACACTTGACATGAACTTTGTAGAGGCCAAGAGAGCCAGTTGGCCAAATAAATGTGACTGGATTGTTGGTAATGTTGAGGGCCCAGAGATAGTGACCTTAAAATTATAGTGATATCAGCTAGCCCTTTTGTGTTTCTCAGATGTGGTGCATAGCTGCCTGGGTTCAGACATGAAGGATGTGGGCTGTTGAGTTCACCTAAGATTGCGGTTTTTCCAGATTGTTGTGAGGAAAAGATAAAGAGACTAGAGAATGTGTGATATTGGCAAGAGGATTACTCAAAGTATGGACTGTGAAATGTAACCTGTGAGGGAGCTTAGTGATGAGATAAAGGGAAGGGTCCTCTTAAGGTCAAATAATGGTCTGAGTGAGAATTATTTAACTAGCAAAGTAGCCATTTCCTAAATTAGGGAGCCGAGCTCTGTGTAAAGAGGATGTTTAATTTGGGCTCTTTCTGTTTTAGTTGTGGCTGAGACCCTACAGAGAAAGAAGTAAACAATGTGCTGTAATGAGAGGCTATATCACCTAATACAGAGCTTGCAAGGAGAGGGTCAAACTGGTGTTGTGACCCTTAATCCATCACCCACCTAGAGTTTGTACAAGAACTGGAGTTGAGAAATTGACAGCAAAGTTTTCTTTGGAGAATTGTTGGGTGCCTTGGCTTGTTCTTCCCCTTTATTCTAGGTGAAGGGAATGATGTTTCTCTCTTTCTAAACCAAGTGAGAGAGATATTTCAAGGAAATTAGTTGAAGAGCTTCAACTGTGCCTCCTTGAGTTTGAAGAGTATAAGGACTGATAAGAGAAAATGACCAAATTAGATGGGGTGATGGTGGAGATATAAGGTTACATTGGGAGCAAGCTACATATCCACCAGCAGTGGGCAAGGTTGGGAGAAGCCAGTCTGGGGCAATCTTAGATTCTATAGCTGGCTGGAGGGAGTGGCTACCAGCTGGTCATGGGCTGAAGAATAAATTATAGGAAACCAGGAGGAGGCCAGAGACATTGCCACCATCAAGGAGTGAAGATCTCCTCAAAAGTCCTTAAGGAAAGAGTGATCAATAGGATTCTGTCATCCCAGAGGCTATTATGCTGGGCTGTGTCTGTGCCAATCAAGGGAAATCTTGACAATCGCTTCTCTCTTCCTAATGTAAGCAGAGGTAGCCAAACTAGGGGGTGAGTAGGGAAAGACAGAGAGAAGCTGTCATTAGTAGTCCTTCCCAGCCAGCAGCACTAATAAGGTGGGAGAAGAGAAGAGCTTTAGCTTTGAATGTGGCTCAAATTCTATTGAACATTACAAGCTCCAGAGTGTGGTTGAGGGAGCAGTTGGCTCTGATGTACTGGAATAGAATGTCATTGAGGGTGAAGGTTTGAGAGATATGGTGTTGGCTATGACATCTTTGTGGATAACGAAGTCTCCCATGATGCCTGCAAAATTTGAGTAGAAAGACTGCAAGCAATGTGCCCAAGCCCAGTGGTTCTCAAACTTTGGAGTGTATTAGAGTCACCTGGAAATGAAGATACAGAGACAAGCTTGTTGAAGTAGGATAGGGCCTGGACTTCTGTATAATTTTACCAAGTTCCCAAGTGATCTGGAATTTACAACAAGGTGTTAGAACCACTGCCTAATATTTAGTGGAGAGAAGTAACTGATTAGTCAGTACATAATAATATATATCAGGAGAAAGGAAGAGAGGGTAGTTTAGCCAAATAGAAGAGACCTCTGTGAAGCATTTTTTTGCTATCATAAGGTCTAGAAAGTAATAGGGACAACTAGCCTCTCAACTCATTATCCATAACTATCACCTTTACTTCTTTCCTTTTTGTGAAAATGAATATTATGAATTGAATTATGTCTCCTCAAAAATGATATGTTGAAATCTTAACCCCTCGTACCTTAGAACGTGAACTTATTTGGAAATAGAGCTACAGAATTTTGGAAATAGATGTGATTAAGATGAGAGCCTACTGAAGTAGGGCAGGCCTCTAATCCAATATAATTTGTGTCCTTAAAGAAGATGGCAATGTGCACACACAGGAACACAATGTGATGATGAAGGCAGAGATTAGAGTCATGCAGTTACAAACAAAGGAACAGCAAAGCTTGCTGGCCAACCACCAGAAGCCAGAAAGAGGCAAAGAAGGATTCCCTCATTCCTTTGATTCTGGGCTCCTAGTCTTTAGAATGAGGAGACAATGCATTTCTGTTGTTTTAAACAACCCAGGTTGTGGTATTTGGTTATGGCAGCTCTAGGAAACAAATACTGTACAATGATATGATGAAATATTCCTTTCATAATGTACAATAAATCATCTCTCTGACATGCTGCCCAGGCTGTGTCCCTATCCCTTTGCATTAAATTTACAGTTTATCTCAGTACACAAAGAAACACATGTAAGTCAGTGGGTGCCATTAGAACAAGAAGAAAAAGTTCACTGCTTCTTGCTACACTTAAGCTGAAACACTTTGTGTTCTTGATGGAGTAGTCAACCCCCATACTGGCTTTTGGACTTATTATTGACAAATGAGTCAATTCATACAAGACCGGTAGCTTATTTGAGTAGGTGTAAGTTATTTTTTTTTTTGGGGGGGGGGGGGGAAATAAAGAAGCCTGTAAAATATACCTGCATGCTACTCTCATAAGAAAATATTCCCACAAGAAATCCTAAAACAGCCTTCATCAAAGTGCTGAGAAAACATCTTTGCAGTCATACATGATGGGTTCCACCTCCAAAAGTCCTCCCACCTCTTTTGATTTTCATAGCTCTTCTCTTCTTCCCAATACTGAAAGTTGTGGGCTATGGAATGGCCCAAGAGACAGCACTGACTGACTCCAGGAAGGATTAAGTTCCTGGTTTATTTAGCAAAGGCTACAGAAACCAAGCAATAAAATGCTACTCAGAGCAGGAAGAGAGAGACACAGCATATCTCATGTAGCTTTTTCTAGCCTCCCACAGTCCCTGAGAGGATGCAAAGCTGCCTCTGACATGTCAAATTAAGGTATACCTTATGGTCCAGAAATGCTACTTGCAGAAATTTCTCTTCTAGGAGAAAACCAAAGGGCCAAGTAAAGGACTAAAGTCGTTTATAGATTCTAGAGTGAGGGTGAAGTCTGTGATTACTGGCTGAGCTGGGTAGTCCAAGACTTATGTCTAGAAAAGGAGTTATGTGTTGCATCTCCTATTTTACATCAGGACCTTGACTATGTACCGTAGAAGAGACAGGGTATACTAAAAGGGCACCTGGGCCAGATTCTTGTCCGAGCTTTGGCTGCACATATATGGTTCCAAAGTTCTCCCTCAAGGCTTCTATAAGCTGTCAAATCCCAAAGCTCACTATACCTGAAAACTTCTTCCATTTCAGCCCCATCTGCTTCCCTCAAATCTCTCTCTTCCTCTTGAATTTAATTTTTATATCTCTCCTAAACTCCTCTCAAAAGCGTTATCTACTTGTACTATTTCAAGTTGTTAATCTCCTCCAGAATATACAGCCTGTCTTAAATATCCTTCACATTCTTGAAATGGCCTGATTAAGGCCTCCAGTGACCCCAGGGTGCCCAATCTCATAGTCACTTTATTCTCTTCATTATAACTTCTCAGCAGCATTCAAGCTGCCTACCGTGTTTCCCCGAAAATAAGACATCCTCCAAAAATAAGACCTACTTAGAGGTTTCCTTCTGAGTGAAATATAAGGCATCCCTCCGAAAATAAGCCCCCCACCCTAGGCTAAACATGAGAGATTTGGTCCACTGATTCTGAAAGAAATGGAGTCACAAGAAATTCACCAGGAAATTCAGGAATTGGATTGTTATGATGATGTTCCAGAAGATCATGACATGATTATCATTGAATAAATGAGTAAATTCTTGATACTGTAGGATTCACAGTTTGTCTTGTTTGTGTTGACAACTATCATACTACCATATACAGGTAATAAATTTCCTTTATTTTCATTTAACAATAGATGTGTACCGTATTATTCTTCATGGAAAAATAAGACATCCCCTGAAAATAAGACCTAGCACATCTTTGGGAGCAAAAATTAATATTAGACACTGTCTTATTTTCAGGGAAACAGGATACTTCTCAGACAACTATTCTCCTCTCTTGACCTCAGGTACATTACACATCCTGATTTTCTTTCTATTTCCTTTCCCCATTCCTCTCTATTTCTCAACATTCTCCTCTTCAAACTCTAAAATACAAAGTTCCTCTAACATATCTTAAAAAATCATCAATATATGTTGATCTGTTATGGCAGAATGCATGGGAGAACAATAGCCAGCACTCTGAGGGAGGAAAGTTTAACTTTTATTTCACAGATCTGCTAGTCCAGGGGAATTCCAGATCCAAAGCATGAACTGAACTCATAAGGAAGCTCTGACCTATATATCTCCTCCTGTGGCGGGCCCCTGAGGGTCCCCGGAGCTCTGCCCAAATCAGTCAGAGTGGGGAAGTAAGACTACAGTTTTAACCAGATACTGAACTGGGTTTTAAGGCCCCCCCCCCCATTTTCCTTTTCATTCCCCCCTCTTGTCCCACAAGCTATTCTTTAGCCTTGGGGATTACAAAAGACTCAGGAATTGGTGATAAGGTTGATGGCCTCTCTTGCCTCTTCCTGCTGAAGGGGGTGAGGAATGAAAAAGGGAGTTCAGAATCCTGTCTTCCCCATCTTCCCCAAGGGGGTCTTTGGCATAGCAAGGGCAGAGAAGTTCTCCTCCCAGTACCAGTCTGGGGTTCCAGTGACACTTGTATGAAGACTGGATAAAACTGTTAGAAAAAAATAAAAAACAATAATTATCCAGATAGAAGAAGATAAGGAGATTTAGGTCAGTCAGCCAGATCCACCATCTTCTTGAAGAAGATTCACATGGGGTGGTTCAGGTCAGAGGTCACCTTCACTCTGGATGCTGATTGTTCAGCTGGTGGGCTACTTTTACTCAGGAGGGTCCAGGTGTTCAGTCCTGTAACTTTGAGAGCTGAGGGGGTGGTTGGTATGACTGGATAAGGTCCCTTTCAGGTTGGCTTAAGCTGTTCCTTTTTCCAATCTTTTACCCAAACTTGGTCCCCAGGCTTGTGATGGTGCGCAGCTGTTCCTAGAGAGATGGGCAATTGATCGGTAACCCATCTGTGGACTTTAAGGATAGTTTTCCCAAGTCCTTGTGGCTGTTTATGAATTTCTAAGTTCCCTATTTCCCCCAAATATCCATTTGGCCAAATTAAGGGAGGGGGTCTGCCATATAGAATTTCAAATGGCTCTCAGGGCACAGCACATTTACAGGAAGATATCTGTCTATGGTAAGTTCACCTCCTGGCATAGCTTAGCCATAGCCGGTTCATGCATTCTCCTTTCCCTGAACTCTGGGGCCTGTAGGCTATATGTATCTTCCACTTAATTCTGAAGTCCTTAGCTACCTGCTGTACTACCTCAGCTATAAAGGTGAGGCTATCAACTGACCCTATGGTTAATGGCATCCTATACTGCAGAATTGTCCTTCAGTAACGCTTAGTGACTTCTCTCACCTTCTCTATAAGGGTAGGATATGCCTCAAACCAGCTTGAAAAAGGTGCAGACAAAAACTAAAAAAAATATTTATTTCCTCTACTAGGCTCTATTTCTGTAAAGTCTACCTCTAGATCTTCAAAGGGAGCCTGCCCACAGTGCTGAATTCCTATCAGCCCTTCAGGACCCTAGCCTTGCATTGTTCTGTGCACAGAGGAGGTAGCTCTGAGGACAGGTGCATAGGAGGGGTGATGGGCAATTAGATAGTACCTGCTTAACAAGGCTTCTAGAGCCATCTTCCCTAAATGGGTAAGTTCATGCTGCTGGAGCACTACTCTATGAGCTAACTGTTCTGGAACGTAGACCCTATAATCTGGAAATATTATACCAACCTTCCTTTGTCCTTTTACCCCCTTCTCGTTGGGGCCATTCTTCCTCTTAAGGAGTGTATTTCAGAGGTTCAGGTAATTCAAAACTAGCAGGATTCATGTTGGTGCCACCTGCTCCTTAGCAGCTAGCCTTGCTGCTGCATCTGTATGATGGTTCCCTTCTGATACTGAGTCTTTTCCTTTTTGGTGTCCTCTACAGTGGATGACTGCTACTTCCTTGTGCTCCCAGACTGCTTCTAGTAATTCCAAGATCTCATTCTGATTTTTGATTCCTTTTCCTCCAGCCATCAGGAATCCCCTTTCCTTGTACATGGCCCAATGGATATGCAGGGTAGCGAAGGCATAGCATGAGTCAGTGTAGATGTTGGCACATTTATCTTTACTGAGATTTAAGGCTCTGACTAGGGCCCAAAGTTCTGCCCTATGTGCTGACCATCCTTTAGGCAGGGCTTGTGCCTCTATTATCTCAAAAGTTTGATAATACTGCATACCCAGCTTATCTCTTTCCTTCAGCTAGGGACGCTAACTGCTATCAGTGAACAATACTAAGTCTGGATTCTGTAGAGGCCTATCTGTTATATCTGGTTGTCTGAAGTAAACCTCCTCTAGGGCTTCTAGACAATCATGCTTCAGGGGTTCCCTGTGTGATGGGTAGGAAAGTGGCAGGATTAAGCGTTCTTACTGCCTGTAATCTTATTAGTGGATTTTCACCTAGAAGCCCTTGGTATTGAGTCATCTAAGCACTGAGTCAGCCTATGTTGCCCCTTAGCTTCCATTAGGGTGACAACAGCATGAGGCACTTTAGCATTTAAGTTCTGTCCCAAAGTGAGCTTGTCTGTGTCTTTGACTATTAAGGCTGTGGGTGCAAGGGCCATGAGGCATGGGGGCCATCCAGAGGCAATTGGGTCAACCTGTTTGGAAAGGTAGGCTACTGGCCTATGCCAGGGTCTCAGTTCCTGAGTCAGAACTCCTAGGGCTACCCTGTTGTTCTTGTGAATGAAAAGGTTAAAGTCCTGTGTCATCACATCTGGGAGCCTTAGGGCCAGTGAGCTTTGTCTTTATAGTCGAGAAGGCTTTTTCCTGTTCTAGACATCAGTTAATGGGTACCTTTTCCTCTTCTTTTAAGGCTTCATAGAGGGACTTAGCTAGATCTTAGAATCCTGGGATCCAAATTTGACAGAACTCTGCTGCCCCTAGGAATTCGGGAATTTGTTGCCAGGTGCTGGGTACTGGTATGATACATACTGCCTGCTTCCTTTCAGTTCCTAGTTTTTGTTTCCCTTGGGTGACTCAAAAACCTAGGTATTTGACAGCTCTGAGCCTTCCTTTTGGACATCCAGTAACCTGTTTCAGTTAAGAGTCTTAGAAGGCCTTGTGTTCCTTCCCATCACTGAGCTCTTCTGGAGTTAGCCATAGGAGATTGTTTACATATTGAAGTAGAATGAATGCACCCCAAGTCCTACCCTGGAAATTTGGACAAACCTGATGCTAGTGCTCCACTAAAAGAGTCCGGGGAGTTCTTGAACCCTTGTGGCAGTCTGGTCCAGGTGAACTGTTTCTTCAGCCTTTATGGTTGGGTTTTCCCACTCAAAGGCAAACAGGGAATGACTGGAGGGTGCCAACTGAAGGCAGAAAAAGGCCTTCTGCCTAGAAAAGTGGGAATTCCTTCTCTAATTCACATTCCAATGTTGAGTCCTTTGACTGGGAGGTATATTTCTGCTCCCATCTTGGCCAAAAGGTCTTTGACTATTAGAGGGACCAGGAAGTCTGGCAAATACAGGAGTTCCTGAACCACCTGGTGGCCACCTAACTGACATTGGTGGGGGCAGCAAAATGGCCTGCAGATGTGGTCACGGTAGCTTTGATAATAGTGACTTTCTGCCCTGACAGGGGAGCTATTTTCTGAGTAACTACTGTGTGCTCTGCTCCTGAATCAACCATAAAGTTCACAGTCTGAGCCTGGAATTTCATTTCAGCCATGAGCTCATGGGGGCCCAGTTAAAAAGAGACCGGTCTGTCCTGGTTGGAGTTGGGTGCCACCAGGTCGATAAGGTCTATAAAAGGTGCTGGACTTCCACCAGGCCTCTGGAAAACCTCACAGGTCTTGGCCATATTAGTGGGCTTGTTGGCCCCAGCCCAGAGTCCCTGGAGGAAGGCCAGCTGATATAGCTCTAATCTGGCCCTCCCGTCCTACGAATTTGGGTCCCATCTGGGTTCCACATCTAGGAGCACCTTCCTGACTCATTTGTCTGTGTCTAATGTCCCTGGTCTGGAGCCATTTCCAAGCTTCTGTTATTCTCATGTGCTCCTCAGTGTTAAAAAGTGTGAGAAGGAGTTGCTTGCAGTCGACCCAGGTGGGCTTATGGGTCTAAAAAATTGACTCCAGAAGGTCAATCATGGCTTGAGGGTTTTCAGAATAAGCGGAAGTATGAGGTTTCTAATATAAGAGATGAGTCATAGTGAAAACTGGTAGTAAAAGACTAATCTCCCCCCCCCCCCCCTTGTAGGGTCCCATCTTCTCCCAATACTGGGGGACCCTGAGTATCTCAGAGAGGCATCTGGAAAGCTGGGGATGGCCTGTGTCTCTCATCAGCTGAGTGCAAACATCATCCAACTGGTTGTGGGGAGATGGTGTATCTAAGTTTCCCTGACCAGGCAAAGGAGCTCTGGGTTCCACTTGAGGCACATATGGAGGTGGTAAAACTGGTGTTACTTCTTTTGGGGGGAGGGAGAGTTCCGATAGAACAGGGGGCTGAGCTTTCTTCTGAGAGACCTGCTCCTTTTCTCCTGCCTCCTTCTGTTCTCCTGCCACTAAAACCTTACTCTGTCCATTCTTAAACACGCAGAGCCAGATCCAAGGAGCATGTGCCAAGCTCTTTCTAGCCATTGATCTATGTAAGAAAACTGATCAGGATGATCAGGATCACCCATGATGACCTCAAAGAGGGCTCTGACAGTTGGGACATCTAGGGTTTCCTTTGAGGGCCAACCTACACCAAAGGTTGGCCATTCTAATTTACAGAATTTTCTTAACTTTTAGGGAACTAGTTTCACATTATAATCCTTGGCAAATTCTTTCTGTAATACCCCATCTATGTAATAAAAGTCTAAGTGACTATTATGGTGGAATAACCAGAATGACCGGTCTCTATGATGTGCACTGACCACCAGGGGGCCAGATGCTCAATGCAGGAGCTTCCCCCTGGTGGTCAGTGAACTCTCACAGGGGGAGTAGTACTCAGCCAGAAGCCAGGCTCATGGCTGGTGAGCACAATGGCAGTGGCAGGAGCCTCTCCCACTTCTGCAGCAACACTAAGGAGCAGTGAGCCCAGGGGTAAAGAGCAGCAAGCAGGGTGTGGTAAGGAGTGAGGGGTCCCAGACTCTAAGAGGGATGTCTGACTTCCTGCTTAGACAGACATCCCCCAAGGTGACCCAGACTGTGAGAGGGCACATGCTGGGCTGAGGGATCTCCTCTCCCAGTGCACAAATTTTGTGCACCAGGACTCTAGTATTTTATAATATTATAACTAATAACTATTAGTTATAGTTATATTTGACAAAAATTCCTATGTACCTTCAGAAAACAAACATTTGAGGCACTTCAAAGCATATTAGGATGATTTAAAGCCAATTCTAGGTCAAGAGAAAGTTTCTTAAAATTTAAACCCTTGAAGGATTATCAAACTTGATTTTACCAAGATTATATATCAAAGTGTATTAAACACAAACATTCTTACAAGTTTCAGGAATAACCAGCTTTAGCAATTACCTTCTTTCTCCTTCAAAATGCATTTCTATGCCTATGCTTTCTCTATTTCACCAAAGCCATACTTTCCTTCTAATTAGTTAGAATTATTTATTAACAAATTTAATTTTATTCTCTGGATTCCTAGAGAATGCAAACTCAGAGTTCCACACATCCTTTTTTTAATGCCCAGGGGACTAGATTTACTCTGTAGTCCCCAATAAACTCTTTAAAATTCCTTAACATACTTTCTAAGACAGTAGAGTTTGAGGAGGAGCTATTACCCATGATGCAGGGAGGAACTGGGTTGCCTCCTAAAAAAAAAAAAAAAAAAAAAAAAGAATAAAAAAACTAATCAAAATAAGGCTTATTTTCTAACTTCATTTGTCCTTGGGTGTGGACTGAAAATGACTAATCAGATTTCTGCTATCAGTTTTCCTGAGTAGAGACATAAGCTCTGTTTAGGGAGGCAAAATCCAAATAATTCACTCACAAGTGTCCTTGGTTTAGGGAGAACAAGATTTCTACTTAGTTTCCCTATTATACTTGTCCCAGCTCACTGGTCTGTCATCCATTCAACTTTCTTTCAAAATTTCTCTTTACCTTCCTCCGTTACACCAAAGTCATACTCTCTTTCCAGTTAGTTAGAACTCTCAGCTTTAATTTTTAGGTGATATGATATCTAAACAATTTAAACAAGCAACAAAGAAACATATTTAAACAATAAAGACAAGATAACATTCCCCAGTAAGAACTTTTAATCACCACAGAAATGCGGGAGAGGTTTAGAAGGTTTTAAAAAAACAACACAAAAAATCAGTAAATAAATACTTTTACCACATTTCATTCACCAAATCAGTTTAAATTGGGCAGAGATACAGAACAAGTTCCTGAAGAAAGGCAGTAGAAAACTGCCTAGGAATGCTTCTCTTCTACCTTTTTCAAAGGCAGGCCAGACTCAAATCCTTAGCCAGTCCCAGTTTTGACTTCCCTAACAGGAAGTTCCAGAGACGGTGAATACCATCTAGAAGCCATTCCTCTAGATCAGTGTTTCCCAAACTTCTCTCATGATGAGAATCACCTGGTGGAGTTGTTAAAATACAGATTCCTGAATCCCAACTAAGAAGTGCTAAACTAGAATTTTGGGGAACATATAGGTGAAATTGTATACTTAACTAGTGCTCTAAGACAGCACTACAATTTCTGGCGAATGTGCTGGTGGCGTGCCTTCCTTGTGTCCCAGTGCCCGAAGCTAGTACCTTGAAGTCTGCTCTCATCAGCGGTGGCCTAAGAGCCAGCTCAACTGATGTTTCCTGGCCAAAAATGCACCAAATGTATGGCAGAATGCATAGGAAAACAACCAGTCAGCACTCTGAGGGAGGAAAGTTTAACTTTTATTTAGAAGATCTGCTACTCCCGAGGAATTCTGGATCCAAAGCCTGAACTGAACTTGTGAGGACGCTCTGATCTATATATCTCCTCCTGTGGCGGGCCCCTGAGGGTCCCCGAAGCTCTGCCCAAGTCAGCCTTGGTGGAACCATGGGAGCATGCTCTGCAGCTCTGCTCAACTCAGCTGTGGTGGGACCATGGGGTTAGGCTCTGCAGTTCTGCCCAAGTCAGTCAGAGTGGGGAAGTAAGACTACTGTTTTAGCCCCAGCAGGTTTGGCTCAGTGGATAGAGCGTCAACCTTCAGGCTAAAGGGGCCAGGGTTGGATTCCAGTCAAGGGCACATGCCTGGGTTGTGGGCTCAACCCCAGTAAAAGGTGTGCAGGAGGCAGCTGATGAATGATTCTCTCTCATCATTGATGTTTCTATCTCTCTCTCCCTTTCCCTTCCTCTCTAAAATTAATAAAAATTAAAAAAAGACTACAGTTTTAACTAGATACTGAACTAGGTTGCAAGCCCCGCCATTTTCCTTTTCAGATCCACCATGTACCTAAGTAGGCTCCAGACTTGTAAACATAATTACTAACTTGATATCTTCCTCTCAATGTCTCTCAGGCATCTCAAACATAACAGCCCTGACCAGTTTTGATTTTCTTTCAAAACTTCTCAGGTCAACTTGTCCTTGTCCAAACTTCCCAGCTTAGTAAACAGCATCACATTTCATGCAATTGCTCAAGCCAGGAACCTTTCCCTTCCCCTCCTCTCCCACATCGAAGCCATCTGTAAACCCTATGGTTTCTATTATACCTTCACAGTAAATCTCAAATGTACTTCTCTTTATTCCCCTTCTACTACTAAGCCAAAGCCTGGCCTCTAAATTGATTTCTCTGATACCCTTCTTGGCACATTCACCCCACCCCAATCTCTTGACTCAGGACAGAGAATAAACTTTGAAGAACTTCTTACTATGGCCTCCAAGGCCATGCATGATTTGGTTTTTTGCTAGCCTCTCCAAGCTCATCTCATTCCATTCTCTCCTTCGCCCACAGAATTTAAACCTGGTGTCCTTTCAGTTTCTGGAATCAGCCCACTTCTTTCCCACCTTAGGGCTTTTGCATAAACTTCCCTTTTCCTTGAATACTCTGCCTACTCATTTTATGTGTATTCTCTTTGCTTAATTACATTATGTACAGTGATTGACTCATACTAGGCTTTGAATAAGTACTTACTAAATGAGGGCACCAAATGGATTTGACAAGAAAATTTACCAACTCACAGGTCAGTGACTAGGACAAGGGAAAACCACCTACTCTGTGCAGAAAATGCTTGGTGCTCCTTTTCCTTAAAGATTCTGCACTCTCATCATTGTGCAAATAAAAAAAATAACCAAAATACTGAAAGAACAATAACACTTAGCTGGCATGAGACAATATAAGTGCTTCCTGAAAAAGGTAGGGAATAGTTCATATGTAAATAAAAAATACTCACTTAGGCAGCACAGTATAGAAAGACGACTAATTGACAAATGATTACCACATAGACACATGTTTCCCAACATTTTCAACACCAAGGATTTGTTTCATTAGCTTTCAAAAGACATTCACTTTTCCCACAGTGACCTCATATTTCAGAAAAACATTTATCTAGTAAACTACATTTTTCATGCAATAATTTACTTTTTTCAGATGAAATTAATCAGAAAAAGTAAACTAATTTACTTATTAGTCAGATGAAATTCCTAATTAGAAATATATAACCCCTAATTAGAGCACTTAATTAATCATCATGCTATGAAAAATACAAGTAAAAAAAAAAAAAAAAGGTAGGGCCTTTTTTTTTTTTTTTTTTTTTTTTGCTTGTATTTTTCATAGCTTTTTTTTAATATAGATAGAATTTTCACTGGAATTTTTGAAACATTTAAAATATCTTGGAAACTTCCACCTGATATTCCATTCAAAGATTAAGCCTATATGTCTTGTAAAGAAAATAATAAGCATGGTTCATTTATCCTTTTTCTTCATAAAAGTCTCCTTGTGGCTCTTCACAGATTAATAACTGTAAAGTGAATGGGATCCCCCAGGGAGAGAAACTCTTATCACAATGGAATTTTGATAATAAGTTAATTGAGGTTTAGATAGTAGTCTACCAGAAAACCAAAATACATTAACAGACGCAGAACATTGCTCTACATCACATGTGTCAAACACAAGGCCCGCGGGCCAAATCCGTCCCGCCAGGCCTTGCAATGTGGCCCGCACCGCGCTGTCATCACTGCACTCCGCTGCGTTTCCATCACAATGACAGTTTATGACTGTTCAGTAAACCATTCGGCCCGCGATTTAGGCTGGATTTTAGATTTTGGCCCCTTCTCTGATTGAGTTCGACACCCCTACATCTACATCATGGCAGATGTCACTGTGGAATTTAACACGCCTCCTCTTTTCTCGAATGGTTGCCATGCAGCAGTAGTCAGAGAAATGGAGAGGAAAGAGGTGAATAAAACTTTCCTTTTTAATGGAACTAGAGGGTATCCTTTTATCCTGTGTTTTTTATAAGAAGTAACACTACATACTAGGCAAAACTAATTTAAGCACTAAAGCTCTGTTTTCCTGCCAAAACCGGTTTGGCTCAGTGGGTAGAGCGTCGGCCTGCAGACTGAAAGGTCCCAGGTTCAATTCCGGTCAAGGGCATGTACCTTGGTTGCAGGCACATCCCCAGTGGGAGGTGTGCAAGAGGCAGCTGATCAATGATTCTCTCTCATCGATGTTTCTAACTCTCTATCCCTTTCTCTTCCTCTCTGTAAAGAAATCAATAAAAATATATATTTTTAAAAAAACAAAAACAAAAAAACTCTTTTCATCTGTACCTTTTGTCTGATTTTTAATCATTTTAGACACCATTGGTTCTTAAATATTTTCCATCTAAGGAAGGAAAAAGATGTAAATGTTTTATATCCATAAAACTCACTCATGTACTTTAAAAACTAACACTTTTCAAGTTGTCATGCTTCAAGGACATTTTCTGAAATTTGACTATTATCAACAAAATCAGTGTTTCTATAGTGTTTCTAGAGATGTTCAAGGTATACAAGCAACTCGTGTTATGTAAGTTCTAAAGAAGAAGAATGTTAATCATATAGTTAATAAGCAACTTACCACCAGAAGTCAAGATGTTTCAATTCATAATTTTGCTAATAGGAGCTGAATCTTCTATGTTTTAATAGCTTTTGTGTAGGAAGCAAGCTGTGATTTAGCTGGAAATTTCATCTTACTAGACAAATGTTGGATAGATCAAGTTTTTTTGGTTCTTAATGTACCCCATGATGGATCCAAATTTTAGCTTTTCCTGTCAAGATGTTACAAAAATATCCCCATCTTAACACCTTAAAGGAATCTACAAATGAACATTTTTCTTCACATTTTAGCCACAGAGAAAACAGATGTAGTAATTATTTTGAGTTACCTTTTGCAAAGCTGGAAGACAAGTTTACAGGTTCTTTTTTTATCTTATATGTGTATGTACATACATGTATAGTATATATGTGTATATATATATGTATGAACTTTCTTTTATTGTGGTTACTGGATTGGTTGCCCCTTATTGAGCCCCCTGTTAGCCTGGTCACCCCCAACTTCCCCATCTGCCAGCCTGGTCGCCCCTCACTGACCCCTTGCTGGCCTGGTTATCCCAACTGCCCCTCCTGCCAACCTAGTTGTCCCCAACTTCCTTCCCTGCCAGCCTTGTTGCCCCATGCAGCCTGTGTTCAGTTGTTCACCCAGTTGTTTCAGTTGTGATGGCCCCTGGCTTTTTATATATTAGGATATATATATATACTAGAGGCCTGGTGCACAAAATTCGTGTACAGGTAAACCTGGCCAGCGACCAGGGCTGAACTGTGGGGTGACAGGTGGGGTGATCGGGGCCCCGACTCGCACCCACCTTGGCTGGCCTGGCACCACCTGCTCACTGACCCCACCCCTTGCCACTACTGCCAGTTGCCTCCCTCTATGGGGTGACCTGCCTTGCTGACCTGGCACCACCCACTCACCAGCCCTGCCTTCTGCCATCGCGGGTTGGCGCCTGCGGGCTGGGGGCAGCTCCTACATTGAGTATCTGCCCCCTGGTGGTCAGTGTGTGTCTGGTCAAATGTTTGTTCTGCCATTTGATTGATTTGCATATTAGGGTTTTATATAGATAGATATATACAGAACATAAAATATGCCACTTTACTATTTAACAAAAATATGCATTAACTACATTCACAATATTGTCCACCATCAGAACTATTACCAAAACTTTTCCATTACCCTAAACAGAAACTCCTGTATCATTAGGTATATTTTATGCAACATGTTGAGTAAGTGTTCATTCATTAAATAGTTTACCCACTAAAAACATAATTATTAAGTACCCATTGTATGTATTATCCTATGCTCAAAATGAGATGAATAACCAAACAACCATGACAAGCAAGAATAAACAATAGAGTGGCCCACTTTTGAACATTTGTGTTTTTTGTGAATGGCCAGGTGGCCACTGCAAATATCAGTAATAATATTAATACTTGCTATCTGACCTAAGAGCTTTACAAGTGTTAAATAATTTAATCCCTACAACAACCCTTTGAGCCAGCTACTACTATTATTGTATTATTATCATGATGCTACAGGTAATGAAACTAAGGCTAAGAGAAAGTAAGTAACTGTCCAAGATACCAAGGCTAAAAAGAGTTGGATCTGGATTTCTAGTCCAGGCTGACAGGTTCAGAGTGTATTCCCTTAAAATACTGCCTGTAACTATTTTTAAGATGCATTTTATTGAAGCATAATTTCCATCAAGTAAATGCACCCAATTTAAGTTAGGGTTTCATGAGCTTTAACAAGTGATTACAACCATGCTACAACCACAGTCAAGAAATAACACATATTTTTTGTCACCCTAAAATGTTCCCTTGTATCCTATTGCTGTTAGTGCTCCCTGACCCACCACCACTAGGCTTAGGCAATCATTAATATTCTTTCTGTAACTATATATTAAATTTTTTTCTTTCTAGAACTTCATATAAGCAGAATCATAGAGCATCTACTCTTCTAGTCTATTTTCTTTTGCTCGGCATACTGTTGGAGGTTATTGATACATTGATTACATTGGTAGTTCCTTTCAATAGATTAGTAATATTTCATTGTGTGGATATTCCCTAATTTGTTTATCAATTCATCTGTTAATGAACACCTGGGTAGTTTTCGACTTTGGATACTATGAATAAAGCTACTACAAACATTCATGCATAGATATATACTGATCATATTTCCATTTGTATTGGGTAAATATCTATGAATGGAATTGGCTAGTTGTATAATAAGTGATGTTTAACTTTGTAAGAAACTGCCCAATTCAAAGCAGTTGTAGTATTTTATGTTCCCACTAGCAATATATGACAGCTCTAGCTGCTTCTTATTTTTGCCATCAGTTGATATTTCAATCTTTTCTATTTTAGACTTTCCAGTAGTTATGTAGTGGTGACTCATTGTGGTTTTACTTTGTACTGCTCAAAGACTAATGATTTGAAGCATCTTTTCATGTGTTTAGTGGTTGTTCATATATCTCCTTTTATGAAATGTCTGTTCAGAGCATTTGCCCCTTATTGTATTGTATTGTTTTATCATCATACCATTGAGCTGTAGAAGTTCTTTATATATTCTGAATACCAAATTTTTGTTAAATGTGTATTTTGCAAATATTTTCTTTCTGTT
Source organism: Pipistrellus kuhlii (assembly GCF_014108245.1). NCBI lineage: Eukaryota > Metazoa > Chordata > Mammalia > Chiroptera > Vespertilionidae > Pipistrellus > Pipistrellus kuhlii. The sequence continues at coordinate 16,853,308 of NW_023425515.1, read as the reverse complement.
TGTGACTGGTCTATTTGTCTTTTATTTTCATGAAGTTCAATTTATTCATAAGTGATTTCCTCTTATTTTTGTTTTAAGAAATCTTTGCCTATCCAAGTTCAAAAAGATTTTCTTCCATATTTTCTTACCCAGGTTTTACAACTAAGTAAAACTAGTGGTGCTAGTTGCAGGCTTTTGTAAATGTCCTTGCACAGGTTGATATGTTGAGAAAGTATCATAAAATAAACATTTATCAAATGCTTTTTCTGTATCTGTTGAGATGATCAGATTATATTTCCATTTGTTATGTTAGTATGCTTAATTATATTAATCAATTTTTGAATTTCAAATCAATGTTATTTTCCTGAGATAAACCTCATTGGATCATGATATAATCCCCTTTCAAATACTGCTATGCTTTTATTTGCTAATTTTTTAAAATATATTTTATTGATTTTTTACAGAGAAGAAGGTAGAGGGACAGAGAGCTAGAAACATTTTTGAGAGAAAAACATCGACCAGCTGCCTCTTGCACATCCCCTACAGGGGATATGCCCGCAACCAAGGTACATGCCCTTGACCGGAATCGAACCTGGGACCTTTCAGTCCACAGACCAGTGCTCTATCTACTGAGCCAGACCAGTTTTGGCAAGATTTGCTAATGTTTTGCTAATGACCCTTGCATCTATATTCATGAAGGATATTGATCAATGGTTTTCTCTTCTTATAATGTATTTAACAGGTTTTGGTGTCAGAAATGCTGTCCTCATAAATGAGTTGGGATACATGACTCCTTCCTCGATTTTGTAGAGAAGTTTCTGTAGAATTTACACATTTTTTACATTAAATGTTTGATGAAATTCACCAGTGAAGCTATCTGGGTCTAGATTTAGGCCTAGATTAGGATTTCAATTTTTAAAATTTAATTTCTTTTTTCTTTTCTTTTTAAATATATTTTATTGATTTTGTACAGAGAGGAAGGGAGCGAGATAGAGAGTTAGAAACATCGATGAGAGAGAAACATCAATCAGCTGCCTCTTGCACACCCCCTACTGGGGATCTGCCAGCAACCAAGGTACATGCCCTTGACCGGAATCAAACCCAGGACCCTTCAGTCCCCAAGCCGACGCTCTATCCATTGAGCCAAACCGGTTCTGGCTTAAAACTTAATTTCTTTAGTAGATATGAGGCTAAATAGGTTTTCTTTTTTTTTTTTTTCTATATTGATTAAGGTATTACATATGTGACCTTATCCCCCCATTGCCCCCTCTCCTTCCCCACCATTGCCCTCACCACCCTGGTGTCTGTGTCCATTGGTTGATCTCTCCCCCTTACTCCACCCTCCCCTACCTTCCCTCTGAGGTTTTTATGCTCTGATTGATGCTTCTCTGTCTCTAGATCTGTTTTTGTTCATCAGTTTATGTTGTTCATTATATTCCACAAATGAGTGAGATCATGAGATATTTTCTTTCTCTGACTGGCTTATTTCACTTATCATAATGCTCTCCAGTTCTATCCATGCTGTTGCAAATGGTAAGAATTCCTCCTTTTTTATAGCAGCATAGTATTCCATTGTGTAGACATACCACTTCTATTTTTTTTTCTCTTAAATCAATGTTGATTGTGTATGTCTTTTAAGGAATTTGTTTATTTTTATTTTTTTTAAATATATGTTTTATTGATTTTTTACAGAAAGGAAGAAAGAGGGATAGAGAATTAGGAACATTGATGAGAGAGAAACATCGATCAGCTGGCTCCTGCACACCTCCACCTGGGGATGTGCCCTCAACCAAGGTTCGTGCCCTTGACCGGGATTGAACCCAGGACCCTTCAGTCCGAAGGCCGACCCTCTATCCACTGAGCCACACCGGTTAGGGCGGAATTTTTTTATTTAAGTTGTTAAATTCATTAACAAAAGTGTTCACATTATTGCATTAGGCCTTCAATATTTATAGAATATGTAGTATTGTCTATTCCCTCTTTTTGTTTCTTATCTATTGATATTATTGTTGTTTAAAAAAACAGCTTTGGACATATTAATTTTTCTCTTTAGTCTGTTCTATTTTATTGACTTGTGCTCTTATCCTTATTATTTTTTCCTCCTGCTTATTTCGATATAAATTCTTATCTGTAAAGCTTCTTAGGTTGAAAGCTTTGACTGTTGCTTTGTACCTTCTTTTCTAATATAATCTGTTAAAGCTATAAATCTCCCTCTAAGCACTACTTTTGCTGCATCCCACAAATTTTGACACATTGTGCTTTCACTTTTGTTCTATTCAAAATGTTTTCTAGTTTCTCCATGTTTCTTCTTTGATGCACCAGTTTAGAAGTGTGTAGTGTAATTTCTAGATATTTATGAATTTCCCAGATTGATATTTTCTATTGATATTATTGATTTCAGTTGTAGTAAGAGAACATCCCTCCTCTGAATGGTTTCAATTGGGATTTATGTCATGGTCCTGAATATGGCCTATCTTGATGATATTCTGTGTGCACTTGAAAAGAATATATATCCTGCTATTGTTGGTTGGAATAGTTTATAAATTAGATCAACTTGATTCTTATTTAAATATTTTATGACCTTATTAATTTTTAATCTGCTTTTTCAAATACTTATTGAGATAGAAGTATTGAAATCTCTGGCTATAATTGTGAATTTGTCTATTTTTTCTTACAGTTCTAGTTTTCACTTCATGTAATTTGAAGCTAATGTGAGCACTGGAAATTGGCTTATTGCTCCTCAGTCAGTATAGAAACTCTTACAATACTATGTTTATCAATCAGTATAGACTACTATGTGCTGTGACAAAAACAATACCCAAAGCTCAGTGGCTTATGACTTTTTTTTTTTTTTTTTTTAGTCTTAACTGTGTTTTCACCCAAGGATGCATGCTTCTTTAATTTTTTTTTGTTTATTGAAACAGATTTTTTACAAAAAGGAACCCAATTATATTGTGAAATACCAAATCTTCATCCTTTTTCTTGAAGATGCTGCTTAGTGTGCTCTGCTCTTCATTTTCTCTCTTGTCCGTTTTCCAGGTCTCTTATTTGACCCTTTCTTTACTGGCCTCTTGAGGCCCTTGCCATGAGCTGTCTTGGCCCGGAAGCTACCATCATAGCTCTCACGAGTGTTCCACTTGCTGCCTTTTTTCTTACCACAAAACCCAAACTTCTGGCTTTTACAGCGTCGTTTGGCATTGAGACCCTTCTTCATCTTCTGGCCTTTAGTTCCTCCCTTAAAGCTCCGTGCAACAGGTTTCTGATCTCTGTCAAGGAAATCCAGTTTGTCAGAGAAGCCTTTCTGGTATTTCTTAATGGTGTTCATCATGTGTGTTTTCTCCCGCTGCCTCTTCTGAGGAACCCCTGTTTGCACCTTCTTTCTATATTTCCTAAGTGCTCCAAGTTGCTTAGCCTTTTCTGACTTCTCCATGCCTGCAGCTTTTGTCGAATCTTCTGCATCTGCTGATCAGACTTAGCCATCTCTGCGAAATAATCAGTGGGTCGCTTAGTAGGGACTTTGAGCTGATGGAGCCGAGGTAATACTGCAAGCACTGCAGCCTGGGCCTGACTGTAGCTGAGGATAGAAGACAACGTGTGAAATCAGCTAGACAGAAGAGGCTTTACAATCATTCTTACTCCATTTCATGAGTTATCCAAGGTCAGCAGGACTCTCAACATATGACCTCCTCCAGCAAGAAGACACACACAAACAAAAACTGTAATAAAACTTCATTAACTTGGCATCTCGGCTTATGACTTAACAAAGTTTTTTTTTTTTCCTTCTTGCTTATGCTGTGTGGCCACTGTATACTGACTGTGACTATTCTGCATCTTCTTTATTTTGAGACTTAGAGTAATGGAGCAGTCATTGTTGAAACATTACTTGTTCTACTGGCAGAAAGAAAAAGACATAACAAACAATGTACTGGCTCTTAAGTCTTTTACCTCAAAGTGCCAGACGTCACTTCTACTCATATCTCATTGGCTAAATCAAATCTTATGGCCAAGGCTAATAACAATGCAATAGGGAAATCTAATCCTTCGCCAGGAAGGAACACCAAATGTTTGTGAATGAAATAGTCTACCACACGGTCCTAAGCATTCAAACAATTTCTTCTTTAATCTTCATAATATCCTTCTAGAAATAGATAATATTATTGTCTCCATTTTACAGATGAAGAATCTGAGGCTCAGAGAGTAACCTGGCAAAAGTCAAACAATACGGTAGTCTTCCCTTATTTGCAGTTTTGCTTTCTAGAGTTTCAGTTTTCTATGGTCAAGCCTGGTCCAAAAATATTAAATGAAAAAGTCCAGAAGTTAACAATAATGTATGCATTTTAAATAGCATGTCATTCTGAGAAGCATGATGAAATCTTGAACCCTCCCATTCAGTTCTGCCCAGACATGAATCACCCCTTTGTCCACACTGTATACACTCCTGGCCTGTTAAGTCACTTAGTAGCCATCTCAATTATCAGATCAACTGTCCAAGTATTTTGGTGCTCAAGTTCAAGTAACTCTTAATTTACTTAATAATGGCCCCAAAGCCCAAGAGTAGTGATGCTGGCAACTCAGTATGCCAAAGAGAAACTGTAAAGTGCTTCCTTTAAGTGAAAACTATGTATGAATAGGAAATACTAGTATATACACTGTCCATGGTTTCAGGCCATCCACTGGGGTCTGAGGGTCTAGGAATGTATCCAACACAGATAAGGGGGAATACTGTAATCAAATGGCAGGGCCTAGTCTCAGCCTGTCTGAGCCCAGTGTAACTGTGCTATATGCCATAAGAGAAAAAGAAAAAGGAGTGTAACCGAGAGAAAAGAAATAAAGGGAGATACTAAAAGTAATAGCAAACTACTTCATATGGAAATCTGTTCTAGTAACCAGAAAGGATTAAAGGAAAAGAGAATGGGGAAGGCCAGAGAAAAAAAGAGAAACCCCTTTTATCTTAGTTCTTCCCAATCCATATACCCTTATCTCATGTCATCCTCAAAAAGCCCAGGTCCTGCCTCTCCACATTCTAAGGCCCTAACCCCATTATCCACACTGAGGTCCCCAAAAGTCCCAATCAATTTTAATTGGCTATTTTCTTTATACGTTAAAACACACACACACACACACACACACACCACAAAACCCAATAAGTTATTACATAAATTTGACATTGACCAAAGATATTTCCATAATATGTATAGCATGTTGTCAAAATCCCCAAACTTGACAAGTTTGTATTATATCTGGAAACATGTGTGAAGAAAAATCCATATCCAAAGCTTTCTGAAGCAATTCTATGAGAATTGAAGGTGGTTATAGCTTATTAAGACAATCTTAAAATTACATTAAAAAGAAAAAATAAATTAGAAAATATTAGCATATATTAAAAGGGCTTAAAATATATATTATATAAAACACTTATACAAAAATATTAGATCCTTATAAGTAAATACACTGGGGAAATAAATAGATGCTTCATTCAAGAGGAAATAGCTAGTAAACAAATATATGGAAAGGAGTTCAATCTCACTAATGTAAAATAAATGCAAATTAAAACAATGAGGACCATTTTACATTTATTAAAGGGACATACAACTCTTTAAATGTCACTACTTGGCCACAGAAATGTTGTTCATTTTCTTTTTTTCAGTGAAATTGTTATATCTTAGTGTTGGTGTTAGTCCTTGTTGAGAATAACATATAACAAGCCCACATGGATTAAAGATGATAGTATTTAAGGTTATATTTTCCTGAAATAGACTCTGAGCTTCTCCCAGCATTCTGTGGGGCTGGGAGGTAGGACAGAAGTTGGGGACTGCCGGTATTTGATAAACCTCTGAGGCAGACTTGCCTATATCTGCAGGAAAAGGTGGGGTGAAAAGGGAAGGCTGGGGGGGGGGGGGGGCTTCAGAGCTCCTTGGTCATTGGGTAAAATAAAAACCTCCTCACATTCAGGCTTTCCACCTTCAATCCTACCACTTAGAATGTATTCTTTTTTCTTTCTTTTAAAAGATATTTTTATTGATTTCAGAGAAGAATGAAGAGGGGGGGATAGAAACATCAATGGTAATAGAAAATCATTGATTGGCTGCCTCTTGCACCGCCCCCACTGTGGATGGAGCCTATAACCAGGACATGTGCCCTGACCTGGAATCTAACCCTTACCTCCTGGTTCATGCTCAACCACTGAGCCATGCCAGCCAGGCTTGGAATGTATTCTGAAGAAATAATCCATAAGGAAAAAAAGCTTAACTGCCACATTAATTATCCTAGAAAATATTACCAAATAAATGTCTGACAGCAGGGGAATAATTAAAAATATGGTGTAAGTTATTAAAATTTAAATTACAAGGACTACACGGCAACATGGAACATGCTTCAGAGATGCTATTAACTGAAAACAGGAGAATGCACTCGTGATTATCCACAAGGGCTAGAGGGAGCAGAGTCTAATGAAAAGTTAGCTCTGCTGAGCTGACAAGATTGGGAGCAAAAGTTCTCCCCTACTTATTTAGATTTATTGTGTAACACAGAATATTTATATAATAAGAATTCTATTTTTAGAGAAAAGGAGAAATAGGACACTATGACCCTTTGTACTCTGCTTCTTGTTGGAGGAGCCAGGATTTCATTAAAGAGCAAAACTCAAAATCATCCTCATTTTTGGTGTCTCCTGACACATACCTTATAAGCTTACTCATCATTTGAATTAGTCATCCTCTTGGAAGGGTTTATGTATAGATAAATAGCTTTTACAGTAAACTGATTCGCTTGGAAGACTGAATGGAGAATGCACACCAATCTTATTGTCCACTTAGGTTTTTTAAGTTACAGGGCATTCTGCAGGGTGTTGGTAAAGAAAGCATGGGGAAAACCCAATCAATATGTTTTTGTTTTCCACTGTATTCAGATGAGGATTCTCTCCAGGTAAAACAGTAGCTTTCATTATTAATCTGGGGGGGGGGGGGAAAGGGAGTACAAAAGTACAATAGATGCACAATATTGTCTATGTTTCCAGACTTTTGGGTAACTCCTGTACTATTTTTATTGTACTTTTCTGGTTAACAATTGGACTCACTACATTACATTTAGAAATGCTTTACCTGAAAAGGGATTTGGAGGTTGAAGAAAGACATTCAGCATATTCTTTGGAAATGTAACTAAAATACTCTTCGCAAGCATTGTTTTTTTTTTTTTAATCCGACAGTCTGAGCACCCTGTGGTGTCTTAGCGTTGCATCTTGTCAATTGGCAAAAACAGAAAAGCCAGATACAGTCCCCCAGACTGGGGGGTGGGGAGGGGGAGGGGAGGTTGAGAGAGGGCTCGGAGAATGGAGCAAGTAGGGAGGGAGGAATGCAGAGGGCACCGTAACTTTTTGTGGCTCTCTTGGCTGAGGAAAGTTGGGTTTGAGCAGAAGCCTTGAAATGAGTATGGGCTCACTCATTTGGATGGGGTGAGATTGCGGGGAATGAACTGGGGAGGTGGGGAGAGATCTGTGTGCCCTCCAGTACCCTGACAGCTTCCTTAGTAGTATTCACAGTGAGGCTGAGGCAAAGTTGGGAGGTAAATGAAGTTCCAGAGATGCTCCTCTCTGTTCAGCAGCTCTCCTAGCCCAGAAACTCCCTCTCTCTCTCTCTCTCTCTCTCTCTCTCTCTCTCTCTCTCTCTCTCTCTCTCTCTCTCTCTCTGTGTGTGTGTGTGGGGGGGGGGGTGGTGACAGAGGCAGTGGTAAGAGGAAGGCGAGGAAAATCTCAGAGAAGGGAAGATAATGAGGCTGTTGAGTGTGGGAGCCCAGAGCAGAAAATAGTCTGGTGCCTGAGAGAACCGGAAGGCGCGTATATAAATGTGTGTGTGTCTCTTTTTAGATCCTTTCATTCAGGAGGCATCTCCCTGGAGACTGAGGAGAGGGTAGGAGTCCCCTGGGGTGCTGTCAGCTCCGCTTAACTGAGCTTCCGGAAAAAGAGTGAAATGCTGGATAAAGGAAGTGCCTCCAGCCAGCTCCCAGGCAGAAGCAGGACTGGGAGAAGGAACAAGGAGGTGAGGGGAACGCCTGACCTGAGTCAGCTGGAGATGTTTCCACATATGGTTCCTTTTTCCTTCTCTCAACCTCACTGCACCAGTGACCTTAGCAGGAAGGAATACTGGATTGTCCGGTGGTCCCCAGCTCTGGGACAAAAGGCGGAATGCTCCCCACAGTCTTGCTCACCTTCCTGGCTTTCGACCAAACACCAAGGCCTTCAGCCTCAAAGAAGGGCCATTCCTGGGACAGTACCAATGACTCATACAGCGAGTGGGGTTGAAAGACCATTACTTTTCCCTCTAGGAACTTCAGAAACTGTGTGCTCTGTCAAACATTGCCCTCCACCACCTACCACAGTCCTCTCAGAGGCCTGCCTGCCAGAGGTTTGTTTGCAACTAGGAGTCCTTAGGGCAAAAGGACATTTGTTGGTTTGAAACAGGCACACCATACATTTGCAACAGCTTCCTTTGCCTCTCTGTTTACAGTGCATGTGTGAAGTGACCCATCAGCGGTGTTGCTTTCCCCAGAAATCTCATTGTTTCTGCGGAGATGGTGCTCCATGTTTCTATGTCTGAAAAAGACAAGACCCTGATAAACACTTGGAACACAGACTTTTTAAAGAATGTTGCCTTACAACTTCTGGAAATGCCCCCCCCCCCACACACACACACACAACATATCCCGCCACACACACAAAACACACCCCGCCAATGTACCATGACAAACATTTCTTGTGTATCTTATGCCAGGTTGGGAAGAGCTGTGTCTGTGCTTTCTAAATTGGGCCCTTGTTGCTGGTGCGATGGGATGGTTTTAGATTGTACACTGAAGTCATTGGCTTGCAAGTAGGTGGTCTCAGTTTGGAGCTAAAAGATCTGTCACACAGTTCTCACACTTGCTTACTGCTGTTACTATTAATTATTACTATTTTAACAGGTATAGGCTCAGAGCTCTTGGCTGGTTCTGTTGACGCAGAGGGCAGAATCCCAAACGGGTGGCTCTGCGGCTGGATGCAGCCTGCAGGTATGATTTGCATACATTTTAAGATGCAGAAAACTTTGCTCAAAAATCCAGATTTCTATCTTCTGTTGAATAAGCTTAACACCTGGCAACTGTAGGCCCCAATTTTTTTTATGGCAACAGCTGGCTTGCCCCTTTAAGTAGTGCATATGCTTTCCAGTTTGCCATTGTCACACCACTCCTGACGGTGTAATGCAGGATCCATATTATCCATTTCCATTACCTTCCTACTCCTTAAGAAGCACTTGAGTCTTAAGCCTATTTTAGGAATTTGATGGCTATAAAACAATAGATCACAGTCAAACTGAGTTCAAACCTGAGGAATGTGGTCTTCATTCCAAAGGAAATAGAAAGCCATTAATAACTTTCAATAGGTTAGCCAAGGTTTGAAGCAGCCCTTTCAAAAGTGATTCTGACTTTTACTTGAAGCTGGGAATGAGAGAAGGAGACAGGGTGAAGAGGTGTCTTTAAACCTCATTGCCTAGGGAAATGGCAGCTGAAGCCTTCTGCTGGACTGAGTCACTAGGAGCAGGGCCCGTGCTGTGAAATGAGTGAATCTGGCATCCATGGCTTCTGGCCTTTCAGTTAAGAGCAGGGTTGGAAGCCTTGGGCAGTGCAGGGGCAAGCAGGATGCCAAATGTGGGCTGGAAACACATACATGCTCATTAGAGAGGTGAGGCCAGCTTGCTCAGAGTCTGGAAGGAGTCCTGGAAGCAGGGATACATGGGGAGGGGGCCTTACATAGGGCCTATAAACAGGATGGGAACCATAAAAGTGGTCAAGCTCATTCTGATCAGGCAGGTAAAGGCCAGGTCAGGGTGGTGGGTATGGGAATGGAAAAAGGAGGAGAGAGATAAGAGTCATTTAGAGGGAAGATTTGGTTGGATTGATGACTAGTAGGAAAGGGGATATGAAAAAAGAATAGGGAAATAACTTTAAGACTTTTAACTTGGGAGTCAAAAAAATAATAATGCTATTCACACACATAGAAAAGTGAGAAAGAAGAAGAAATATGAGGTGCCATCAGGATGCCCAGCAGGCATTGAAAGGACTAGAGTTATGAGGGGTCTAGGCTGAGAATAAATACAGTATTAGTATATCATCTACTAGTATAGAAAGATTGGAGATGCAGATGGAGAAAAGGCTGAGGGAGAGAGAAAAGGAGAGGTGGTCCTAAGAAGGAACCAACCTTGCCAACAGAGATTTAGACTGCCAGCTTCAGAACTATGTTTTGAGAATCTATGAAAGTATCAGGGTTGGCTGAAACCGGTTTGGCTCAGTGGATAGAGCGTCGGTTTGTGGGCTGAAAGGTCCCAGGTTTGATTCCGGTCAGGGCATGTACATTGGTTGCAGGCACATCCCTGGTGGGGGATGTGCAAGAGGCAGCTGATCGATGTTTCTCTCTCATCGATGTTTCTAGCTCTCTATTCCTCTCCCTTCCTCTCTGTAAAAAAATCAATAAAAATTATTTTAAAAAAAAGAAAAAAAAAAGAAAGTATCAGGAATGGTTTGAAGTGAAAGAGTGAAAGAGAAACATTTAGCTCCATGTTGGTCAAGAGGCAAGGCTGTGGTATTCAGTTAGGTCAAAACCTTCAACAACCAAAGCAAATGAGAACCAAGAAACAAAAGCGAAGGCAAAGGAAAGTGTTTCTCCAGAGAGAAGATCTCCATATTCATGCATTTCTTTGACAAATATTTATTAGGAAACTGGCCTTTATGCAGGCCCTGAACAAAACTGAGGTGAGCAAAACAGAGACCTATCTTCATGGGGTTTACATTCTACTGGAGAAGATCTTTACTAAACAAATATTGGCCATGATCAATGCTATGATGAAAAATGAAGCACAGTAAGTGGATAGAGAATGACAGGTCCAAAAAGGCCTCTCTGAGGAGGTGGCATTTAAATAGAACCTTAAAGCCAAAACCAGTTTGGCTCAGTGATTAGAGTGTCGGCCTGCGGACTCAAGGGTCTCAGGTTCAATTCTGGTCAAGGGCATGAACCTTGGTTGCGGGCACATCCCCCCGATGGGAGGTGTGCAGGAGGCAGCTGATCGGTGTTTCTCTCTCCTCAATGTTTCTGGCTCTCTATCCCTCTCACTTCCTCTCTGTAAAAAAATCAATAAAATATATTAAAACTAATAAATAAATAAATAAAGCCTTAAAGTGAGGGAATGGATATGCACATATCTGAGGGAGAACATTCTAGGTAGAGGGCAGAGCAAGGGCCAGGCCTGAGTCTGGGTGAAAACAACAGGAAGCCAGCATGGGTAAGAGACCCAGGAGCTAGGTCACTAAAGTCTATGTAAGTCATGTGAAGGACATTAGATGTTAGCTTGTGTGAGTGGCTCCAGTGGAAGGTTGAACCAAGACAGTGATATGGTATTAATTTATCCTTAGGAAGATCACTTGGAATATCTGACTGTGACCTGAAAGGTGGGGCTAGGGAAGAGGTGAGAGCTCAAGCAGGCAGTTAGGAAGCTCTTATAGTAGCTGAAATGAGAAATGGTGGTTTGGAGCAGGAGTGTGAGATGGATGCTCAGGGGTTGGAGCCATCAGAGAGGGAGACCTTGCAGATGCTGTGAGGATGGGGAAGAAATATACCTGGGAGCCCAGGAGGGGAAGGAGGAAGAGGAGGAAAACTGTAATATGAAAGAATAAAATCATCAACACTCAGAGGCTGTTTAGACGTTCTGAGGCACAAAGAAGGCAGGGGGCTCTGGCTTTCATGTCAACCACTTTTGTCTTTTCGCTACAGATCCCTGCAGAATGGCTGTTGATATTAAACAGGAGATGAATTTGTCTAAGTTGTAAGAAGGCTCACTTGGGAGGAAACTTGTGTTTTCAGTGCTTGATAGGAAAATGTTGACCTTTCCAGACTTCAAGTATTGATCTAGAATAGGGGTGTCGAACTCAATCAGAGAAGGGGCCAAAATCTAAAATCCAGCCTAAATCGCGGGCCGAATGGTTTACTGAACAGTCATAAACTGTCATTGTGATGGAAACGCAGCAGAGTGCAGTGATGATAGCGCGGTGCGGGCCACATTGCAAGGCCTGGCGGGACGGATTTGGCCCGAGGGCCTTGTGTTTGACACATGTGAAAAAAAGGCTTCTTTTCTCAGGTTAATTAGAATTATTATGACATCTTCTCAGTTTGATTCCATGGTTTCCTGGACTTTGGGTACTGACATGTGGTGACCCCTGTGGCCCATCCTGAGTACCACTACTCTCTTATCCTCCCCATGCTAGGTAACTTGCTCCACATGACCTTCCAGACTGCACATTGGCACTAAGTCAATGTTCCAAAGTACTGCATAGATCACATCACGCCTTTTCTCAAAAACATTCATGGTGCCCCTTCTTACTTAGCAAGTTGAAGTAAGTAACTCTTCTGAATGATCCCAGCCTTTCTCAATGTCCTCCTGGTCTCCTTCTCATTCCAGGACCCAGCCAGAAGGCACTGCTTGCTTTTCTCTAAACATGCACCACCTTATTCTCCTTTTGTGCCTTTGTTCCTTATACTTTCCTCCCTTTTGCAAGAATCTGGTGCTTTAAGTACAAAAGCTCCCTTTTGCTTTTGTTTGTACCATCTGAGGTTGGTAGCACAAGGTCTTGACCCTAACAGTCGGTCAACAAATACTCAATTGGGTTGATTTTCAGATGAGACAAACAAGAATTCGGGAAGACATGAGAATGTGGGAAGAGCATCTTGTAAAGCAAGGACGGTATGCACACATGTTGGAAGCTGCTGAAGGAAAAGCAGAGAGGGCAGGCAGCCAATGAGATGGACGCAGGCCTAGGGGACAGCCAATCATACGTGCCCCCCGGCAGTGAAGGAAGAAGCGCCAGGACTGCAAGGTCACCTTCCCACATGTGACCCAGCTGTCTGGATCAGCTGCCTGAGGATGGCAGAAGTCATAGATGCTGCTCTCACTCCAGACTGTTTGCTTTCCTGCTATAAGCTCTTCCAGACAGCTTGAGGAAGCCCTCCCACCAGTCATTTCATGTAACTAAACAAACAGTAGATTCCCTCCCTTATGCAATTTATGTGCCTACTTCTGGCTATAAAGGCCTTTGTAAGTTGTAAGAAGGCTCACTTGGGAGGAAACCAGACAAGTTCCGGCTGCCTTCTCTTTGTTAATTCTCATTCTCTTGAACTGTTTATCACCATGAAATCACAACAAAACTATGACCTGCACATAATCATCAAAGTAACTTGCTATTATAGACTCTCAATTCCCCAAACAGCCTTTCCAGCTGTTAGAGCACAAAAGAACCTCTACTGTTACTACATTCAGTTGACCCCAGCTAGGCTACCATGGAGAATCAGCTGCATAGCTTTCCTGGGCCCCACCTCTAGAAATCCTAGATCAGTAGAATTTGGTGGGTTGTGGTGGGGAACGAGCAAAAATTTTAATAAAACTCTCACACAGCCTTAGAAATGGCAATGTAACCTCTTCCCTCATCTTATAAATGAGGACTTCGAGGCCAGTGTACTTGGCCACCTGGTCCAAGGTCATGTTGCTGGTGTTAATAACACTTCCTTAACACTTTACAGGGTTCCTTTTTTCACAGGATCCCTCAATAACCCACAAGACTGGCATTATTCCAGGCTCATACCCAGTTTACAGAGGAAGGAAGGAAGCTGAGGAGCAGGCCAATGACTTACCTAATGTCTCACTGTTAGTGAATAGAATAAACCTGCACCCAGGTTTCAGCCCTAGACTTGCCATCTTTTCGCTGAAAAATAAGGATACTAAGCCTGAGTAAGTGGTGATGGATGGTGTTGAGCAGGAAGGACATTCTAAACCCAATTCCACACCGGTCTGGCTCCTTATTGCTTGGTACCACCTAAAAGAAGTGGGCAGTATAAAAAGACACACATCAACTTCCCTCAGGCTTATGAGCTTTATTCTGATCACTTTAACTTTTCGAACAGATTATTAATTATGAAACTATTCAAATATACAACATTAGAAAGAATCTACTATTATACTGATAAAAGGGTAATATGCTAATTAGACTGGATGGACCAGACATCTTCCAGACGTCCAACTTCCTTCCAGACAAAGTCACGTTGGGGGTGGGGGTGGGGGGGAGGTCAAGGCAGAGATGGTTAGGGGCAATCAGGCCAGCAGGGGAGCAAGCAGTTAGGGGGTGATCATGCCAGCAGGGGAGGGCAGTTAGGTGGCAATCAGGCCAGCAGGCAGAGGCAGTTAGGGCCAATCAGGCAGGCAGGCAGGCAAGCAGTTAGGAGCTAATGGTCTGGATTGTGAGAGGAATATCGGGACTGCCAGTTTAGACCCAAACCCTGTGGGATTGGCAGTCAGACATCCCCTGAGGAGTCCCAGATTAGAGAGGGTTCAGGCCAAGCTAAGGGATAACCTCCCTCCCTCCCTCCCCCGATGGGCAAATTTTGTGCACTGGGCCTCTAGTCCTATATAATAACGAGGTAATATGCAAATTGACCCACATACCATTGCACAAGATGGCCACCCCCATGTGGTCAAAGATGGCCTCCACAAGATAGCTGGCAGGGCAAGGTATTAGTTGGGGGCAACCAGGCCAGCAGGGGAGGGCAGTTGGGGTGACCAGGCCGGCAGGAGAGAGCAGTTGGGGGCAACCAGGCCTGTAGGGAAGGGCAGTTGGGGGCAATCGAGGAGCAGTTAGGCATTGATTAGGCTGGCAGGGGAGTGGTTAGGGGGTGATCAGACTGGCAGCCAGGCAAGTGGTTTGGAGCCAGCAGTCCTGGATTGTGAGAGTGGGATTGGGCCTAAACGTGCAGTAGGACATCCCTCAAGGGGTCCCATATTGGAGAAGGTGCAGGCTGAGCTGAGGGACACCCCCCTCTCCCAGTGCATGAATTTTGTGCACTGGGCCTCTAGATGATTTACCCAACGTCCAGATTCAGAAATAATTATGATTGGGTTACACTTGCTCTATCTAGCCCCTTTATTATTTTCTTCTTTATTCTTAGCTGAAATCCTTAGATTTAATTTTTTAAAAAAATCCCAGACATCATGCCATTTCCTCCCTTTATACCTCAGGGTGCATCTAGCAAAACACCCGACCTTGTGCATGAAGTGTGACTCTGCAGGCATTGCCACCTGGGACCTCCTGTACCAGGAGCATAGATTGCAGTGAGCACCGTGAACTTTTCCGGATGTGCTGGCAGGCCCATGTTGCACTCTGGAGCCAGGTGTGGGCTCTCAATCATCCTGGCTGGCACACATTTTGGGCTCCCTCCAAACCCTCTGACATTCGGATATTGATTTCATCTGGTCTTGGTTTGCCAGTTGCTGCTCAGCGCTGCCTTGCCTACTAAAAGACTGTCAGGAAAGGACAAATTACTCAATTTCCAGTTCACAGGTAGGACTGGAACCAACCCTCTCAGTCCAGTAAGATAAAAGACGTATAGTCTTGCTGCCATAAATCTGAGATACAATCACATTCTGAGGAGTCAGTCAAAATCTCTAGCACACATCATCAGGCAAGAGGAGTCATTATTTCCAGCCTCATCCCGTTGTCAGCAAACTGCGGCTCACGAGCCACATGCAGCTCTTTGGACCCTTGAGTGTGGCTCTTCCACAAAATACCATGGCCTGGGCGAGTCTATTTTGAAGAAGTGGCGTTAGAAGACATTTAAGTTTAAAAAATTTGGCTCTCAAAAGAAATTTCAATAGTTGTACTGTTGATATTTGGCTCTATTGACTAATGAGTTTGTCGACCACTGGCCTAATCGATGCTGTGTGCCCACCAGCTGCACTAACATGCAAGGTACTCTAGCGTCACCTCTGCAGCAGGTGTGAGGGTGCGAGGAGAGGGCCCTTTTATACCTCACTGGGTTGAGGCTGTCCTCCTGCTGCATACCACCAGCTGTACCCACCAGCACTACACCTATAAAAGCAAAAGCCAGAGTCATGGAGTGTGGAGTGAAACATATCCATGTAAAGGTGCTGTCTCAACCAGAGCCAGGTGTGGACTTCCCTTAGCCAGCCTGGCTGGGGACCACCCCCCACCACCACCACGATGATCCTAATGGGCCATTCTTAGGACACTCCAGAATATCCTCCGCTGAGATTCTTCACCACTCATTCTGCTGATGTACGATCCAGCAATGACTGGACACAGGAACCGCAACTTTGGGTTGAGTGGCCCACACTTCTGTTTCTGGGAGACGGCAGCATATATGTGTCCTAAAATGCTTTCAGGAAACAGGACTAGCCATGCTCGACACATGTTTCTACAAACACCTACTAGTTTCCACTTTCAATTTGAGTAACCGAAACTTGATGACTTTGTAGCTACAGAAGGACCCCAGTCCTGGATTCGGCCACCACCACGCTATCTAACACCCATCGGCTCACCTAATTAAATGTTTTCCTGTGGTGAACAGGGACTGAGACAATTGGTACTATAGTTATGTGTTTGTTTGTTTGTTTTCATTTTTTATATAGTTATGTTTTAACCCGGAAGGGAATCGATTTCATTTGACACCTAGATGCATACCCCAGATTGAAATTAAACTATATGTGGCATCATTTGTATGTAAACGTGTCTTTATGATGCTGGAAAGACCACCGAAAAATTAAACAGTTCAGTTGACTTAATTGTTTTGTATAAAGGATTGTTTGACTGGGTTTCCAGTAATGACAGGCACCACCTGCTAAATTTACCTTATCTGGATCTGGGTAGAGATAAGGGGAAGCCAAATAAAGTGCCTAGGGAACAAAATGTAAGAAGGCACTTACTCTCAGAGTCATGCACCTGTTTGTTTTACACTTGTGCAACCATGAGAGCAAGTTCTTCCTTAAATTTTGTATCCTGAGTTTTACACTTGTGTTACCCTAGTCTCAGTGTTATAGACCGAGGCCAGTGAGGGGCAAGGGGAATACTTACCTGATTAAGTTACAGAGTATTCCAGTTCCAAAAATGGGATATTCCAATTCAGTACATATGGGATAAGGTTCAGGATTCATCTATCTATGTATAAAAGCCTAAGCAACTGTCTGACTGCCAGACCATCAGACCAATAGCTATGATGCACACCGACCATCAGGGGATAGATGCTCAATGCAGGAGC
Organism: Pipistrellus kuhlii; assembly: GCF_014108245.1. Taxonomy (NCBI): domain Eukaryota; kingdom Metazoa; phylum Chordata; class Mammalia; order Chiroptera; family Vespertilionidae; genus Pipistrellus; species Pipistrellus kuhlii. The sequence goes on along the minus strand of NW_023425515.1, from coordinate 16,836,213 downwards.
TGCCGAATGACAGCAATTTTGCAGAGTGCCCTCAGGGGATGTCGGACTGCCTGTTTAGGCCCAACCCCACCTGCCAGAGAGATCTCACTCACTCTGCAGACACCCTTTGATCCCTGGCACCACTCCAGATGTGGCTGGCCAGGGAGGGACTGAGGGAGGTTGGCTACTCTCACCCAGTCTCACCCCACTGGCCACCTTCTAATTAATTTCCTTTCAATGTGCACAAATCCTGATATGTAACCGGATTTGGGATCCACTGGTGTAGTATTTAGAATACCACCAGTAGAAGATGCTAGTCCCTTAAATCTAGCACAATTAAATTTAGCACAATAAAATCCAGGCATAAATACTGGGTTTAATGCTGAGTTTTCTCCATGTAAAAAGCAGGTATTTCTATTGTCAAAGCTCTACAGATTATATTAATAGTAGCTAAGGATGGATATCACTTTTTAGACCAATCATGATGGGGGTGTTATCAAGGTTCTACTCATGAGGAGAAAGGAGTGGAGGGTAATGGGCCTGCAGTAGGTTTAGATAGTGGTTTCAAAACTTGTCTGCAATTTTGAATCACTTGGAAATATTCCCGAATCCCCAAATTCAGGTCAGACCCCAGATAATTAAATCACAATCTCAGGGAGTGGGACATAGAACATCAGTAGTTTTTGAAGCTCCCCAGGTGATTCCAATGTGGGGACAAATTTGGGTACCCCAGGTTAAGAGAAGATTGCCAGGAAGAGTATTGCATTTGAAAACAATGTAAGAGGGAGGTATGAATGGAGGTTATTCGGATTGGAAAAGAGAAACCTGAAGTTTTTTTTTTATTATTATATTGTCCATGTGTGTGAGAAAATCTCACAAAGAACGCTGTTTTCTATTTTATTAAAAAAAAAAAAAAAAAAAAAAAAAAGAACGCTATTTTCTATCTGAACTGAAGCACCAGCAAGGAGGAAATGAGATTAACCTAGTCAAAGCCCTTGGGATTGATGCAAAGAAAAATTTTCTAGCTGCAAATTGTTACAAGGAAACGTGGTGTGGTGAGAATGGGGTTGTGCAATCCTGTCACTTGAGAGCTGTAAAAATAGTATAGATTCTTATCTGTTTAGAATCTTTTAATGTCATTCTCTCTGACGGTGCAAAGGTGGATGAAATGACCTGTTTAGACTTCTTTGAAATTTTTCTATTTTATTTCTCTTCTCATTTCACATCGATTTAAAAGACAGACCTCTGCATTAACGATTCAAAGAAAACATAACCTTTGCCCACCTCTCTGCTTGAAAGGATAAAACATAAGACAGCTAGTAACCATTTGAGATGCCACAGCTCAAACTGCTTGGATCTCTAAAAGGCTATTTTGAGCTTCTAGATGACAAGCAAACTGCCAAATATAGAGGGCCATTCGAATTTTTTATTTGAATAGGTTCTTGGGTTTGAAAGGTAAATGTTGTTCTCATGGATGATACATCATCGTGTCGGAGTCCTGCTACACACCACACACACACACACATACACACACACACACAATAGCTATTTTCATGCCACCCAGAAATAATGCATGTGTTTGAATACAGCTACAAATGAAATGTATTCTCCTCTGTATATAAAAATGTCACTGGCTATTGTCAGTAAGACATGCCCTCTGAATTGTCTTTTGCAGGGCTGGTAATAGATTGGCCCAATCATACCTAACCTATTACCTGTACCATGCACCAGTACAACTGCTGGTGTTTCAATTCAGAGGAGAAAATAGGAAGTCATTGATGGGGCAAATCCACACTCAATGGATTTTAGGCTGAAGATCTCAAAGTTTTAGGAGTGTTGTTCTCAAATTTTACTGCACATTATAATCACTACTAGAGGCCCAGTGCATGAATTTGTGCATGGGTGGGATCCAGCCCCAATCGGGATGGATCCAGGCTTGGCCTGTTGGGAGGAGGAGATGGTTGGGAGGTTGGCTGGCTGGCCCACCCCAATCAGGGCCTGAACAGGGCCAGGCTGCTAGGGGAAGAGGCTTCTGCTGATTGGCCAGTTGGCCCTGCCCCTTATTGGGGTTGGGGGACTGATTGGGAGTGGGGCCAGCCATAGGGAGGGGCTGTGGGCAGTGGGCCAGCTGGCTTCACCCCTGAATGGGGTGAGGGGTGCCGATTGGGGGCCAGCAGCCTAGGGGAGGGGCCATCGGTGGTTAGCCAGCTAGCCCTGCCCCTGATATAGTGGGGGGACCAAGTTGAGGTGGGGCTGGGTGGTGCAGGGGCTACAGGAGGTTGGTTGGCTAGTCCTGCCCCCTATTGGGGTGGGGGTGTGATTGGGAGCAGGACTGTCCTGGGGGAAAGAAGGGGACGTTTGGCCTGTGGCCAGTTCTTGATCCTTGATTGGGGTGGGAGAGTCTGATCAGGGGCAGGCCAGCAGAAGGGAGGGGCCGTGAGGTTGGCTGGCTGGCCCCACCCCCTGCCACAGTGGGCATCATAGCAACTGGTCGTTATGGTTGTTAAGGCCAGTAAGGTCGCTGGCTTTTTATATATACAGATGGGAAGCCATGGATGTGGAATTCAGGCATCAATAATTTTTTAGATTCCATGGTGATTTCATTGTGTGGCAAAGTTTGAGAACTACTGCCTTGGTACTTTCATCAGAGAATCTAAAATCTTTTATAGAAAAAAATTATCTTAGATCTCATGTCAAAAATTGAAGTGGGAAGTAGGTAAAATTTTCTCCTTGCTACGTGTGACAGAGATTAATTGTCCCAAATATTCATCCCACCTAAATCCTCTATCCTAAGAGAACTTCTAGTAGTTCACTGACAACATGGCCACTCAGAATAAAGGCTACTTTCCCAGCCTCCGTTGCAACAGAGGATGGCCTTATGCCTCGATTCTGGCCGATGGGATTAAGTGGAAGGGTTGTGTGCATATTTCTGTACAGTCTCTGAAGAAAAGGTGTGTATTCTTATCTTTTTCCATCTTCTTGGTAGCTTGAATGCAAACCTAACACATGAAGCTCCAACAGCCAATTGGACTATAAGATGACTTAGAAAATAGAAGCCACATGAAGCAAAGAAACAGGGTAGATGGAGCCTGGTTCCTAATACCACAGAGCTTGGAAACCAGCATTAGACTGACTGACTATCTCTGAGATTCTTAAAAAAAAAAAAAAAATTCTGTCTTGTTTATGGCACTGTTTCTGTTAAATGCAGTGGAACTTAATTCTAACAGACTGAGTGGTTCTCAAATTGTGTATATAGCAGAAATACCTACCAAGCTAATAAGGCACATTAAAGTAGGTGATTTATGATGACTTAATTGGAGAATAACTCTACAGATATCTCTGGGAGCTAAAAAGGAAGCATGATGAGGGTAAAAGTTTGAAAAGTAATGATTGATTCGATTCATTTTGGAAAAGTGAATCTACTGAATAAAATATTTAGCAGTGTGGTACAGTGGTTAAAGACTTCCATTTGGGAGACTTAAAGCTTGGACTTGCCACTTACTAACCACTAGTACTTAACTGTTCTAACCAGTTTTCTCATTTTTTTAAAAAATTTTTTTTATTTATTAAATTATTTTCTGTGTACATATTTTAACATTGCCCCCCCCCCACATCAGTTTTCTCATTTATAAAATGGGCCAGTAACAGTTTATACTGCTGGTGGTATAATGAGAATTAAATGAGATAATCTAAGACAATGCTTAGCATAGTAGCTGCCAGGTAGTAAAGGTTCAGTAAATGTTGACTTGGGGGAAAAAAATAAGGGTAAAATTTATTATCTCACTTTGAATTCATTTTAGTCCCTGACTATTCAGTAGCACTCTGTTCAAAGTGGTGGCCATTACGCACATACATCACCACTTCACATATACTGGGATGGCTATCATTGAAAAAGGACAATAAAAAGTGTTTGCCAGAATATGGAGAAATTGGAACCTGTATACAATGCTAGTAAGAATGCGACATGATGCAACTACTTTGGAACAGTTGGCAGTTCCTCAAAATATTAAACATAGAGTTAGCCCATGATCAGCAATTCTCTTAGGTACAGACAAAAGAAATGAAAACGTGTGTCCTCACAAAAACTTATACTAGAGTGTTCATGGTACCATTATTCATAATAGTCTAAAAGTGGAAACACACACACAAATGTCCATCTCCCAAATGGGTAAACATTCCACACAATGTAATATTATTTGGCAATAAAAAAGGAGGTATTGACATGCTACAACATGGATGGACCTTGAAAACATTAACTTAAGTGAAGGAAGTCAGTCACACAAAAACACACACTGTGTAATTCCACTTGTAATAAATCCATAGAGATAGAACGTAGGTTAAGGGATTGCCTAGAGCTGGGGATTGGAGGAATGAGAATGACTGTTAATAGGTACGAGGTTTTCTTTTGGGGTGAAAAATGTTCTAAATTAGGTAGTGGTGATGGTTGCACCATTCTGTGCATGTACGAAAGACTGTTGAATTTTACACTTTAAATGAGTGAATATGACGGTACGTATATTAAAGTTCAATAATGCTGTTAAAAACAAAACATGGTACCCCCTCAAATAAAACATAAAAAAACATAACTTTGTAGGAAAATAGAGGAAATATGAAATTTGCCAAGGCAACTTCATGTAATGGAAGAAAACATTGGCCAAGAGTCAAGACCTACATTCTAGGGCTGCAGTTACTACTTACTAACAGCAAGGTCTAGGTCAAGTCTCTTAACTTCTATCTTCAGCCTCTTTATTTATTAAAGGATGAGGGTTTCATTTATGATATTTGGTGGCAATGATGTCTTTCCTGTTGACCCGATAGAGCAGCTGTTGCATCAGATTCTCAAGAGGCTTGATGATCCCAAACACGCAAGAGCTGCTGCCTTCTGGCCTCAGCTCTGTATTCTCCTTGCTGGTAAAAATCTGATGAAATGCCTGCAGGAGATCCCCAGGTTGCCAGGCCAATGAAACAGCCCTTCCTCAGCAGGGACTGCATAGTATATTCCCCTAGGAACCCTGCAAAGAGAAAGGGCTCTTCTAGGTTTTGATGAAAGCATTTGGTTCAGGCTATGCCCTTTCCTGGCAGACAGACGGATGTGAGGGAGAGAACAAGAGCACTCTTCAAGTTGTCTCTGCTCAAATTATCTTCCTTATACTATATCAAGAACAAAACAAATAAAACAAGAAGTTTTACCCAATTACAGACTCATCTAAAAAAGAATAATGTAAATGTGGGAGGGGAAGGGACATTGGTTTCAATCCTTTCACCTCAGTGATGCAGAAATCAATGACCGGAGGTTTGAGTGATTTGCTCATGGTCCCATTATCTGTTGAATAGGGATTGGAATCCTTGACTGTTGACTCCAATTCCGCCTTTTTCTAATTGACCTAATACAATACATCTTTTCAGCTGAAATTCACAGAGTGGGAGAGGGAAGATTTAGCCTCATACACACCTTGGTTTCATTTAAGTGAACAAACATCCAATTAAATTGCAAGTCAGTGTTGACTTAAGAAGAAATTAACCTGAGCTTTTCTCTGAAAGAATTATTGCAATCAAACAGAAGGCCAGTGTTTCCAAACACTTGTGTTGAAAATTTGGTATGTCTCCTGCCTCAGAACTCCGCTATCTTTCTTTCTCTCGACTCACTTAGTTAGTGCTCTCATGCATGCTATCTCATTATAAATATGCCACTCTCTTCATAACTGACAACCAATTGATCAGGAAATCCTAATGACTTGACTTTCAAAATATATACAGAATCCAGCCACATTATTATTGCTTCCACACCGATCTACTGATAATTGGATTACTATGACAGCCTCCCACCCATTCCCTAGTTTCTGTTCAATATATTTTATTGATTCTTTTACAGAGAGGAAGAGAGAGGGATAGAGAGTTAGAAACACCGATGAGAGAGAGTCATCAATCAGCTGCCTCTTGCACACCCCCTATTGGGGATGTGCCCGCAACCAAGGTACATGCCCCTGACCGGAATCAAACCCGGGACCCTTCAGTCCCCAAGCAGATGCTCTATCCATTGAGCCAAACCGGTTTCGGCTCCCTAGTTTCTGTTCAATATGCCAGGCAAAACAATGCTTTGAGAGACACGAAGTCAAATCACATCACAATTCTGCTCAAACCCCCCAATAGCTTCCCATAAAAGTCAAAGTCCTTACAGTGGCCCTGCCCACTTGCTCCTACCGCTTCTGCTCATTCTGCTTCTACCATGAAGGGGTCTCTTTGCTATTCCCTGAGCAAGGCAGGTGTATTCACTTCTGAGTCTTTGCTATGATTCTTCTGTTGCAAATACTTTATTACAGGGGTAAATACTGAACTGCATACAGGTCAGCAGACTTGGGCTAAGTAATTCAAATGCAAAATTATATACAAGTCCTAGAAGGAGCCCCTGGAAGTTATGGATTTAAAATATTCATTTCACTAGATTTAGAGTAAATCTACCTCTTTCCTTTCCTCAGATATCTTCTTGGCTGATAACTTCACCTCCTTCAAGCTTTGTTCTAATCTTACCTTCTCAATGAGGCCTGCCATGATGTCTCGGTATAATGCTGCAACTTATTCCTCCACTCCTCTGCTTTTTTTTCCTTCCCCATAGCATTTATTATAATTTAATATACTATATAGTTAACTTACTTATTATATTTACTGCTTCTTCCCCACCACCTTGCTAGAATGTAAGCTTCAGGACTCCCCAGTCCCTGGAACAGAATTGATATTAAGTAGATGTTCAATAAACATTTGTAGAAGGAATAAATTTCTATTTCTTCAATGACATTTTAGGGGCAATTGGAACACCTAGGCCTGGCATATGCTAGCTACTCATGATCTCATAGATTAAGTTAATTTTTAAAAGTCATCATTGCTACTAGTCATCCAATATCTATTAATACCATGCACCAAGTTCTTTTTTACATTCTCTTGACCACCCCATAATAGGTAGGTACTGTAGGTGCTATTATTATTAAGTTGATTTTTAAAAGCCATCATTGCTACTAGTCATGCAATACCTAGCATGTGCTAAGTTCCTTTTCACATTCTCTTGACCACCCCATTAGGTAGGTACTATGATTATCCCCATTGTACAGATGAGAGAACTGATTTAAATATGTTGCCTATGGTCACATAGCTCAGAAATATCCAAATGGAATTAAACTTAGGTCTGTCTTATTCCAAAGCCTGTGATTTTTCTATTTTGCTAGTAGCAAGTTTCTTCCTGGCTTGATTGAAGGAGGTCTTGAAAAAAATAAGCAACTGCATTAATTTGCAATTAAGGAATGGCTCCAATACATACTTGCTTTGTAACCCTGGGCAAGTTTCTTAACCTCTACGTTTATTTTCTCATCTGTAAAATGGACCTCACAGTGCATAGCATGAAAAAAAGAGAAGTAAAGGAGATAGTATTTAATATCAAAGATTTAATAAACATCAAATAAATATTTTCTTCACAGGATTTAAAAGAGCTTATCATTAAATACACACATTCATAAATAGAACTTGGAGGAAGGTAGGAGCCCGCTGCCATGGGAAATCAGTGGTAGGGCTTTGCTGGAGCCAAGCACACAGAGGCAGGGCTGGAGGAAACAATGCAGGAGTGGGGCAGAGAAGACCACTGTTGCAAACCACAAGGGAATGAGAGGGACACTCTTCTGAAGTTACATTTTGTCCTTGCCTCCCACGAGTTGGCTTGCTCACGGTCTTTCATTAAAACGCTACAGCAGGCCTTTTTTTCAACACTTTGCTGAACAAGTGTCACAGGATACCTGAAGTTTCCTGGAATTGAGTCATCCCCTGCAATTTCAAATATCTGAAGTGCTAAGGAAAAAAAAAACCAAAAAAAAAAAAAAACCCTCCAACTTGTTGTCTTTCTGCCAAGCTTCTTTGGGAACAATAGATGATGAAAGCCACTCTGGCAATGTTAGGTGTGGGGGAGGTTGAGCCAAAGGCTAGGAGGTCCCCAAGGTTAAGGAGTAACAGGCTGGTACCCATAAGACTCCAATGAACTTGGCTGAGAGCCTAGGGCTTGCCTCATGCACCCTGGAGGAGCCCACGTCTTACAAAGACCCTGGCATGGCACAGGAAGCATTGATTCATGTTATTTTCTTTTCTTCTTAGTGGTCTCTGGGGACATGTGAATATTCTTTAAATAAATAATTTGACTTTGTGAAAGATGAATTAGCATATAGGCTAATAACAAAAAATTTTAAATATTTAGAAGCCTCTGACCCTAATGTGGCAACAATTAAAAATGTGTATTTTAAAAAAAGCTGTGTCCATGTATCTAACATATGTGACATTCTTTTTTTTTTTCTTTCTCTTTTTTAAATATATATTTTATTGATTTTGTACAGAGAAGAAGGGAGAGAGATAGAGAGCTAGAAACATCAATGAGAGAGAGTCATCGATTAGCTGCCTCTTGCACACCCCTTACTGGAGATATGCCCGCAACCAAGGTACATGCCCTTGACCAGAATCGAACCCGGGACCCTTCAGTTCCCAAGCCGACGTTCTATCCATTGAGCCAAACCGGTCTTGGCGATATGTGACATTCTTGGTTTTCTAGCTAATATTGCAGGGTTCTGATATTGAGGAAGTTGGGACAACAGGATTAAGCCTGGCTGTGAATAACAGTTGTGAAAACTAGCAGGTTAAACAAAATCCAGTGGAACCTCAGTTGTCAAACTTAAATCATTCTGGAAGGCTATTGGAGAAGTGATTTGTTCGAAAAATTGAGATTACCTGGATAAATGCCTCTGCCAGTGAGAGTTTCCAGGACTTCTCACTTGAGTAATAGAAACAGGTGCCATATTTTTATTGTTTTTAATCAATTTGTTTTAATTGAAAAATTAATGCATACATGATTTAAAAATCCATGAACATTTATAAAGTATAAAAGAGTCTGTGAAAAGTAAACAGTTCTAATTTGCCTCACTTCAAACAAACAAAAACTACAACAAAAGACTGGCAATCCCAAGGTCTGGTGAAAATGTGGAGCAACTGAAATTTTCATGCAGTCAATAGAGTCAAATATCAACAGTAAACAATTGAAATTTCTTTTGAGAGCCAATTTTTTTTAACTTAAACTTCTTCTAATGCCACTTCTTCAAAATACACTCGCCCAGGCCGTGGTATTTTGTGGAAGAGCCACACTAAAGGGGCCAAAGAGCCGCAGTTTGCCGACTACAGTGTTAGGACGAACAAATGGTAGAGCCATTGAGAAAGCAGACTGAAATAATGTTAAAAATAGAGAGGAGTATAATTTTAATTGTGTATCAAGGATTCATACATTTAAAAAGTTCAGAGAAGACAGTTTGCTAACATGTTGATCATAGTTTTCTGTGGTAGGTGATTTTATTTTCTTTTTTATTGGTTTCCGTTTTTTTCTTTAAAATACACTAAAATTGTAATTGTGAAAGAAATATTCTAAGGTTAAGGGTGCTCAGCAGATACTCCAGACCTTGGATTTCAGATCACTGGTGTTATTGTTCCATAGAAGCATACTATCTTGAAAATCTACATTCATTGTGCACAATGGCTAGAGTCTAAGAACTTCTCAGGGGCTCAGATATTTAAAACCTGAAAAAAACAAACCACATATTGGTTTCTAAGTGTACCAAAACACTGGCAATATAAAAATCACTAAATATTTAGATAAATGTCTATGAAAATCTACATTTGTGGGTTTTGTCTCCAGAAACCATATGCCATAACATTTTGAGACAAAATACAATACTGTAATATTGAAATATATTAGAGGTTTTTTTTTGTTGTTTTTTTTTTTTACAAATTTAAGTATGGCTCTGTTTATACTTGTTAAGGTTCACACTTTTAAATATGAGATTCAAGACTTCAGTGTCCAATATGATAGCCATTAGCCACCTGTGGACTGTGGCCAGTCGTGAAAGGTGCTGAAAATGTAAACTACAAACCAGATTTTGAAGACTTTTAATAAAAAAATAAAAAAAAATATATATATACATATATATATATATATATATATATATATATATATATATATATAGTTAGTTAGTTAGTTAGTTAGTTAGTAATTTTTATATTGATTATATGTTGAAATAACATGTATATGTAAATTTTAAAAAGTGTATATTAAAATTAATTTACTTTTTTTAGAGTAATTGATCCCATTACTGTACCTGTTTCCTTTTACTTTCTCAAGGTGGTTACTAGAAAAATTTAAGTTACATATATATGGCTCACAGTATACTTCTGCTTTAAAATCTGTTCTCAATCTAGAACGAATAAACAATACAGACCCCTCCCTCTTTCACATTGTAAGATAGTGTCACTTTCTACTGCCCTTTTCTGCTTCCCTTTCCTTAGGCTGCAGTACGTTTCTTCCCTTTAATTCGTGTTTAAATGTTATTGATCTTTAGCCCCAGCTAAAAGGCTGCCATATCAGTGAAGCTTTCTTGCATTCATAGGGATCCTATTCAGCTGCATACAACAGAAACCATGGTGAGATACTTCAATCAAATAGTTGTTTCTCCTCCTCATGTGTCCAGAGGTGGGTCAGTCTAGGCCTGGTGCAGCAGCTTCCTGGCATCATCAGCCTCCAGGTTCTTTCTGCCTTTTAGTTTCAGAACATCCTTGGTGTGGGGCTTCTCTACTCACGGTTACTTTATCATCACAAGACAGTGGATCTACCTGCAGCCCTAAGTCTGCCTTCCGGGTAGGGAAAAGGAAAACCAAGAAGGAGAAGAAAAGAGACATCTACCAGTATTACAGAAAAGCAAACTTTCCCAGCCATCTTCAACAGACTTTCACTTGGATCTCCTTGGTCGGTACTGTGTTAGATAGATACCCATTTTGCATGACAGAGAGAAAAATATGGTTCTTTTTGGTTTTGCTGTTGCTTCATTCTTGTGGTTGACTTTGTTTTTGTTTTGCTGAACAAATTGCTGCAAAGAAAAATTAGTAAGGAAAAGGGGATTCTAGTAGTGCCTGCCCACATCTTTGATTTTGCTGGTCAAAATTTATTTCCTTAGGTGGTGCTGAATATACACTGAAAATTGCTATTGTTTTTTGCTTCCCTCTTTCTTGCTTCCAGAGGAATTTTGTTTCCCCATAAACATAGTTTTTCTTCAAGTAAAGAACACAATAGTTTATCATATTTTGGATTTTCTTAATTACTATACCATTCCGGTATTGCCTCTGGAGCCTTTTCATTCATTGTGCCTGAAGTCTAAGAGCTTTTCAGGGATTCAAATATCTGAGACCTGAAAAACAATGTATTGTTTTCCAAATGCACAAAGAAAATAGTAATATGAAAATCATTAAATATTTAGTTAAATGTCTATGAAATATATAGTTCTATTCACTACATTAATTGTTAAATTTAGTATTCACAAAGATGTTATGTTTGAAATATATTTGCAGATTATAGGCTCATTCTCCTGAGTATACATAGTAATCATACAGAAATCATAGCCAACCAGAAATTAAATTATTTTCTTTCAGCTTTAGTGAATATTACAATTGCCCCCCTACATCTTTTCCAGCCAGATTTTGCTCCAAGCTTTTTACAGTACAATAGCCCTCCCCGGCTTGTCTGCAGGAATACATTCCAAGACCCCCAGTGAATGCCTGAACCAGCAGATAGTGCCAAACCCTTTTCCTGCACATACATACCCATGATAAAGTTTAATTTATAAATTAGGCATGGTAAGAAATTGACAACCATAACTAGTAATAGAACAACTATAACCATAGCATATTAAAATTATGTCAATGTGGTTTCACTCAAAATACTTTATTGAACCATCGATCCATTGTTCTAGAAAAATGAGATATTCACACACTCCAAGAACAGAGGATTAGTTGGATAAACCATGGTATAACCATCCACTTGGAATAATACTATCTAGCTTTAAAAATTATGAAGTAGATATATATTTCTTAAAATGAAAAGATAAACATGATAAAAATTTTAAAAATACATTACATAGCTCTATGGTATGTCCTGATTTTAACTACTTTTGTGCATATATGCAATTACTGGCAATATACACATAAAACTATTAGTACTAGATAATTAGATTGTGGAAACTAATTTTTCCTCTTTGATTATTTTTTCCCCCCTAAAATCTGGAAAGTTTGTGTATTAAATACTGAAAAAGGTCTCCATATCTAAGGGGTCAAATGTGAGGGCTTTTTTTTTTTTTTTTTTTTTTTTTTTTTTTTTTTTTTGGCTGATCAAGCCGGCAGCAATCAGCAGCAAACTGGGCACACTTTGGGCACAAAAATTGCAGGCCAGCTACTACTCTTGGCTTGCCTCCATTTAACCCAGAATTCTTATTTTAAGATACAGTAAATCATTCCTGAATGATGAATCTTTGGGAGCCTGGTGTCCTACCTGGCCCCTTCCGTTAGCGCTGTGATGGGAAAGTGTTTTTTTATTTTGTCTTTTCTTTCTCTCTCTCTCTCTCTCTCTCTCTCTCTCTCTCTCTCTCTCTCTCTTTTTTTTTTTAGCCACTGTGGGAAGCAAAGCCTGTCTTCCGGTGCCTATTTTGAAGGCAGGGCCATGACCTGCTAGAGCATAGACAACACAGCTTTGAAACATGAACATGAGCATGTGTGGTGCATAGCCAAGCCTGCTATGCATGGAGCCTGCAGAACTCACACAGGCCTGTCTCACTCCTCCCCGTCCCGATGAAGTTATTAGTCCCCAGTAGCAAGCTGTTTGAGTTACTTGGAAATGTCTCTTTTCCTTGCCTGCTCCTTACCCTGAGTGCCATTGATATCCTTCCTTCTGGCGAAAGCCTTATAGTTGTCACATGATCAGTAATCACTGTGAACCAATTGTTTCACCCACACCATCCATTATGGGAGAAGGCACAGCAGAGTGGCTGCTTAATTTCAAGCACTGGCCAGGTATTCAAAGAATGGCCCCGTACTTGACTTCCTGGTATGAAGCTCGCTGAATTGCTTAGTGATCATTTTCCACTAACTTTTTGCCTCCTGGAGTTTTCCTCTTGGAGGACTGAGGCTAGAAAGGAGTCATTACATACTCAGTGTGGAGGAAGAGTAGTAGCAGAATGCATTTGAGGTTTCATCCACTTTCCTGGTCTTCTCTTCCCTCTCAGAGCCTGTCTGGAGCTCAGCAGCACAAACCAGAAGAGGGAAGTGGCAGGGCCCTGGGAGGAGAGGGGGGGCCAAGGAAGGAGTGTGACTTGGAAACTGGGCAGGAGAGCTGCTTGCTATTGTGTATTTTCACCCACTGCTTTGGGATGGGCAGGGACCCTAAGAAGCAAAAACAAGTGGCTACTTTTTTTCCCCCTTGGGAAACAAGTGATAAAATAGCACAGTCACGTCAATGAAGCTCTAATAAATTCAATACTAGTTTCAGATTTCAGGATGATGCTCTTTGACTTCCAGTGCCTCCAGTGTTGCCATTTGTGCTTACAAAGAAGTGAGATAAATGGAGGCAGTGAAATAGATTAAGTAAATTCTGATGTGCGAAAAGTCTGAGTTCTTACATGCTTTCAGTTGTTTTTGGTCTCTTGGTTATATGAACTAATACTAGCATCTTGCTTTTATAAGTGGACATTATAATGTAGTTTTGTTAGCAGTTAGGAATACAATGTAAATGCCAGATAGGTAATATAGAAATTAAATACAGATTTTCTCTAAGACAATATTACTTTTATTGGTCAACAGTTTGATGAGTAGTAAAGAAAAAAAATGCTTGAAAAAGAATTATGCAAATGTAAGTCGTTGTTAAATGACTTAAATGGATTCTTTGTAGGAAAATGAATGCCATCATTTACATAAAATACCTATTTCATTTCCAGCTTTCTACCTGACTAGGAACTTCACATTTTGCAATCAACACAAATTTAAGTGACAGCTCTGTGTGGGATACCATTCTGATCACTTCCTATTCACCCCATCATTGAAGGAGGGATTTCCCAGCCTAATGGTACAAGATGGCCAAGCATACCACACCTGACATTGGATGGATGAGAATGACAGCAGTATATCAGTCACACATACCCACAGCCAATGGGAAGATATCACACACTGGAAGTTATCTGGGAACTGAGTGAACAAGCAGGGGCTGCAGGAGGCAGGCTTTATAGCAACAAGAGGTAGGGTTACCCCTGATTCCCATGGGAGGATGTGACTAGGTGTTTAAATAGTTTTACAGGCTGGCAGGGAAGTAATACCTATTACCGTATTTTCTGGCATAAGACGACTTTTGAAATAAAAAAAAAGTCAACTGAAAAAAAAAATAAAAAATAAAAAATATCAGGGGGTCGTCTTATACGCCGAGTATATCCCGAAAAATGTCTCGGTCAAGTTCATGGCATTGCCATTTGTGAAGAGACCTTCCATTTATCGTATCAATGTAAGGTATGTTACGGTATGTTCGAAAAATGTCATTCATTAAAAATTTAATAAAAAAAGAACTGATGTTGCCTCGGAGGTGGGGGTAGTCTTATACAGCGAATATAGGCCTAAACCTATGTTTTAACTGTAAAATTAGGGGGTCGTCTTATACGCTGGAAAATACGGTAGGTTGAGGACCAGGTGGAGTGTAACTGTTCTGGCTAACAGGGGAACCAGCCAAGTGGGGAAACTTTCCCACTGGGTGCAACTATCTGGCAAAAGCAGGAGAGCCCATAGGTAGGCCCCTTAAACTATATGTGCAAAAGAAGAGTAAGACAGGGTTCCTAACAGCAAAGAGCTTGAATTTTCTGGGCTGGGATGGAAGTGGGGGTTGGAGGTCTGGGAGTGTCAAACTATTATAAATGGTTCTGACTGCAAGCACAGGAGAATTTCTGAGGAAATTCAGAAATTTAGCTACCCTAATCCTCTAGGGTAGATAAACTTCATAAAAATCGTGGTGCCTAAGGTGGGGAGAATGTGTGGTTAGAGGGAAGAATGTGTGGGGGGGATGTTATTTCAGAAGAGGAATGAGGTGAGAAAGATTTTATTTATGTTTAAAGAACATTTTATGTATTTATTCAACACTAGTATCCCAGTGCACAAATTCGTGCACATTGAAAAAAAAAATTAATTAGAAGAAATATTTTAATATCACTATTCACCCTTTCTCTATAATAGAAGTGTCAGAGATGAAAGAAAATTAGTAAAATTTACATAAAAATAATACATTGGTTGATTAATAAATAAGCAATAACAACATGATATAATATTTTCTATGAAATTTTTATTGTCAGAATCTTGTTTATCATTAATTTTTTTTTAATATGCCAAGTATTTTGGAAAATTTATATCATTTGGATTAACTTTTACTTTGCCACAACATAGAGTAAATTTTCCATCAGATGGTTTTTCATTGGAGAAATTTAGGGATAGGCAAAATTGGCATGTAACAGTCATTCCAACAAACTGTGTTCAATAATTGCATTTTCATTTACCTCATTTTCATTAAGAAGTATTGGTAGTAATAGTCAAAGACTATTTTTCAGAGATATTCTGCCTACTATGCCTCTTTCTTTCAGCCTCAGAGATACATTGCGCCAATAGTTGGTCTTCAGTCATATTCTGTTGGCAATTTTGACTTCAGAATATCAACAAAAATGTGACGTCATTACCAGTGCCCATAGCCACCGTTTGCGGACTTGGTTTGGCTGTGGGCTGCATTTTACACCATGGCAGCATCAGCTGCTATCACATTTGGTGGGCTATCACTCCAGGGTGGTGGCAGGGCCTATATCCCACTTGGGGGAAGCTGAGTGGTGCTTTGTCAGCACCAGGTCTGTGGTGCTGTTTCTCTGTGTGTGTCTTGGCAGCTCCTACATTGAGCATCTGCCCCCTGGTGGTCGGTGCATGTCATAGCGACCGGTTGAACAGTAAGAAGGACACTTAGCATATTAGCCTTGGTAGATACTTATTAAGGGCCTGTTCAGGGCACAGACAGTCCAGGGTGTAGGGTAAAAAAGAAGCAGGCCTTGCTGGTTGGACTGTCTGGTCCAAGTTGAGGGTTAACTATAGGGCAGTGAGTCCCCAGAAGGCATTTGACTGAGGTCTACCATTCACCAAGGGCCTCAAATGTGGACTTTGGACATAATCTCCAAAGAGGTAAAGCCACCACAGAAATATACCCACAGAAGAAAAAGATGCTCAATTTTAATTGTTGTAGACACTTAAAATATACCACAATTTCAACACATGTTTTTAGCATTTAGTTTTTAATATGCTAGGACCTTAAAAAAATGGAAGTAGCCCTGGTGTCCCCCAACTTCAGGAATGCCCTGCTAGCCAGATTGCTTCTCCTGGCCACCATCTGGCCACATCAGGTTGGCTTTTCAGGGATCACCCCTAGATGGCCTCATCTTTGTCCCTGCTGAGCATTTCCATGTCAGTGCCCCCAGAGCACTCTGGGCTTGTTCCCTCCTGTGGAGTAGTTGGTGCTTAATGCTCCAGCCAACTGGTTTACCCAGCATGTACTGGCAGGCACAGAAAGAAAAGGACGCCTGTAAATTACTGGAGGGAGCATGATGTTCCTTCCAGTACAGGACAGTCAATTTGGGGTTGTCCAGGACAAATGTGTACCCCCTAAGATATTTATCAGAAACTTATTTCACCTCTTGTACTTGGCAATGAAAGCATGCAAACCAACATGTCCTTAGGTTTGTTCTGATTTTATATTCCAAATATGCTCTGAGAGAAAAGATAGCTCCAGGAAATTCATTATAATTTAACTTTTTCTTCCTTAATGAATAACTATGTGCTCTGTGTTACTTATTTGTGACCCAACCAATAGTGTAGCTAGTAAGATGTAAAGAAAAAGAAACCTCACCATATTTTCAGGAATCAACAATGACAAAAACAACAGCAAAAACTGAAAAAGAGAGAGAAGAAAAAAATAATTCATGGATACAGTTATCTCAGCCGGCAGCAATGAAATCCGAAAGTTAGGATAGAAAGTGGCTAGAATTCTCATGGCAAGAAATGAACTTGTTCCCCAAATAAATGGCTGTACAGATGAGCCCAAAGAGTACTGGCGCAATCAAAATAGTAGGTTTGGTTTGGGAAGCAGATGGGGTAGATGTATGTAAACATTACATTAGCCATTCTGAGAACTGCTTGCAGAGTTTTAATGACAATTGTGCTACCTTCGCAATGACCCCATGGGTAATGATGTTCTCAGATCTGGACATCAGGAAATCTTTAAGTATGTACTTGATCAGTGAAAAGAAAGCCAAACTGACCCTCAATGTGATTATGAGTTCAGTTGACACCTTAATGAGAAAACAAAATATACAAAATCTGCTGGAGTCACTAAAGCTTATAATGTTCTGGAACGGGAAGTCAGTGTACTGTACATTCTTGCAGGAGGTGTAACATTTCAGATGTGTTCTTTCAGGCTGGAGGTTTTTTTGGGAAATGAGTACAGAAGAATAATAAGACAGACAAATCACCACTCACATCCTGAAGAAATTCTGACTTCATCTTTGGACTGCGGTTTTCTTTGGAACCCGAGTTGCTTTTGAATCATAATGCATGCTTAAAACCGACCACAGGGGCTCTCACATGAAGCTTGGGGAGATATAAATGTAAGATTAGAAGATACAGGGCACTGAAGTAATGTGGGGATTGCTGAAACACTAGTTCCAGCCCTGGATCTATTAGTGCTGTAGCTTTGCTCCTGATCAGCTCAACGAGCTTTTGAGCAGGGCGATCCTGGTGCCCTGGCCCACTCCACCGAGGCCCAGGAGGTACCATGGTGTCTGTCTTTTCTCTCATTTATAAAAATGTACTGTCTAAAGTAGCTATTCTGAAGAATAATTACATTAACAAATGCACATGAAACTTCATTTTGTTGGATATTATTTATTTTGCATATTTTTTTTGTTTTATACTCAGGCTGCCTTACCAGCCAAATTAGCCACTGGCCACTGTTTGCAAGGGTCGCCTCAGTGCCAGGACTAAGGTGAGATGAGTGAGGTACTTATCTTGGGCACAAACTTTAAGAGGATGCTGAAAAACTCAGCAATCAAGTTAAGTGATATTTTTAATGCAGTGTTTTAAAAACCAAATGAACAAACCATGACTCACAGGTCATGTTTTGTTTTGTTTTGTTTTGTAAATAAATTTTGTAAATAAGATTTTGTAGATAATTTTTTTTAGAACAAGGGCCAGGATTTGAGCAAGGTCAGTGAGGCAGTATCATGCATGTAAATAATCAGATCCTGTTCTGTGTTTATATTTTTATTGTTTATCATGGATTTTTTTGGTATTAATTTTGGCTTTAAAAAATATATCATATATCTAAATTGCCTTCTAAACTTCTCACTCTCATCAATTTTGTTTATTTTTTTTATTTTTTTTTAATATATTTTTTATTGATTTTTCACAGAGAGGAAGAGAGAGGGATAGAGAGTCAGAAACATTGATGAGAGAGAATCATCCATCAGCTGCCTCTTGCACACCCCCTACTGGGGATGTGCCCGCAACCAAGGTACATGCCCTTGACCAGAATCGAACCCGGGACCCTTCAATCTGCAGGCCGATGCTCTATCCACTGAGCCAAACCGGTTTCGGCCAATTTTGTTTATTTTTTTAATTTAATAAATCTTTATTGTTCAGATTATTACAATTGTTCTTCTTTTTCCCCCCATAGTTCCCCTCTACCTGGTTCCTACCCCACCCTCTACCCTTACCAGCCCCCCTCCACTGTCCTCATCCATATGTGTACAATTTTTGTCCAGTCTCTTCCCACACCCCCCATACCTCTTTCCCAGATAGTCCAGTTTCTCCCTGAATGAGTCTGGGTTCCCAGACTCTCTCCAAGAACTAGAGTTCAGTGCAATTGGGAGCTTTTGTCTCCCTTCCAATTGAGAAAGCCAGCTGTTTACTCAGTTGCCTGCCCTCTCTAAGTGCACAACTCGGTACATCTGCCTTCTCCAGTTCCTCTGAGTCTCAGTGTGCTTTTCTCTTTCCTGAGAGTCCAGTTTCTCCCCATATGAGTCTGGGTCCCCAGAGTCTCACCTGGAACTTGAGTTCAGCACAGTTGGGAGCTTTTATCTCCCTCTAGCTTGAGAAAGCCAGCCGAGCACTCAGTTGCCAGCCCTTTCTGCACATGTGCCTTGGTACCTCTGCCTCCTGCAGCTCCTCTGAGTCTCAGTGTGCTTTTATCTTTCCTTCTAGTTGTAGAATTTCACTCAGCCAGTCTTCCTTTGGTTCTGGATGATGTCTGTTTTGTCTTTTAGTTTGGAATTGTTGTGCAAGGCAGCAGTTTAGGTGTTTACCTATTCCACCATCTTGGTTTCTCATCTCACTCCCATCAGTTTTGGCAGTTACCAAGTTATATTAGATTAACAACATTAACTGGTGTCTGTACACAAAGCTGACCCTGCCCTGCCTCCCTCCCCACCGCTCATCGGTGCTTTCTTCTTTCTTAGGGGTGTGATCAATCTCAGGCCTTGTTCCCCTATTTTCCTGTCTTTTTCAGCTCAGAGTTAGGTTAATCCCACCATAGGTAGCCAGTTTATTATATCCATACATAGTTCTTTTTCTTTTTCTTTTTTTAAAATGATTTATTTTTAGAAAGAGGAGAGAGAGAGAGAGAGAGAGAGAGAGAGAGAGAGAGAGAGAGGAGAGATAGATAGATAGATAGATAGATAGAGAGAGAGAGAGAGAGAGACTTGTTGTTCCATTCATTTATGCATTCATTGGTTGACTCTTGGATGTACCCTGACAGGGATCAAACCCGCAACCTTGGCATATTGGGATGATGCTCTAACCAACTGAGCTACCTGGCCAGTACCATAGTTATTTTTTAATATCCTTATTCTTCCTCTCTTCAAATTGTCAGGATGAATTTTCACTTAGGATATTTCTTTAAACTGATTTGGAGATGAAAGAAAGCATCAAAAAGAACCTGCATCAATAGAGTGACCTTGGGCAAGTTCCTTAGCGCTGGTGGAGCTGCTGTCTCCGTTTGTAAAGTAGGTGGGTTAAGATAACTGATCTTTAAAATTCCTCCAAGCTGTACAATTTCTGGATCATAGTTTATATATCTGAACTGCTAAAGGTCTTGAGAGTACCTGAAGGTTCAGGTAATCTGTTTGTAAATTAACATGTATGCTAACACACACACACATCATTTTTTAAAATTAGAGTGTTGCATTTGCTGGAATGCAATTTTTAGAAATCTTGTTTATTTAATGACATATAATTGGCTACTTCAGTGTGTCTATTGACAAATACAGGATCATACCTGAAGAAGCTTACAATCAGAAAAGAGCCCTAACTATTGACACAGCATTATCCTGTGTGTATGTATTTAAAGCCCACAAACAGATACACTTTAAATAGTTTTTTTAATTAAAGTTGTTTATTAAATAAGTAGAAACAGCTCAAAACAACACTAAAAAGTTAAAGGACCTGCAGCTACAATATAATTCATATATATTAAAACTCATCTGTGTTCAATTCAGTTTTTTGTAATTGCTTATTTTAAGCCATCAATATTAATTTTAATAGAATTCCTTGAATTTTGACAGCATGCCTGAGTGAGAATATGCAAATTACATACCATCCCCATGGAAATGACCTTCTGACCCTTGCATTTTATGTAGGTCAGCATGGCCAGCAGTGACCACCTCCTCCTCCTCTATGCAAATACTATGAAGAAAGGAAGACTATGCAACCTGGATGGGAGTTGGAGGTGGGAAAATATGAGAAGCAGTGAAGGGCAGAGAGCCAGGAAAGCCGGATCTGGGGAGCTCCAGGCTTCCCGAACCCACAGTGGCAGAAGAAAAGCAGTTTTTAAATTGTCCACATGCCATGGATGGCAGTGTGGGCCCACGTAGCTATTATCTCCTCCCCCAACTTCATGGGTGGACATGTTGTATTTATAAAAAGTGTGCATTGACCAAGTTAATAGGAATATAATTAGCTTTTTTTTTTGTGTCCGACTTGGACTATGTAAGGTAATCTCGTCTCCTGCTTTCCATGTTGCCCAGCTCCAGTCCTCCCTCTGTACAGATAGACACTGAGTGAGCTGTCACTTCTCCCATCTGGTCACGTGGCTTCCGCAGGAGGCCCCTGGGCTTCCTGGATAAAGGGCAACCTCTTAACTGGACATACCAGCCCCATTGTGAGCTGGTCCCTGCCTGCAGCTCTGGCTGCAGACCCTACCATGCAGAGCACAGCTCAATAGTCTTCAACTTACTTACTTTTTATGTCATTTTATTTTTTATTGAGGTATAAGTGCATCTATCCCAAGTGTACAGCTTTATGATTTTAATATGTTTTTGTGCCCAGAGGTAACCACAGCAAGATCAATACATAAAACATTTTTCTCACTTCCTGTGTTTCCCTTGTGCCCCTTCTCAATCTATACACACTCCAGGTTTGACCTGTTCTTAAACCTTATATAAAGGAAAGTATACAAATGTGTTATGCTGTCTGTCTTTTCAACATAAATGCTTGTGAGATTCATCTATGTTGTATATATATTTAGTTCATTTTTTCTTGTTGAGTAGTATTTCACTATATGAATATATCAATCCCAATTGATATATCTATTTATAGTTCTCCTATATTACTTAGCATAGTAGAAGATTTGAATGAAAAGCACATGGAGGCTTATTGACTGCCTGGGAAAACAATTTCCTGTGGCCTCAGAGAGACTCATGCCTAGTATATCGTCTGACCTTGAACCTGGTAGGCTCAGTAGCCTGAATTGTGAAGTTAGGCAGAGGGACCCAGAACAACCATGTAGTCATGCCTCAGTTGAATGTCAGCAGCAACTTATTTATTTATAATGAGAAATGTAACTGTCACATATTTAGATGACTACACTTATATATTTTTTAAATGGTTCTGTAATATTTATGTAGCATTTCTTCCAAAGAACTATGAATACATTTAAATAATGAGTTGCCACAGCATTTTGATAAATAAATTGTTGGAATTTACAAATGAAGAACTAAGGGACAAAAGGAAGAACTAAGCCTACCCATGGCGAACTGGTAAGGAAAAAACACATAAGCTTTAACCATATTTCTGCTTTTTTTCAACTCAAGCCCAGAAGCAGGGAGGCCAAGTGATTAAGGTTGCAGGCTCTGGCGCCAGAGGGTTGTGGGTTTAAGTATATGCTGTGCTCCCACTGCTTTGACCTTGGGCAAGTTACATTGCCTCTCCCTGCCTCCGCTATGCCACCAAGGAGAATGGGATGCTTCTAACAGGAGTCAATGAGCTGCCAGAGACAGAGTGATCTGGACAATGTTAGCATGTAGCAAGCAATTTAAAAATGTTAAAGAATGCTAGTGATATGATTGTTTGGGCATACATTGTCACTTTTCTCATTTGCAGAAAATTACATCACATATAGGAATTACTAACTGCTAAGGCCTCGACCTAAAGTCATGATGACAAAATAATCACGGTTAAGTTCCTGGGGGACAGGTATTTCTAGAGAAGAATCCCTGTTGGTGATATTCAACTCACATACTTTTTTTTTTTTTTTTAAATACATTTTATTGATTTTTTACAGAGAGGAAGGGAGAGAGATAGAGAGCTAGAAACATCGATGAGAGAGAAACATTGACTAGCCGCCTCTTGCACACGCCCCACCGGGGATGTGCCTGCAACCAATGTACATGCCCTGACCGGAATCGAACCCGGGACCTTTCAGTCCGAAAGCCGACGCTCCACCACTGAGCCAAACTGGTTTTGGCTCAACTCACATTCTTTTGATGAAAAGTATAAAAAGGTTAGGGAGAAAAACAAACCCACATATAAATCAAAGCATCCTAAGGTAACTTAAATGTTATAAATAAATATCCCAAGGTGGTTAAAATGTTTTAAATAAATATATTGTTTTAGAATGACTGGTTTGTATATCTGGTTTGTTTGTGCTGTTTGGAATACTGTTCTAGAAAAATAGGAAATCTGAAACATCATGAAAGCCGAGCCTCTTCTGGGACGTTGCTAAGGAAATTTCACGATCCAAGACTACTAATTAAAATTAATTCTACTTATTGTGCATAAATTGGGTCTTAATGAGGAGAGAAGCTGCAGTAAAATAATTACAGGATGAAAATATCTTCCATGAATAAAAGCAAAACAAAAGGGTCTTTACACTCTCAATTTTATCTTGTTTCTTTTTAGCTGCAGTTGGATAAAAAAACAAAAAAAACACACAAAAAATACCACAAAAAACAGCTCTGAGAACAGAGAGAGATGGAAAATCAAAACAAAATCTTTCATGTAATTAGCCTACACAATCTAGGCAGGGCAAATAAGAACACCTGTGAGTGGCAGAGAATGAAGTCTTTGTAGCCATTGAATGAATGATAAGCCACTCAAGGGCTCTTGAGCTCAAGACCAGCCCAGAAGTTAAGGGCCAGGGCTCAGAAAAGGGTGAGACACCAAGCCAGAAAGACGCGGATATGCAAAGTTATTACAGGATTAGCGTCAGAAGAACTAAATGATATTGTAACCATTTATATATTTCAAATGTTATTTTATAAGAGTAATGTGTATTGATGAATGTATTCAAGTTCCATCCTTTTAATGAAAATAATTTTTACATAGAGAAAGGGAAGGGGAGAGAGAGAATATGTAGGAAGTCTGAATATTATTATTGTGTTGATTTTCAAAATCAAAAAAGACACAAAGAGACTTCCTGGAAAAGGCAAATTCCAGGTTGCCAGTTCTTGGTAAGCTTCCCTGTGAAACACAATGAGGCATGAAGTGTTAGGTCCCCTGGCTTCAGAGGTCATAGACTGGGGACCCCTAGTTGAAATCTGCCTGCAAACCCATTTTTTATTATCTGCACTGAGTTTAAAAATATTTGTGAACTCTAACGCTCAAAAAAGAAAGCATTACTTAAATTTTAAAAAATCCCAATTTCTGGCTTCTCTTACAAACCCTGAGATGTTCCACTAACACTGGGCCAGGGTTCCTCCTACCAACAGTGGGCAGCACCTGAGTAGTGGCTTTCCTCCTATCAGTTCTCAGGTAGCTATTTGGGAGGATCAATATTTAGATTCTATCTCTTGACCATGTCTCCAGTTTAACACAGTGTGCAGCACACCGTTGGTGCTTAATAAATGTCTAGTAGATAACTAAAAGCTCAGATGACTGCAATGTTCTCCACCCTCTATATTGAGCATGAAGAAGTATATTCTTTTTTTAAAAAAGAGTAATTCCGTTATTTGGATGTCTCTCCCCACCATACATGAAAATCTTCATTCATCCTCCTATGTCTTATGACCCTCAGGAAATTCACCTCCTACAAACCAGCAACCTGGATGGGAATATTACTGGGTTGCCTCTAGACTCCCTTCCAGCTCTTCATATGAGTCTCACAGGAAATGAGCCAAGAATATTCCAACCAAAGACCAGCTGCGTTACAGGAAGGAACACGGGAGATCTGTCCCTTGCATACCTGAGCAGTTTGAAGCAGGGCTCACCACAAACTCAATCAGTAATTCTCGTGTGAACCAGCTGCTTTCACTTGCTATAAAAGGACACTGTTTTCAGTGTTCTAGCTTACTTGGCCAGAATCTCCCCCAGGATAATAATGAGCAAATGTTAGCTGTTTATAAACAGGGTTTCCAAATTCAGGAACCTACACACAGGGTTAGCCAGATAATAGATGTGAGTGAAATTTGGGGCAGTCGAGAGGAACATACACTCCTCTGCTACAAGCAGCAACTAAAGCTAATTCAGGAACCTGGATCTTGTGTGGCCAGGTTTCCCATTTTTCAAGAGAAGCCTGGTAGCTGGACTTACAGAGACAGTGCCAATAGAGCCTCCTGCATTCCCCTCACTGGGGCTTGAGCCCGAAACCCAGGCGTGTGCCCTTGACCGGAATCAAACCCGGGACCCTTTAGTGTCGGCTCGATATACTGAGCCAAACCAGCTAGGGCTATTTAATAGATTATTTTTTAAAATATATATTTTATTGAATTTTTACAGAGAGGAAGGGAAAGGGATAGAGAGCTAAAAACATCAATGAGAGAGAAACATTGATCAGCCGCCTCCTGCACAACCCCACAGTGGATGTGCCTGCAA
Organism: Pipistrellus kuhlii; assembly: GCF_014108245.1. Taxonomy (NCBI): domain Eukaryota; kingdom Metazoa; phylum Chordata; class Mammalia; order Chiroptera; family Vespertilionidae; genus Pipistrellus; species Pipistrellus kuhlii. The sequence goes on along the minus strand of NW_023425515.1, from coordinate 16,811,196 downwards.
CCATGGCACATGCCCTTGACCGGAATTGAATCTGGGACCCTTGAGTCCGCAGGCCGATGCTCTATCCACTGAGCCAAACCGGTTTCAGCTTTAATAGATTCTTATCAATCTATAAGGTCAGAAAGTAAATCAGGAGTTGTCTATGGCTGGAGAAGGGGTGGGATTGGAATGTGATTGCTAATAGGTGTTGGGTTTCTTTTGAAGTGATGAAGTGTTTTAAAAGTGATTGTAGAGATGGTTATATGACTCTCTGAATACACTAAAAACCATTAAATGATATACTTCAAACGTTTGGATTGTAGTATGTGAATTATCTATATATATAAAAGTCTAGGCAACTGTTAGGACAGGTCAACCAAACCACCTGTCAAAGGTCGCTATGACGCACACTGATAACCAGGGAGCAGACACTGAACACAGGAGCTGCCCCCTGCTGGTCAGTGCCTCCCACAGCCAACCTCCCATGGCCAGACAACCTCCCTCAGTCCCTCCCCCCGGCTGGCTGGACCCCATAGGAACTGGGCGAGATGCCTCAATCACCCTGATTGCTGGCCAAGGCTGAGGAACCCTACCCATGCACAAATTCATTGATTGGGCTTTACTGTTTTAATAAACTATTATTTTAAAAAACGAGTAATACCTAACTTTCTCATAGCATAATCTAGGCACAGTCCTAAGTGTCATATATAAGTTAACTATTTAATTCTTACAATGACCATGAGACAGATACCATGATGGTCCCCAGAGACATATATATATATATATATATATATATCTCCACTTAACTGTCCGTTTACACTGTTACACTGTCCTGGGTTGGGAACCGTTAACAGATTGTTCTAGACTTAGATAAACCTGGCTTCTGATCTTGGCTTTGCCACTTATCAGCCAAGTTACTGAGGTTGGTTTTGCTCATAGGTTAAGTGGAAATAATAACGGTATTGGTATTCAGCATGGAGAGCCTCTACAGGAAGCCATTACTAACTATGAGAGCCTTCTTTTGTGTAGTATTGTCACCGGTTTAAAAACTGAAAAGCATGACACAAACCAAAGCAGCAGGCAGCCTAACGCTGCAGAGACTTGAGTCAGCTAATTATTTCTGCAAGGACAGGATTTTGTTTTCTACCTAGGAACGGCCTGGCACACCAGTGGTCTGGCAGTCTACTTTTTACATTGTGTTACTTCAATTTCAAAGTTAAAATGAGGATAAAAACGTTTGCCACATGCACTGAGCACTGGAGATGTTGAAGATTTGCTTTTTATTGCATGAAAATAAGCAGAAGTGTGGGATGAAGAAAGAAATGTGTCACTTCCCCTGACACTGGCCCACAAGGGCAGAGCGACCTTACACCAGAAGAAAAATGCCAGTAACTGCAAACTAATCTAATTTTAAATTTCCAGATTTTCTTACTTCATCTTGTAGAGACATACTTAGTCTTGAAAACAACAACATCAGTGGTGAATGAAGTTGTTTGAGTTTTGCTGGCAAGCCCACATTGCATAGTCCGACAGAGCTAATTTGCAAGGCAGGGAAACAATCCAAAGTCCACCACAGTTCTGTCATTGCCCAGCTGTTCCTTGGAGCACAGTTTATAACCAGAATTTATATATATATATATTAGTTTGGGGGTGGCACAATTTGTTATGGTGTGATTCAGTCTCTTCTTTCGTCTCAGATAAATGTGAGAACTTGATCTGAGGGAAACTAGAGAAAGTTAATTGAATGTGCTAAATGAAGATTTGAGAGGAAGGGCAGTTAGCCAGGTGGAAAGATTGAATTTTATGCCGTTGTCAGTTCTTAAACGCATGCATGCTGTATGTGTAGGGGGTCGGTGCTGGAGTGCTTCTCTCCTACTCCTCTGTTTTACATGAGAAGAGGTATTCCTTGTCTTTTCAAATTTTATAAGAACATAATCTGTTGTAACAGAGGCATCACAATTGAGGTGGGAAGCATTATTTAATAAATGGTAGCAAAACAATTGGTTTAGGAAAGAAATCAATATAGATCCTCTTCATACATTCAACACCATACCAAATCTAATATGGATTAAAGAGAGCCGAATGCAGCAAATCACGCCAAAAAAAAGTCTAGAAGGAAAAATGAAACTTCGAATTTGATAGTAAACTGGGGGCGCTTTCTAAGCTTAGAAGTGTTAGAAAGAAATTTTTACAAAGAAAAGGTTAAATGTACTTGACCCAACAATCAATGCAAATTTCTATAGGGGTCTTATTCCCCTATGAATATATCCCCAATGTATTTACAAAGTGATTGCCTTATCGTAAAAGACTGCATACTTTATAAAATGCACATTGAAATCAGCAGAAATACAATTTCTGAGCGCCCAAGCCAGATCTATGCCAGATATTTTGCAAACGTTCATTTAAAGGAGACATCCCCAGTTGGCACAGGGAGAAACTGAGAATCGGAGGTATGAAGGGTCTTGCCTACTCACTCACCTGATGGGCAAGTGTGATTTTTGCTCTCAGACATCTGCTCCCTTCCAACCCAATCCTCCAAGTTCATAATCACCTTGATTTCCTTCAGGTTGCCACTCCCCCATCCTTCACAGCCCAGTGCCTAGGAGAGCCTGGCTCGCACCCCAGGCCCAGAAGATGGGTCCTCAAGGGTCTCAGTTATTGAAGGTATGGTCTCATCCTTCTTGCCATTGATTGGCATTGGAAATGGACATGTGCCACATTCTGGCTGATTAGCAGGGAGGGCGAAATCACCCCCGTGGACTTGGGGAAATAATTTTTCCCTCTCATAAACAGACAGTTCCCTTTTTTGTTTTTCTGCTCTGCTGTTTTATATTCCTACCACAATTTCATGAATATTTAATCATCTGCTCCACATCTTTGCTGACCCTTTGTACTGTTATTTTGTTTGCTTGCTTGCTTTTTGTATTTTAGCCATTCTATTAGGTGTGCAGCGATAATTTGCTGTGATGCTTTTAATTTGCATTTAAATACACAATACCTAATGCAATAAATAACTTAAAGAAATTAACAATGTTAGTGAGCTTAAATGTATTGATCTTCTTTTTTTTTTAATCCTCACCCGAGGATATTTTTTCATTGAGTGGAAGGGAGGGGGGGAGACAAAGAGAGAGAGAGAGTAACATTGATGTGAGAGAGACACATCAACTGATTCCCTTCTGATTAATCCCAACCAGGGCCAGGGATCAAGCCTGCCACTGAGGTCTGTGCCCTTGACTGGATTAGAACTTGAGAACCTTCACTCCAAGGGTCGATGCTCTATCCACTGAGCCAAACCAGGTAGGGCTAAATGTATTGATCTTTTTATTAATTGCCACTGTTTTATAGATGAGAAAGTTCTTTCCCAATGAGAAATCAGAAGATAATTCAGTTGTATTTTGGGAGTCATGTGTGATTGAGATATTTAAAAATGCTATGTTCATCTTATGATCATTAGAGGTGGGACAGAAACAAGTCTTCTGGGGAAGGGGTGAGGAAGGCCAAATCCTAATCATACTTGCTCCTGCTGGAGTGGCTCTATTTGGAGCTCCACCTTATGGGAGACCTCACATTTCCTTATTATTTTATCCCATTGAGTCTGAGTGTTCCTGGCTTGGCACCAAAGGCCTTGTCACAGAGAAAATGAGTGGAAGAACTGAGATTTGAACCTCTACACATAATTCTAAATGAGAATGTAAACTATTAACACACCACATGAAAAAAAAAGGTAAAGCAAAGTAAAGATTAAATAAGATTGAGGCCCCATTTTTTTTTAAATGACTACATGGTTGAAGATTTGTTATTGGTAAGCACTGTCATATGTTGCTGGTATTTAAGGATGCAAACTATCATAACTCTTTAAAAATATAACAACAGCTATCGTTTATTGCATGCTTACATGACAAACACTATGCAGAGCAAACAAGCTGACCTAACCCTTAAGACAAGCCAACTAAATAAATAGATACTTCGATCTCCAGTTTAAAGATAAAGTTTACAGAGACCCATGGAACTTGGTTTTATTAGCCTTTATTAGCTGAGTTCTTGCAGGCACAAAGGGTGATTCTCTGTGATCCTACTACTCTGCAAGTGAACCAAGCAAGTGTCAAGGCTAGTGAAATAGGAGCACCAACAAACAGAAGGAAATAATTAGAGTTTGAAATTTGATGTGAAACAAAGAGCATTGAAGTAGTCATCACAGAGAAACATCTATTCATTAGCCTTCCTTGCGACATATTTTCAGCTAAATGTTGAATTTGAGCTACCTATTGAGGAGAGCAGGTGGCTCCCTTATCATTGGTGAGGACCCCTGAGGGTCTTCCTCCAGCCCATGGAGCCAGGATGCATGGCCTGTGCTTATAACAAAGCCTATGCTTATCACAAAGACTACTGGGACCCAACTTAGAAAGCAATTTAGCAAATTAAATCAATAGCCGCTAGAACATTCATATTGCTTAATCTATTAAATTAAATGTTGTGAAAAATGTAAAGGTATGAAAGATAAATGAGTTAGAGGCAGAGTTCCTGATAGAAAATTAGAAATTAATACAAATTTTCGATGGTAGGGGCTTCATTAATTAAGTTGTGTAATGCAACCATTAAAAATAACCTTTATAAGGACTCAAAAATAAAGTGGGAAACTGATTGTGTTATATTCCTGTCTAATGGAGAAAAAAACAGGTAAATTGTAAAAAAAATATTTAATGTGTAGAAAAAAGAAAAGAAACATATTAAACATGTCAGACTAAATCCTACCTAATAAAAGAGTAATATGCAAATTAATCATCACTCTGCTATACCCACCAGCCACAACCACCAGCCCATCAGAGCAAGAATGCAAATTAACCCCAAACAAGATGGCTGCGGCCACAGAGAGCTGGAGAGAGGCTTGAGTTTCCCGGCAATAGAGGAAACCAAGCTTCTGCAGCCTTGGCCAGCCTAAGCCTCCATTCCAGGCTACAAAGTTTCAATTGTAGAAGGTAAATAAATTCCAGATACCCGGGCCTCCACTTGGGTCACCGGGGGGCATGGCTAGCCTGCAAATCACCACAGGCCCCTCACTCAGGCTACCCCATGCCCCAACAGACCCCCACCGTGATGTGGAACACCTTTCAGGACAAACCAGCTGATCCCCATCCATGCACTAGGCCTCTATCCTATTTAATAAAAGAATAATATGCAGATTGCTGATGACCCAGTGTTAGGATATACAGGGGTGGGCAAAAGTAAGTTTAGTTGTTCATATGGAAAATAATATGAACATAATTAATAAAAAACAATACAAGAATAAACTCTGTTTCTCATACTCACAACTCTTGCTTTCAATGTGCTTCCTCTAAAGTTGTTTCACCATAGTCTTAACAACTGTCAAGTCAACAGAGTACTTTATAAAAAATCTATAGTCCACTTATTTGAGAAATCCACAAGCTGAAGAAAGCACAGAGGCAGGACAGCCACTCCCTGGCTTCCCAGCTGGCCATGCCTCAGTGAGGGTCCAAAGAGACACGTTCTAAGGAGAATGTCCACTCCTGGAACAACTTTGTGCATAAATGGATAACATGACAATCCCCAATTGTTCTTCCTAAGAAAACTCTACCTTTCCTGGTAAATGGCTTAGATCCATGGTCAGCAAAGTGTGGCTCGAAAGCCACATGTGGCTCTTTGGCCCCTTGCATGTGGCTCTTCCACAAAATACCACAGCCTGGGCGAGTCTATTTTGAAGAAGTGGCATTAGAAGAAGTTTAATTTTTAAAAATGTGGCTCTCAAAAGAAATTTCAATCGTTGTACTGCTGATATTTGGCTCTTTTGACTAATAAGTTTGCCGACCACTGGCTTAGATCATGTTTGTTTCTCATTGCATTGTGTGAGAATCAAGGCGTTTATGTTTTCATCCCATCAAAAGATATGTTACAAGGCTCCCTTAGGGGTCAGTCTAAACTAGGGGTGTCGAACTCAATCAGAGAAGGGGCCAAAATCTAAAATCCAGCCTAAATCGCGGGCCGAATGGTTTACTGAACAGTCATAAACTGTCATTGTGATGGAAACGCAGCGAAGTGCAGTGATGACAGCGCGGTGCAGGCCACATTGCAAGGCCTGGCGGGACGGATTTGGCCCGCGGGCCTTGTGTTTGACACATGTGGTCTAAACTCTTTGAGGCCATTCTCTCTCAACTGCACAGGCTAATTTAAGTATTGTCACTTCTCTGTCCCCTTATGGTGTTTGTCAAGTTGGTAGCCAATTGTTTCAGCTCAAAAAATATTTTTGAGTTACCACTGTACACGAGAAACTGTGCCAGGCAGTGGACTGCATGATGAATGGAACAAAAATTTTCAAAAGTAAACTACAGTTCTGTCCCCTTTCCTCTAGCTCTCAGGCCTGACCTGTGCTGTCAGCCACTATCCCCAAATACAACTGCTTGTGACTGCAGCTCAGGGTTAAACCAATCAGGTGCTGATGCTGGTTATTTGGTTCTTTATCACAACTTTTATTGCAAATGTTGACTTATCAATACAAACTTAAGTGTAAAAAAAAGCCCTATTTCAAAAATCACACATTCCAAATGTTCTCCACTTGTTCCAACCTAACATTTTAAATATTCTTCTTTCTCAGATCAGATCAAGGACTTCCTTCCATTCCCCCTTCTCATCCAGCAGCCTCCTCAGGCAGCATCATGACTGAAATCCACATAAACCATTACTTTCACTAGACAATTGGCTTTCTGTGGCACTAAGTGAAAAAGATTAAGACATTCCCAAGATCATAGCTAGCCTGTTATTATTTGATTCCTCTTTCATAGCAAGTTAGAGAGCTTGATGATCACTATTCTTATTTTTCATTATGATTAAATACTGACACTGCTTTACCCTTTTAGACCTTTTTTTTTTTTTTTTTTCTCTCCAAGTTTCAAACAAAGGAGAGCAGGCATTATTCTGTATTCATGTAAAATAGCTTTGCATTTTCCTCCATGAACTTCATACTTAGTGCTGTGTGAAAGCCCCTAATAAATAGTAAATGCACAGAGCCAGTGCCATCCATTCAAGAGTGCAGGGGATCTGAGCAAAGGAAGCCTGATCAGGGCTGTGACCTCCCCCACCCCCATGGCAGCAACACATCTGCAGTGTGTGCCTGGACCCCCTCCAAAGTACTCACTGACTCCTTTAAAACTTTTATGGGCCTGCTTTTGAAAGCGACCTCATTCCATATGCAAAGGCCTAGATACATATGCACACCAACAGCCTTATGCATGCAAAGTGTGCAGATGGGCAAAGGAAAATGAAGCCAGGGGTTTGGTGCGGAGACAAATTATTAACCCCAGCAATTCCTAAAAGTCAACATAGGAGTTTTATGGGAAAATAGCCTTTTTTAGAACTGGTAATGGAACCTATCTTAAATTTTGGAAACTGTAGTTTAATAAAAGTGTAAGAAAAACAGTTTTTAGAACTTTACATTTTTTCTCCTTTGAAAACAGCCTCTGAAAAGTCACAGAATTTTAACCAACGTCATCATCACCAAAGTTGATCTTCTCTCCATGAGTAGGGACCAGGATGTCCTGTGCAAGAGACCAAAGAGTAGGCTTCCTTAACTAACAGCTGTATGATTCTCTATAAGAAGGAAAAGAGTAGAATTTGGGGGCAAGTACTATACAATAAATGATGATACATTTTCAAATATTTAATATGCAAATAGTATTCATAAACATATAATGGATCTTGCACCAGACACACAAAGCCTCCTTATAATATATATTTTTTAAATTTCAGACTAGTTTATAGAATTAAAATGCTTAGATTTTTCATATTAGACCATATTTAGGTCTAAGGGCTTCCAGAATTAAGAGTAGGCATTTCTTTTTTCCTTCTATTTCTTTTTTTAAAATTGAGATATAATCCTAATACATAGAAAGTCAGGGGCTGTCATGACTGAAACAACCAGGCATACTATAGCACAGCAGGCTGTGTGAGGCAACCAGGTCAGCGCGGGGGCGGGGGGGGGGGGGGGACAGTTGGGGACAACCAGGCTGTCCCCTGATCGGCTGCCCAATTGTCTCCCGAAGATGCATCAGTAGGCCATCCCCTGAGGCCTCCCAACTGTGAGAGGGTGCAGACCGAGCTGAGGGACACCCTGCCACCCATTGAGTGCACGAATCTTTGTGCACCGGGCCTCTAGTAACCTATAATCAGTTAGGACAGTGGTCGGCAGACTGAGGCTTGGGAGCCACATGTGGCTCTTTGGCCCCTTGAGTGTGGCTCTTTGGCCCCTCGAGTGTGGCTCTTCCACAAAACGCCACGGCCTGGGTGAGTCTATTTTGAAGAAGTGGCGTTAGAAGAAGTTTAAGTTTAAAAAATGTGGCTCTCAAAAGAAGTTTCAGTTGTACTGTTGATATTTGGCTCCGTTGACTAATGAGTTTGTCGACCACTGAGTTAGGAAAACATGGTAAGATGAGAGCACAGGGAAACCACAAGAACTTTAGAATACCTTCTTCACAACTACATGCTGAGTTAATCCAATCATAAAATAGAAAGATAGTAAACATTTGGGTGGAGAACCAGAGGGGGAGAATTGGAGTGGATGAATTCTATAGATCCTGTGTGAAAGAGATTGAGTGCATCTTTCTAAGGAGAATATTGTGGTTCACATTTTGGTTACTTTTAAAAGTTATTTCCAGGTTTCATGTGGCCCAGTCTCTGTACAGAGTCACGTTGAAAAGAAACATAAGTCTGTCTTTGGAAGCCTTGAAGATTATTAATTCATATCTTTGTTCTTGGTGTTTCTAAAGAGCCAGACTAGACTCATGGCACCTTACAGAAAGCATCCCAGAAATTCTCCTGGTTCATTGTTCTTTTGGACAAAGCTCTGTATTCATGGTGATCCTGAAAACCTCTCCTACTCACTTTGGTCCATGCAGTGGTCCCTCTTCACCTCCTCCTTTTCCCCATGCTCTTTTCCCAGCTGTAGGGGACCATCAAGAAACCCACTCCTAACTGCCAACTCTGCCAGAGTGCCCTAGGGTTCTGGAGAACTCTCTGTCTATCCCTCATCCCAGCCCTCCTTCCCCCAGAGCAGAGTTTGTAGGGTCCTCTGGGATGTGTTATTCCTTCCCACTGACTTGTGTGTGGGGGGAAAAAAGACTACTTTACCTCACTCCCACTCCTTTAATATAGGATACTTGACATCTTTCCTTCTTTCCTCAGATCAGGGGCTGAAGTCCCCACTGTCTTTTCTGGAGAAGGTAGTGAATGAGGATCCATTTCTATTCTAGGCAGAGACAGATGCATTGTCAAAACTTTCACCAACTAGTGAATGGGTGTCTATTTCTAATCTGGGCAAAACCTTCACCAGAAGTGACGCTGCCTTCTTTTAGCCAAGCTCCCAGTTTATATCCCAGTTTACACACACACACACACACACACACACACACACACACACACTATTTATTTATTTACAAACAAACTTTAAGCCAGAGTCATATGACCTCCTTTCTTTCAAGAAAATGTCCATATTGTCCATATTGGAGAGAAAGATGCCAACACAGATGAGTAGGAATGAGAGATGACCAGTAAAAAAGTCCTAAAAGCATTGTTCAAGCCTCTGGATTCTGTAATGATGAAATGTTGTTGTTTTTGTTGTTGTTGTTGTTGTTATTGTTTTTTACTTTAGTTAATGAATGTCTCCCTTTCTTCTCTCCCTCCTTCCCTTCTTTCCTTCTTGTCTCTGTTTATAATTTTTTCCCTGTTGTTGAGTTTTCCTTAAGCTTGTTTGAGAAACGCTCTGTCACTTATAACTGAAGGAGTTCTAACTCAAACAGTTCCCCTCCCTGAGTTTGGTGATCTGGCTTTTGTAAAGAACCCAGTGGATTTGCTTGCCAAGCAAGCCTGTGCTGTTTCTAAAGAACCTCTTGACTTAGGGGCATGGCTTGATGCAAACCTTTCCCTCTCTTTCTGGACATTTTCTGTCCATATTCACTAAAAATTTCTTTCCTCCCTACCAGTAAGAGAGTGAGATCACACATGTATCACTTAACATTTTACAGGCTCTAAAAATTGTTTTGAAAGCATTTTTTAATGACATAGCAAAATACTTGTAATATATGATCTTAATTATTTTAAGTATGGAATAGCTAGCCATAAAAGGAAATATATCAAAATATAAACAGTGGTAATAATCTGAGGATAAGATTATGAGTGATTTATATATTATATTTTCCAACTTTATAAATGGACATTCAATTATTTTGTGATTAGAAAATAATAAGTGTTATTAATATAGTATATAAATTGTAGAACATTCATCCAGAGGACAATTTTGTAGTCATTAGAAAAAATGTTTTGAAGACATTTCAGTGACTTTGAAAAATGCTCATAATAGAACAATTGGAAAGGTAGACAAAACTATAAATATTATGTTAATTATAGATGTGCAAATAGATGCAGAGAAAATGAGTAAAGCAATTGCTTTGAAATATTAATGGAAGTTTCCTCTGAGTTATGAGATCGTGGTTAATTCTGTTCTCTTCTTTATATGTGTTTGTATTTTTCCAACTTTAAGAATCAGAATTAATCTTTTATAATCATAAGCCTATCTAATTAAGAGGGAATATGCTAACTGACCCTCACACCATCACAAAGAAGGCAGTGCCCACAGCCAATAAGGAGGGAATATGCTAAGTGACTGCCCCACTCTCAAAAATGGCAGCTCCCATAGCCAATAAGGAGGGAGTATGCTAATTGGCTGTCATGCCCTCAAAGATGGTGGCACCCACAGCCACTAGATGGCATCATCCAGTTCCCTCAGCCCCACCAGAGCAGCAGGCACTCAGCATGGCTGGGCCTGCCCCCAGATGGGTCCAGTTGCTCCACGTTCCTGCCTCTAGAGTCCCCCAGTCCCTTCAGCCCCCCAGCCACACAGGGCCAGCCAGAGGGACAACCAAACAACTGAATAAGCAGGCTGAGTGGGGCAACAAGGCTAGCAAAAGGGTTAGTGAGGGACAACCAAATGACTGAACATCAGGCTGCGCGGGGCAGCCAGGGAGCTGTGATGGGCGATCCGGTTGGCAGGGGATGGAGGGGAGGGGGGGCAGTTAGGGGTGACCAGGCTGGTGAGGGGGGGACAGTTAGGAGTGACCAGGTGGGCAGGCAGGCAGGTGAGTGATTAGGAGCAAGCTGTCCAGGATTGTGAGAGGGATGTCCAACTGAGATCAGCAGTCAGACATACCTCAAGGGGTCCCTGACTGGAAAAGGTGCAGGCTGGGCTGAGGAGACCCCTCACCCCCATGCACCAATTTCATGCACCGGTCCTCTAGTACAACAGTAAAATGTTACTCTGGTGGAAAAAACTTTTGAAATAGCAACTCTACCTCACTCCCATCTCTTTGAAATAGGATACTTGACACTTTTCCTCCTTTCCCAGATCAGGGGCTGAAATCCTCTCTCTGTCCTTTCTGGAGGAGTTAGTGAATGGGCAGAGAATGAAGCCTTGTAAAAACCATCACCAAGCTGATTTGGCCTGCAGACTGAAGGGTCCCAGGTTCGATTCTGGTCAAAGGCATGTACCTTGGTTGAGGTCACATCCCTGTTGGGGGGGTGTGCAGGAGGCAGCTGATTGATGTTTCTCTCTCATTCGTGTTTCTAGCTCTCTGTCCCTCTTCCTTCCTCTCTGTAAAAAATCAAGATATATTTTTAAAAAAAATCACCAAGCGTGAATCCATCTTCTTACAGCCAAGTTCCCTTCTTTAGCTCCCAGTTTAGCTTTACACACACACACACACACACACACACACACACACACACACACACTTGTTTACTTACAAATAATTAAAGCAGAATTTCTCAAAAACAGAGGAGGTAAATATGGAAATATCGCAAAATAAAAATAAATATTTACATAACATATTTTGAATGCAAGCCACTTGGCCTGCATTGTGCTAAGTATTTTATATATATTTTCTCATTTAACCTTTTCAAAACCCCAATGAAAAAAAAGTATAATTATTTCCCCTGACTAATGGATTAGCAACACAGAATCTTAAAGAGAGATAAAACACCTTTCCAAGCTTCACACAGCCAATAAGTGGTCGAAGTGGAATTTGAACCAAGGCAATTTCACTGTGGGCGTATGCTGTTACCAAAAAAATATATGACAAACCATGGTAATATACACCATGATTTTTTTTTTTTAATTCTTCTTGCAAAGGTGGTAAAGGGAAAGTTTCAGAAGATATCATGATCTAATTCTGCACCATTTCTTTAAGGTTATTGTTGGATTAAGGATTTTAAAAATAATTGTAGAAAAAGTTCGTTACATGTAACTGATTGGAGCTCAGACTTGACATACACAGGGCTGAGCAGCTATGTGTGCTGTTTTAAATATTTCTGTTCCCGCCAGCTTCCGCATAGATCTGGGTAGGAAAAGAAGACAAGGGAAGATATTCTCTAAAGTGCTCACTGTAAAGCTCTGGGTACATTTTCTAGCCTCCCCTCACTTTGTTCTGTGTTGCTGGGGTGTGAAGCAGTTAAAGATCACCTCAGTTTTTGTTGGTTAGGGAGCAGCACTGAGCTTTAAGCCTTATCTGAAGAAGCTAGTCCCTGCCAGGGTGGCACTACTTTTTGAGGCCTCCGGTTGGAGCCACTATAGTTTTATCCCTTGTCTCTTTCACACCCTCTTGAGTGGGCAAAGCTACTCCTGGGAAGAAGCAGGGTGGGGCAGTGGTCATTGCAAGGCCAGAGAAGGTACAAGGAGAACTAAGAGTTCCTCCAGTTGCACTGGAGACCAGAGAAGAGAAACTTTCCAGAGCATGAGATGGTCAGTGGTGCTAAAAGCCGAACACAGGTTAAGTGGTTAAAAACTGAGGGGAAAAGGTTGAATTTGGCAATTTATTAAACCATTTCTGGAACAGATTCAGAAGTGAGGCAAGAGTAGAATTCATGGTGCCTGGTGGTCAGCAGTGGGTGGGCAGTGAGACGTTGAGTGAGCCCCAGCAGTCTCTTCTTTCTTTAGCAGGGAAGGGTAGTGGGAAGTTTAGGCATGTAACAGAGTTAAGGAAAAGTGTGTGTGTGTGTGTGCGCGCACACACGTGAGCATGCACCAGAAATAAGAAAGCAGAGCAGGTTTATAAACTGAGCAGAAGACAACACACCAAGAGACAAGAGGATAGAATAACTACCATGGTTAAAAGCTTACTTTGTTTCAGACATGGTGCTGGGGCCTCACATTATTTGTTTAATTTAATGGCACAGCAAGGCTCAAAGAAAGTAATTTTCCCAAGATCACACAGCTGTTACTCTAGCAAATAAAACAGACATATCTTTCTGACTTTAAAGACCCATAAGCTCTTTGTATAAAACAGAGGAAAAGGAGGAAAGTGTATTTAGTACATAAAGGTCCTAGAGGAAGTCATTGGAGTTGGAATAAAAAATGTGGATTAGTAAGGCAGAGGGACATATCTACCCCAAAGGCAAAGGAAGATGGAATCAGAAGGGATTACAACTTAATTTCATTTTATTTTGATAAAAATAGCCTCCGTAGCTGGGTAGGTGTCCAACAAAATTCCTAGGAGATCACTGATGATTTCATTGACCTTACAGTGACAGAAGCACAACTTTCTATTTTTTATTCTTTTATTGTGTCTGGTTTTTATTGTGCCCTCAAATTATCTCAAATCATATACTGTTGCCTGGCTGGTGTGGCTCAGTGGTTGAAAATTGACCTATGAACCACGAGGTCACAGTTTGATTCCTGTTCAGGGCACATGCCTAGGTTTCAGGCTTGCTTCCTGGTGTGAGATGTACAGGAAGCAGCCGATCAATGATTCTCATCATTGATGTGTCTCTCTCACTCTCCTTTCATCTCTGAAATCAATAAAAGTATTTTTTTAAATAAAAAAACAAAGAAAAAAATCATATACTGTACCTTTGCATGAGTGCACCCATATAGCTATTCCTTTTACCTAAAATTGTCTTCCTTGTCTATATGTGAGATATACGGTGATAGTAAATTAATTGGCAAACCAAATGAAATGAAGACTGAGATTCAATAAATTTCATTTCATAATGTGGGTCTTCTGATTTTTATCTACTTAGTTATTGTTGGGCATGTGAAATAGAAGAATTTTTAAATAAAAGAAAATTTAAATAAAGACTTCTAAAGGATTAGCAACAAATTACCATTGAGCTTTTGTATCTTCTAAGCCATTCTGGTTAAAATCCATGACCTACTTTATCTTATAGTCTGTTGCCATAGTGCTTAGGTTAACTGTGAAACTAAAGAAGATTGATTTCCAGTGCAAATCTTAATTTTTATTGTGCCCTGCAGTGCTGCACCAATGATGCATGTGTGATAAGTCTCATATTTAGACGATTCCAGGGGGAATTTTGAGAATTAGAGTTTTATCACCTCTATCAGTGGTTATTAAGATAATATATTTTCTCTAGATGTGTATCATTTCCTTTAAAAAGTAAGTGATTTTATAAATATCTTTAGGCACAAACGAAACAGGCTTTGCTGACTGTTTAAGAAGCAGAACCCAGTTAACGTGGGTTAAATCATTATTTCCTAAAAAGGAAAACAATATTTACCTTGGAACACCTAAGCTTCAAGCTTGAAGACAAATGCTTGCCCCTGAAATGTTTTAATGCCTCATTTAGTTTAAAAATCAATCCCACAATAAAGTTGGCATGTAGAATTCTCAAAACCTTATATTTATTAAAAATAATAATAATAATAATATCCCAGCTGACAAGCAAGTCCTATGAAAGGTGTGGTATGTGCTCAGTGAGAGAGAGGGCCTGACCATGTCTAAGAGCCTAAGATTCTGCAGAATTCTCTGCAAAGGGGCACTTCTTTTTTTCTTTTCTGAAATTGTAAGACTTTTTTCACTACACTTGTGGTATTGGGATTTATAATAAGAAATATAGATTTGGTCTGAGTCCTCTTTTCCTGCCCTGAGCTTCTACAACCCATGGGATTTCCTAAGTGCTAAGAATACAAAGATGTCTTTTGTTATGTTAATGAGGTGACATTGGAAAGCAGCCAGATGGGGCTATTATATTTGCCAAGGGAACCAATCAGAATTTCAGTTCCACCCCTAGCCGCCCAGAAAAGAGAGGCTGGAGGTTGAATGAATTTCCAGTGGCCAATGATTTAATCAGTCTTGCAGAGGTAATTGAGTCTCTATAAAAATCTAAAGGAGGAGGTTCAGAGTGCTTCCAGGTTGTTGAACCAAAACACATCTATGAGCTGGACCCCAAAGTCCTAGGGGACAGAGGCTCCTTTGTTTGGGACCTCAACCTATGATATGCACTGACCACCACGGGGGGAAGACAGTCCACCATTTGCTATGATGTGCACTAACCACTAGGAGGCAGATGCTCTGACCAGTATGTTAGCTTGCTTCAGAGATTCGGCCAATCGGGACTGAGTGAGATGGGCTGGACATGCCGTGGAGCCCTCTTCTGGTCCCTCCCCAGCTGGCCAACCTCCTGTGTCCCTACCCAGCCCTGGTGCACCTCGTGTGGCCTGCACCCTCTCACAATCGGGCTGAGGGACTCCCCCCCCCACCCCCATTGCATGATTTTGTGCACTGGCCTCTCCCTCTCCACTGTCCAACCTCCCATGACTCTCCTGGCACCGATGGTGCACCAGTGGGGTCCCTCACTTGGCCTGCACCCTCTTGTAATCCAGGGCCCCTTGGGGGAAGTTGGAGAGCTAGTTTCAACCTGATCCCACAGATCAGACCGAGGGACCCCACTGGCCCTCTAGTCTGATTAGGCAGGTCATTGTGGGTAGTCATATTTGAGGCATATAGTTTACCTAGAGAAGGTTAATCTTTACTGTAAGCCAACTCTGTCCATTGTTCTTATGCATCTAGGAAATACTAGAGTAATTTCCCAAATCCCTTGTAGACAAAATCAGAGCACCATGATCCTGAAATTCCTTACTGTTGTCTTATTTCCAGAATAATATCTTGATTTACTATAAATGTTAAATGTTAACTATCCTATACCCACCTATCCTATCTAATAAGGAAAGAATATGCTAATTGAATGCCAAGGCCTACAGCCACAAGATGGAGGTGCACAGGCAAGCCTCGGATGGTGGCTGCCTAGCTACCTAGGGCTGCCTGAGGCTCAGGTAACCAAGGCTGGCAGTGTCAGCAACAGAGGTGTGGTGGAGCATCACTTTCTCCTGATCACTGGGTCGCCTCCTGCCCCCGAGGGCTCCCAGATTGTGAGAGGAGGCAGGTTGGGCTGAGGGACCCCTCTCCTCCAGTGCATGAATTTTCATGCAACGGGGCCTCTAGTATAAAATAAGTGTGTACCTCTCCATTTTCCTTTTAATCCAATCCTAGAAATTTCTCCTGCCTTGCTTTCTCCTGCCATCTTAATCTCCCACCAATGGATTTCATGTAGCTTTCCTTACATTTTATTCTTTGACTCTAAATGTATAAAGAGAAGTGCAAAACCGCCGTTCTCTGGAGCATTGTCTCAAGACTTTGAGATCTTGCTTCCAGGTTTTTTCTCAGTGTGATTCAAATAAACTCCAATAAACTCATGTGAGATTTTTCTACAGGTTTGGACTTTCTATCATTGACACTTTACGAATCTGTTTCTGCATCCAACAAAGGGGGATAATAATAATAACAGTGTTGCTCTAAGGATTAAATTAGATGATGTATGTGTGGGGCCAAGCATAGACATATAACAAAGACTCAATAAATGTTAGTTGTTATAAACACAATGATCATGATTATTATTTGGACACTTCCAATGGTCTAGCATAGTACCTTTTAGGTAGTAATGCCTCAATAAATATTTGTGTGAATTGTATACCAATGAAGGAATCATACACCAGTGCCTGAAATATGTAGTTTGACAGAGTAAATTGTCTTTCAGGTAAAACCTTAAAGTATTATACCTAGAGACTGATATACATGTTTTATCTTTACTTATAAAATTTCTTTCTAGAATGAGATTTGCAGCTCAACTGGGCTTCCAGCAGAAGCTCCCGCTCTGCCCCTGGAGCCCTGGGTGATTTATTTGTTACCCTTCATAAGGACTCAGTGAAAAGCTAGCAGCGTTGTTTCTTTCTTTATTGGCTAGACAACTTACAGCGTCTGCTACAGAAAGATATATTAATTTTTAACCTGCCAGATTTTCTTCCACAAAGCCATCAGCAGTGGAGGAGAGAAATTTGTTATCCATAACCCTGACAGCAATAAATAGTGCTTTAAATTCTCTCTCTCTCTCTCTCTCTCTCTCTCTCTCTCTCTCTCTGTCTCTCTCTCTCTGTCTCTCTCTCTCTCCAAGCTGATCAGTGTAAAGTGATATCATGGAAATCTTAGGCCTTAAATTAACACATTAGAAACAGGCTGATATAGAATCAAGTCTATCCTGTTCTGTTATCAGTGAAAGTGGGGTGTCAAGCAGTGGAAGTGGGGGATCCTCTTCCCCACTGGGTGCTCAGGATAGGGTCCTTATGATTTCTTGAGAGAAAGAATTTTATGAGACTCCCATGTGAGGATGAGTGATTTTTATTTGCATGGAATAACATCCCTGGGCTTCAAAAGTCCCAAGTCCCTTAATCCAGTCCTGGAAGATGTGCAACTGGGGATTCAGGAGGGCTAGAAATGAAGCTGGGTCCAGAGTGTGGAGATGGGTCCAGTGCAGCATCAGGCTAGTTGTAGTCCATTGGTCCATTGTGTGGGGTCCACATGGCTATGGGCTATGTGGGCAAATGCAGGATCATGAGAGTTGTAAGCCAGGAGCACAAACCAACCAAGAAAGAGAGAGAACTCCTTTGTTTAGGAGCTTATACATCTCAAATCTTCTCAAGATTGCAGTGGCCACACCTACTCTGCCCCATAACCTGTTCCCAGGTACCTTCCCTATGTCAAGTACCTTCCTTATGTTATCCAGACATAGGGCAATCAGGCAGGCAGGTGAGCAGTTAGGGGCATCAGGCAGGCAGGCAGAGTGGGTAGGGGCGATCAAGCAGGCAGGCAGGCAGGCTAGTGGTTAGGAGCCAGCAGTCCTAGATTGCGAGAGGGATCTCCGACTGCCCATTTAGGGATCCCTGTGCTATTGGGCCTAAACTGACAGTCAGACATCCCCTGGGGGGTCCCAGATTATGAGAGGGCGCAGGCTGGGCTGAGGGAATCCCTCTCCAGTGCACGAATTTCATGTACCTGGCTTCTGGTATCCTATATAATAAAAGGGTAACATGCAAATTGACCAGAACAACCATTGGACCAGTCACTATGAGGCACACTGACCACCTCTTGGTCCCGTTCCCTGGCTGGCAGGCTCCAATCGCCTGATGACCACCCACAGGGGGGCAGAGCCAGTGAATGGGTGGGAACAGCAGACCTCTTGGTCCCTTCCAGGTCTTCAGGCACCGATCACCCAATGGTGAATGGGGAACTGGGGGTGGGTGACAGCAAAGGGCAGGGCTAGCTGTGGGCAGCTGGGGAAGATGGCCTTGATTGCAAGCCAGGCCTTAGGATCGTATCCACACACGAGTTTCATGCACCAGACCTCTAGTACTATATAAAAATTGTCCTTAGGTCTTGCTACTCTTCAAAAGGGACTAGATAACATCCTATATTATAAAGAGGTAATATGAAAATTGACCATCACACCCTCACAAGATAGCTGCCTATGACTAGGCTGGCAGGGGGGGGCCGTAAGGGGCAACCAGGCCAGCTGGGAAGGGGGGGCAGTTAGGTGCAACTGATAAGAGACAACCAAATGACTGAACAGCAGGCTGCATGGGGTGACCAGGCTGGCAGCGGGGCCGTAAGGGGCAACCAGGCCAGCTGGGGGGGGGGGGGGGGTGCAGTTAGGGGCAAAAAGACTGGCAGGGGGGACAGTTAGTGGCAACCAGGCTGGTGGGGTGGGGGTAACAGTTAGAGGGAACCAGGCCAGCAGTGGGAGAAGTTGGGGGCAAAGGGGTGACTAGGCCGGCAGGGATGACAGTTGGGGGTGACCTGGCTGGCAGTAGGGGGGGCAGTTAGGGGCAACCAGGCCAGCGGGGGTGGGGGGCAGTTAGGGTGATCAGGCAGGCAGGCAGGTGAGCGATTAGAAGCCAGCAGTCCAGGATTGTGATAGGGATGTCCGACTGCTGGTTTAGGCCTGATCCCTGGGACATCTCTGAGGGATCCCAGATTGGAGAGGGTGCAGGCTGGGCTGAGGGGACCTCCCTCATGCACAAATATCATGCACCAGGTCTCTAGTTTGATATAAGAAAACACTGCTCCAGTACTTCAAGTGTGCTGCCTTTGCAATCTTCAGTATAACCATCACCATGAAACCTTGTAATGAGCATCATTGCTTGTCATAGTTCTGTAACGTACCCTTATAAAAAAAATTCAAGTTTCTACTATTTTTGATTCTCTTCTGTTTATATCTATTATTTTAGATTTTTATTTTTGGTTTACCAAGTATATTAATTTTCTCATCTAGTTCCTTTTGATCATTTTAATTTTAACATTTTTATCTACTTAGCATTCAATTGTTTAAACATTTTTCTCAGGTCTAATTCTTTTTAACCATTATTATTAAGTCTAGTAATAATTAATGTCGTTTTCTAATACTTTTTTAAATCGAATTTATTTAAACAATACAACAAAATTTAATCAACAATATAGTTGCCGTTGTTTTCTACTACTTGTGCCCATCGCTCAGGAAGCATTTTAATCCCTCTGTTGTAAAATTCTTGTGATTTTGATGCAAAAAATTCGGTCAATGCATTTTCGAGGCATTCTTCATTATTAAATTTTTTTCCAAGAAGAAAGTTTTGCAAAGAACGAAACAAATGGTAATCGGAAGGGGCAATGTCAGGAGAATATGCAGGTTGAGGGAGAACTTCCCATTCCAACTGGCGCAGTTTTTCAGCAGTGATTCTTGCAGTATGCGGTCGTGCGTTATCGTGGTGAAGAATTACGCCCTTCCGATTAATCAGTGCGGATTCTTTTTCTCTTAAAGCTTGGGCTAACCTTTCCAATTGGGCACTATACACTGCACTTGTAATGGTTTGGTTAGATGGTAAAAGTTCATAATGAAGAATTCCTTTAAAATTCCACCAAACACAACATCACTTTTTTCACATGCAAGTCAGGTTTTGGCGTGGGCTGCGGAGCCTCATTTTTGTCCAACCATTGAGGCCGCCTTTTCAAATTAACATACAGCACCCATTGTTCATCTCCGGTAATAATTTGCTCTAAAAGCGGCAAAGGATTTTGACGAGAGAGGAGCGAACTGCAAATTGTGACTCTTTGATTACGGTTGTTGTCGGTCAACTCATGAGGAACCCATTTTCCAAACTTTTGGACTTTGCCAAGTGCACGCAATTGATTGGAAATTGTTTTTTGTGAACAATTTAAAGTTGTCGCAAGCTCTTGTTGGGTAATTTGAGGATTTTGCACCAAAAGAGCTTCTTGATCAAAATTGGACACACGGCCTCGACCACTCTTGTCATCTAACGAAAAATTTCCCTCGCGAAATTTCTCAAACCAACGCTGGCATTTTCTGGCGCTAACTGCATCTTGACCAAGAGCACTACAGATGTTTTTTGCAGCCTCACTTGCTTTTCTTCCTAATTGGAACTCGTAAAGCATGCAGTGCCGAATATGCTCTTCATCCGCCATCTTCTTAGCCCTAGTTTTGCAACAAAAACCAAACCAAACACAAACTTTTTCAAGCAAAACTTGTTAATTGCACTTCACACGTTCTGTAGATACCACGTGTTTGAAGGTTATGTCAATACAAGTCAACGCCAAGCAAGATTTTAAACGAATCTTTAAAAACGACATTAATTATTACTAGACCCAATACTTCTTATTTCCTTCCTCTCTTCTTTTAAATATTCTGGTAGTTTTTGTCCCTTTTGATCTTACAGTTTTCTGATTTTACAACACATTTTTTTTATATACTTACTATACAAATAGCAATCAGGAAATCTAGTTATAGAGACAGGCCACGCAGTTTCATTGATGCATTGGTCACAGTTGGAGGGGAAAACAGCAGAATTACTGTTGAAACCTAGCATTTAAGCCAGAGCAAATGGGCTTATTAAAACAGAAAAGACTGGGAGAGAAGTATGATGGAAGAGAAAAATAAGAGTTCTATCACCATCACTACATAATAAACAAAAAATAATTTTAATATCACAAATGTGAACAAATGCAGATATTTAAAAATGAATACTTTTAGTTTTCAAAAAAATTCACTATTTTTTTCTTTCTCATTTTTCAGTTAATCGATGACTTCTGGCATTTGAGAATATTTGCTGTAGATAATATAATATCCTAAATAGAGGGATTTATAGTCCAGGAAAACTCACTGTGGTATCTATATAGAGAATAGATTGAAAAAGGTAGAAGACAATGCCATTAGAATGAAACGTGTAGAGGTAGCCTACAATTTGATAAGGTGAGGGAGAAAACAATATACAAATCTAATAGGAAAGCTGCAGGTTGAGGAAATTTTATCTGATGTCCATCATGTAGAAGAAAGAAGCGTTTGCGCAGAGTGCAATGGTTCAGCATCAAGAAAAAAGTGATCATTTGATGAGTTCAAAATGGTACCTAGTTGTTTTAATAGGCATATTCAATCTTCTGGGCTTCAGAGGAAGCCTGTCTAGCCAATATGTTGCCTTTACTTAGCATTAGGTTCAATTGAGCATGGCTCTGCAGACCACACTACTTTAAATACTTAGTTTAAATCAGAGTAAGCAAATAGTAGTAATTTGTAAATGAATTAGACACGTGTTAAATATTATCTTAATGAGACCATGAGTTTCTCAAAGTTTAAGTGCCTTATTTTTTTGTACAAAGGTAGCCCTTTATTATGATTAAAAGAGCCAACGGACAGGGAGACCAACCCTGCAGGTCCCCCACTCTCAGGTTCTTCTCCGGCAAAACGGGTCAAGGATAATGCTTAGCACAGAACTTTTGAGGATGTCTAATGACCTAATGGATGTGTAAAGGAGAAGGGACTCTACCCTTGCTAGCTATCCTTAATCTCTCTCCTGTTCTCCCAGGATTGGGTGCACAGAGAAGGAACGAACTGTTTGTTGGTTGAATGAATGAGTGCATGACGCGAGCCAAAGACCTTCCTTTGGAATTCCAGCCTTGGAAAGCACCGGTCTTTCAGAAGCTGTGATATGGCCTGTCATTAAGGTTTTTTACTTTTTTTTTTTTTTTTTTTTAATGCACCTACTAAACTACAAATCCCAGTCGTCATCTGGAATCGTAGGCGTCCAAAGACTCGCCAGGAAGGCGGAAATCTAGCCGACTCGCCCAATCACGCCCGGGCAGCGGCTCCAGAATGGCCAATCATGACCCAGCTCGCTCGGCGCGCGGCACAGGCCCCGCCCCGCGCGCAGGGCTGACGAGTCGTTAGCGGATTAGGCGGCCGCGGGGGCGGGGCCAGAGGCCCCCGGCTGGGCCTCGCGCAGGGTTGGGCCCTCCTCGCTCCCGGCTCCGGCTCCACCATGGCTCCCAAAGGCGGCTCCTCCAAGCAGCAGTCCGAGGAGGACCTGCTCCTTCAGGATTTCAGCCGCAACCTCTCCGCCAAGTCCTCCGCGCTCTTCTTCGGGAACGCCTTCATCGTGTCCGCCATCCCCATCTGTGAGCGCCGGGGGCCGGCGGGCCGGGCTGGGCGGGGACGTGGCAGGGGCCGGCGGCTGGCGGCCGGCGAGGGAGCGCTGTGCCCCTCGGCTCCGGCTCTTCCCAGCTCGCCGGGAGCTCGGGGGAATCACGGTGCCCCCCGGGGGCCTCCGTGTTCCCGGCCGGGGTAGTGGGGGGCGGCCTCCCGGGAAAGTTGCTTGGGGCGCTTTGCAGAAGCGCGCCGGTTCCCGGGCCCCGGGCGCCGACCCCGGATGCACCGGTGCTGGGCTCGCACCCCCGAATCTGCACTGAAACCATCGCCCCAGTGAAGATCTGATGCTGACTTTCCCGCATATAGTCCCCCACCCCTCTCCTTTGCCATTATGAGACCTTAAACTTACAACATGACTTATTATGGAGAAACTCATGCACTGAAGGGAGAGGGAGGTTCCTGGGAACTCTCGCTCTGAATTAAAAGTGTAGCTTTTCGGTGAATCGATGCACACAGGCCTGAGCATCGTTTTTTTCCTAATTTGATGAGTTCCTGAGGTCCAGTACCAAGGGCCAGCGATTTTCTCCCTTGTTTAAATTTTTTTTTTTTTTTTTTTTTTTTTTTTTTTTTTAACTATCCTATTAGGGCTGTTCTCACGTGGAAGGAAAAACTTTGCAGACTGGGCCAACGTTGTTTTTATGGCTCAGGCTTCCCCGATCCTGCATTTCCTGTCGCTCACACCGCTGCTGCTCCGTTGCTGGGCGGTCAAATCTAGATTTGTCTTCTCTTGCAGCCTCGTAAACTCCAGTAAAAGCCAGAGTGCAGTGAACGCGGAGCCCCTGTGGCTCACTGGCTGCCGGGAGCAGGGCCTTGGCTTCAGACAGACAGCCACGTCAGCACGTCAACTGTGGCTGAGGATTGCACGTGGCATTTGGGAATGGCCTGGATTTAGCTTAATAGCACCCCGACGAAAGAACTTTGAAGTCGGAATTGTTATTTTTGTGGAGCTGGAGTTCTCATTCTAGGAGAAGCATATGGAAGGTTATGTTTTTCGAGTGTTCTGAAATGGGGCAGGCTTTGAAACTGTAACTTGTTCCTGGGTGTCCTACTTCTGAAGTTTGCATATTCTGGATTCCCTAACCCAGACTATATTTTACCAGCCTTACCTATAGTTTATAACTGAGTGGTAAAATTTTCTTTCTTTTTGTAACCCCCCCCCCCCTTTTTTTTATCTTCAGGGTTATACTGGCGAATATGGCATATGGATCTTATTCAGTCTGCTGTTCTGTACAGCGTGATGACTCTTGTAAGCACTTATTTGGTAGCCTTTGCCTACAAAAATGTGAAGTTTGTACTCAAGCACAAGTAAGTATATTTCTTAAGTGAAAGTGTGATGCATTTTTATATACTAGAGTGGCTTAAAGACCACTTGTGTTTGTGTTGGTTTCAGTAAGCATTAATTTGAGATATATATGTATCTGTTTTGGGGCATATATTAATGCTCATATCCTTAATGTTATGAAGAATTATTAACTTACTTGAAGCAGAGACAGTGCTTCTGACGTTTCTATGAAAGTAGGTTTTGAGGGTGGAATTAGTCTGTAATCTTGGGGTTTAATCAGAAAAACAAAACCTACAAAGTAATTTAACATTTCCAAAGAAAGAATTGTGGAAAGAATTGTTTTGGGCCCTCCATGATCTATTTTTGGATGTGAACAAAGTGGCTTTGTTGTTATTAAACTAACATTTTTAATGCTACCTAATTTTTTTTCTGTATATGAAAACTAATATTTTATGATCACACATACTATAAAATATATCATTTTAATTATAGCTTTTGGAGAAAACCCAAACCACACAATTATAAATTTACACATTAATTATAAGCAACTAGAGGCCCTGCGCACAAAATTTGTGCACAGGGATGGGGGTGTGGGGGAGGACATCTCTCAGCCCAGCCTGCACTCTCTCCAATCTGGGACCCCTCAAGGGATGTCTGACTGCCCTCTCACAATCCAGGACTCCTGGCTCCCAACTGCTCGCCTGCCTGCCAGCCTGATCACCCCCTAACCACTTCCATGCCAGCCTGATTGATGTCTGATTGCTCCCCTGCCAGCCTGTTTGCTCCCAACTTCCGTCCTCTGCTGACCTGATCACTCCTAACTGCCCTTCCTTGCAGGCCTGGTCCCTCCCAACTGCCCTCTCCTGCTTGCCTAATTGCCCACAACTGCCCTCCCTTGCAGGCCTGGTCCCTCCCAACTGCCCTCCCCTGCTGGCCATTTTGTGGTGGCCATCTTGTACCCACATGGGGGAAAGATCTTTGACTACCTAGGGGCAGCCATCTTGTGTGTTGGAGTGATGGTCAATTTGCATATTACTCTTTTATTAGAAAGGATAGAGGCCTGGTTAGGGGCTGGCTGGTTTGCCCTGAAGGGTGTCCGGGATCAGGGTGGGGGTTCTCTTGGGGAATGGGGTGGCCTGAGTGAGGGGCCTGTTGTGGTTTTCAGGCTGGCCATGCCCCCTGGCAACCCAAGCTGAGGCCCTGGTATCTGGAATTTATTTACCTTCTATAATTGAAACTTTGTAGCCTAGAGTGGAGCCAAGCCTCCTGCTCACTCTGTGGCCACAGCCATTTCTGTTAGAATTTATGTATCTTCTATAATTGAAACTTTGTAGCCTAGAATGAAGGCCTGAGCCGGCCAGGGCTGCAGAAACTTGGCTTCCTTCATCGCCCAGGGCAACCCTAGCCTCCTGCTCTCTCCAGCTCCGTGGTTGCCGCCATTTCTGTTGGAATTTATTTACCTTCTATAATTGAAACTTTGTACTCTTGAGTGGAGGCCTGGGCCCTCCAGGGTGTGTGGAAAGCTTGGCTTCCTTCATTTCCATCCAAGTCTCCCTCCTCTCTGTGGTGGTAGCCATCTTGGTTGGAGTTAATTTGCATACGTGCTCCTGATTGGTTGGTGGTTGTGGCTTGTGAGTGTAGCAGAGTGATGGTTGATTTGCATATTACTCTTTTATTAGATAGGATTATATACTCTATTTCATAAAGGTTAAAGTGTGGGGGGAACAGTCAAAATTTAAGGAAAGGTGATATTTTTTATTCAGAGTGCTGTGGTGCTCAGGGGAAGCAGGTATACATTAATGTTTAATTGGAATTTCATGCACACTTTGATACTTGATTCAGGATAGCAGGACATTTGTCTGTTTCTTAATGGAGCCTTCTTGGTGCTATATTTCTTTGGAAGTACTTTCTTAAAGGCAGTTGGAATTTTGATGAGACTTGAAGTACCATTGTGCTTTATGTGTGCTTTTTCTTTTCATTTCCATAGTTCCCACTCTGGTTTAGATGCTGTTTTTGCTTGGGTTGTTGTAGCAGTCTCCATCTAGTCTTTTAACAATAGGCTGCCATAAACAGTATAAAGCATGTTACTCTATGTAATCCTTATGTTACACTTATGAACTGCCTTATGGGATAAAAGAACATGTATTTATCCTTATCAGCCATCATTTTTACCCTGTCATTCTCTTACTTAAAACTCAGCATTTATATCTGCTTCCCATGAGCACCATACACCCTATTCTAAGTATATGAAAACCAAGTTCTTCCAGGTCCCTGGAATGCAACCCACCTAACTCCTCCCAGTGTGGTTTCATCTCGTAGCATTGGTTCTTAGCTCTTCTTATCATGTCGTCCTTCGAAAGCGTCTTTTGCCCTCTCTCATTTAAGATTGTCTTTCTTCCTTGTCATCCTTACATGTCTTATTTCAAGACTTGGGAATCTTTTCCAGAGAAATCCTTCCTAAGTTTGTTTACCCCGTGTTAGCATCTTTCTGGTGACAAGGAATAGAAGTGATCTCAGTTAACGGATTTGTTTATTGTAAGGAGGACAGAACAGCCTCAGCAGCTGAAAGTGACCTCAGCAGCTTCTCTACTGCTCTTTTGGACCAGCGGGAGCTCAGCTTGTGAGTGACCGCAGTTCTGCTAGACAATAGTGATCAAGTCACCCTTGTCATCTCTCTGTTGTTAACCCCTTGTCACCAGCTGCCATTCCAGGATTCAGCCACCTCAGCCTCTGCTGTAATCGAACCTGGGACCTTTCAGTCTGCAGACCGATGCTCTATCCACTGAGCCATACCAGTTTTGGAATTATTTTTTAGTTATAGTTTTGCTTTAATATGAAATACTACCATTGCTATTGAAACTCCTATAGCTACGCAAGAAGGTTAAGGCTGGAAGCTCAAAGGGAGATGCTGAGTGTGGACAGGTATTAGTAGTAGAGGGGAGTTGGCTCAGAATTGACAGTCTGGATTTCTGTCCCAGCTTTGTTGCTCTTAAATGTGTAATTTTCCTTGGTACATTAACCAGAACTAAATAGCATAGTCACCAGGGATTCATTAATTGAACATAGAGTGAATAGATTTCTATCTCTGTTCCACATCCTGTTGCTTTTAATACATCCCCGTATCATGTCAAATGTTTTCATAATGGCACTGTGTGTTTTATGTTGCTTGTGATCAGTTCTTACTTTTTCTTCTATATTTATGGCTAATAAGTTTCTCCTACTTTGTGAAAAATATATGTTGAATCTAAATGTCATAATCTTTGGGGGACTTTTTGTATTTTATTTGA
The DNA here is from genome assembly GCF_014108245.1 of Pipistrellus kuhlii. Lineage (NCBI taxonomy): Eukaryota > Metazoa > Chordata > Mammalia > Chiroptera > Vespertilionidae > Pipistrellus > Pipistrellus kuhlii. The sequence goes on along the minus strand of NW_023425515.1, from coordinate 16,783,998 downwards.
TAAAATTCACCATGTATATTTTTTTGATGAGTATACATTTAATTTTTTCTTTAGCTGACTTGTCACTGAAGATTCTGATCTACTAATAGCATGAATATCACTTCCAGCCTTTTCTGGCTGATTCCATATGATCTTTTTGTGCAAACCTCTTCCCAATGGTTCATTTAACTAAACGTGCTTTGTCAGTCTCTGACCATTTGGTATTATTTCTTTTTATTGAAATTGTACTTGAGAGTAGAGTTAAAAGCATTACTTAGAGTTGTAATTCTTTTTTGTTTTGTTTTTAAGCCTAGTTTTCTCTCCTGTTATTTACTGGAATAAAAATCACGTATCATTTGCTAATGCCTTGTCAAATTTATTTATTGAACTGTAAATTATAGGCTCTAACAAAATGGATTTATAATTACTTATAACTAAATTGTGTTAGTAGCATTTGACTTCTGTTTCCATACTAAATACATAAACTTTGGGAATTTCTCTCTCTTAAGCAGAAATCAGACCCATAACTGTTAAACCACATCTTGAAAGTTTCTTGAACTCCTTCTCTTTTAACTAATACTACAGCATGATAACCCTGGAACTTTCTGTACAGTTTGTTTTCTGGAAATGTAAAGTATTATACAGTTGCCAGGACAAAATCTGAGAACAGAGTGTTTCTGAGAGAGTAATGCCACTCCGGGAGCCTGTGGAAACCTTTTTCTTCTCCTTCCAGAGTAGCACAGAAGAGGGAGGATGCTGTTTCCAAAGAAGTGACTCGAAAACTTTCTGAAGCTGATAACAGAAAGATGTCTCGGAAGGAAAAGGATGAAAGGTTTGACTCCTTGTTGAATGTGTTTGTGCTAACCAGAAAAGGAGGGGATACTTTGTAGAAGTTTTTGATTTCTGCTCAGAGAATGTGGGTGTCAGAACTGTCTGAGGCAAACATTGGTATTGTAGAAAAGATAGTAATGGGAATAACTGAATTTTGAGTTTTTACTCCTGCCTTTGAGCTGTAGACAGGTCATTTATTTCTCCCAAGAGTCCTAAGAAGGTAGGTACTGTTGTTATCTCCATTGTACACCTCAGGAAACAGGTAGAGAAAGCTTCAGTAACTTGATCAAGGCCTTACATTAGGGGGTGGTAAAGCCATGATAAGACCACAGGCAGGCTGGCTTGTGCTCATACCTGCTCTGCTGCAGAGCTTTGTCTGGTGCCACTTGATAGCTGTGTGACCTTGAACTTATCACCTAACCCCTCTGGGTCTGAAAAGTGTACCTTGTGTTATGTGTTAGCATTCTTAGGTGGTGGTATTTCTGTTACTGAGCTGTCAGTCAGGGTTATCTGCTTTGGGAAAAAGAAAAATCAGTTTGGCTCCTGTTGCACAGTCCTGTGCCACATTTGTTGGTCCTGGCTCCCATCCCCAGTTTTAACTATCAACTGCTCTGAAAGGGGTTAACAGGCAGTCTTAACATCTGAGCAACAGAAGTCTCTAAATGACTGAGTAGACTTGTGCTTCAGAGCTGCCAGATGGTTGAATAGAGTCATGAATTGAGGTTGTTTTCATGGATCTTAAATTTTAGTATCTACAAAGTGGTTTGTGAAATGGAATTTTTATCCCACTTTGCTTCAGGAAGCCTTTGTGGGACTTGGGGTATTAAAGTGTGTGTAAAATAGAGCAATGCAATTTTAAAAGATTGGAAGCGATTTGAAAAGTGGGTAAACAAGGACCTCAAAGTCAGTTAGAGCAGTTGAGCACTAAACTTAGCTCTGAGCGTCCTAGTGTCAGGGGAAGCATCTGAAGTCATGCTGCTTCCATTGTCCCGTGAGAAGCAGAGTGCCGGTTCTCCTGAAAAGAAACTTTCCTGGCACTGAATCCGGAAGGACTTTATCAAGTGGCTCCTTATTTAAGGGACACTGAGTAACTTAATGAACAGTGTTTTCTACAGTGGTTTTGGAAAGGCACCAAGTATTGAAGTGGTTATTGCCTATGGATCCTTTATAAAATTGAAGGCACAGTACTAAAATCATGACAATGAAGGCCTTGCCTTCCCCGTGCGGCGGCCCCCCCACCCCCCGAATAGCTTTAATGAGGTCTAGCTGAGAGAGCAAGGGAGAGGGATAGAGTTAGAAACATCAGTGAGAGGGAAACATCATCCATAGGCTGCCTCATCCACACCCCCTACTGGGGATAGAGCTTGAAACCCAGTGCCCTTACTGGGAATTAAACCAGTGATCTCTTGGTTCATGGGTTAACACTCAACCACTGAGCCATACCGGCTGGGCTAGCTGCATAGCTTTCTGAATGCAATTTTTGCATAGGGATGGAGGTTAGAGAATTTAGAACACTTTTTTAAAAAACCCTTTTATTGAATTATGATATTTATTGGAGGCCCAGTGCACAAAATTTGTGAGCATGTATGGTCCCTAGGCCTGGCCTGTGATCAGGGCCATCTTCCCCCTTCCCAAAGGGGGCAGCCGGCCCCCTTTGCCCCCCCCTCGCCACACACTCCTTGGTTCCCCATTCACCATCAGGTGATCAGAGCCTGCCAGGCGGGGGCGGGGGGGGGGGTGGGAGGAGGGAAGACCATGTGGTTGGCCATTCCTGCCAAGTCACTGGCCCTGCCCCTACCGCAGGTTGCCCTCTGTGTCTGGGGCAACCCACGAGGCCTCGGCCTCGGCCTGGCACCACCAGTATCCCCCACCACCGACCCCTGGGTCCCCATTCATCATCGGGTGATTGGAGCCTGCCGACTGGCCTGGAAAAGGGACCAAGAGGTAGTCAGTGCACCTCATAGTGACTGGTGGAGCGGTGGTCTGGCCGTTCCACCATTAGGGTCAATTTGCATATTATCCTTTTATTATATAGGGTTAGACAGTTTTTAAACTGGGTGCTTATACCCAGTTTCAAAATGCTTGTTAAAGCTCTTGTAGGTTTCAGGTGATTTCACAAACCACTTTGTAGATAACATTGTTATATCAGATAGTAAGGGAGTCTCATATGCCCACAGCAGACTTGCCTGATTTGGTCTGCACTTGATCTTGAGATGTGTCTCAGAATTTTTCTCAGTGAGTGCTATTCAGTTAATCACGAATAATAAGTCAGAGTTGATATTGAAAATGAAACCTCAGTGCCATTGGCTGGACCAGATATTTCAAAGGAGGATGAAGTGAAGTTTCATTGAGACATAAAATACAGAGTGTCAGAAGATTAAATTTCTATTATTATTATCAGAAATTTGTGCAGTTATTGTTTTGTATTCCTCTCACAAAAGCCACACTGGATACAGTTGTACCCGGGTCTGTATTCATGACTCACTCTGATATCTGGGACCATTTATATTCTAATATTTTTCTTCAAAGGACAGATTTGATTTAAGAGAAGGCTTATCAGCACTTCTTTGCAGTGATGCATATCTGTCAAAGCTCCCTCTATAATCATTTGGAGTATGTACCATTTGCACTTTGAAACTGCACTGCCATCTATTCAAGGATGAAATTAGCAGAGGTGATCAGATTTACTAATATTTGCCCCAGGGTGTGAGTGCTATTTCTCCCTGACTTACCAATAGATCAATGATCTGTCATTTACCATGGTCTGATTGCAATACCGGTAGTTGAGTTTGGTATCAGCTTTCCTCTAGATTTCCTCACAGGGACGCTTTAGCAGAACCTTTGCTAGTGAGGCCACTTGGGAGTCCCACTTTTTTTTCAAAATGAACCAGGATATGTGTAGACTAGAAAACGTTCTAAAAGCTGTCACACAGGGCTGACTATGTACACTGATGTAATGCACACAGATTTGGGAGCTGGGGTAACCAGGAGTGAGCTACTTCTTTCATCAAGGCTGTTTTGAAGATGTTTTTGATTCAGGGAGTTAGGAAGAAGTGCTGTGATGGAGGGGGATAATTAATCCTCCATAGCAAAGGCATGTTAGTAGCCTTTTTAAGGAACTTATCTTTATTGGGTCTTGTGTGAGAGTCTTAAAACCAGAGAAAGTTGTTCTGTTCTTTAAACCACACTGGGTCTATGCATCTTTCTGAGCTAATGTTTTCTTTGATCAGTTAGTGCTAGAATGTTATAATGTATCTCCAATCTCCTCCCATTCCAAATCATACATTTTTTACATTTAAACTTCTTTGAAATCAGGAGCTGTTTTATAGTTGATGGCTACATTGAATATATTGTAATACCCTTCACTGCTTCCAAACTTGTAGTAAGTTGGAGATCTATTATTCTAAGAGTATCCACTGATTTAAGAAAACATGGCATATACTAGTATGTTAGAGGTTGCAAATTTCTTATGATGGAGATAAGGTGCTAATACTCTTTATGTAGCTCCTTCATGCTTGTTGAATTTGCATTAGAACATTTAGTGAACAAAACATGGCAGCTTCCAATGATATTAGCCATAGTGTTGTCCATAGGATCCATGGAAGGTATCATCTGGTTCATACATAGATCCACTAATTCACACTAGTTTACAAGAAAACTTACTGGAGCTATGTGGTATTTAAAAATTTTTAAACATATGTATAAACTCAGGTGACATGTTTCTGTGCCTACAGAATCTTGTGGAAGAAGAATGAAGTTGCTGATTATGAAGCTACAACATTTTCCATCTTCTATAACAACACCCTGTTCCTGGTCTTGGTCATTGTTGCGTCCTTCTTTATATTGAAGAACTTCAACCCCACCGTGTATCCTTTTAAAGGTTGATTATGTTTTTCAGAAGTCTAGAAATAGTTTGTTTTGGTTTCATATAGGGTTTATTAATAGCACTGTGACCTTAGGCACGTTTCTGAATATTTAAAATAAGGGCTTTTGGTTTGTTGTAAAATTCTTTCAAGTTTATAAATTAGGGCTTCATGGCAAGTAACTATAAATAGTCTCACATAGCCCTCATCAGTGGATAGAGCATTGACCTGCGAACTGAAAGGTCCCAGGTTCGATTCCGGTGAAGGACACGTGCCCAGGTTGTGGGCTCGATCCCCCGTGGCGGACTTGCAGGAGGCAGCCAATCCATGATTCTCTCTCATCATGGTGGTTTCTTCCTCTCTGGAATCAATTAAAATACATATTTTTTTAAAAGAATACTTTAAAAAAATAGTCTCACATATATGATTATGTACTAGTATACCCACCTATTTAAAAAGAGTTCCAAGGAGGAAAAGCAAACTTGCTCTCTTTGATCGCTCTTGATGTAAGCCACGTGTCTTCTGATATTTTGGGCTTTGGGATTGGGTGGATAGCCAGTTTAAATAGGTACATTTCATCATATTTTAACAGTGTTTCAAGCTGCTCTTAAATTGAGCTTTTGGGCAAGAGTCAACCTGCATTTATGAAAGGTGCTAAGGTAATTTATTAAAGCTGTTATCCAGGAATGTACAACCAAATTTTTAACAGTTGGAGATTTTGACATAATAAAATGTGACACCCTTCAACTTGTATCTTCCGGAGGTACAGACCGGTCCTGAGGCCAAGAGTAGCTGCAGAAGTTCAGAACCTCCTTCCTTTTATAGGCCCACTGTGGCTGATAGGCTGACGGAGAGGGGAGAAAGAACAAGAAGTCTCTTCCTCCCTGTAGTTGATCAGCTCTTCTGAAGGTTAAATGGGATTTGAGTGTTTCCTTTGTGGTCACGTATTCTAGGTTTCTGTCTCAAGGGTTTTAAAATCTCCTGTGAATATTCTTTATAGTCTTGTAAATTGTGTTTACAGACAATGGGACCACATAGCATTGTCATTAGCCAGAGTGTCAGGAGGGAAGCAGTATATTCCAAAGAGATGGGCTTGTTTTGTTTTGTTGAAAATTAATTTTGGGTACTTAATTTTTCCTTAACATTAAATTCTTACAGGAACTATATTCTGTCCATAAGTGCTTCATCTGGTCTCATCGCCCTCCTGTCTACTGGCTCCAAATAGACCGTGTCAGCTTCCCCCGTGGCTTTGTATCTATGGGTGGTCTGTGGTGTATGGAAAAGTTGCTGGGTGGTCGGGGTGGGAGACAGAAGATGTTTTTATAGTCTGGAGCTTGAGGGTTTGAAAGACCCAACAAAATGTAATTCAATATTTGTTTATTGGCTCTTTTTTGACAAACTGTTGAAATTACATGAATTGAAAGGGAAACTCAGAGTACCAGGACATTTATTAAAAAGGCAAATGTGTCTGGTAATGTGCTATAATCACAAGAGGAGAAAATAACCTGCTTCCTTGATCTGTCAGGGGTCACAGTAACCTGGACTGAACTGTTAGTATTTGTTTTAGTAGCAAGAAGTTAATAGCTGGTTCTGTGTGTTCCAAGCACAATATTACAGCTTTTTGGGAACCATAAATATCAGAGTGAATCCTCTTTCCTCCCCTTCCCCCTGCCTGGGGGGTGGGATTGAATTGCATGTTTACAAATCTCTGAATATGTGATTTGAAATAGTAACTCAATTAAAGTTGAAAACATGGTTTCTCCAATTTGGGGAAAAGAAACTTGTGGAAAAGTTCTTTCTTTTCATCCTTTAAAAAAAAAAAAAAAAGAAAGAAAGAAAAAGAAAAAGGCATCCAAGGTAATAACCTAATAGTGCCTGGGAGGGAAGGAGGGAGGAGAGAGATGGATGAGGGATGGGAGGGATACATGGTGATGGGAAAATATAAAGAAAAAAATAAAAATAGTGCTCAGGCTTTAGAGCACATGTGTCAAACACAAGGCCCACGGGCCAAATCCGTCCCGCCAGGCCTTGCAGTGTGGCCCGCACCGCGCTGTCATCACTGCACTCTGCTGCGTTTCCATCACAATGACAGTTTATGACTGTTCAGTAAACCATTCGGCCCGTGATTTAGGCTGGATTTTAGATTTTGGCCCCTTCTCTGATTGAGTTCGACACCCCTACTTTAGAGAGTTGTCCTGTGGGGTTAAGCACACTGCTCAGCTGTACAGCTTGGCCCTGGGCAGCCGCAGATGCTAATTTGACCCTCCTGACTTGCTGAGAGACTAGCATCATTGTTTTCTTAGAGCGGGGTCTCTGCCACTGGAGGAGTATTGAGTGAGAGAGAACCTCTCCTGAAAATGGACATAAAAGACCAAAGTAATTCTTGTGATCTTAGCTCCAGAATTGTAAGAGCATTCTAAGGAATTAAAGTGATGTTCGTGCTTGTCAGCATTTTCCTATTTTTTACATTAATAAATTTGACATTTAAACCACATGTTCCCATTGATTGGGAATAAAATATTGCTCTCTTCAGCCCTTGGCGGTCCAGTGGAGAGCAATCTCTTGCTTTTTTATTTTTTATTTTTATTAAGGTATTATATGTGTACATATTTTACCATTGTCCCCCCCCAACCCACTCCCATACATGCCCTCACCCCCCCCAGCATTTTATGTCCATTGGTTATGCTTATATTATTATAATATCTCTTGTATTTTTTTAACCAGTGTGTGTACAGATAGTATAATTTTATATGTGTTCTGTGATTTGAAAAAGTTTGGGAAGCTCTGGAACCTGTATCGCTGAAAGGTGGTGAAATCCCAGGAGATAGTGGTTTCATATTCCTATTAGCTTTGACCACATTCAGTAATTTCTTATCATAGTATCTCAAAGGAAATACATTCCTAATTCCTAATCCTAACTTTATCCTTTAGTTTTCACTTGTAAATTAAGATGAATGTTGCAAATAGTACTTGCTGTTTTATTTGTAACTGTATAGAAGGGTATTTATTGGGAGTTCATTTTTCATTTCCATGCTGTTAGTGTCTCAGTAGGCCACATCCAAGCACTTGGAAGGAACACAGGGAGGAGTACACTTGAACAGAGACCCAGACCATCATTACCTTCAGTTGAGGATTATAGTTCATCATTGCTTCTGGAAGTTTGCAGTTCTTTTCTTTGATGTGTTACTCATGTGTCATCACTGGATAGTACATAGTGAATGGGGATGCCAGAAGAGATTCACTTCCAGTGGTTAGTTTTATTTTGATGTTTTAAGCTGGTTTGTTTTTTTATAAACAACCAGTAAGTATTTTGACAAGTGGCATGGAGTTTATGTATCAAATGCATTTACTTGACAAAACGTCTCTTTGACAAACTATCAGCATCTATTTGTTACCAGAGCTGGGCCAAATTGTAAATCTTTTTAAATTGCAGGTAAAAAAATGCCACTAGATGGCAGTGCCTGTATTGATGGGGGAAGAATTGCCGCTATTGGAATAAGGCAATCTATTATAGTTAAAATGGGGTGGTGAAATAGAAGCATCAGCTTAATATTCTTTTAAGAGTTGCTCTTGAATTAACAATCAAAATAGTTTGTAGAAATGTAAGTAAGCAAAATTTGATTTTTGTTCGGACTTTTTCCTACGGCACCGTATTTTTCATCCTGATGATTTCAAACTTCCTTATATTAGATAAATTTTTGTGCACGAGTTTATAGACATACTTACAATTCCACAGTTTTATGCAGGTTATCATTACTCTGCTCTTGCAAATTCCCCAGTCCTGTCCCCATCGTCTGAAATGGCTATATGACACACAGAATTACAATGAGCTAATAAATCTGGGTTAGTTAGTAAAAACTTGCTGTACAATTTTTATCTCAAAAGACCCTCAGAGCTAGTAAAATAAAGGGTTTTGTTGTAATTGGGATATAAAGTGATTAAGTCCCTTTTTTCACACCCCTTGTGATAATTAGAGGCTTAAACTGTTGGGACATTTGGCATTTCCCTATTTTTAGTTTCTTCATTTACAACTTAATAAAAACCTTGACTTGAAATTATTCTTAGACAGTAAAAATATACTGGTGGTTCCATTTGATAAATTATTCTAATTTAGAAAGAATAATTTGAAATAAGTTTTAAAGTTAACTGAAATATGGAGGTTGGATTCATATCTAAAATTCTTGTAAAAGGCCTTGCTAATTAAGGGTCATTAAGCTTTGCTTTTTAAAATTTATATTTTCCCTAGACACTTAAAAGAACCATGTGGCTGAGCTCATCATCTTTAGTACAATGTCTTACATTACTCATCATTTAAATTTCCTAAACTTGTCAATGCACTTTATAGTCACTGTTCAGATATGTGTGTGGCAGTGACTGGCACAGTGCAGTTCTGTTACAGAGAGAATGCCAGGCCTCTCTGCCAGCATGTGCCTGCTGTGCTATCCTGCCCACCTTGTTTCTGTGTTTTCAGTATTTGTGCCAGTTATGCTGTTTCAGGAGACACAATGGAAGGATATACATAGGCATGTACATATATTAAGAGAACCAATTTATTAATACATGTTCTGGGCTGGAAGGGATTATCTTTTGCCTGCTTGGATTCCCAAGCAGGGACATTGAAGATTAGGAGTGCTGTTTAAGTGGTTGGTTTAAATTTTCATGGAGGTGGATAAACACTAATTATTGGCCTTCATGAGTTTTAATTGTATCGCTTCTTTGACCTTTCTCCATCTTAACTGAATTTGGATTCATACCCAAGTTTTGTTTTGTTTTTACCTTAAAAATTCACACACACTTTTTTTTTTTTTTTTTTTTTTTTTTTTTTTTTACAAAGCTTTAAAGCCAAAAAAGAAAATTGTACCTAAAACAACACTGAACAAAATAACTTGCCTGGTTCTGCCATCAACCAGCAGTGTGAGTTTGGGCAAACCCTTCTATCTTTCCAGGCTTGGTTTCCTCATTTGCCCAGGAGGGATGGTCTTGAAGATGGCCTGCTGTCTACTTAATGATAATTCTGCTGTCTTCTGCACACCCTTGGCATGCTTAATGACGATGAAGTGACAGTTCGTAAAGTGAGAAGTTAGGCACAGGGTTTCTAGTTTTCATTTCCCTTGGCTGAGATTTTAGTATGGCTGCTACCCAGGTTACTCTTAGGAATGGTATGTTCTCTCCCAAGGAATTCTTTCCAAAATAGAAAATACAATGAGAATGCATGGAAATTTTTCTTAAGGATACAATTATGAAATAAATTTCTTATCTAGTATATTTACCATAGCAGATGGCTTGCATATAAAAAAAAGTTAGCTGTCCCCACAGGCAATAATGTTTATATTTGTTGTTGGGTTTTTGTTTTTTGTTTTTTTATATATATTTTATTGATTTTTTACAGAGAGGAAGAGAGAGGGATAGAGAGTCAGAAACATCGATGATAGAGAAACATCAATCAGCTGCCTCCTGCACACCCCCTACCGGGGATGCGCCCGCAACCAAGGCACATGCCCTTGACTGGAATCGAACCCGGAACCTTTCAGTCCGCAGGCCGACGCTCTATCCTCTGAGCCAAATCGGTTTCGGCTGTTGTTGGGTTTTTTAATTCATCTTTATTGTTGAAAGTATTACAGATATCCCCCTTTTTTCCCATGGACTTCCTTTACCCCATATCTGCACCCCCCCTCTGGCCTTCACCACATTGTTGTCTGTGTCCATGGGTTATGCATATATGCCTATGAGTTCCCTGGTTAATACCTTCCTCACCCTGTCCCCAGCCCCACCTTCCCTTTTGAGATTTGACAGTCTGTCCGTGCTTCTGTGTCTCTGGATCTGTTTTGTTCAATTTATTTTGTTCATTAGATTCTATGTATAAGTGAGATCATGTGATACTTGTCTTTCTCTGACAGGCTTATTTTGCTTAATTTGCAGGCTCTTTTAAATGAGTTTGAGAAGCTATAACCTTTAGTGTGGAGTATTTCTGAAACCAACTGAGAAATGATACCTTTAGTAACTAATCATTTGCTCCATTAATAAGAAAAGTATGAATTGCAGTTCAAATCGTAATCACTGCTGTTTCTGTTAGGTATCACTCAATGCAGCTTACCTGCCAACATCATTTTTATTAAATGAATCTTAATGCCTGTTTTTTTTGAGCGATCTATCTATATCCATCCTTATAGTTAAAGAAAGTTCAGATAAAAACTAATTGTGAGATTAAATGCACAAAATGCTTTTATTACTTTATGCAAATTAAGTTGAATTTTGGTTTGAATTAGACAACTTCAGCACATTTATACATACAGTAAGTATTCACTGGATTGATTGAATGTACAATGAACAATAAAAAGGATCCATTTCCATTTTTGATATTCTGAGGCAAAAACCCAAACTATTTCCTTAATTGAATACAGGTAGGAGTAATCAAAAAGGAAATTTCTTGGTATTTCACATTAACATCTTGAGATTTAGAACTTAACCATGAAATTACCTGGAAATGATGGCAGAAAATAGCATTTGAAGCTGGTAATATATTTGTCCTGTAAGTCTCAATGATTTCTAGTATATATTGGGACCAGCTGGCCAGAAAACTAAATTAGAATTTTGTGCATGCTCAAGTGTTCAAATAGAGTTATAGGACCATCACCCCCAACACACACCCCAAAAAAGGGGGAGGGGGGGAAATGTCTTTCTTACAGGTACACACAATATATTCTCAAAATTGTTCTCAAGTGGAGTACTCATGAGGGTAGGTAGCCAATAGTGGCAGGACTAGATAGGCCTCAGCTTCCGGGTACATTAAAGCAAGGCCCCTTTAACTCATGCAGTGAGCTTTCATGCATATGGTTGAGTGCACATTACGTGATTATAGATTCAGGAAATTCTTTAACATTTGTTTTTCATTGGGCAAGTTAATTCACCCAGCATATGCTGAGTAGTAACATTTTTCACAAAGTCCATGATTTACTTTGATGTTACTAACTCCTCAAAAACACAAGCTTTCTATTGTAAAATCCCAGTGCTAATTAAACAGCAAACATTTGCCTTTATGGATATTTTACAGGTTTACTTACAAAAATCAAGCATGTGTATATTTATTTTTAAAGCTTAAATATTTAAACTTGCAGAAGTTGTGCCTACAAGCAGTCAAAAATATAAAGCAGGTTTTCATAAAATGTAGTAAAAAATGAACACTTTGTAAAATGTAATGCAGGTGCATTACATTTTATCCAAAGCTAAGCTTCCATAATGGCTAAGCTTCCATAATGGTGTAATAGTGTAATCCTCACTTGCATACATTTACCATAAGGTCTCTAATTAGAGACTGGGTATTGATCCTTTTACTATCTTTACGTGTAAATGAGTAGAGCATTATTAGAATTCTAAGACACTTTGGATAAATTGCTACACAGGGTCATTTTGGGGGCCAAGCGACACTGAATATTTAAAAGGTAACAAAAGCAAATACCTAGGAATTTTATTTTGTTGAAAATGATAAGGGAAGCAGCTTACTAACAACTGGAATGTGAAAATAGGAAAACAAATGTAAAATTGCTTTTGCTTATTTTCCCAAGCAGGACTTCAGAATTAACATAGCCTCTTCTTTCTCACACAATCCTCATTGTATCTGGATTTTGTTCATTTGAAAAAACAGATCTATCTGTGTAGCCTTCTTTAAGTTATATGCCTGAAGGTAATTCTCCTTTCCCTGCCATATGCTTTCCATTGCATTAGCATGAAGTGTACAGAGCAATGCAAGAATAGGTGACTCCAGTCCACGATAAGAAAATAGAATGGATTTTCTTAGTTGTGAGTTTTCAGATGTGCTCATAATTCAGGTGCACAGTGGTGGCGACAGCAGACACCTCAGAATCCGGGGACACTAGAGGTTGAGCAGCGGCTGCTAAGTGATTTAAAAGACTGGCTAGGAACACCTTTCTGTACCGGTATAGACCGATATTTGAACCATGCAGCTCCGGTGGCTCATGCATTCGTTGCCTTATGATCTGTAGTCCTTTTTGCTGTAGGGCTTGTTGCGTAATATGTTATCAATCTCATTTACCACATGTGATGTCATCTTTGGGAGAACCTGAGAGCATAAGTACAAAGGATGTAGTTAGTACTTGAAATTTTTCCTTTGTGCTCACTATTAGGCAGAGTTGTCTAGGCTGGTGTACGTTTCAGAACCACCACTGGAAAGTCTTCACCAGACCCTAAGCTCCTTGAGGTCAGGGACCTTGGTTTGTTCACTGTATCTCCAGTGTCCCTAAGAGTGCTTGGCCCATAGTTAGTGCTCACAATTATCAGTTGGCTGGATAAATGATATAAATGAAGGCTAACAGAAATGTATAATTCCAACAGTAGTTCTGCCCAGTAGAAATATAATGCGAGTCACATAACGTGACTTTAGATTTTCCAGTGGCCACATTAATAAAAGTGAAAAGAAACGTGAAATCAATACCCGATTTTACTCCATTATAGCCAAAACATCGTTTCAGTATGTAGCCAGTAGAGAAAATTCTTAAGACACGTTGCATATTTTTAAAGTACTACGTTTTTCTAATCTGCATTTTATGCTTACTCCGAGTTTGGACTAGTCACCTTGCATACACCAAAGAAGGACATGTGGCTAGAGGCTACGGCACCGGGCCGCACAGTTTAGACACTAGGAGGATTCTTTACCACTGGTGGTCCGCACCCTGGTGAAGGATGGCCAGGGGTTAGCAGGCATCCTCAGTGGATGGCATAGCATGAAAAAGTGAAAAGTCTGAGGAATGGAGTGATACAAGTGCGAGTGGTGGAGGTATGGGGGTGGTAGGAACAGGAGAAACAGACATTGGGGTAAAGGGGGCAGAAGGTCTTGCATATCTTTTTTGGGGGAGGTGAGGGGGACTTTATTCAGTAGACATTGAGGAACCTCTCAGGACCTGTTAGCTGGGAGTGAACCTAATAGACACCTAGTGGTGGTTTGAAGGATGAGTTGGAGAAGATTGAAAGGACATAGATGTTAGAAAGTTATTGTCCTGTGCAGTGACACAGCCTTAACTCAGACGGGCAGTAGAGGAGAAAAGGAGTGTGGATCTGGGGCATTTTGGAGGATGGTGGTGGTTTCCAGACTCATGACTAGAAACATATGATGTGAATTACCGAGATTGGCGTTCCCTGGAGGAGACGTTTGGAGTAGGATGTGTTGAGTTCAGGGTGTCTGTGGGAGACCCATGTGGAAATGATTTGCAGGCAGTGGAAGGGCAGCAGTGGAGCTTGCTTGCAGGTAGAGGGACCAGAGTTGAGGATTTGTGAGCATCTCCATGGATATGCTAATTAAAGCCCGGAAAAGGGTGATGTCATCCCGGGCCCTCATTCATTGTGAGAAGTGGGCCAAGGACACACATTCCTCCACAAGTCCAGGGACAAAGGCAGACTTTCACAGGAATAGCCTGACCCTGTGTGGAGGCTGATGAAATACAACTGTGGCAGCCAGTTCTGAGGGTTCTGCCTCGCCCTTCCTCGGCTGCAAGCCTATTGGCCAGGGTGACCTTGTCTTCACTCAGAAGCTTCCTCAGGTCCCAAAGGGTCTGGCAGAAGAGCAGAGCTACTCAACCTGGAAAACTGGTTCTCATTAATGTTTTTCTCAAGCTAAAGGAAGAGTTTGACTTCCTACCAGTTCCGGCATCTCTAAACTAATGTGTTTTTTAAAGTGAGATTGCAAATCTAGCCGAAACAGGTTTGGCTCAGTGGATAGAGCGTTGGCCTGCGGACTGAAAGGTCCCAGGTTCGATTCCAGTCAAGGACATGTACCTTGGTTGCGGGCACATCCACAGTGGGGGGTGTGCAGGAGGCAGCTGATGGATGATTCTCTCATCAATGTTTCTGACTCTCCCTCTCTCTTCCTCTCTGTAAAAAAAAAAAAATCAATTATATATATATATATATATATATATATATATATATATATATATATATATATATTTTAATCTAGAAGCTGTGTTTGTCGGAAGTTTTATGCTAAAATAATAGTGGGCTAGCCATGTGAGGAAAAAAATGCTTCATTACGCCAAGATAAATTTCAGATAAGAGATTTAAAACCCCCAAACCATAAAAGTACTTGAATAAAACATAAAAAATATATATATATGTTGTGTTGCAAGGTCTAAATTTTCAAGAGGAACCATACATCCAGAGTTTTATGTGAAACTGCCCAGTTTTTTAAAAATGTTGACAGCTATTTTAAAACATTTCCACCTACAATTACACAAGCATCCCACAGCTTGCCTGCCAATTTTGCAACCTTGGTGTTAGACTGCCTGGGATAACTGGTGGGTGAGGGGCGGTCTGGTTAGTGTTGCCGGGCGATTTGGGCTGGTGGGTGGTGGACACTGGCAGGCAGAGGACCAGTGTTCCTTTAGTGGCTCACGGTGGCTGGAGATTTGGATTCTGGGGAAGATGAGCCCTGGATGGGAAGGGCCACTGCGGAGCCTGAACTGCTCAGATTGGGTGACAGGGGCCTCGAGGGCTTTAAGGCTGGTGCAGTGGAAGGGGAGAGGCAACTCCACTTTTCAGGTAGAATTGGGGGGGAGGGAGGCCTGTGCAGAAGATGGTGGCCGCCTGCAGCTGTGGTTTCTCCTCTCCAGTCTCCCATCTCTTGAGGCTCTGGTATATTGTAGATGTGCCCTCTAGTGTATGCACATTTAACAATACGTACATATCCCTTGGAGCAGCTGCCTTGCCGGGCCCACTAGAAATTTCCTTGCCTTCCAACTGCTTGCACTGCAGCTTTCTGTCTGGCACCCACTCCCCTCCACGGCTGAGAACCCTCAGCCACCTAGCTCACTTCCCACTCCACGGAAGGGTCCAATCACAGCTCGCCTGGGGCAAATTCTTAGCTGCTGGGCTGGCGGGAGTAGAAAGGGGGGATGGTGGACCTGAGGGGGCAGCCTCTTTGCTTGGGTAGCCTCCCTTTTCTCTTACCCTTGGAGCATGGGTGATCCATCTTGCTACCAGCCAGAACCTTGCTGGGGAGGAGGTGCTTTGGGAAGATGACAGACTGTTTTCCTCTGAAATGCACCCTCAGCTACCTGGAGTATTCCGGCAGCCCAGGCTTGGCGTCTCTACCATCCCAGGCATGCTTGACTCCTCGTGGTGGCAGCATTTACAATGTGGTAGCATTACAGGAATCCTCAGACCCTCTCTCTTCTTGCCAGGCTGTCAGCAAGTCCTGTCTCTATTTCCAAATCCTATAGAATCTACCCACTTTACCTCCATGGCCACCATCCTAGCTAATCCAGGCCACATCACTGGGACAACTGCCCTTTCCCACACAGCCGCAGGGTAGTCTAATTTAGACATTCAAATATCAGCATGTTCCCTCCTCTTAAAACCCCCAACTGACCCATTCCATGTAGAATAAAACTCCGTGTCCTGTGATCGGACCTCTGCCTGACTCGCCACGTCAGTGCTCCCTCTATCTTGCTCACTGCACGTTGGCCACACGGCCTAGGCTGGCAGTTCCTCGGGACCTTTACACTTCTCCTCCCTGTGTGTGGAGGTTCCTCCCTGAGTCTGGAGGCTCTTCCCTGTGTCTGGAATGTTCCTTGTGTCTGTCTGGAATGCTCCTCCCTGTCTGGAATGCTCCTTCCTGGGCTTTCCCATGCTGTGTCTCCATCTCCCAGGCTTCAGAACGCACGGAAACCAGAGGGCCTTGGCAAGGACAGTGGTTAAAGTGGGTGCACCCATTTCTCACGTAGTCTCTATTACAACACCCTCCTCACTCACTAGTCCTCCTCACAGTTGCAATTATGCTCTTGTTATGTGCCTCTCCCACTAGAGTGTAATATCCCCGAAAGCTGGGCAGTGTCAGTGCCTGCCTGGCCTCGCAGGCTCCCAGAGGTCTGCTGAGTGATCCAGAGAGAGGTTGCCTTGTTCACGCTCAGCCAGCCCCTGGGCCCAGAAGGACAGAGTTCTGTTCTTTGCCCAGGACTCTGCCGGGCGTGGTGCTCACTGCCTATTAGTGGAATAGAAGTCACTGGACGGAGTTCCAGTTCTCTCTGTGTACAGACTGTTCCCTATTTCCTTATGGCTGTGTAGCCTTTATCTCCCCACTCCCCCCAGCTGGGGGGCTTTCACAAGAGGAAGGCTTCCCATGCAATGAAGGAGAACCCCCAGAATCCGGGAGGAATTGTGGGGCTCAGAGGGTTCTGGGAAGCAGAGGCGGATGATGACAAGGCTGCACACTCCTAAGAAAGGTGCCGGTGGGGAAGTCCACACCCTTTATCCCCAGCGTATTCTGGGCTTTTTGAAAGGTGGTTTTTGTTTTTGTTTTTGTTTTTTTTGTTTTTTTTGTTTTTAATTATTGATTTCAGAGAGGCAGGGATAGATAGAAACATCAATGATGAGAGAGAATCATTGATTGGCTGCCTCCTGCACACCCCCTATTGGGGATCGAGCCCACAACCCGGGCATGTGCCCTTGGCTGGAATCAAACCTGGGACCCTGAGCCAAACTGGCTAGGGCTTTTTTTTTTTTTTTTTTTTTTTTTTTTTAATTAAGTTTAATCAGATTGGTCCTCACCTTCACCTGTTTCTTTTGGGAGAGGTAATGGGGCGATAAGTGCTTGCTTCAGGGACTGGTGGATGGGGAAGAAGCTGTGATAGTTCTGTTCCCCAGTGAGCAAGAGGAAGACACCTGTTTGGCAGGTGGTGGCCATGGCAAGTCATGGGCAGGCTCCTTCCTGGGGCCTCAGCAGGGCTGAGAGGGGAGGAGGCCACGGCCTGAGATGTGCCCTTAGTGGGAGGAGGATGGTCCCACCAGCCACTAAGCCCCACCCCTCTCCTCAGAGAGTATTCCCAGGAACACCTCTGCCACCCCCCTCCTACTGCCCCAGCAGGCTCCCCAGAGTACACTGCAGGCTCCATCCAGTGCCTGGGGCCTTAGGCAATCCACCCAGGAGGGAGGGGGGATGGGCACCCCTGAATTTGCTGCCAGGGAGGTGTGATCCTGGAAGTCCAGACTAGAATGCTGATCCTGATTCACCACATTTGCTCAACAGGTGTTTGTTGAGTGTTACTAGGAACCGGAAATCCATGAGAAGCAAGAAAGACGGAGACAGGTCCCTGACCTCAGGAGTTTACAGTCCAGTAGGGAGGACCAGCAATTACACTATGTCATCACAGGTGCTGAGATGGGAGCGGGAATACAGACGCTGCGAGGGCTTGGCACACTAGGTTGGCAGTAAATGTGCAGGAAGGACAAACGGGACATGTCCTGGGGCTACTACATTTCAAGCAGGTTATTAGGCTGTGTTTATGGCCAGGCTTGGGAACCCAGGTGTCACATGGCTTAGATCTTGGAATGCCTTGTCTCACAGAAACCAGCCATCGTGAGAAATCAGATCTGAGAACAGTGCCTGCTAACAGAAGAGGACACTCCTGGATTCATGTCTATAACAGTTCTCTTACCTCTTGTACCTTTGTGTGTGTCATCCTTCCCCCCCCCCCTGACACCCCCCCCCATCCATGCCTCCCTCCCCAATCTAGGAATAAGTAGCCTGTTAAGGACTTCCATGCAACTGGAATCAGTGGCATGAAGGACAGAGCTGGGAGAGAGGGGACACGGCCTGGGGACATCATCACTGACACCACGAGACCCCCGGAGTGGTTTGTGGGAAAGGGCTGTGGCACTTGCCTGAATGGCACCGAGGTTCTCGATGAGCTGTTCGGGAGTGGAGGACCCCAGGAGCACGGAGCTCACACCCTCGTTCCGCAGGCACCAGGCTGGGAGGAGAGAACACGGTCAGGACATCAAAGCCCTTCTGATGACCTTGAACAGCCCCCCTGCAGCCACCATTGCTGCACCAAAACGGACTGACTTTTGTGGGGAGGATAGCCAGTGTACTTGCTTCAGGATTACAATCGTCAGCAGCACCCAGGCCGTGGAGAGGATTTGGTACATGAGCTTTGCCCTGACGACTGGGGCACCCAATCCAGCTACTCACCCAGCTACGCGCGCACTCTTGTTCCTGAAAATACCTGGCTCTGCTCCCTGGCTGACATCTTGGTTCCTGTTTCCACAGTGGCCCACAGCCTCCTGCCTGTCCACCTTTTCAGGCTCTCTCTTCCCTCTGTGGCTGGAGTCCTTGTAGACTTTGAGTGTCTGGTTCCTTTATTTCCACCTACTATCAACCCTCTCTGCAACCTTTCTTCGTAACACCATGTTCATCCTGTGTTCCTTATCCCACCAACCCCCAAATCCCTCGCTCCTCTCCTTCCTCTGCCTCTAGATACTTCTACCTTTAAACCTTCTCAGCCCTGTCTGTCGCTCTCAGCAGATGACCTGGCCTCTGGCTTTATGGAAAACACTCAGTCCATCAGGTGGGATATTCCTGAATTCCCCACTCTCTCTTGGACACAGTACACATCCGCATCCTCCAGTTCAGAGGATGCCATGTGCTGTTTAATAACTCTGAAGCCAGACTCTGCCCTGGATCTGTCTCTTTTTGCCCTTTCTTGGACTTCATTCATTCTCATTCATTCATTCTCTCTCTCTCTTCCCCTCTCCCTCTCTCCCTCTCTCTTTCTCCTGGATTTCTTATTTCATACTATCTTCTTTTCTCTCACCAAAATGTGCTCAAATTTCTCCCATTCTAAAATAAGCTTCCTCCAACCCTTAATACTTGCCTAGCTACTGTCCCATCCTTCTCCCTTTAAATTTCTGAAAGGCAATATTATATATATATATATATATATATATATATATATATATATATATATATATATATATATGTATGTATGTATGTATATATGTGGAAGATAGAGGGAGAGAGAAAAACAGCAATGATGAGAGAACCCTGATAACAGAGACCATGTTATCTTTATTTTAAACTTTATTCGGGTGACTTCTGCACTCCAAAAATTTTACCTATTTTGTGTACAATTAAATCATTTTTGGTAAATGTATCAAGTGTGCAACCATCACCATTTGAGATGCCATTTTTAGAAGATCTCCATGACCCCAATAAACTCCTTCATGCCCATTTACAAAATTAATCCCATTCCTACAGCCAACCCTAGGAAACCACTAATCTCCTTTGCACCCTGCAGATTTATTGTTTCAGGACATTTCATGTAAACAGAATTTACGTAATGTGGGCTTGTGTCTGATTCTCTCACTTAGCAGGTTTGGGAGGTTCATCCGTGTCTCAGCATGCTCTCAGAGTATCATTCTTTTTTCTCACTGAACAGCAGCGCATTGTTTGGATGCAGAGACCACAGTGGAGGATCACTGCTCTGGTCCAGCTGTCTGCTGTCCTCAGGCCCTCACCATCTTCTGCAAGGGCCTTTTGCTCCTCTCGCTTGGATTGCCCCCTGTCTCCCACCTCCCCTTACCCACACCTCCATCCCTTCCCCGCTCATTTGGCACAGTTTCTCCAGCTACAGATCTGACCATGTCACTTGCCTGGCTAAACATTCTTGCCTGACGTGATCCTTGTCCTACACGATGAATTCTCACTTCTCACCTGGCAAACCTTGCTGTCTAGCCCAGCTCCAGTTCATGTCCTCTCATTTCCTGCCTTGAACTTTGTGCTTCAGGAGCACAGAGCCGTTTGTAAATCCTCTTCAGCCCCTTGGCTCCAACTGCTCCTTGGCCTGGAATTTCCCTTTGCCGCCTCCCTTCCTTTGCCTCATGAATATCTACTTACTCATCACTTGAGATTCCCCATGGGAACTACCTCCTCACAGAGTCCTTCCCTGAGTCCAAGGCTTGGTTGGGAGCCTCTAAGTTACTTAACCCCTTGGGCCCTTCCCAATTATTTTACAACACTGCATTACAGTGAGCTATTTACTTCCTGACTTGCCCATCAGCCTGTGAAATGTGTTTTATTTGTGGTTGGATGCTCAGCATTCAGCTGAGGACCTTCACATAGTAGGTGCTTCATAAATGTTTATTGAATAAACAGACATGAATGATTGATGGATGGAAGAAGGTCCAAGCACTTTTTCTGCCCCTTTTGCTCAAGGCCTGCTGTCAACTAATAATCTTAAACTGTTACCATGCTCAGGCCTTTTAAGGCAATCACTAAATCTTACCACATGGGCAAAATAATGTTCCATAAAGGCAACAAGTCAAATGATTCAGGGCTTTTTCTTTCTTTTCTTTTTTTCTTTCTTTTGGCAGTATTATTTCCTGCTTTGCACTTATAACTCTTTTTGAAAGGTCTGAGGGCAAAGCAGGGCCCAGGGAAAATCATTGCCCATAAACTATGTGGTGTCAGCAACAGCCAACTCTCCACTCCGAGAAGCAGGGTGCAGGGGAGCCCACTGGCCAGGTCTGCCTAGCAGCAGAGGTAACACATGCAGATGATGCGAATGATTTAGCGGCTAAGCAAATGCCCCCGAGCATGCAATCCCAGTGCCTCTTTACCAGCAAAAGCTGTGAGTGCAGCTCTTGTGCAGGCAAATTACTATTAATAGTTGACAGCGCCCACGGTTGGGTTCAAGTAGTTTGTTTCCTGCTCAAGGATTTCCCCTCCCCACACCCTTCTAGCAGATAAAAGGTAATATGCCTGCAAATAATTCCTCTCTTGGTTTGAGAGTTCTGTGGTTAAAAACAAAACTACTGCTTATAAAGAATGAAAAAACAAAACAAAACAAAAAGGACAGGCAAGATAGATAGCTAGGGGCACAGAGAGGGAGGAAAAGGAAAATCAAGGCATGTTTTAATTAAAATTTAGACTCTAGTGGATTTTTGGTGTGCATCTAACATCCAGCGAAAGCCTAAATCTTGTAAAAATCTCTTGAGAAAGACATTGTTCCATCTCTTTCAGAGCTAAATTCATTTTCACGTTATTATTACCTAAAAACCACATTTATGACTATTTCAAGGATGAGTGTTTCTCTTTGTGCCTGTTACTTTGCCCATAGGCCATGGCTAAGGGTAGACAGTTTCAGGTGCAGGGTGTCTAATTCTTTGCAAAAAAACCCCAACACAAACATCATCATCATCATCATCATCATCATCATCATCACTACCGTGTTTCCCTGAAAATAAGACATCCTCCGAAAATAAGACCTAGTGCAACTTTGGGATAAAAAATTAATATAAGACACTTTTACAATATTTTCGGGGAAACAGGGTACTACTACAAAGAGCACTTGCTCTTTGCTTTGCATATGTAATTATCCTTTACTCAAGTAGTTTGTAAGATATGTATTTTATGCCCATTTTACAGATGAGAAAATTGATAGCAGGTTAAATAACTTGCTGATGATCAAATAGCTAATACTTTTTACTATGTCCATTAAAGCTGCCCGGGTGCTAACTAATCCCATTTTTTTGTTGTAGTTTGAAAAGATTAAAGCAACAGTTACTTATACTTAGGTAAAGGGTGTTCTTCCCACCCACCTAGACCACCTTCCATTTTCATCTTTCTATGACTGTTAACTGCAACTGCCATTTTCCTGCCTTCCAACCTCACAAAGGTCAACCCTCTAACAAACATTCTATCACCTTATTTTATTTGCCTAGAATTCATCTGGAGCTTTTTAATCTCATCGGGTCATTGTATCTGATTTATCCCAATTCCTGCTATTTCTTAATCCTTTGGATTTTGTTTTTCTAGATTATATACCTATTTTATTATTTTCCCACAATGGTAGATAGGACAAGGGCCTCAAAGGTCTGGGCCATTTTTACTAAATGCTATTCTTGCAGGCCAGTTGTAAACAGGATGAGTTTGATAGGACCCCACCCCAAAAAAGTGTAGCCAACTGCAATCAATATGATTGACCAAATGGTGTATATAAGCAATGGCGAAGCCTCCCTTCGGGGAGACAGAGCTTTGGATATGAATCCTGTCTTCTTTACTTGCTGCAAGTAAATAAAACTATCTTGTGACAACATGTCTCATTCTTGAACCGAGCACCCCAAGTGGTGAACTCTTAGAATTTGGTAATAACAGCTATCACATGAATTCTTTTATCTTCAGTTTCTTCATTTGTAAAGTTGGAGATAATAGCAAATACTCCACTAACGTCTGTGAGATAGGGCTTGTAATGGCATGTACTTCATCAGATTGTTTGGACCATTAAGGGGACAAGACAGTGGCAGCAAGTGCTTATCACAGAGCCTGGCAAATATTCCCAGCAAGGGAGCTGGAAGTCTAAATGCTTTTCTGTCCAACAGCCAGCCACATGGGCCTGTTGAACACGTGAGATGTGGGTAGCCTGACTGAGAGGTCCTGTAGGTGTAAAATACACTTTGGATTTTTGAAGAGTTACTATGAAAAATGTGCAAAAGACCTCAGTAACTTTTATGTTTACTACATGTTAAAATGGTCATATGTTGTCTATATTGGGTTAAAGAAAATCTAGTAGTATAATTAATTTACTTGTTTCCATTTTCCTTTTGAATATGGCCACTAGAACATTGAAAATTTAAGTGTGTGGTTCATATTGAAATTCTATTGGACGTGGCTGGTGGGTGTGGTTTTCAGTTGTTACCAGTGACCATGACCTTTCACCCGCTTCACAGGTTAGAGCGGTTTTCCTGGACCCTCAGGAGGTTCAGGGGAAGCTGCTGCCCTAGGGTGAGCTTTCCATGTGGCCGTGGCCTTGGGCTCTGTGGCGGCCCTTTCTCAGCCTCTCAGCCCCCTCGCCTAAGCTTTGACAGGGATTGCAAAGTGAGCCAGAAGAAATGCATGTCCCTGTCCCGCTCAGAGGGCTCTCATCCCCGGCCCTGAGGATGTATACGTTTTCACCTGTTCTCACTTGAGCTGGGTTATAAGGGAGAGGAAAAGGGAGGAAGAACAGTTTTTTAGCACGTAGAAAATTCTGGGGTACTCTGAAAACCTCATTTTAGATAGTGCTAACCAGGAATGTATGCTCCTGACATCAGTCTGCCCTACAACAGATATTGTATCACCATAGGGATGTGGATCACACAGAGAAAATGATATTTTCTGGGCCCATAATTGTCTTACCGACAGCGAGCTGAGGGAGCGTGCAGCCCAGCCGCTCAGCGATTGGAGAGAGGTCCTTTAACTTGTTCTGCTGTTTTCTCCCTTCTTCACTCACAATTCTTTCTTTCAACCACTGGTAGCACTGGGAATAAAAAGAACATTTAAATGGCAATGTCCGGCAAGGGTTTGATGTCCAAGATTGCTAACTCAATGAAATATAAGAACCGCATCAGGAATTCATCTCCTTCACTCTGAACTTTATGTTTTGTGGTGACAGGATGCTTACCAGTTCTTGCAAAGAAATGTTCCTCATGGTCTCACTCCTTATTTATTGGTTTAAAACAGGTTCCTTAAAAAATATATGTTTTCATGGATTTCAGAGAAGAGGAAGGGAGTGGATAGAGAGACAGAAGCATCGATGAGAGGCAAACATCAATTGGCTGCCTCCTGCTGAAACCTGGACATGTGTCCAACTGGGGTTCAATTGGGGACCTCTTGGTTCATGAGTCATTGATCAACCACTGAGCCATACCGGCCGGCCAAAACAGGTTACTTTTGACTAAATCGCCACTGAAATCATCAACATGCACAAAAGTTGTTGAAATCTTGACCTAATCAATAACATCCTATTTGCATAGTGGGAGAAGTGATGTTTCTTATTGAGGTAGCCCAATTTTATAATGCAGCAAAAGGAAAAAAAAAAAAAAAGCATTTACATTTCACCAATGTCTATTATGCTTCCTTTTTGTCAAGAAAACTGGGCGCCAAGCGTTCTGGTCAGAGAAAGCCATTAGCTTACATTCTTCCTCTTGCCTTCTATTTACTCCCAATTTTGTGTTCTTATAATGGGGCTCTATTGTTGGCTTGCTCACTCCTTCCCAGAATAGACATGGTATAACTGACAGGAACCAAGCACATTTAGAAAATTGTCAATTGGATAAATATTTCCCAAATGTCTAGTACCTTTTCTGTAATGAAACTTAGGTAAGGAAACTCAAAATGAGAAACTGTTCTGTAAAACCTATGAGATATGACTGACTCTTATCTGTAGATTATAAAGCGAGCCTAATCTATATATATAAAAGGCTAATATGCAAAGTGTCCCCTCGGGAGTTCAACCGGGAGACCGAGAGTACGATCACTCGCTATGATGTGCGCTGACCACCAGGGGATGATGCAGAACGAAGGAAGGCCACAGCCAGAAGGCAGGCCCCGGCCAGCATCAAGAAGGCCCCAATCATCTCTGATCATCGGCCAGGCCTACGGCCCTACCTGTGCATAAATTTCATGCACTGGGCCTCTACTTCCTATATAAGGAGAAAAATCCCTCGGAACTTCTCAATGGCCTACTTCCCAGAGGTTTCTGCTTACTATGACATAGGGAACAATTGTAAGAGTCTGTTAAGTCTGTGTTAGTGAGAATAATAAAAACCATCCCACTGGGTGGCCATGTGGACTTTCTCCATCGCGTGTTATTTGTGACACAGTTGCCACCACAGACGGTTGCCTTCCCAAAGGCGGCAGCAGGAAGCTCTGCAATTGTCACAGACACTCCACTCACATGATTTCCACGGGCAGCTGGTGTTTGTTTTTTAAGTTTTTTTTTTTTTTTAATTATTATTCTAAGACAGTATTTCCAAAAAGAATAACCACATTATGCTTCTAGAATGAAAGTTAGGACTTTGGGGAATGATTTTGCAGATGTGAAAGAGAGGGCAAGCCATCTCCCATTCTGTTCGCCTCCTACATCTCTAAGGCGTATGGTCTGGCTCCTCACTTGAGACTTCGCTCGGGGAGATGGCCAAGAGTTTTCACAGCCTCAGCTCTGGGAAACCTCAGCTTCTTCCAGGAGGAAGGGTGGTGTGGCGACCACAGCTGGTGCTGGTGGTGGTGACATGGGCAGTTACAACAATGAGCATGCACCTGGGCCCAGCAGCCTTCCCTGAGCAGCAAGCTGGGTACATCAGAGAGCACAGCTTGCTTTTGTTCTCCTCACTGGGAAAACATCACCATTCCCCACTTCCATAACATCTTTCAGGGATCAGTAGATATCCCCAAATATTATTCATATTTAGGAAAGGTTGAAGTCCAATGGCCAAATGTTTTGTTTTTGTTTTTTTTGAACAATTACTCTTTATTATTACTAAGAGAGTTCCTGAGGTTTCAATATATCCTACATACAAAGAATGGTTGGTTTATTTATCAATCTATGGAAATCCACTTTTCAGATCATATGTGCAATGCATTTTGACTCCTAGGTTTGGATTACAAGTTACATATTACATGAGTATATGGGCATACACACCATGGTGAGAAGCAGACTTCTAAAAGTTACAAATATCAGATATTCATTTATCGAATCTCTCTCCTCACCCTCAACTATACTCATTGTTATCTTAATCATTGGAATGCAAGCAGGTTAAATTTTTTAAAAATGCATAGGCATTTAAACTCGGTGTGGGCAGGGCTTGGGTGCCGAAGGGCCAGCCCCAGGGCCAGTGGGCGTCTCCTGCTTTCCCTGCGTTGCTGTTGCAGCTCTGGAGCGGCCTACTCGAAAAGAGCCTGGGGCTGCTCATGGCCAAATTCGTGTAGCTGCTGCAGCAGGCGCAGGATGTCATGCTGGACCTCAAGGCAGCTGCAGATACTTTGGCTGTGAGGCAGAAAAGAAGAATTTATATCGCAACACTTTGGAAGGCATTGACTTGATTGAGAAAATGTCCAAACACAGCATCCAGTGAAGAGGTGTGGGTTCTGGCTGCAACACTAAGGAAGTCCTGGAGAGAGGGAGAGACCTCAGAGCCCAGGTTGAGGACCTGGACCTGAAGGAAAGGGACTGGATCAGCAGAAGTCCTGGCTGCAGCAGAGCATGGGAAATGTGATGGATGACGCCATTAGCAGCAGGTTTTCCTACATGACTCACGAGGACATCCGCAATTGCTTCCACAGCGACGCGCTGTTGGCCATCCAGGCACCTGCTGGCACGCAGCTGGAGGTCCCTCTTTCAGAGATGGGCCAGAATGGACCCAAGGACCAGGTCAATCTAAAGACTCACTTAGGCCCCATCCACATGCTGCTTATAAAGAGTCCAGTTGGCTCAGCCTGTGATTTTTCCTGTTCCCCCACCAGATAACCTCACACACATGCCCCGCCTCCTCCCCCTTAGCCTTCAACTCTTCCCTTCCTCCTCAGACTCTGCATAAGCTCAGCCCCGCCCCACCGAGCCCCACAGGACAGCCTGCCTCCAAGAGAGCTTGGCCTCCAGCACCTCCCAGCCATAGACTCGGCTTCAGGATCTATTACTGGAGAAATCATTAATGAGCTGATGTCTTCTGATGTTTCCTCTCCTGCGGCTCTCCCCCACCCCCCTGCGGATGACTACAACTTTAATTGAGATGACAGTGAAGGAGTGTGTGACCTGTCTGATGTCCAGATACTAAATTATTAGACTCCTAGAACAGTTATCTACCACTAACTGAAACCTTGTAGACCTGCTAATAACCTGAGAATTTATAATGAGCTGTTTAGGTCGCTGATTCTGACGTCTCCTTCCCTAATATTTGCTCTCTGACTTCACAAAACATTCACTGTGAAAACAAAGGGCCCCGAAGCCCCTGGAGTGAGTGCATTCTGGGACTTCAACTTCCCTTCCAATTCTAACTCCTGTTTTTACTCTGAGGAGAGGCAAGTTAAAAGTAGGTTGAAGGTCATCAAAAATCAAAATGGCCAGGGGCTCATCACTTGTGTTCTGCTTTTACTGCCACGAAACTGTCATATTTCTGTGCTCCAATCCTGACAGTCACTGCCAGGTAATAAGTGAAGGTGTCCAAGGGGCTATGTTTCTTCCCGTGAAGAGTCTGTGAAGTGCCTTCGTTCTAGCACTTTAAGTTCACCACGTTTCTGACTCCTGACATTCCACTTTCCTGGATTTATGTAGTTTGTTTTTAAAAATGTGCCAATGCCTGTACATTACCAAGATTTTAAAAAATAAAGTTGTATAAAGCAAAAATAAAGATAAGTAGATGTATAGGATTTATATTGCTTTTATCATATCAAAGTGTGTTTTGTTTTTTTTTTTTAAAAGAGCTTTAACTGCTTTATAAGTGGAGAAAAAGTATAGGGAAGAGATGAGGCTCAATTAAATTATTAGTTAATTATGGAAATAAACCAGTGTTTTAGGTAAGAAGATTGGTGGTGGGTGTGGTTGTGCACAATAATAAACTAGCTTGTTGACTGTGGGTCATAATCTACAAATCCAAAGATGAAGTTTCCTCTTCCAATTCTATCATGTCATTTTCCCCATTGCTGCAGGGATTTGATTACATGTTGATATTTTGTTCTAATTAAGAGAAAGGCACGGATGGCTTTTTGTTCATCTCAGTGTCTCCAGTCCTGACACTGGGTGGCACAGAGGAGGGGCTCAACCTATGGCAGAGAGAGAGGAATCTGAGAACCAGGGCCCTACAGGTACAACTAGACCTCTTCAACTCTCCAGATTGAGCATCCCACCTTCACACAGCAGGACTTTGTTGTCAGTTCTGCCTGAGTCCACAGCGTTTGTAGATTCTACTTCTTTCATAATTCGCCCCTTCTGTCTGACTCTTGAATAAGTCCCCAAGTTACTCTGAGGGTCACAGCTGTCCCATTCATCCCTGTATCCTCAGCACTCAGCACAGAGCCGGACACAGAATGGACATTCAGGAGATATTTCCAAAGGCTTTTCTCCACAGGTTAGTGGGCTATTGCTTTTCTATATAAATCACAATATTCTCTAAAGTTTTCCTAAAGCCCATTACTTGGCTGCTTCCCAATTGTTATCTGTGTGTCTCCACTTTATAGATAACTAGAGGCCTGATGCACGAAATTCGTGCAAGAGACTGGGCCCTCACAGCCACAGCAGCTTGCCTCAGCCCTCCCAGCCCTGGTTTCATCCAGAAGATCATTCAACTGTTTAGTCTAATTAGCATATTATGGGGTTTTTTTAATTTTTATTTTTTATTATAGACTAGAGGCCAGGTGCATGAAATTCGTGCAGGGAGTGTGTCCCTCAGCCCAGTCACCGTTTCCAATCTGTGACCCCTTGAGGGATGCCTGACTGCCCGTCAGGCATCCCTCTCACAATCCAGGGCTATTGGTTCCCAACTGCTTGCCTGTCTGCCTGACTGTTACCACTAAGTACTTCTGCTTGCCAGCCTGATCACCCCCTAACCACTTCCCTGCCAGCCTGATCAACATCCAACTGTTCCCCTGTCGGCCTGGTCACCCCTAACTGCTTTCCCTTGCTGGCCTGATTGCCCCCCAACTGCCCTCCCTTGCTGGCCATCTTGTGGTGGCCATCTTGTGTCCACATGAGGGTGGCCATCTTATGTCTTGTGAAGGTCAATTTGCATATTACTCTTTTATTAGATAGGATGGTACTGGAGTGGGAACAAACTGTGAGACTGGCCCCATGGAGCCCCCAATTCCCTGATAATAATCCCTGGTTGGAATTCAGGCAGCAACCATAGAGCCATGGACAGAACCAGTCACATTTCACCTCTGGATTTTGTCTACAGTAATTTGCCACCCAAGATTATCGACTATTTCTATCTACGCATAAAAGTCTTTGTGTTTAGAGCAGCAAAGTCTTTACCTGTGAGGTTGAAATCTCGAGGTAAAATGCTAAAGTATTTCCTTCTGAAATTAGACCATAATGTGCAATACCCTTTGTTTCTTTCTTTCTTTCTTTTTTTTAAAATATATTTTAAATATATTTTTAAATATATTTTTTAAAATATATTTTAAATATATTTTATTGATTTTTTAACAGAGAGGAAGAGAGAGAGATAGAGAGCTAGAAACGTCGATGAGAGAGAAACATCGGCCAGCTGCCTCTTGCACACCCCCCACCGGGGATGTGCCCGCAACCAATGTATTATACATGCCCTTGATCGGAATCGAACCTGGGACCCCTCAGTCCGCAGACCGATGCTCTACCACTGAGCCAAACCGACTTCGGCTGTTTCTTTCTTTTTTTAAAAAAATATATTTTATTGATTTTTCACAGACAGGAAGGGAGAGGGATAGAGAGCTAGAAACGTTGATGAGAGAGAATCATCGATCAGCTGCCTCTTGCACACCCCCTACTGAGGATGTGCCCCCAACCAAGGTACATGGCCTTGACAGGAATTGAACCTGGGACCTTTCAGTCCACAGACCGATGCTCTATCCACTGAGCCAAACCGCTTTCGGCTATCCTTTATTTTTTAATGTAACACTTACAGTACTTGGACTGTCTCTCCCCCCTACCCAGTCACCTAGATTTGTATGTTTTCTATTTCCCTTTGACAGAGGAGACATATTTTTATGATTTTTCTATAAGGCATTTTAATAACAACACGGAAGAGCTGCCTGTAAGTTTTGTTGCACTTTTCACTTCTATTTAAACTTTTTATTTAAGAGCTACACACCTGGTCTCTTGTTCTGACTTTGTTGACCTTTTTTTAAAAAAAATACATATTTTAATGATTTTTTACAGAGAGAAAGAGAGAGGGATACAGAGTTAGAAACATCAATGAGAGAGAATCATTGAACAGCTGCCTCTTGGACACCCCCTACTGGGGATGTGCCCGCAATCAAGGTAAATGCCCTTGACCAGAATCGATCCTGGGACCTTTCAGCCTGCAGGCCAAGGCTTTATCCACTGAGCCAAACCGGTTTCGGCTTTGTTGACCTTCTATTGCATTCACTCAACAAGCATTTATTGAGTACCTACAGTGTGCCAGGCTCTGTGATGAGTTACATAAGTAAATTTCTGTGTCTTTCCTAGAAGTATTTACAAATTACTGGTAAGTTGAGAAGTGTTTTATAGTTAGGGTGTCCCCTCAGGGCTATGTTTGTACTGCCTTGATAATACCCAACAAGGGAGGAGGATGTGAGCTCATGATAGCACCTTATCTTTTTTAACACTATCATTGAACTAACAGGTTGGCACATGACCCAAGCTTCACAAGCCTTTTTTTGTCAGAAGCTGATAAAAAAAAAAAAAGATCTCTCTTCCCTTGGGTTACATGGCTTTAAAGCTATAAACCTGCAATCACTAGCTTTCTTGCCCCTGGCCACATGGAGAAGACCTATTTGCAGTAGAAGAAAATGATACCCCTATGCAGAAAGAAATAGAGAAAAAAGAGAGTCCTGACACTGTGCAAGTCTAGGGATGGAGTCACCCCTGAGACCGTCTCCCCTCTTCCTTCCCAAGAAGCGTCTATGTGTTGCCCTTAGTTGATTAAATTAGTTTGAATTTCATCCTATTGCTTGCAACCAGAGAATTCTAAGCCTCTGTAAGAGTGTTAGGGGGATAATAAGGAGGAAGATGCATAGAACTCAGTTTTATAAAGTGAGGACAGGCTTCACAGGGGGAAGACAGACAACCAAGCTTTGTCCTTGGAGATGAGGAGAGCTTTCACAGCAGGATAAAAGGAAAGGCATTTCTGGGAGGCAAGAGTCCAGTGCATTTGGGAAGAAAATGAGCTAATGTGATTTAGAGAGGGGCAAGAACAAAAAAATGAGCCCAACTTAGATCCCGAGAGGATTTCCTTCAATGCTTTCCTTTTGGGTTTGGGTTTTGTCCCATAAGCAATGATTCGAAAGTCTTTAAAGGATTGTAAGCAGGGTTATCTTATGGTCAGATTAATTTTTTAGAAAGATAATTGGTTACAGTGGTGGATAGAGAAGAGGGGGGAAATCAGAGAATCCAGACAGGTTACTACAGCAAACCAGGTATGAAACAATCTGAACAAGGGCTGTGCAGGGGATGGACTATAGAAGGGTCAAGGTGTGGACTAGAGGAGTGGCTGCCCCTTTGGACAAAAGTGAGGGAGGAAAGGAGGCCGCGAGAAAAAGCCTTGGTTTCTGACTAAGATGACCAGGTGGCTGGGTGGAGGGCTGTTAATCAAAAAGGAAGGGCAGGTTCCGGGGAGTGAGGATGGATTCCATTAGGATTACTGCAGCCTCCCAGAATCCCCCGGGCTAGTATTACTTTCTAAAAGACAGGTATTTTTAAAACAAGGTTAATTTATTCCTTAAACACAGTTCAATATTTACAACAGACACAGAATATTAACATTTTTATTTTATTGGTGTATCTTACAACAGCCATTGTGAAACACCGTTATTTTTTTTTTCTCTATTTTTGAAGGGGAGGGGTGGGTATGTGAAAGTTGCCAACTCATTTATCAAATTGCCTAGCTCTCTAGCTCTAATTTTTTTTTTTTTTCACTATTAGCGTTCTCATTCACTTCTAAGATTATCCTGATGCTTCCTTTTTCTTTTTCCTTTCTTTAGTCACTGTACTCAAGTGGCTTTCCTAAGTGCACATGTATCCATCCGGGAAAAACCTAGACTGATGACTTAAGGAGGCGTCAACTGTCTTCAGCACTAAAAACATCTGCTTTATGATTGGCTGCCTTTCACCTGTTGAGAGCCCTCGCTGTTTATTGTTAAGGATGTTTCAAGGAAGATGTTGAGTTGTTTTTCTAAAGGTAAAAAATAGAAGTCTTTTCTGACTTGTGTTTTGGGTTTAGCCACCTTCAAATATATTGTATCTCCCTCGGCCCCTCTTTTTTTTTCTTTTTTTTTTTTCCTCCTTTTGTTACTGTATTTGTGAAAGCTTTTTCAGGTCTCTGTAAGCTTTTCTCAAGCAATGATGGAGGTTAACCCAGCACACAATTCAAAGACAGGGTAACTACTATCTTCCTTTGGGGGAGATAAGGCGAGGGTCAGGAGACCTGGGTTCTCGTAACAACTTTCTCTATTAGGAGTTTTTGCTCTCGGATTGGGAGCTAACGTCTTTGTGCTCAGTTTCTACCTCTGGAAAATGTCTCATAGTCTGAGAACAAATACCTGGCATTCATGTGGAAGTATTTTGAGCTTTTCAGAAAGCCTCTGAAAAGAATGCAAGGCAACATGCTTAGCCATAACTGACTAAAAGTCATCTGCATACATGTATCTTTGTGAGGGTAAAAGGAGAGGAATAAAAACTCCTAGCCCAGTGTTTGGCACCTAGTAGGTGCTCAGTAAAATTGCAGTTTTCAATGCTTCCCTTCCCTTTTCACTCTTTTCTTGCCTTTCCACTAAAATGCTTTTAGTTTTTCTTTGCTGACTTATTCAGATTTAGCTCAGAACAATCTTTAATTTACAGAAGCACGGCCATATTTAATATTCTAGAATATTTATATGTGTGATAATGCAAACCTAGAAGCAGGACAATGTCACCACGCTTATATTGTATTATTTTAGAAAACAAACAAGCTAATAGGTCAACTGTTACTGGCAGAAAGGAAAGAGACAGACCTTGAGAAGCTTCTGATTAGGGAAGCACATGGTGGTCCAGCTACACTGATTAAAGGGGTGGTGGTTTGGGCCTTACTTAAGCTGACCTCCCACTAACTTTGTGCTAATGGAGCAAGAGGCTTTGGCTTGTCTAAATTTTGAAAATGCCTATACTCTCTCCTCTGATACTATAGAGTAATTTGTGATTCTAATGTTATTACACATTCTGTTCAAAAAAAAAAAAAAACACAGAAAAAACAACACAGGCATGCTATTATTAATAAGGAGAGATGTTTTGAGTACTCGCCAATAAATTAATCGTGGAGATGTTCTGAATGGAAGTAATTTTATGTCTATGATCTTGAATATCTTTACGCTTCAGAAAATCATTTAAGCTAAAAGACTTAGTGACCAGAGTCGACCTCTGAACATCAGCCTTGAGCCTCACTGACAAAGGCTTAGTAATGCTTCTGCTTTCTGAATCCTCCCTCCTGACCCTCCACCCCAATACAGTAAAAAGATGTCAACCGATTTCCAACCACACTCAGTTACAACTGGTAATGGGCTTAAATTTTGTTCTGTCAAGAAAAGTAAAATTAGATCTTCCTATATAGAAAAGGGGTTTTCTTTCATCAGTATCAAAAGAGGAATGAAATGCCTTTTTAACAAGAATAAATAACTGTAGGGATCTGAGCTCCAGCAGGAGTCCAACCAGGTCACTGGGCATTTCCCCTAGCCCCCAGAAAAGGAGAATTTTCTGTGCCAGCCGATTTTGAAAGGCTGACTGATGCTTGGCCAAGAGCAGAGACCTCTGGCAGGCTCTGGGCTCTAGGCTCAGGGGAGCCGGCCAGAGGACACCTCCCTGCCAAGGCCACACTCTGCATGAGCCGGAGGACACAGGCTGCTGCGGATCTCTTCTAGTCCATGTTTTCTCTCCCTCTCTACATCCCTCTTACCCATCCCCAGACTCTCTTCTAGAGGTAGAGGGACATACCTTCAGAGAAGCCCTGGAGCTCTCAGGTACCCCGTTTCCGTATTTCCCCGAGATGATGCCGCAGGCCAGTGGAGACCAAGTCATTGCTCCAACTCCTGCAGAAGAAAAACAACTTGAAAAACTGACGGTGGTGAACGGGGATCAAGAGCATGGGGGTGTTTAAGCAGGATTGGTTAGTAATGGGAAAAAGCTGGACACATGAAAAGAGTTCACACCAGCATACATTTTTCTATTAACATGTAGGCATTTACAAGTTGCACTTCATTTTTATGAGCCAATTAAACGTGTAGTCATAGGGAGTGGACCATATAAACAAGCCTGAAACTGTGGTTTATTCATGTCCAAATGTCACACTTATTTTTACTCAGACACAAACACTTTTACTTGCACGGAAATTCGGTGCTTTGCTTATCCACTCAGTGACTAGATAGTGCCTGGTACGTACCAGATGCACAATTCCCAGCGCATGGTAAACACACAATGAGTGACAGCAATAATAACAATAGTTTTTGTTGGCCTTTTTTTTTTTTTTTTATCCTTCTTCCCCTACCCAGCATTTTCCTGCTCATGTGAACCTCTGTTTTTTAGGAAGATATCGTGTTTCCCCGAAAATAAGACATCCTCCGAAAATAAGACCTAGCACATGGAAGATAAGACATCCCCTGAAAATAAGACCTAGCGCAACTTTTGGAGAAAAAATTAATATAAGACACTATAAGACACTGTCTTATTTTCAGGGAAACAGGAGTAGTTATCTCTGGAAACTTTTAAAAAATAAATATGTAAATAACCCTGAAAATGTGGTTTATTCAAGTTTTTCTGGTACCTACAATTTTTGTGTATATGTTGTGCATATATTTCCCTCCTCTCATTGACATCATTATGTCTACCTACACAAACATGCAGTGCCTGGTTTGTGAGTTGTCCTTGAATTCCATGTCTGACTTGGTTTCAGGCACAGAGCGAGAAATATATACGTATATATCCATAATCTTCTGGAAAGGCGGTGATAATCTTCTCAAGGATGCATGCTTTGGCCACAGCAAGCACCCCATGAAAAATGAGTTTATTCATGGGTTTCTTCCCTGCATTCTGTATGCATTTTTCGAACACCCACTGAGTATAGTTTATATGCCAGTCACAGTTTGCACCTCTACTTTAGTTACCCCGCAGACTACATAAAGGCACACTTGATTTTTCTATAGTCTCTGGAATGCATAGCTCTTATTATGTTAATAAGGGACATTTAGGGAAGCATTTTAATATTTCTCCCCCACCCCCCAGGTCATGCATGGGGCCTACTGTTGTTAAAAATAATCAGCAAATTTGACTGTGATTGTGGAGATTACCTATTTTATGGTAGAGCTCCGGTAACTGAACCTCCACTTTCTCTCTCTGGAAAAGATGGTACTCGGCTTGCTCACACACCGGAGGGATCATATTGAACTGTCTTGCTACAGAGTAGGCTTCCTAGGGAGAAATAAGATTGCAACTGGATTTATGCTGATGAGAAACAAGACTGCCCTGTGATTCTATGCATGAGAAATTTTCATTTTAGTAAAATCAATACAAACGAAGAAGCATGGAGGATGACATACAATAGGTAAAGTTATGACCATCAATTTCACTAAGAGCAATACCAAACACAAGAAATCCTTATTATTCTTTGGGAGGGTTTGGACCGAGTAAAACCCAGGGCAAATTAGTCCCAGTGTGAATTATGGACGACAATAAAGAAAATGTAGTTTGACTATTTTTAGAGTCAATGAAATGAAACAGACAGTATCTACAGGTGATCTTTAATTAGCATGTGCTAAACAGTATAGTCATTTAATAGAGTTTTTAAAAGAAAACTGAAATATTGTGTTCTCATTAGCTAAGAAATTCAATTTATTCTCTTGCTGCCAAAGACATGCTAAAACGCATTTCCTGTTAGACTTGCAGACACTCTTTGTTGTGTTGAGCTGATGAGTTCCAGCTCCCACATCCCTCTCTGTAATGAGGGAATTGACCAGAGAATTCTGGTGCCACAGCGATTGTGAGGAAAGATTGCAAGAGGTCTTCAGTTTACACATGGCATCTGAGAAACAGCACATGCATACCTCAGAGATATTGCAGGCTTAGTTCCAGACCACTGCAATAAAGTGAATATTGCAATAAGGCGAGTCGTATGAATTTTTTTGCTTCCCAGTGCATATAAAAGTTATGGTCATACTATAATGTAGACCTGCAATTTCTAACCTTTTTCATCTCATGGCACAGATAAACTAATTACTAAAATTTTGCTGTACATCAAAAAATATAATATTTTTGTCACTCTTACCAAAAATAGATATAATTTTGATTCATTCACACTGGATGGCTATTATTATGCTGGCTATTGTCATTTTTTTTTTTTTTAACAACCTAAGGGAAAAGAGTTCAGTGCCCCTGACTAAGTAGTCAGGTTTTGCATATTTTAAACATTCTTGTGGCATACTGGTTGAAAATCACTTCTGTAGTCTATTAAGTGTGCAATAGCATTATGTCTAAAAAAAAAAAAAAATCAATGTACATATCTTAATTAAAAAATACTTTACTGCTAAAAATGGTGACCATCATCTGAGTCTTCAGCTTGTAAGAGGTAACTTTTTTGCTGGTGAAGGGTAACATCAGTGATTGCTGATCACAGATCACCATAACAAATCCTATATAATAAAAGCTGAACATGCAAATATACTGATCCGTGGAACCACCAGCGGAATGACTGGTTGCGATGATGTGCACTGACCACCAAGGGGCAGACGCTCAATTCAGAAGTTGCCT
Source organism: Pipistrellus kuhlii (assembly GCF_014108245.1). Taxonomy (NCBI): domain Eukaryota; kingdom Metazoa; phylum Chordata; class Mammalia; order Chiroptera; family Vespertilionidae; genus Pipistrellus; species Pipistrellus kuhlii. The sequence goes on along the minus strand of NW_023425515.1, from coordinate 16,747,280 downwards.
CCTGTTTGAAGGCCCCAGGACCCACAGATCAGCCCTGAGCGCTGGCCAGGCTTAAGGACCCTACCCATGCATGAATTCTGTGCACCGGGACTCTAGGATAATACTAATGAAAAATTTGAAATATTGTGAGAATTACCAAAATCTGACACAGAGACAGAAAGTGAGCAAATCCTATTAGAAAACTGGCACTAAGAGACTTACTCCATGGAGGGTTGCCACAAGACTTCAATTTGTAAAAAATTCAGTATGTGTGAAGAACAGTAAAGTGCAATAATAACTGTCATAAGATGCTCAATGGCCATTTAAAAACAGACATGAAATTACCATGATCTCCATAGCGCTCCACCTCGAGGTTCCCCAGTACATCGCCATGCCCTGGTTTATCACGTGTGTCATGGCTCGGACAATTTCTGTGGAAGGCCAAATAGAGCATGTCGTGAGTTTTTCTATTTTTCCAAGTTATATGGTCTTTGGGTGTTTTTTTCCCCTCCTGCCCAAAGCTTAGAAGTTTAATCCAAGTATTAGTTTGATTAATATAATTGCTTTGACATTGATGACAACATAATAGTCTACCATGAAATATTGATGATGTGGAGGCTGATGGTACTTTGGGGCAAATTGACTTTCCATTTCCATTTGCAGCCATCACACTAAATGATATTAAGAACCTAATGAGCACTTTAAGTTCTTCCTTGACTTTTATTGCTTCATGGTTCCTGGCCTGATGAAAGAACAAATGATTCACCTCCTTTAGAACCTGGGTACTCTGCTCACCAAAGTGAGAAGTAAGAGAAAGCATTTGTTTTGGCTTTGTAGACTGTAAGGTCACGGAGGAGAGAAGGCCTGCCTCTGTGTGCTGGATTTGCAGAGCTGGGCCTCACACAGGGTGGCGGTATAATAGAGATGACTCAACAGCAATGTATTTAGCGGAAAGATAAACATATTAAATGCTGAGCAAACAGCTGAAGCCGCAGTGGCTCCTAGCCCACAATGGCACTCCTTGTTCTTAATCCCTTTGAACCAAACTTTATTCTAAGAGTAATGAATTTTCCTGAGGGGGGTAGGGGAAGGGAAGAGAGTAGGGGAAGGAGGGAGGGCGGGGCAGAGGGGGTTGGGGGGGAGCTGTTTGTGGCCCCACCCAATTTGCTCATCTGCTTCTCTCAGCCTGACATTACATTTCCTAAACTGGACAATGAATCACTTTGCCAGAGAGGAGGAGCCAAGTTAATCCTCTTGGCACCAGCCAGATGGGATGTAGAAGCAGGGAGCATGCAGAGCCGCCAGTTCAACTGAGTGAAAAGTCACAATCGCGGTTGGATTTCTTCTACAGAGCAGGTCAGCCCAGGATGCTACATCAACTGGCATTTTCAAGGGGCTGCAGACTTTAGCTTCTCTGTGTCCCACTGATTCCTGTGGGTTAAACGTCCTTCAAAAGAATCAAAGTCGAGTTGAGGTGGACGTATTCTTATTTCTCATAAACAGCACTGTCTAAATTGGTAGGGGACAGGATTTTGAATGAGGCAGCAGGATTAGGGTCTTAGCTTCCTTGCTTGGTTTATGTAAACCATTTTAAATTGCCCTTGGTGTCTTTCTTTGGAAGAAGGGAAAGCTTTTATTCACCATTTCTAAACAACGGAGGGTAGAATTTGGCTTATAAGCTAAACTAACTCAGCAATGGACACTAGGAAGTTTATTCTTCCTTTATAAAGCAAAAGTGATACAGAACATTTTTCTTTTATTATGCAAATAGAATGATAGACATTTCTGAAGGTTGAAGGCATTTTTAAAATTTCTGCCCCAGAAGTATTCACAGTTTTGACAACACCATCAGCGTACCACTCCCTTTCCTTCCCCATCCTGTTCCACTCAGAGTTTAAGAGTTCATTCAATCAACAGTGTTTATTAAGTGTCTGTGAGCTGGGGGCTGGGGATACTGTGGTGAAACACAGAGAGGTTCACAGATAATAAAATGAACCCTACAGACTTTCTCCTGTCTCTAGTTCATAATTAGTGAGATGATCTCAGAACTCTGCATGGCTTGGCCACATGGCCATCACTGAGACCTTGACCAGAGCAGTTAAGGTGGAGTGGAGGCTGTGAGTGCTTTTATTCACTTAATACACAGGATTAAAAGCCTAATAATTGCCAGGTACTGTGCCAATTGCTGGATTCATCTCTGTGTACAACATACAAGCCTCCTATATTCAGGGAGTTGAGTCCAGTGGGGAAAATGGAGATGTAAACAAGTAATCACAAAATTTGAAGTGTTATGAAGTAAACAAATAGCAGGCGGATATAGAGAAGGGAGGAAAGACCTATTTGGTTAGGCAAGGTCGGTCTTCCTGAGGAGTAACGTGTAGAGTTGAAAAATAAAAAGGAGCCAGCTTTGGTAAGAACAGGGGAAGCACAATCTCTAGGCAAATGGAACAGCATGTGCAAAGGCCCCGAGGCACAACTTAGTGAGTTAAGTAATCAGAAGGAAACCATTGCAGCAGGATTTAGTAAGAAAAGAGGACAGATATACAAGATGAAGTTGGCAGAGGGAAAACTATGTTATTTGTATGTTATTCAAAGCTTAATGGAAAACCATTAACATTTTTTTAGGTAAGGGAATAACAGGATGTGTTTGTTTCATAATGCTATCCCTGACTGCACATGGAGAATCCCAGGGGGAGGATTGCAGGAAGCAGGAAGATCTGTAAGCAGGTATTGCAGTATTCCAGACAGGAGATGAGGATGGCTCGGATTAGGGTGGCAGAATAGAGAAATGGATGGATTCAAATATATTTTAGAGGAAGAATCCATTAAGACTTGCAGAAGGACTGAATGCGGCAGGTAAGGGAAAGGTAGGAATCAAGGCAATGTCATAGATATCTGGCCACTTAGAGTGAAGGAGACTGAGGGAGAAACAGGTTTGTTTTTTTTTTTTGAGGGGTGAGGGTGGGGAAAATCAATGTTTCCTCGTTGAACATGCAAAAAATGGAAATGGCCTGTGATATATTAAAGGAGAGATAGTGTATAGAGAAAATTGAATGAATGACACAGTAAGTAACATGGGCTGGAGGTGTTATATTTATTAGTTACTTGTCTGTTATGCATACTTAGATTCATGGAATTAGGTGAGACTATATGAGTGGAATCTGCAGAGGGAAGAGAAGACGTTTTAAGAACCAGCACAGAGGTTGGAGATAGGACACGGTGGTGTCAGGGTCATCAGCAAACAGAGGGGCAGGAAGGAAGCTGGGGGGGGGGGGGGGAACTGTTTCAGAATCAAGAGCAGGGAGTGCTCCAAGAAGGAGCTGTGCCAACACCCTGGAACGCCGTGAGCATTTAAGTCCAAAGGGCCCCTAATAGTGTCCACTGGGTTTGGCCACATGACAGGGAGGTCATCGTGGAGCATGAGAAGAGTAGCTTCATTGTCGGTGGTGTGATAAGACCAAGGCCGAGCTGTAGCTGATGGGAAGCATGGGCGTGGGAATGGGAAGACTTGAGAGGCAACCTGGGTAGGCTGAGTTTGGAAGTGAATGGAACAAAAAGGGCAGTAGCTGAAGGGGCCCTTAAGGTCAAAGGAGAGTTTTATTTTTATTTAAAAAATATTTTTATTGATTTCAAAGAGAGAAATATCAATGATGAGAGAGAATTATTGACTGGCTGCCTCTTGCTCACCCCCTACTGGGGCTCAAGCCTGCAACCAGGGCATGTGCCCTGACCAGGAATTGAACCGACCTCCTGGTTTATAGGTTCATGCTCAACCACTGAGCCACGTTGGCCAGATGAAAGTTTTATTTTAAAGATGGGCGATATAAGAGTAAACTTGTATGATGTTGGAAGTGATCTAGAAGGAGGAGTTATTGATGATATGGGTTGGGGGTTGGGGGAAAAAGAAGGGAAAGGGAGACTTGTTAAAGTGAGATGGAGCGAGGCAATGCTGGGTGGGAAGGACATGCCCATCAACACAGTAGGATCCAGGAGGTTTGTAGAACTCATCATGGAAGACATGGGAGCTCCTGTTTGATGAATTCTATTCTCAATGACTTATCAGTCAAGTGAAAATGAGGTGGGTGTGAGAAGTGAGGGAAAGGAGAGAACAAATAGCTCTGAGTGTGGAAGAGCCTATGAAGACACTCCAATGTCCCAGCACTAAAGTTGCTGGTAATTTCTTTCTCCCTGATTCGTTTGGCCCTTGACTCCACAGAGACAAGGTCGATGGAATATTGAAAGGAGAACACCAGGAGTCCTTTTTTTCTTTGTCAGAAGCAAAATCCTTATCTTTGAGAACAGTCTATAATGGAAACAGTACTGCAAGATGTGTAGTTAAGTTTGACTCATTGAAGTATAACAATTTTAAAAAGAGCTGAAGGACAACAAAAATTGTAAAAATGGACCACATGAACAGAGCTAGCTTTCTCTTTTCTTTCCATTTTGCCTTTATTGGATGAAGGCACTTCTCACCAAGTTTGGAGAAAAAGAATGTCTTTTAGAACCACATGGACTGATAATATCACCAATTGCTCCTGTAATCGTCCCTACAAATTATTTTACAATAAAATGTATAGAAAGAGAGAAGGACCAAGGCTCTACTTTTCAGTTGAATTGTATTTGTAGTAAAAGCTTTAATCCAGGAGTTCTTATCTTGGAGGAGGTTGCAGAGAGGAATTATGGGAGAACCGATAGGCCGCAGGTAGAGATTCATGTTGCCAGGGAAAAAATTTAATTTAATATACATTAAAATTTCTTTTTAATGTCAGAGAAAAATCCCCCAAGTGTTGAGCTAACAGGAATCTCCATACTGATGGCTGAGGTGGATTTTTACGTTATTTGACTACTTAAGAACACTAGAGGGCAGCATTGTTCAGAAAAAAAAATGAGTCTGCTGATTTGTGTATCATGGAAATGCATTTTAAAAGCATCTGGTCAGGGCATGGATTCTGAGTGGAGAGAAAGACATTAGGAAGATCATTTAGGGCATTGCATTCACCTCCTTCTTGCAAAGAACACACAGACAGACTTATTCAATCTGACAACCCAGGACTGAATGTGACCACTTTGCTCTTCCAGGAATCCTTAGTTCTGTGGTTCTCAACTATGGTTGCCCTATCTGGGCTCAAAATGACACTATCCGGGCTCCACCGAAGTCCTATTATATCAGATCTCTGGGTGAGGCCTGGCATCAACACTTTAAAACCCCTCCTGGAGGATTCTGGTGTGCAGGCGTGGAACCTTCTGCTGGTCCACACCAATGCTCCCAAAGTGTGGCAGCATCAGCAGCCCCTGGGAACCCATAGAGAGGCGTTCCTAGGGTCTTACCCCAGACATACTGAATTATAAAATCTGAGGGTGGGTAGGGACTAGCAGTCGGTGTTTTAACCAGCATCCCAAGCAATTCTGGTGCAGAACCAGGTTTGAGAACCATTGCTTCATATCATTCCCAAGCAAGCCATTTCAGTGGCTGTAAACTTCCTCCCACATTTCCTTTCAGCTTTTATATAATCTGAATGGGTCATGCTATAATTTAACCTTTAGTTTAGTTATTTGCTTTAGTAGATATGTAAACAGATAGACACCATGACATACATGAATTCCATCTCTCTCTCTCTCTCTCTCTCTCTCTCTCTCTCTCTCTCTCTCTCTCTCTCTCTCTCTCTCACACACACACACACACACACACACACCACTTTGATACTTTGATATAAATCAGATCACCTGAGAAATTTGATGAACATGCAGAGGTGTGTGTCCTATCCTACTTCAATGAGCCTGGGCCTTTGTAATATTTTCATCAGCTCTCAAATCTCAAATTTGAAAAATACTGCCTAAACTATTGAAAAATTCTGTTAAATCTTCCCTGTGTGCTTCTTTCCAAGTTGAAATAATTGTTAACTATTCTTTAACCCACAGGCCTCAGGCAGCTCTCTCTTATTCCCTGAACCCTAGTGCACACTGGCCTGCTATAAATGCCACCAGTCCATTTTGCTTCCCCAAGGATTCAATTTCCCATCTGTAAGGCGAGGATGCTATTGATCCTTTCAAGCTTAACATGAGATAATGTGTGTAGACCAATTTGTGAATCTAAAAGATTCACAAGAAGCAGGATGTGGCCCTGATTGTTTTTTCTCCAATAGGCTCAGATTCTTAACATTTTAGTTATAGAAAAATAATGTTGACATTCTTCTGTCAGTACGTCATTCATATTTTAAAATGTGTATTTTATGCTAAAGGCCCTAATATAACTATTTATTTTGAGTAAAAAAAAATTGTTGATAAACTTTTTTTCAAATGGCCCTCATGCAAAGATAGACTGCTTACATGAAACCTTTGTTCATGGGAAATGTTCCCTAGAACTTTGAAAGATGCAAGCAAACATATGCAATACCTTAATTTCAATAAAGAAGTTAAAAAAAGAGAAAACACAAGGAACAAAAATAAACAAAACAAAAAAATCAAATCATAAAAAAAGAAAGTTGTAAGTAAATAGATATACTGCATGAATAATAAGCCATAGGGACTGAAGATACAAATATGCAGAAATTAGTGTTTTGATCAAATGAAATGTACTCAAATTCATTTGGCCAAAGGGACATGACATAATAATAAAAACAAAAGAAACCTCAGATATTCCAGAGCAGTTTCCTCTCACTTGAGAAGAGAAAACAGAGGCAAGGAATTCATTGTTTTAAGGCACAAAGCATGAATCTTACAAATATTTTAAAAAATGCCTACAAAATGCTGAGAGTGAAGACACAAATAATAATTATACTAGAGAGTGGGATTATGTGATTTTGCTCTGTATTTTCCACGTTTCTGTAAATTTGTGTTATCATACTCTTAAAATCTAAAAAAGAAAAAAGGCTCCCTAGCAAGCAAAGGCACCACTTTCAAGCACCAACATGCCATAGGTTAATTCATAAATAATAGGTTCAACTAAATGAAATTGACATCTTTAGAAATCAAAGGTGGCTGCCCATTGGCAGTGCCCTTCATGAGGTTAAATCTCCCTGCTCTCAGATCCTTTCTTTATGGAGAGGGAGAGGGAGAGAGGGAGAGGAGGAGGGCGAGGGCGAGGGGAGGGGGAGGGGGAGGAGAGGCGAGGTGGTGTCAGCTGGGGCCCAGGGAGGACGCAGAGACTTGCTTTCATCAGAGGAGTTGTGAACACTAAAAACAACCAGGTCTAGACCTGGGCACAATTTTTACTCCAAACCAGCTGTTTGTTTTTTATTTATCTAACTCAACTTGTTTCTGTATTTACTTAACTTCTGAAGCTTGTGGTGGTGCTGGTTTATGATAGTGCCTCTTGGTGACTTAGAGGTATCTTTTTGGTTCTTTATCAGTCTTAATCCTCCCTCGGTGCTCAGCTGAGGGTATGGAGAGGACCATTCTCCCTCACAGGAATGGAAACTCAGACCCATAAGTGAAGCAGCGTCATGCCTAGCCTTAAGGCTTGCTGACTGGGGGTGGGTAGGGCCTAGCAGAGCACATACTAGGACTGAAGAGACACTTATGTCCCGTCATTGTCTCTAACTTGGGCACATTGCTCAGCCTCCCTAGGTTTCAGTTTTTTCAAAACAAATGAGCATATTGATATTGAGCACATAGGAAATCTTTATACTAACTGTTCAGATGGGTTATATTTTAGCTTCAATTTTATTGATGAAGAAGCTGAGGCTCAGAAAGGTAGCCATTTGGGCAAGTTCTCAAGAGATGGCCTATATGGCCACTTCTAGCTCTGAAGTTTGGTGATTGTCACTTTGAAAGCTTTGTGCATGGTACACTATAAGAGATGGGGACAGAAAAGCAACATTGATCCCACTGTGTTTTTGTGAATGTGTGATGCCTTGTGTGTGGTTATATCCATTTCTTTGCTTTTAATGTGCCGTGACTATAGTTCATGATTCATTTTAATGACAAGAAACGTGAGCTATCTTTTTTGCTTCCTTGAAGAAAGACTTCAAATCTGATGACCCTTTGAAAAAGAGCGTTTTAAAAGGGCTTGTGTCTGCGTCTGACTTGTTGAAACTTAGAGAAAGAGTGATCTTCAGAAGATATTCCTTTATAAGATCAGATGATTCTGGATCAGAACAGCCCAGATTCAAGAGACAAGGAAGGGTTACCTGTGGAGCTTTAAATCTCCAAGGAGAACACACTGTCCTCACCCTGCTGCTCCCCTGAGAGAACCCTCCCTAAAGGGCACAGGGCCCTCTGTCTCTGCTCTGCCACACACTGGTTTTCCCTGACCCTAAACAGTTTGAGCTGAGCCTTTGATATTGCTCAGATGCAATTTCCAAACTTTATTCAGGAATGTGGGATATGTTATTAAAGTGAGACCCTTTTATTTTATTTATTTATTTATTTATTTATCTTTAATATATATTTTATTGATTTTACACACAGAGAAAGTGAGAGGTATAGAGAATTAGAAATGTCGATGAGAGAGATACATCGACCAGCTGCCTCCTGCACACTAAGGTACATGCTCGCAACCAAGGTACATGCCCTTGACCGGAATTGAACCAAGGTCCTTTCAGTCCGCAGGCCGATGCTCTATCCACTAAGCCAAACCGGTTTCAGCAAAGTGGGACCCTTTTAGTCTCACTTTTACCCTAAGTTCAAAGGCCCTGAACAACATCAGCAGTTGGTAAGTACCCATAAGTTTCAAAGTGAGGTTAGATCATCCATGTAGGACTGGTGCAAAAGGTTTGGCCATCTTTAGTCCAACCCTCGTCTTGAAAGAATAAGGGGGTGAAAGTTAAGGTTGAGGGACAATTTAAAAATATATTTTATTGATTTTTTTGCAGAGAGGAAGGGAGAGAGATAGATAGCTAGAAATGTCGAAGAGAGAGAAACATCGACCAGCTGCCTCCTGCACACCCCCCACTGGGGATGTGCCAGCAACCAATGTACACGCCCTTGACCAGAATCGAACCTGGGACCTTTCAGTCTGCAGACCGACGCTTTACCATCTAGCCAAACCGGCTTCGGAAGGTTGAGGGACAATTTAATTGAACTTGTTTGAGTTTGTGGCATATCTCTACCTCTCCCTGCCATGTTTCCCTTCCCCTCCATTTTTTACCTTATGTCAAACTGAATAAAACTCCAGAAAATCCCATTTGCAGAACATGCAAATAAGAACAGTTCCCCACAATAAGAGCCTGAACTCGCTGTGACTCTGCTCAATTCTTGCTCAACTCTCCCTAGTGAGGGGGCGGGGTAAGGGGGCTATGCTATTTCTTCCTCACCAGATAGGTACCTTTAATCCTAGCAAGAGAGCAACTGTCCTACACATTTAGATAAGAATGGCCAAGCGACTCGCCTGAGGCAATGACACAATTTTCTTATCTTTCAATTCCACTCTATCTTTATTATTTCTTTATAATATTCTTATCTCTACACCCAGTCTTTCCAGCAGCTCACCTAGACCAACTAGTGCCTGCTGACACTCCAAGAAATAATTATTTCAAATATTTTATCATGAAATGGCACCTCGTTCTCCAACATAATCTAAACATGGTCCCCACTATTTCTTATTAAAACCTGGCGATTCCAAAATATCAATTTGCAATTGCTACGTTTGGTTAATACTAAATGGTAGTAATTAAATTATTTAATCAGACCATTTCTGTCCCGGTTAAAAGGAGGTAGCATTCACAGTGAATATAAAGTACAGTGCTATTATTCCATATACCAAATCCTTTAAGATTTATGGAGTGAGAGTGAGTTCTAACTTATTTAGAGACATTCACAATGAGAGTAAGTAAACCCCATTGCCTTAAATTTTGCAAGGTAATAAATGAACAAATATAAATAAACAGATATAAGTGAACTAAAATTCCAGGGTTGTACACATTTCCCAGATACCTGACTTACTTCTTCATCTGTGAAGCTTAAAGTTGTATCATTGGTGGATTGTAGGCGTCTATATTAGTGTCCTGGGGTTTCCTTTGACAATGCCATTGGTCAATTTTTTTAAAGTTCAAACATGGGTCTTCTCCGGATATGGTTTATCTCTCTGACATAAATGAAAAAAATAATATTTGGAAAAGGGTTCTTTATCCTTCTCAAGTTTTTAAAGGTTTGCTCTTGTCAATTAAGCCACCAATTTCCTTGTAGAATATGGCTGTTTTCATTTGTTTGGGCTGCTATTAACAAAAATACCCTACGTGACTTAAACAGCAAACATTGATTTCTCCCAGTTTGGAGACTGGGAAGTTTAAGATCAAGGTGCTGACAGATTCAGGATCTGGTGAGAGCACTCTTCCTAGTTTTGTAGACGGTTTCTCCTTGTGTCCTCACATGGTGGAAGGGGCGAGGCAGCTCTCTGGGGTCTCTTTTATAAGCACATTAATGTCATTCCTGAGGGCCCTACCCTCACGCCCTCAGCATTTACCAAAGACCTCACACCTAATAGCATCATGTTGGGGATTAGGTTTCAACATGGGAATTTTTGGGGGGTGGAGGGGGGAGGGGAACACAAACATTCAGTCTACAGCAGTGACCTAGAAAATTCTCAAAGCAGGTGATAACAACTGTTCATCTTTGCCATAGATAATATTCCCATGAACACCTGATTTTCAATAACCTAATGTTTCTTAGTGAATGTTTCAGGATGAGTAATCTACAGAACGTATACAGAAATAAATGAGAAAATTCATATGCCATGTAGGTTCATTTAATAGAACAAATTTATCGATGAAACAATTATGGTGGAAGGTATTCTTGTATAGGGCAATAAAAACCTATCAGTAACACATAGGAAGATATGATATTAGTTATAAAGATCCCTCATTTAGTCATAATATATAAAAAAAGTCAAAAGATGACATATTTGAGAATTATTAGCTTTTTATTTTGTGATCCTCTTGTGATTCGGTCTGCCGTTTTTCTTATTTAGAAATGAGAATGTCTCAAACTTTTTGATATATCAATGGTGTTTTGGATTTGTTTAGTGGAAAATGCTTAAATTATCAAAGAGATTTATTAGTAGAGATCATTATATGTGCTTCAGAGTTGGTGATTCCAAGTCACTTTTTCCTGGCTCTGTGCTCTGCTTATCCAGAGCTGGATTCCTTGTGGCTTGAGGGTGGCTGACAGTAGCATCTGTGGCCACCTGCTTCCTTGTCCATCTCTGTCCAGGGCTGTGTGCCTCAGTAATCCAAGACTCTTGACATTCACTCTGATTGGACTGTTTTGGTTACATGAACCAGTGATCTGAGCTGATTGGCTTAACACAGCCCAGAACTCACCTTGGAATTGAGGTCCAGCAAGGGGAGGGGGAGTGGCCTTCCTTTGGGCCAATTGGCAGTTTGGGAGAAGCATAGTCACTTACATGAAAATCTTCTGGGCTGACAACCAACAATTTCCTCTGTGCTCACATGGGGTCTGGTTGGGCACATCCACAACACAGGGACAGTGAGAGAGCTAACTCTACGAGTGTCTACTACGTGCTGGGAATTTTATCAACACAATTGCACTTAAGCATTACTGCCGAACAATGAGATGCTATTATTATATTTTCATTTTACATTTGAAGAGACTGAGGCTCAGAGAAATTAAAAACTTGATGAAACCAGGTTTTCACTTTTCCTCTAAAACCAGCCTCACCCACAAATGCCCATGCCCAAACAAAATGAAACGTATCTTTTCCCATTTCTCTTCAGCTGTATTTATGCATTTCATGCTCACGTGTAGAGGTTTAAAATATCTCTATCAAGTGAGGAAGTAAACCTCTGGGCATGTCAAAAGGAAATGTATTATGCAAAACACTCATTAAGGAATGGTTTTCCAAATGTTCATTGAGATATTAAAAATTTAATTTAACCAAATCCCACACATTCTATATGGCACCTAATATTTCTACATCCATTATTAATGGAACAATTATTTTTATACTTGGGAACATCTGTCATGGCATTGCAGATATCTGACTCAAGCATCCCATTTCTGATCTTTTCATTGTGTGAAGGTCACCATCATTGGTTAGACAGGCGGATGTAGAATCTTGATTTGTAACTTCTTACTCTATTATCCTGTCTGCAGCTTTTAACATTTGTACAGCTGTCTGTGTATCAGCTTCTTGGGACAGGCTTTTAACTTTATTTTAAAAGGAATTCTATCTTGTGGATGAAAGATTAAAGAAGGCAGCTTGGCAGAGGATTGATAGGAGGGAAAAATATTTATCCTAATGAGATTTTTCTACTGGCAAATTTATCTTCATGCTGTAACAGGAAGCAATTGGTATTCTTGCAAAGTGTAGAGCTGGCCTTAGTTCCTGGTCCTGTCGTAGGAGACGAGACATCTGGAAGGAGACACTATCCTCATTTTAATGATATCAAAAACCCTACCCTTCTACAATGTGGCTTCCCAGCAGCCCCAGATCCATCTGGCTCTGCAGAGCCTGCCTATGTTTGGGAGGAACGTGGTAACTAACCAAAAGGGATTTTCAAAACGTGGCTTGGTGGTAAACTGGTAAATACTGGTAAATCACTGCTGAACTGGTAAAGAGGAACTACAGCGAGGCACCTGTCACTCTGTATGTTAATATGTGAGGCAGGCCCAGGAGTGGCCAAGCAACATTCATCGAAAGAGCCATTGTGGAGGCGCTGGCCTGTCCCGGTCTACCTTGGGATGCTCAGCATTCTTTTCCTTGTATCTAGTTTCCGCTCCATGCTGTGTGTGTTTGTATCTGGAACCTTTGATCACTTTCTTTGGGGCTTTCTTTCCCATTTCTGAGGTTCTCCTCCATCCCTCACCCAAAAATGTCTGTTTTCCCCTATTTTTTTCCCATTAGAATCTTCTGCAAAGGGAGGATTTAGCAAGTTTTTTTTTCTTTTTAATATAAGATAGTGTTTCTTTAAAAAAAATTTTTTTAAATTGATTTCAGCGAGGAAGGGAAAGGGAGAGAGATAGAAACATCAATAATGAGAGAAAATCACTGATTGGCTGCCAGGCATGTGCCTTAACCAGAATCGAACCATGACCTCCTGGTTCATAAGTCGATGCTCAACCCTGAGCCACACCAGCTGAGCAAAGATAGTGTGTCTTAATTATGTCTACCACAGGATCCACTTCAGTGCCACAAAAGAAAATGTTATTAGACAACTTTGACTTTGCAAGCAGTCTAGCTCTAGCTGCTCTTGGCCATAGAGAACACTCAGCAAGTTAGAAATAGGCAGACTTGTGCCCAGCCGCGTGGCCCGAGAGGCCCCGAGGGAGCAGGACAGGCAGTGAGAGGAGCCAGACGCTCACTGTGGAGCTCCCCTAGGCACCAGCAGGAACCGTTTTCTGTTCCCTGAGATCACATGCTTCATACAGGTGGCTGCCCAGTGAGTGTGTGTGACCACATGCTGCTCCTCTGTTATTACTCTTTAAAAACAGTAAACTATAAAATAAATGGACATTATGTTTTCTCTCACCCTGCCATGGATTCTCTCTCACAGCCTGCTTTGGCGGCCACTGAGGGAAGGGCCCGGCTCAGCACAGCCTCTTTGGGAAATGACAGTGGATATCTGGCGCAGGCACGCTCCTGGGGGGATGTGTGAGAAGTGGTTTGGCTTCTGAAGGTGGAGTCTCAGGGAGGAAAACCAGCATTGACTGTGTATTTCTAAACCCTAAGGACTGTGCCTGGACTTCAATAGCCTTGAGGTCCTCATTACTATTGACAGCTCAGTACTACTGGCATTTTATCTCATTTGCGTGTGTATGTGTGGGGTTATTGTTTCAATCTTTAGTTTTGTCAAAGTAACCCATATGCATAGTTTAGATCAAAATAAAAAGGCCTGCAACAAAGAGCAATGATAGTCCTTCCATGTTTCACCTGCATGCCAGAGGATACCGTTTGCAACACACACAACATATTCTGGTATCCTTCTCTACATTTTTCATCATTTATGCATTACTATCATGGTCCAGATTTTTTCAGACATTATCTATTGGCCTGTGGAAGTGAGGGTTTTAGCTTCCATGCATACATTCTTCTACCTTCACTATTTTCTCAATATATTTTCATCTCATTTTAGGATTGAATCAACATCCTGTGTTTTCATTATAATGATGGTGTAGTTAGTGTCTACTACCGAGCAGAGCCGTTTATGATGATTTACGATTTCCTTTCTTCTATTACTTTTCATTTTTCTTTTGGTTGACAATCCTTTCATTAACTTAGTTCTATTTAGAGCTATAGCTAAAAATTTTTTTGTTCAAACAAATATCTCTCAGTATAGTTTTCCACATGGTCACACTTGTGGAGAACTCAGTTTCTTTTTATTTTCTTCCCCATGTAACATCCCAGGTAGAGTCCACCATCCGCCTGCCACACCCTACATCCCCGTCACCCTGGAGATTGTCTCCTTCCCTTTAATGGGTTGGATCCCATGGCTTCCCCTTTGTGGAGTTATCCTCTCATTTTGGTGAAGCAGATTTTCTGGTAGCTTCCGAGCAATTGTGTTTGGGAGATAGAAAAGTCAAAATATTGTTTCCTCACTCTTGTTTGGTAGCTTGCCCACCAACCAAGAGTGAGGAGTTTTTGTTGGTTTGTTTGTTTGTTTTTTCCTTAGGATTCTGACGATTTGTTCCACAGTCTTCTGGCTTTCAGTTTTGTTGCTGAAAACCACTGGGCAATCTTTATTCTTTAACCTTCATGTGCATACTCTATGAAGTCTCTGGAATATTTTATGATGCTTTTCTTTATTTTTTTCAGCTATGAAATTTCATGTTAAAGTTTCTTGGTGTGGGTCTTCATTCATTGTCCCGGATATACTGGGTGGGCACTTTCAGTCAGGAAACTCATACTCTTCAAATTAGACTTTTTTATAATGTTTTTTCACTAACTACCTCTCTTCCATTTTACCTGTGCTCTCTAGAAATCTTTTAGTTGAATTGATTTTGGACTTCTTGGAAAGAACCATCATTTCCTTATCTTTTCACTCCAATTATCCATTTCCTACTTTTAAAAATTTCCCTCAACTTTAAAGTTCAACATTTTTATTGTTTTTTTTTAAGTTAACTATATAGTTTATAATCTCTATTATTTTTTCTAGTTCTATGTTGCTATTGTTTTCTCTTTTATCCTGTACTTATTCCACTGATGCAATATATTTTCTTATCCCACCAAGTATATTAATTATAGCTTCTATGAAGTTTTCTGTATCTCTCTGCATTGTTCTGTGTTTTTTTTTTTTCTACTGAGCTATGAACATTTTTTTTTTCCATATTGGAAGTTTCCTTTGAATGTCACGTGATCCTTGGGTTTCCATTCCTGTTTAAGAGTAAAGCACGAAAATTGTACTTAGATGGCATTTCTCAGCTAGAACAATTAGGAGACTTGCCACTTTGTCCCACTGCGGTTTTCTTTCACAACAACGTCAGTATCTGTTAGATTATTTTTTTTCTGAGATAGTTAATTTTCTCCAGAGAAATGTTCTCTTAACTTTGCCTGGGGAAAGGGCATGTTAGTGACCTGAAGGTAAGTGAGAGGGAAGGTCTGGGGTCTCACAATTTTTTTAAAAGCCTGGTCTCATCTTCCTCTGTGTCTGGTATCCCTTAGACTAGAGCTTCTCAATGAATTTCTCCCGTTGATGTATCCCTTGCCTCCTTCATTGGAGGAGAAAGGCAGGACTCTGCCTACAGATGTGGGGACATGAGCTTTAATAGCTCTATACAGTCTTTTAAATAACTACCCTGTTTCTAATTCCCACCTCAGCCCCGTGTTCTGTAACATTGGTGCCTCTAATGCCTTAACCATTTCAGGTTGTGTGGTGCAAATTAACCTGCTTCTCACTTGTGGACACTTTTTTTCCTTTGCAAAACACCTCAAATTTCTCTTACAAAAGTATTTAATAAGCGCCACATTAGTACAAAAACACACAGCCTATATATAGCTCACCCTTTAAAACCAGAACATCCACATGAATTCAGGATAGATTATCTTTACTTAAAAAAAAGAAAAAAATCTAAGGCACACACTGGGAACTGGGCTAACTGGCAGAACACTGCCTTGGTAGGAAGATTTTGACAGGAAGCAGGCATTGGAGACCCTCCATTCCAACAGAAAACCTAACCAACTGATTCATACAGAAAAGTTGGAGCGAGCCTGCACAAACATTCCATAAGCTGAGCAAAGGAGACCTTGATCTGCTTCCAGCAGAAGCACACTCGTAAGCACACACTTGTGGTTCGCCCACAGAAAGCATACATGTTTGTGGCACTAACAACTGAAAAGCATATAATACTTTGATCTTGAAGTGGGTAATCATGGAACTTTCAAGATTATATCTACTTGGTTATCCTGAGTATTCATCTATAAAAAATAGTGTGTTGTTGTTGTTGTTGTTGTTTTTAAATGCTTTAAAGAGAGTTCTGGAAACGGGGCACCACATTAGGACCAGAAGACAGTGCAGATGTAAGACTTAGACATGTAGCTTTTAGATAAAACTTGCAGTTGACTTGGACATGTAGCTTTTAGATAAAGGGGATCTCTCTCGAGTGACTCTTACAGCTAAGACTCTCTGTGACCATAGTAGCTTTAGAAATTTCAAGACCGGCAGCTGGTTGAGGAACACCCTAGATAAATGTTCCCAACCAGTAAAAACTCCATGGGTCTGACCCCAAACATGTGTGCTGGGAAAGCTTCCAGGTAGAATGCTGGAAGTGGACTTGTCCAGAGGAGCCGACTCCACGCCCCGACACTCACCCCTGAGAGATGCCTTGTGTGCACTTTCAATAAATATTTTTAGTTCTGCTAAGCCATTTACAATTTCTCCATTCCTTTTCTATTTTCATATATTTTGGTCCAAGTTTTGAGTTGTCAGCTACTTTCATTAGAAAGGAAGTTTTTATATTAGTTCTTTGCCCTGGATGCTTTTTACTAGGTGATTTTTTATTTTGAAAGAAAGGGGCAGAAATATTTTATGTTATCATCCTAAATCAACAGGTTTCCTTGCTGTTTTCCAAATGAGAAAACTGAGAGTCAGAGATTAGTGGCTTTTACTCCCTCACTCCCTATTTCATCAAAAGTGCTCTTGTCGAGGTTATTGATGATCCTGGCACCAACACCAATGATTCATAGTCCTCAACTTGCTTGACCCTTCATAGCCTTTGATAAGGGTGATCACTTCTTCCTCCCGGATTGTTTCCTTTACCTGTTCCTTGGGCGCCATACTCTTCTCTCCCTCCTCCCATCCTCCTAATGTGGGGGAGCCCCAGGGTGCTCAGTCCTTGGTTCTTTTCCCTTCCTTCTTCCCTTCCTTCCTTCCTTCCTTCCTTCCTTCCTTCCTTCCTTCCTTCCTTCCTTCCTTTCTTCCTTTCTCCATTCCTTTTCTATTGTTTCCCTGGACCCTTCCATCCACTTGTTCTTAAAGAAAAAAAAATTTTTCTTACATAAGTAAATTTGGGGTTGACTGTAGTAGGGTTTCAAAAAGTCATCTAAACGTATGTTCTCTAATTCTCATTAATTTTGCATGATTCTCTTCACTGAAGCAAGTCACAACACAAGCTTACCTCTCAGAATTAAAAACAAATTAGCAAAAGCTAAAAATGGGAACATATTTAGAAAGGATGGAAAATTCCAAACTGCAGGGAGTAAGGTTTTGTGGTTCCTAATCTTTTCCAGTATTTGAACACTGACAAACAATTACTCCCCAAGGAGAAGTAACACTTTCAAAAATATTCAGATTTCTATGGTGGGTTTGTGGGAGGAGCAGTGGTGGGATATGAGGGATGTCTATGTGTAATGTATACATTTTACACAGCTGGCCAAATGCCTTATTTTATAGTTTGTGGAGACTTGAATCTTAAGCATACAAGGTTTTCCTAAACTTCCAATTATTTTGGACATAATGATATTTTCTTATGAAGTAAACCAATTTGTTTTCTGAAACTAATGAAAACTCAGACTGGCCCCATGGATTTTCTGCCCCCTCTGGGCCATAGACAGTCCTGACATAATTTTAAAATATAAACACAGCCTCCATAGATGTCAATCAAAATTTCAAACTCAAATTCCTCTCCCTTTCCTAGCTGGAACCTGCTCAGGCTAGAAGCCTGCAATAAAGGGTAGTGACATGGGGCATGGCTGGTGTTTTCATTCCTCTACTTTCTGCTTCTCCTCCCGGCCCTTCTCCTACTGGCTCTGGATGTTTGTTCATCCTTTTCTCAAACATAACCTAGAGGACAGGACCTAAGATGATACCACACCGGAAACAAACACAGAGGCCCTCCCTGCCACCCCAGCATTCTCCTGGCTATACCACTAAAGAGACTCAGTCCACTTTTCCACCTCTGGATTTGCCAAACATGAGTCAGCTTACAAGCTACTATATTCCCCAACCATGGGGATCATGTTTGAAACTCCCCACTCCCAACCAGAGTTGAAGTGAAGGGGAAGCCCTCTCACCCTGCTGGTGTTGATGGTGCTCAGAGCACAGTTTTATTCAGGTATGTCCTTCTCAACTAGACCCTCTCTCCTCTGTCTCAACCTTTATATTCTTCAAGCAAGTGAGGGGCTTCAGAGTCCCAGAACTGAGAGAGGGGGAGGAAGAGAAAGGAAACTCATCTTTACAGAATGCTCACTCATGAATGGAGAAGGGTTATGGCCCCCATTATAATAATGGATTTGGTCAGGAAGCCTCAGTGGATGCTAAATTCAGTTTGTGGGGGACACAGGAAATTCACCTAGTTTCAAAGAAACACACCTCATGTTATTAATTACTAAGTCAAAGAGGTACCATCATGTTGGAGAAAGCTGGCAGACATCATCTTAACTGAGTGGTCAACTTAACATGACCAGTAATGGGACACACTGAGAAGGACCCAAAAAGTATTCTTGCCCAAAAGGCTTACTATTAATTTAATCGTAGGGAAAACAACTACACAGATCTAGACTGAGAGACATTTTCTAAAACAATTGGCTTGGATTAAAAAAAAAAAAAGATAATGTTATTAAAGAGAAAAGAAGGTGAAGGAGCTATTTTAGACTAAGAAAAGAAAAAGCCAAGACAACTAAATGCACTGTGGATTCTTAATTAAATCCTAGGCTTGCCTCCACATCCACCAAAACCTAAAAGAATATGAAGCACATTTTAGGAGATGTGATATGGCTTGCTTATTATATAATAGTGGTGCATCAATGGTGAAGCTCTGGGGGGTGAGGATTGTGTTGTGGTTACATAAAAGAATGCCTTGTTCTCAGGAGACAGAAGCAAGTGTGGGTGAAATATCATGAGAGAGAGAGAGAACAAGGAAGGGAGAAATAGAAGCAAATACAGCACAATTCGGTAAATCTACGTGGAGAGTATTATATGTTTACCTTTTCAGCTTTTCTGTAGGTTTTAATTTTTCAGAATAAAAGGTTGGGGACAGAAAGAGACATGGATCCAGCCCTCACCCATCTCCTTTGCAAGTACACAACATGGAGATTAGGTACCTCTCTTTGAAATTTTATTTCGATTGTGTCTTGGTGCCTGGATGAAACTTAAATTATTACATCTTATTATGAATATTAATTCCTAAAAGTATAAACATATATAATGACAATTTCAACCTTAGAATGTATGTGCAGGGCATTGCAATATATAAAAACATTTTCACTTATATTGTCTCATATTATCTTTACAACAATCTTGGAAATAGCTAGAGAAGGTAATAGTTTTATTCTTCCCATTTTCCAAATGAAAAACTGAACAACAGAAAGTCTGAGCAACTCAACCAAGTATACACACCTAAAACGAATGCCCTCACCCTCTGATTGAAGACTCCCATTTTTTTTTCCACTACACATATTAAATACCCATACCCATAGGGGTTTAACAAAACCATTTACTCCCTTTGTTACTTCATTTTGTACAGAAAGTGAAACTGAAGGGTCTTTATTCACCTGGGAATTCCAGATTAGCAATAGTACAGGTGGCTCTGCTCACTCCATGGAATCAGCATGCTCGTCAGCCCTGAGTTTAAGTGAGATGCTGCTAAGTGACAACTGCTCAACTCTGTAACCCCACCTGCCCAGATTAGAGAGCTGAGTAATGTTCGTCTCCGAGTTCTACCCATGTCATTGCAGATCAGCTGCAGCACAATGAGGAACTTACAGAGATGAGTATAACAATGAATTCTCCCGAGACCGATTCAACATCTCCTCCGAATATGGAGGTAAGTCTTGTCACAACTCCAGCGATCTTCCAGGGAGATGACAACTCCCACAGAAGGATGTTCACGTGTGTCACAAAGCCATAGCCCCTCAAATACTAACAGCTGTGTTTCCACCTGACAGCTGGGGTGAGCAGGGCCATCTTCGTTCTCCCTCTGCCTAACAGTAACTTAGGAGGGAAAACATGCCTTCTGAACTCGGTGAAAGCCACAGATTTGTGGTGAAGAGGACCCACAGGGCCCAGCCATGTGGCCCACATTTTCCCTCCTTATGTGTCGCATTAATGATAGGGGTTGAATCGCTTCTGCCTTCACTGTTGACTGAAGATGTGAAGAAAGGACAAAGCTGTGTGTGTGTGTGTGTGTGTGTGTGTGTGTGTGTGTGGTGGGGAGAATAGAGCAAGTAGCTAAATTGCATAGAGTATATACATATTCTTCTCCAGGATCCTCCCCCTCCCTTCAGATCAGAACTTTATGGAATAAGGTTGGAATCCTTAACTTTCTATAAAAGCACAAAACACAGCACACCTAAACAAATTACTAAAATTCTGTGGCACACCACAACATATGTTTTTAGCAGGTTTGACAAAAAAAGGTATACTTTTGATTCATTCAAATGGATGGCTAGTGTCATTTTTTAAAATTTGATAATCTAATGGGAAAAGAGGTCAGTGTATGTTTTAAAAATTCTTGTGGCACACTGGTTGAAAATTGCTATTCTATTCTATACATGGTGTAATTGCAAAGGATACTTTTCCAAAATAAAATAGTCCCTGGACTTAAATGGGAAGCAATTTAGGGCTTTCACAGCCTAAACAGCACTTGCACACTTTCACTCGCTCAAACACTTTAGTGCTCTGTTTTGATGTTTCATTATTGAGAATAGTGTGATATCATATTATCCCTGTAAAAAACTCTTCTTAGACTAAAAACAATTATAATTTGCCTTATCATACATGTATTCTTTGATTTGATAAAAATATGCATTTTTATGTCATTTCCATAGATAATTTTTTATCTGAATTTCCAACATTAATATTGCTTTATAGTAAACTCCTAATTAACTCAGAATCAAAGAAACAGAAAACTCTAGGAGAACATTATATTTGTCAGAAAAACCCACAGAAAAACTCATATGCACTTTGATTATTTATAACTTTTATAGCCCAATAGCAAGAATAAATCTTTATAGAACCTGTTGATATTATAAGATCATGAACTACCTATTGAATCATCAAGGACAAATTACCTTCAGTATAATTTTATGTTGATTACTTTATTCTCATTCTTTGAAAATTTATAAATCTATGTTATTGTAAGCCTCAAATAACAAGAACATTCCCCCCCCCCCCCTCTTTTTTCCAAGTATTTTCATTCTCATTAACTTTGGGTGATACTCCATGATTATAAACCTCAATTAACTGGATCATTGTAAACCTCAATTAACTGGATCATTCTTTTTAATTTGCCCTCCCAAACTATCTTCTTTCTCAATAATATTATGTAGGTTCCATAAATAAATGTAAATTGAAAAAAATCTGTTTTTAGGAATGTCCTGAAAGTTTTCACAGGAGATGTCAAAATATTGTCTTCAAACAGTTGTAACAGAAGGGAAATAAAATGAGAACCAAAAACCAAATTGCAATGAAGGCTCTCATTTTTTAAAAAAATATATACTTTATTGATTTTTTAGAGAGAGGAAGAGAGAGGGATAGAGAGCTAGAAACATCAATAAGAGAGAATCATTGATCAGCTGCCTCTTGCACACCCCCTACATGCCCTTGACCGGAATCGAACCTGAGACCCTTCAGTCCGCAGGCCAATGCTCTATCCACTGAGCCAAACCAGTTTCTGCTCATTTTAAATAGTGGCTCTGCAGACTGGGAACTAATCAGACCTAGAGTCGTTATAAAATAGGAAGCCACTCAGATGACTTACTTCAAAATAAGATGTAAAATAAGATGGCTGGATTATAAATTCCCCTTCTAATTAATTTTATTGTTTTCATTTATGGAACCACAGAAGTGAAAAGAACCTGGAAAAAGTAAGTGAGCACTGTACCCAGCAGAAGCCACAATTCCAATGCCTGCAACTACTTTAAAAAGGAATGAAGATGCAGGATGCTGAGCATTGGCTTTGAAGGTAAATATTAAGGCTGAAAGACTTTTACTGGAAAGGTGGTTATTTTTCATATTCAGTCAAATCAGTCTGAGTGTGTTTCATTTCCTACCATGAGTGGAATAGTCATCGAGCTAGAATCAGTAACTCCAGAGTCTTTTATTAAATTTCTTTACTCACCTTCCATGGGGGTGTTACTGTCTGGTCGATTTGCGAAGACGACATCCACATACTCCAGCTGCAGCCTCTGGAGGGAGCCCTTCAGTCCTGGGAACAGAAGCAGGGCAAACAGAGAAAGTCCAAAATGAGCACTATTGGAAAGAATTGAAGTTTGGTTATCTTTAAGAATTTACTTTTTTAAAATTAAAAAGCATTGGATTAGCTTCAGGGAAGCACTAAATACAATGATGTGCTAACTGACCCCTAAGTCCTTGTAAAATTATGTCAAAGTTTGATTTTGTCCCCACAAAGAAAAGTCTTAGCCTGGCCTCAGTGGCTTAGTAGTTGAGCATTGACCTATGAACCTAAGGAGGTCACAGTTTAATTCCAGGTCAGGGCACATCCCTGGGTTGTAGGCTAGATCCCCAATAGGGAACTTGCAGGAGGCAGCCGACCAGTGATCCTCTCTCATCATGTTTCTCTCTCTCTCTCTCTCTCTCCCTCTTTCTCTCTCTCCCTCCCTGCTTCCCTCCCTCCCTCCCTCCTCCCTCCGTCCCTCCCTCCCTCCTCTGCTCTCTGAAATCAATAAAAATATATTTAAAAAAGAAAATTCTTTTCTCTATGGCATTAGTATTCCCACCACATTAGAAAATACAGACTTAGTGTTCATCTTGCAGTGACTCATGTGTAGCACTGTCCGGAAGCAAAGTTTAGAATAAAAAGCATCCTAAGAATTTTTTCTTGAAAAATTCAACTAATGCCATGTATTTAATTACTTAATGGACTTATAATAATAGAATGGAGGTATGTTATTGCATAGCAAAACATAAAAATAGTATATATCATAAATAAGTGACAACCAATACCACAATGGATTATAATAGGAATAAAAGGGTTGGTCAGTGAGGGTGTTACTCAACATCTCATTGATTGGAACAAAGTTCGAAGAATCCTATATATAGCTGAGCTCTATTATTTCTATTACTCCCTATTCTTTTGGGGAGAAACAAAAATACTAGAAGCTATAAAGATTGAAGTGGTAATATAAAGGACAGAGTGATAGCTTACAATAAAATCTAGAACCCATAGTCTGTTTCAACCCTAACCATTTTGTCACATTCCTATGACTATTCAGAAAAAAATATTTAATCTCAGTAAAATTAATGTTTCCCTGAAATAGAATGTACTTACTGTACATAATATGTAACCGAAAGGACAGTGTTCAAGAATCATTTCCATGACATAAAATTTTATGGCATTTCCTTATCAGCTTATTTAATTCTTCAGGAAGACCGGAGGGTTTTCTCTTTTTATTACAGGCGTAAAATTAATTGCATGTTAAATGAGGCTCTTAAAAATTTAAATTTGGCTCATTTAAATTTGATTTTTCAAACTAGTTTATTGGCCAGCCCCAATTACCTTTCTGACAGGAAAATGGAGTGCTTGAATATAGTTCCGGAAGTATTTTTCACTCATTAAGAAAGGACTGTCTGTGGTGGCAGCTTGTTAAAGGAAGCATTGATGAGCAGATTAGGGCAGACAGGTGTTACAGGGTCCAATGCCTGCTCTTGAAAAACTGCAGTGACTTTCAGGTTCAGGGCATTAGCAGCTATCGCAAGGGGCAGCTTGCAATTAAATTTAACTTAAAAAGATTTATGATGTAAGCCACTTTTTGGAAGCAATTGTATGAAGGTGTCAAGGGGAGGACCTGATAATGAAGCAAACAAATTAATAGGGTGTTAGAAGGTTTGAAAGGTTGGAAATCTACCCTAGCATGCTGTGTGATCTCACTTGGCTTATTTCACCTTTTTTGTGTGATTCAATTCTCCGATCTGCAGTGGGGATAATGGTCCTTGCTACCTTCAGAATTGCTGCTCCAGAGAGCAAGTAAAATCAATTGTAAGTACTTTGTAAATGCAATAGTCTAGTAATGTGGTAATTAGAATGGTGGTATTCACATATCAGAATGAGAGGTCCCAACAACTACTGCCAGAGACTTTCACTAGACCCCTGGTTTTGGAGGCATTTAGTGACATTTTGTCCCATGCCTGGCCCTGGGAACAAGGGCCTCCTTCCTGATGATGGCCCTCTCCTCCTGTGTCTCTTCTCAGCAGTCAGGGTGGGCTGAGAATAAGCTGGAGAAGAAGCTACGACTGACTTGGCCCTGTTGTGATTGCAATATGATCAGTCACGACTTAAGTCATTCACTTATCCATGCTGTAAGCATGTTCTGAATCCCAATTTGATTCTGAAACTGTGCTGGGCTCTGGGAGTATAAAGATGTATGGACACTGCATTCATCCCCAAGGAGCTAACAGTGCATGTTGAGAGCTTCTATTGGCATACGCTCATTATTCAAGGCAATAATGTATGCCCCAAAATAATGGCGTGGACTTGATAGAAAGGTCATTGTACTTGGTCATTCTTCATCTGTCAAAGACAACATAGAGCTAGAGCTAGATGAACTTTCTTTTTTGACCTTTCATGTGATTGCAAACCAAGTCAGGTAGTCTTTCCTTTTCCTCCTTGGGATACTTTAATCTTGTAGAAACAGCTAACTCATAGCAACATAAAGACATGTTCACCAATGTCTCCTTAAACACCATGTAGGTTATTTCCAATAAACAAACAGTCAAGACCCATGTCCACTTAGCAAATGTTTGTTGAGCACTGGCTGGGAGCCAGGCATTGTTTTAAGTTTAAGTAGACATACAAAAATGCATTAACCTCAGCTCCAGAGGGGCATTCTGACAGCTAATCACAACCTAAGGAGCTAAGTGCTCCAGGGCAGTGAGTGCACTTGCTGAAGGCACTTTGACCTTAACCTGTTCCTGGACACCAACGCAGTGTCTATCTGCTGGAGTGAAACAAGAGAAGCAGGGGGAATGCTCCCTGCCCTTGAGGAATGTCTAGAAATTAACTGGCAATTCCTCGAAAGTCCACAGGATGATAAATTATGATATACAAAGAAAAAGGCTCTCAAGTGACTGTAGGAAAGAGAAATCTAAGTTCATTTTTCTTTTAGGTTCTGAAGTTGAACAGGAACTGTATCGTTTATAAGGTGATCCTTAATGCAATTTAAGCCTGTTGTACAGGCATCTACCTAAAGACAGGTGCTCATTCCAGACATTAAGCAGGCTGGCATGCACGTGGGTCAGGTGCTTAGGCCTTGCAGGTCTAACTGTGTAGAAACAAGGAGATCAGTAAGTAGTTTGGAGATTCTGCAAGGGTTCTATTCATATATGCCCTGTCGTCAAAGATGCCCTCTATATCTACCGCACATTTGATTTCCTATCTAGCGTGAGAAAAAGTTGCCGTCAGTAATATACACAGTGTCCCTATGTAATTTTCCAGGTTCTTCTCAGCAGACCTCTTAATCATGATGTAGGGGACACACTTGCTTTTTTTTTGTTTGTTTAAATAAAGACTGCCCTGTATTAGAATAATATATGTGCCAGCCTCTCCCATTATGAAGCCTGGTTATTCTGGTGGATAATTTCTATTACTGTGAACATGATACACTGGGAAGGAATCCTGGGGTGAATCCATTTGCTATGAAATTTATTTTTAAATTAAAAAATAATAAATGATCTTTTTATAAGAAAAAAAAGTTTAGATAGTAGCAGTAACCACTTGCCATTCATTAATAATGTTTAAGCAGAGCTTTCTCAGACTATTTTCTTTTTCTGTTCCTGAAACTATGACAGTGGGTTTGTGTTTTGAATCACATCAGAAAACTGTTGTTTATCTGAAAGGCAACTATAGATTTAGACACAGGTTTTGCCTATAAAAGCACACAAACAATTTACTTATTTTTATACTTTGGCTTACCAAACTGTCTCTATTCTTTCACCCTGCATACCAAGAAATTGGATCTGCTGAATTTTAACACTGGCATATACTTGAGTTTAATAAATGTTTGTGGAATGACTAAATGAATAAATAGACTTTCAGAACCTGAGAGGACCTTGGGATTCTAAATGGATATAATAAAGTGTTAATGAGATTTCTACCCCTTCTTTGTGACTCTAAGGAGAATATTATTCCTAACTGGATCTGAGGCAATGACTTTGGACTCATTGTAAAGGTCTTTCCTATGAATTTTTTTTTTCAAAACTACATTATTCAAGCTCATTTTACATTTTATAAACTAACTCAGTTGGCCAAAGTTACCCAGCACACAATGACCTGAACTCTACATAAGTCAGGCTTCTGTCTTATTCTTTAAGAGCAATTCTCAAATTTAATGTGTGTATAAATTTCCAATGTTGAATAGATGAATAAGGACACCTTTACCACAGAACAAGTACCAATGAAACCTACATTTTATAAATCATTCAAACTTTACTTTGGGTCTAGAAATATCATTTTTTTCTGCGAAATCCACTCAATTCCCCAATTTCAGTCCTTTTTGCTGACTCTCTTTTGCACTTATGATTATTTTTTGTCTTTGGCTGAAACTATAAACTGTAAAATAACAGCAACAATAACAACATAATAATAGATCCCAATTCTTTTTCAATTTCGAAAGTTTGAAATTTTGTGTTAAAAGTTTGATTCTAAGTTGATTGGAATTTCAGCTGAATTAGTTTATGCCTCATGAGAGATTAGTTCCTAAGAGGATTCCTGACTTATTTAAAAGGAGAATTTAAGATATTTCTATTAGGTTATATGAAGCTTCAAGAAAATAGATTTTTCTTTTTTTTCGTAATTGAGATTTCATTATGTTTTGAGGATCAGTACACAGACATTTCAGTTTGTACACAATTCTTAACGTATGTACCAAAATTATGAAGTCATTTGAGCTATTTTTTTTCTAAACAGTTATTTGTGACTTTACAGCTTAAAATTTGGAGGCTAATTTTCCTTAGTAGAGTATCAAGTACCAATGTCTTTAAATGTTGATACACTCTTACATCAAAGCCCCACTAATTCACAATTTAATATCATATATACTACATTATCAAATTTTCAATCTTTCACAGCAAATTAACAAAATTACTAGGAAAATGACTACCACATCAACTATGCACAAAATTCTATAAGGAAGAACCAAGATCAAGGGGTGGTTTTCTGTTTTTTTTTAAGAAACAATTCTATCAAAAACATGTGAATAGAGGTAATTTAAGATGCCTAAGATATAGCAAATGCATGACTGACTCCAAATTGCCATTTAGTATGCTTTGTAATATAGGATATAAAACTGCCCCCATCTATGGAATGTTAAGCTGAAGAAAACTGATTTTTAAAAAGAGAATCCTGAAATCATGAACGGTCACAGGTAAATATTAAAGCAATAGAGATTTAGTTAAAAAGCCCAAAGTGGCATGCTGTTCTTTTATCTTTAATATCATATGTCTTTGTTGACTGCCCATTTGAACCACCTTCTGAATCTCTTTTTTTTTAAATCAGAAAGTGGGTACAAGTTTTCTTTTAGGGGAAAATAAAAACGTTTTAGAATAAAATTAATTAGAGTTGACTGATCAACTCTAATTATACTCCAAACCAATGAATTATATACTTTAAATGGATACATTTTTATGTTATATCTATTATAGCTCAATAAAACTCTTTTAAAAAGCCTTATGCAAGCGTTTTATTAATGTGAGCAAAGCTGTACGTGATAACAGTCCTAGAAATTTTGGCCTTTTGCTGAGTTTCCCTCTATCACTACATTCCCAACACACAACCCCAGGAAGAGACTTGGTTGATTGTAATTCTCCCAATGTGTTTTGAATGTATGTGGCTGATACCGTCCATGAACCAGCAGCCCACAGATAAAAGTAAAATGAAGCAGCAGAACCTACCTTCGATTATATGTTTTCTTGACAACCCTCTTTCCGTTTCAGCTCTAACAAGAAAAAGAAGCAAAGGACTTTGAGTGGGGTGTGCTTTCTTTCACCGCTGTTTCAAAAGTACAGGAGATGGTTGTTCTGGATGGAATTGCTAATTTTATACCCTGTTCTTGGCAAATTCTGCACCACTGCAGGCTGAAGAGGAAGCTGGTGGGCAGCACACTGAGCCCCTTTTCTTCAGAGAACCCAGGAAGTGAAACTAGCATGACTGTCACCACCCCTCAATAATAACAACTCGGCCACCCACACCCTGTCCATATATAACTTGACACAGGGCTCAACCTCCCCACCTTGTCCTTACCAATCCCACACAAATGAAATAAAAGGCTTGCTAGAAATGTGTGAGCTTACTATAAGCTTGCCAGGCTGCTGATGGCATTAGCTTTTCCGAGAAAAGAAGCAAATTGGAAGGTGCCTTTTGACTTTCAAAAGAAATGAACAATTATTTTTATAAAATGTGACCAAACAACTTTTCCTTAAATTGTATCTTACGAAGACCAACATTCAACCAGGACTTTTGCCATTTCAGATCATTCTCAAACTCTGGCCAACTGGAAAGGAATGTGGTGCTTGGTTTTTAAAGCATTGCTGAAATATTTCTTCAACATCAATATCTTTGTCAACCTTAGTAGTTCACCTTTCACCTTTGGCAATTTTGTACCTTTTATAAGTATATTAGATAATATTATATGTAATTCTCTATACATACTGGTTCTTGCAGATTGTCTTACTTCCTGATTATTTCCAAACCATACACAAGGTTTTGAGTACCATTGCAAAAGCACCAAGCCATGGCACCATGAATCAGAGCATAGACAATGTGAATTTGCATTTCTCATAGGCACCGTGTTGCCTTATTTTTATATAGACTACAATGGTAGTGAAGATCTAAATTCCATTTTTGTTTTCATATTCATCACATGCAGGCTCGAAAACAGCAATAAAATATGAGTCTGTGTGTGTGGGGGGGGCGGATACACATACATTTTGGTTAGAAGATTTCTAAAAATCTGGTCTCTGCCTCCAATTTTGTTTTTAACTATTTCCTATCAATTATAGGGTGGTAAATAAAGTTACGTGTGTTTGTATTTACATTTTGTTAAGAAATATTTGAGATTTCCATTCAAAGGCTTATGGAATAGCTTGCTGTATTCGTACAAGTTTGTCTTAAAGACCAGAACTTCTAAGTCCTGCTGGATAATGTAAGTATCAGTTCAAACACTAGAAGGCCCACCAGAAGCCATTCATCCTGAACCCCACACCAGAGAGAGGACTTCTCTTTCATGTGGCCTGGCAGCGAGTAACCCAGGAAGCTCTATGTTATTCTCCAGGGAGATGCCCCCTTTGATCAGCACTTTCAGAGCCCTCTGAGGAAAGGATCAGAGACTTACTAGTACAGTGGGACCAGACAAGATATTTTTATATTCGTATTCTGGAGAAGTTGCTGAGTGTTGGCAGAGTTGAATAGCTTTTCTTCGGTGATGCTATGTGCTCATTTCCTTTCCCCAAAATTTGGACTCTATTTTGGTTCTAAGTATGAGGTTGATTTTTGAAAACTCTCTGTGAATCACTTAGTAACAAGTGACCTCATGCTACTAAATTTCTTTGGAAGCATCTTGTTCAAATTGAATCCTAGGCTCATTGATATTTCCTTCATGTGAGAAATAATCATCTTTCACTCTAAACCAATTGATTTTTGCATATTAGATGTGAAAGGATGGCCTAAAAATATAAAACTACTATTTGTTTCCTATCAAGTAGAGAAAAACAAAAGTTATTTAACTTACTTTCCACCCCAGTAGAGTTTAGTTGTTATGACCAGGCTGGACCTCCTGTATGTTAAACAGACAAACACACACAGAGAAATATTAAATAAATTATTTGTAATTATACTGTCATATTATTATAACACCCAAATAATTTATTGTACCACCTATTTTTAAAAAATTGGCAAAGTGATAAATTTGTTAATTCACATCACAAAAAAAATGTGAGAACAAAGACTTGAAGTCAGATCTCAGAAGAGGAGAAGTTGAATAGAAGTGATCTTTACCTGGAGGGGCTGGAGGAAGCTGAGGGCTATGACAGCAAATAGGTGAGTGGGTAGTGGCAAAGCAAAGGGAAGGGTGGCATGGAGGGTCAGAAATAGTAAATGAGGAGGGTAAGTGAAAGGACTAACTGATGGATGGCTGTAGGATCTCAAACAAACAGCCACCCACTAACACTTACTTGGCATATAAGATAACCTTGATTGAGTGTGAACTTTCCTGGGGTAAGTCCACCTTCCAAGGGCCATGGACCTAATGGCTCTGAGTTACTACGTTTTCTAATCATCACATTCACAGGCAGGACTTGACTACATGGAAATATGAATAATGAACTAAATTACAATAGTCAATAAGTAGGAATGAAATTTCTATGGGTGTCACTTTAATGGAAATGTTATTTTAGGAAAACAGTTAAAAAATCCTTAACTCAAAGTTTTAGCACCTTATTCTTAAGGGAATATAATGTGGAAATCTTGTTAGCAAATGTATTACTTTTTCAAAATCACACTCAAAGGGAGGAAATGCCATTATGATCATGGAAAAGGAAATATGTCTTGAGAACTATAGTCATATAATTTAAAATTCAGAGGTAGATCTCAGTGTAATTTAATTTCTCCAGGTATGTAATTCAATTGAACTTGCCTAGAAAAAAAAATAATTTTTGATTCAAAGGTCAAGACCAAACTTTGGGAATAGTTGAAGCAAGGCATTTATAATTTCATCAGCTGTAGCGGCAACACCTCAGGACCCTCAGGTATAAGAGCCTAGCCTGATGAATGACAACCAATGAGAGATGGTGGTAGCAAGTCTGACAGCTTGGCTGCGACAAGAAAAATTCGTAGAGAATGTCAGCAACCGCATCCCACTGAAGTTAATTCCCTGAAAAGTAATGAGAATCACTGTAATGGAAGGTCTACAGATAGAATCATCTGAAGATCACATACTCCAGAAGAGCTGATGCACTTTCCTGGTTGATCCATCAACTGCATGATACCTAGTGTTGTAGTGATATCCTGGGGGAGCCAGGTCTGCTTTAGCAAACATTGTCAGAGCTTCAACAAAATGCTGGATGGAATAGTATAAAAAAAAAATGAATGCAGCCCTCTTGATTATTCAAAGCATGTGGACCCGCGGAAGCTGCACATTCTATTCAAATAGTACCCCCGCAGACTCACTTATTCTTTCAAAATTAGGCTTTCTGTAAAATGTTTGGCCTACGTGGGTGTGCACACTAACATTAATGTTCAAACAACATGAGCAGACAGCAAACTGGCCAATTTTCACTGGCTTCATGGAGGCATTTAGAGTGGGTGGAGAATGATAACATGAATATTTACTCTGTTAAAGCACAGGTTTCAGAAGACATTTGTTCCCTTTATGTCACTTTATCAGAATGACATTTAGGGCAGGTATGACATTCATTTTAGAGGTGGAGAAATTGAAACTCAAAGAAGTGAAGTAACATGTCCTGGACAGCACAGTTAGCAAGTGGTGGCCCCGGGAGCAGAAGCCAAGTATACTCTAGTTGAAATTGCTTGAATGCTTCGATGATACAGTTTATCTTTTCACCAGTTTTCTGGGAGTATGGTGAATGGATATCAATATTCTGTGGTCTGGTGATAGCTTAAGCTTTTATTTGCAAGACTGAAAAGCAATGTGTGAAAGATGCATGTTAATCTACTTCCTTGAGATATATAATAGGCTCCACAAACTATAGAACTTGATGGCTAAATGTCCTCTGGGTGTCCAGGGGAAAAGAGCCATGGCACTGACTCCTCCCCTCCTTCCTCAGGTGGACTCTGTCAGCCTACCCCTGCTTCAGATCTCACTGGACTGCTAGTGGACTCATCCCCAAGGTCTCTGTCATAGGTTGAATTGTGTCCCTCAAAAATATATATTATTAAAGTCTTAACCCCCAGTGTCTCATAATGTAGCTGATTTGAAAACTTGTAGTTAGTTAAATTAAGTTGAGGTCACACTGGAGAATCCAGTATGAACAGTGTGCTCATAAGAAGACACAGAGACACATAGGAAGGGAGAATACCAGGTGGTGATAGTGGCAGATGTTGAAGAGCTGTATGTGCATCAAGAGACACCAATATTTGCCATTAAGAACACCAGAAGCTGGGAAGAAGCAAGGAATGATTTTATCCAGAGCTTCAGAGGAACGTGACTTTGCCGAAACCTTGAGTTTAGATTTCTGGCCTTCAGAAGTGTGAGAACATACATTTCTTTTGGTTCAAGCCAACCAGGTTGTGACACTTTGTCACAGCAGCTCTAGAAAATGGGTACAGTCCCTGTTTGGATAGTGGTGGATTGACCAGCATGCTGAGTGGGCAGGTAACTCAGGCAAGATGAATATGTTTCCATGTTTAAGGTTGAATATGGTTCTTTCTTAATAGATTTACAATCCCTGAAGATGGGGGGAAGAGAAGCAAGAGGGAGAAAATAGGTCACCAAACTTTATTTATTGACAACTTCATAAATTTCTGGTTTTCTATTTCACAAGGCCCTCTATCCTTACCAAAGATTTCTCTAAGAGTAAGGAGTAAGGAGCCCTAAGAATACATGGAGCTCTCCTCCATCCTTCTAGCTTTCCCTCCAGAGGGAGTTTAAATGCTTTGTGAAAAGGCATAATGAAATCAGTCTTGATCTATACTCTGTGACAATGTCCCTTTTTCCTAGCCTAAATTTTATGCAATCTGTGTACATGCACAGGTGCAGTGTTCTTTGCACTTTCTCACTGATACTATTGAATTGTTACCCATTTGGCTATCAGCAGAGATTATACCAGAACAGAAGAGAAACCCAAACTTGTCCAATGGTCTTTGTTGGGCTTTGCCTGATTCTGTACTCATGGTGGGGAGAAGGGGTTATTGGGGCAGAGACGCATAGTGAAATATAGGGGGATTGTTCCCCTGTTCCCAGATGTTATGGCATCTGTTGTTACCATAACATCTGGGTTCAGGGGAACAATCCCCCGGCTTTGACTACAGAAGGTGATGGAATGGAATGTGATCCCCCAGACAATAGGGCTCTCCAGACACAGAAGAGACACTGGAAGATAAGAAAGCTTTGGGATATTTATCCCCAGGACTTCTTATTTCATCATCTCTTTGCATTCAGAGTTGGTAATAAAATGAACAATGAACATAAATACATGTGTATATATAACCAGCCTCCTGTCATATGGCTTCCTTCACCAAATTACACTAAATTGCAGCCAGAAGCCATGAAAATGTCCCTTTCTTTTATTGACAAATACTTCCTAAACATTCCCTCCTTCTTGGCTTATCCTCATGGTAATTCTTTGTGATTAAAGACTAGTCAATAAGTTTTGAAGCACAAGTAATGAACTTGCTGGTACCTATTTTCAAAACTCTGTAAATCAACTAAGAGTTGACTTCTTTTTGGACAACCTTTTGGTCAGTTGCCATCCTATTTTATTTTCCCTTCTCTGGTTATAAAATAATGTCAGTCTTTTTAAAGGCGAGTAAATGATGGTGGTGAATGCATTACCTCCAGCCTTTCTTCTTGATGATGCTCCCCAGAATCACTTCAGCCCTGGAGAGGAACACAGACAGTGTCTTAGGGTACAGTGGCCTGGAAATGCAAGAGTCAACGCAAAACACCAGAGCCATTCCTTGTCTGAACTCAGAGCCTCCATGACCCTAAAAATAGAAGCTGCTCTCGCTGGCAGCACAGTTTCCACTGTTTCTGCTTGTGCCTGCAGAATTCTGCTCCAAAGTATTGCAGAGGCACCTGCCAAATCCTTTCACGCTGGCAGGAGACCACCTGTGGTCCTGACACCAAGAAACAGTGCAGTCATTTGGCAGTTTGGTGTTTTTAAACCACTGATCTCATCTCTAAATGTCCTGTTTGGCTGTGTCCCAAAGGGGAGTCAAGGTTTTGCTTCTATTTGCTATGGCTTCCAATTATGACCTGGGAGGACAAAGAGAGCTCACACTGGTTAGACCGACAATATCGACTCCCAGGAGATCTTGCAGAATAAAAGTACCCATGTGTGGGTCTAGAAGACCCAAATGTAAGGGCTGAAGATGCAGTGGCCCACATAGAGAATGTCCTGGGTTCCAGTGACAAGCATTGTTATAGACGCAGGACATAAGGAAGTGTAGAGAAGTGTTCTCCCTGCACCTAAGGCTGGGTCATGGAGAGGTATATTGAGGACATACCCACTGTCCTATTCCCATTTTCTTAGCCCAGTTGAGACCCATGCTTGAGGAAACTAAAACTATCTTCTAGGCCCCTCCTGGTAAGGCCAATTCTGCTCTGTGAGGCTTTGTGAGTGGGGACATCAATGGAATGAGCACTTTGTCCACAAAAAGGTCCTATAGATGGGAGTCATTGCTAATCACTGTGCGTCTTGACTGAAGGTTCCCTCTCTGTTGGAGTGTATTTGGGAGCCTGGTAATAGGCCACGATTCAGTTAGCTATGGAGCGCACCCCAAATAGACATGTGCTGAATGTTGCACAGTGTTCTTTCCCCACTCCCCTTCTGTCTCTCTAATGGTTGCCTTTTGCAATCTTGCTTTTCACAGTGGGAACCAATCTCAGTTACACACTGACAAATCAAACAGTAATTAACCAGAATTGATTCTTCTTCACAGTAGAAATACAAACAGAACTCTTTATACACTTGTTTACCACTCTTCCCCCTTTTCAACCTTAGCCCCATTTGGTATTGAGCAGGATTCAACAAAAGAAGAAAACACGGAGAAAGGGTATGATGTTGAAAGGAGCAAGGCCTTACTTATCAATTTCACTTTCTCTTCTTGGACTCAACAGAAAACATCAGGAATGTGGGCTCTGAACCTCCTAAAGCTGTGGTCAGCAAACTGCGGCTCGCAAGCCACATGCGGCTCTTTGGCCTCTTGAGTGTGGCTCTTCCACAAAATATCACAGGCTGGGCCAGTCTATTTTGAAGAAGTGGCGTTAGAAGAAGTTTAAGTTTAAAAAATTTGGCTCTCAAAAGAAATTTCAATTGTTGTACTGTTGATATTTGGCTCTGTTGACTAATGAGTTTGCCGACCACTGTCCTAGAGGGTTCTTAAACATTTACGCCTGCCCTTGAGAAGGAGGAAACCCATGCAAGGAAAATACACTTGGACCAGGCAACGATGAACCTGATTCAGCAAGTCTAGCATTTTGCTTGTCATTCTCACCCAGCGTGGGGTGGGAATTAGGCCTGCAGGTAACCATGCACCGCAATCCTGTTAGAAAATTGCAGATCCGCTGCCCGCTACTTAGTGCCTTTCAGTTCTTGGAGCTGCGTCCGTGTTCACAGTAGGAGGCCAAGGTGTTCCGTTCTGTTCTAAAATGTGCTTGTTGTGCTGGAACCTGAAGGACATGGACCTTGGGGCTACATGAAGGCACATTGCCCAGGTCTTCTGACTTAGCAGTGAGCCCTGTCCTAGAGCCCAAGCCTTCTCTGGGGTCCAGGGGAAGGTTGTAGCTAGATGGGACTTATCCAGCAAAAGAAGTGAGACCTCTTTGCAGCCCCCTCTGTCCGCAGAGTCGGTTTGAAATACCCTCTTATAAGAGAATAGAGGCCCAGGGTGGGGTCCGTGGACCTGGGCCAGCAATCAGGGCCATGAGGGCCATCTTGCCCAGTCCTGATGGGGGTGATCCCAGTGGGAGGGACTGCGGGAGATTGGCTGGCTTGGGGGAGGAACCACAGGAGGTTGGCAGGCCAGGGCCATGAGAGGTTGGCTGTGAGAGGGCACTGACGACCACCAGGGGGCAGTTTCTGCATTGAGTGTCTGCCCCCTGGTAGTCAGTGTGCATCATAGTGACCAGTCAACTGGCCCTAACAATCGCTTAGGCTTCTGTATGTATAGATATTGGATTTCTTGGTATCTTTAAGGATCCTTCTTTAATCTCTGATCTACCTGTAATGTTATGTGGAGGAACAAGCCTGCAAACAGGAGAATCAGTTCCTGCTTCCCTTTGAAGATGGCCCAGTTTCCCTCGAGGGTTGAGAAACTATGAAATGTGGTTACAAAGTAATAACCACATTGGAATCTGCTCTTTTATTTGCTCACTCATATTTTGAACTAATATTTATTGATCTCCACTGCCTCCACTCCTCTGCCGCTCATGTAGACCAAAGCAATTGCTTCCAGCCCATTTTTCATACAGGGGCCAGAGGTGGGAAGGTTTGGGTGGGCAGAAGGGGTCAGAGATGCTCCTGTGAGGGAGGGGGAAAAGTGGTGCCATAACACATGTGGCAAGGACAGATCCTTCTCACCTGCATGTCAACAATGGTTAGGGCAGAGTCCCATGGTTCTAGAAATGCCACTTGAGGGACACAAACAGGTACCAACTTACTTTCCAGCAGCGTAGACCTCGGCAGTATCAAAAAGGTTAACTCCGCTTTCGTAGGCGATCGTCATCAGCCGTTCGGCAACCTGCAAGAGGATGCAGTCAGTCAGAAAAGCCAAATGCTTTTCTTTTTCTTTTTTTTTTTTTTAAATATATATATATATTATTGATTTTTTATAGAGAGGAAGGGAGAGAGATAGAGAGCTAGAAACATCGATGAGAGAGTAACATCGACCAGCTGCCTCTTGCACACCCCCTACCGGGGATGTGCCCGCAACCAAGGTACATGCCCTTGACCAGAATCAAACCCGGGACCTTTCAGTTCGCAGACCAACGCTCTACCATTGAGCCAAACCGGCTTCGGCGCCAAATGCTTTTCAAACGTGGGAAGCAATTCTGAATCTTTAAGAACAATGAAATTTCCCTAACCATAGCTTGTTTTTCTCAGTTGTAGTAAAAAAGAAAACCAAAATTTCAGCTAGCCTGTTGAGGCTGGATACATGTTCCCCTGAGACATAGCTGGGCACTGAGGAACTTCCCTCAGCGCTGGGATCCAGCAGCCCTAGGGGGCCCAGTGAGGTGGATAGATCGTTGCTCACTCTGCTTGGAAGGCCTGGTTTGACATTCTCTTTGGCACCGTAATTTCTCTGACACAGAGGGTCACTTGCTTTGCAGCTGACTCCATTTCTTTTCCTTACTCCAGGCCAATGGATTGTGGCAGCTGGGTGACTTGTGAGTTAAAAGTTTGAACCTGTTTTTCCTCAAAACTTAGCAGACTCTTTTGATGAATGAAAGGTTAGATGGAACTGTGACTGTTTTAACTCAGCAAAACCCCAGACACTATCAGAGTGGCCAGCCAGCCGAATCCACAGGACAAGCAGAGGAGGGAGCGGGGCATGGGGACCCAGCTCCTCACTGTCAGCTTTGGTCCTCTCCTTTGTGCTGCTGATGCAAGTGGCAAATGTGACAAGAGAGTGGAGGATAGCTATAAATGACAGCTTGAGGGACAGCCATTGAGGAATAGCGATAAAGAAAGGTGGAGAGGGGACATTTTTTTCATTTAGACTTATTAGTCAATTGGGAAATTACACACCTCACAAATAATTAAAATTGATTTTTCCACTTATGCTTTTGATTGTGGGCTGAAGTGCTTCATCAGCATTTCTAAGATAAACTACTTTCCTGTTTTTAAAATTGGCCAACCAAGAAAATTATTAGGCTAGCACAATGGAGTCCCTGTAAATCCTTTAGGAAGAAAGCAGCAAAAGTACTATTACTACTTTTAATGTACCCCAAGTAGAGAGTAAAATTAAGATAAGCATAGTTTTCCCATCATGACTGTTCTGTGTTTATGAAGTTTCTGTGCTTGTATTATTATAATATTAACCTTGTGCTATGTCACATGACATGCTGATGGATTGTTATTGGAAAACATCCTATCTAATAAAAAGGGAATATGCTAATTGACTTTCACATCATCACAAAGATGGTGATGCCCACAGCCAATAAGAAGGGAATATGCTAATTGACTACCCCACCCTCAAGGATGATGGCACCCTCAGCCAATAAGGAGGGAATATGCTAATTAACTGCCCTACTCTCAAAGATGGCAGCACCCATAGCCCCAGTCCTCTTCACTCCCCAGCTGCCCAGGACCAGCCCAAGGTGCAGGCAAGCCTTGGATGGCAGCTTCCCAGCTGCCTAGGGCTTGCCCAAAGCACAGGCAACCCTTTGGATGGCAGCTGCCCAGCCACCCAGGACCACCTGAGGCTCAGGTAACCAGGGCTGGCCAAGGCTTATGTTGCTGGCAGTGGCAGCAGCAGAGGTGTGATATAGGCATTGCCTTCCCCTGATCAACAGGTCACCTCCTGCCCCTGAGGGCTCCCAGACTATAAAGAGGGCAGGCTGGGCTGAGGTACCCTTTTCCGGTGCATGAATTTTCATGCATCAGGCCTTTAGTACATAATAAATCTTATATAGAGAGAAATTTTAAGATAAGATGAAGACTCCTAGATGGAGAGTTGGACTAAATGATTGCTGAGATGTTTCCCAACAATAGCATTTGAAGACCTCAATGAGAAGCAATGAAATCACTGAGCTAAGTCAGAAGACCAAATTCTGGTCCTGAATGTACCATGTTCTCGATAAACACACTTGGCTAAGTCATTTGACCACTCTGTATTTCAGTTTCTACATCTGAAAAAAAAGGGTGATTCTGTTCAGGTCCCCCATGGAACCCAGGGGCCCCGAGGAAGCCCACTTCCTCTTTTCTTCCCCTGCAGGTATTATCCTCATTGAGGCCTAGGATTCCTTTTGTTTTTTAAAAAAATATATTTTATTGATTTTTTACAGAGAGGAAGAGAGAGGGATAGAGAGCTAGAAACATCGATGAGAGAGAATCATCGATCAGTTGCCTCCCACACACCCCCTACTGGGGATGTGCCTACAACCAAGGTATAATACATGCCCTTGACCGGAATAGAACCCGGGACCCTTCAGTCCACAGGCCGATGCTCTATCCACTGAGCCAAACTGGTTTCAGCTAGGCCTAGGATTCCTATAGTTCTCTTACTACCAAGGAATACAGGATCAAGAGAATTCCTAGGAAATGAAGTGGGGCCCACTGATTGAGTCAACCCTGAAGCTTATTCTAGGTCTACACTTCCAGGGTGAAAGACAAAATAATTTTTTCCTTTATTGGTTAAGCCCATTTGAGTTGAGTTTATTGGTACCTGCAATTGAAAGAACCCTAACTACTTTACTGATGAGAAATGTAAGTAAAATTCTGAAAATTAAGTGCTATCAGATGATAATACACTCTTACCATTATTTAAAATTACTATTCATATGAATAACATCTAATTTGATTTTATAATGAAGCTAAGTCATCTTTGGGAGGTACCTCACAGGGTTATTTAGTTTCATATTTGAAAAATTTTGATGAGATCCCTGTCCAGTTGCAACTTAATATATGGTTGAACTATCCTAGTAACAGGGACATCCCTTCCAGAGGCAACACTGATGATTTTGTCACCCAGCACATATGGTGTGGTCATCCCAGGATCCTATGTTTGTATTTGCTTTGTGCTGAGCTCATCCAAAGCCAGAGAGAAAGTGGGAAAATCTAGGGAGGTGAATTTATTGCTATGGCTTACATTTTTTTTTTTTCCATTTGGAAATATTTGAGCTCCAGCAATTCAGCCACTGGTGTGACTGGTCTACCTGTGCCTCCCTTTCTTCTCCTTGCTGGCATTCTCTCTATAGAAACCTGGGGGGAAGCCACAGCTCTCTCTGGAAGGAGAGTAGATATTGTCTGATCTGCATCTGAGATGAGAGCAGCTCCAGCCACTCATGCCAACTTTATTGTGCAGTTTTTAGAAATGATTCATTTCAGAGGCCAGCCATGCACACTCTGACCTAGGCAAGCTAGGCCTCCTCCACACATCCTACCTGATACCAGTCAGAGGGCCCTGTGATGCCTAGATCCTCCTTAACCTGTTAACTGGGGAGTTCTCTTTTTAATTACGCAACCTGCAATGGGCACGTACTCTTTCACTAGGATGTGTCAGTACATCACACCCGGAAGACATAATTTCATATTATTATTTTTATTTATTTATACTTAATTAAAATAAATGATATATATATATTTTTTCGTTTATTTATATATAAAGCACAAAGGAAAATATTAAATTACAAAAAACAGAAAAGAATACCAACAAAAAAATGGAAACATCGAATTAAAAAATTATAAATTTTACAAACAATTATAAAGATTACAAAAAATATAGACCGTCCCTCTCAGGGCGCAACATATATTTCCAGGACGTATTCATACGTCCTACCCGTTCCCAATATGTTGTTTACATTTGACGTATTTATAGGTCCCGCTCAGTTAACAGGTTAAGAATTGAAGGGTTTATTCCCATAGGACTCCTGGCCTTCAAGTTATCAGACCGCTCTGGAAATTGCACTTAGCTAAAGAGAATCGCCTAGCCTAGTGGTCAAACAAACTGCGGCTCTGTTGACTAATGAGTTTGCCGACCACTGGGATAGGGGCTTAATCACAAGGAACAACAACATCCTGTAATTATTGGAATACAGAGTCTAGGCAAACTCATTAGTCAACAGAGGGGCAAACAGTGACTTGTGAGCTGCATGTGGCTTGCGAGCCACAGTTTGCTGACCACTGGCCTAGCCCAACATCAAACCTACTAGCCAGAGTAGCCTCTATCCAATGGTTGGTCATACAAGAAATGTAAATGCTCAGTCATTTGCTCCAATTTGAGACAATCCTACGTGGCCATCTCAGCTTTGGAACTCCCAGTGGGGTCAACTGAGGTCACTGTTGAGACTGCATCATGCCTCAGTTTCACTGTCTACCTAATTTTGCTTCTTTCTCTGCCTTGTGTTGATTCTGAGATCACTTCCTAATACTGTTCTGCATGATAATCTCCATCTCAGAGTCTTTTTTTTCAAGGAATCCCCTATGTGACAAGCTTTCTATGGTGACCTATGCCCAATACTGGGAACAGGCATTCAGACAGATAAGAGTATGTGGATAATATTCCTCCCCTGGATCTATAAACAAATGTTAGTGACCTTGGGAGCTGGGTAAAGATCCCCAGGCCCCCCAAGATTCTGTTTAGGAATGACAGTAAGAACTACCTTTATAAAATGATGTGTTCTAGGACAGGTACCAGGCTCAACACATTATAAGTAACTAGAGGCTCAATGTACACAAAATTGTGCATGAGTAAGTAGCTCACTTCCGTTTGCCTCAGCAGGCTCCCCCACCCATCACTGCTAGAAACTCGCATCCCATCCACCATGAGAGCTGCTGTTTGTTTGGTCATGAAGGCCACAGGCCTTTTATTAGTTTAGATTCTTAATCCCTTTACTTTTTCACCCAGTTCTTCACCCTCCCTCTCATCTGACAATGATCAATCTGCTCTCTGTATCTACGAGTCTGTTTCAATGTGTTTATTGTTGTTGTTCTTTAGATTTCACATATGAGTGAAATTATATGGTAATGAGCTTTCTCTAACTGAGTTACATATTTTTCTCTAGGTCCTCCCATGCTGTTATAATGGTAAGGTTTCATATGAAAGTATTCCTTAAATACAATGATAAGCATATAACCACGATAAGCCCTGTCTTTGAATTGTAAACAAAAATTTAAAGGAATGTAATGAGTGTCTGCCACTTTTTGAGTGTCTGCTACCTACTAGTCAAAGGGCTATATAAATGTCTTAACGTGGTTAATTCTTTCTACAGATGTTGAAGGACCACATTATTATCCCATTTTTACATAAAAGGAGAAACTGAGACTCAGAGCAATTGGATTAACTTGTCCAAGCTGGGATGACCAATGGTCCTGGTTTGTCTTTGTCTAAGAAACCTCCTG
The DNA here is from genome assembly GCF_014108245.1 of Pipistrellus kuhlii. Lineage (NCBI taxonomy): Eukaryota > Metazoa > Chordata > Mammalia > Chiroptera > Vespertilionidae > Pipistrellus > Pipistrellus kuhlii. The sequence continues at coordinate 16,705,221 of NW_023425515.1, read as the reverse complement.
CTAAAATGAGAAAGCCCAAGCCAATTGGGACCAGTTTGGTCACCCTAGCTAAAACAAACAACAGCAATGCAATCTTTCTATAAAGTGACTAATATTTATTCAAAACTGGTTCCTTCTCCCTGCCTACCGAGTCTGCACATATAATACACTGACAGTCTCAAAGATTAATAGTCTAAATGTGAAAAATACAAGAAGCAAGATAAAATTGAAAATAGTACTTGAGTCAATCTTGGCCATTTCCCATGATTAAAGCAATCCTTGTAAAATGACAGAAACTCAGGCAGAATACTCCCACCACATAGCTCTCTCTGCATTTTCTTTGATCAGCATAATGGAAGACATTAAGTAACTTACCTCATCTGAAATTTGACCTCCAAATGTCACCCATGTTCCTAGAAAAGAATAAATATTTGTACATTACTTTACAACATAGTCATTTTTCTAATATTGTGTATAATATGAGGAAACAATTTTTCCTCACAACAGGTTGTTCATGAAGGTACGTGGATGAAGGACACCTGGGGGCTGAAGTCCAGCCCATCCTCCTCCTCTCACTAAGTCATCCAGCAGGAGTCTGCATCCTCCTGAAGGAGAGAACGTCCTTTCTTCATTCATAGGTACCATAGATGCTAGGGACAACCCAGTCTTATGCAATGCTTTCTCTTCTGACAGAGGACCACGAATGCTAATGTGCAAGAAGGCAATGGATGCTCTGGATACACACTCATTCTTGCTCTCACTTAGCTAAGGAGCCACCCTTAGCTGAAAGTGAAGATAAGATCTTGGGTTGTGGTTCTTTCCTTCATTGTCTCAAAAATATGACTGTTTTGTATTCCTTCTTACCTCTCAAAAGGAAGCCTCTCAAATGTCTTTCCAGTGCCCACTTCCAAGCCCCAGGAGGTGACATGTACCACCTTGTACTTACTTGCTGAGTTGTTTTGCCTGGCTGAAACAATGCTGACCAGCTCGCTGTTTTAATGAAAGTTGAATAAGGTACCAACATTTAAATAATTAGGAGATTTTTCTTTAAAATGTCTGATTTTCAGTTTCTGTTAAAAACAGAAGGCTAGGTATCCCCACAAGGCAGACATTCCTAAATTGTGGGGCAATGTCCTCTGTGGAAGGGCTATGCCCTCCACAGTCTGTCAAAGTCCACATACTTTCCTTTGCATTTCCAACACTGAAATCAAATGCAGTTGTTATTTCCTACCACATGTTTATTGCTCTTTTTTAAATTGTAGAAAAATAAGTTTGTGCATCTCCTAAAAAACAAGAGTGGAGGATTCAAGAAAAAAAAAAAAATAGGAGTGTACTTTTTTTTGGTGCATGTGAACCAAAAAACAAAGATTGTTTGTACAGAAAAATTATAACATAATAAAACCAGTCATCACTGGTATACTAAAAAGATGGGGGTTGAGAAACTTATGAACAGGAAAAATGGCAGTGTTTGTTTCTGAATGAAAGCAAAATAAGTGATTACTGTGAAATGCAGTTCTCTTAGGTGAAAAAATAGCTATGACATCAAAACCTTTTTACAGACAATCTATACTAATAAAAGGGTAATATGCAAATTAGACCGGGAGACCTTCTGGGAGACCTTTCGGATGTCCTTCTGGACAAAGCCATGGTGGTGAGGCCAAGGCAGAGTGGTTAGGGGCAATCAGGACGCCAGGGGAGGGTAGTTGGGGGTGATCAGGCCAGCGGGGAATGGGGAGGGCAGTTGGCACAGAGCAGGTGGGGGGAGCAGTTGGGGGTGATCAGGCCAGCAGGGGGGACACTTGGGGGCAAGTAGGCCAGCAAAATGAGTGGTTAGGGGTGATCAGGCAGGTAGGCAGGTGAGCAGTTAGGAGCCAGTGGTCCTGGATTGTGAGAAGAATGTCCAACTGCTGGGATCGAGCCTAAACTGGCAGTTGGACATCCCCCTAGTGATCCCAGATTGGAGAGGGGTCAGACTGGTCTTAGGGACACCCTCCCCCCTTGTATGAATTCTGTGCACTGGGCCACTAGTACTGTTTATAAAAGAGTCTCTTTTGAATGCAGCAGAAATCATGTGTCCAGAAAATAAACCAGCATTTGCAAATTTTAGTATAATCAGAATCATTGTACTCAGCATGTTAAAAATATGATACAAAGCTTTCAGAATAAGTTAAATCACTGGTGGCATTTCCTATTGCAACAAAAGAGAACACAGATATAAATAATAACATGCTATTAGCTATGCTTATTTGTGATATTTTGAGAATTTTGGAAAGAGATTCTGCAAAGAGAGTTCTGCAAAGCACAACATCAGGGGATGGTTTACTTTGTGATGAGAAAGATCTCAGACCAGTGGACGTAGGATGCTCTGTTCTGAGTTATGTGTTGACTACAGATGGGGTTCTCACAAAGGATGGGGCTAACATTGAACCTGTCAAACACCAGATCCCCAGGCAGCAGTATTTTGTAGGGGCACTAAATATTGAAGTCCATAATTGTTAATTTTCTCATTCATCAGGAGTTTGCTTTGGGCTGAAAAGCTAAAATGAGACAGGCCATGAATTCAATAATTGATGCCATGAATTGGCCATTCTTTTGCATCTTGGAGCAAAATCAGGCAGGTGTCTGCTTGATGAATCTACTGGTTTACTTATACTGAGATGACAGAATTTTTTTTTTAACCGTTCATGTCATCAAAGGGAGCAGTGCTATCTCCAAAGACTGTCTCGAAGTTCCAAGTTTCTTGCTGACATTACAACTCATTTACACCCTTTGAATTTTTTTTCTCTAGGTGCATTTACAAGTATTTGCATAAATATCTCATTTGCTTCTCTCAGTTCTGACAAAATAGAGTCTTTGGGAAATTTCAGTTGTTAAAGAATAATTTAGCCCACTTTCCTATATTGCAGTCAGTACCCAGAAATGAAATTGATAGCCTGAAATTTATTCTTTGAAACTGGGGCATTCATTAAATACTGGATTTCAAACTTTATGAAAATAAACCAGAATTATTTGCTTTAGCTTTCTTAATTAAAAATGTTTTGTTGTTATAGTATTACAGACATCTCCCATTTTTTCCCTTTTTGCCTCCCTCCACCCAGACCCCATAGCTCCCCAGGCCTCTCTCACACTATTGTCTGTGTCCATGAGTTATGCTTTATTTATATATGTTCTTTGGTCAATCTCTTCCTATAATCCTACCCCTGAGATCTGTTCCATGCATCCATACTTTTGGCCCTATTTTGTTTGGCAGTTTATTTTGTTAATTAGATTCCACATATAAGTGAGATCATGTGATATTTGGCTTTCTCTAACTGGCTTATTTTGCTTCTTGATTTTTGATAGCACAAATGAAGTGCTATGATTTGAAGTTCTCAAAATGTAGTACAAAATGGCATTGAAGACTAAATATGACAACATTGATAGCCAGACTAACGATGGCAATATTACACACAGATCTTGAGGGAGATTACTCGACTTATAAGAACAATTTACAATAATTCTATCCATGTTGAGAAAAGCTTAGTTTTAGAGATATGAATTTGAAAAATCAATCTACATAAAGCTACCTACCAACCTTATCATAAGTATTTATGGCTGTAAAACATATATCACAGTGAAAATATACAGGACCTAACTGACATCGTAGTATAGAATAAAGATGTAAGGTTTTTTATTTCACATAAAAGCAGTAATGAATTATGAAGGAAATAGTAATAATTAAATATTTGATTTTTTAGTTATTTAAAAAAGTTTAGTATAAAATAGAATATGGATAGCATATACACTTATCATAAATATATACATGATTCCATTCTGGGACCCTGTTATTCTTACACTCAGCTTACTTTGTTGAGATAGGCTATTACCTGACCCTTTAGACTAGGGGTGTCAAACTCAATCAGAGAAGGGGCCAAAATCTAAAATCCAGCCTAAATCGCGGGCCGAATGGTTTACTGAACAGTCATAAACTGTCATTGTGATGGAAACGCAGCGGAGTGCAGTGATGACAGCGAGGTGCGGGCCACATTGCAAGGCCTGGCAGGACGGATTTGGCCCGCGGGCCTTGTGTTTGACACATGTGCTTTAGACATTCCTTTTTTTTTTTTTTTTAAATAAATAAATCTTTATTGTTCAGATTATTACAATTGTTCTTCCTCCCCCGCACCTCGCCCCACATAGTTCCCCTCCACCTGGTTCTCACTCCACCCTCTGTCCTTACCTCCCTCCCTCCACTGTCCTCATCCATAAGGGTGCAATTTTTGTACTGTCTCTTTCCGAACCCCCCACAGCCCTTCAATTTTGAATGGTAGCTTTGCTGGGTAGAGTAATCTTGGTTCTAGGTTCTTGCTATTCAATATTTCTTGCCACTCCCACCTGGCCTGCATAGTTTCTGTTTAGAAATCAGCTGACAATTGTATGGGTGCTCCCTTGTAGGTAATTAACTGTTTTTCTCTTGCTGCTTTTAATATTCTTTTTGTCTTTTGCTCTTGGCATTTTAATTATGATGTGTCTTGGTGTGGTCCTCTTTGGATTCCTTTTGTTTGGGGTTCTGTGCATTTCCTGGACTTGTACATCTATTTTTTTCACCATGTGAGGGAAATTTTCAGTCATTATTTCTTCAAATAGGTTTTCAGAATCTTACTCTCTCTCTTGTTCTGGCACCTCCGAACAGATGTACACTTGAGGTTGTCCCAGAGGCTCCTTACACTATCTTCAAATTTTGGATTCTTTTTTCTTTTTACTTTTCTGCTTTTTTTTTTTTTTTTTTTTTTTTTTTTTTTTTTTTTTCTTCTTCTTCTTTATATTTCAAATCTTTGACTTGATTCTTGTGGTCCTCTAGTCTGTCGTTAGTATTTTTATAATATTTTTTTTTTCAGTCAGTGTATATTTAATTTCTAGATGGTCCTTTTTCATTTCCTTGAGGGTCTCAATAAATTTATTGGCCTTTTCTAGGAAATTCTTGAAAAACCTTATAACCTTGGTTTTGAACTCTATATCCAGTCATTTACTTTCCTCCATTTTTTTCATTTGTGACCTGTTTCTTTGTTTCCACATTTTGGTTGCTTCCCTGAGTTGACAGAGTGGCTTTGTGTGTTAGGTGTCCTATAGGGCCTAGTGACTCAGCCTCCTCAGTTACCTGAGGTGGACACTTTTGGTGCACCCCTTTGTGGGCTGTGTGCATTGCCTTGTTGTAGTGAGTCTTGATTGTTGTTGGTATCACTGGGAGGAATTGACCTCCAGGCCAACTGGCTGTGAGGATCAGCTGTGTCTATGCTGGGAGAACTTCTTTTCTGGAGACATCCTTATGAGAAAAGACTTGCAAAATTGCAAAAGCCTCTGTGCTCAGCTTGGATGGGTAAGTCTCAAGGTAGAGCAGACAGCCTTGGCTTCCCATTAGCCCTGCCCTAGGAGGCCCCTGGGTCTGTGTCCCTTGGTACTCTCTGCAAGTACTTCTGAGAGAAAGCTGCCCTCGAGTTGTGTCCACTGCCAGACAGTCCAGTTTCTCCCCTAATGAGTCTGGGTTCCCAGAAACTCACCTGGAACTGGAATTCAGCACAGTCAGGAGCTTCCGTCTCAGTTCTGTTTTAGAAAGCTAGCTGTATTCAGCCACCTGTGCACTCAGCCGCCCATCCTCTCCGCGCACATGCGTCTCTGTACATCAGCCTTTTGCAGCTCCTCTGAGTCTCAATGTGCTTTCCTCTTTCATTCTAGTTGTAGAATTTCCACTCAGCCAGCTTTCCTGTTGTTCTGGATGGTGTCTGTTTTGTCTTTTACTTGTAGTTTTAATATTGTTGTGCGAGGCAGCATTTTAGGTATTTACCTATGCCACCATCTTGGATTCTCCCCCTTTAGACATTCCTTATTCATTTGTTTATAGTTATTTGTTTACCAACTTTATAACTTTTACTAGGCAATGAATTATCTGAAGGTTAGGTTTTTTTTCATTTATCATCTTATCTCTACAGCCTTAAAATAGAAGTGAGTCCTTGGTAGATAGTTAATAATTGTTAATTAAATTAAATTGCCTTTGGAATGTCATTAATCTTCAAAATACAGGATAAATTTCTTTACAAACCAGCTTGCTTCTTTCAATTTCAAGAAAAATGAGCAATTCTCATCTACAGTCCTAGGCCCGAGGTGATTAAAGTGTTTTGGTACCTTCCCCTGGAGGGGGGTTCTCCTTGGTAGCAAGGCCTGGCGGGGGCGAGGATGTGTGTATGGCACAGTGTAGGCAGGGTCCATCAGCGAACTTGAGGAAGAGGTGCCACTTCTAAATAGGACATATTCTCTCCTGATGGAGGAGGATAGAGTGGCAGCCTTCTAGACAGGGGATTTTGTTGGTATGATTTTATTCTCTACTGCCCACCTACACAAGGTCTAAGGTGGTTGATTAGTTAATAGGATTGTCAAAACCCGCTGTGACAGTTTTCTTAATCATTTTTCTGCCTCTAATGAGAACATGCCTTCTTGAGACTTAGGATGGCAAGTGATTATTTCACTGTGAAATCTCAAATTAGTGGGATGTTATTTAGATAACAAATTTACTAAACTGACATTTGTTATTTCTAATTTTTTAAAAGCAGAGGGAATATAAAGAGAAATTTCAATTGTTATTGTATTTTCTGGTGAAACCCCGTTATGTACCAAGAAATAGATGCTTTGAAAACCTCTGTTTGGGTCCCTTGCACACCTACCATTTTGCATAGAAAAATGATTGGCAAAATAGAAAACAGAAAAAAAAACTATCTTCTCTCTCTCTCTCTCTCTCTCTCTCTCTCTCTCTCTCTCTCTCTCTCACACACACACACACACACACACACACACACACACACACACCCCTATCTTGGATACTTAGTTACCTTGCTGGTGGTTTACTTCTTGCCATACATTCGGGAAACATGCTTATCATTTAAATGACAACTTGCTTGAGTATGAAGAGCTATTTAGACATTTAGATATTACCTTTAATTTTATCTCATCATAGTTTAGTTATCAAACCAGGAAATTAACATTGTACAATATTAGGAACTAAACTATGGACCTTTTATGAATATCATTGTCCTCTTTCTATTCCAGGATCCTATGCAGGACCCAATGTAACATTTTGTGTTCATGTCTCTTTGGACTCTCCCACCCCCACCCCCCAACCCCCAACCAACTTTCCCCTCTTAATGACAGCATGGTGTGGAGCCAGCACTGCTCTTTCAATAAGATACATAACTAGCACAAGTACCTTGACGTCCATACTGATGCAAGATCCAAAACAAACAAACAAACAAACAAACAAACAGAAAGCAGATACCAGGAAATCTGGCCTGAAGGAAAGTCTCAGATGACAGGGCTGGGATGTCCAAACAGGTGACAGAGGTGAAGAACTGGCTTCTTGCCCTTGGAACTGTCTACCAGTTGAAGAGCATAAAATGTTTATACCTTCCTGCTGGGTAGGCAGTAGAGTGAGCTGTGGAGCAAGCAGGGGGAATCAGGCAGCTCTGGGCTGGAATTCTGACTCCATCACTCACTAGCACAGGGAGGAAGGGTAACAATAATAACTAGTTTACAGGGTTGCTAGGAGGATGCTGTGAGATTTGGTGGGCGTTTAACAGCCTCTGTCACACGTGAGCATTAATGTCCAGTTTCAGACCAAAGGGCGCATTAACAACCTTCCAGGAGCCCCACTCTGAGATTCTGGTTCTGCAGGTCTAAGGTAGAATGTGGGAGACTTTATATTTAACAAGCAGCCTAAGTGATTGGGAAGCAAAACACCAAGCAGCCCAGTTGTGTCCAGACAGATAAACAAGATGTGGACTTCTGTCTGGGCACCTGGGACCCAGCTCAAGGCTCCATCTTTTATAAAAGGTGCAGGCAAAGATCTCTTTCTTGCACTGGTTTGCACCTGCTGATGTTTTCTTTAAAGCCTGGCCCTTGTTTTAGGGTTCAAGCTGCCAGCTGGTATTTCATTTTTGGCTGCCAGTGTATTGCTAATGAGCATCTGGCCTGAGTTAACAAATATAATAAGTTAGCCTTTAAAAAAAAATTTTTTTTTTACTTTGATTATCTTTTATGGCAAGAACCAATGATACTACTAAAGTTCCGGGGGTTCAGAGGGGGCTTTCACAGGTGCACTTTATGAAAGAGCTTGAAATCACCAAGGAGCCAGGTATGGAAGCGCTAAAGGCTATGTAGCATCAACATGGGCTCTCAGACAGGTGAAGTGCAAGTAGTGTTCCCATATGCAGGTAACTCTGTAAGGTCTGAAGAATTTTATTTTTTTGTTTAATTTTAATTTTTTAAATTTTGTTTAAGGTATTACAAATAGTAGTACATATGACTCTCTCTTTTTCCTCCCCACTGACCTCCCCCCAGCCTCCCCTAACCCCTGACAGTTGCCCTCATCCCCTCCCACCCCCAGTGTCTTGTGACTGTTGGTTGTGCTTATATGCGCGCATACAAGTCCTTTGGTTGATCTCTTACTCCCACTCCAAACCTCCCCTACCTTCCCGCTGTAGTTTTACAGTCTAGTTGATGCTTCTTTGCCTCTGTCTATTTTTGTTCAACAGTCTGTAATGTTCATTAGCCATAAATGAGTGAGGTCATGGGGTATTTATCTTTCACTCACTGGCTTATTTCACTTAGCATAATGCTCTCCAGATCCATCCATGCTGTTGCAAAGGGTAAGGAATTCTACACATTTTACAGGTGAGGGAACGAGTGGTAGAGAAATAACTTTCCACAGCTGGTTAGAAGTGGGGCCTCTAAGGCCATGGTCTCTCCCAGGCCCCTGCTGCTTCCTGGGAATGATGCCTACCTCCCTTCCCCACCCCTTGTGCCAGATGATGCAGCATCGAGTTTGTTCCATGTGCTTGTAACAATATCCCACTCTCCCATGTTCTTCCTTCTGCCAAATGCCTCTCCCACCAAACTTTTCTTCTGATAAGCTTCACATCTCTCTCTGTCCTCAGAGTGCCCCGTCTGTGGATGAAGAATGGCACACACTTGACTTCAGTCCTCTGGGCCATTTCCCTGTTCCCAGGGTCTCCCAATTTAATTTGAGGATAGGTTTTATCTTGTCTTCCCGAGAGACCTCATGCACAGATCCATCCTGGCTATTAACTCTCACACCCTTAAGAACCCCAGAGCCAAGGCTAAGAGCTGGGCAATAATGAGATGTGTCTGTCACTGAAGTAATATGGACAGGCTGAGCCAATGGACAAGCAGTGGCAAAGGGAACTCGGTCTTAGGTTAGGCAAGGCTGGGGTGGGGGTGGCGGGCTGGCTGGGTCTCCCAGAAAAACCAGAGGAGAGTTGGACCCTGAACCTCTAACACCCATGTGTAGGCTTGAGGTTTTGAGGGTAATGAAATTTTAATACTTTCCTTTTTTTTTTTAAATATATTTTATTGATTTTTCACAGAGAGGAAGAGAGAGGGATAGAGAGTTAGAAACATCGATGAGAGAGAGTCATCGATCAGCTGCCTCTTGCACACCCTCCACCAGGGATGTGCCCGCATCCAAGGTACATGCCCTTGCCCGGAATCAAACCCGGGACCTTTCAGTCCGCAGGCCGACGCTCTATCCACTGAGCCAAACCGGTCCCGGCTTAATACTTTCCTTTGATTTAAGATTTTATCTTGTTAAGTACCAAGGGATGCTGCCAGCTCCATTTGGTTCTAAGATTTGTTTCTGGGCAAATCTTGGAATCATTTTGTTCCGTTTCCCTTCTAATCTGATCAGGGACAAGGAAGGAGCATGAATGGTGGGGGAGGGGGGAACTTAGAAGAGGTGGTATTTCGAGGTTGAATATTCCTCTAGAAAAGCTGTTGTGACCATAGTATAGGAATGAAATTTCAATGCCCTAAAACTCCCCCCAGAAAATAAATCTTTCCACACCTCACATTTAGATATCAGAGTTAATAATACATAGTAATTTAAATACATAGTAATTTAAATCCATGGCTTAAGCGGCTTATTTTTCATTATAAAGGTATGACTCCTGAATTGATTTAGTTAGCTCCTCAGCCTTTTGTAGAAATTTAACATAAAAAAAGGCCAAAAGATTCTTAGATGAATATTTCTTCTCAGTGTGTTTTACTTTTTTTGCTCACACAATTGAAATGAATATTATTAGTTTTATAATAAGAAGCAAAGTTTTTTTTTTAAATCTTTATTACTTCACAGGAAAATCCATTTCATAAATAAGGGTTTCAACAAAGCATAACTGTTCCTGTTTCTAACATGAAAAAGAGATGTTTGTGTTTTGTATCTTGTCCTAAGTTTCTTGGTTAAAATTCCTCACACTTTCTTTCTACTGACATTTCCATGTTGAAAATTCTTACAGAGAAGTTTACAGAGCAGTTATCACTAGCATGTTTCACTAATGTGCCTGGTTCTCTTCGTTCTTTGGAAAAACTCATATAAGAAATGTACCCAGTGTCAGAATAAAACCAGATACCTACTGTCAGACACTAGGGCCAAATGGCAATTTATATTTTAAAGAACATTTAACTATTTTCAATATCTTCTAAAATGGGATACATTACTAAGATTGACAGTAATTGTTGTTTTCTGTGAATTTCTAGCACAGGTCCAGGAACATAGCATGTGCTCAAATATATGTTTTTATTTCCTTTTTGGATTTATCTTTTATCTTTCCACAGGAAGTTTCTGTGAATAAGAACTCTCTGGCAAAATAGAGATGTCAAGAAATTTAAAGTCAACATAATTTCCTTTACACTTTTTTTTTTAACATTTTATTGATTTTTTACAGAGAGGAAGAGAGAGAGATACAGAGTAGAGAGTTAGAAACATTGATGAGAGAGAGTCATCGATCAGCTGCCTCTTGCACCACCCTTACTGGGGATGTGCCTGCAACCAAGGTACATGCCTTTGACGGGAATCGAACCCGGACCTTTCAGTCCGCAGGCCGACGCTCTATCCACTGAGCCAAACCGGTTTATGCACACTTTTTTTTTTTTTTTTTAATTTCTGAAAAGTTCATGTCAAATTTTGATCTTTTGTAGGGATATATTTTTTGATGGTTCAGGCAGTTATTCTCTCCAAACAGTAATAATTTTGAATAACTCTGGTGTATCTGTATGTTAAAATTACAGTATGTGTTCATAGGATGCTCAGGATATGCATGGAAATAAGTGTATTTTCCATGGTGAGGCAAAGAAACTTTTAGTGAAAACCAGATAATATACTATAAAAAAGAATGAAAAAAAAATGAAACTGAGAAACTATGTAAGGGACAATTTAGATTTAAAGATTTTAAAAGTTCCCAAATTAGCCCAGTCCCCATGTTCCCCTGTAGCTTTATAAGTTTACTTGAAAAGATTAGCTTATTTTATCTGTGCCCGATGGGTATGAACTATTAATTATTTTAGCTTTTTAAATTTACAACATCCTGTTTCTAATAGAATACTCATAGTTGTAGAAAACAGATGAAACAAATGGGTTATTTTTGCATCTCCCATAGAACTAGGCATGATATTTTTTTAAATGAACTGATTCTCTATTTCTAATTAACAGAGACCTTCCCTTTTCAATGATTACATGTAGGAATGTATCATGTTAAAGAAGAAAATGGAGCGATACTAAATCATAAAACTGTGTTGGTATATCTTCAATCTAAGGAGATCCCATTTAATTAAATCTTTACGTAGAGCCATTCTCCTTTGAAATGATTCTTTACACTATACTGAAAAACTAATTATGGCATGGGAGAAGCCCGGAACAGCTCCTGGCAGCCCAATCTGGACACTGCTGTTCCCAGCCAGGCTTTGGCATCGAGGAGATGGCAATATAACCACAGAATTTCTATGTTTGGAATGGAATTTCCAAACATCATGCATGGAAAGATATCCAGAAATTTAGATAACCAGGGGCATCAAAGAATATAAAAATTATATTTCTATGTCAACAATATTTTGTATTAGTCTCAAACACAGAAGACAGGCCTTCCTAAAACATTTTCAAAACTTCTAAACTCTTGGGATAATCTCCGTATTCCCAGAGATTAAATAAAACTAGGCAGAGAGGAGGGGCTGTTAAGTGTTTTATGAATGAATAAATTCAAGAACTGCAGAGAGGGAATTATTCACATAGAAGTAACATTCAATAAACTCTTTTATCACCTGCTGATAATTTCATTAATTTATTGCTTGGAAAAGAGTTGATCTGAATGAATCCATCTGTGGCTTTTATCTGAGTTAATGGTCTGGGTATACACCAGCTACCATACGAGTGTGCACAGAGGATGGCTGGGAGGCTGGCCTGGATCCAGGAAGTCATTATGGTAGATTGCATCTGCCATCTTAAAGCAATAAGTTAAGCAGAAATAGAGTCTTGTTACTCGTTCTGCTAACATCAGGGACCCTCGTTTCAGGAAACAAGGGAGAATGTTCCCAGAAGGAACTCTGGGGAGCAAGGATACTCGCCTGGTGACTCTCCATCTTTGATCATTTTGCGATTCGTCGAGAACCTCAGGGGCCACTCGCTACAAAGGATTAGAACTTCCTGTTAACTAACACAGATCTTTTGATGTACCTCCAAAAGATCTGTAGCACACCTCATGGTTCCTGAAGGTTGGGTGGAGTCGTCGGCCTGATCTCCACAGGATGTGGAATCTGACTGTCTTGTTCATCACTGTCCCTCCAACACCCAGAACAGAGCACAGTTTTGCAGATCAACCACCTCTCAGGTCCTAGGCAACACACTGAAATTATTTCTTATATTTTGCAACAACCCTGAATGGTAGGCATTTTCATTTTCTTTTGGATACATCTGAGATTATGTCCATGGATAAACAGATTCACCTTTGAGACTTTGCTCACCTCTAAAATGGATAATGACAACTGCTCTAGTGTTGTTGTGAGAACAGAATGAGGCGATGATGATGCCAGCCAACCCTTTTGTGAGAACTTACATTATGCCAGGCATAGTGCTACACACTTTATAGGCATTATCTAATTTGAAACTCACTTCCACTCTGTGATTTGAGTTTATTTTCTAGAAAATGGGATCTGAGCTGAGGCAGTCTGACTCCACAACCATGCTCTTTATAATTTTAACAGCATATGTCAAGTGTCCAGTATAGTGGTGAGCATACAACAGGTACTCACTAGATGTTACTTTCCTTCTTATCTTCCAAAGAGATAATATTTGAGGCAGCAGAAATTCTATAGGAACACAAGCAACTTTTCCAACAACCACAGGGAAAGCCATAATCAACATGAGAATGCATCAATTCTAACAGTATAACCATCTTAAAGCACAGGACAATTTATTATTTAATATAAATATCAGAGAGGAATGGAGAAGGAGAGAGAAACATCAATGATGAGAGAGAATCATTGATTGATTGCCTACTGCACGTCTCCTACTAGGGATTGAGTCCGCAACTCAAGCATGTGCCCTTGACTGGAAATGAACCTGGGATCCTTCAGTACACAGGCCAATGCTCTATCTACTGAGCCAAACCAGGTAGGGCGAGAATTTATTATTTATTATGGATTGTTCTGAAGTGATATATGGAAAGTAATGAATAGACTAAAGCATTAACATTAAAAATGCTGCAAGATTCTGAATTTTAATTGGAGGCCAATTAAAGACAAAGCTAAATATAAAAGAAAGACCCCACGTGGTACTTGCTTCTTGCACCAGGCATCAAAAGTGGCATTTCCCTGGTCACCGTGTGTGTCTTCTGCATGGGAAAAAATCCCTCAATTGCACAAAACTTCCATGATGGACTCAGCCATCTGATGAGAAAGTAACAGAGGTGGAGAGCTCCTTGTTCAGGCCAGTGATCCTCAACTCTGACTCAGTTCGTATTATCTCTTAGGAGTTGATGCCCTGTCCCATATGGGCACAGGTATTTTTTGAAAGCCCCCACGTGATTGTATTGGCAACCAGAATTAGAAACTCGTTTAGAGAGTGGTTAATACATTGTTGGAATGGATTCAATCCCCTTACAAGCTCCCAGAATGATGGGAGGCTAAGAGTGGGAGGAAGAGACACAGTAGATATAGGGCCAAACATGGAAAAGCAATTCAGCAAAGACTGAACATGGCTTTGACTCCAAACTGGACACTGTGATGCCTTGTAGGGTCTTTAGCCCTGGCCAAATAAAAGGTTACACGCTATTCTTTCAAAACTCTCTCTCTCTGGTGCTTTGCCCTTCATTTTATTACTACTATTAAACCTCCACAAAAATCCCAGTGGCAGTAAATGACTGTAGCAAAAATAGCTTAGTGAACATAATTAAAAATGGGGAGAATAAAGAAGAGCATCAGCAGTCTCATTTTCCAGGACAAGATTATAAAGGCCACAAATCCTGATAGAATAGGGTACAAATGAGACACATCAGACTTATGGGGTTAGGACAGGATTTCTCCCACTGGTGCCATTTAGAATGATTAATTCAACAGAGAGACTTAAAAGCTTAACCAAAGTCTAGTTGGAGATGGGCTACTAGGTCATTATATCATTCCTACATCATTTACTAACTTGGGGCATCTCTTGATTTTTCACTAACAGGTTTTCATGTCTATAGCATTCAGAAATAGAAATGCAAATTTCATTCTAAAGACAAATATATGTGCATTTTTTATTTACTGTGTCACTGTTCCCTCTCTTAGCAGAGGTAATTGAGGATCTGCTATCTCCCTCATATAATTCTGGTGGGTTGATTGAAAAAGTGACATAGCAGTCACCAATTCATCTGAATAAAACGCCAACTCTTCTTAAAGTTACACTAGTAAAGAAATTACATATATTTAGCACACCCTGGAGGGTGCAAACTCCCAAGTATAAACCTTAATTTAAAACATGTTTGCAAGACAGGCAATGACAGATGGGACAGTGAAAAATGTTGATGGGTGGAGCTAGAAGACCACAGATGTGTTGAACTTGCACACAAGAAAACTTGAATGAAGGTGTGCCTCATTTATATGCCAATATATGCATTAAAGATCTGGTCATCAGCCCTGGCCAGTGTGGCTCAGTTGGTTGGGTGTCGTCCTGTGCACCAAAAAAGGTTGCTGGTTTTTAATCCAAGATCAGGGCACATGCCTCAGTTGCAGGCTCAATCCCCAATAAGGGGTCTGTGGGAGACTGCTGATTTGCTTTCACACTGATGTTTCTCTCTCTCTCTCTCTCTCTCTCTCTCTCTCTCTCTCTCTCTCTCTCTCTCTCTCTCTCTCTCTTTGTCTCTCCCTCCTCCCTCTCTCTCTAAAAATCAATTTTACAAATATTTGAAAATCTGGTCATTAGCTCTCAAAAGCTATAATCTCTCACTCTGGCTTATCTTGTGCAGTTACCTTTTCTCACACTCTGTATTCTAACTCTTTACTTTCTTTCAGTTCACCTAGTCTCTTTATTCAATTCCTTCCTTAACCAGGAAGATTAGGATGGTTGGATAATATGGTTCACCATTTAGAAGACTCTCTTGCCCTATTCTCAACTCTATTGCTTCACTCTTCCTTCACTGCAGTTGTCTGGCAAAAATTCACACCTGAATGAATTTGACTCTCTGTACTCATCGCCTATAACCAAGATGCTGAGCTGTGCTGGAGGAAATTACAGGCCGCTGAGCCCCATGCATTGTAGTTCCTTGGTTTACACTAACTATGCATAGAGCTTACTAGGCTTTTGTTTCTCATCATTTTTATCCACTGTTTGGATTTCAAACCTATCCTATTTCTCTCAACCTCAGATCCCACCTCCTCTTCCTTCATCATCGGCAGATAATCATGCCTCCTGCTTCACAGAGCAATTCAGCAAAGAACATAAAAGCAAACAAACTGTAACCCCCTCCACCTCCTGCTACCAAATCTACCAGCCTCCCCATAGCAGATAAGACTGATGCCCTGCCCACTCCCCATGAGGGTACAGCTGCCTGAGAACTCCCACTGGGGTACAAACACTCCTCTTTCCTAATCTTTCGGTGGGTGTGCACTGGCTCCAGAGTTAAGGAAACTCCATGGATCTGCACTTCTCATTATTGTATCTTTTCTTTGTCTGGTTCTACTTTATTTACTCTTAATTTCACACCCAATCCTTTTTGTTCATACTTGTCTGATTCGCATTTGCCCGTTTTTTAATGTTCCATTTATCTTTGTCCCTTTCCTTAAAGAGCATACCTAGGAACTTGCACTTTCTTTTTATCCAATTCTAGAACTTTGTAATTTACTACAATGATACCAATGTTAGATTTTTTTTCCCTGAAATTTTATTTCATTCTTTTAGAACATTTTATTTACCTGTCTTTAATTTGGTCGAGCCTCATCTAGCTCACAGCCCCCTGATGGATTCTGTACAGGCTCTCTCTATATGTTCACAGTATGATGAACCGGTCTCGCAGTTAGTGGGCAATGGATTGTCACATTTAATCTTTTGCTAAAGTGACCATATTTGAGTCATATGTAGCCTGTCTCTTTGCCTCTGTCCCCAGTCTTCTCCAACTTGCCATATGTGCTGGTGACCACTGTGACCAAAATGAGTTTCCTTACAGGCATCTAATCAAGTGACCCGTGGAGTTAAATATTTCGTACTCCCACGCACAAACCAATAAATTCTAAGCTTCATGGTCTAGCCTCAATGCTCTTCATAATCTTTCTAAAACCATCTTTATTCATTTTATTTCCCAAGCAGGTCCTTCTCCAGGCTATGCTAGTCTAGACTTCAAGCTTCCCTTCCTAAAATCTATGTATCAATTCATTTAGAAAATATTTATTGAACTCCCTTCATTTCCCCAGAACCATGCCAGATGAAAGGGTCAAAATGGCAGATGATGATAATGGAGCTCCCAGTCTAGCAGGGAAGATGGATAAATGTTCAAACAATTATAGTACATAGCCCCAAGGGCTACATACTAGTAAGAGATGACAGATGGGAACTAATAGAAAGTCTCTAGCTGGACTTGGATGGTCAGGAAAGCAAATCAAGCCTGGATCTGAGTGAGGAGAGAGTAGGAAAATTCAACAGAAAGAACGGCCTGTGTCTATCTTTCTCTCATCAGCCTGGCAGATTCCTATGCATCTTTCAACATCCTGGTGCCTCCTGAGGCTCCCACCCTGCTCCCCAGAAAAAGTGGCCACTTCCTGATCTGTGTTATTTCTGTCTTTTACCTCTGCCTTTCTGTCTCTCTACCTCTATCATGGTCTTGCTAAACTGCTTTTTTGCTTGTTTACTCTTTGAAGTAGCTCTTTCCTCTTAGTAATCAGCTAAGATATTTTTTCATTCAGGAAATCTTCCATAACCTCCTCCACTCAAACCTAGGCAGTCCTTGTATGTGTTCTCATAGCATCTCATATTTCTCTTAGAACTCTGGTCACATTATGATTCATTCATTCATTCAGTCAGTCAGTCAGTCATTCATTTCATAAATGGGCATAGGCGTAGGCATGTGTGCTGAGCTGATAACCCAGCAGGAAATAAGTCAGACTTAAAGTTATTCCCAGCAAACATAAACGCAGGGTGTCCTCTGAGGACACTTAGCCCAAGGATCTAATTCATCCTGGGAAGAGGAGGCCGAGGAAGTGAAGAGCCTCCATTATCACAGATGATGACAGTGACTATGGGGACTTGGAAGCTGGAGGTGATGGGCGGCAGGAACCAGGTAGCTGGTGGAGAGGCCTCTGTGATCTCTACCACTGGCTGTGACATTTCCCCTCTTCCTGCCTCTGTTTTTCTTGTCTGTAAAGGGGATGGCGACTGCAAGGACTAATTTTCAATCTCTTAACTGTGAGACCATGTTTCTAAATTGTTATCAGTTCCAGCAAGGGCCAGGAAGGGGTGTGTGTGCGCACACACATTGGGGTTGTTGTAGCGTCTTCTGCTTTTTCCTCTCAAGTTCTTCCCCGAGCTGTAACTCTGACCATGAACCTCAGGCTGCTGTGCCTTTGCCCCCCTCTCCCCCCATATCTAATACACTCTACAAGGGACAGCACAGGCTGCCAGGTTGTCAGCAATTCTTAAGAAGGATTTTATCTGTGAAGGTATAAAAAATGAAGAAGCCACATTTTAAAACTATTTTGTAAAAACACAAACGCCGATTCATTTTTAATGTGTGTGCACCAAGGCATTTACTCAAGGTAGACGTTCCAGGAAAAGTGACAAGCCTAAAACTCTCCCGTTTCATGTTTAATATTCATGCACCATTTAAATTCTGTGGCTATTTTGGTCTTCAGACAGTTTACTTTGTGCTATGCAAGAAAATTGGTAAGTTCTTTGAGGGAAGAAACTGCACTGTTTAAATTGTTTCTAAAGAGTCTCAGGGGGCACGTTATAAATACTATTGTTGTTGTTATGTTGTTAGAATGATAGGTGAGGTGCCCAGTTTGCATTGGCCTCAGTGTCACAAAAATAACGCCATTCATGTTAAATATTTAAAAGTCACGTCCTCCTGTTGTCAAAATATTTAGTGCAGTGACAGCATCTCAAACAGGGAGGTGAGCCACCGGTACATTCTACACATTAGAAAGAAGCCACCAGCTTATTTTCATGATTCCCTGCTTTTGCACTAGAAGGTTGCCTTGGTTAGGGAAGGGAATAGGCAGGGTGAGTCCAGGTGGCAGGTGCTGAATGGAAGGGGAGTGAGCTGGATCTGCCAGCCCCAGGAACCTTCCCCGGACTTCAGCTCCAGAGAGTCCCAGGCCAACCCTGGGCAGATTTTCCTTTTGGAGGCCACAGCTCAGGTGGAAATGACTCAGGCCAGATCCAGGGTCTGGGACTGAGGATAGCAGCTATCGAGTGGGCAGAAATCATAGCTGCTGGCACTAGCTCACCAGATACCAGCTTACACCTGTCTCCATCCACTTCCATCTGGTAAGGGCAATGGATTCCAAGCCTGCCACTGCCTTAGAATCATCAGTGCAGCCATTTAAAAACACTTGCTCCAGGCTGTTATTTGCATATTTGAAAGCACCACAAGTAATGCCAATATGCAGCTGGAGTAGAGAAGAAACATTTCTTGAGAGGTTCAGTGTAGGTTTGCCAAGGGGTTCCATATTCATGGAGTCAGTTGGCACTACCTAGGAATCACAGCCTGGAGGTTTGTGTAAAACAGGGCCCCAGAGGTGTGTAGTGTTCCTTCTCTTCTTTATTGCTTAGATCAAGACCTAACCCTGTCATGTAGGACTGTATAAAGTGTCCTTCTGATCAGTGAACAGCGCAGAAGTCCTTTTAGGATGATGGTATTCTACCTGTGTTCAATATATGCTCAAATGAGTACATGACCATATATCTCCCTATCTGAGCTCTCCCTATATTCCTATATACTACAGCACTCCCAGAGTACCTGTCAGCTTGGCACATATGCCTGGGTGATGTTTTTAAAAACTAGCAAAATAATTTTATTAGTTAGGATTCACCAAAGAAATAGAAACCTATAATTTTTATAGAATTCCTTATTGATATATTCATACATTTCTATATAATTATAATATGTAATATATTATAAAACATACAAATGTATTTATGTAAATATATATGATATTTAAATATGCATGTACATATACAAAGAGATTTATTCTAAGGAATTGGTTATGAAGGTTGAGAAGTCCTAAGATCTGCCATCTGTAAACTGTAGTATATTCAGGCCATGCAGAGCTGATGGATGATATAAATTCTAGTCCAAAAGCAAGTAGGCTCAAGCCTGATAAGAGAGGATATTTCAGTTCAATTCCAAAGGCCAGACAGGTCTGACATTCCAGCTCAAAGTGGTCAGGCAGAAGGAGTCCCCTCCTTTTGGATGGAGGGTCCCCCTTTTTGTACTAGGCATTCGTGCCTTCCACTGACTGAATGAGGGCCACCCTTCCACACTGGGGAGGGCTACTTTATTCAATCCACTCATCCAAATGTTAATCTCATCCAAAAACACTCTCAGGACACACTTAGAATAACATTTGACCAAATATCCAGGCACAACATGGCCCAGTCAAGTTGACATAAAATTAATCATCACGTGACCTTTTTCTTGTGAGCATTTCATCTGGAAGGAAGCCCACTCACCTGAAAGTAAGTGGTGCCGGGTAAATTCAGCCCCTTTCAAGCACCTATAGGAGTAGCTACCCACAGTGGTGTGTCGCCTCCCATGGCGTGAATCAGACGGGCCTTCTTCTATTCATGCGAGACTTTAAGGAGCAACTCAGAATGTAGGCGGATGCCTCTTTGTAATGACAGAAGTAAGAGCCCTGCTGAGAAGGCTCTGAGCTGACCCAGCCTGGACTCCATGGCATGGTAGACCCCTTGTCCATGACTTTCTTTGGGGGCAATTCTCATTGCTTGGCTGACCCCTATCTCCGCTCCTCACCTCCCTTCACGTGGCCTTCTCTGTTTCTGCATTGAAGTGCTGCTGAAGAAAACCAAAGAACTGAGTTGGCTGGACCTCAGCAGTTCATGATTTCTGACCTCTGCTGGATCTTCACTAATACACAGTGCACTTTGTCATTCTGTAGCAACTGATCCATCTATGCAGATATTCATTCAATAAATATTTTTGAGCACCTACTACTTGCCAGATACTGTGATCTGCTAAAGGTACAATAGGAGTGTAGAAAAGGCAGAGGTCGTCTCTGCTCTCAGGGAGCATGTCATGTGGCAAACTCCATAGGCAGGTGTCCTAAACCTGGGCAAATATCTCAACCCTCTGAATATGCAGGTGGCCTTAAGTACATCCTTGGGTTCATCACTGTTATAAGTTCCCAGATCTTTATTCACAGCCCAGAGTTCCCTCTGGGTATCTGGAGAAGGTCACAGGCTCTCTGATCACCACTCCCTAGCAATGTTCCCACTTCCTCCTCTTACTGTCCCCTCCTGGCCTTCCTCCTGAGGTTTCAGCTCATCCACTACATGCCCAATCCAGGAACCCAAGCATCCTTCCTTGTTCAGGGAGACTTCTTATTCTGCACCCTGAGGTCACCAGGTTCTGTTTATTCTTCCTCCTGAATAATCTGAATAATCATCTCCTTCTGGTCCACTTTTAATACCACTGCCTCATTGTCTGCCTTGTCTCCAGTCACAACCCTTCCCCCTCTAATGTAGCCTTTATATCGCTGCCAGAAAACAATTCTAATACGTTTGATCATGTCCTACTCCTGATCCAAGTTCTAAAATGGTTTTTCACACGCTACAGCAGAGTTGTAAACTTTTGTTTGGCAGAAGGATGCTTCCCCAGTCCCTTCAAAATGGAATGTGAAGCACTAAAAAGCAATGAGCTATTAAGCCATGAAAAGATATGGAGGAAACTTAAATGCATATTTCTAAGTGAAAGAAGCCAATATGTAAAGGCCACAATTCCAACTATCAGACATTCTGCAAAATGCAAAACGATGAAGACAGTAATGGATCAGTGGTTGCTAGAGTTTAGGAGGAAGGGAGAGATGAATAGGCAGAGCACAGAGGATTTTTAGGGCAGGGAATATTTTGTATGATAATATAATGGTGGATACATGCACTATACATTTACCAAAGTCATAGTACAACACCAATAGTTATACATATAACGAATGTAAACTACAATCTTTAGGTGCTAATGATGTGTCAATGTAAAATGGTAACCAATGTACCAACCACTCCGGTGTGGGATGTTGATGGTGGGGGAAGCTATATGTATGTGGGAGAAGGGGAACTTTCTGTACTTTTTGTTCAGTTTTGCTCTAAAAATGGTTATTACTTATTACATTAAAATTTTACATTTAAAAAGTTAGTTTACTTTTTTTTTTTTAAAGCCACTTGGATGGAGGTTGTGGTGAAAGAAGGAGGAGGGCGGAGAGAGGTGGAGCTTTGTCTGTCTCTCTTCCTCCAAGCGACCCTGAGACCTTGGGGCCGTAGGAGTTGGAGGAACTTGGAAGACAAGAGCTGAATGCTTTAGCAAGGCAAACAAGGGCTCTCTCCATCAGGCCCAGCTTTCTTTTCTAGCTCATTTCTTAAGGTTCCTGAGCACCATGCACTCATAATATTCTAATGTTTCCCCAACTGGTACTTGCATGTATTGATCCCTCTGTCTTGAATTATTTGCCCTCTTTTTCCACCACCTTCTCTGCTTGATAACTCCCTTTAAGTCTCAGCTCTATAGCACCTTCCCTGTGAAGCTGTCCCAAAGACCCTGTGCTCGATTCGTCCCAGACTCCACTCTGGCACTGTCTGTGTTTGCATGCCTGATCCTACTAAACTGGGAGCAATCTGAAGCAGAGGCCTTGCTGCTTTCACCCACGTATCCCCCATAATAGCATAGTGCCTAGTTTCCTACATATTTGCTCAGAATGAATGAATGAATGAATGAATGAGTACATAATTCTATTCTTCCTCTCTGAGAAG
Organism: Pipistrellus kuhlii; assembly: GCF_014108245.1. Lineage (NCBI taxonomy): Eukaryota > Metazoa > Chordata > Mammalia > Chiroptera > Vespertilionidae > Pipistrellus > Pipistrellus kuhlii. The sequence continues at coordinate 16,682,927 of NW_023425515.1, read as the reverse complement.
ATGATCCTACCTCCCACTAGACTGAGGCAATTTTCAGTCACCCTTTTGTGGATTTACTCTTTTCCATCAGTGTATTTATAAACAGGCCAGCCAAAGCAACACACAAGTGGGTTTGGCCATTTAATTCTTTTTACCCATTTCGCTTACTGGCAGAGTTTATTCCTCCAAATGTATTTTCAGTTCATCCTCGAGTTACTTCACCTGCCCGCTCTCATTTACACATGCTCCTATTTCATTGAAAGAAAGCTTGTCAGAGCTAGAAGTTCCCATCCTGTCCTCTCATAGAGAAGAAAGTCAGAATGGTTAGCTTAAACTATGGCCTTTAGAGTATTCCAATATAATTGTGTGATAACTTGGAACTATGATGCTTAATTTCCAAAGCCTCGGTTGAACATGGGCTGTGATTTTGCTGACATCCCAAGTCCACAGCAATAAACCCAGCTTCCTCTGGGTTGGACAGCTGGGGTCTGCAGAGCATGACTAATTATCTAAGGCAGGTGCATTTTTCCTTTCTCTGAATTTTTTTTTTGTCTCCTCTGGCTTACAGAGGTAGCTCAGAGCAGTTCTTAAAGAATGCTTATTCAAGCTGTCAAGCTCTGTTAACCTGTTCTGAATGAAGCCAGTCAGCCCCTGAACTTCCTTGCTTCCTCCTGTTTTTCACACAGTGTCTTATCACAAGTGCTCAGGCTCTCAGAGAAGCTCAAAGCTCAAGTTAGGACTTCTGCTCCTGAATCGTCTGTTCCAAAGCTCACCCCTCCACTCACACACATGGGGTTTTAAAACACTGCTCTCTGCCCTCCAGACATTCATTTACATGTAGCACTTCATGGACACCTGCAATTTTTTAGTCTTAAGGGTCTTTGGTGGAATTTTCTATGTACTTTTGACTAAATTATTTTCTGCCCTAGAAACTGACTCTATGAGATAATTGGTCAATGATCTTTTACTATATTTCTTAATTTGTATTTTCTTAAATTATCATATTTCATAATTTGTATTTATAGGGAGTTTCTTTCAATAATAGATAGTGATTAATTATTTACCATTAAGTACATTCTCATAAAACTAAGGCTAGATGGTTCCTGATAGTGAGTCTCTTTTCAAACAGAAGTGAAAAGTAACAAGATCAGAACTATAAATTAAGCAAATGCAAGTTCCCTTAGACTTAGAGTGAATAAAGTCCTCCCTTAGGTTCCAAATCAGATCATCAGAATGAATCAGAAAAATTTAGGCCTCATTCACCTTAATATCTTTGAAATACAGTGAAAGGAGGCAGAATTTGTTGCCACTATCTCTTATTTATTCATTACCATTCTTTCCCTGGTCTCCACTCTTCCATTCAATAGGAATCAAGAAACCTTCCCCTGAACTTTCACATGTATATCACCTTGTCCTCACAGTATGTAAAGTAGATTATAAAAATATCTAAAATCTAAAATACATAACAATACAGAAAAATCCATGAAGAAATTAGGCAAAGAGAAAATAAGGATAGAAAAAGTTCAGATAAGCTATAGATAAACTGAGTACACAAATGCTATGAGGTCCTTCCCATTTGCTAATTGGAAGTAACACTTGAGTCTTCTTCTAGGGTGCACATTAGTATCAGATTTCTTCCTGTTGGATGCCCCCCTAAGGCATCATGGGCACCAGGCCTCCTTGGGCCTGAGAGGCAAGGGGCTGTGTTGGGCAGGAAAGGATCAGAAGGAGGACTGGGACAAGGCTGGTCACAAAGCCCTTCTCACCTTAAATGGGGTCCTGACTTGTACACCAATCACTTTATAGTATCCTCCCCAACCTTCCACCTCCCAGCCCACCTTACATGATACCATGAGTACTTACCAAGACCCAAGCAAGAAACTCTGAGTCCTGATTTTCCAAGATTCCTGGAATAAAAACAAAGGAACAATGTGGTCATTGTTTCCTCAAGGGCACTGTGTACATTTAATCATGAAGATTCTATCTCACCTTGATGACATGGTGCTTGACTAGAGTTGTGGTAGAGACAGAGCTCCAGGCACAGGCTGTGGCCTTGGGGAGACGCTCTTGTTCCTCTCTATTTTGCACTAGGAGCTCAGAAGTTGCTCAAGCTCAGCACAAGAACAAATGTCTCCAGCAAACACAGCTTTGCAGCCCTGAATGATAGTTTTTATTAATTTGCTTACAAATTGTCTTTCTCATTCTAGAATCTGAGTTCCTTGAGGACAAGATCTATATCTTATTCATTAACCAACCAGGCATTCATTATTTATTAGTAATTCATTGGCAGAGCCTGATGCCAGTGGACCCTTAATATATATTTGTTGGCTGAGAAACTGATAACCTAATCTCCAAAGTAGAGTATTATCGATACTAGTGGATGGAGATGATTAAAAGAACAAATACAAAATCCTTCAGGCTAATTAAAATAAATTATATTATCTTTTATAAAGTGCTACATAAAATTGGTATAAAAAAACAAGACAGTCCTTTTGTAAATGATTGTTTTTCCCCTCATTAACACCTTTGCTTTTCAACCCTGAAATTTACCAGGGCAAGGAAATATATTTTCACTCTCTAAGCAAGGACTCTAGTGTTTATTGGAAGGTGTGTCCATGGAGTTCCAGACCGAACCCATCATCTAACTGCTGTCAAAGCAGAAACCAAATTCTCAGAGAGGATGCCTCACAGAATTTTGTAGGGAGGTTCAAAATGAGGAGGTGAAGCTTAAATAACGGAAACTTGGCAGAAAATTGTACCCCTTTTTGTTGTTTAAATTTTCTTTTCCAATTACAGTTTATATTCAATATTATTTTGTTATCAGTATCGGGTATACAACAGTGGTTAGACAAATATCATTTATAAAGTGATCCCCCTGATATTTCAAGCACCCACATCCCTTATATTCTGATCAGATGCCTTTATGAGAACACAACTTTCCTCCCCATCCCAAACAAAACAGCACCCACAAACATATCCAATGGTAGCCCTGCTCAGCAACTCCGGGTCCTCCCTGGATCAGAGTTAGTATTTTGTGCTCTCATTTTTGCACCATTTTTCTTTCCTCTACTTGTTGTTATCGTTTACAAAATCACCTAAGCAACACATTTAATTTGATAGCAGAGTCCAAAGTGCATTGTATTGCAGAGTTGAAAGAGCCTGGTTTCTATCCCATTTACCCAACTAGCTAGCTAATCTTGGAGAAGTCACTTCCTTCCTATGGGGTTCAAGTTCTTCATAAGAATGATGGGACATTAAGATTGTCATTCATCCAATATCACTGTTATGGGCCTGTGACATGACAACGTCTGCTAAAGTGTTGTGCAGTACACAACAGCAAGCCACAGTTAGTTTTGGTGCCTTCTGCCTCTGCTCAGCCTTCACAGACACAGTTCTGAGTTTTTCGTTTTGTTTTTAATATATATATATATATATATATATATATATATATATTTTTTTTTTTTAATTGATTTTTTTTTTACAGAGAGGAAGGGAGAGGGATAGAAAGCTAGAAAGATCGATGAGAGACATCGGTCAGCTGCCTCCTGCACACCACCTACCGGGGATGTGCCCTCAACCAATGTACATGCCCTTGACATGAATCAGACTTGGGACCTTTCAATCAGCAGACCAAAGTTCTATCCACTGAGCCAAACCGGTTTCAGCAATAGTGCTGAGTTTTCCAGTATGAATTGGATATGTCCAACTGAAAGGAAATTCTTGCATAAAGGGGATTGTGAAAAATATTTTGAATTGCTGTACGAAGCGAAAAATAATCAGACCTCTCCATGAAAATAATTTGTATAAGAAGTTATTATTTGATCTATTTTATTTATTTTTAAATTATACTTGTACATCAAAAATATTATTCTCTTAGTAGTTTCTCAGAAAACTACAGGCTGTGCAACCAGAAGATCTTTCTTTTAGTCTAAAAGTCTACTGATTTTAAGAATGGGAATTAAGAGCAAAAGCTAAATAGTGGGGAGAATAAAAAATTACAACAAAGGCATATACGTAAATGTGATGAGCAGTCTTCCAGGTGGACTTATTCAACACTGACGAGTCAGCAAAGATTTATGGCAAGGTGGGCACATTCCAAGTAGTGTCCAGGTCATGCGGATACAGGGAGAAAGCAGGCCCAGGGTCTTTGGGAGTACATGGGAAGGAGACTACTATCTCAGGATTGTATTTGCATACCTATGTGGGGAGAGGGAAATCTAGGTAAGGATTTTTATTTTAAGATCATTCAATGATTCTGAGAACAACAGGATGGAGGGACATGGTACAGAAAATTATGTAGAGCACGCACGACATTTTTATCACAAGCTCAAATAGGGCAAGGTTATGTCACTGGGCACAGAAGGTGGGGAGACCTGACCTATGACAGTGACTTAGGAAGATGATAATCACTCTGCTATGGGTTTGAAGGACCAATCTGAGGAAGCTGAGAACCGTCAGCAAAAACAAACTGCAAAGTAGCAAGTACTAAACGTGGCCCATTTTTTGCCACCGCTGCTTAAACTCCCAGGCCAGCTTTTCTGGAATGAAAGTCTTAGCAGATTTTGCACCGTAAGAAAAGTTCAGGTGTGGTGGTGATAGGTTCTGCACTGAACCACGATGGTTTTTTGTTTTGTTTTTTAATTTATATTTTATTGAATTTTTACAGAGAGAAAAGGAGAGGGATAGAGAGCCAGAAACATTGATGAGAGAGAAGCATTGACCAGCTGCCTCCTGCATACCCCCTTACCGGAGATGCACCCACAACCAATATACATGCCCTTGACCAGAATCGAACCTGGGACCCTTCAGTCCTCAAACTGATGCTCTATCCACTAAGCCAAACTGGTTTCCACGAGCCACGATGTTTTCATATCCTTTAACTCTTTTTAAAAAAATATCTTCACCCTTGAGGGAATGGTTACCGTGTTCAGGTGGTTGCTTTTAAAATGAAAGGCATTTTCTGTGTACAAGCCATACCTCTTAGTCCATTGCCCCGAGTTTGTCCAGGGCTGCGTTATCTTTGTGAGACTCTTTCTCATAAAGCACTCTCAGCACGTGATGGTGCCTCTTACTCTGCAGATGGACAGGGGAGGAGGAATTAGCTCCCTCCAATTCATGGCATGGAATTCCAACACAATTTCCACAGTTCCAAATGGCACATCTGCATCCTTCTGCCTGGGTTTAGGTCTGTGTAGTACTCACTGGAGACATGGCGATTGTCCAGCTAGGCTAATCTATTTAAGCTCTGCTGGACAATAGGATGCACCTACTGGATGCATTTGAGCTAACGAGTACAACATATATCATTCCAAAGCTTGTTTGTGTGGCTATACCACCCACAACGGCCAAGTTTACACAACATGCTGGGCTACAACAGATGCCCAGGAACCTTCATTATCTCACCATATGGAATTTTTGTGAGCACTTTATGATCTTGGTGTGACACTGCACAACAAATAGCTTTATAGGTCTTCATTTTATTTCTTTTTAAAAAATATATTTTATTGATTTTTTTAGAGAGAGGGATAGAGAGTTAGAAACATCGATGAGAGAGAATCATCGATCAGCTGCTTCTTCACATCCCTTACTGGGGATGTGCCCGCAACCAAGGTACATGCCCTTGACCGGAATAGAACCTGGGATCTTTCAATCTGCAGACCGACGCTCTATCCACTGAGCCAAACCAGTCTTGGCTCATTTTATTTCTTAATTCCTCCGCATTTGCACAATTGAGGCTGCATAAAAATGCACATCCAATTTCCAATTAGATTGAATTCCTTTCTCGTTTGACTCAAAATACTAGTTCCAGTGCATGGACTTAACTATTTTAACAGTGTCAGATATATCAGAAGAAAGCCTCAGCATGTTCATTTTTAGTATCTGTTCCTGTTTAAGTCAAAATAAAAGCTCATCTTTCTCGGGTGAACCTGAGCTGCTCCGCACCTAATATTAGAAATGGATGACATCAGTGTGGGGACATGGGACATTGAGCTTTGTGAGTCAAATTTTGGAAATCCTCAGTCTTAAATAAAAACTTCAGGAAAGAGTTACCCGGAGAAGAGATATTGCTTCTGAGAACTCAGTGGTGGTATTTCTCCTTTCTTTCTGGAGCCTGGTCTATTACTTAGTGAATACTTGGCTGAATTTATTTTAGGGCAATGGCAGAGGCATTAACTATATATAATTCCTGGTGTTGTTTTGTGCATCCATCAGGCTTTCTTTGATTTTTAAGGCAATAATGAAGCATTAGTATCTGTTCCTGTTTAAGTCAAAATAAAAGTTCATCTTTTGTGCATCCAGCAGGCTTTCTTTGATTTTAAGGCAATAATGAAGCATTGAGAACTGAAATAAAGCATCATGTAGGTCCAGCATTACAAGCCATCCTTATGCTCACCATTCCTTTACAAATTACAGATTCTAACAGCAGATTAGCAGCCCAAATGTGTTGTTTTAAATTGATTGCTTCTGAATACTTGCATTTTAGACATTATTCTCAGTTGTAAGTAGCTTGAAGAAGAAATGTAGTTAGCTAAAATAGTTACCTTGCATTTGATTTAAGGTTGACACAACAGGGACAACTAAAAGCCCATGTAAGGGGTTCTGGTGGCCATGTCAGGCTGGCAGAAATGTTTCGATTTGACCCGCTTTCATGTGCTCAGATCATTACATCATCTGCTGTCTCACTCTACTTAAACACTTTTCTATCCCTCTAACTCACACTCTGCTGTCATGGGGTGCCTCACTTGGAAGTTACTAGTCAAATCTGAGGTATGGAAAAATTTTAAAAAACAAGAAATGTACATTTAAGCTTTCCTTAAAAATCCAGAACACAAAAAAAATATTCATTTGCTAGTCAGCTGCTTTTGATGGTTGCCCAGGAACATACATTGTGATTGCCAGGAAGGTGATTTCAACCTGTAATATGCTTTCTTATGAAGGCATCATTCATCACTGTTGATAAGTGAATAATGACTCATTTGGAAACCAAAAATCCAAGATTTTATGGCAGGCACTGACAAATAGCACAATGGAATTTTATTTCATTCTTTACTTTTTATTGAAGTAGGAAGACAGTAGAATGTGTTTCTTTTAGATTCTTTGAGTTACAGGTTTAAGTCATTTGTCAGTTGTTATGTAAATTCTTATTTTTTTGAACATATAAAATCACCTATTGATCTGTATCATTCTAAAAAAGTCTGGAGAAGTATGGCAAAAAAAAGAGACTTCAACTTAATTAATTAGTTCAGTAGAGATGTACCAAGTTTCAACTATATACAAAGCCTCATATTAGGGTATTGGAGTGGGCTAAGTAGCAGATAATTGCTGCTCTCATGGAGTGTACACCAAAGAAAGGGGAATGGTATGATGTTACATAGTGAGTTTGTTATTTGATTATAATCCTAATTAAAAGGACAGTGAGCCCCTAAGTGTAAAATTGGGATGTTGGGGAAGCTGACATTGGCTGGATGGTTATAAAAAGCTTCTCTAGCAGCATGTAATCCGAGAACCAATGAAGGAGTAGGAGGTTACTTAATAAAAGGAGTAGGGATCAGCATGATGAGCCGAGCGAACAGCATGTGCAAAGGCTCAGAGTTTGGAAGAAGCATGAGTAATTGAAGAAGTGAAAGAATACAGGGCAGTGGAAGAGTAGAGTGCAGAGTGACTCCAAATGAATCTGGGGGAGTGACAGGAAGTGAATCAAACAGGGCCTTTCTGATTAGTTTATGCTACCAATTTTGGTCTTACTATGAAGGAGTAATGGAAAACTACTGGGGGGGGGGGGGGGGAGGACCCACAGCAAAAATAGGTTAAAGGGATGCCAGAAGAGGAGATAGGAGGTTGCTTTGGAAATCCTGATGAGAAATAATGGTACCCTAAAATTGGATTTAGTGGACATAGAAGAATGGGGAAGATTCCAGATATTCTGATCCATTAAAATCTGTAAGACTTTCTGTTTGGTTGAAAATGAGGCTGAAAGAGAAGGAGGAGTAATGGGTCATTCTCAGATTTTTGACTTGGGCAGCTGGATGAAGAAATGTAGTTAGCTAAAATTTCACTAGATTAGGGTTCATTTGAGAAACAGAGGGTTTGACTCATCTTTGGGCATGTAGGCAAACATGCATTAACATCCTAGCTAGTTGCCTGGAGCTCAGAGTGCGGAGAGACATTTTCTAGGTGTCTAGGGTAACAGGTGCCATGGGCTGGGGTCAACTGCCAAAGGGGACCATGCTCAGCTGAAGAAGAAAGCCACAAACCTAGCCTTGAGGAGCTCCAATATCCTAGGTGGCAGCGAGCAGCCGCATAGGAAGGAGTGGTACAGATGCAGAAGGACACCAGGAAAGTGTTGGTGTAGAAGCCAACATGGAGATGGTTTGAACAGGGTGGGGAGGTCCAGTACTGGGAGGGCAGAGAAGTGCCCTTACAGTTCAGCAGCATGGCCTACTGTTGAATTCTGTGGCAGTCACTTCAGTGGTGCTGTGGGTGGGAATGTAGCTGGGTTGACTGAGGAGAGCGGAGGTGCAGAAACAATGCTTGTGTGTGACCTTGGACAGATTACTTAGCCTTGGTAAGCCTCTTTACTAATTCATAAATGGAAACCTTAATAGCCCATATTTTTTTTTTTTGAGATTGAGAAAATATAAATGCAGCACTAGTCCCAGCACATTTCACTGTTCAATAAGTGCTCCTTGTTTTTGGCCTTTCTTTATTTCCTATGAAAAGTAATATCTCCACCATTGAATTCAGGTACTGAAGCTGATAGGAGGCCCACACTCCTCGATCTCATGATCCTTTTACTTTGTGGATTCATGTTTAGATATTGCAACCATCCTGAATCTATTAAATGCACCGTGAGTCATTTTGCTAGAAATCATTAGAAAAGTAGGAACTAGGAGATAAAGATAAATAAGAGAGGCAAAGGAGAAGGTGGCAATTTGTTGGCAAAGTTTGGAGAAGTCATGTGGGTTTGAGGAATTTAGAATAGTTCTTTTGGAGTCACCAGGAGTGGGAAATGAAGATGGGACATGATGCTGTGTGGGTGGCATTATCCAAACTTGTGAGTTCTGCATGAGTGAGGTAGGGATTGAGAAATATTCATTCAGGTCTAGTCATTGATTCTATTTTTCTATCTCAAGTATCCAAAGCAACCAGAATAGCTGGAAATCAATAACTCATTCTTAAATCAGAAGAATCTAGAACCTCTAACTCAGGGGCATATAATTTGGAAGGGATAGGTCATGAACTTGGGATAGAAAAAAATACATTTTCATTTTTCACCAACTTAACTAAAATGTAGCATTTCCTTCAAATATGACCATAGGCAAGAAGTATTTACATTACCCATGATTTTGCTATCAATAAATTACAGGTAGTTTTCTGTCTCAGTTGCTTCAGAAATTAGAAAGTTATTTGCACGTTTCATGGGGTTGCAAATTTGGATTATAAATACTTTGAATTGTATTTGAATTGAATGGACTCCTGTATGTTTTGTTGTGTATTTAAAAGCTCTTTTTCTGAATAGTCTGTAGGTTTCAATGAACTGCTAGAGGGATCTATGCATGAAGAATCTTGGATGCAGATGAAAGATAAAGGTTGTTTTTAAAATGCCTCTTGGGGCATCCATCTGCCACAAAGCAACGTGAGTTTACAAGGATCTTTTTTCAAATGAGAGGAGAGACAATCCTAAAACATATTTGAAAGCAATATTACATATGCAATTCCCAATTCCTACTATTTAAAATGTGTATAATGTAAATTATAGTATTGGCACTTAATATCCCAATTTGTTTAATTTTAGTAAATTAAAAAATATTTCTTAAGCCCTGCTGAATTTAATTCCAAATTCATCCCAGTGCTTGTGTTATCTCTTCTTGTATATAAGCATCCACCCACCTGCAGCAGGGACTGCCCACCCCATTACCTGTCATTTACACCTTAGTGGGAAGGCGTTTCAGACCTTTGTTCTTACATCAGCTTGGAGGTATTTGAAGGTATAATCAAGAGAGAAAGCACTGAAATACTGATAGAAATGGAAGGGGGAATGACATGGAATAGAAGAAGCAAGTCCCCAAAGGGAAGAATACACTTTGCCCCCTTCCTAATTTTGCTCAGGGTCACCTCTCTCTTCACAACAGAATGATCATCTTCCTATATAAATATCATACACACACCTGCTGAAGCAAAGGTCTAGCCTTCCCTGGCATCCACACTGTAATGAGAACTATGATTAGTTCCACTATAATGAGATGTGCAGTTTTCAAAGGCAAATGAAACAAACAAAAGCATCGGAAGGAGGAGTCCCATGCTCCACATCTTTTCAATTCCACTTACTGTGGGGGAGTTTCTTTCTCTTTAGAAAGCAAAGTCAGCAGCGCAATGCAGACTGAGGCAGGAGCCTGGGTGAAAGGCAGGTTGGTATTTAAATAGCCACTTAATCAAAAGCAAATGCTTTCAGCCATAATACATTAGTTTGCCTTCTGCTTTCCTTGACAGAGGAACAGAAAATTCATGCCTATTTCCTCTCTGTGTCCATAGCCTTGAGATCTGCTTTCAGAGTGCCATACATCATGGAATATGTTACACACATTGTGTTTGAGGTTTTCTCCTTTCATACTAGATAGATCTGTGAGGGAAGGGACTGAGACATCTGCTTAGCACAGTGTGAGGTGCATAGTAGGTGTTCCATGATGCTCACAGTGGGTGTTCTAATGCTATCATCTTGCTGTGGATAAAGAAGGCTGTATGGTTTGTTGGAAATCACAGGCCAGCACAAGTACAAATAGTGCAGAAGTGCTTCTATCCCTCACTATCAGTGAAACCTGGGGACAGTTACTGAACCTCTCTGTGCCCCATCTGTTACCGGGGTAATAATAGAAACTACCTCAGAGGGTGATTGTGAGGAAAAACGCATGTAAGATAGTACTTGGCACATGGTAAATACTCTCTAAGCGCAAGCTGTTACCAGACAGACACAGGTTTGGATCCAAGCTTTGCGAGCTCCTGGTTGCTGTGGGAATCTCATTCACCTCACACAGGTTCCCTCTTCTGCAAAATGAGTTTCTACGCTCTCCCTGAGAGAAGAAACACAGGAAACACTGTGGCCTTTCACTCTTCTCGCATCCAATGGAGGTGTTAGGACATCTCCTTCTTCTAATTTTACAAGGGGCTGGATCTTGGGAACCTGCTTGGCAGGATGCCTCCTAACCCTACTCATACCTTTCCTCTTCTCCCCTGCCTTTCCAGCTAACTATGTCCCTGCTTCAATGGGAGGGCCAAGGCCAGCCTTCTAGTATTTACAGACTCAGAGCCTTGGGCAGGCATGAGAGAGAGAATCATGACCAAGGTCTACTTCTATGTTTAGATCTTAACCTTTAGTTCCAGCCAGCCCACCATCTGAATCTGCAGTACACACATCCCTCAAATTTGGAATATCAATCTGTGGCTCCCCTCTCCTCTCCCTCCAAAAATAGATTTTAATTCCCAAAGATTCCTTTGTTTTCCCCTCTTCTTTGGCCTCTGCAATCAGTAAATCCTGAAGAGCCTACTTCTGCACATCCCTGACCCCCCAATCCTGGCTTCTTCACAGCCACTATCAGGTCATACTTTTATGACAAATGACTTTTTACCTGTTCTGCTTCTAGATTCTCTCCTGTTCTTTCTCTGTTCATCTAACCCACTTTCTCACCTTCTTAACTGTATGTAGTAACTATTGTTCATGTTTTACTGTCTTTTCACAACTACAAATACTTGATGTTAGGATCCATGCCTGGTTTATATTTGACTTCCTCATAACAGTCTGCACCATGAGGTACAAATAAATTTTTCATTGATTAAATGAATGCTCACATGAGTAAGTCTGAGAAGCCTTTCTTACCTTCTTGATGTAAACTTCCAGAGTTATATATTATTTTAGTTTTAATTCTTTTGGGTTTAGATTGACTATTAAGACTCAACTGTCCTATTTAATATCATAGTACAATAAGGCATTAAAAAAATCAAAGGCATGCAGATTTTAAAAAGGAACAAATAAAACAGTCTCTTACTGAAGACAGCATGATTGTTATATAGAAAAATTCCAAAGATTTATGAAAAAGCTCCTAGAAGTAATAATTTAGTCCAGTTAAATGATATAAGGTCAAGATATAAAAGTTAATTGTATTTCTAGCAATGAACAACTGGCATTTGGAATTCAAAAGAATAATGTTATTTAGAGTAGCACCCTAAAAGTAAAATATTTATTTAAAAATTTATCCAAATCTGGGCACTGTTTGTATGCTAGAAGTTACAAAACATTGAAGAAAAAAATGAAAGAGGACCTAATAAATGAAGAGATGCCATGTTTATGGATTGTAAGACTCAACATTGTTAAGATGTCAATTCCTCTCAATTTGATCTGTGGAGTAAATATAATCCCAATTCAAATCCTAGCAATGTTTCATAAATATCAGAGTGATTCTCAAATTTACATGGCAAGATGTAGGAACTGGAATATCCAAAACAATTTCAGAAAGAACAAAATTAGAATGACCCTACCTGATGAATCACACTACCTGATTTCAAGATTTAATATAAAGTAACCAAGTCGGTGTGGTGTCATCAAAAGGAATGAATCATATATAAATAGAACAGAATAGAAACTAAGTGGAACAGAATAGACACTAAGTGGAACAAAACAGACAAGCCAGAAATAATGCTCCACACAAGTGTAGTCAACCGATTAATTTTTTATAAAGGTGCAAAGACAATCAAATAAAGAAAAATATAGTCTTTTAAAGAAATGATGCTGTAACAAATGGGACAATTGTGTGTGTGTGTGTGTGTGTGTATATAAATATATAAAAATCTTCTACTTCATATAAAAATGAACTCAAATGGATCATAGATCTAAATGTAAAATTTAAAACTTCAAAACTTAAGGGAAAAAATGGGAGAAAATCTGTGAGACATTAGGTTTGGCAGGAAGCTTTAGAAATAGTATCAAAAAACTGATCCATAAAAATTTAAAAATTGGATTTCACAAAAATTTAAAACTTTGCTCCATGAAAGATACTGTTAGGAGAATAAAAAGACAAGCTACAGATTGGAAGAAAATACCTGCAAAAAAAGTAAAAGATGGCCAAGATACTGAACAGACACTTTACCATAGAAAATAGTTGGAGGGCAAATGAGCCATATGAAAAAATGCTCAACATCATTAGTCATAAGGGAAAAACAAATTAAAACTATAATGAGATAGCACTACACACTTACTAGAATGGATAAGATTAAAGACAGAACCACAACCAAACACAATGCCAAGTACTGGCAAAGATGAAGAGCAAATGAGATTTCATATATTTCTGGTGGAAATACAAAATGGTACAGCCCACTTTAGAAAACATTTTGACAACTTCTTGTAAAGTCAAACATGCCCATACCATATGACTCAACAATTCCGCTTCTAGGTATTTACTCAAGTGAACTGAAAAGTTATGTTCACACATAACATATAGGCAGCTTTACTTGTAATCACTGGAAACCACCTAGATGCTCGCATTATTCTAGGTGCTTTCACACATAATTCCTGCATATAAAGGCCAACAGTCGTTCTAAGTAGGCACTTTTGTGCTCATTTTATTCATGAGAAAGTGGAGGCTGAGAGAGGTTAAATAACAGGCCAAGATCCCACCCATCTCGCACATGGCAGGCAGAAGTGGAATTCTTTCTGCTGTGGAAGTATGTGCTCCTTCCACTGTCCCACGCTGCCTTCACATGCCCTGCCTATCCGAAATGAGCCAACAGTTAGCTATTTCAAGAGAGACGGGCAGGGAGAGGGTCTCTGCCTGGCTTGGGCACACTTTGGAGGCCTAGAGATGAAAGAAAAACGAGTTTCTGTGGCTCTTGATAGGCATCCAAATCCTCTTGATGTCTTTTATGGACTTCCCCCTCCACGCCCACCCCTAGCTGTAGCTTTCCACAGTCTCTGTGATTGATGCCATGGCAGCAGTGGGAGGTGGTGAACTGCCACTCATCTCACTCCTCTCCCAAGCAGCCTTCTTACAGAAACCATAGGGGGGAAAGTAGGCAGAAGGAAATGTACAGTTCACATTGTTTAAAATACAGAGAACTGATTTCATCATTTTTTCCTCTTTTGAGAAAAGGAAAAAAAAATTAATTCGTGTGATCTGCAGATTGGCGATTGGATGACCAAGGGGGCCTTGACAGACCATGTTCACTACATGCTATAGGGGTATGGGGCTAAGGGTTTGGAAAGGGGAATTGAAAGGAAAGTTTGAAAGAGAAACCCTGGAAAAGGTTGGGTCAAGAGAGATTTTTGGAGTAATTCAATCCAACACACACTTTGGAGCTACTGTGGGCAAGGAGCTACGGACATAAATAAATCATTCTGCAAAGTGGATTACAGATTCACTCAGTTCATGTTTATTGAGCACCAACTGTTTAGGCAGGCACTGTTTTAGATTCAAGGACTACATCAAATTCCTGACTTCAGGAAGCTTAAATTCTAGTGGGCTGGCTCACAGTAAACAAGTAGGCATAGAAAATAGCTTCAACAAATGCGAGGTGCTCTGAAAGTATAAAGCTGGAAGATGGGACAGACAAGGTGATCAGCAACAGCCCCTCTGAAGAGGTGACATCTGAGCAGGGACCTGAGGATAGGAAGGAGCAGCCTTGGAAAGATCTTGTGGAAGAAAGCTTTAGGCAGAGAGATTAGCAAGGCCTAAAGGTGAGACAAGCTTGAGGAGCAGAAAGGAGGTGAGTGTGCTGGAGGCCACTGTGAAGAGGGGAACAGTACAATTTGAGGTGAGACAGAGAGATGGGAGCCATAATTTGCAATGCTGCTGACAACGAGCTCAACTTCTCTTTTCCTAGGCAGAGATGTACAATCTTGGGGGCACATATCTATCTTTCCCAACTGTCTCAGTGTTCCTGTTTCCCCTTTCTGTACACCTTTCCTTTTCTAATGGTATTCTCTCTTGCTCCCTCTGGTCTCAAGTGGCTCTAGTTCTCAGGCTCCATCTCTTTTCCTTTAATCAAATTCTGTTCTCAGGAAAGTCAGAACTCATTCTCACTAAGATGGAGATGGCCAACATGACCAAGTGTTGCCTGTGGTGGAGGAGGGATTAGCATACTATGACTCCCAGGAATAGGGAGAATAGCTCCTTGCATGTGCATCTGCTGGGAATGCTTTCCTTACACAATTTACTCAAAACCTGAAGTGCCCCCATGAAAAGCTACTTACTTCTTCCACTGATTGCATTATTGGATTCAGCCAATGGCTATTGATGTTACCAGATTCTTGTATATACATATTAGTACACGCAGGCGGTCTTTCTTTCTTTCTTTCTTTCTTTCTTTCTTTCTTTCTTTCTTTCTTTCTTTCTTTCAGGTTCCTAATCGCTCACTCCTCTCCCCTCGCCCCCTCCAGTCCCCTCCCTCCCTTTCCCTCCTCCCTCTCTCCCTCCTTCCTCCTATCCCTGCATCTCCTGCCTTCTTCCTTCCGTCCTTCCTTCCTTCCTTTCCTCTTCTTTCCTCCTCTCTCCTTCTTCTTCTCCCTCTCCTCTCTCTCTTCTCTCTCTCTCTCCTCTCTCTCTCTCTCTCTCTCCCTCCCTCCCTCCCTCCCTCCCTCCCTCCCTCCCTCCTTTCCTCCCTCCTCTCTCCTCTCTCCTCTCTCCTCTCTCCTCTCTCGCTTGACTTCTAATTGAATTTTTAGAGAGAGAAGAAAGGAACTGGAGAAAGAGAAAAATACTGAAGTAAGAATGGAACATCGATTGGCTGCCTTCTGCATGCCCTGTACTAGGAACTGAGCCCACAACTGGGCATGTGCCATGAAAAAGAATGAAGCCAGCAACCTTTCAGTGCATGGGATTCTACTCAACCAACTGAGCCACACTGGTCAGGGCCAGGTAGTCATTCTTTTAAGAACTCCAGGATACACAAAGTTTTTCCTGAGAGATTTCTTGCTATCTTACTGTGCATGGTTACTTAGGAAGAACCATTGTGGCACAGAGAAAAAAAAAATCCTAAATCTGGAAGTGGGATAGGTGAATTTTGATCCTTCTTAACTAGAGATCATTCATGTTGGTTTCCCAGGTTGGGGTTTGATTATACCTGTTGCTTGGTGCACAATTAATTATTCATAGAACCATCCGTCCTTTTTACTTTCAAAAGTATCATACTTGGGATGATAAATTATGTGGTGTCCCTAATCTAATCCATTGTGACCTTGCAACTTAGACTGGAGAGAAAATAGATTCCCTTTCTGCAGGAGACAGGAAGAAAGGAAAAAATAAGTCAGAAGTGAGTGTCTAGGCTTACCCATTTCCACTTTCCCCCCAACCTGCCCATTTCCACTTTCCCCCCAACCTGCCCACTGTGGTAAAACTGTCCAGAGGATAAGGAGAGATTAGCAATAACCAGAGATGTCTGCGAGACTCTCAGGACTAACACTCACTCCTTAGGCCCAGGGTACCCAGGAGGATTTCAAGCTCCAAGGAGAAGCTTCACACTAACCTCATGTGGCTGGTGATGGCCAGGAAGTTTCCCAAGCTTTCTGCCAGTCACTGACACCATTTGGGGAAGAAAGAAGGAAAAGGGAGAGAGATTCCCTAAGGTGAGTTTGATCCTTGAAATCAGAAGGATAGAATTTGCTTTGAATGGGATGTTTTAAGTGCCCCCATCACCTGCCATCAGCAATAATGGAGATTTTAGAGAAAAATAAGATCAGTTATAGGAAACCAAGAAATGTCTTCCCCACCACCCACATGTAAGTAGTAGGAGCTTAATATCATGCCATCTATACTCATATCCTCAGAGCTCAGTACAGGGCCAGGGGCAGGATAGATCCTCAACAAACATTTGTTAAATGAAGACTTTAAGCTCAAATCATGAAAAATTGTAATCAAACATGGGCTAGTGTAGTATAATCCTGCAGAAATATTAAAACACTTCCTGAAATAATATTCATAGCTATAATTACCATAACAGAAAGGGAAGAAAACAAAGGAATTTAGAAAGTAATCTCTGTCAACTACTGTGTCTTAGATAGTATTGCATATCCCATGGTAACATACTATAATCCAGTCTCTAATTACAAGGATTTAGCCTTCCTTTATGGCACTTTATATAGGCAATTGCCAGAAGCAAGCTAATGGATCATAGCCTCCATTGATCTAACTCAGTTAAGGTATCTCCAGTGTCCCAACCTCTACCAGTTGAACTGAACACATTTTAGATAATTATGGATCATTGCCTCTTTTGTCTGCAAAGGGAGAGAAAAATAAACTCTAGATTTATCATTAAAATAGCAGATGTTGAAGGAATGCAAATTCAACTACTGAGATCCTAATTATTTAACTCGGGGCAGTTTGATAATTACACAGAAATCCCTAAAATAAATATTTTCAATGAAAATACTGGTAGGCCAAAAGTATATGTTTATGTAAAGAGCTTGTGTGAAGTTTTTTTTTTTTTTTCTTCTAAGTAAATAGAAAAATGTATCTCTTAGATTAACTTGTAAATACATTATTTCTATTTTTAGAGATATTAAAGTCTGGTAGGACTTAATATTGGTCTCAAGGGATTATGAGACACTATGATTATTACCTTTCTTCAGATGTTCCCACCCACAATACTTTTTCTTTCCTTTTTTAAAGTCAAACTGCGATTGGCTTTGCCAAATGCTTTTCTAACTAATGTAAAAAATAAATTTGAAAATCTTTGGGGAGACTTTGCCCTTGTCTCTTAATAGTGCCTTGCCAAGTAGTCATTCTTTTACAAACGTCAAAAGGAACATGTTTTGGAATGAGCTTCAAATGTAATTTGGCTCATTTTGGAGAAAGTATTTTAAAAAACTGGCTGTATGCCTTTGTTACTATTCTGTAAAACAGGCCAATGCCATTGGGTTTATGTGACCCTGGTGTGATGAATTATTAGCTGAAGGGAAAGTGAATTCTAATCATTAAATCATGGAAGTTTGGACTCAGACCTTCCTGGTAGTTTTCTGTGGATTAAATGAATAAACTTGGACATGGATGGGTTAAAGCGGCCTCATTTCAATTCCAGGATTCATCCTTCAACTAAGTACCCTTAACTTGGATTTCACTGAGTCCCTATAAAAATAGGGGGAGGGGAAAGGCAATCAAGACCCAAGTCAGTGACTCATTAAATGCATTTTCAGTGTCTAAGGCTGGTTCAATCATAGAACATCAGACGCAGAGCTGCTAGTAAATTCAATTTGGAGCTGGTTCACCCAGGATTTATCTGGTTGGAACATACATGTATTCATAAAGTAGAACTTACATCTAAAAATGGCAAATAGAAAGTAGAATTAACATCTAAATAGTGGCCAATATATGTAGTAGGAAAGAAGACTTAGCCATAAAAGACACTTTCTGAATGATGCTCTGTTTTACATTCTATTTCAGCTTGAGGTTTTCCATTTATTTACAGGATGTCCTAGAATTTAATTTAAGATATTTTTAGAGAAGTGTTGAATGAATCTGGAGTCTTCTATGTTCAGACCTGTGGATTGGGCCACTTGCAAAGAAGAATTATATGAACCCAACAGAAAGAGAGTATCTGAATTAAGAATCCTTAAAGATCAATAAGTTCCTTCTGTTCAATCATTCATGGAGGGCCTATTGAGTAGCCCTGGGGTATCACTGTGTCTAGAGGAACAGAGGGAAGAATGACAATAAGTAGATAAGAATCCGTCTATACCAATGGTGAGTGCATAGCAAGACTAAGTAGGAGGTAGGTGGGGACAGAGAGGTGAGTGAGGACCTCTGCTTGCTTGTGTTTGAAAGAGGCTTCACAGGAAAGAAGGATCTGAGCTAAGACTTGAAGGGAGAGGAGGTGTTCATCAGGTAAAAAAAAATTTTTTTTTAAATGGGGGAAGGTGTTCCAAACAGAGGAACCATTTTGAGTAAGGAGACTCAAGAAGGTACACGGTAGGGTTAACAGATGGACAGTGGGTCAATTTACAGCAAGGGATCTTGAGACAGAAAGACTGATTGGGACTAGTGTAAGAAAGACTTGAATGCCACATTTCATGAATTTGAAATGTAACCTGTGTGTAAGTAGAGCTATTGGAATATCTAAGCAAGGCTAAAATATCATCCAATCTGCATTGCAGAAAGATACTGACAGCAGTGTGGAAGGATGGATTGAGGAGGCAGTGATTGGAGGGGAGGGATCAATCAGGAGGGGATTTCAGTTGTCTAAAGAAAAACGTATCAGTCTAAATTAGAGCAGCTGTCTTTGACTGACAAGAGGCTTATAAGGGACCTGGAGTACAACAGCTGTTAACTTTGCAGACTGCAGTTTTATGGTCTCTAAATACATTGCTGGTGTTCTTTGCGAATGAAGGAAGACCAGACCAGGAAACAACCTCAGGAAATTTAAACATTTTTCAGCATTCACACCTTTATAAATCTTTTCTCCTTTTTTTCTATGTCACTGACAGTTTACATATTTTCCTCCCTAGGGGGCATTGAAAGCAAATGAAAAGATCACATTTGGGAACATGTTAAGAATTAATTATGATTGGCCTTGACTCTCAAGTTCTTGGAACTGTGGCTGCCACAGAGGGGTTATCCTTATGATGAAGGCTCCTGAGGAGTGTGGTGTGGCCTCTGTGGGGTATAGAGAGTAACAGCAGGACAATGGAGGCCAAGAGCCTGAAGGAAGAGTTGTGGTTGAGAACGTGGTGCAGTAATATGATATGGCTGCTGAGATGGATGGTTGCAGGCTGTTTTACAATTGAATGATTTTTATGTTTTAGCTTTTTGTGATGAAAAATCTTCTATTGATAAGACCTGCCCACTTGCTAAATTTTGCTTTGTGGTCTGCCCTTTCCAGGTAGATCCTATTCACTGAGAGTGGCTCTGGCCCGCTGCCATGGTTGTGCCCAGCACCCTGTTCAGTATGCATGACCAAGTCTAGGCAATCCAGATATGTCTTTGGGGCAGCCATGGACTCATATGTGGGTTGGCAGGTCTCAGATAGTGAGACTGATCTTCTTCTGCATGATGTTACTGTGTCTTGTCATTATCAACTGCTTGTAATGTAGTTTAGTTTCTCTAGTCCATATTTTGTCTTCAAAAGGAAGACTGAAAACTCCCTGAAAAGAACAATCCTATCTTAGAGTTCTCAGACTAGCAGGGCCCACATGTTTGATGAGAGAGTTTGGTGACATGTTTGTGTCAATTTACAGCAAGGGATCCTGAAAAATCCTCAAGATGGGCCAGGTTCCACATATCCCATCCTGTCCCCACCACCTCTTTACCAAACCTTCAGCTGCACCCTGGAATGAAAAGCCAGATTGCTTATGCAAAGAACGTTCCCCATGACTTTCATGAATAGCCAATCCATGTAGCACACCTAACATTGAAAACACTTGGCAGACTGTGAGCTCCTTGTAAGTCAACAGCCTCTGAGGGCTTCTTGCATTTATTACCAAGAGGGGAAATTCAGGACGCTAGTGCACCCTTTACATCCAAGAAAATAATTATGGAGGGCATTAGTGTAAGTGAAGTAAGAAATTCATCTCCCAGATGTCCCCTTAGATCCCTACAGAGACAATGTGCATGGGGAGGGAGGAACTGAAGAGAGACAGCATGGTTGCCAGGAGGCTGGTGAGAAATAAAAAGGCTTTGGGTGGGATGGGGGCTGAGTGGCAGGGGAAAAGGGTGTGGGGAACATGGTAAAACTGTCAACAACTAAAAAAAGAAAAAAAAAAGAAAAAAAGAATCTATGCTAAATTTTTAAAAAGCAACCCTGAACATGCATGTGGGTCCTGGGTGGCCGGGGTGGCTTTCTCAGTGTTGTGGGGCAGTAGTCTCCGAAATGCACATTGATGCCCATCAGACAGACCACGGCGATGTGGGACAAAAAACATTAAAAGTATTTATATTTGCATTTTAATTGCTTTCTTCTAAAAGTGTCTACTTTTTGTATATTTTATAATTACTATGATATTAGCATAGCAGTGCATGCTTTAAAAATAAATACTTGTTTATTGGAGGTAGGCACTCAATGAAAGCTATGGATAAAAACCCCAGCTTACATTAAAGGTTTTGTTTTCAAAGGCCTTTCTAGTTAGGGAGCTGAAAATACATCTATAAACATACATTCAGTAGTTGCTTTTCCCCAGGTACGTACACACACACACACACACACACACACACACACACACACACACGGTAATGGTTCTCAAGATCAGAAGTAGAAGAAAGAGTGAATAGAATGAAGTAAAGAACAAAGAACAACCCTCTTCCCCAGATGGTCTTTGGGGGTTGAGGCTGTTATTCTCCTGAATATGGGATTCTGAATATACCCGAGAAAAGGAATTTCTAACGTTCCTATGGAAGGATATGGAAAGGAAACACAGACATCTTCACTCAGGCTGCTAGGAGCCAAGCCATTACTGCTCCCCAGGAGGTGGGGAACATCATTTTAAAGCAGAAGAGCAAGGCATGGAACATTTATAACTTTATTTTTTTTTTCCACAAAGGCAGCTTGGCTTCCCATGTGAACTGTTCCCAGAGCTTTCTTCAAGTTAGTGAAATCAGGAGTGTGCAGAGTAAAGAAAGTCAAGTATGTCCAGTAGGTATCCAGGTACTCATGGTTCTCTCCACAGAGAATTTGTACCCAACTCTTTACATACACTATCTCATGTACTTCCCATAAATAACAAGTGTGAGTTGGGAGCTTCAGTGACTAATGCATGGTCTCTCAGCTAGTAGTGTTCAAGTGGGAGTTCCAGCTAACCTTGCTCCAACCAGTTAGGCCACACAGCTTTCTAGTGCTTTGTAAAACAAGGTCTAGCTTCTGATTATCCATGGGGTTCTGGTAGCCAAAGTATATTTATTCTCTTGCCTCAAGGCACAGTGGCAAGTCCTACTCAGCAGCCCAATATTTTTACATGTGCAAATCAATATATTCTAGTAAATACCACCAGATCAGCATCCAAGAGTCATCCCAAATGTTTGTTAATTCTACCATATGTGTTTGACTGTGTCATTACGTCGCCTGTCCTAATTAAGATGAAAGAAATATGAATTGAAGTAACTGGTTATGTGAAAGCCAGAGCCACAAAAATAGAATCCCCAGGGACCTCAGGCTTCCCAGCCCCAGTGCTGCTCATATAAATTTCCTGAGTGATTACATGGCTGCTGTCCATCCCCATGTTTAGAATAATTAATTGTTACTGAAAATGTCGGAAAATGAATATTGCTATTAAATATATACCCAGGCAGATAAGGCTTACCCAGAAAACTTGGGGCAGTAGAAATCATGTTTTATTAAATTGTGTATTTGCCAGAAAGCTTTAGACCCCACCCTATAATGTTCTTTTGGTCCTGTAGCTGTTGGGAGGTTTTGGGGTCAAGATTGCAGAGACAAGTAAGTAGAAATATTGAATATTATATCTGATTGATTGATTTAGATGTGTCGTGGACTGAGCTCTTTGGTAAATGAGGCTACATCTAAGCAAATATTGGTGAGAACTGTCTGTCTCACTCTGCTGGAAAAAATGCATTTTAAGTATCAAAGAATGAGAGTGGCTGTCCAGCTCTCAATCTCTATATTTTGAATTTTAATTTTCCAGTTTTGTGGGTGTTTTTTTTTTTTTAACAAAATTAAGCAAAAGAATATTTCTAACTTCTTTTTAGAACTTGCGTAATCTACATGTTGAAACAGTTCCATCTGAGATAGCTCCACCTGCCTGCAAACAGCAAGGTTAGTGCTAACTAGGCATGAAAAATTATATCGGGCCAATATATGCATTAAAACGATTAGCACTCTCTTTAGGGAAACACAAACAAGCCCTGTTTTGAACAGGGGAAATGTTCTTCAGCCCTTCAAAGTCATTAAAACACGGTTTACCTAGCCAGGTAGTTTCACCAGAACCTTCTGGGTTCCCTGTGTTGTTTAACCTTCTCAATACCGGTCATCAGCACACTGCACCTATGATAGTTTTTGAGGTAATAATATTTTAGCTTGGTTTCACTATCTTTTTTCAAAAAACTTTCCTATTTAATAAGTTTATTGGGGTGACAATGTTAATGGCCTTTAAGTTTTAACTGTACAATTCTAAAACACATCATCTGTACACTGCATTTTGTGTTTACCACCCAGAGTCTAGTCTCCCCGCTTCACCATAAATTGGACTCCCTTTCCCCTCTTCATTCTTCTCCTAATCCCTTTCCCCTCTGGTAACCACCCTTCTGTTGTGTCTTTGAGTTTGTCTGTCTGTTTTGTTCATTTATTGCTATTTTATATCCCATACATGAGCGCAATCCTATGGTTCTTGCCCTTTTCCATCTGACTTACTTCATTTAGCACAATACTCCTAAAATCCATTTACACTGTCACAAATGGCAGTATTTCAGCCTTTCTGTTGGCTGTTTGACCATCCTTTAAAAGCACCAACTTTGGGTAGGACTGAGCAGGTGTTTCCCACATAAGTTAACAAGGTATAAAGTAGGGTGGAAGGAGGCTGCTTTTCCTGAGGACGTGAGGTCTTAGTCTCTTCACAATCACTAGCCGGCCTGCTCTCGCAGACGCTCATGCACACCATTGGCAGTATACCTGTGTATTCAAACCTGGAAAGAGAGAGCTTCCTAAAATGATACATTCTGCCTTGGGGACATTTACCTTAAATCCACAACCCATTGTTTTCTTAGGTGAAAGAAAAAAGAATTGCAATACCGGCTTCCTTTTGCAAATGCTTGAAACTCTTGGCCTTCACAAATGAAAACGCCCCGGCTTTGCGACTACAAGTCAAGTGCGGCTGGAAATGTATCGATTAAGGACACAGAGAGAAACACCAGGCATTTGCCTTGATAAATGAAAACTGGGCTGGGCCAGCATTTGTATCCAGAAAGAATGAGCGCTCTCAGGATTAAAGAGTGCAAGCCCGTTACGGCGACATTTTGAACAAAGAAGCTTAAGAGACTAATTTAGGGGAAGTTTTACTTTATATCATATGAATCAAATGGCAGAATACTAACAAGAGCTTGCATGTAAAACAGCTCACAAATAGTCGTCTTCACTTATTTAAGAGTATGTCAGTGTCTGCAGCACTCGATAACACTCGATGACTGACATATAATTATTAAGTTCATTTATATCCTGGGCCATTTCCAAGTTTCACTGAACCCTGGAACAGAACTCCCACTGCTTTCTTTCTGGGACTTGAAGGGAACAGAATAAAACTGGTACGCAAAAATATGCAAAATGGAAAATTAATTGGTAAATTGCAAGGATTAGTCCAAAGATGGTGCTGAACAGCTTCATGGTATCTACACGAGGCAAACGTGTGGAATTCCTCTGTGAGGTCTGGCAACAAACATGCTTTTTCTTTCCTTTCTAGCCTCACAGGGCTTGCCTTCACCATGTTCAGAAAAGGAGAGAAGGTGACAAATGGTTGTGGAGGCAGCTTCCTCCCTTGCACAAGTCAGCGGAGAAAGAAGCTTCTCTTTACCCCTCCTCTGCCAGGAACCAACATGGTGTGATATCCCGGAGGGCCAAACTCCTCCACAGCTTTTTGTTCCTCGGTCCAACTTCCTCCGCCACTTCTGGTCCTTCCCTTTGAAAATAGACTGCATTGCTGTGGGCTCATTTTTAGAACCGGGCAGAGTCAGCATTTGTCTTATTCTAGCTCCCTCACTACTACAAGGGATGGATCCGGCCTCCAACACCAGTCATCCAGTTCCTGGGCTTGTGTTCTCTCCCTAAGCTTTGGTGTCAGTCACTCTCAGCTGGTGACAGAAAGGAATTAAAGGAACAAAAAAGCCTTTTCTCTTTAGCATCCTCTTCCCGGTGCTACTGTGGTAACCATGTTCAGCTTGGCAGCTGAAGGTTCCAATTTGTGCAAACGAATAAATTAATCACATATTTCTTAACTAGATCAAGCTATCTTCTTTTGAACAACCCCTCAACCCTCCCTAGAATGAGGGAAATGGAGGGAGAAATAAGACTTCACCATGTATTGTCCCACATTGGTTATTATTATTTAACTCATGAGTATTTATTGAGGGAGTTAGTGTTCTCTGCTGTACCACGCGAGGATAGGAAGCTTATTCCTTACATTTAAAAGGTAGCTCCAAAGAAGCAGACATGCATAGAGACTTGGAATGATTATTATAGAAAAGCAATGAATTATTACAGAAAAGGAGGGGATGAAATGCGTAGGAGTGCTGTGTGGTTTCCAGGGACAATGAGAGAAGTAGTGGAAGCTGGATTAGTAAGAGGAAGGTCCACAGAAGAGAAGGGACCTGGCAGTAAGGAGAGATTTGAGCTGCTATGGGGCGAGAAGGAGGGCATCCCTGGAGAGAGGATGGGGCAGCAAAGGTGTGGAAGTGAAGATGAACAGGGTGTGGGGTTGTGTGAGGAATGGGATGTACCTAAGGGACAGATACTCCAGAGAGACTACAGAGTTATGTCTTATTAAAGACAAGTTCAAGTAGTTTTGGCAGATGAACTATGCTGAGGTAACTGTGGGGGCTCCCCAAGAGAACCACTATTAACAATTGCCATGCCTCGCCCACACTGGTTACATTGGGGAAAAGATGTCATAACGTTGCCTACAAAATGTTATGTGTAACCTTGGCTTATACTTTAATCATCGCTTAAATCTAACTAGATTTTTTTTTTAATTTTGGGGAGAGGGGGAGAATAAATACTTTTATCAAATACTTGTCTGTTGAGTACCTGCTCTAAGCCCTGAGGAGACAGCAATGAAGAAAGAAAAGGCCTTTTTCATTTTGTTAGAGAGACCGACAATAAGCAACTAATCAGATAAATATAGCATGTCATTTCAAAGAGTAATGGGACAATTTTAAGTAGGTTAATTGGAACATGGGCAATATGTCCAAGATCTGCATAGTTCAATACAACAGCCATGAGCCACAAGTGGCTATTGACCACTTACCATGTGGCTACTCCAAAATGATAAAATATATATCAGATTTCAAAGGCCTCATATAAAATATATATCTCCTTAACAATTTTAAATGGTTTCCATCTGGAAATGCTGTTTTGGATATACTGGGTTACATAAAACATTTTATTAAAAAAAAATTTTTTTTAATTCAGTCTTGTCCATTCAGATGAGTGTCACCTATTTTGAAGCAGTCTCCTTGGGAGTCTAAACACGAATTCCCACAATCCTGCCTATTTTGGACTGGCCCCAGAACTCTTTTGTGTTTGTGTATGTGTGGCAGGAGGGTGGAGAGGGTTCTTCTAATTCCTTTCCATGTCTTTCCAACCCTGACACAAATCTCCGAATATTTCCAAGAGTTGTTTGTGTTTTTTTTAATAGGAAGCTAAAAATAACGCAGTCTGTTTTTTCTATACTTTACCATCCCCTTCATAATTCTTTGTTTATATCATCATCCATACATGATTTTTTAAAAATCTTTGCAAAATAGGAATAGAAGGGGAACTTCCCTAATCTGAAAAAGGGCATCTCAAAAATCCTACAGCAAATATTATATACTTACCGGTGAAATGTTGAAAGCTTTCCCTTTGATATTGCGAAGCAGAAAACGATGCTTATTATTATGATAATATTCAATATTATGATAATATTTAATTGTACCAGTACAATAAAACTGGAAGTAAATGCATAAGGATTAGAAATGAGCAAATGAATGATAAATTTGAACCCAGAAATAGAGGTGAGTATCTCTAAAACAGGAGACTACTGAATCTGTTTGACTTAAAACCTCCCTTTTACAATGGAACACAAATTCTAACTAGATTTTTTTTTAATTTTGGGGGAAGGGGAGAATAAATACTTTTATCAAATACTTGTCTGTTGAGTACCTGCTCTAAGCCCTGAGGAGACAGCAATGAAGAAGGCAAAGGCCTTTTTCATTTTGTTAGAGAGACCAACAATAAGCAACTAATCAGATAAATATATTGTAGCATGTCATTTCAAATAACAAGACAGTGAAGTGGGCTAGGGGCAGGAGAGAGACAAGATGGACTGGTGGATGAGAAATCCTCTCTGAGGAGGTAAAAATGAGCAGTAACCTGAATGAATTCACACTGAATAGCAAGAACACTACAGGCCTTTCCTCAAAACTAATTAATTTATTCCTTATAAGATTAATGTGCACAGCCTTTAATAACAAAACACAGGTTGACAAGCTATATTTATTTATGAAGATCACAAAGATTCTCCTAATGATTTGTAAGTTAATGCACACGTGCCACCTACAAAGGTTGAGATACTATTAATAATTATTATCAACTAGAGGCCTAGTGCACGAAAATTTGTGCACTCAGGGGATCCCTCAACCCAGTACCCTCTCGTTGTCTGGGAGCCTTCAGGGGATGTCCAACTGATGCCTAAGCCGCAGACTGGCCTCCCTCTGCAGGAGGTGACAGGCAGGCTAATGGGGGGATGGTAGGCTGATGGGGGACAGTGCCAGCCCTGGCCCCGCCCTGCATCGCCCCTCAGCAGCCACTGGTTGCTGCTGCTCTCCCAATCGTCACCCCCTCCCTCTGCCCACTGGCACTCACCTTGGCTAGTTTGGTGCCACCCACCCACCAGCCCTGCCCCCCACAGATCCACTGTTTCCCTGGTCAGTTGATTTGCATATTAGGCTTTTATTATATAGGATGTGGAGCTCTTTCTTTTTTTCTATGTGACATCCTCCCATCTCAGTCACATGCCTTTTAGAAAAAGGAAAATGCTGTTGGTGCTACTTCACTCTTGAGGAGCTCAGGAGTAAAA
This sequence comes from Pipistrellus kuhlii, assembly GCF_014108245.1. Lineage (NCBI taxonomy): Eukaryota > Metazoa > Chordata > Mammalia > Chiroptera > Vespertilionidae > Pipistrellus > Pipistrellus kuhlii. The sequence continues at coordinate 16,655,203 of NW_023425515.1, read as the reverse complement.
ATGACTTGGTTGGTCAATATCCTAGGCTGGGCTAGAACTCTGTTGCATTAGAATGAATCATCTTTATACTTAGTTCCATCTCCCATCCCTTCCCCACCCATAGGTGTTAGGATGTGCCTAGAATCCTTGTTCTTTGGCTGACAATTCTTCTCTAGCATCATGTAAAGCTGTTAACCGAGTTACTGTTCTGTAGTTTTCTTAAAGCAACAAAATTTGTTCCCCAAAAGCTTCTCTTTTCTCAGTTCTGTTAAATTTTCCAAAATTATAGAACCAAGAAATTATAAAACATAAAAGGAAAAATTCTATCAGCTGGCTAGGGAAGTGAATAAAGGTAACATTAATTATCTCTATACTGGGTTAGGAATTGATCACATCAAATTTAATTGAACCTTTGATGTAGATATGACTATCTATTATATATATATATATATATATATATATATATATATATATATATATATGATTAGGAAATGGGTCCAGAAGGTGAAGGTTAAGTAACCTAACTAAGGCAGCAGCATAAGAAATTTACTGGACTGAGATTTCCAAGTGGGTACTCAGGTTCTAGTCGAATTCTGGTGGTTATTTCTTACCACTCTACTACATTGTCTTTTTGACCTTCCATAGTAATTGCTGTCTCCAAATGGCTATTCCCATTTTCTGAATTTCTTAAGAAAAGTTGAAAATATCTTATTTTCAAAACAGAGCCTCCAAGCCCCCTCCCACGAGTATTGGAGACTGAACAACAAATCCAAATTGGAAGTCTGACTTAATGCCATTCTCCAATGTCAGACATTTACAGATTGCTCTTGTTCTGGAAAACCTGGCAACTGCAGAGTGTGGAAAAGCATTTTTGATACCATAGAAAGAAAAATGGGAGTTTCTTAACTGCTAAGGGAAAGAGTTTAAACATCACCCCCCTTTTTTAAAGAGTCCAAGATAATCAAATAGCTTCTTGATATAAAGGCTTTCATTTTATAAATATGCTCATCTGAAAGAATCATGAGCATGCTGCCTTAAAAATCTGCAGTTGTTTGTTTCTTTTTTTAAGTCATGGGATGCTTGGACTGCTAAAATGTGGCCTCTTCTGTACACAGCTGACAGCCCAGCGTTTCTGCCTCTCCATTTTTGTGCACCTGCAATCCTGCCACTGGTCTAGCCATCAGTCTAAATGTGAACCGGGGCACAGTGCCAGCAACAGCCTCTACCAGAGACTCCTGACCTCAACTAGAGCTGCTTTCACATCTGTGGCAAAAGCCCTTTCATTTTTAGGCAGAAAAAAAATGCAAATGCCCACTCCCCACTGTGTTATTGAAGTTGTCTTTGCTTACATTTGATTTGGCCAGAAGCCATGTAGTTGGTCCCAAAGAGGACTTGTCTGTGTAGACCAGGAGTCAACAATCTTTTTCTATAAATGTTTTAGGCTCTGAGGGCCATATGGTCTCTGTCACAACTATTTTACTCTGTCCTTATAGTATGAAAGCAACCATGACAATATGTAAATCGATGGGCATGGTTATGTTGCAATAAAATTTTATTTGAAAAGGGGTTGATGGCCTGGTTTTAGACCACTGGCTATAGTTTGGTAAACTCTGGTAGGGAATGCTAATTTCCCCAAGCTTATAAACTGGTTCTCAATTTGTGGCCTTCAGGTCAACTGTATCATCTTATCCCCTGTGAGGAATACAAATATCAAACTTTTTAACAAAATCATCTAGTAGGCTTTCTACACAGAATGTCAGGCTCCAATCCCAGTATTTCAGATTCAGAAGGTCTATGGTGGGGCCTGAGAATTTGCTTTCCTCAGAAGTTCCCAGATGGTATGGATGATCCAGGTCCAAGGTCACACTTTGAGAACCCACTGTGATAAATACATGTCTTCCTATACATGGGATCTCAGCACAAAGGCATGTGTTCATAAGAATGCAGTGATGGCAGGGACTAGAGCACATGTGTCAAACACAAGGCCCGCAGGCCAAATCCGTCCCGCCAGGCCTTGCAATGTGGCCCGCACCTCGCTGTCATCACTGCACTCCGCTGCGTTTCCATCACAATGACAGTTTATGACTGTTCAGTAAACCATTCGGCCCGCGATTTAGGCTGGATTTTAGATTTTGGCCCCTTCTCTGATTGAGTTCGACACCCCTAGACTAGAGTGACAGGAATAGCTGGGAGATTCAGACCTACCTGTTCCTCTAATCTACTCCTTGTTGGGATGAGGATAGAAAGTCGAATAAATAGTGTTTGTTGCATGTCACACTCTTTTCTATACCTTTTTGCCTCTAGGTGCTCCTACCCCTCAGATGCCATGCTTTGCTGCTGGCAGAATAAAATTTAGGTGATAAATCTACTCATATGTAGATGTTATCCCATTCCAAGGAAGATTTCAATATAATCAAAGTTTTGTGGGAAAAACCAAACTTAATCTAAAAGAAGAAAGTAGAATTTCTTATGCTGTGGTTCCTATGCCAGAGTGACTACATGAAACAAGAAGCCTTTCCCAGCATTGTTCAAGCCTTATTCCCTGGCACCCAGGACTCTGCCTACCACCTGGGCCATCCCTGTCTTTAGAAATGACCTCCCTTTCCTTCCTTCCTTCCTTTCCACTCATTGTATTTGACATCTCATTTTCTCCTTTCTTCCTAATTCTGTTTCCCTGGAAGTGGATTTTTTCTTTTGTATATTGCTCTAAGGGCAAATTGTTTCCACAACAACCTTTGCTTTGGGACCCATGCACACTGGGAGCTGAAAGAGGGAGGAGGATCCCCTGGCTGGTGTGGCTGAGTTGGTTGAGCATCATCCCATGCGCTGAGAGGTTGCTGGTTTGATTCCTAGTCAGAGCACATGCCTGGTTGTGGGTTTGGTCCTTGGAGGCAGCCAGTCAATGTTCTGCTCTCACACTGATATTTCTCTCTCTCTCCTCTCTCCTTCTCCTTTCTTCTCTTTCTGAAAATCAAGAAGCAAGGAAGGAAGGAAGGAAGGAAGGAAGGGAGGAAGGAAGGAAGGGAGGGAGGGAGGGAGGGAGGGAGGGAGGGAGGGAGGGAGGGAGGGAGGGAGGGATGGGAGGGAGGGAGGGAGGGAGGGAGGGAGGGAGGGAGGAAAACAGAGAAGGGTGATTGAGTTAGAGGCAATCTGGCCTTTCCTCAAATCCCTGTTTTCTATTGGGCTGCAGAGTAGATGGACAGTCAGGCTAATAGCTCACTTCAGAGGTTTTTTTCTTAAAGTTAAATATGTGTCTTAGCCACTTCATAATACCTTGTATAAGCCAGAGGAGAAGATAATACGGTACCAGCTTTAATTGCTCAGGGTTTCAGCCATTCTCCAATAAGTTCCCATTCCGTTCTTCATCACCCAGTTCCTGATTACAATTTTCAGCAAAAGGTCAATGAATTTATTTAATTATAGCACAGAGTATAACTCTTTAAGCAGACTCTTCAAGTAGAGGACAGACGAGTCTCCAACATTTAATAATATTTTCTGACGCAAATCTACTCTAGGCCCGACTGCCTGGAAAACAAGCCACCCAAGCACAAAACATCCTCCCAAAGACATCTTGTCTAATAGTCAGAACAGGAAAATCAGAAGCAGCCTGATGGTGACAGACTGTGGCATCCCTGCCAGCGTCTGGAAACTGGATGCCATCAAGTGGCAGAGCTGTGAGGTTCAGAACCAGCTCAGAGACAGAAAACTCTGCTGGAAGACACCCAGCTCCGCCATTGCCTTTCAAGCTGGCAAAGGAATCCTGCTGAGACTTTTTTTTTCTTTTTTGGCTGGCATATTGAAATCTGTAAACTCTTTCTGTAGAACAGAAGCTGTTGGGGGGTTATTTTTCCCCTGACTTGAGCTAGAGCACACGGAAAGAGCTTGAAATCTAACTTTGCCAACCATCCGGTGGGGTGGTGAGAGTTTATCGTCATGGTGATGTTATTGGAAAGAAACAAGGGTGACCAACTGTCTGTTTTCCCAGGATGGAGGAATTTCCCAAAGTTGGGACTCTCAGTGCTAACAGCAAGACAGTTGCAGGATGGCTCTTCACCCTAAAAATGGGTCAAGGTGACCCAAATTGTGGTGCTAAGGAACTTAGACCTCACACTCACAAAAGAGTTTTCATGCAGCAGAATGTTAAGGGACCATCTTCATCCATGAGGAAAACCCCCCAAAAGACTATCCATCCATTCGTTTGAAAATGCTAGTCCAAGGAAAAACTGAAATGATAAAGTAGAAATTCCAGCTGCTGGCTTGGCTCTCAGCCTACCGATGATATGAGAATTGGGAATGTATAGTCCCCTTGCTCCCTTGTAAGGCTGCTCCCTCTGAGAGATCTCCTGCCCCCACCAAGATACCCCCTTTCACAAATCCGAAAGGTCACCTAGCCAAGGGTTCTTAGAGGCCTGCCTGGCCAACATCGGGCTGGCTGTGTGAGAATCCTCTGAGGATGATCTAAGTTGGACTTAGCTATGTTATGCTGCACTAACAAACAAGTTTCCCATCTTTGTGGCTTATAATGACAAAGGTTACTTCTCACTCAGGCTCCATATCTACTGCAGGTAGACAGGATGCTCTGCTCATTGGGGTCACTCAGGGATCCCAAAGGGCTGATCACAGTGCCAGAAGGAAAAGACAAATGGAGACTGTCTCAATCTGGCCATTCAATGCTCCAGCCAGGAGCAGACCCTGGGCCCTTCCACTCACAATCAGGGGCGGGAACTAGTCCCACAGCCCCACCCAACCACAAAATGTAACTTAGCCTGGTTTCTATGAGTGAGCTGAACAGGAAATAGTTGGTGTGTACCACAGATACACACAAGCACACACAAACACCTATACATTCCAGGTTTGGGGTCCAGCTTCTGGAGTTCCCAATTCAGTGAACCTGGGTGAAACTTGTAAATCAAGACATTTAAAAGCGCTCCAGAATTTTGGAATGGGCAGCATGTTGGCAAACTGCAGATGAGGTAGCACAGCCTCTCAGGTGCAGAGTCAAATGAGGTCAGGTCTCTTGACTTTTGATCCAATGCTTTCAACATGGTGATCCTGCTTCCTCAAAAGAGTTTGTATTTTATATATTTTTTTCTTCAGCTAAAGGAGTGAATATTTTACACACACACACACACACACACACACACACACACACACACATTTTGAGAGAGAGAGAAGGGAGAGGAATAGAGATATACAAACACTGATAGAGAAAAATTACTGATCAGCTGCCTCCTGCACAGCCTCAACTGGAGATGGAGGCTGCAATCCGAGTATATGCTCTAATCAGGAATCGAACCAATGACCAATGGTTTCTGGGTCAAAGCTCAATCACTGAGCCACACAGGCCAGGCTAAAGGAGTGAATCTTTAATAAAATAGTAAACATCTGTTTGAAGCTAATGGGGTGATTCCTCGGACCTCTTCACATGTCAAATGAATGGATGGGCCTTCCCAATTTTTCCCAGGCCCCATCTTTTCCAGAGGCAAGAGGGTACTGGGGTGAGCAGGGAAGGAACTGGGTGGGAGATCTGTCCAGGCCACTTCCCTGCGCTTCCTGCCTGTGAAGCCACTCCACATTTCCCCTTTAGGTCTTTCCCTTACTTTGTATTTCTGGCCATGCTGGTAATTGCCTTCTGTCTCAGTGTGTACTGATCGGGTTAGATGAGACGGTCTGTAAATTCCCCTGAGGAGCCTATTAGGGAATCCTGCCATAAACCTACTCAGAATGCCTGCGTCTGAGAGACGGGACCGCAGCTGTGGGAGCCAGTGAATGCTTTTGTTCTCTCGGATGCTAGAGGTGTCACACCCTTCAACACAGGATCCTGGCCCACCTCCTCAGTGTCACTAAAACCCCCTCCATGTAGGCTACCAGAGCTGTTCTCTAAAACTGCCATGCACTTTGGTAGATCTTCCCTTGTCCCCTCAGTCTAAAGTATTCATCCCCCTTTGGCTGAAATTTCCAATCTTTAAGCAACCAGCTCAGGTATCACTACCTCACTGCAAAATCCCCCAGTCCCTAAACTCGGTATTAAATACTTCTTTTTTCTAGGGGCTAATGGCTTTTCGTTCTTGGTTCGTTTCTAAAATTGATTTCTCCCCAACCTCGTATAAGTTAACTTGGAGGTCAATGTGTCCCTTAGCAGACTATGTCCCTCAAGAGTAGGGAACAGATCTATTTTGTATGTTTGTATTCCTAGCATCTTGCAAAATTCCTATAATATTGAATATTTGAGGTTGAATGGATGTTTCTGGAAGGAAGGAAGGAAGGAAGGAAGGAAGGAAGGAAGGAAGGAAGGAAAGAAGGGAGGAAGAGAGGGAGGAAGGGAGGAAGGGAGGGAGGGAGAGAGGGGAGGAAAGAAGGAAAAGAAGTAAAGAATAGAGCTTATTTCACCATTCTCCCTCATTCCAATAACTCTAAGGCTATATTGTATTTATCTTTGAATTTATACCTACCCCCAATCCCACTCAATTTAGCAATGATTTCATATAAACGCCTTAGGATTTTGTTTGACGTGAAGACTGGTTTTCAGTGAACTAGTTGTGTTATTTTGAGATTCCGGTCTTGTTTTTCTTAAATCTAAATAAAAAGATTCAAGTATCATTTGGGCTTCTGAAATGAATGCTCAGTACCAAAAGGAATGCATATCAGCTCTAAATATAAATATTGGCCACGTGGAGAATACATGATTCACAAACCAAATCAAGGCACTCAGAAGGAGAAGGATGGCATTTCTCTGTAATCCCAACCAGCCAACAACACGAACCTGCTCCAGGTTGGTTGCCTTGGTTTCCCGCTGTCTTCCCTGGTGATGGAGGAAACAAAAGATGCTGGAGAAGAACTACATGTGCTTAGAGGCCTCAACTGATGGGAAGGTGTCAGGAAGCAGAAAGTCACCTTGTTGCAATGTGACAGTTCAGTAGCTGACATGCCTGCAGTGGCAACCCCCATATCTAGAATCATGAAGCATAGAAAGGGAACTGGAAAGATGACCTGAAGCAATCAAACCTTTCCATGTGCTCAAGCTAACACCTCAGCACCTGCTATGGTCTGAGTGTTTGTGGCCCCTCCATGCGATGGCATTGCTAGGTGGACCTTTGGGAGGTGATTAGTTCATGAATGTTCTCATGGCCTAACGAGATTAGTGCTCTTATGAAACAAACCCCAGAGATCTCCTTGCCCCGTCCACGTCAGAACAAAATGTAGAGACTGAGACTCAGAGGAGAGCTCTCACCTCACCATGCCCGTGCCATGATTTTGAACCTCCAGCCTCCAGATCTATGTTTATAAGCCACCCAGTCTGTGGTACAGACTGAGCTGACTAAGGCAGTGCCAGTCCTGACTCATCTTTTCATCTCACACCTCACACCCAACCCATCAGGAAGTAAATGTTGCCTGCTTACCTTCAAAATACACCCAGGGCTGTCTTGTTTCTCAGTACCTCCACTGCCACCACCTATCTCCTCAATCATGACAATAGCCTCATGAGAGTTTCCCTGCCTCTAACCTTGTCCCTTCCTAAGAGGCCAAAGGGATATTGTTAAAACACAAGTCAGATCCTATCACTGCTCTGCTCAGGACCCCCTGAGAATTCCCATGCCCACGCAAAAGCCTACAGAGCTCTCCAGGATCTGGCCCTTCCCACTGCCTGCAACCTTCTCGACCTCCCTGCTTTTCTTTAACATGATGGGCACATTCCTGCTGTGAGCACCTTCACATGCCATTTTCTATACAGGTGCTTTTCCCAGATCATCACAGGCTGATTCCCTCACCTCCTTCAGCTCATATGTCACCTTCTCAAGGCTGTCTTTCCTAATATCCCTGATTAAAATACAGTTCCCACACCAACACCTCCTTCTACCTTCCTTTATTTTTATGCGCTGAACTAACACGTAATATAGTACACATTTCCCTCATCTCCTTTATTATCTGTCCTCTCCAAACTAAAATGCAAGCCCCATGAGGGGAGGGATTTTAGTTGGCTTTGTTTTTTGCTACATCCCCTGTGCCTAGAGCAGAGCTGGCAGGTGTAATAGGGACCCAGCACATATTTGTTGAATGAATACATGAATGAATGGCTAGAGGACAGCTCACAGAATTGACAGGGGCCTCTAGAACCCAACTCAGAAGTAAACAAGAACCTGACCTCCCAGTGGGGGTGTCACCTCCTCAACATTGCCATGGAATGCTTATGTGAACTTCTCAGATGGGGTATAAAGAAGTAATTCAGCAAGTGCCCTCAAACCCTTTCTAATGAGTGTGTGGCTAGAAATTCCACAGGAAACATGATCCCTGCAAACAGGAGCTCCCATAGTTCTGGGATTGGGGCAGAAACTTTCGAAGAGACAGCCTATGACTTTTGGATGGCACCCACAGCAGCTCGTTCAAGGGGTTGGAGATATTCTGCTTTCTCTCCTGGCCCTCTACTCCTGGCTTTGGTTGAGACTGCCTTAGCTCTTGGCCCTCCTGGTTCCTGGGCTTGGAGCCACCTTAAGGCAAGGAAGTATTTAACCAATAAACAGGTTTTGATCATCAACTATCTGCTAGGCACTGTACTGGATTCTAGGGCCCCCAAAACGAACCAGTCAAGGATGGTGCCCTCTAGGACTTAACCCGCGCCTCTGCCCCAGAGAAGTGGATGCACATGGGAGGAAAAACAGTGAAGCAAGACCCGATTTAAATGTTAATTGAATTATGCACCACTAGAGTTTAGAGGAGGGGCAATGGGGCCCTGGAACATGGATGCCCAGAGAAGGGTTCATGAAGAGGGTTAGGTTTAAACTAACCCAAGAAGGGCTGAGAGAAAATAGGCAGGTTAACTTGAAGAAGCAGTTTTTCTGGAAACATCCAGACATCCATGGTTCAATGCCCAAATTTAAGGGGCAAAATTCTGGGTGAGTGAGGCCAGGGCCTTCCTCCAGTCTCTGAATTGGAGGTGTCTGCCTTCTCTTTGTGTAGACTCAAAAGTTGGGAGCAGCTCCCCAGGACAGTGGCTCCCACTCCCACCTCCTTAGCTCTTTGCTCCGGAGTCATGGGGGTGCCCTAGCTGGCTGACATAAACATATGCAGAGTCCACTTCTGAGCTCTGGGGGCATTTGGATTTAAAAGGGCTCACAGCCTTTACTTCTGCCCATTGTTTGTTCCTACAATTTGGTTCCAGCAAATTCATTTTCCTCATAATCAGCTTTGCTTGCTTTTTCATTTCTGAAATGTGCTCTGAGGAAAAAGCCTTTCTGAATGTCCACATGCACATTAATCATCTTAGTTCAGGAGGCCAGGGAGTCCACTTTCCCTTGCTTACCATCATTGCCTGTAGCACCTCCCTGGACACAGTGTCATCAATATTTACCCTGACAGTGTCTCTCTCCATGCAATACTGCTGCGACTAGTCACTCTTGTCTGAAGAAGAATTGAGGTAAGTTATAAAAATAGGAAGACACACTGAGAATAAACCAGCTGTTCTCAGCACTTTCTATAAGCTTAGCTTGTTCTTCTTGAATCTTTATTGGGCTTTTCTTTCCATAAGTAATAAACTTGAAGAACTATTTTCCCAGATTTACATGGTTTGAGTTTTCTTTGCTTCTTTCCCTCCTGACACTTGCAGGTATTTCCACCTCTGCATGGGACCTCTTTCCATCCTCTTTCAATTCACCTTACCAACTTTCATTCTCCCTTGCTTCTGAAGGGATAGAGAAGGGGAATTAGGGGTGGTTAAGTGGCGAGGTATGTGGAGGCAGATGCTAAGCTTTTGCACAGCACTGCTAAGTCAGGCCTCCTTCCTCATTCACAAAACACAGGCCACCAGCCTGAGCCTGGACTTCCTGTATGCCTCCTCTACAGTGTCCTCATCTTCCAGTCACAAGTGGTAGTGGACATCTGATTTGTTTAATATCTATCTATCTATCTATCTATCTATCGATCGATCTATCTATCTAAACTGATCCAGCATCCTTCCCCACTTTTCTCGTAATAGCATCCTTGTTTTTCTGGAAAAGTCCCTCATTCTCAGTTCACATGGCTTAGAAGGGGCTCATCCCACCTCTAAATCAAGACATGAGCATGTGACCTTGCCCAAGCCAATCAAATCTTCTTTCCATCTAACGGGAATCATTAGGTAGAAATGGGCATGTGACTCAGACTGGACAACAAGAAATTGTTTTGAAAAATTTACTCCAATGAGAAGAGAATGCCTCCTGAGAGTTGCTGTGCAGGAGGTTAAAGCTAAACCGAAAAAAAAAAAATGCAGAGCTAAGAAAGGAAGGGTGTTCTAGTTCCCTGGATCCAGCTGTTCTTAAAACTAGCTCCAGTCTTAACCTTTTCTGAGCCAATTAACTTCCCTTATTTATTTCAGTAGGTTGCTTTATTCTGCAAACCAGTGATTAACTTCTGTTGTTATCTGCAACAGAATAAGATTCCTACCCCTACCTAAAGAAAATGTATCCTTTCTTCTATCTACCAATGTCCTTGATCACATCTCCTCCTGTCTTCTTGGGCCCTTATTCTATTATCTGTGCCTTGTGTTTCCCTCAAGCCTCTTACATTCTTTTAAAAAATCCCTCCCTCACTTATATCCTCAGCTCTCTGACTGCCCTTGGATGTCCCCCAGATTTTACCTTTCCTTCCCACCCAAGCTTACTGAGGTCATCTGCTCTCAGAGGGTTTCCTTCTTTACCTCAGATTTCTCTTCAATCAACAACTGCCTAGCTTTTTTCCCCTGCACGCCATTAAGATTTGTGCACTGACCAAAAGTGGCCTTTCAACAGTTTTCCCCTGTGGTTGTCTTTTGGTCTTCATTCCTCTATGAGATGTAATAGTGTTGGCCTCACTTATTTTTGTCCTCTCTTTTGTGATTGTCCTCTGCAACCTTTGACCTTTGCTTTAAAAAAAAAAATCTTTATTGTTGAAAGTATTACATATGTCCCCTTTCCCACCATTGACTTCTCCTCCCATGACTCCCCGCCTCAGGCTTCTACCACCTTACTATCTGTGTCCATAGGTTATGCATATATGCACAGGTTGTGGGCTCAATCCCCAGTGTGGAGCATGCAGGAGGCAGTCAATCAATGATTCTCTCTCATTATTGATGTTTCTATCTCTCTCTCATTCTACCTTCCTCTCTGAAATAATATATATATATATATATATATATATATATATATATATATATATATATGATAGCCTTTATAACTTAAAAGTAGGTGTTGTTGTTAATATTCCTACTTTTTGTATAAGAAAAGTGGGGTTTTAAAAAGTTGAGTAATATGGTCAAGGCCAAAAAGCCATAAGTTGCAGAGATGGGCATGACACCCATATCTATCTCAATGGGACTAACATTCATGCCATTCACCCCTGCACTCTGCCTACTGCCTGTCCTTAGTGGGGAGGGCAAAGGACACTGACATCTCTGTGGAGGGCTTGCTGAGGATGGATCCTGCATTTAAATTCTCTGCCCACTTGACCATAACAGCTGTTATTCTCTGCAATTTCTTCTACATTAAGCTTTTGGACTGGAACTATCTAGTGCTAAGAATTAAACTTCAATATTGCTGTACCTTCAAAAAATGATGTTTGACAAATACTATGTGCAAACTGTCATGAACAATCAAGTTTCTCAAGGCATATAAACAGTTGAATGTCATTCAAATTCTGAAGTAGCTGAAGAGTTTGTGTCCAGAATTAGTGTGGGAAGGAGACAAAAGTTAGTCTTTTGCTCCTGTCCATCCCTTTATTTATTTGCCTGCTTGAAGGCAACATTCACAACAGAGTCACAGAATCAAAAAGTGTAAGACCCAGAAGGTTCTTGACAATAAACTCATCTTGCCCCCTCATTTCCTGAGAAAACTGAGGCCCCGAGAAGTTAAGTGAGTTTTCTAAGGCCACACAGCTGGTAGGCATCTGATTACTGCTGGTTGGGTGGTGGCAACTAAGACCTAACCCATCTAATGTTCACCAACTATATTAGGTAGCTATTATTATCATACCCATTTTACAGATGAAGACACTGAGGTATAAAGAGGTTGGGTGACTTGCCCAGTGATGGTAGAGCCAAGAGTCTAACCCAAGACATTTGGCTCCTCTTAACTTCAGCGTCCTTAATAACCCACTCTGGATTTTCACACAGGACAGACACAGCCAGAATCCCACCCCTTGTCTGGACTGTAGAGAGCAGGCAGAAGCCCTTAAGAACCCCGCTTCTGAGACCATACACATAGTCTCTGGGAGACAGAAAAGATGGAAATAAACTATTTTCATCACACAGCCTGATAACATATCTTCAAAGCTTAGTGTGTGTTTTCTAAACACAAGTTCTATTGTTCCATGAAAACGTTTTACACTTTACATTTTATGTTAAAGCGTGAATTTATAAGAATTAAACATTTATAAGCACGTTAACTTTGGTAGCCTTATACAGTTTCCCTCAGACTCCAAGAGGCTTTGACTCATGCTTCCCAAAGCCTCTCGAAATTATTCTTTATGGAAAATGAAATGCGATTAAGCTCTCCGTTTAAGGGTCACCTGCAACAAAGGCAATTTATTCTGTCTGGATTTCATATATTCTGGCTCTCGGGAAATTTCCAGGGCTTTTGTGTTCTTCCCCATCCAGCTGTAATTGTTTTTCAGTAGATATAATTGCTTTGTGGATTTTCCCTGTTCTGTTGGGATGAAGTAATGAAAGCAGACAGTTTTCAGCTGCTCAGCTGTCTTGAAATCTTATGTGTGACCTAAGCAGCTCAGGGCTGCTTGTGTTTTTCAAGTTAGAAAGTTGCTAACTGCTTGGCTATTGCTCTTTATAATTGGCACCAATGTTATCTTTTCTGCTAATATGCATCCAGCCATAAGCATTTATTAAAAGCTCGCTCTGTGGTCTCATGAATGCCCTCCAGCAGCCAAAATCTTGTAAAAGATATAAGATCTGAGAGACAATTTTATAATGAAAGGGGCTCATCAACTCATGATTTAGTCTCTGTGACCCTCCCAGGCATTCACAACTGTTCTCAAATATCCTTTCACAGTCTCATCCGGACACTCCCTAACCCACATTCCAGCTTCATCAAATCTCTATCCCTGAAACATCATGCAGCTTCTTTTGGCTATAGCAGTGGTCGGCAAACTGCAGCTTGAGAGCCACATGCGGCTCTTTGGTCCCTGGAGTGTGGGTCTTCCACAAAATACCACGTGCAAGTGTGCACGTACAGTGTGATTGAAACTTTGTGGCCCATGCACAGAAGTCGGTTTTCGACTCTCAAAATAAATTTCAATTGTTGTGCTGCTGATATTTGGCTCTGTTGACTAATGAGTTTGCCGACCACTGGGCTAGTGTGTTCCTCGATTAGAGTCCCTGTTCTTGGAGTGTCTTTCTCCACCTGGCAAACTCCTGCTCATGCTTTAAAACCCTGCTCAAAGCCCATAAATAGGGGTTCACATTGTCTGCCATGTGCCAGGGCTTGTTCTGAGGCCCTTGATTTTATTAACTCTGGTTTTCAAAGTGTTGTGCCCCATCTGCCAGCTTCAGCTTCACCTGGAAGTTTGTTAGAAAGGCAAATTCCAGATTTTCATCCTTGGACTACTAAATAAAAAACTCTGTCCTAAGATTTAACTGGTTAGTCTGATGTGCGCTCAAGTCTGAGAACCACTGTTTTAACTCATTTAATCCTGCTAACAATCTTGAAGTTGAATAATGTTATTCTCACAATTACATCTGAGTCCATTGAGGCACAGGGAAGTTAAATAACAAAGCGAAGGCAACAGTCTCACCCACCCAAATATCCTACTACTTATTCAGTGTGTTACTTTTCAGATATTTTTATTCCTCTATGGAGAAATTCCTTTCCTCCAAAATGCCCTCTTTTCTGTGTTCCCCAGTGTTTTGTATCAAATCTGTAATCTCTCTTTTCACATTCTATTATTATAATAAATAACTGTGAGTCTCTGGTTTTCTGGAGACCAGTGATGTCCTCCAGGACAGGATCTCTATAAGTAATTTATGCTAAACCTCATGCCTGGTCTGGGGTAGATGATCAATGGACATTTGTTTAGAGAATGAAAAAAATAAATCACGGGGTTTTATCAACACTTTGCTGCACTAAAATCAGTTTGAAACCATTTTCAGCACTCTCCAAGGAGCTAAGATTTATAGATTCACCGTCCTTGTTTTATTGCCTTCTGGTTGTGAAGGATAGCTTTTGTGCAGAAAAAGGGGCATGGGCTCTTATACTGCATTCAGCGTTAGACTGACTATTATAATTGATTCCAAAACCTAATGGCTATTCCAAGTATTTTTCTGCAAAATAGTGTGAAAACTGGGGGGCAGATTTAATTGTTTTTGGTTTTTGGTTTTTGGTGTTGTTGTTTTTTTACTAAAATTGATCAACTTTGTAATTAATTTAAGCCCCAATTCATCTGGTTTCTTTTACACCTGGGAAAAATCTACCTTGAGAAATCCTCTTTCAAATGTATTTCTATAATATTTCAAAACTGTTGTAGACCCTGTTCTGAAGTATCCCATTTTTCTCTAAATAGAATCATGTCTCAGGAAGTGAAACATCAGTCAGCATGCAAGATGATTTGGAGAGAAAGAAATTATGTACTGACCTGCTCTGGGTATCTGAGAGAAAAACAGACTGGGGGAGGGCAGTGGTAGGGGAGGAGGCAGCCAATGTTTGTTGAACTTCCCTCACAATGATCCTGTGGTGGCCACTGTTGATCCCACTTTTTTCAGAAAAGGAAACTACAGCGCAGGAGGTTAATATTTGCAACGTCACAGAGCTGGTAAGTGGCAAGTTTGAGCCTTGAACCCAAGCCTGCTGTCTCCCAAGTCCATGCTCTCCTCTAACTAATTTCTGTGACCCCTTGAGAGGGGGCGGTGAGAGAGGCACAATTCAAGAAGGGCTTTAATTCCTCAATTCTAGAGTCTAAACCAACCCTTTGGCCTTTCTAGTGACCTGGTTCAGTCCTATATACTAGTTGCCACTACACGGGTTGTTGTTGTTTTTTTTTCTTTCCATATATATATATGATTTTTTACAGATAGGAAGAAAGAGGAATAGAGAGTTAGAAACATCAATGAGAGAGAAACATCGATCAGCTGCCTGCTGCACACTCCCTACTGGGGATGTGCCTACAACCAAGGTACATGCCCTTGACCGGAATCAAACCTGGGACCCTTCAGTCTGCAGGCCGATGCTCTATCCACTGACCCAAACCAGTCAGGGCACTACATGGGTTTTGAATGAACAAATACCACACCAGAACTCTCAACCCTTCGACGCCCTGTGGCATTATAAATATGCCCTCTGAGTGCTTAATCTTATAATCCTGGCACTGGGCTTTTGGTATTATTATTTCAGTACAAAAAAATATTTTCAGGCAGAATAACTCATTTCACAACAATTTACAAATAATTGTACTTAACAACTGCATCCTTAACTTCTTGGGGTTTTATTTAAAAACCTCTGGTTTTGGTGGCCTCTGCTTCTCCCTGACTTTGTCTCATAAGTATTCTTCCCTGAGTAGCTTCAACAGTGGAAACCCAGAACTGTGTGGGTTAGCGCTCACACCAAAGGAGGATGAGTGCAGGCAGTGATCCAGCTCAAGGTCAAGTCTCCTTTTGCTAGTGCCGCAGTCCTGAAAAAGGAAGAAGGATTTGAACCCTATTCTGGGAAATTGCAGCCAGAGGCACAAACGTCCCACAGGAGTTGAAGTTTGCATTATATTGTCCTTGTTTATGAGAACCTTATTTTTCATAAGATTCAATATATTTTATTTCTTTGCAAAATGGAAACAATTTTATTGACAGTTAGTATGTCTTTGACCTTTACAACACGACTTGCTTGTAAAGCTTACATGTTAGGCTTAAGGTCTAAGTGTTAATCTGCAATGATGTGACAGTTGGAGCAACTTGAGAATTGATAAAAATATTATGATTTATATAAGACAAAAGAACTGAAGGTTTGAGCATACATTTTATGTAAGATAAACAACCACTTTTTCCCCTTAAATCAAATGACATTTGTTTAAAAAATTAACTGTATTATTCATGGCCTAAGATTTTCTGTGAATTCTGTTTCCTGGGCTGTGTTAAAGAAGTTCTCCCTTAAGCTCAGGGCCCTCTCCTACAGAGAAATGTGAATTTAGAGCATGCATCTAAGTCTGCTGAAGGAACTAGTCTAACAGTTTCTTCCTTTTTTCCTTTTTTATATACTTTGTTCCTCATTCTGTTTTTAAAAAAACAACCCCACATATTTTCAAATTTGCAATGCAAGCTATGCACCTGGAGTTAGAGAGAGAACATGGGCATCCCATGACCCAGCCATTCTACTCCTACACATCTAAGAGGAATAATTGTATATAATCACACAAAGATATGTACTAAAATAACTCAACACTGGAAACAACCCCAGTGTCCTTCAACAACAAAATGGATAAATAAACACAGTCTATTCACTCAATGGATTGTACTGGAATGAAAAAAATTAAGCTATTGATACACGCAGTAGTATGGATGAATCTAAAACATACAATAGTATGTGAAAGAAGCCAGACCCAGAAGTAAATACTCTGTGTGATTTCATTTATATGAACTTTAAGAACAGGAAAAACTAATCGATGGTAATAGAAGTCAGAATGATGGCTACTTCTAGGGCAGTGGTATTGATGAGAAGAGGAAGGAGGGAAACTTCTAGGGAACTACTCTGTACCCAGGAAATCCCTCCCAGGATTGTAGGGTAAGATACAGGATGCCAGTTAAATGTGAATTTCAGACAAGCAACGAATACATGTTTTAATATATGTTATGTCTAGATCACTGCACAGAAGATATTTACACTGAAAAAATCATCCATGATTTACCTGGGCAACTGTGTTTTTAATAATCAAGTTTAACTGGGCAACTGTGTTTTTAATAATGTTAAATTCAGCAACTCTCCCCCTCTCTTATGCCATCTTTTTCATGAAACTTGCAAATCCTAGAGCCTTTCATGTCACAACCAGGGCTCAGGTGTAACTGCAAAAAGCCAAACACACACAAACACCACCATGGCAGGAGCTTTGATGAGGAAGGGAGAACCATTGGGCTTTGGGGTTCCGGGTAGAAAAAGGGACCCTGTACGGAAATTTTGCCACCAAAAATTTTGTCTCATTTCTTTCTGCTAAAAGATCTTTCACTGTCAAGAACAGGGTTAAAAAAATATTTCAACTCTGCCAATGAATTACAACAGGGCTCTTCTGCATTTCTGGTTTAACCGCCTGCAGGGTGTGAGGCTGAGAGGAGAAGGGATGAAACAATGAGCATCTCTGGTGCCTTCCCAACATCGCTGCTATGGTCGTTTGCACTAGGCAATTTGTTAAGAAAAATGAAAAATCTGCTCAAAATTACCGGCCACTAAAATAGCACCAGCTACAATTTTTGAATTATTGATTTTTGAGGGTGGAATTGTTCTTTCATATTCTCCAGCCAGCTTCTTTGATGAAGGATTTGCATTAAGGTAGCCAGATGACTCTAAGATGCCACTTACTAGAGGCGGGAATTGTTAAAGTCACTCATCACTAAAGCAGAAGACTTTTATTAACTGCAGAGATTTCTGAAAAATTTCCATTTAAATTCAAGAATACAACCAACCTGCCCAGGTATGGGATGACCCACAATACAGCTATGGCTTTCTGCTTCTCTTGCAGGTTTCCTGCAATACTCCAGCGACAAGGTCCTTTCCTTCTGCAACAATGTGCTTATCCTCAGGAGCTCAAATGCATTATTCTTGTGAGCTGTGTGGTTTAAATGTAAATTTAAAATGAGATATAGCATACACCGCATGAGAGGTCACAGTGGGCAAAGTCGTTTTCCTATTTAAATGTTATTAAAACAAAATTAAGATGCATTGGTACTGGATTCCCCTTCTAACCAGGTTATGACTCCACATTATAGCTCTAAAGGTGGAATCAGGTGGCAAGGCAGCAGTCTTTGTGAATTTAAGAAATGAGATGCTGGGAAATCTCAATTCCTCAGTTGGGTTCTCCCTAAAATGACCTGAGAGGACATCAAAGCTGCTGAGAGCTGGAATGTTCCATGGGTTTAGTTGCTATTCCAGTGGGGGCCGTCATGCCCAGCTTTAACAACCCTGCAACCTCAGGGGGTTGAAATTCTGTTCTCTAGTTTCTTATTTTTTACAGATATTTACTGTGGACCAATCCTTTTATAGGGACTTAGGGGTACTGCCGTAAATGTGAACGTCACCAGCATTCCTTATGGTTAAGGAAGCTTATGTTTCAGAAAACGAGATAGAAACCAAATCAGTAACTAAGTACGTGATTTCAGATCTTCTCCCTTCACCTTCCTCCAGCATCGTCCCACACTTTCAGTTTCTGCTCTGTTATTCAAAGTTTGTTCTCTTTTTGTCTGTCATTTGTTTTAAACATCATGGGAGACAAGGGACATATTATCTCAAAATAGAAATGGTAAACCACAAATGTTTATTCTCTTCCATCTTCAGCACTCATAAAAATGTCATAATGCATGCATATTTCACATACTGTGCGTCAGATATAATAATTTTTATCAACGGAGGGCCAAGAATTTCTACTTTCTTTTATTACCTTTTTAAAATATATATATTTTATTGATTTTTTTTTTTTTTACAGCAAGGAAGGGAGAGGGATAGAGAGTTAGAAACACCGATGGGAGAGAAACATCAATCAGCTGCCTCCTGCTGGGGATGTGCCTGCAGCCAAGGTACATGCCTTTGATCAGAATCAAACCTGGGACCTTTCAGTCCACAGGCCAATGCTCTATCCACTGAGCCAAACCTGTTAGGGCTCTTTTTACTTTCTTTTTTTTTAAATATATTTTTTTAATTGATTTTCTTGGAGAGAGGAAGGGAGAGAGATAGAGAGCTAGAAACATCGATGAGAGAGAAACATCGACCAGCTGCCTCTTACACACCCCCTACTGGGGATGTGCCTGCAGCCAATGTACATGCCCTTGACCGGAATTGAACCCGGGACCTTTTGGTCCGCAGACCAACGCTCTACTGCTGAGCCAAACCGGTTTCGGCTCTTATTACTTTTTATGTCTGAGTATCAAGTATAGAATAAAAACTAAATATTCCATAGAGAAACAGGAGAAAAGCTGAGATAAGGAATATTTTTTTCCCTCCGATCCTTGCATTTATGAACAGTGAACCTACCCTGCCAAACCATAAGAGTGTTCACGCCTATGCTTTCCTAGCCTGCATAATTTAATTTCTGCAATTTTCAAAACTTGTTTGCCTCGGTTATGTCTTGTTTGCCTAAGTTATGTCTTGTCTGCATCCATTTGGATTGTATGAGATTGTGAACACTTGGAGGTTGAGACCTTGTCTATTTTCATTCATTTTGGAAAAAGTGAAGCTGGGACCAACTGCTTTACAACAAAATGAGTGATTGGAGTGAAAATTCAAGATGAAAAGTCTCAAGCCTTTCCTGACAAAAATGGCTTGATTTGTCCTGGTCCAAATGGTTTAATTGTCCCTTGTCTAAGGCCCTCCCCAAATCAGAGCAGACAAAAGAGCACAGTGTATGGCCCTCCAGAAGCCTAGACTCAAAGGACAATGAAAATATTGAGATATGAAAGCATGCAGTGACTGTGGTTACAACTGTGAAAAATACAGTTGCATGAGAGAGAGAACACTGGAAATGGGTATAAAGCTGTGTTGTGTCTTATTGCAAAGGGAAAACAGGAGGTAGGGCTGTAAAAATATATAAAATAAAAGGATAATATGCTAATTAGATGGGATGTCTCCTGGACGTCCTTCTGGAGGTAGCCAGGCCCAAGGGAAACCAGCCCGGGTTCCGGGTGCCTGCGGGAGACCAAAGGGAAGCAGTGTGGTCCTGGGTGCCTGCCAGGAGCTGGAGGAGGGAAGCCTGGGTCCTGGGTGCCTGAGGGAAGCTGGTGCCGACAGCTGGGGGAAAGGAAGGCCTGCTCTTGCATGAATTTTCATGCACCCGGCCTCTACTGCTTTTAAATCCCATCTTCACCACTAATACAGTGTGTTTAATATTTGCTAACATTATACAGGGTTAAGGGAAATTTAGTGGCAATTAGCATTTTCCTTGGGTCAAGAGATGAGTCTCTTGCACTCATTGGTCTTGTAATTCTACTCTCTACAAAGAACAGACACTAACAGTTACATTGACACTACCCAGTACCAGGCAACACATGGTCTGTCTCAATGACCATTTTATAAATGGGAAACCAAGAGGTTCTGCACACTGTCTGGGGCCACACAATAAATGCTGTAGCCAGATTGGAACCCAGGTCATGTCAGTCCAAAGTCTTGCTCTTAACTCTTTTATTATGTAGCCTAGGATTGGGGCAAGCTTCCCATCTCTGGGACAACAACAGCAGAAAATTCCAGAACTTCTCTTTTCCCCCAGCTCATGTTCAAGTCCCACAAGTAACTGTTTTAGGAGAGAACAATCCCATCTTCACCGCTAATAGATTGTGTTTAATATTTAGCTTTGATTCTACTTCCTTCCTGGACACCTTCTCTCCTAATAACTCTCCTTGGCACCCCTTCCCTGACTATAAGTATAAAGGTATTTTCAATGAAATAGATTTTTGAATATTGCCTTTCTCCATTGAGATGGCTGTGTTCATTTATGCCACAGCTTTAACCCACAGAGAGGCATCTCACTGCTGTGCTGATTAACTCTTCCTTTGTGATGTCATGAGCTGAGGATCATTTTATATTCATCAAAGGTCTTGCTTTCGTTCTAAATTGACATCTGAGGGGAGAATTCCTGACATGGAAAATGGACTGATTTAACTAGAACTAAGCACTTTGCCTGGTGTTCAAATCCACCTCTCAACTGCTCAGAGAGGGGAGAGACTATGCATGTTTGGACTCTTTATATTTTATTGATTTTTACACAAAGAGGAATTGAGAGGGATAGAGAGTTAGAAACGTCAATGAGAGAGATACATCAACCAGCTGCCTCTTGCACACCCCCCACTGGGGATGTGCCCGCAACCAAGGTACGTGCCCTTGACTGGAATTGAATCCGGGACCTTTCAGTCCGCAGGCCGACGCTCTATCCATTGAGCCAAACCGGTTTCGGCTGGACTCTTAACTGTGCGATTTAGCTGGAAGTCAGATAAATAGAGTGGACTGGCTCTGATGCTCCATTCAAGTTGATAACTTTTTTGAAAAAAAACACACATATTTTATTGATTTTTTTACAGAGAGGAAGGGAGAGAGATAGAGAGCTAGAAACATCAATGAGAGAGAAACATCAACCAGCTGCCTCCTGTCCACCCCCTACCAGAGATGTGCCAGCAACCAATGTACATGCCCTAGATCGGAATCGAACCTGGGTCCTTTCAATCCACAGACCGACGCTCTATTCACTGAGTCAAACGATTTCGGCACAGGTTGATAACTTTGTGGCCTCTTTGGCATGGTACCCTAGTATCTCTCTTGGAATGACAGAATTGAAAGAATTTGAGAGAATGCTATGCATTGTGTGAAACAGAGAGAAAATTACAAGTATTCAAATGTTAAATATATAAGCAAAGAGCTCCTAAGCTACCACACCAGATTTGTGGTGTGTCACATCTGTTTAGCTATTGAAATGGAAATGGAGCTGTGGAGTCTTGCCTTTGAGCATTCTAGTCTTTAGTCTTGGAGAACACGGGTTAATGCTAAGATTCTGCACCATTCTATGTAAATACCTTGTAAAAGTTCCTAATTATAATAAATGTTGCCTTCAGCAGTCATATTTATTATAGAATTCACAGATGTCTTAACACATTCCAGTATTAAGAAATAAGCTTAATTGGATTTAATTGGATTATTTGTCTCTGGATATGATAAAATGCTAAATGAAAACATTTTAAATTAATAATGTAGTTGGTTTTGGATGGACATATGGAGAAGCAAAAACAACTAAACAAATAAATAACCACACCAAAGTACTAAAACCTTTTAGGTTGAACTTCATAAAGCATAACCGCTTGTCAAACAATGACACTTAAATACATTTTTAAAAGAATTATGTGTATTTACCTGATACACAAGAGTGTTATTAATTTTAAATGTGATCTGTGGCTAAATTAATTATTTCTTCTGAGGCAATGCAATTGCTTCTCTAGTTAATACAATTAACTTCACATCGGGCATCCAGGCATTCACATTGGAGATCCAATTACACAACTTCATTTTCACTGCTCTTTCTGTGGCAGCCCAGGAGGCAATAGCTGGACTCCCTACTCATGTGCCCAGAAAGCCAGCTTCCACAGACCACATCTGAGACAGTTCTGAGAACTGGGCTGGGCTGTCAGGGAAACCTGCTGCTATTCAAAGAATTGTGCTTTAATTCATGATAAATTGATAACAGAAGACCTTACTATAAAGGTATTAAAATTTATGTGTGAGAGTAAAATTCTAGAGTATTTTTTATAGGAACCAGCAGATATTTAATTAAGGTTATGTAACTAGTAAAGATTAAAACCAGGAAATCTGTCTCCAAAAATCTTGCTCTTAAATTCAGTGCCACACTGCCTCAATAACCGCAGAAATATAATGGTTTGATACTTAATCAGATGTTTGAGTTCACATGAGCACAGGATAGATGATAAAGTTTCCCTCTGCATTTAACTGTTCCTTCATTCTTCTTTTCTACTACCTAGCTGTTTCTGATTACAATAGCAATCACAGGTCAACTTAAAAAGTACAGAGGGACACAAATATGGAAAATCATCCATTAATCCATCACTATTATGACCTAGGTAGATAGATAGGTAAATAGAGAGATATATGTAGATACACTAGAGATGTAGAGATAAGTCAATAGAGGTATAAACAAGGCTCCATAGAACAGTATCTTTGTCTAGTTTATTTATTGTGGTATTTCAAATTCCTAGTACAATGCTTAGCACAGGGTAGGGCTCAATAATATTTGTTCAATGAACATAGATAAATAATTCACTTACTCACTCCAAAAAATATTTATTGAGAGGCTTCTCTATGCTGGCCACTGCTCTGGGCAGTGGAGCTATAGCGGGGATAAATAGAGATACCTGTTCTCATGGATTTTATATGCCAGTAGCGAGTGGCTGACAATAAACAAGCAAATTACATATATTTGTGTTTGCATGTATACATATCATGCATACTCAAACATACAAATATACATATCAAATAGTGGTAATGTTAGATGCTGATAAGCTTCACAAAGGAAAATAAAGCAGGAGAGGGGGATAAGGAGGGTGGGGTAGGGGGCTATGTGAAATAAGGAGCTAGTGAGGACATCACTGAGAAGGTGCCATTTGAGAGGACACCTGAAATTGGTCAAAGAGGAGCCAAGTGGCTGTCTGGGGAAGGAGTAGGCAGGAAGATGCAAGTGCAAAGGCTCTGGAATAAGAGTGGGCTTGATCTGTTTGAGGAGCATCTAGGAGCCCCATGTGACAGGAACAGAGTGAATAGAGGTGGCAAGGATGATGAGGGCCAGAAAGAATGGGGGATTAAGGTTCAGATCATGTAGCGCTTTGTTGGACCATTGTGAGGGCTTTGGTTTTGACTCTGAGTGGATGGAGAGTCAGAGTCATTGGAAGGTTCTGCAGAGAGGAAGGGAGAGGGATAGAGTTAGAAACTCTCTCATGCACAGAGCAGTGACATGAAAAGCTTAGGTTTTCAAAGGATTTCTCTGGCTGCTGGGCTGCCTGTAGGTTATTCAAAAGCAGCAGGCAGCAGTAAGACCAGGTAGGAGGCCATGGCAATGACCTAGGAGAGGAAAGAAGGCCTCGGTTGGATGGTAGCAGTGGAGGAGGTGAGAAACAGTTGAAATTTGGGTTTTAAAGGAAGAGCCAATAGGATTTGCTGACAGATTAGAAGTAGGGCTGGAGAGAAAAATAAAAGTCAATAATGACTCCAAAGTTTTGACTTTATGACCTGAAGAATGGAGGAAGTTAACGGTTATTAATTGAGAAGACAGGGGATGCTGGAGGAGGGGCTGGTTGAGTGGAGATGGGGAATATCAGGAATTTAGTTTAGGATATGCATAGTTTGAGATAGGATACAATCTTGGATTACTCAGAGCTTTTGGTATCGCACCACCATTTCCTCTAAGGTAATATTTTCATTTTCAATTTTCTCGAACTGTGACAAATCTATGGAACATTTATTACAGAAAAATATTGTTTAAATATCCCAGGATGTTGTGCAAAAATAGAATCCATGACCCAATCTGTGTATTGCACAACATGGTGATGTGCAATTTCTATCCAATCTGATAATTTGCAGATGACAAAAAAATGTATTATAGAATGATATATACACACCATGGTGATCATTTCTTCAGTGTCATATAAGAAAATCATTTGTTCTTTTTCTGGTGTCCTTGGCTCATTTCTATTCTCTTGGATCCTGATTGAAGGTCACCTACCTTTTGTATCTGAAGCAATAAGAGCCCACTGATCTAAATTGATGAGCTGGAAGAAAATCATTGCTTATTCATGGGGATTCACCTTTTGAAATCCCTTAAAAACCAAAGGCAATAGGTTATGGGAGAGGGAGGACAAAGTGCAAGGTTATTAAAAATTCTCTTAGAGTCAGGAAGCTTGGCTTCTGATGTCCTTTCTAAGCCATAGCCTGCAGCCTGCAATACTATAGGGTGTTGGCGAGGGAGCTGAGGAGAGGAGAAACAAGCAAAGAATATGGAAAAAATTATGAGATCATAAAGAAAGCAAGTTGAGTGACCACTGGCAGAATTTATATTTTTCTTCTGCAGTGGATGGGGGATGGGGCTTTCATTTTTAATGCCCCAAGATTCAAGCAATCCAATTTGAAAGGAGATCTGCAGAAAATATATATTCATTCCTTTTCAGAATAACTGGAATGGTACTGCTGATAGGCATATTCACATAAAATGAGTCCAAGATTTATGTATTTCAAAATAAATATTTTTTGACAAATTAAACAAAAATTTGACAAATTTTCTCTTTTGAGCATTGCAGGATGTGCTGCCCTTAAATACTCAAATGTTATGCATAGGGGTATATAGTTTTTTGTTGATAAACTTTATGAGTCTGTAGTCTAAACAATAATAAATTCTACTCTTTTTTTGAGGACTTTTCACCCACCAGATTCCGTGAGAGGTGCTTTAAATACTATCTCATTTTAAATATAATAATTGAAAAGAACTCTCCAAAAGTTCATTTGGAACAATAAAAGACCCTGAATAGCCACAGCAATCCTGAGAAAGAAGAGTAAAGTAGGAGGGATCTCAATACCAGACTTCAAACTGTATTACAAAGCCACTGTTCTCAAAACAGCCTGGTACTGGAACAAAAACAGACATATAGATCAATGGAATCGAATCAAGAACCCAGATATCAATCCAAATCACTATGCTCAATTAATATTTGACAAAGGAGGCACGAATATACAATGGAATCAAGACAGTCTCTTCAATAAATGATGTTGGGAAAATTGGTCAGATACATGCAAAAGAATGAAACTAGATCACCAACTTACACCATGCACAAAAATAAACTCAAAATGGATACAGGACTTAAACATCAGACAGGAAACCATAAAAATGCTAGAAGCATCCACAGGCAACAAAATCTCAGACGTATGCCAAAAGAACTTCTTCACTGATACTGCCCCTAGGGCAATGGAAGCTAAAGAGAAAATAAACAAATGGGACTACATCAAAATAAAAAGCTTTTTTACAGAAAAGAAACCATCAACAAAACAACAAGAAAACCCACTGTGTGGGAGAACATATTTGCAAATGTTACCACTGATAAAGGTTTAATCTCCAACATCTACAAACAGCTTATACAACTAAATAAAAGGAAGATGAATGATCCAATTAAAAAATGGGCAATGGATCTAAATAGAATATTTTCAAAAGAAGACAGAAGGAAAGCCAAAAGGCACATGAAAACATGCTCAAGGTCACTAATTATCCGAGAGATGCAAATCAAAACAACAATGCAGTACCATCTCACACCGTCAAAATGGCCAACATCAACAAATCAACAAACGACAAGTGTTGGCGAGGTTGTGGAGAAAAAGGAACCCTCATGCACTGCTAGTGGGAATGCAGACTGGTGCAAGCACTGTGGAGAACAGTGTGGAGTTTCCTCAAAAAACTGAAAATGGAACTCCCATTTGACCCAGTAATCCCACTCCTAGGAATATATCCCAAGAAACTAGAAACACCAATCAGAAAGGATATATGCACCCCTATGTTCATAGCAGCACAATCTACAATAGCTAGAATCTGGAAACAGCCTAGGTGCCCGTCAGCAGATGACTGGATCCAAAAACTATGGTACATCTACACAATGGAATACTATGCTGCCATAAAAAGAAGGAATTCTCATCATTTGCAGCAACCTGGATAGAACTAGAGAACATTATGCTGAGTGAAATAAGCCAGTCAATCAAAGAGAAATACCACATGGCCTCACTCATTTATGGACATTAAAAAACATTATAAACTGATAAACCAAAAGATTAATATAAAGACAGTAAAGCAACAAGTAGACTGTAAAATTACACCGGGGAGAGTAGGGAGATCTGGGGGAGATAAGAGATCAACCGAAGGACCTGTATACATGCATATAAGTTCAACTAATGGACACAAAACTCTGGGGAGGGAGGGTATGTGGGGTGGGGCAATGTTAAAATATGTACACAGATAATAATTTAATAAATAAAAAATAAATTAAATAAATAAATAAATATAATAATTGAGGCTCTGAAGGTTCAAAACCAAATCCCCCAAATACAATTGTAGGCGAATATAGAAAGACTCGTGAAATATTCCCAAGCAAAATTTTGATTATGGACATAAATTTACTCAATGATATTCCAAGTTTTGAGTTATAGAGTGAATCTGATTTGACTGTATATTTGTACTAAAAAAAAAAATCAAATTTGCTACAATATTTCAATGAACAAGGAGCTTTAAGATAGGTCAACATATGCAAGGCTAATTGTTTTGCAAGAAGGCAAGTGAGGCATTGGCCGTGAAAGAGGAGGCTGGCGAGGCAGTGTGGACATCTCCTTTACCTCCCAGAGGGTTTTCAAGGGACACTGAATTATTGCTGTGAGACTGAGTTAGAATCTAAAAACTCATTTCAATGCTGGCAACTTATATGAATAAAAATATTAGATTCCTCTATGATAAATAATGCTTTCTGTATAAAATATTTAGTTTTTCCACTCTGCATGTGTTTCTTTAAAAATAATGGTACAAATGGGACTCTACTCCTAAAAATCTTAAATGGTACTGCAGAATTCATTTATGGGATCCATTTTTAATCTTTTAGAATGAAACATAAGTCCCCTATAAATAGGTCTAACACCTAACTAACACTGAGATACCAATTGACTTCCTTTCAAATGCGTTATTACAAGGCAGCCAATTAGGAATGCTTTCAATCCTTCCTTCCTCTGACACTACAAATGGATAATAAACAGGCTTAAAGGCTAGGTTCTTGAATAGAAATCTTTCATTTGGAAATTGTGTGTGAGCTAGTAAAAAGAAGAGAAAGGGACAGAGAACAGGAAAGGGGAAAGGAAAAAAGTACCCTGTTTCCCCGAAAATAAGACAGTGTCTTATATTAATTTTTTCTCCCAAAGTTGCGCTAGGTCTTATTTTCAGGAGATGTCTTATCTTTCCATGTGCTAGGTCTTATTTTCGGAGGATGTCTTATTTTCGGGGAAACACGGTAGGCATCTGTGAAAGAATAGCAACTCAACTGATGGAAAGCTGAGGATCCACAGCTGACTGCCAGACAGTGAGTCTGAGGGCAGAAGGGTGGCCCAGGAAGGCAGCAATGACCTCCCCCCCCCCCCCCCCCCCCCGCCCCGAGTTCCCTGAGCCTCACTGTGGGTTTGAGCTGAAGTGGCTGAGTAGGACGCCATGCAGATGAGCCCGAGCCAGCTTCACAGAGTTCCTTGTGGCCCGGTGCAGTGCAAGGAGCCGCCCTGGGCTGCAGAGAGCAGCAGGCAGCCTCAACAGGACAGGCTGGGGAGGGACCTGCATGGATGGGGACTTGAGGTTGAAGAAGAGGGGGACAGCCTAGCCCACACAGCCCTGGCACTGAGCCAGTCCCCCAGGACCAGAAGAAGTGCAGGGAGAGACCTTGAATTGTCTGAGATTTTTTCCCACACCCACAGGAATGAAGACCAAAACAAATACAATTAATCTCAGATCCAGAGAGGAAAGGAATGGTGCAGGTTATGTACAGCTCGGGAGATGGGGGGTCAGTCTTACCCACCTCAGAGCCTCCCAGGTCAGCAGGGCAAATCAGAGGAGTTATAGATTAAGGGGATCCCTGCCACAACCCCCTCACCTTTAAACAGGCTGGAAGAAACTGTGAGTCCAGACGTTTGTCCTACCAGCTGAACCCCAAATGAGGATTAAAAAGTAAGAGGAAACCAGGTGGCAGTGAACAATAGGACACATTACGGGCTAAATTGGAGATAAACAGGGGTTTGATTAACGTCAGGTGGCTGCTGAGAGATTGGATGGCGCCCAGCACAAGCAGGCGGCAAGCAAAGCCGGCATCTGTTCCTGCGTCTCCATCACCTGCCTCTTCCTCAGAAGCCCACGCACTCCCATGACGCAGAGCTGTCTGCTTAGCCCCGACTCTTCTTAGTGGTAGGATTCTTTTTGCTTTCTTGGCTTACCTTCCCCAATTCACGAGGTAAGCTCATTGTTGCCAACTCGGAGAATAATAAGAGCATGGCTGTGTCTGCTCTGAGATCTCGTGAAGAGCGTCAGAGACTTTTCCTATGAGAGCTTCCAGATTAGCTCAGGTTTTTATTTCCTTTCCATCCTGGATGATTAAAAGTATGGTATTCCCCTTACCCAAGACCTGTTGATCTGTTTGCTGGATCCCATATCTTCTTTGGCACCTGGGCACATCTCTCGCAGAACCTTCAACACACAGCGAACCAGCTCCAGAGTCCCTGTCCCGCTCCCCAACTCGGGGGACAGAGGCTCCTCTGTCAACACCTCCCACAAACCTAGTAGGGAATCACATCCAGGCCCATGAATTCAGTCAAAATACTGAATGCATGTTAATGACTCCCAACCTTATTTCTTCTGGGTGATCAGAGCACTTCTCGGAGTTCAGACACAATTATATAACTGTCTGTCTTTGGAGATTTTGCAAACCTTGCACGTCCAAAATGGAAGTCTTAATTTTCCCCCCAAAACCTGTTCCTCAACTCAGTAAATGATACCACCATCCCTCCAATGACTCAAACAAGAAAACAGAAAGACTGTGTCTTAGTTTCTTATGCCCAATTCACGAGCAAGAAATATTAGTTCCATCTCTAATGTATATCTGAAGCCTAACTGCCCCGAATCTCTGCTGCTGCCACCCTAATCTGACCACAGGACTGCCATAATAGCACCTTGTGATTCTTGGCCTGCACCCCTCTAAGCCATTCTCCCAAGCTAAGTTCTTTCCCAACTCATGGCCTTTGCAAATGTTGTTTCCGCTCTCTCAATGCTTTTCTACCCACCCTTATCCATCTTCTCATTTTTATTTCTCAGCTGGAATGTCACAACTTCAAAGAGCCCACCCTGATCACTCTATCTTATAAAACAGGTCTCCTCTTGTGACTTTTTATCTTGACACCTGTTTTTTTTTCCCTTATAGCTCTTATCAATTCTTACATTCTTTTTTTAATGTCCTACTCTCCCTGTCTCCCCAATGTCTAGAAAAGAATTCTGATGCTTGGTAGGTGAAAAGTCCATATATGTTACTTAAATAAAAAATGAATGAAGAAGGGACATAATTCTCCTAACTGATTCGTCTATTTCCTATTTCATCGACTCTGCCCTGTTTGATCCATGCAGCACACTTTTTGAGAATTTCCCATGGAAATCTCACAGAAGCACCAAGGTAGTTTAAAGTAACAAAGATGTGACTTGTGAGAAAATTTAAAGGTCACAATTTTAAAGAGCTAGAAAATTGTGTTAGGAAGAAAAATACCACTCAGAAATGATAGAGAAGCTCTCTCATTAGTTGTTATGTGAATACATATTCTTTAAAGTTTGTTTTGACTAACCTTACTCAGGCAATAAAATGCTATAATGGATACATCTCTGTGTATAATGTGTTCACTGGTGAATGAGTTTCTTATACTATGAAAACCCAACAAGCCCAATCCTACTGATTCTCTACCTCCTTCCGATGAATCAGGTTCTCATTGATGACAGATCAGTGGGAGACAGAGGTCTTTTCAGAGTCTTAAAAGCCTGCAGAGAGAGCTCAGGCCCAGAACTGTGACCTTTTCTTCAAACAGCAAGCTACAGTGCCCCATACACCTGTCAGAGCTGACTCCCAGGGGCGGAAAACTGCATTTGCAGCTGAGTTCAGTGTGACCCGTGATCTCATTTCCCCGGGGACTATTTCAGTGCAGGGTGCCCTGGTCTTCTTATAGCTACCATTTATATATTTTGTTGCATTCGAAATATTAAATCATACATTTTACCTGGTACTTAAAGCTAAACTTTAAAATAATTTTCTTTGTCTTTTAAACTTAACAAAATTTGTATTACTTTTTTTAACCTTATGAGTAAAACATTAACTAATATATGTTTTCTACTTCAGGATTACTTTTCTTTAAATATTTATGCCACATAGACTCTGAAAAGAAAATATCATTTAGGTTCTCTCTCCCTCTGTCCCTTCTTTCCTCCCTCCCCCCTTCTGTCCTTTGAATATCTTAGTAAGAGGGCTTAGTTTATTCTATCACTCTTAAGTTTTTAGATAGTGGCATGATGACAAGAACAGAACTAGGTAGGTAAAATTGTCTGAAAATCACCTTCCAAATTAATATAAGGTATATAACTGAAAAAATAACATTTCATAACATTGATCAACTTTTGTAATTTTCCTATACATCTTCATATTTGATTATTTACTTTTTGGTGATCATCATAGCTAGCATTGGATGATCATTTATAAATAAGATAACTTGTACACACTTCATTGAATCTTCACACCAACCCTGAGGCTTATTGTATCTGTTTTTTAGAAAGAAAAATTGATGCTTAGTGAGATTTTTTCCTGATTATAAAGCATTGAAGAGACAATGTCATGATTGGGACTGAAATCTAGACAAGGACAAATTCTTTGCCTTCTTCCACCAGGCCCACTCTTCTTAGTGAAGTGTAGCTGCTCTACATTCATTTGGAGAGATGATATTCCTGCCCATTGATTTCTTCATGGACTTTCATGTGACCATAACTCATCATGGACTAGACCATATCTATCAGTGCTTAATGCACTACCTATTAAATTATGTCCTCCAAGTCTCTTTCCTACCAGCTCAAAAATAACGAAATTAGAGCTTCAACTGTAGTTGATCTGTTATTTCCCTTCTGCTTTCAGAGCTTTGCTAGGAACTCCTCCAGAGCATATAATTAACTACATCAATGTGGAAAATGTATGTATCAGACCATGACAGGCCCAAATTCATTGCTGTTATTTCAGGTAGGCTAAGTGCTTTTCGTTCATTTAATTTAAGATCGCACCCAGCCATTTGTTCCTTCAGAACAATTAGATGGCTCCAAAAGTTAAGTTTAACCCAATTTGATTTGTTTAAATTGAGGTAGCACTACTGAGAGATTCTGTTCAGATGCATAGGATTATACATCCTCATAAATTTATTTTCCTTCCTCTGTCTTTTTTCCTTTACTTCTTTCATGTAGAGGCTGGAATTGATCATTATTATTCTCTTTGTTTCTAATTCAAATCAGGGTTGGTAAAGAATATTCCTACACTGTACTTGTAAATCAATTATAAAGAGTTCCTGCCTCAAGCTCTCCCCAAATGCCCCAACCACCACAGTCCCAGATACTAACCTGTCCCTCTCTCTGTCCCCACTATTCAGCAATTAATGGTTAAAGCCTTGATTCAGCAGGAGAGCCAGCTTCTCAACCCTGCTTGAAACAGAGTTTGTTCCAGCAATATATCCCAACACAACTTTCCACATTCCCAACAACTGAGTCCAGAAATCTCAAACAGAACATGCTCAGACTAAAACATTTTTGTTTGTAAAGTCATCCCATCTAATAGAAGAGTAATATGCAAATTGACTGTACCTTTGCTACACCCGTAAGCCAAGCCCACCAGCCAATCAGGAGCAACTATGCAAATTAACCCAACCAAGATGGCTGCAGCCACTGAGCAAGTAGGAGGCTTGGGTTTCCCCAGCAATGGAGGAAGCCAAGCTTTCTGCACACCCTGGCAGGCCCAGGCCTCCACTCCAGGCTACAAAGTTTCAATTATATAAGATAAATAAATCCAAGATACCAGGGCCTCTCCTTGGGTCACTGGGGGGCGTGGCCAGCCTGCAAACTGCCACAGGCCACTCACCCAGGCTGTCCCATCCCCAAGGGAACCCCCACTTTGATCTGGGACACCCTTCAGGGCAAATCAGCCGGCCCCTACCAGTGCACCAGGCCTCTATCCTAACTGATCCTTTCTAATAAAATAATAATATGCAAATTGACTATCACTCCAACACACAAGATGGCTTCCCCCATATGGTCAAAGATGACTGCCCCCATGTGTACATAAGATGGCCACTACAAGATGGCAGGCAGAGGAGGGCAGTTGGGAGGAACCAGGTCTGCAAGGGAGGGCAGTTGGGGGCAATCAAGCCTGTAGGGGAGGGCAGTTGTGGGGGACAGGCTGGCAGAGGAAGGAAGTTGGGAGTGACTGAGCCAGCAGAGGAGAGGGCAGTTGAGGAGTGGGGGGACCCAGGCTTGTAGGGAAGAGCAGTTGGAGGGACCAGGACTGCAGGGGAGAGCAGTTAGCGGTGACCAGGCCTGCAGGAGAGAGCAGTAAGGGGCAAACAGGCTGGTAGAGGAGCAGTTAGGCATCAATCAGGCTGGCAGGGGAGTGGTTAGGGGGTGATCAGGCTGGCAGGCAGAAGTGGTTAGGGGCAATCAGGCAGAAGCTCTGACTAGTGATTAAACCTGTAATCTTCGAGTATCAGGACGACACTCTAACCAACTGGGCCTCTTTTATTTTTATTTTTATCTGTGAGCTAGTATTTCTCAAAGTATAGTCCATGAACAACTTAGAATCACCCAGAATCATCCCACGTGTACTAAAGCAAAATCTTTGGGATTAGGACCCTATTATCTAGTATTAAATGGGCCCTCCAGTTTAGATTCACTGTCCCAGTCTTAGTAAAGGTTAGCTTAAATATTCCCATCTTCTTAACTATGCTGCTAAGCCATTTGTAGGTGTATCTGTGGTTTTCTCAAGGCAAGAATGTTAAGAGGGAGAACCTAGTATCTAAGACCTTCCTGTAGGGCTGAGCACTCAATGGCAGCTAGTGATAGCTTCCAGAAAGAGAAAGTGGGTCTTGTCTTGGCAAGGAAGTAGAGAACAGAGAAGAATTAGGGCTGGAAGTCAAGCAGTTCTTTTCTACAAGGTGAAATTCCCCTCCTTTTCCAACCTTAGAGTGCAGAGTTTGATGTGATCTAGGGAAAGGGCCCTTTTCTTTACAATCCTTATGTTATTTGTGGTTGAAATAAATAGCCCCTTTAAGAAGTTAACCAGAAAGAGCTAAACTCAAGTAACAATGATATAGATCTCTTTAATAAACAGGAGTTTTAGATGGGTATCTTCAGGCCATTCTAGGAATAAAAGTCTGATTTTCTATCAAAGATCAGATGGATTCAAGATATAACAGTGCTAGCAAATTATTGAGTAGGAAAGTAATAATGTAGTATCACAGCAAGGGCATCAACTATTTAAAAAAAATCAAGAAGGAGCTGAATATATCAAAACAGATCTTTATACTCCAGGAAGAAGAAGCAGTGTACATTTTTCCACTTAGAAGTTATGTGTTTTCTTTGACTTCTTGGTATTTCTTGATTAATATATTTAAGTAAATTAGCTGTTATTGTGTTACTACAAATAAGTAGCCTTTTTGTATGTTCACTGATGATTGTTTCCTGAGCTTATTAAAGCCTCCTATTCTAAAGATACTTGTGCCCAAAACACAATGCTTTTGATGCCATCAGAACCAGCATCGAAGTCAATCAGCCACAGGAACTAAGAAGGGATGGTCTCAACTAGAGCAAAAACCAACTGGTGCCTACCGAGCAAGCCCCACGCCCTACTGCAAACTGAGGATGCTGAAAGGAACCTGCCCTGGGAGGCCAATGTGCTTCTCTTTGAAGAAAACTGGCTGCACCCTCCCCTCTGACCCAGG
Organism: Pipistrellus kuhlii; assembly: GCF_014108245.1. Lineage (NCBI taxonomy): Eukaryota > Metazoa > Chordata > Mammalia > Chiroptera > Vespertilionidae > Pipistrellus > Pipistrellus kuhlii. The sequence goes on along the minus strand of NW_023425515.1, from coordinate 16,620,983 downwards.
TCTCTGGGTGGACTTCATGGGATCATCTCCCATGTGGCTCCTCGGCTGCTTTTAGCCATCACATAGGGGATCTGTGGCCAGAAGCTAGTCTGATCTAAGACCTATAGACAATAGGCCAGCAGCATCAACATCATCTGGGAGTTACTTAGAAATTCAGAATCTAGGCTCTTTCCCAGATCACTGAACCAGCACCTGCATTTTAATAAAATCCTCAGGTGATTTGTGTGCATGTTGAAGTTTAAAGAAGATGTTTCAAAACTGTGCCAGCTAGGGAGCTCTGCATTTGGAGCTCACGTTATGCAGCAAGATCTAAGTTCACATCCTGGAAGGGAGAGTTGAGTGAGGTACAGAGGCTAATACAATTCTTTATCATAATGAAGGGGACTGTGCAGATTATGTTGCAGGTATGAGTTTTCTTCCTTAATGTACATGCAAACTGCACCAACTCTGATAACTCATGGTTTGTCTACGGGGGAAGTCTCTCTGTGTCTCATTGTATGGCAGCCATCCATGTGATCAGGGAAAATTCTCCATGTGCACCTCAGGAACATCTGGAAGAAAACTGAACCTAGAGGCCCAGAGCTCTGGACTTCCCTCCTGAAGTCCCCATAGCATCAGCCCAGCCTTGGCTATTCATCAGAAACACCTGGGAGCTCTCAAAAACTCCAATACCCAGTGATCACACTTTTAGGAATATACCTTAAGAATCCTGAATCAGAAAGAATCTATACTGGTGTTTTTTTTAAGCATTTGTGCTCTTATCTAAGTATAATTCTGATTCATTAGCTAATCTATATCCTATCTAATAGAAGAGCAATATGCAAATTAACTGTCATTCCGTCACAAAGATGGCGGTGCCCCTATCCACAAAATGGTGGCTCCCAGTCCTCTCAGCCCTGCCAGAGTCCCTTAGTCCCAGGGGCGTGGCCAATGAGAGTGGGCAGCGTGAGCGGCCTAGCAGAATGCTTGCTTCATCCCTGCGGTGACAAGGCAAGCATTCCGCATCCAGCCACGGATGAGCCTCTGTGCTGCAGAAAGCCTCTGGGCAGCTGGTGCAGAGCAGCCAGGCCCCGCCGAGAGCTACTGGTGCACGGATTCATGCGCAGGGTTCCTAGTGTGTGTGTGTGTGTGTGTGTGTGTGTGTGTTCAGTCTATTTGCATATTAGGGATATATTTATATATCCCTAATATGCAAATAGACTGAATGGCAGAACAACCAAACAAACGGTCGCTATGATATGCACTGACCACTAAGGGGCACACATGAAGCATGAAGGGTGCTGGCTGTAGTGGGATGGTGGAGCAGTTGAATGGGGGTGCCAGACCAGCGCAGGACGCTGGTCGCTGTCATTGAGGCAAGCTTCTGGTGGTTACTAAAAATTTTCTGCTCCCGTATGCCACGGTCCCACCCAGTGCTCACAACCACAGCCTTGCAGCCCACAGTTCCTTTCAAGGTGCATGAATTCGTGCACTGGACTCCTAGTGTTTTATAAAAGGTTCAGGTTATAAAATTTCAAATAACAGATGAAATGCTGACAGTGGAAAACAAACAAACAAAACAGTGACTCTTCCTTGAGGTATCTTCGTGTTAGCTGAAAGTGACATGTTCCAAAGCCTGGAAAACCTAACTCAATTATCCCTTCCCTGGAGGCCCAGAAAATGTCTGGATATTTAACAAATAATTTTGAGGCTGTGCTTTGTACTAGGCAATGTGCTAGAAGTAAATAGAGCTGTAGCCTCAACTTCAAGGGAAAACCAGACACGTCGAGGGAAAACCAGACATGTATGTGAATAATTAAACACAGTGGGAGGATAATGGAGGCAGTAAGAGTTGTGATTGATGTGTGTATAAAATAAAACAGTGATTCAAAGCCACTGACCTTGGATAGAGGCAGAGGTAAAGGCAAATCATGACAGAGGTAAGGGGGAGAGGTGTGTAAACTCACAGAGAGAAGGAGGAAGCAGGAACAGGATCTCAAGGTATAGGGCAGAGTTTTCTTTGAGGGGAAACCCCTCTAAGGGAGAGGGTGTTCTGGGATGAGATGAAGCAGCAGCAAAGGAAAAGCCACAGCGCTGAGAGAAAGAAGTGTGTGTCGAGGGATCTACCGTACCTGCAATGGAGGCTCCAGACAGCAGCAGTGGTGAGCTGTGTAGTCCTTTGTCTGCCACACAGAGCCACTGGGGTTTTGTCCTTTAAGTAGGGAAGTAATGTGATTGGAATTTTTTTCTCGAAGCAGAATTTAGCAATTCTGCAATTTAGCGGCAGTCTCTAGTATGGTTTGAGGAAGGGCAAGGCTGGAGTCAGGGAAATGATCAGGAGAAAAGTGTATGCTCCCGGAGATAAAAAAAAAAAAAAAAAAAAAAAAAAAAAAAAAGTCTGGAAGTGGGGAGAATGCAGACAGAATGGAGGTTCCTGCTAGTGCATATGACCACAGTGAGTTCTGGTGAGTAGTGCTGAGGGTCCCAACATACAAACTGTGTATGGCATGGTGTTCAGTGCAGCTATTGTGTGTGCATGTGTACGTGTGCAGAAAAGAACCAGGTCCAATTTAAATATTCATTGATAGGGACCCTCTAAGTCAATTAGAGTCCAGTATAGGCAAACAAAGAATCTTCTACTAAAATGAATGTGGCAGATGCAGACTCTTGGGACCTGATTTCCAAGATATATTTTTAAAGAAAAAAAATCAATATGAAGAGCACGGATATATCACTATTTTATAAGGGTAAAAGGTATACACCCTTATGCGTTTACTTGTATATGCACAGAAAACTGTTAACTGTCTAAAGTGAAAGAACTAAAGACAGGTAAGGGAGTGAGATTCACTTGTCACTCTGTACCCTACTTCACTGTCTGAAATTCTTTTCACTGTGTACACTTATTTTCTCTCCCAAAAGAAAAGGAGTAAGGTAAAGAAGGGCAAAGGGAGTGAAGGGTAAGAATTCAGGAACACGACCCAAACAGCTTTCAGATCTGTTTCCATTTTATTTCAGACCTGCATCAAGGCTCCTGGAGGCTTTACACTGATAAGATCAACCCCACAAAAGGCTGGCTAGGGGACCAAGAAAAAGATAAGAAGAAAATCTGAGAACTATTTTACACTTAGGATTCTGACCAAACTTGGTTCTGGAAACATGGAAATGAACAATTGATCATAAAATCCAGGGGCAAAACTGGTCTCTCAAGGGGAAGTCATAAATCAAATGTACTATTGTGCTGTTACTTGCCTTAGCCTAAGGTAAAAGCAGTTTTCAGAATAATGAAACTCAAATTCATTATCGCTTTTGAATCTTACTAAATGGGTTGGTATCACAATGGTCATATTTTCCAAAAGAAAAGCCAATCCTTTTGGTCTGACCATGGTCTGAGCGCCAGATGGCAGTCACCGCAATTCCAGGGTATGTGTGTGTAGAAGCTTACCGAGCCCAAAGGCCTCAGCCACATTCTCCAGTGGAGATGCAGGGACATACTCAGTGAACCATGGAAGATATTACTGGTTGGAACTAACCCACACACTAGGGGGTGCACTATCCTACCACAGACGAGTTCCCAATAGTAAATGTAGGGCACAGTTACATGGATTAATAAGGTACAATTGAGCTAATTGAGGGACAGGATAGAAACAATTCCACTTACTAAAAGGAAATTGGATGACTAAACTTGGGGAAAACTGGTGAAAGAGTGGGATCCTTATGTGAGAGCAAGAAAAACCTGGCATCAAACTATGCTTGACCTTTTTACTCATATACAGTAAGTCCCATTAGTATTTCATATTTTAAAACATACCATCCAAAGAAATGAATATCCACAATCTCTAATTAAGAATACAAACACATAAAGCCCAGAGCAGCCTTTTTTTAAACCCAACTAATTTTCATTATAAGAACCATATGTTCTTCATGGCTTTTTAAAAAAATAAAATTTATTATGAGATGTAACTGATCTGGATTATATCTCATTAGAGTGCATATTTACAAGTGGTGAATTAAAGGGGAGTTCAGCCTCAACCCCTGAGCTCAGGCACATTCTAACGGGAGCAGGGGAAATTCCAGATCACTTTTGACTTCTGTGTAGATACTATTGATCCCCTTTCTTTTAATGATTGTCTGGCTTACCTCACCAGGGTTCAGCATATAAGACCCAGAAAATTTGGCCATCTGCTGCCAAAACTTGGTTCACAGGGAATTTACCAACACTAGGGGTTTCCAGATGTTGAGATTTTACATGCAAGTAAATATTCTGAAAGAATTTGAGGACTGGACCTAAGGTTGCTAACTTTCATTTTGTCATTTTAGGACACAACAAACATGCAAACAAAATGCCCACCACCATCTGCTATCACCAGGGTTTCATAAATTTAAAAAATCTTTTTAGTGCTACAAAACAGTGAAAGAAAATACTCTCAAATTTTTATTTTAGAAACAATATGCTCTCATTTATGTAAAATTGGGTGTGTGTCTGTATGTGAAAACATTTAAAAAATATTATCCTAAGAAGGATAAAGGCGCGTTCTTTTACTTTGAATAGTAAAACACTCACTTTGTTCTACAATAATATTTCTCATTCTGCCTTGTGCTGCTGAAGGTGTCTTCCTGTACCAGCGGGGACCCCTGTTGGATGGTTAGGTCCCTACTAATCTGCACAGCAGCCTCCCCGTCTCTTCCCTGTCCCTAGCTTTTCTCGAGCTGCCTCTGAATACCACATCCACACAGCACTGCATTCCCATTAATAGACTATCTAGTGGACAAATGGGGCTAAGTGTTCAGAAAAAGTCTCAGGATAGTGTTAAAGAACAGGCTGGGAAATACCTGCTTGCAAAGCCACGTCAATCACCTCAGGGCTCCTAGAAGCAGGCCTCCAGTGCCAGAGTCTTCATGCAGGAAGAATCCCTCCCCAGCAGCACCCTGGGGCCAGGGCCACACGTCAACAGCAAGAACACTTCCTGGACTAAGGTGATGGCTATACTCAGGAAGAGGAGAAGGAGGTTCAGTTTCCTGGGTCTTTTCTTTAAAAACAACTTTGAAAGGAGGTAAGGGACACTGAAACAGTAAGCTAGAGGCAGGGATGTCAGGGGATTTGCTCACAACCCTGAGAGGCCAGGAAGTTTTGAGAAGGCTTGCAGTATGACCTGGGAAAATAAAAGGAGGTGAGCTGAGGTTTACCAAAAGTGATAAAGGACCATTAAAAAGGCTCCGGGACCATAGATGATGCTGTGAACACGCATTCACTCAGCAGAGATTTTGTCCCTGTCGGGCATAGTCTTAGGGGAGAGATCAAAGAATGGCCTCTGCTTGGGGCAGGTGATATAATGTGGCTGGTGGCAACCAGTAGTAAAACTTCTCAGCTCTCCTTTTGAGCCCCATCTTTCTCCATGAAGGACATTTTTCTCAAGGAGAAAACGTCAGAGGCAATGGATCAACATAGAACTGAGACCCAGCATTGGCTGCAAAAATAAAACAGCCCTCGGGGCTGTATGTAAAAGCTCTGTTGGAGGACTTCTGAGTCATCATCTGCAAGCTTAGAGATCCAGACTCTAGAACCTGTTAAGGGTCTGGGAGAAATCTTGGTGAATGGAAGTGCCTGAGGGGCAGACACAGGCAAATGCTGTCCTGACTTTTTTAAATGGGGGGGAAAAATGGGCCCTGGAAACTTTCCATTGTAAGTCAGATGCTGATTCCTGGACCAATGAAATGGACCTAGCAGAGTAAAAGGTGATAATTCATAATTAGCCACCAGCATGAACAAGCCATACAAAACTAGCTCTAATTTCTCACTTTCCATTGTTTTATTTGTTATGGAAGTGTGGCAGAAGATAATCAAAGGACAGTTGCCTCTCTGACCTTATCTACTATGAGTCTCTGGTCTGGGCCTAGATGGTCCATGCACTCTCTTCTCCTGTGTCCCCCCATTTGCAAAGGTTGGATTGCTTCATCCTTCAGCTCTCTTTCACTTTCTCAGCTATATTCTCAGTTTACTTAGGATTAAATTGGTAGATTAGAGAAATGACAAAAATATCAAACACTTCCATTCCAATGAGGCAAAACCTCACCAGATGGACTGTGGTGGAATCAAGTGATTTTGTAGGTGACTGAACAACTTGCTGCAAGCTTATTGCATTATAGATCGATTTCTCCCTGGGAGGAGATTTTTAATGCTGTGTGACACAGTTTCATACTGTACTGCATTCTGTTCAACAACTCCATCAATTATTGTTGCTAAGAACAGAAGATGGGAGTACTAAATTTATAGTTTGCCCATAGCTAGGAAGGACACACTGGCTGTAACAAAGGACAGAGACTAACTTGACACTCAACCCAATAATAATTATATCTCACAGTCATATTTAATATAACAAAGTCATAACTACAAGAGAGGTGACATAGCTAAAAAAATACTAAAATTCATATCCTTGAATACTTAACCATCCTAGTAATATGAATGAGAGATGAGAGGTGGGAAATCTAGTGACTTTGAGACGGTGTTGATAGAAAATCAGTGTCCATAAGAAGTATTTATCTTATTATAGTTTGTCTTAGAAAACTCATCTACCTTCTATTCAACCTTCAAGTGTTAAAGCCCCTCTTTAGAAGCAAGTCATATCTCTTCATTGCCTCCAGAACAAAGCTCAAAGTAATTCCTTTTTTACAGTGTACTATGCCTTTCATGATCTACTCCAACTACCCAGCCTCATTTACCATTGCTTATGTTTCCTGCCCACTGTCCCATTCCAAACCACAGCCTACTTTCTCTACATGCTTTGTTGTGCCTTTGTTTCTTTGTCCAGGTCATCCTTGTATAAATTTTCAACTCTGCTATGAGGTCTGGGAAAGTGTGGATGGGAAGGATTTGGGGTGGTGGTAGATATAGGCAACAGAATTCCATGGAGTCAGGATCTAGACAGCATGAGAACACAGAGGAAAGTGACAGCAAAGATCAGAAGTGTGCAGAATTGGGGAAGCCCAAATGTCGGGAGGGTGCCGAAGGGAGGTGTCAAAGCTACGATAGTATTAATAAAACAATTGAAGCAAGAGAGGTAAGTGGGAAAGAAGGAAGAAGCCACCTACCTGAGATGCTTGCCTTCTTTACTGCAATCATCTCCCTAGACCTTTTTGATGTTTGTTTTCTCTGTCTCTCATGACTCTTAGAGCTGAGCACTCTCTTCTCTATGACAACTCTACCCTGAATATTTCTCTACTAGATTTCATATGGCCCAGATTTTCAATTATTTGTTTATATTTCTAATTCTCACACTAAACTGAATACTTGCTTGATGATGAGTCATGATTTACCTGTGTAATCCCAGGGTCTGGTTCATAGAATGGCATCTGTGTCATCACCACAGTATCTGCACATAGTACATTGTACATATATACTTATATACATACACACATGTGTGTATATGTTAATAAATTAATGGTGTTTCTAACTCATTAAATCTTAGTGAAAATCATATTTCTCAAAATATCATGCTAATATTAACATACAGGAATCGATGATTCCTTATTGATCTCATTTTGAGAAAATCATTTAAAAAATACATTATTAAGTGGAAATTGCTTTTCAATCCATAGTCTGAGTTAGTTGTATCTGCCCAAAGAAAAGGAATTTGAATCATATGGTGTCACCATAAGATGCACTCCTGCCTATTGAGAGCTGCTGTGGGTGAACTGTATGTCTTCTACTAAAAAGGAAACAAAAGACCTGATTTTAACACAAAACCCTTCCACTGCCTTTCAAGTCTTAAATATGTGAGTGGGCTGAATCCCTACCATGGAAACAGGCTATTTTATTATTGCTCTTACACTTGCCTTTACCAGATTTTTAAAAATATGAGTAGAGTAAGCTTTGACAAGTGTCATAGCTAACTTAGCTGTAGAGATGTTCATGGGCCAGCATTGCTGTCAATGGTTTCTTATCTATTTTGCTTTTTCAGAGCATGGAGTCTGAGCAGCAGCATTATAAATGTTCTTTCTACTTTTAAAGCTAATAAGCTTTAGTCATTCATTTATTCCACATGTACTTATTGTCAAGTGCCCCTTTATGTTAGGCACTAGTCAAGATGCTGAGAACACATCAAGTAACAGAATGGACAACATCATGCCTTTAAGAGCCTTATGTTCCAGTGGAAGGAGAGAAAAACAAACAATGAAATAAACATAATATACTAAATAGTGACAAATGCTACAAAGAAAAATGAAGAGGGGACTGGAGAATGACAAAGACACTATTTTAGATAGTGATCCCAGACTCTTAAGACCACCTGGAGGAGGCAATATATGGGTAGAGAACTGAATGAAGTGAGGGAGGGTGGCATGTTAATTGCTAGGTTGAAAGCATTCCTGGTAGAGGAAATAGCAAGTGCAAAACTAAAATAAACAAATGAACAAAGTAAGGAAGGGATAGCAGTATAAAGCCCAATGCTTGTAGATGGTAAAAAATATAGAACGAATGATGAATCCAATCTGATTCTTTCTTTACATTGTTTGCAGTAGAAAGAGCCTCTTGGTCAGCAAATGTGCCAGCCCAAGTTCCTGCCCTCTGAAGGACTGCCCTGTGAGCAGCCCCATGATGACAGCAAGTCCTCATCTGCTGGTGTCAGCAAATAAGGCAGATCCAGATCCATCTGTCTTCTTACACTTTACATTCTGGTCTGGGATTTCCTTGAGGAGGTGACACTTCTGTTGTATCGAGTTGAGTCAATACAGGCCCAGAGCTTTCCTGTTCATATAACTTATGAGAACCTTAGTTGTCTAACATTTTCAGTTTATTAAACCAAAATCTAAAATGAGAGTGTCAGATCTGCTGATTCCACTGCATTGTGAGAAGAAGGGGCCAGAAAGGCCATGTCTGTGGACTTCAGGGTCCTGTCCCCTATCTGACCTTTCACACATGATTGACTTTATGCATAAACAAGATCCACTGACTGCACAGTTAGGGTGCTGTCCCAACAAGGCAGTATGTCTCTGATCAGTGCTGGGTAGGGCTCTTCCCCAAATCATTCACAATGTGGTCTATACTGGTGAAGTGGTAAATTTTACTTCTGGTAGTGGCTAAATAAGCTTCTATCACAGTGATCCTCCTGAAGACAACAACTATAAATGATGGAGAAAACAAAAACAAAAACAAACAAACAAACAAACAAACAAACAAACAAAAAAAAAAAAATATATATATATATATATATATATATATATATATATATATATATATATAGCAACTACTGAAAGGCAACAAAGACCCATCAAAAGAAGATACATTCTAGAGGGTTCTGGGAGGAGTAATCTGCTGTATGTCCCTGCAAGTTCATTCTGGGTATGCTTAGGAGGTGAGAACCTGACTGCTTATAACCTGGGCCATTACTCAGGGTAGAATTGGTGGTAAACAATCTTTTGGGATCATATCAAGTTTCCCTAAGGAACAGGAGCAGGCTGGATAACTGCTTAATGTAAGAGAGAGGTAGATTCCCTAAGCTCAGTGCTGCTCTCCTATTATGTGCATAGGCGTCCATCTGGGCATGGAACATCCTTGTGGGACATGGACACAAGATAAATGAACGTTAACATGCTTATACTCATGATGCTTGCTGTGCCATGAATAATAGAGCCCATGTTTATGACCCATGAAACACTGACAGATTTAGTTATTTTTTTGTAAGTAGGGTACAATCAAATCCCAGACCTGATAGAGGGGAGCTGACATGTGAGTGAAGGAATGGTGCTGGATGGATTTCCCATTTTCATGACTTCTAGTCTGACAGTAATTCTCAGTCTACAGTATGTCCTGTGGAGTAGCTAAGGCTCTGATAGGAAGCATTCAGTCTTTCTGGCTTAAAGGATTAGAAGGCAGAGTTCGGGACAAGCACAGCCTCTACAAAGTGAGAAATAAATCACAGAAATGAGAGAGCCAGAGGAAGGAACTATAAATTCTGTCCAAATCTCTAGCTGACCTCTGAACCAAAGTTACAAGGCAGGACCCTAAATGGCCAAGAAGAGACTAAAATTTCCAAAGTGAGATTGCACTTGTTGCCTAAGAGACAGAATTTGTACTTTGAGTTCAATTGATTTAATTGCCTGTGATAACAAAAACTCTTCAGAGAATATAACAGCATTCAGAATCTTTAGAACACAACATTTACTTGTACAAGGTCCAGAATATAATCCAAAATTACTCAGTATATCAAGAAACAGGAAAACATGACCCATTATCAAGATAAAAAAACAACCAACAAAGAATTTTGCTGAGATAACCAAGTTGTTGGAATTTTCAGACAAAAAAAAATTAAAGTGGTAATTATAACTTTGCTCAAGGATGGAAAGGAAAAATAGTCTTGTAATGAATAAAAGGAAATTTTAGCCAATAAATAGAAACTGTATATTTTAAAAGATGCAAGTTGCCAAATTAAATAATACAATGTTTGGGAAAACATTCACAAGATGGACTTAACATCAGGATGGAGATAACAGAGGAACAACTCAAACTTGGAGCTAGATGAATAAAAATCACCAACTTACAATTAGAGAGAAAAACTGTTAAGAAATTATCAAACCCTCGAGAAATTAGGGATAATATTCAAAGGCCTAACATATATATGTAATTGAAGATGAGAGAAAATATACTTTAAAAAGTAATGACAAAAAATTTCCCAAATTTGATGAAAATATTTATTTATAGATCCAAGAGGTCAGCAAACCCAAAGCAGGATAAATACAAAGAAACCCATCTCTAGGCATATTATAGTCAAAATGCAAAAAAAAACAAAGTTGTAGAGAAAACTTAAATATAGCTAAAGACACATGACACATTATCAACCTGGTAACAATCATTTAAATCAACAAATTTCTTAGTAGAAACTGTAGAGGCCAGATGTAGAACAACATTTGCGAATTACAAGGGTAGTAAATTCAATCTATCAATAGAATTCTATATCCTGCAAAAACAAAACAAAACAAAACAAAATTTTTTTTTCAGATTAAGAAAACTAAGAAAATTTGCCACTGGTAGATTTTTTTTGTATCAGAAATACTAAAGGAGGGTCTGCAGGTAGAGAAAAAACAATACCAGCTAGAAAACCTTTAGGAAGGAATAAAAAGCACTGAAAAAGATAAATATTTGGGTAAATACAAAAGATGATTTTTCCGTTAGTTTCTTAAAAATACCTTGAATCTATACAGTAAAAATTATAACACTGTCTTGAGGGTTTATATAAAAAATATATAATCTAAAGGGTGAGGGGCATCTATAAACAGATTTCTATGTTTGCAAATTTCTACATTGTATATATAGTGTTAAAATACCAACTCAAAGTAGACTGAAAAAGATAAGGATGTATATTGTACTCAAGCAACCACTTAAAAAATAATACAAAGTTGTCTAGCTAAAAAGGCAATAAATAAACCAAAATGCATTTTAAGTGCAATTTTAAAATGCCAAAATAAGATGGTGAGGAAGAACAAAGATTTTAAAAAACAGAAAGGAGAAACAAAATATAACCCAAACATAAAACCAACATTATCAACAATTACATTCAATGTCAATAGACTAAACACTGCAACTAAAAGCAAGAGAATGTTAGAATAGATAGAAAAGCAAGATCAAAATATATGCTGTTTTCAAGAGATACACTTTAAATATAAAGGTAGGTTGAAAGTAAGTGGATGGGAAAAGTTATACTATGCCAGCAATAAAAAGAAGGCAGGAGTCGCTATGTTAATATCAGATAAAGCAGACTTTAAGACAAAGTATTTCAGAATAAAGTGACACATTTTATAATAATATAAAGGTTAATTAATCAGGATGATAGAACAATCATTATAATAGAGCTCCAAAATGTATGAAACAACAATTGAAGACATCAAAGAGAGAAATAAACAATTCCATTTTCAGTACTAATAGAACAATTAGGCAAAAAAAAAAAAATCCATTAATAACCTGGTATCCAGTTCAGGAAAGAAATGGCTGTTCGATAATCGTTTTCCTTGGAGTGCCATGAGATTTTTATAATTCAAGCATATTACATTATGGGAATCTTTAGTAAACTCCATCTTTCTTGAAGGGGGGGGGGCTTTATTTTGTGCAATTAAGAAACTTAATTAGCACCTACCTGGCACCATACAGTTATTACAATGTTATTGCTTTGAAATATCAGGGAGATCATATTGTGAAGATGACTGTCTACCACTATGCTGTACACCCAAAACTAATACAAAATAACACTTAATGTAAACTGTAATTTAAAAATAAAATATTAAAAAAGTGAAAAAAGCTAATTGGGCAAATATTATTAATAAAAATCAGGCTCTACTTGGTGCTTACCAGCTTTAATGGTTGGTTTTATAATTTCAATTTGGTGAAAACCTTAATTTACAGATTCAAGAAGCAAACCCAAGCATGATAAATAAAAAGGAAGCCATCTATGCACACATTATATCAAACTGCTAAAAACCAAATGTATTATAGAGAAAATTTTGAATGAGCTACATATTTATAACATGTATTTTAGACTTTTTGGTTATGCATAAATCTTGCATTCCTTATTGTGGAAACCTCACATTTAAAAAAACCTTTGCATTTCTTAATATATAAAATTTAATTTTTAAATGTGAAGTATTCAAAGGAAAGCAAGATAAGTTATTTTCTTTATTTAACTCATAAATCTTTATGAAATGCACTAAATAATAGTATCTACTTTTTCTAGGTTTATGAGTTACATTTATTTTGAAAGATACAAGAGACATAGGTTTATCAATAAAGTATAATGATAAAAATAGAGATGTGAATGTCATCTATATTTATAAAAGGCTAATATGCTAAGTGTCTGAGCATCCAACTGGTTGCTATGACATGCATTGACCACAGGAGGCAGACACTCAATTCAGGAACTACCATGATGTGCACTGACCATTGACAGAGAAACAGCACCCCAAACCTGGATCTAACAAAGCAACACTCAGCTTCCCCAGAACCACCCCAGAGAGAGACCCCACCAAATCACAGCCGATGCTGCCAAGACCCCATGGAACAGTGCCTGTAGGCACTAGGTATTGATGTCACAGTAGCAACACCCAGCTTCCTCTCCCTAGCAATTAGCCTCCTTGCAGTTTAAGCCCGGGAACATGACTTGCTTTATAGCCAGGTGGAAATATTTTACACTTCAAACACATTTGATGTGAAGCATTTTCCCATGCCTCATCTCATTTGATCCTCTAAGAAGTCTTGGACTAGGTAGATAGAAGACTTGACAGAATCCTATTTTCTTTTCATTAGCCAGAAAACAGAGATTTAGAAAGCTTAGAAAATTGACCCAACTGAAAAGAAGAAATGGTGAACCTTGAAAATGACTTCAGGTTTTCTCACTGTGCAGAATATAGTCAAACACTGCTGCAGTTAAATATATTACCCTTTGTTCTCCCTGCATGATCTACAATAATAATCTGCTTCATGTTGATATTTACTGCTGTGCTGCTGGCAATTACCTAAAAGAGAAGTTGGGAAGCTTCACTGGGCTGGAAAAAGTTTAGCTAAACCAGAAAGCAAGTCTAATTAAGTATATATATATTGCTAGTGCCAATCACATGTGTGTGTTTCAACCTGTCATTGTCAATTGTGAATTTGGTTGACACTCCTATTATAGAGAAAGGGTGAATAGAGATATTAAAATTTCTTCTAATAAATTTCCTTTCAATGTGCATGTATTTGTGCACCAGACCACTAGTAGTGTGTTCATAAATGAGAATGGACACTAACTACAACTAGACCCATAAGTTTCTATTGAATAATTATGGTTGCATTGCAATGTTTAAGACTTGGGCACGAAAGTCAGACAAAACTGATTTTGCACTTAACCACTTAAGAGTATCAAGACAGTTACTCTGAGCCTGTTTCCTCATGTGTAAGACAGGAATAATAATACTATCTATCTTGTATAGTTTTTGTGAGAATGAAATGAAACAATATGTGTAAAGTGCTTCACATCACTTCTAGTACATGATAAATTCTCAATAAATGAAAGTTGTTGTCTCTTGTGCTATTGGGAACACCCAGGAAATGAAGCTCAGTGCCATGATTTTAGGCATTGCACCTTTATAAACCCTTGCTTGGAGGAAAAAAGGGAAAGGAGAAATGAAGAGATATAGGAGTTTGAAAAAAGCCTACATATGACTGAAGTGGGATCAGTAGGAAAATAAGCTCCTCTGCGTTCAGACTCATAAAGGCAGGATTCCAGAAGGGTCTTGACCAATCCTCTTAGGGTTGCCTTTATATTCTTTGAGCGTGGTAAAGAGCCTGGCTCAATAAAGGCTGATTGAATGAATGAATGAATGAATGATATTGAGATGAAGACCCATTGCAAAATGAGTATGACTATGATAGTTTGGGAGAAAGTACCAAAACTAGCAAAGTCCCTAGGACACAGTTCTGAACTTGGGAACTCTGTCAGCCAGATCAGGGTGTGTCACCAAGTAGGTGACACAAAGTAGGTGCTCAATGTAATACATTGAGTGAATAAATGAGGCATCCTCTGAAGAAAACATGCTCACCAAAATCACTAGAATGTCACTGATTCATGGGAAACATAAGGGCAACATTTTCCTGGAAATGGAAATTATAGAACAAGGTCTTCATGAAATCACTTTGTACTTATCTATTATGTTTCCTAATTAAAATGCTTTGCAATATAGACCAGTTTAGAAAATACAACCTGGCCTACCAAGAGCTTGAGAGAGCCAAACCATTGCCAAGGACAGGATGAATTTGAATTATTTAAATGAAGTTATTTGTCTATCCATTCAGCGCGAAAAAAATAAAAAATAATAAAATAAAAAAAATGCTGACACAGCAGCATCTAGAAGATTATGGTTTCTATTTTATTATTATTATTTCTGTGTTACATTTCTGACCAGGCCCTGAAAGCAGACCCAACTCTTCATATATATATTCATAAATATATGTGTTGTCCCAAGGAAATGAAAAGCAAATGTTATAAAATGCAAAATAAATGGTTTCAGTTCTTGCCAGTTGCTCTACGTAATATTTCTTGGCTTTAAGAAGTAGTAATAATGTAGAGAAGAAGAGGAGGAGGAGGAGGAGGAGGAGGAGGAGAGCACTGTACATGTTTGAATTGCTGTAAAAATTATGAGAACTTTATTTCTCTGTCATACCCGATACAAAGCCATTTCCATAATGATTCTCTTTTTGGTTGTTTTAAAAGCAGCATGAGGTAGGAAAAGTGCAACTTTGTGATAGAAATACAAATTCCTGATATTTAAAAAGTATGGAAAGATTGTTTGGGACCAAGAAAAGTCAAGTTCTGCCCAAGCTATGGTAACAAGAACCCAATAATGAAGTTGCCACGAGCCATGTTCCTAATGCACTTTTCCCAATATTTCTCAATAAGCCATTACCATGGCAACTTAACTTTAAAGCACATAAAAGAAACACCTCAAACCCTTTCTTCAGAATGACAACAATCTTATATAGGATTAAGGGATTTATTTAAAAATACTTCTCCAAGGTTATTTTTAATAGCTGAAAGGTAGATTTAGGAATTGGGGTTGGGTGAGCAATGTACGGAAATATTGAAGATGAGCCAAGTACACAAATTATTACCTATTTTTATAGTTTAAAAAGGCTTGGTGTTCTACTGTAATAATGTAAATAAATAAGAAATTTGTGTGCACTGGTTAGAGAAGTTTAATGAATGCAGAGGTCATTTCTCCTTGCCTCAACCCAATACCAATGGAATAGAAGTGACTCGATTCCATGCTGCTTTGAAAAGCACTTCCTACCTGTTCCAGTCATTTTACCTAAAGGCTCTTCTTATGGACCTAATACATATACAGCAATGAAGAGAGTGGAGGGCAGGTGGAGAATTCATTTACTGTGAGTCCCAAATCCTGAAAAATTAATAAGGATTTAGGAGTCAAACAATGGTGGGTAAATCCTCCAAAGAGTAGAGGGCCCTGTTGATATTCCAGCACCAGATCCAGGCTGGTGAAAAGGTGAGGCTAGTTAGTCAAATTCAACCCCTCAGAAAAATAACAAAACGTGCGCTTCCTCTTGGCACATCAGTGGCATCAATTAATTATATATATATATATATATATATATATATATATATATATATATATATATATATATATATACACACACACACACACACACACACACACACACACACACGCCTAAGTGACTGGCTGACCAGCCAGCCGGTAGTTATGACATGCACTGACCACTAGGGAGAAGACGCTTAACACAGGAGAGGAAACCATAGGCATGGAAACATGGAAAAGACTGATGAATCTCAGAGGAAAGAGGAGAGGGGAGAGGGCAGGAAGAGATTAACCAAAGATCTTATATGCATACTAGAGCCGCAGTTGTCAACTTTTCAGACCTCACGGACTACCAGCAACTGCTGTACTAGAGGGTCCCTCGACCTGCCCTTCAGGGATTGGGCTGAAACAGACTCTCCAACATCCACCAACGGGTCCCAGATTGCAAGAGGGAGCAGGCCAGGCCGAGGGTCCTGCATGGATTTATGCACCAGGCCTCTAGTTTTTTAATAAAAAGAGAATTGTGTCTCATAATCCATGCAGTTTACAGTATAAAGTCTCCTCAGAGAGGTCAACTTTAAAAAAACCTGAGGCTGGATGTGAGCTAAGAAAGCAAGCTCAGTAAGCCTTCGAGCAAGCACATAATTCCTCTGCTCCTTAAGGTCATGTCACTACTGGAAACTCTCCTGGAAATCTCCTGGAATTCTTTTGCATATTAAAGTGCTCTATAGAGGTGTATGCAGGAGTAAGGATGAGAATGCTCATGTGCATCTTTTGAGACCATTCAGAGGCCTTAAGTTTTCAGCATTCTGCCTCACTGTAGATATACTTTGAGTTCAATCACTTCAAACATTTATTCAACAGACTCAAATTCAACAAAATGCACAATGTCAGAAAAGCAAGAGAAGAAATAATTCAAGACATTCTGCTGGGGATTTCTTAAGAGGGAGAACCCACACCTAGTCCAAAAACATTCTCTGTAATAAATAGCTGATCTAATTTCAAAGGAAGGGAAGGACAGAGGAGTACTGAAGGGAAGGGAGCTGGGAACAGTCCCTCTCACCGCACACCTACACCTGCTTCTTTCTTTGACTGATCACTCTGCTGACCTTATTCTGCTCCCCTCCAGTCTGGTGGTGTCTACAGCAAAAGGGAGATAAGGACATGAGATGGTGATGGGGAGCACTCTGGACAAAGCTCATGGAGGTGTCATAGAGCAACCCTGAGCAGGAGGGACAGCGGGACAACTTAGGGCCTCTCTGGTATTCCCCTGTGGCCCTGCCTCCGGGCGTCCAGCTGTCACCACTGGGTGCCCTTCCACTGCAAACCTTCTTCGTTATCTCCCAAATGTGCTCAGTGGCAGAAGACTGCAGACTGTATCCAAGTGATAATACCCAGAATCCTCGGTGGGCCCTCACTGTTTTCTCAATCTCAAGAAAGGAATCCTCAGATCAAGCATATTCAGAGTAAGTTCCTGGTAAACCCTAGTTCCTGGCCTCTTTCAATGCAATTAAGCACATACCAATTGCTTGCAACATGCCTTCATTCATGTACTCAATCAATCATTTGTTAGATTCTGAAATTTCAGACCATGCCTATTTATAATATGATATTTAAACAATTTAAGGAGCTCATCTTAAGTATAATCTCTATCCTAAGGTTATATGTGAAGTCAAGGTCATCATAAGGCTGTTATAGTTTCTAATATTCCAAAAAAAAAACAAAACAGATAAACTTTTTGTTTGTTGTCTTTGTTTAAAGAAACTTTTCTGCCCTTGGAAAGCTTACAGGTAGAACAGGGAACGGAAATGGCCAGCTTTGCTTAGGGCAGGACTGTTAATCTTCAGTGGTTAACAAACCAAAGCTTTGCTTTTCGGTGCACTGGGGCACAGCATCTACACCTGTGTTTGCACTGCTCCCCAGCCCTCTGTGCCCAGGAGATCCTCGGGTGTAGAGAGAGGACATGCAGCATCTCTGAACACACTTTTTATTTTCTGGAGCAGACTCCACTCTGCCCTGTCCAGAGTGAGAATGCTGGTCATGTGTGAGTGCAGGACATTCATGGAGTCGGGGAGAACTTCCTGATCAACATTAAACATAGACTTCACCGAAGCAGAAAGCACACTTATCTATTTGGAAACCCAGAGTATTCCCATGGTACCAACAAGACATATTTCTGAGCTCTTTGTTTCCTTCCATCTGGCTAAGCACTTCATTACCAGGGTATTTGGAACAATCTGAAAAAAAGAGAGCACACCAGAGAGAATCTTCAATAGGAAATGTTGACAAGAGGAATATTTAGTTTTCCTTTACCAGCCTAAGTCTAAGAATTAAATGTGTACACGTAAGTCGGTGCTGCTCAAGGGCACGTCTTTTCTTCCGGGCCCTTGAACTTGCTGAACCGAGTTGTGGGTCTGTCCACCCGCAGTTCTGGCCTCTGCATTCCAAGCATGTGGCAGGATTGTTCTTGCTGTCCTAAGACAGGGGTGGGTGGCCACCTGACTTCCAAGGCCAATGTCCTATGAGCAGCAGTGACAGGTCTCACTCTTGGGCAGTAGCTCTATGGCCTGTGTATCACTTTCCACCTCTCTCGGTTAGTCTGTCATAGCAATGGGCAATGTCCCGGAGGAGGCTGCTTGTCAGCACAGGTCCCAAGTAATAGCCCCAGCTGACCCCTGAGGAAATGTAGTGTGAGTGAGAAATAAGCCCTGTGCTGGAGGCCACTGAGATTTGGAGGCTGGGCTACTGCAGCATAACAAGGACTTTGGGTTCGGACAGACAAATGTGAGACTGGAGAGTGTTTTCCATGGCTGGGCTGGCTGTGTAGGTTTCCCTTGTATCTTTCTAAATCGCTCCACTGCCCCCTTGCAATTTATCTTTTAATTTCAAAGCTCTTGCCCATCTTCTGACCTTTCATAAAGAAACATTTATCAATATTTTGTTTTTGCTGCTGTTGTATTTGTTTTTGAAGCCCTGGCAAGATACAAAGGAGGAGAAAGCACTAGATGGGCAATTGTTTTACTGATTCACTGGCTCTGTCATCAATCATCTGTGTGACCCTCGAACAAAGCAATAATGTTCTGGGGTCTCAGACTCCTTGTCTGTAGCAAAAAGAACTTGGATTAGGCTCCAGGAGGCAAAGGAGCACCCATGATGAATTATATCTAGTCCTGATAAGTTTTGTTCAGTCCACAAAGGGGTGGGTTTTCCCCCTTTTATTATTTTTATTTTTTCAATATATATTTTATTGATTTTTGCAGAGAAGAAGGAGGAGGGATAGAGAGTTAGAAACATCAATGAGAGAGAAACATTGATTAGCTGCAACCAAGGTACATGCCCTTGACTGGAATAAAACCTGGGACCCTTCAGTCCGCATGCCAACACTGTAGCAACTGAGCCAAACCAGTTAGGGCAGTTTTCCCCCTTTTAATGAAATCATGACAGCATAAAAACCAGTCAGTATCAGGAAATTGAATAAAGAATTCACATAAAAATACCACTCGCTGCTTCCATGTTCGCTTTTCTACAAGCATTCATTCCACAAACATTTATTGAGTGCTTACTGTGCGCCATGGATACTGAGCACTGGGTTTAAAATTATACATAAAACAAGCAAAAAAATCATGCCTTCCTGGAATTGATATACTTTTGGTGGCACAGGGCCCATATTTTAGCATAGAAAGGATTCCTGGGAAGGTGAGCAGCACTGATACCTTTGGACTGGGTATTGGGTCCCGCCTCTGCAGGGTTGAACAAGGCCCAGCCAGGTGCTTGCTGTTCCTGCCTGGCCCCTATGGGCACCTAAAATTGAGATGCTTGGACTAAGTGACCTCTCAGAGACCTTCATTCCTAACAGTCATGATTCTAAAAGTATAAGCAATATAAAATGAAACTGAGTATTTTCAACTGTTACAGAAAATCTACATCTTAATACTGTGACAAATTGTGTAAGTTGAGCTGTGCATATAGGTAAAATAGGTTAAAAAGAAAAAAGAAAAAAAAAGGACATGGCGTCTGCCCCCTGACCCTCTTAGCCCTCTGCCCTTCTGCCCTGTGACCCTCTTAGCCCCACTACGTCTCACTTGACTGACCTCTCCCAGGAAGAGCGTACACCCAGCACGCACCTTCCACCAGCTCCCTCCTCCCGTTGCTGCTCTCCTGTATGCCCTTCATTGTGGAGATGCAGGTTCGCTTTGGAAATAACCGGGGGTGCAGATACCTTAGGCATCTTCAATATTTAACTACTTGTCTAAAATTTTAGTGCAGCAGTTGGATAGAAATGAGCATTTCACTCTAACAACATTCTGGAAAGTCCTCTGCTCACTCTGCAGTGTTAGTTACTAACTACATCATTGCTCTCCTTTGCAGTGAATCCAAGAAGGCAGTGGGTGCCAAGTAATGGTAATGTGTTTCAGCTCCATTGCTTTGTGAAAAATATGTGGGTTGTTAGATACTGAAAAATTACTTGCAAGGTTATTGTAAGCCCTTTGTCCTTCAGCCTTTCTTTTCTTGATCTTTTCTCTTTCTTCTCTGTTTGTTAGGTGAGATTATAGATGAGTCATCTTTTTGAGTCATTTTCTCATTAAGTAGCAGGGTTAATAGTATCAAGATAGAAAAGAGGTAGCACAAAGCACCAGAGCTATTACCTCATGTATTAAATGGGTAGATAAACACTTAACTATACCCACGGTGCACACATATATATTCTGATACTTAGATGAAAGAAAATTAAAAGGTAATTTTTCTCTGTAAAAATTTTTATCTAAAGGCTGAGACATAGTACACAGTTTCTGCCAGAGCAACGTTTTACAATCAAGTCATAAAAGCTTGAAAACAGCAAGATACATGGTAACTCTAACATGATCTTAATTACACTGTCATCAGACACAATGACAGTGTAAAATATACATGTAAATGTTCCTTTTTCATCTTATGAATTAGTCCTATAGATGTGTCTAGAATTACATTTTGAATGTCTGACATACCTATTCCATCTCTGAGTAGAATAATTATTCTAGGTTCCAGATCAAAGTAGTTTCTTTTCCGTCTAGTTTCTAGAAATATTAATAGCTCCCTGAAGGTGAAAAATAAATATCAATGGGAATAATAATAATAGAAATAATGTCAACAACTAACAGTTATTGAGAACTTGTGATGGTCCTGTGTTAAGCATGTTGTCTCACCCATAACATAATCCTTCTACAGGCTATCCTTCATTTGTCCCTTCAGGACCACTCTCCATCTCCCTTTACCCTGGTCTATGTGCTAGATACTGACCTTTACGGACTCTGAATAGGACAGTGCTATCATTTTCCTTTTATAGGTTGAAAAACAAATGGAGGCTTTGACATGTCATGTGACTTGTCCAAGATAGCACAGTGAGTAAATACTAGAGTCAAGTTTTGAACTGAGCTCTCAGCCCAGGCTCCTACCCAATCTAGTACATGGTCTGTAGCAGAGTCCCCACTATGCTGGTTTCCTACAAAGACATCAAGAAAAGGATCGGGATTTCCAGTCCAAGAGAAGGAGCTGAGTTCACTCTACCACTGTTGATCTGGTTTTTCTAAAGCCATGTGGCTTCTCTGAGCCTCAATTTCAACATCTATAAATCAAGAGAAATACATTTATTTCACTTATTGCTCAAGATTCTTGTAAGAACAAAAGTGACATGGTAGGTGTGGAAGGATCTTAGGATGTGAGTGCTATGTAAATGTAAGCTATTTTTCCCTTGGGTTATACAACTGGTAACAGTATTAAAATATAGATCTCCTTATGTATTTATGTGTGTGTGTGCATGCGTGCGTGCATGCGTGTGTGCACAAGCTCGTGGGTACACATGTGGAATAGTACATCCTATTTATTCTATAAATGCCACTATTCTTCCATGATTAAAAAATAAAAACACTTTGTTAAGGTCTCTACTCCTACTTATGTCCTATTAGAATACCACATTTATAATTTACCATTTTATTTTTTTTAATTTTTTATATTAAATTATTATCTTTGTACATATAGCATTGCCGCCCCCTCCCATTGATGCCCTCCCTCCCCAGATTTTTGTGTCCATTGGTTGTACTTATATGCATGTATATAAGTCCTTCGGTTGATCTCTTATCTCCACCAGATCTCCCTTTACCATTTTAAAAAGAAAATTTAATTCACTATTGATAATCCATTATGTAACAAGACATACCTAAATCCTTAGGGAAAAGTACAATATAGACATGAAGATACTTTTTTTAATAATATATTTTATTGATTTTTACAGAGAGGAAGGGAGAGGGATAGAGAGCTAGAAACGTCGATGAGAGAGAAACATCAACCAGCTACCTCCTACACACCCCCTGCTGGGGATGTGCCCACAACCAATGTACATGCCCTTGACCGGAATCGAACCTGGACCTTTCAGTCCCCAGACCAACGCTCTACCACTGAGCCAAACCTGTTTGGGCTATGAAGTTACATTTTTACAATATAGCATTTTTCCCATATAAATAGGTAAACTTTTTTCTTCAATTGGGTACATTTACGCTATAGTTGAGATACAAAACACATATTGTGGTTGAGATAAAATAAAATAAAAACTTCTGTAAGAAGTAGTGAAAAGATGGGCTCCACTCCTTTACATTAGCTGGGAGGTGGGTAGATATTTGACAATATTCTGGGACACTAGCTTGGAATCCATAAAGCCTCAAGTTGTGAGGAATTCCAGGACACCTCAAGGAGCAAGGTGCTCCCTGACCTGGAAGTGGTGGTCAGATAGGCTCAATGAGAACCTCGGTGGTTTGGCTGATGTGACACTGTCTGGTGCACCATGGTCTCCAGCCCACTCTGCCTACAGATATGCTGATGGTGACCTCTTCCCCATTAACAGCACTGGGAGGTAAAAGTGAGCATTCATACAGCACCACTGAGATAAGCCTCACCTCCTTGCACCGTCATTCTGTCTTATTCTCTGATATTGGGAATACCATTTAGTCACTTGATAACTCAATTGTGCCATCAACAAAGTATGTACCAACTTCTTGCCTCTTGCTCAAAAGATTCCTGAAGATTTTGTAATAGACCCAAGAAAATGCTGCCATAGAGAGAGATAACTAATTCTTTGTATCTTGGGTTGTCCCCACTGTGTGCTTGCCACATGCTCTTAACTCTGTAAATGACCAGCCCTACTCAGACATTAAATCATTTAATGTTCTTGATATGCAAAATTCTGGCTCAAGGTCCTGGGGCTGCTCACTCTTGAAGATCCTGTTAACATTGTTATATGGCTAGGCAGGCCCACTGAGGCAATAAAGCAGAAGGTTAAGAAGCTGGCCTCCAGAGTCAGGAAGGTTGTGTGACTTTGGACTGACTTCCTCTCTAAGACTCAGTTTACTCACTGAGTAAAATGAAGATACCAACTTCATAGAGATGCTGAGAGTTTTAAACAGAATATAAGCACTTAGCAATGTGCCTGTATAAAGAAGCCAATGAATGTTAACTCTCTACTGTAAATTTTTTTAAACAACACTTACTGTACTATTATATAAATTCACTTACATTTTTTGCTTTTTCAGTCCCCCTCTCTCATTCTGCCTCTCCAGTGCTCTGAACTGTGCCTAGTAAATAGCAGATTTCAGTAAACATTGAATGAATGAATCAATGAAAAGTATAACATGGGGTCTCTGCCCTCCAGAAGTTTGCTATCAAGTTGATAGATAAGGCATTTACCACTAATTACCAGATAATTAGTAATTATGTCTGGCAGAAACAAAGTGGCATGTGAGTTATATATATGGAGGTAAGAGAGAACCGTTCTGATCAGATTGGCAAGGAAGGCTACATGCAGATAATGACTTTAAATCATTATCCCTCCAGTTGGGCAATGCTCAAAAAGAATGCCACTCCAATTTTTTTTCTGATATATCTCCTCAGACAAGGGAAACAAAAGGAAAAAAAAAACAAAAAAACAAATAAACAAATAGGATTACATCAAACCAAAAAGTTTTTTTACAATAACAAAAATCCATTGACAAAAAATAAGACAACCTACTGAATGGGAGAATATATTTGCCAATGATACATCTTATGAGGGATTAACATCCAAAATTTATAAAGAAGTCATATATATAACTCAATACCCAAAACACAAACAAACAAATTAAAAAATGGGCAGAGGGCCCTAGCCAGTTTGGCTTAGTGGAAAGAGTGTTGGTTTGTGGACTGAAGAGTCCCAGATTTGATTTCGGTAAAGGGCATGTACAGCAGTTGCAGGCTCCATCCCTAGCCCTGATCAGGGTGTGTGTGAAGACAACCAATCAATGAGTCTCTCTCACATTAATGTCTCTCTCTCTCTCTCTCTCTCTATCGCTCCCATTCTCTCTTGGAAAAATATCCTCAGGTGAGGATTAAAAAAATGGGAAGAAGATCTGCATAGACATTTCTTCAAAGAGGACATACAAATGGCCAATAAGACATATGAAAAGATGCTCAATGTCACTAAGTATTAGAGAACTGCAGATTAAAACCACAAAGAGATATCACCTTACACCTATCAGAATGGTATCAACAATAAATCAGCAATCAAGTATTGGTAAGGATATAGAGAAAATGGAACCCTTGTGCACTGTGATGGGAATGTAGATTGGTATAGTCAATGTGGAGAACAATATAGAGGTTCCTCAAAAAATTAAAATGGAACTGCCTTATGACCCACAATTCCACTTCTGGTATATGTTTGAAGAAACCCAAAACCCTAATTCAAAAGAATATATTCATTCCTGTGTTCAATGCAGCATTATTTACAACAGCCAATCTATGGACACAATCCAAGTGGTCCATACATACAACAGAGTATTACTTGGCCATAAAAAAGAATGAAATCTTACCACTTGCAACAGCATGGATAGACCTAGAGGATATTATGCCACAGGAAATAAGTCAGTCAGAGAAAGGCAAATACCAAATGATTTCACTTATATGTGAAATCTAGAGAATAAAATAAACAAAAACAAAATTGAAGCAGATTCATAGACACAGAGAATAGATTGATTTTATGGTAGCCTGAGGAGAGAGGGTCTGGAGGACTGGCTGAAAACGGTGAAGGGATTAAAAAGTACAAATTGTTACTTTCAAAATAGTCATGGGATCTAAAGAACAGCACAGAGAACAGTCAACAATATTGTGATAACTATGTATGGTGTCAAATATTGGGAGGAATAATTTGTAAAGTACATGGTTATCTAACCACTATGCTGTACACCTGAAACTAATACAAAATATACTGTAATCGAAAAATAAAAGTGTCATTCCATACTCTGGTCACACTGAATGTTTCTATTCCATTTTCCTGGTTTTAGCTTAGTAAGTAGCTATATTTATTTGCTACTGATGCTGAAACAAATTACCACAAACTTAGTGCCTTAAAACAACACAAACTCATTTTCTTATAGTTCTGGAGGTCAGGAGTCCCCAATCAGTTTCACTGAGCTAAAGTCAATACACATACAGCGCTGGTTCCTCTGGAGGCCCCAGGAGAGAAGCCAAGTCATCATCATTTTCAATTTCCATAGCTTTTTCATTCTTTGGCTTTTGGCCTCATTCTCCATCTCCAAAGCCAGCTAGCTACATGCATAACATCTTCAAATCTCTCACTGCCTCTGTCATCACAACGCCCTGCCTGGCTCTTTAGTGGTCAAATCTTCCTGCTGCCCTCTTGCAAGGATACTTGTGATTATGTTTAAGACCCACTTGAACCCTAGCCAGGTCGGCTCAATGGATAGAGCATTGGCCTGTGGATTGAAAGGTCCCAGGTCCAACTCTTGTCAAGGGCACATACCCAGACTGCAGGCTCGATCCCCAGTAAGGGATGTGCAGGAGGCAGCCAATCACTTATTCACTTCCATTTTTGGTGTTTCTATCTCTCCCTCTCCCTTCCTATCTGAAATCAATAAAAATATGTTTTTTAAAGGCACACTTGATAATCAAAGATAATCTCTCCATCTTCAGATACTTACCATAACCACATCTACAAAGTCCTATTTGCCGTGTCAGGTAACATTCACAGCTCTAGGATACAGACTTGGCTATCTCTGGAGCCATTATTTGGCCTACCACAGTAGCCAATAAAACAGGGGACTGAAGAAGTGCCTACCAAACACTTATTTTTTTTCTAGTCCATCTTAATACTGAATCCAGCAAATGTGTCACTGAATTAAGACACATACCCTTGTCATTCTGTGTCTAACATTAATCAGATTTTGCTTAAGTTCTTCCACTGAGTTTCATTAGAATGTACAGGTCTGAACTAATGTGTGCTAAGTACAAAATAATCAATATCTCCAAAGAAACAGACGCGTGACGCATTAAAGACATAGTTGGAGATGTTGGGTGGGGTGAGGGGTTAAGGGGACACAGGGGTCAGGAGAGCAACGCTCAGTAAGTGATCGAAGGCTTCGGGGCTCATTCTGGCTGAGCCAGGCTTATGGCCACTCCTGACAAGAGCAGCTGAC